>NW_028270154.1:17151363-18401363 GCF_037043375.1 Chiloscyllium plagiosum
CCCAGAGCAGTGAGTGGAAGCGTTTCCCAAAGCAGTGAGGGGAAGTTTGTCCCGGAGCAGTGAGGGGAAGCGTTTCCGAGAGCAGTGAGAGGAAGCTTGTCCCAGAGCAGTGAGAAGAAGCATGTCCCAGAGCAGTGAGTGGAAGCGTGTCCCAGAGCAGTGAGAGGAAGCTTGTCCCAGAGCAGTGAGAGGAAGCGTGTCCTAGAGCAGTGAGAGGAAGCTTGTCCTCGAGCAGTGAGAGGAAGCTTATCCCAGAGCAGTGAGGGGAAGCTTGTCCCAGAGCAGTGAGAGGAAGCGTGTCCCAGAGCAGTGAGAGAAAGCGTATCCCAGAGCAGTGAGGGGAAGCTTGTCCCGGAGCAGTGAGTGGATGCATGTCCCAGAGCAGTGAGAGGAAGCATGACCCAGAGCAGTGAGGGGAAGCTTGTCCTCGAGCAGTGAGAGGAAGCTTATCCCAGAGCAGTGAGGGCAAGCTTGTCCCAGAACAGTGAGAGGAAGCATGTCCCAGAGCAGTGAGAGGAAGCTTATCCCAGAGCAGTGAGGGGAAGCTTGTCCCAGAACAGTGAGAGGAAGCATGTCCCAGAGCAGTGAGAGGAAGGGTATCCCAAAGCAGTGAGGGGAAGTTTGTCCTGGAGCAGTGAGAGGAAGGGTATCCCAGAGCAGTGAGAGGAAGCATGACACTGAGCAGTGAGGGGAAGCTTGTCCCAGAGCAGTGAGGGGATGCTTGTCCTGGAGCAGTGAGAGGAAGCGTATCACAGATCAGTGAGAGGAAGCGTGTCCTAGAGCAGTGAGGGGATCTTGTCCCGGAGCAGTGAGAGGAAGCATGTCCCAGAGCAGTGAGGGGAAGTTTGTCCCAGAGCAGTGAGAGGAAGCATGTCCCAGAGCAGTGAGAGGAAGCATATCCCAGAGCAATGAGAGGAAGCTTGTCCCAGAGCAATGAGAGGAAGCATGTCCCAGAGCAGTGAGAGGAAGCGTGTCCCAGAGCAGTGAGAGGAAGCATGTCCCAGAGCAGTGAGATGAAGCATATCCCAGAGCAGTGAGGGGAAGCTTGTCCCGGAGCAGAGTGAAAGCATGTCCCAGAGCAGTGAGATGTATCATATCCCAAAGCAGTGAGGGGAAGCGTGTCCCAGAGCAGTGAGGGGAAGCGTTTCCCAGAGCAGTGAGAGGAAGCATATCCCAGAGCAGTGAGGGGAAGCGTGTCCCAGAGCAGTAGGTGGAAGCGTGTCCCAGAGCAGTGAGGGGAAGTTTGTCCTGGAGCAATGAGAGGAAGGGTGTCCCAGAGCAGTGAGGGGAAGCGTGTCCTGGAGCAGTGAGGGGAAGCGTGTCCTGGAGCAGTGAGAGGAAGCGTATCCCAGAGCAGTGAGGGGAAGCTTGTCCCAGAGCAGTGAGAGGAAGCTTGTCCCGGAGCAATGAGAGGAAGGTGCTCCAGAGCAGTTAGAGGAAGCGTGTCCCAGAGCAGTGAGAAGAAGCGTGTCCCTGAGCAGTGAGAAGAAGCGTGTCCCAGAGCAGTGAAGGGAAGTGTGTCCCGGAGCAGTGAGAGGAAGCGTGTCCTATAGCAGTGAGAAGAAGCGTGTCCCAGAGCAGTGAGAGGAAGGTGCCCCAGAGCAGTGAGAAGAAGCGTATCCCAGAGCAGTGAGAGGAAGTGTGTCCCAGAGCAGTGAGGGGAAGTTGCCCCAGAGCAGTGAGAGGAAGTGTGTCCCGGAGCAGTGAGGGGAAGTTGCCCCAGAGCAGTGAGAGGAAGCGTGTCCCGGAGCAGTGAGGGGAAGTTGCCCCAGAGCAGTGAGAGGAAGTGTGTCCCGGAGCAGTGAGAAGAAGCGTATCCCAGAGCAGTGAGAGGAAGCGTTTCCCAAAGCAGTGAGGGAAAGTGTGTCCCAGAGCAGTGAGAGGAAGGTGCCCCAGAGCAGTGAGTGGAAGCGTTTCCCAAAGCAGTGAGTGGAAGCGTTTCCCAGAGCAGTGAGAGGAAGCGTGTCCCAGAGCAGTGAGAAGAAGCATGTCCCAGAGCAGTGAGAGGAAGCGTGTCCCAGAGCAGTGAGAGGAAGCGTGTCCTAGAGCAGTGAGGGGAAGCTTGTCCTCGAGCAGTGAGAGGAAGCTTATCCCAGAGCAGTGAGGGGAAGCTTGTCCCGGAGCAGTGAGTGGATGCGTGTCCCAGAGCAGTGAGAGGAAGCATGACCCAGAGCACTGAGGGGAAGCTTGTCCTCGAGCAGTGAGAGGAAGCTTATCCCAGAGCAGTGAGGGCAAGCTTGTCCCAGAACAGTGAGAGGAAGCTTGTCCTCGAGCAGTGAGAGGAAGCTTATCCCAGAGCAGTGAGGGCAAGCTTGTCCCAGAACAGTGAGAGGAAGCATGTCCCAGGGCAATGAGAGGAAGCATGTCCCAGAGCAGTGAGAGGAAGGGTATCCCAAAGCAGTGAGGGGAAGTTTGTCCTGGAGCAGTGAGAGGAAGGGTATCCCAGAGCAGTGAGAGGAAGCATGACACTGAGCAGTGAGGGGAAGCTTGTCCCAGAGCAGTGAGGGGATGCTTGTCCTGGAGCAGTGAGAGGAAGCGTATCACAGAGCAGTGAGGGGAAGTTTGTCCCAGAGCAGTGAGAGGAAGCATGTCCCAGAGCAGTGAGAGGAAGCATATCCCAGAGCAATGAGAGGAAGCGTGTCCCAGAGCAATGAGAGGAAGCATGTCCCAGAGCAGTGAGAGGAAGCGTGTCCCAGAGCAGTGAGAGGATGCATGTCCCAGAGCAGTGAGATGAAGCATATCCCAGAGCAGTGAGGGGAAGCTTGTCCCGGAGCAGAGTGAAAGCATGTCCCAGAGCAGTGAGATGTATCATATCCCAAAGCAGTGAGGGGAAGCGTGTCCCAGAGCAGTGAGGGGAAGCGTTTCCCAGAGCAGTGAGAGGAAGCATATCCCAGAGCAGTGAGGGGAAGCGTGTCCCAGAGCAGTAGGTGGAAGCGTGTCCCAGAGCAGTGAGGGGAAGTTTGTCCTGGAGCAATGAGAGGAAGGGTGTCCCAGAGCAGTGAGGGGAAGCGTGTCCTGGAGCAGTGAGAGGAAGCGTATCCCAGAGCAGTGAGGGGAAGCTTGTCCCAGAGCAGTGAGAGGAAGCTTGTCCCGGAGCAATGAGAGGAAGGTGCTCCAGAGCAGTTAGAGGAAGCGTGTCCCAGAGCAGTGAGAGGAAGCGTGTCCCTGAGCAGTGAGAAGAAGCGTGTCCCAGAGCAGTGAAGGGAAGTGTGTCCCGGAGCAGTGAGAGGAAGCGTGTCCTATAGCAGTGAGAAGAAGCGTGTCCCAGAGCAGTGAGAGGAAGGTGCCCCAGAGCAGTGAGAAGAAGCGTATCCCAGAGCAGTGAGAGGAAGTGTGTCCCAGAGCAGTGAGGGGAAGTTGCCCCAGAGCAGTGAGAGGAAGTGTGTCCCGGAGCAGTGAGGGGAAGTTGCCCCAGAGCAGTGAGAGGAAGCGTGTCCCGGAGCAGTGAGGGGAAGTTGCCCCAGAGCAGTGAGAGGAAGTGTGTCCCGGAGCAGTGAGAAGAAGCGTATCCCAGAGCAGTGAGAGGAAGCGTTTCCCAAAGCAGTGAGGGAAAGTGTGTCCCAGAGCAGTGAGAGGAAGGTGCCCCAGAGCAGTGAGTGGAAGCGTTTCCCAAAGCAGTGAGTGGAAGCGTTTCCCAGAGCAGTGAGAGGAAGCGTGTCCCAGAGCAGTGAGAAGAAGCATGTCCCAGAGCAGTGAGAGGAAGCGTGTCCCAGAGCAGTGAGAGGAAGCGTGTCCCAGAGCAGTGAGAGGAAGCGTGTCCTAGAGCAGTGAGGGGAAGCTTGTCCTCGAGCAGTGAGAGGAAGCTTATCCCAGAGCAGTGAGGGGAAGCTTGTCCCGGAGCAGTGAGTGGATGCGTGTCCCAGAGCAGTGAGAGGAAGCATGACCCAGAGCACTGAGGGGAAGCTTGTCCTCGAGCAGTGAGAGGAAGCTTATCCCAGAGCAGTGAGGGCAAGCTTGTCCCAGAACAGTGAGAGGAAGCTTGTCCTCGAGCAGTGAGAGGAAGCTTATCCCAGAGCAGTGAGGGCAAGCTTGTCCCAGAACAGTGAGGGGAAGCTTGTACCAGAACAGTGAGAGGAAGCATGTCCCAGGGCAATGAGAGGAAGCATGTCCCAGAGCAGTGAGAGGAAGGGTATCCCAAAGCAGTGAGGGGAAGTTTGTCCTGGAGCAGTGAGAGGAAGGGTATCCCAGAGCAGTGAGAGGAAGCATGACCCTGAGCAGTGAGGGGAAGCTTGTCCCAGAGCAGTGAGGGGAAGCGTATCACAGAGCAGTGAGAGGAAGCGTGTCCTAGAGCAGTGAGAGGAAGCTTATCCCAGAGCAGTGAGGGGAAGCTTGTCCCAGAACAGTGAGAGGAAGCATGTCCCAGAGCAGTGAGAGGAAGCTTATCCCAGAGCAGTGAGGGGAAGCTTGTCCAAGAACAGTGAGAGGAAGCATGTCCCAGGGCAATGAGAGGAAGCATGTCCCAGAGCAGTGAGAGGAAGCTTATCCCAGAGCAGTGAGAAGAAGCATGTCCCAGAGCAGTGAGGGGAAGCTTGTCCTGGAGCAGTGAGAGGAAGCGTATCACAGATCAGTGAGAGGAAGCGTGTCCTAGAGCAGTGAGGGGAAGCTTGTCCTCGAGCAGTGAGAGGAAGCTTATCCCAGAGCAGTGAGGGGAAGTTTGTCCCAGAGCAGTGAGAGGAAGCGTGTCCCTGAGCAGTGAGGGGAAGCTTGTCCCGGAGCAGTGAGAGGAAGCTAGTCCCAGAGCAATGAGAGGAAGCATATCCCAGAGCAATGAGAGGAACCTTGTCCCAGAGCAATGAGAGGAAGCATGTCCCAGAGCAATGAGAGGAAGCATGTCCCAGAGCAGTGAGAGGAAGCGTGTCCCAGAGCAGTGAGAGGAAGCATGTCCCAGAGCAGTGAGAGGAAGCATATCCCAGAGCAATGAGAGGAACCTTGTCCCAGAGCAATGAGAGGAAGCATGTCCCAGAGCAGTGAGAGGAAGCATATTCCAGAGCAGTGAGAGGAAGCGTGTCCCAGAGCAGGGAGAGGAAGGGTATCCCAGAGCAGTGAGAGGAAACATGACCCAGAGCAATGAGAGGAAGCATGTCCCAGAGCTGTGAGAGGAAGCATATCCCAGAGCAATGAGAGGAAGCGTGTCCCAGAGCAGTGAGAGTAAGCATATCCCAGAGCAATGAGAGGAAGCATGTCCCAGAGCAGTGAGAGGAAGCATGACCCTGAGCAGTGAGGGGAAGCTTGTCCCAGAGCAGTGAGGGGAAGCTATTCACAGAGCAGTGAGAGGAAGCGTGTCCTAGAGCAGTGAGAGGAAGCATGTCCCAGAGCAGTGAGAGGAAGCTTGTCCCAGAGCAGTGAGGGGAAGCTTGTCCCAGAACAGTGAGAGGAAGCATGTCCCAGAGCAGTGAGAGGAAGCTTATCCCAGAGCAGTGAGGGGAAGCTTGTCCCAGAACAGTGAGAGGAAGCATGTCCCAGGGCAATTAGAGGAAGCATGTCCCAGAGCAGTGAGAGGAAGGGTATCCCAGAGCAGTGAGAGGAAGCGTGTCCCAGAGCAGTGAGAGGAAGGGTATCCCAGAGCAGTGAGAAGAAGCATGTCCCAGAGCAGTGAGGGGAAGCTTGTCCTGGAGCAGTGAGAGGAAACGTATCCCAGAGCAGTGAGAGGAAGCGTGTCCCAGAGCAATGAGGGGAAGCTTGTCCTCGAGCAGTGAGAGGAAGCTTATCCCAGAGCAGTGAGGGGAAGTTTGTCCCAGAGCAGTGAGAGGAAGCGTGTCCCAGAGCAGTGAGAGGAAGGGTATCCCAAAGTAGTGAGGGGAAGTTTGTCCTGGAGCAGTGAGAGGAAGGGTATCCCAGAGCAGTGAGAGGAAGCGTGTCCTAGAGCAGTGAGAGGAAGCTTATCCCAGAGCAGTGAGGGGAAGCTTGTCCCAGAACAGTGAGAGGAAGCATGTCCCAGAGCAGTGAGAGGAAGCTTATCCCAGAGCAGTGAGGGGAAGCTTGTCCCAGAACAGTGAGAGGAAGCATGTCCCAGGGCAATGAGAGGAAGCATGTCCCAGAGCAGTGAGAGGAAGGGTATCCCAGAGCAGTGAGAGGAAGCGTGTCCCAGAGCAGTGAGAGGAAGCATATCCCAGAGCAATGAGAGGAACCTTGTCCCAGAGCAATGAGAGGAAGCATGTCCCAGAGCAGTGAGAGGAAGCATATCCCAGAGCAGTGAGAGGAAGCGTGTCCCAGAGCAGTGAGAGGAAGGGTATCCCAGAGCAGTGAGGGGAAACATGACCCAGAGCAATGAGAGGAAGCATGTCCCAGAGCTGTGAGAGGAAGCATATCCCAGAGCAATGAGAGGAAGCGTGTCCCAGAGCAGTGAGAGGAAGCATATCCCAGAGCAATGATAGGAAGCATGTCCCAGAGCAGTGAGAGGAAGCATATCCCAGAGCAATGAGAGGAAGCTTGTCCCAGAGCAATGAGAGGAAGCATGTCCCAGAGCAGTGAGAGGAAGCGTGTCCCAGAGCAGTGAGGGGAAGCTTGTCCCGGAGCAGAGTGAAAGCATGTCCCAGAGCAGTGAGATGTATCATATCCCAAAGCAGTGAGGGGAAGCGTGTCCCAGAGCAGTGAGGGGAAGCGTTTCCCAGAGCAGTGAGAGGAAGCATATCCCAGAGCAGTGAGGGGAAGCGTGTCCCAGAGCAGTAGGTGGAAGCGTGTCCCAGAGCAGTGAGGGGAAGTTTGTCCTGGAGCAATGAGAGGAAGGGTGTCCCAGAGCAGTGAGGGGAAGCGTGTCCTGGAGCAGTGAGAGGAAGCGTATCCCAGAGCAGTGAGGGGAAGCTTGTCCCAGAGCAGTGAGAGGAAGCTTGTCCCGGAGCAATGAGAGGAAGGTGCTCCAGAGCAGTTAGAGGAAGCGTGTCCCAGAGCAGTGAGAGGAAGCGTGTCCCTGAGCAGTGAGAAGAAGCGTGTCCCAGAGCAGTGAAGGGAAGTGTGTCCCGGAGCAGTGAGAGGAAGCGTGTCCTATAGCAGTGAGAAGAAGCGTGTCCCAGAGCAGTGAGAGGAAGGTGCCCCAGAGCAGTGAGAAGAAGCGTATCCCAGAGCAGTGAGAGGAAGTGTGTCCCAGAGCAGTGAGGGGAAGTTGCCCCAGAGCAGTGAGAGGAAGTGTGTCCCGGAGCAGTGAGGGGAAGTTGCCCCAGAGCAGTGAGAGGAAGCGTGTCCCGGAGCAGTGAGGGGAAGTTGCCCCAGAGCAGTGAGAGGAAGTGTGTCCCGGAGCAGTGAGAAGAAGCGTATCCCAGAGCAGTGAGAGGAAGCGTTTCCCAAAGCAGTGAGGGAAAGTGTGTCCCAGAGCAGTGAGAGGAAGGTGCCCCAGAGCAGTGAGTGGAAGCGTTTCCCAAAGCAGTGAGTGGAAGCGTTTCCCAGAGCAGTGAGAGGAAGCGTGTCCCAGAGCAGTGAGAAGAAGCATGTCCCAGAGCAGTGAGAGGAAGCGTGTCCCAGAGCAGTGAGAGGAAGCGTGTCCCAGAGCAGTGAGAGGAAGCGTGTCCTAGAGCAGTGAGGGGAAGCTTGTCCTCGAGCAGTGAGAGGAAGCTTATCCCAGAGCAGTGAGGGGAAGCTTGTCCCGGAGCAGTGAGTGGATGCGTGTCCCAGAGCAGTGAGAGGAAGCATGACCCAGAGCACTGAGGGGAAGCTTGTCCTCGAGCAGTGAGAGGAAGCTTATCCCAGAGCAGTGAGGGCAAGCTTGTCCCAGAACAGTGAGAGGAAGCTTGTCCTCGAGCAGTGAGAGGAAGCTTGTCCCAGAACAGTGAGGGGAAGCTTGTACCAGAACAGTGAGAGGAAGCATGTCCCAGGGCAATGAGAGGAAGGGTATCCCAAAGCAGTGAGGGGAAGTTTGTCCTGGAGCAGTGAGAGGAAGGGTATCCCAGAGCAGTGAGAGGAAGCATGACCCTGAGCAGTGAGGGGAAGCTTGTCCCAGAGCAGTGAGGGGAAGCGTATCACAGAGCAGTGAGAGGAAGCGTGTCCTAGAGCAGTGAGAGGAAGCTTATCCCAGAGCAGTGAGGGGAAGCTTGTCCCAGAACAGTGAGAGGAAGCATGTCCCAGAGCAGTGAGAGGAAGCTTATCCCAGAGCAGTGAGGGGAAGCTTGTCCAAGAACAGTGAGAGGAAGCATGTCCCAGGGCAATGAGAGGAAGCATGTCCCAGAGCAGTGAGAGGAAGGGTATCCCAGAGCAGTGAGAAGAAGCATGTCCCAGAGCAGTGAGGGGAAGCTTGTCCTGGAGCAGTGAGAGGAAGCGTATCACAGATCAGTGAGAGGAAGCGTGTCCTAGAGCAGTGAGGGGAAGCTTGTCCTCGAGCAGTGAGAGGAAGCTTATCCCAGAGCAGTGAGGGGAAGTTTGTCCCAGAGCAGTGAGAGGAAGCGTGTCCCTGAGCAGTGAGGGGAAGCTTGTCCCGGAGCAGTGAGAGGAAGCTAGTCCCAGAGCAATGAGAGGAAGCATATCCCAGAGCAATGAGAGGAACCTTGTCCCAGAGCAATGAGAGGAAGCATGTCCCAGAGCAATGAGAGGAAGCATGTCCCAGAGCAGTGAGAGGAAGCGTGTCCCAGAGCAGTGAGAGGAAGCATGTCCCAGAGCAGTGAGAGGAAGCATATCCCAGAGCAATGAGAGGAACCTTGTCCCAGAGCAATGAGAGGAAGCATGTCCCAGAGCAGTGAGAGGAAGCATATTCCAGAGCAGTGAGAGGAAGCGTGTCCCAGAGCAGGGAGAGGAAGGGTATCCCAGAGCAGTGAGAGGAAACATGACCCAGAGCAATGAGAGGAAGCATGTCCCAGAGCTGTGAGAGGAAGCATATCCCAGAGCAATGAGAGGAAGCGTGTCCCAGAGCAGTGAGAGTAAGCATATCCCAGAGCAATGAGAGGAAGCATGTCCCAGAGCAGTGAGAGGAAGCATGACCCTGAGCAGTGAGGGGAAGCTTGTCCCAGAGCAGTGAGGGGAAGCGTATCACAGAGCAGTGAGAGGAAGCGTGTCCTAGAGCAGTGAGAGGAAGCATGTCCCAGAGCAGTGAGAGGAAGCTTGTCCCAGAGCAGTGAGAGGAAGCTTGTCCCAGAACAGTGAGAGGAAGCATGTCCCAGAGCAGTGAGAGGAAGCTTATCCCAGAGCAGTGAGGGGAAGCTTGTCCCAGAACAGTGAGAGGAAGCATGTCCCAGGGCAATTAGAGGAAGCATGTCCCAGAGCAGTGAGAGGAAGGGTATCCCAGAGCAGTGAGAGGAAGCGTGTCCCAGAGCAGTGAGAGGAAGGGTATCCCAGAGCAGTGAGAAGAAGCATGTCCCAGAGCAGTGAGGGGAAGCTTGTCCTGGAGCAGTGAGAGGAAACGTATCCCAGAGCAGTGAGAGGAAGCGTGTCCTAGAGCAATGAGGGGAAGCTTGTCCTCGAGCAGTGAGAGGAAGCTTATCCCAGAGCAGTGAGGGGAAGTTTGTCCCAGAGCAGTGAGAGGAAGCGTGTCCCAGAGCAGTGAGAGGAAGGGTATCCCAAAGTAGTGAGGGGAAGTTTGTCCTGGAGCAGTGAGAGGAAGGGTATCCCAGAGCAGTGAGAGGAAGCATGACCCTGAGCAGTGAGGGGAAGCTTGTCCCAGAGCAGTGAGGGGAAGCGTATCACAGAGCAGTGAGAGGAAGCGTGTCCTAGAGCAGTGAGAGGAAGCTTATCCCAGAGCAGTGAGGGGAAGCTTGTCCCAGAACAGTGAGAGGAAGCATGTCCCAGAGCAGTGAGAGGAAGCTTATCCCAGAGCAGTGAGGGGAAACTTGTCCCAGAACAGTGAGAGGAAGCATGTCCCAGGGCAATGAGAGGAAGCACGTCCCAGAGCAGTGAGAGGAAGGGTATCCCAGAGCAGTGAGAGGAAGCGTGTCCCAGAGCAGTGAGAGGAAGCATATCCCAGAGCAATGAGAGGAACCTTGTCCCAGAGCAATGAGAGGAAGCATGTCCCAGAGCAGTGAGAGGAAGCATATCCCAGAGCAGTGAGAGGAAGCGTGTCCCAGAGCAGTGAGAGGAAGGGTATCCCAGAGCAGTGAGGGGAAACATGACCCAGAGCAATGAGAGGAAGCATGTCCCAGAGCTGTGAGAGGAAGCATATCCCAGAGCAATGAGAGGAAGCGTGTCCCAGAGCAGTGAGAGGAAGCATATCCCAGAGCAATGAGAGGAAGCATGTCCCAGAGCAGTGAGAGGAAGCATATACCAGAGCAGTGAGAGGAAGCGTGTCCCAGAGCAGTGAGAGAAAGCGTATCCCAGAGCAGTGAAGGGAAGCTTGTCCCAGAGCAGTGAGAGGAAGCGTGTCCCAGAGAAGTGAAGGGAAGCGTATCCCAGAGCAGTGAGAGGAAGCGTGTCCCAGAGCAGTGAGAGGAAGCGTTTCCCAGAGCAGTGAGGGGAAGCGAGTCCCGGAGCAGTGAGGGGACGCGTGTCCCGGAGCAGTGAGGGGAAGCTTGTGCCAGAGCAGTGAGGGGAAGAGTATCACAGAGCAGTGAGAGGAAGCATGTCCCAGAGCAGTGAGGGGAAGCTTGTCCCGGAGCAGTGAGGGGAAGCGTATCAGAGAGCAGTGAGAGGAGGCGTGTCCCAGTGCAGTGAGAGGATCTTGTCCCGGAGCAGTGAGGGGAAGCTTGTCCTGGAGCAGTGAGAGGAAGCGTGTCCCAGAGCAGTGAGAGGAAGCGTATCCCAGAGCAGTGAGGGCAAGCGTATCCCAGAGCAGTGAGGGCAAGCGTATCCCAGAGCAGTGAGGGGAAGCGTGTCCCGGAGCAGTGAGAGGAAGCGTGTCCCAGAGGAGTGAGAGGAAGCGTATCCCAGAGCAGTGAGAGGAAGCGTATCCCAGAGCAGTGGGAGGAAGGGTATCCCAGAGCAGTGAGAGGAAACATGACCCAGAGCAGTGAGGGGAAGCTTGTCCCAGAGCAGTGAGAGGAAGCGTTTCCCAGAGCAGTGAGGGGAAGCGTGTCCCGGAGCAGTGAGGGGAAGCGTATCACAGAGCAGTGAGAGGAAGCTTGTCCCAGAGCAGTGAGGGGAAGCGTATCACAGAGCAGTGAGAGGAAGCATGTCCCAGAGCAGTGAGGGGAAGCTTGTCCCGGAGCAGTGATGGGAAGCGTATCACTGAGCAGTGAGAGGAGGCGTGTCCCAGAGCAGGGAGGGGAAGCGTATCCCAGAGCAGTGAGGGGAAGCATGTCCCGGAGCTGTGAGAGGAAGCGTGTCCCAGAGCAGTGAGAGGAAGCGTATCCCACAGCAGTGAGAGGAAGCGTATCCCAGAGCAGTGAGAGGAAGCATGTCCCAGAGCAGTGAGAGGAAGCGTGTCCCAAAGCAGTGAGAGGAAGCGTATCCAAGAGCAGTGAGGGGAAGCATATCACAGAGCAGTGAGAGGAAGCGTGTCCCAGAGCAGTGAAGGGAAACGTATCCCAGAGCAGTGAGAGGTAGCTTATCCCAGAGCAGTGAGGGGAAGCGTGTCCCAGAGCAGAGAGAGGAAGCGTATCCCAAAGCAGTGAGACGAAGCGTATTCCAGAGCAGTGAGAGGAAGCGTAACCCAGAGCAGTGAGGGGAAGCGTGTCCCAGAACAGTGGGAGGAAGCGTATCCCAGAGCAGTGAGAGGAAGCGTATCCCAGAGCAGTGAAGGGAAGCGTATCCCAGAGCAGTGAGATGAAGCTTATCCCAGAGCAGTGAGCGGAAGCGTGTCCCAGAGCACTGAGGGGAAGCTTGTCCTGGAGCAGTGAGAGGAAGCGGATCACAGCTCAGTGAGAGGAAGCGTGTCCAAGAGCAGTGAGGGGAAGCTTGTCCTCGAGCAGTGAGAGGAAGCTTATCCCAGAGCAGTGAGGGGAAGCTTGTCCCAGAACAGTGAGAGGAAGCATGTCCCAGGGCAATGAGAGGAAGCATGTCCCAGAGCAGTGAGAGGAAGGGTATCCCAGAGCAGTGAGAGGAAGCGTGTCCCAGAGCAGTGAGAGGAAGGGTATCCCAGAGCAGTGAGAAGAAGCATGTCCCAGAGCAGTGAGGGGAAGCTTGTCCTGGAGCAGTGAGAGGAAGCGTATCACAGATCAGTGAGAGGAAGCGTGTCCTAGAGCAGTGAGGGGAAGCTTGTCCTCGAGCAGTGAGAGGAAGCTTATCCCAGAGCAGTGAGGGGAAGTTTGTCCCAGAGCAGTGAGAGGAAGCGTGTCCCTGAGCAGTGAGGGGAAGCTTGTCCCGGAGCAGTGAGAGGAAGCTTGTCCCAGAGCAGTGAGAGGAAGCATATCCCGGAGCAATGAGAGGAAGCTTGTCCCAGAGCAATGAGAGGAAGCATGTCCCAGAGCAGTGAGAGGAAGCGTGTCCCAGAGCAGTGAGAGGAAGCATGTCCCAGAGCAGTGAGAGGAAGCATATCCCAGAGCAATGAGAGGAAGCTTGTCCCAGAGCAATGAGAGGAAGCATGTCCCAGAGCAGTGAGAGGAAGGGTATCCCAGAGCAGTGAGAGGAAGCGTGTCCCAGAGCAGTGAGAGGAAGGGTATCCCAGAGCAGTGAGAAGAAGCATGTCCCAGAGCAGTGAGGGGAAGCTTGTCCTGGAGCAGTGAGAGGAAGCGTATCACAGATCAGTGAGAGGAAGCGTGTCCCAGAGCAGTGAGGGGAAGCATGTCCCAGAGAAGTGAGAGGAAGCATATCCCAGAGCAGTGAGAGGAAGCGTGTCCCAGAGCAGTGAGAGGAAGGGTATCCCAGAGCAGTGAGAGGAAACATGACCCAGAGCAATGAGAGGAAGCATGTCCCAGAGCTGTGAGAGGAAGCATATCCCAGAGCAATGAGAGGAAGCGTGTCCCAGAGCAGTGAGAGGAAGCATATCCCAGAGCAATGAGAGGAAGCATGTCCCAGAGCAGTGAGAGGAAGCATATACCAGAGCAGTGAGAGGAAGCGTGTCCCAGAGCAGTGAGAGGAAGCGTATCCCAGAGCAGTGAGGGCAAGCGTATCCCAGAGCAGTGAGGGGAAGCGTGTCCCGGAGCAGTGAGAGGAAGCGTGTCCCAGAGCAGTGAGAGGAAGCGTATCCCAGAGCAGTGAGAGGAAGCGTATCCCATAGCAGTGGGAGGAAGGGTATCCCGGAGCAGTGAGAGGAAACATGACCCAGAGCAGTGAGGGGAAGCTTGTCCCGGAGCAGTGAGGGGAAGCGTATCACAGACCAGTGAGAGGAAGCGTGTCCCAGAGCAGTGAGAGGATCTTGTCCCGGAGCAGTGAGGGGAAGCTTGTCATGGAGCAGTGAGAGGAAGCGTATCCCAGAGCAGTGAGAGAAAGCGTATCCCAGAGCAGTGAAGGGAAGCTTGTCCCAGAGCAGTGAGAGGAAGCGTGTCCCAGAGAAGTGAAGGGAAGTGTATCCCAGAGCAGTGAGAGGAAGCGTGTCCCAGAGCAGTGAGAGGAAGCGTTTCCCTGAGCAGTGAGGGGAAGCGTGTCCCGGAGCAGTGAGGGGAAGCGTGTCCAGGAGCAGTGAGGGGAAGCTTGTGCCAGAGCAGTGAGGGGAAGCGTATCACAGAGCAGTGAGAGGAAGCATGTCCCAGAGCAGTGAGGGGAAGCTTGTCCCGGAGCAGTGATGGGAAGCGTATCACTGAGCAGTGAGAGGAAGCGTGTCCCGGAGCAGTGAGAGGAAGCTTGTCCTGGAGCAGTGAGAGGAAGCGTATCCCAGAGCAGTGAGGGGAAGCGTATCCCAGAGCAGTGAGGGGAAGCATGTCCCGGAGCAGTGAGAGGAAGCGTGTCCCAGAGCAGGGAGAGGAAGCGTAACACACAGCAGTGAGAGGAATCGTATCCCAGAGCAGTGAGATGAAGCATGTCCCAGAGCAGTGAGAGGAAGCGTGTCCCAGAGCAGTGAGAGGAAGCGTATCCCAGAGCAGTGAGAGGAAGCGTGTCCCAGAGCAGTGAGAGGAAGCGTGTCCCAGAGCAGTGAAGGGAAGCGTATCCCAGAGCAGTGAGAGGAAGCTTATCCCAGAGCAGTGAGGGGAAGCGTGTCCCAGAGCAGTGAGAGGAAGCGTATCCCAAAGCAGTGAGAGGAAGCGTATCCCAGAGCAGTGAGAGGAAGCGTAACCCAGAGCAGTGAGAGGAAGCGTATCCCAGAGCAGTGAAGGGAAGCATATCCCAGAGCAGTGAGAGGAAGCGTATCCCAGAGCAGTGAGAGGAAGCGTGTCCCAGAGCAGTGAAGGGAAGCGTATCCCAGAGCAGTGAGAGGAAGCTTATCCCAGAGCAGTGAGGGGAAGCGTGTCCCAGAGCAGTGAGAGGAAGCGTATCCCAAAACTGTGAGAGGAAGCGTATCCCAGAGCAGTGAGAGGAAGCGTAACCCAGAGCAGTGAGGGGAAGCGTGTCCCAGAGCAGTGGGAGGAAGCGTATCCCAGAGCAGTGAGAGGAAGCGTATCCCAGAGCAGTGAAGGGAAGCGTATCCCAGAGCAGTGAGATGAAGCTTATCCCAGAGCAGTGAGCGGAAGCGTGTCCCAGAGCAGTGAGAGGAAGTGTATCCCAAAGCAGTGAGAGGAAGCGTATCCCAGAGCTGTGAGAGGAAGCGTGTCCCAGAGCAGTGAGAGGAAGCGTATCCCAGAGCAGTGAGAGGAAGCGTATCCCAGAGCAGTGAGGGGAAGCTTGTCCTGGAGCAGTGAGAGGAAGCGTGTCCCAGAGCAGTGAAAGGAAGCATATCCCAGAGCAATGAGAGGAAGCTTGTCCTCGAGCAGTGAAAGGAAGCTTATCTCAGAGCAGTGAGGGGAAGCTTGTCCCAGAGCAGTGAGAGAAAGCGTATCCCAGAACAGTGAGAGGAAGCATGACCAGAGCAGTGAGGGGAAGTTTGTCCTCGAGCAGTAAGAGGAAACTTATCCCAGAGCAGTGAGGGGAAGCTTGTCCCCGAGCAGTGAGAGGAAGCATGTCCCAGAGCAGTCAGAGGAAGCATATCCCAGAGCAGTGAGGGGAAGCTTGTCCCGGAGCAATGAGGGGAAGCGTATCACAGAGCAGTGTGAGGAAGCGTGTCCCAGAGCAGTGAGGGGAAGCGTGTCCCAGAGCAGTGAGAGGAAGCTTGTCCTGGAGCAGTGAGAGGAAGCGTGTCCCAGAGCAGTGAGAGGAAGCATATCCCAGAGCAATGAGAGGAAGCTTGTCCCAGAGCAGTGAGAGGAAGCATGTCCCAGAGCAGTGAGAGGAAGCATATACCAGAGAAATGAGAGGAAGCGTGTCCCAGAGCAATGAGAGGAAGCGTGTCCCAGAGCAGTGAGAGGAAGGGTATACCAGAGCAGTGAGAAGAAGCATGACCCAGAGCAGTGAGAAGAAGCTTATCACAGAGCAGTGAGAGGAAGCGTGTCCCAGAGCAGTGAAGGGAAGCGTATCCCAGAGCAGTGAGAGGAAGCGTGTCACAGAGCAGTGAGAGGAAGCGTGTCCCAGAGCAGTGAAGGGAAGCGTGTCCCAGAGCAGTGAGAGGAAGCGTATCCCAAAGCAGTGAGAGGAAGCGTATCCCAGAGCAGTGAGAGGAAGCGTAACCCAGAGCAGTGAGGGGAAGCGTGTCCCAGAGCAGTGGGAGGAAGCGTATCCTAGAGCAGTGAGAGGAAGCGTATCCCAGAGCAGTGAAGGGAAGCGTATCCCAGAGCAGTGAGAGGAACCGTATCCCAGAGCAGTGAAGGGAAGCGTACCCCAGAGCAGTGAGATGAAGTTTATCCCAGAGCAGTGAGCGGAAGCGTGTCCCAGAGCAGTGAGATGAAGCATATCCCAAAGCAGTGAGAGGAAGCGTATCCCAGAGCTGTGAGAGGAAGCGTGTCCCAGAGCAGTGAGAGGAAGCGTATCCCAGAGCAGTAAGAGGAAGCGTGTCCCAGCGCAGTGAGAGGAAGCTTGTCCTAGAGCAGTGAGAGGAAGCATATCCCAGAACAATGAGAGGAAGCTTGTCCTCGAGCAGTGAGAGAAAGCGTATCCCAGAACAGTGAGAGGAAGCATGACGCAGAGCAGTGAGGGGAAGTTTGTCCTCGAGCAGTGAGAGGAAACTTATCCCAGAGCAGTCAGAGGAAGCGTATCCCAGAGCAGTGAGGGGAAGCTTGTCCCGGAGCAATGAGGGGAAGCGTATCACAGAGCAGTGAGAGAAGCGTGTTCCAGAGCAGTGAGAGGAAGCTTGTCCTGGAGCAGTGAGAGGAAGCATATCCCAGAGCAATGAGAGGAAGCTTGTCCCAGAGCAGTGAGAGGAAGCATGTCCCAGAGCAATGAGAGGAAGCGTGTCCCAGAGCAGTGAGAGGAAGGGTATACCAGAGGAGTGAGAGGAAGCATGACCCAGAGCAGTGAGGGGAAGCTTGTCCCGGAGCAGTGAGGGGAAGCGTATCACAGAGCAGTGAGAAGAAGCATGTGCCAGAGCAGTGAGGGGACGCTTGTCCTGGAGCAGTGAGAGGAAGCGTGTCCCAGAGCAGTGAGAGGAAGCTTATCCCAGAGCAGTGAGGGGAAGCTTGTCCCAGAGCAGTGAGAGGAAGTGTGTCCCAGAGCAGTGAGAGAAAGCGTATCCCACAACAGTGAGAGGAAGCGTGTCCCAGAGCGGTGAGAAGAAGCATGTCCCAGAGCAGCGAGAGGAAGAGTGTCCCAGAGCAGTGAGAGGAAGCGTGTCCCAGAGCAGTGAGAGGAAGCATGACCCAGAGCAGTGAGGGGAAGTTTGTCCCGGAGCAGTGAGTGGAACCGTGTCCCAGAGCAGTGAGGGGAAGCTTGTCCCAGAGCAGTGAGGGGAAGCTTGTCCTCGAGCAGTGAGAGGAAGCATATCCCAGAGCAGTGAGAGGAAGCATATCCCAGAGCAGTGAGAGGAAGCATGACCCAGAGCAGTGAGGGGAAGCTTGTCCTCGAGCAGTGAGAGGAAGCATATCCCAGAGCAGTGAGAGGAAGCGTGTCCCAGAGCAGTGAGGGGAAGCTTGTCCCGGAGCAGTGAGGGGAAGCGTATCACAGAGCAGTGTGAGGTAGCGTGTCCCAGAGCAGTGAGAGGAAGCGTGTCCCAGCGCAGTGAGGGGAAGCGTGTCCCAGAGCAGTGAGAGGAAGCGTATGCCAGAGCAGTGAGAGGAAGCGTATCCCAGAGCAGTGAGAGGAAGCATGTCCCAGAGCAGTGAGAGGAAGCGTATCCAAGAGCTGTGAGAGGAAGCGTGTCCCAGAGCAGTGAGGGGAAGCTTGTCGTGGAGCAGTGAGAGGAAGCGTGCCCCAGAACAGTGAGAGGAAGCGTGTCCCAGAGTAGTGAGAGGAAGCATATCCCAGAGCAATGAGAGGAAGCTTGTCCCAGAACAGTGAGAGGAAGCATGTCACAGAGCAGTGAAGGGAAGCGTATTCCAGAGCAGTGAGATGAAGCGTGTCCCAGAGCAGTGAGAGGAAGCGTGTCCCAGAGCAGTGAAGGGAAGCGTATCCCAGAGCAGTGAGAGGAAGCATATCCCAGAGGAGTGAGAGGAAGCGTGTCCCAGAACAGTGAGTGGAAGCGTGTCCCAGAGCAGTGAGGGGAAGCTTGTCCCGGAGCAGTGAGGGGAAGCGTATCACAGAGCAGTGTGAGGAAGCGTGTCCCAGAGCAGTGAGAGGAAGCGTATGCCAGAGCAGTGTGAGGAAGCGTATCCCAGAGCAGTGAGAGGAAGCATATCCCAGAGCAGTGAGAGGAAGCGTGTCCCAGAGCAGTGAGAGGAAGCATGTCCCAGAGCAGTGAGAGGAAGCGTATCCCGGAGCTGTGAGAGGAAGCGTGTCCCAGAGCAGTGAGGGGAAGCTTGTCGTGGAGCAGTGAGAGGAAGCGTGCCCCAGAACAGTGAGAGGAAGCGTGTCCCAGAGCAGTGAGAGGAAGCATATCCCAGAGCAGTGAGAGGAAGCGTGTCCCAGAGCAGTGAGAGGAAGCATGTCCCAGAGCAGTGAGAGGAAGCGTATCCCGGAGCTGTGAGAGGAAGCGTGTCCCAGAGCAGTGAGGGGAAGCTTGTCGTGGAGCAGTGAGAGGAAGCGTGCCCCAGAACAGTGAGAGGAAGCGTATCCCAGAGCAGTGAGGGGAAGCGTGTCCCAGAGCAGTGAGACGAAGCGTATGCCAGAGCAGTGAGAGGAAGCGTATCCCAGAGCAGTGAGAGGAAGCATATCCCAGAGGAGTGAGAGGAAGCGTGTCCCAGAACAGTGAGTGGAAGCGTGTCCCAGAGCAGTGAGGGGAAGCTTGTCCCGGAGCAGTGAGAGAAAGCGTATCCCAGAACAGTGAGAGGAAGCATGACCAGAGCAGTGAGGGGAAGTTTGTCCTCGAGCAGTGAGAGGAAACTTATCCCAGAGCAGTGAGGGTAAGCTTGTCCCCGAGCAGTGAGAGGAAGCATGTCCCAGAGCAGTCAGAGGAAGCATATCCCAGAGCAGTGAGGGGAAGCTTGTCCCGGAGCAATGAGGGGAAGCGTATCACAGAGCAGTGTGAGGAAGCGTGTCCCAGAGCAGTGAGGGGAAGCGTGTCCCAGAGCAGTGAGAGGAAGCTTGTCCTGGAGCAGTGAGAGGAAGCGTGTCCCAGAGCAGTGAGAGGAAGCATATCCCAGAGCAATGAGAGGAAGCTTGTCCCAGAGCAGTGAGAGGAAGCATGTCCCAGAGCAGTGAGAGGAAGCATATACCAGAGAAATGAGAGGAAGCGTGTCCCAGAGCAATGAGAGGAAGCGTGTCCCAGAGCAGTGAGAGGAAGGGTATACCAGAGCAGTGAGAAGAAGCATGACCCAGAGCAGTGAGAAGAAGCTTATCACAGAGCAGTGAGAGGAAGCGTATCCCAGAGCTGTGAGAGGAAGCGTGTCCCAGAGCAGTGAGAGGAAGGGTATACCAGAGCAGTGAGAAGAAGCATGACCCAGAGCAGTGAGAAGAAGCTTATCACAGAGCAGTGAGAGGAAGCGTATCCCAGAGCAGTAAGAGGAAGCGTGTCCCAGCGCAGTGAGAGGAAGCTTGTCCTAGAGCAGTGAGAGGAAGCATATCCCAGAACAATGAGAGGAAGCTTGTCCTCGAGCAGTGAGAGAAAGCGTATCCCAGAACAGTGAGAGGAAGCATGACGCAGAGCAGTGAGGGGAAGTTTGTCCTCGAGCAGTGAGAGGAAACTTATCCCAGAGCAGTCAGAGGAAGCGTATCCCAGAGCAGTGAGGGGAAGCTTGTCCCGGAGCAATGAGGGGAAGCATATCCCAGAGCAATGAGAGGAAGCTTGTCCCAGAGCAGTGAGAGGAAGCATGTCCCAGAGCAATGAGAGGAAGCGTGTCCCAGAGCAGTGAGAGGAAGGGTATACCAGAGGAGTGAGAGGAAGCATGACCCAGAGCAGTGAGGGGAAGCTTGTCCCGGAGCAGTGAGGGGAAGCGTATCACAGAGCAGTGAGAAGAAGCATGTGCCAGAGCAGTGAGGGGACGCTTGTCCTGGAGCAGTGAGAGGAAGCGTGTCCCAGAGCAGTGAGAGGAAGCTTATCCCAGAGCAGCGAGAGGAAGCGTGTCCCAGAGCAGTGAGAGGAAGCGTGTACCAGAGCAGTGAGAGAAAGCGTATCCCACAACAGTGAGAGGAAGCGTATCCCAGAGCAGTGAGAGGAAGCGTGTCCCAGAGCAGTGAGAGGAAGCATGACCCAGAGCAGTGAGGGGAAGTTTGTCCCGGAGCAGTGATTGGAACCGTGTCCCAGAGCAGTGAGGGGAAGCTTGTCCCAGAGCAGTGAGAGGAAGCATATCCCAGAGCAGTGAGAGGAAGCATATTCCAGAGCAGTGAGAGGAAGCATGACCCAGAGCAGTGAGGGGAAGCTTGTCCTCGAGCAGTGAGAGGAAGCATATCCCAGAGCAGTGAGAGGAAGCGTGTCCCAGAGCAGTGAGGGGAAGCTTGTCCCGGAGCAGTGAGGGGAAGCGTATCACAGAGCAGTGTGAGGTAGCGTGTCCCAGAGCAGTGAGAGGAAGCGTGTCCCAGCACAGTGAGGGGAAGCGTGTCCCAGAGCAGTGAGAGGAAGCGTATGCCAGAGCAGTGAGAGGAAGCGTATCCCAGAGCAGTGAGAGGAAGCATATCCCAGAGCAGTGAGAGGAAGCGTGTCCCAGAGCAGTGAGAGGAAGCATGTCCCAGAGCAGTGAGAGGAAGCGTATCCAAGAGCTGTGAGAGGAAGCGTGTCCCAGAGCAGTGAGGGGAAGCTTGTCGTGGAGCAGTGAGAGGAAGCGTGCCCCAGAACAGTGAGAGGAAGCGTGTCCCAGAGTAGTGAGAGGAAGCTTGTCCCAGAACAGTGAGATGAAGCGTGTCCCAGAGCAGTGAGAGGAAGCATGTCCCAGAGCTGTGAGAGGAAGCATGTCCCAGAGCAGTGAGAGGAAGCGTGTCCCAGAGCAGTGAAGGGAAGCGTATCCCAGAGCAGTGAGAGGAAGCATATCCCAGAGGAGTGAGAGGAAGCGTGTCCCAGAACAGTGAGTGGAAGCGTGTCCCAGAGCAGTGAGAGGAAGCGTGTCCCAGAGTAGTGAGAGGAAGCATATCCCAGAGCAATGAGAGGAAGCTTGTCCCAGAACAGTGAGATGAAGCGTGTCCCAGAGCAGTGAGAGGAAGCATGTCCCAGAGCTGTGAGAGGAAGCATGTCCCAGAGCAGTGAGAGGAAGCGTGTCCCAGAGCAGTGAAGGGAAGCGTATCCCAGAGCAGTGAGAGGAAGCATATCCCAGAGGAGTGAGAGGAAGCGTGTCCCAGAACAGTGAGTGGAAGCGTGTCCCAGAGCAGTGAGGGGAAGCTTGTCCCGGAGCAGTGAGGGGAAGCGTATCACAGAGCAGTGTGAGGAAGCGTGTCCCAGAGCAGTGAGGGGAAGCTTGTCCCAGAGCAGTGAGGGGAAGCGTGTCCCAGAGCAGTGAGAGGAAGCGTATGCCAGAGCAGTGAGGGGAAGCGTGTCCCAGAGCAGTGAGAGGAAGCGTATGCCAGAGCAGTGTGAGGAAGCGTATCCCAGAGCAGTGAGAGGAAGCATATCCCAGAGCAGTGAGAGGAAGCGTGTCCCAGAGCAGTGAGAGGAAGCATGTCCCAGAGCAGTGAGAGGAAGCGTATCCCGGAGCTGTGAGAGGAAGCGTGTCCCAGAGCAGTGAGGGGAAGCTTGTCGTGGAGCAGTGAGAGGAAGCGTGCCCCAGAACAGTGAGAGGAAGCGTATCCCAGAGCAGTGAGAGGAAGCGTATGCCAGAGCAGTGAGAGGAAGCGTATCCCAGAGCAGTGAGAGGAAGCGTGTCCCAGAGCAGTGAGAGGAAGCATGTCCCAGAGCAGTGAGAGGAAGCGTGTCCCAGAGCAGTGAAGGGAAGCGTATCCCAGAGCAGTGAGAGGAAGCATATCCCAGAGCAGTGAGAGGAAGTGTGTCCCAGAGCAGTGAGAGGAAGCGTATCCCAGAGCAGTGAGAGGAAGCGTGTCCCAGAGCTGTGAGAGGAAGCGTGTCCCAGAGCAGTGAGAGGAAGCGTGTCCCAGAGCTGTGAGAGGAAGCATGTCCCAGAGCAGTGAGAGGAAGCGTATCCCAGACCTGTGAGAGGAAGCGTGTCCCAGAGCAGTGAGGGGAAACTTGTCGTGGAGCAGTGAGAGGAAGCGTGCCCCAGAACAGTGAGAGGAAGCGTGTCCCAGAGCAGTGAGGGGAAGCGTGTCCCAGAGCAGTGAGACGAAGTGTATGCCAGAGCAGTGAGAGGAAGCGTATCCCAGAGCAGTGAGAGGAAGCGTGTCCCAGAGCAGTGAGGGGAAGCCTGTCCCAGAGCAGTGAGAGGAAGCGTGTCCCAGAGCAGTGAAGGGAAGCGTATCCCAGAGCAGTGAGAGGAAGCATATCCCAGAGCAGTGAGAGGAAGCGTGTCCCAGAGCAGTGAGAGGAAGCGTATCCCAGAGCAGTGAGAGGAAGCGTGTCCCAGAGCTGTGAGAGGAAGCGTGTCCCAGAGCAGTGAGAGGAAGCGTGTCCCAGAGCTGTGAGAGGAAGCATGTCCCAGAGCAGTGAGAGGAAGCATGTCACAGAGCAGTGAAGGGAAGCGTATCCCAGAGCAGTGAGAGGAAGTGTGTCCCAGAGCAGTGAAGGGAAGCGTATCCCAGAGCAGTGAGAGGAAGCGTATCCCAGAGAAGTGAGAGGAAGCGTGTCCCAGAGCAGTGAGAGGGAGCATGACCCAGAGCAGTGAGAGGAAGCGTGTCCCAGAGCAGTGAGAGGAAGCGTGTCCCAGAGCTGTGAGAGGAAGCGTGTCCCAGAGCAGTGAGAGGAAGCGTATCCCGGAGCTGTGAGAGGAAGCGTGTCCCAGAGCAGTGAGAGGAAGCATGTCCCAGAGCAGAGAGAGGAAGCGTATCCCAGAGCAGTGAGAGGAAGCGTATCCCTGAGCAGTGAGAGGAAGCATGTCCCAGAGCAGTGAGAGGTAGCGTATCCCAGAGCAGTGAGAGGAAGCATATCCCAGAGCTGTGAGAGGAAGCGTATCCCAGAGCTGTGAGAGGAAGCGTATCCCAGAGCAGTGAGGGGAAGCTTGTCCTGTAGCAGTGAGAGGAAGCGAGTCCCAGAGCAGTGAGAGGAAGATTGTCCTGGAGCAGTGAGAGGAAGCGTGTCCCAGAGCCGTGAGAGGAAGCGTGTCCCAGATCAGTGAGAGGAAGCTTGTCCTGGAGCAGTGAGAGGAAGCGTGTCCCAGAGCAGTGAAGGGAAGCATATCCCAGAGCAGTGAGAGGAAGCATATCCCAGAGGAGTGAGAGGAAGCGTGTCCCAGAACAGTGAGAGGAAGCGTGTCCCAGAGCAGTGAGAGGAAGCTTGTCCCGGAGCAGTGAGGGGAAGCGTATCACAGAGCAGTGTGAGGAAGCGTGTCCCAGAGCAGTGAGGGGAAGCTTGTCCCAGAGCAGTGAGGGGAAGCGTGTCCCAGAGCAGTGAGAGGAAGCGTATGCCAGAGCAGTGAGAGGAAGCGTATCCCAGAGCAGTGAGAGGAAGCATATCCCAGAGCAGTGAGAGGAAGCCTGTCCCAGAGCAGTGAGAGGAAGCATGTCCCAGAGCAGTGAGAGGAAGCGTATCCCAGAGCAGTGAGAGGAAGCATATCCCAGAGCAGTGAGAGGAAGCCTGTCCCAGAGCAGTGAGAGGAAGCATGTCCCAGAGCAGTGAGAGGAAGCGTATCCCAGAGCTGTGAGAGGAAGCGTGTCCCAGAGCAGTGAGGGGAAGCTTGTCATGGAGCAGTGAGAGGAAGCGTGCCCCAGAACAGTGAGAGGAAGCGTGTCCCAGAGCAGTGAGGGGAAGCGTGTCCCAGAGCAGTGAGACGAAGCGTATGCCAGAGCAGTGAGAGGAAGCGTGTCCCAGAGCAGTGAGAGGAAGCGTATCCCAGAGCAGTGAGAGGAAGCGTGTCCCAGAGCAGTGAGAGGAAGCGTGTCCCAGAGCTGTGAGAGGAAGCATGTCCCAGAGCAGTGAGAGGAAGCATGTCACAGAGCAGTGAAGGGAACCGTATCCCAGAGCAGTGAGAGGAAGCGTGTCCCAGAGCAGTGAAGGGAAGCGTATCCCAGAGCAGTGAGAGGAAGCGTATCCCAGAGAAGTGAGAGGAAGCGTGTCCCAGAGCAGTGAGAGGAAGCATGACCCAGAGCAGTGAGAGGAAGCGTGTCCCAGAGCAGTGAGAGGAAGCGTCTCCCAGAGCTGTGAGAGGAAGCGTGTCCCAGAGCAGTGAGAGGAAGCGTATCCCAGAGCAGTGAGAGGAAGCGTGTCCCAGAGCAGTGAGAGGAAGCGTGTCCCAGAGCTGTGAGAGGAAGCGTGTCCCAGAGCAGTGAGAGGAAGCGTATCCCGGAGCAGTGAGGGGAAGCGTGTCCCAGAGCAGTGAGAGGAAGCATGTCCCAGAGCAGTGAGAGGAAGCGTATCCCAGAGCAGTGAGAGGAAGCATATCCCAGAGCAGTGAGAGGAAGCGTATCCCTGAGCAGTGAGAGGAAGCATGTCCCAGAGCAGTGAGAGGTAGCGTATCCCAGAGCAGTGAGAGGAAGCATATCCCCGAGCTGTGAGAGGAGGCGTATCCCAGAGCTGTGAGAGGAAGCGTATGCCAGAGCAGTGAGGGGAAGCTTGTCCTGGAGCAGTGAGAGGAAGCGAGTCCCAGAGCAGTGAGAGGAAGCTTGTCCTGGAGCAGTGAGAGGAAGCGTGTCCCAGAGCCGTGAGAGGAAGCGTGTCCCAGATCAGTGAGAGGAAGCTTGTCCTGGAGCAGTGAGAGGAAGCGTGTCCCAGAGCAGTGAGAGGAAGCGTGTTCCAGTGCACTGCAAGGGGAACCTGCTTTTGAGTGCTGTGAGAGGAAAAGCGAGTCGTGGAGCTGCGTAACTTGCCTTGATGGAGCAGAGTGTCTGGCGGAGCAGACCGAAGACCTGGAGCAGAGCAGGATTGGTGTTGGACTGGGACCTGGACCAGAGTGAGATTGGTGTAGGACTGGGACCTGGACCAGAGTGAGATTGGTGTTGGACTGGGGCCTGGACTAGAGCGGGATTGTTGTTGGACTCGAGCCTGGCACAGAGCAGGATTGGTTTTGAACTGGGGCTAGGCACTGAACAGGATTGACGTTGGACTGGGACCTGGAGCAGAGCGGGATTGGTGTTGGACTGGGGCCTGGAGCAAAGCGGGATTGGTGTTGGACTGGGTCCTGGACCACAGCGGGATTGGTGTTCGACTGGAGCCTGGCACAGAGCGGGATTGGTTTTGAACTGGGGCTAGGCACAGAACAGGATTGACGTTGGACTGGGACCTGGAACAGAGGGGGATTGGTGTTGGACTGTGGCCTGGAGCAGAACGGGATTGGTGTTCAACTGGAGCCTGGAGCAGAGCGGGATTGGTGTTCAACTGGAGCCTGGAGCAGAGCGGGATTGGTGTTCGATTGGAGCCTGGAGCAGAGCGGGATTGGTGTTCGATTGGAGCCTGAAGCAGAGCGGGATTGGTGTTGGACTGGGGCCTGGCACAGAGCGGGATTGGTGTTGGACTGGGGCCTGGAGCAGAACGGGATTGATGTTGGACTGGGGCGTGGAGCAGAGCGGGATTGGTGTTGGACTGGGGCCTTGAGCAGAGCAGGATTGATGTTGGACTGGGGCCTGGAGCAGAGCGGGATTGATGTTGGACTGGGGCCTGGAGCAGAGCAGGATTGATGTTGGACTGGGGCCTGGAGCAGAGCGGGATTGATGTTGGACTGGGGCCTGGAGCAGAGCGGGATTGATGTTGGACTGGGGCCTGGAGCAGAGCGGGATTGGTGTTGGACTGGGGCCTTGAGCAGAGCGGGATTGATGTTGGACTGGGGCCTTGAGCAGTGCGGGATTGATGTTGGACTGGGGCCTGGAGCAGAGCGGGATTGATGTTGGACTGGGGCCTTGAGCAGTGCAGGTTTGATGTTGGACTGGGGCCTGGAGCAGAGCGGGATTGCTGTTGGACTGGGGCCTGGAGCAGAGCGGGATTGATGTTGGACTGGAGCCTGGAGCAGAGCGGGATTGATGTTGGACTGGGGCCTGGAGCAGAGCGGGATTGATGTTAGATAAACACAATGACTGCAGATGCTGGAAACCAGATTTTGGATTAGTGGTGCTGGAAGAGCACAGCAGTTCAGGCAGCATCCGAGGAGCAGCAAAATCAACGTTTCGGGCAAAAGCCCTTCATCAGGAATAAAGACAGAGAGCCTGAAGCATGGAGATATAAGCTAGAGGGGGTGGGGTTGGGGAGTAAGTAGCATGGAGTACAATAGGTGAGTGGGGGAGGGGATGTAGGTGATAGGTCAGGGAGGAGGGTGGAGTGGATAGGTGGAAAAGAAGATAGGCAGGTAGGAAAGTCATGGGGACAGTAATGAGCTGGAAGTTTGGAACTAGTGTGAGGTGGGAGAAGGGGAAATGAGGAAACTGTTGAAGTCCACATTGATGCCCTGGGGTTGAAGTGTTCCAAGGCAGAAGATGAGGCGTTCTTCCTCCTGGTGTCTGGTGGTGAGGGAGCGGTGGTGAAGGAGGCCCAGGACCTCCATGTCCTCGGCAGACTGAGAGGGGGAGTTAAAATGTTGGGCCACAGGGCGGTGTGGTTAATTGGTGTGGGTGTCCCGGAGATGTTCCCTAAAGCGCTCTGCTAGGAGGCGTCCAGTCTCCCCAATGTAGAGGAGACCGCATCGGAAGCAACGGATACAATAAATGATATTAGTGGATGTGCAGGTAAAACTTTGATGGATGTGGAAGGCTCCTTTAGGGCCTTGGATGGAGGTGAGGGAAGAGGTGTGGGCGCAGGTTTTGCAATTCCTGCGGTGGCAGGGGAAGGATTGATGTTGGACTGGGGCCTGGACCAGGCAGTCAGCCTGCATACTGACTGGGCTGCTGCACTGGTGTTGCAATGTAATGTTGGTCTGAAATTCGTTACCAGACTGTCATGTCAATCCTTTAACTATGTTATAACTGCCATGATCCTAAATATTTTTAGACACTGAAAGTAATTCTACCACTTTTCCTTTTATTCCTCTTTTGTATTCAAGATTTGTATCTCGGTACTTGTATCTAAGCTGGTGCCACTAGAGGTAGCCATTGTAAAAACATTTCATTGTACTCTGGTACTTCTGCACTGGAGTACTGGTGACAATAAAGGATATTCTATTCCATTCTCTTCCAATACTGCAAAGTAGACATTGTACTTACAGGGGCTGAAGGTTAATTCAATCGGAACAGAATGAACAGTTCTTCCATTATCTTGTATTTCACATGAATATTGTTTATCATCATCGACTTGACTATCTTGCAATATCAGGTAGACTGTGTTATTCAGTAGGATTGGATCTGAGCTATTTGTCCTGTTCTGCTGAGATAGGGCTCCAGATTTCAATTGAAGAGTAATTGTATCAAGTCTGGAGATGGTACAGCTGAGGGAGACATCACTGCCTTGAAATGGATAGCGAGGATCTCGCTCAACTGTGTTAAAAGAAGAATGAGAAAAGGAATAATGTAACAAAAAGCATTTAATGCCAATTACGGTAGAGTCACAGTGACAAGTTCGGTTACAATTCAGTTTCTTCCTTGTTATGCTAATCTCGTCTGTTCAGATGAAATAATGAATACTTAGCATGATAGAGAAAAATAAGGCCTCAGAAGGACTCCATATTTGGCCAATTTCACACACTATTCAAACACTCTGTCAACTATCATCCTAATTCTTCCTTGAACTTGGTGATGGAAGTTAGTTTGACCATAGGATTTTTCAATCATTAGTGATGAAAAGTTATTAACCATCACAAAGGACATCCTCACATGGATTCCTACCATATGGACCTCTCACAAATAGCATGAATCCAATCAGGTCAGCTGAAGGAGGTCCCTTCATGCGCACATAGAGAATGCTTGAGAAACTCTGCAGGACTGACAGCATCTGCAGAGAGAGAAACAGAGGTAATGTTTCAAGTCCAGCATGATTCTCCTTGGGAACTGAAAGGTTCAGAGGAATTATTTCAGCTCCAGTTTCTCACTCAGGAGTGGCAAGATGCCAACAAGTGGAAATTATTGTTTGTTATCACTGAGCCTTACCATTGTGTCACAGAACAGATAGAAAATAGTGTCATGGCATCATACTCGAGACCAGGAATTCCTGATGGGAAAGTCAAGGCCACTTCAGCCTTCTGCTTCCTCTTCTGAATGCCATCTTGGACACTTGGCACCAACACTTCAGGGCAAGCTCTAGGCTGGGGATACGCCTACTCCATGTCCATGCATCCAACACGGACCAGTCTTTCCATGCCATCCTGGCACAAGATGATGCACTTACTGTACATTTCTGTGCTGCAACACTGCACTCTAGGGTGCTGTAGCTCATCTACAGGCTGCTACAAGAACACTTTGGGCACAGGGACAGGCACCCAATACCTAGATTGGACGCGGTTGCATCTCAGGGCAAGTCCCTTAGCCTCATATCACTTAATTTTCATTAACGTGGATGCCCTCAGCAGCCCTCCCTTGCCTCTTTGTCCTTTTCCTGCTCAGCCAGAGTGCTATGTCAGGGTCATAATACTGCCTGAAGCCAGTCATGAGTCTATTAGCAGTCATGAGTCAAAGGGGTGGATGTGTTGCTCTAAGTGATAGTAATACATCAGTTTCACAGCTACAGCATATCGCTGCAAGGCAAACACATTGCATACAGTTCCAATAAAAGGCAATGTCTCTAACTCCCAGGGGAGTAGTTCTCACTGATGCCTAGGCATGCATTGTCAATCTGGGGGGTCTTGGCATATTAAGTTAATAGCAGCTTCTAATATCAGTGCGAGGCCTTGGTTTCAGGCTGGTATCCTGCTGCAACAGTTACAGTCTGGAGGTCCAGAGCTCTGCAATGTGGGAGTAGGTCCCGGTCAGCCCTGGGGGTGTCCAGTGCAACCAGTCTAGAGAGTCACAAGAAGACAGTCAGGGAGCTGGCCAGGGACATTGATAAGGTGAATGACAAAGATATTCTCCATAGGATAGGAGAGTTCAAAACTATAAGGCATAGGCGTAAAGTGAAAGGAGAAGGATTTAAAAGGGACCTGAGGGGCAACTTTTTCATGCAGAGAGTGGTACGTTCATGGAATGAACTGTCAGAGGAAGTTGCAGATGCAGGTACTGTTATAACATTTAAAAGACATTTGGGCAGGTACATGAATTGAAAAGGTTTAGAGGGATATGGGCCAAATGCAGGCAAATGGGACCAGTTTAGTTTGGGAAACCTGGTGAGCATGGATGTGTTGGACCAAAGAGCTTGTTTCCATGCTGTATGACTCTATGGCCAGGTAATAGTCAGGGCTCTGGTCATTCATTGCTTGGACCTGTCAAGTCAAGTTGCTTAAGGAATCTGTAAAGAGGTCTATCACCTAAATGTCAAGGGAGCCAGTGCTATAGGAGGGAAGCTGGGGAATTTAATGGGAGAAGCAGGATGCAGGAATGAAGGGGATTGCAGTCATGAAGGAGGGGACAACTCAACATCCCAATAGGTGAGAAGACAGAGCACAGAATGGTAGGGAGACATGTAGGAGGGAGGAAATGATAAGAGGGAACAGCATCCTGGTTTCTGGGGAGGAACCAGGAATGTTCACTTCATATAAATGGGGCTGGAGGGGAAAGCTGGAATGGATGTGGTGGTGGGGACTAGAGGAAGTGTAATGCCTATGAAATTATAGGGACTGGTACCAGGAAGGAGATGGTGATGTTTGGGTTTTCACTCACATGGAGAGGCAAAGCAGTCAAGGGAGTTACTGCTGTTGCCTTCCATTGTCCTGTACAAGTCTGCAATGGAAATGAAAATAGCTTCAAACGGGGCCAGAGTGGGATGGGTAGTTACAGCAATGTGGGAACCCTTCAAAGGGTAATCCCAGTAGACTCCCACCATGACAGTGAGGCTGAAACATCCACTTGCAAACTCAACATTCCTTGTGACCTTTGGACATTAGCCTACAGTGTCCAGTCCAACCCAATAGGCCAGGATTTCCTGAAAAGTTCCCTCAGGCTGAACCTCCCTTATGTTTGTTCATTTGAAGAGGTGGAAGCTTATTGTCAAAGGCTCAGTCACCTACAACTCTCCTATTGCCTGCTCACAGGACAGTGGTTGCACACTTCACACCTTGGTCCATGGATAAGGGTGGGTGGCATCAGTACCTTTGAGTTTGCATTTTTAGAGACACAGAGACACGCACAAACAAATGCTAGTGAGAAGTCAGTATCTATTAATAAATATGAGAACTTATTTGAAAAGACTGCTGCACCAGACCCACAGGACTGACCATGCCCATGGCCTGTACCATCAATGTGCCCTTGAAAGGTTTTCTTTCTCTCACTACATTTCGATGCAGTCTGGGGATCTGAAGCTGGAGTCTCGGGAGCCTGCCCGACAGTAGAATCTGCTGGACTTGGAGCTGTGATGGACCTAACTTGAGGGTGGCATTTGCATCCCGAAGGCCCAGGCACACTCAGTGTGTCCTCACCAAAGGCTCAGCTTGAACTCCCACAGAGCTAAGAGCAGTAGTGTAAGGCCTCACCACACTGTGGGGCCAATATGTGGCACCTCCTCCAGCTCAGTGCCCACTGGCACTGCCCTGTCCTCTTGTGAGAAAGAGTCTGGATTAGAGTGGTGCTGGAAAAGCACAGCAGGTCAGGCAGCCCTTCATCAGGAATAGAGGCAGGGAGCCTGCAGGGTGGAAAGATAATTGTGAGTAAGAGGCAGCTGGAGTGAGGTCAATACCTCCCAGTCATCTCACATAAAAGCCACCATTATTCAGTCTCTTTCAGTTCTGAAGCAGTCATGTCAGACTCAAAACATTAACTCTGTTCCTCTCTGTGCAGATGCTGCCAGACCTGCTGAATTTCACCAGTACTTTCTGTGTTTTATTTTATTTCAGACCTCCAGCATCCGGTAGTATTCTGCTTTTGTTTTCAGAAGAGCGAGGTATTGACAATGAACCAAAGTGACTTGGTCCAATGCTTCCAGATGCTTTGCAAATCAGCTTCCAGCCAGCTGAGCTAACTGAGCCCCAACACTCAGATTGGTTATTTTCCTGTTGCTGTACATCTAAAAAAAAAACAGTTTTCAGCCATGGAGTAACAGAAGAAACCTCATAGAAGTCGTTAACTTTCCTTATCATCACAAAGTAGATTTAGGCCAGTATTTTATATAAGTGTTTATACTCACAGTGGGTTTCTTCTCCACAAGATGTGGAGAAAAGTATAATTATACAGTAATAGGTGGAGTCTATTTTGTCCAATTTTAATACCTTTTCTTACCCACCTGTGATAGCAAATATTTCATACTGTTTCAGTATTTTCTCCTCAGGTTCTGTCTGTCGACAGGTAAATAATCCAGCTGCTTCAAGCACATTTTCAATTGAAAGATCGAGAGAGTCATTTCTCACGTGGAATTTTGTTTCATTGTTTTGCATATCTTGATGAAACAGCTCTGCTTTCCATCCTAGCCCTTTGGCCTTCAGTCTGACCAATGTCCTTGTGGCCAATTGTTGATGGTGAGGGGTCCATTCCCATAAAATGGTGCCCAGGGCAGGAATATCTGATCCATTAAGAACGATACCTTTTGTTCCCTCTGAAAAGTAAATCCTAATGGGGCCATCTGCAAAAAACAGAAACACTTCAGGACAAGACAATTAACTCACAAAACAACATAATAAAGTTTGTGAGAAGATTTGTAGCTCGGGTGCTCGTTGTTGTGGTCTGTTCGCCGAGCTGGGAATTTGCGTTGCAGACATTTTGTCCCCTGTCTAGGTGACATCCTCAGTGCTTGGGAGCCTCCTGTGAAGTGCTTCTGTGATGTAGTATACAAAATCCCATGCAAGGACTGCACAAAACACTACATAGGACAAACAGGAAGACAGCTAATGATCCGTATCCATGAACACCAACTAGCAACGAAACAACACAACCAGCTATCCTTAGTAGCCACACATGCGGATGACAAGCAACATGAGTTCGACTGGGACAACACTACTATTATAGGACAAGCCAGACAGAGAACAGCCAGGGAATTCCTAGAGGCATGGCACTCATCCACAGATTCTATCAACAAACACATCGACCTGGACCCAATATACTGGCCACTGCAGTGGACAACTGGAACTGACAACCGGAAGCGGCAGAGACAAACCACTATAAATGCTGGAGAAAACATCACAGAAGCGCTTCACAGGAGCTCCCAAGCACTGAGGATGTCACCTAGACAGGGGACGAAACGTCTGCAACACAAATTCCCAGCTCGGCGAACAGAACCACAACAACAACATAATAAAAATAGGAATGAAAACAGCAAAGTAAAAAATAGTTTCTATCCAAACAACAAAATCCATCTTTTTGACTGTCTCTCTGCATTGTGTCTACCAAAGTAAACCACTTAGTTTCTTTCAACTGAACTACGTCTGCAACTTGTTCACCTATTCCACCAAGTTGGCCACATCCCTTTAAAGTTTTGTGTCACACTTCATAATGTCTCTAAGTTTTGAGTCATCCGCAATTTTTAAAATATTGCCCTATACACCAGAACAGGAGTACCAACACCTATCCCTGGGATAATTCAGTAAAAATCTTCCTCTGGTCAGAAAGACATCCATTAATCACTAGCCTCTGTTTAATGTCGTTCTGCTTCTCTCCCTTTTATTCCTTTTGAGTCACAACCACTGAACTGAACATGCCCCAATCTAACTGCACTATTCTTATAAATCTCAAGATTTGCTCACCTTGTGTGTTAACAGAGCTGTGTAGCAAAACAACAAAATATATCAGCCCTCTCAGCATTGTGGAACTTTGACTTTTTGCTTGTTGCCGTCCTTCTATGCAACAGCAATGCTCTGACTGGTGCAAACATCTGCAACGGTCATAATCTCACAGGATGCAATCTATTATCTTACTTCCCTATTCAGTTTACCACATTAGGGTGTATTTTTTTGAAAATTGAAATCTCAGGTCATACATCTTGACCTCTGAGACCTAACTATTTACAACGGAGTGAATAATGATATAGAAGTCTGCTGGGAGAATCCAGTTGCCCTGGTCAGGGTTCACTGTTTAGGATATTTCTGAAGAAGGATTTCCCAGCAATTTCTGTTCACTGATTAGAAAATTTAATATCTGTATTTTCCAACAGCAACAATGATGGTGTTATATCATTTAGTGCTGAATGCTCAAAATAATCACATCTTAGCCTCAAAGTGGTGGAGTTCCATCGAGCGTATTTCCTTTGGCTGTCCACGTGATTGGTGAACTAACACGTTACTCCACACGACTGCTGTGCAACAGTAAATGTCACACTCTGTGATATATATATTTGCAGAACAATTAGTTCCAGTTATTTATGAATGATACAGATATATATCAGAGGGAGCCACAAAAGCTCCATGTGGAAACATGCTTTACGTCACTTTGATGCTTGAATGGTGGACACGATATTGTATCCTCAATGAATACACGTTTTGTGATACTTAATGGACAATGTGAAAAGGCTTTTAAGTTTAAATATTATTTAAAGAGTTCTTTATTTACAATCATTTGCAACACTCATTGATCTGGCCACAGAATGTGAGGGTTTCTGGCTAGGCTAGCATGTACAGCCTACCCCAAAGTGCCGTGCAGAAAATGGTGGTGAGCTGCATTCTTGAGCTGCTGCAGTCCTTGATCTGTATGGATGCCCACTATGCTGTTAGGGAAAGACTTTTAGGATATTGAGCCAGTAACAATGAAGGAATAGTAATCTTGTTTCAAGGAGAAAGTGAGGACTGCAGATGCTGGAGATCAGAGCTGAAAATGTGTTGCTGGAAAAGCGCAGCAGGTCAGGCAGCATCCAAGGAGCAGGAGAATCGACGTTTCGGGCATGAGCCCTTCTGCTCATGCCCGAAACATCAATTCTCCTGCTCCTTGGATGCTGCCTGACCTGCTGTGCTAATCTTGTTTCAAGTCAGGATCGTCTGCAGCTGGAAGAGAACTTGCTAGTCGCTACCGTGTATCTTATGTACCGTGTATCTGCTACCACCTTCGAGGTGGTAGTAGTTGCAAATTTGGAAGTTGCCATTGAAGGAACTTTGGTCAGCTGTAGCAGTGCATCTTGTAGATGTTACACTGTGTCAATGGTGGAAGGACAGAATGCTGGAGATGGTGGACTACGCACTAATCAAGTGGCTGCTTTGATCTCTATGGTGTCAAGCTTCTTGAGTTTTGGTGGAGTTGCTCTCATCCAGGCAAGTGGAGACTATTCTATCAAACTCATTACTTGTAACTTGTAGATAGTGGATGTGCTTTGGAGAGTCAGGGGGTGAGATATTCACCACAAAATTCCTAATGTCTTACGCTTTTGTAGCCATAGTAATTACTTGGCAGGTCCAGTTAGTTCTAATCAATAGTAGCCACTTAGATAATGATAGATGATTCAGTGTTGTTAGGGGAGATAAATAGATTCTGTCCTGTTAAAGATGATCATTGACTAACAACTGTAATGGTGTGAATTTTACTTGCCACTTAATAGCACAATCATAGATGCTTTGCTGCATAAGTATCTGGCAAATTGCCCTAGTGAAGATAATAGTGGAGATCTGTTTTCTTGAATCATAGCAGTCCTTGAACCACAAGTTTGCTACACTGTCTAAGAATGCAAAAATCATAGAATCCCTACAGTGTGGAAGCAGGCAATTTGATCCATCAAGTCCACACTGATCCTCTGAACAGCATCCCACTCAGACCTAACTCCCTACCCTATCCTGACGAAACCACCTAGCCTGAACATCCTTGGACACTGGGGCAATTCAGCATCCTAACCTGCGGGAGGAAACCCACGCAGACCGTCGCCCGAGGGTGGAATCAACCTGGGTCCCTGATGCTGTGAGGCAGCAGTGCTAACCACTGAGCCACTATGCTCTTAGAGTACCTAAATGAGGATGAACATTTTACAATCATCAGCTGAACCTCCACTTCTGACTTTGTAATGGAGGGAAAGTCATTGATGGAGCAGCTGAAAATATTTGCTCCTAGAAAACTACACTGAAGAAGTCTTGCAATGATATCTCGGTAGCTGAGATGAATGACCTTCAATAGACTGAGACATTTTCCACTGGAGTGTAGGACATTGAGGGGTGACCTTATAGAGGCTTATAAAATCATGAGAGGCATAGCTAAGGTGAATAGTAAAGATCGTTCCGCAAGATAGGGAAGTTCAATGCCAGAGGACATATTTTTAAAGTAAAAGGAAAAGGTTTGAGGAGCAACCTTTTTACTCAGAATGTAGTTTAGGTATGGAATGAACTACCAGAGGAAGTGGTAGATGCAGCTACAGTGACAATATTTAAAAGACATTTCAGTAGATGCATGAATAGGTAATGATTAGAGGGATATGGGCCAAACACAGGCAATTGGAACTAGTTTAGTTTGGGAAAGTTAATTGACATGGACAAGTTGGACTGAAGGGTTTGTTTCCATGTACTGTGACTGTATTACAGAATGTTCTATAACCATTACCATTTACCTTTATGTTATGAATCCCCAGGGCTGTATTCATCGCTCATCTCTGACTGAGTTTGATGACCAGCCCCTTGACATAACTGACCAGACCCCTGACCAATAGCTTTGCAATTCTCCTGTACAAGGTTCCACTCAGTGGTTATGATTTTTCTGCAGGACTGACAATTGCCCACTCCCCAGACTGTATTTGGACACATCCCTTGACCGTGACTGACATGAACAGATAAATGACAATGGTCAAGCCCCTGGACTGTGTGCAGAGTCTGTCAGTGATGGTACTGGGAATCCCTGACCCAGAATTAGCTTCCTGCACCACCAATCAATACCCCTCCTCCATAAATTGCAACAAGGCCATTTGGTTGAAGAAATGTGTCGTATTTTTTGTTGTTCAGGCAGCTGGTACATGAAATGAGTGTTTGATTGACATCTCGATGTGTGGTTTAGTGCGATGCCCCCATGCCTAGGCATATTCATACTGAGAGATGACAAACAGCCTGTCTGTGTATTTGCACCAAAGAGCATGTCGATATGATAGTACTGGTAGCCTTAGACTCTGGCTGAAGTGCCCACATACTAATAAGCATGATACAGCATGACAAGACAAAGTGTTACAAGCATACAGGAAGGCATTAAGCATGTGAGTGCTAAGATAGCAAACAAGTGACCCTGAGCTGCAATCTGTCTAATCTATGAGCTGATTGTCTGTCTGTGTGTACAAAATAGCCTTGCAGGAGCGTTTCAATGCAAGTTCCCAGTGTGCTGACTACAGTGCAGGAAGTGTTCCTCAAGTGTCTGGCAAGTGGAGCAAAGAAGTGTCATGAGAATGCTGAGGAGTTGCCAATTATTGGATAACAATGTCCACGATCAAGGGGGGTGTGCAGCTGGTTCTCATGGATTGTGCTGACATGATGTGGAATGGGGAGCAACATGGTGGCGAGCTGAAGTCACTGGCTTCCATGTCGAGAATTCTCAATGGGATAAGATTGGAAGCTGCATTTTAATAAGGTAAGATGTGCAGATAATAATACATTTAACAAGCAATAGTTCCCTATAATGGGCAACTCACTTCTGCCTAGTGACACCCAGCAGGTTCATTAAAGATGCAATATGTTGTGCCCAATACCAAGACAGTCCTCGTTTGACATCTCACGTGATTCTGCCACAAATACCACCACAGTCCATATCATTCAGACACTAATGAGTTTCTGCACAATATTATATTCCCCCCTTTTACTCCATTTGCCAGATCTTTGCAAGTTCACATAACCTATCTAGACTAATTGATGTTTATAGCATAGAAGAAGGCCATTTGGCCCATCGTGTCTGCATTGGTCAACAACGATCTGCATTTACAAATCCCATCTTTAAGCTTTTGGCCCATGCAAGTGAATATTTAAACACCTCTTAAATGTTACAAGAGTTTCTGTCTTAGACATTATTTTAAGCAGTGAGCTCCATGTTCCAAACACCTTCTGACTGAAAATAATTTTCCTCAAGTATTATCTTAGACTATATGGCCTGTGGTTATTAATCCTCTGCTAATGGGAAAAAGTGCCTTCCTCTGATATTCTTAGCCTCAGGTAATCAAGGAAACTCTCCCGTATGCCTTCTGAACCACCTTATCTATCTTCCATCTGTGGAAATGCTCAGCAACGTAATGCTGATCTTCAGTACTGTCCAGGGTGCTATCAGAAGCTTTGCTAAAATCCAAGTATATCGCATCAAACATATTATGGTATCCAATCTCCTCAAACAATTCAAACAAGCTTGACAAACACGGCTTCCCTTTAACATATTGATGTTGACTATATCCCTTTGAAGTTTCACAGTGGCTCATGCCTCACAGTGACAGGGATCTGGGTTCAATCCCAGCATAGGGTGAGTGTCTGTGTGGAGTTTGCACATTCTCCCTGTGTCTGTGTGGGTTTCCTCTGACAGTCCAAAGATGTGTAGGTTAGGTGGAATTGGCCATGTTAAATTGCCCATAGTGTTCAGGGATGTGCACGCTAGGTGCATTCATCAGGGAAAATGTAGTATAATAGGGGACTGGGTCTTGGTGGAAAACTCTTCAAAGGTCAATGTGAACTTGTTAGGCTAAATGGTCTGTTTCCACACTGTAGAGATTCTATGATTCTTCATAACCAACAAGTTATCTTGTGACATCAACTGACTTAGCAATCATACCTTTATCCAAGTCTTTTGTATAAATTGTAAGACTTTGATTCCCCAATACTAACCTCTCTAGCATACTATTCATTTCATTTTGTCAATCAGAAAATAACTCATTATTGCCTATTCAATTTTCTTTCCATGCCAATATTCTGTCCCTAGAGTAGTGATAAAAATGAAAATTTCAGTGCAGGAGATTTCATTTCTTCCATAGAGGTTTTCTCATTAAGTCTGCCTCAAACTGTGGTCAGGTGATCATAGCAGCCATCTTTGGTTGATTTTTCTTCCTCACTGAAAGTAATTTTAATCCAGAAATGGTGTCAGGTTTAAAACAATCAGATGAGGGAAGCTAAAATTTGATAGTCCATATTTCCTATTATCACAACCTTGTCCTTCCTTAAATATGAAGACTAAAACTGCCCAAACTGTTCCAGATTTGGTCTCACCAGAACTCTGTGCAAATTTAGCAAGATTTCTTTTTGTCCAATTCTCCTGCAAGAAAGTGAACCATACCATTTGCTTTCTTAATTGCTGGAACCTTCCATGTTCCCAGTATGAGTCCACCTTGGTTCCTCTAAACATCAACATTTCCAATTCTATGCCATTTAAAGACAATTTCATAATCCACAGGAACTTCTTCTGGAGTTAATCATTTTCTATCTTGTCACCATTTTTTCCATTCAAAGGATAGTTGTTTCATATGATTTCTAAATTATGTTATGGTTGGCTACTTCCTCGTTTTAACAGTAAGTACTATAACTAGTGAGCAACTGAGACATTACCTGAGCAAAGAGAGAGTGAAAAAAAGAGACATAGTGTTTTATCTCATAGATCTTCCATTTGAACTGGCCACACTTAGAGTGAGTGTTGTGTTTAATATACCAAATCACCTTTTCACAGAAGCACAATTCCAATTGTACAACTTCTCCAGGGAATGCAAATGCAACTCCCAAAGCACACGAGGTAAGAATAACAAACTTCATATATAATCAGTGACAGAACCAGTGATCAACCTTCTAACTTTGATCTTATATTGTGTCTAGAATGAAGTTGAATCATTTCAAATACTTGTGAAATGATTAGACAAAATGTGTGATATGGTGGTAATATTACAGGCTCATGCTCTGAGGATGCAAGTTAATATCTCACCATGCCAGCTGATGGAAACTAAATTCAGTTAATAACTCTGGAAGTAAAAGCTGGCTAATGGGGCCCATAAATCATTGTCAATTGTTAACAAAAATCCATCTGGTTTACAAATGTCCTTTAGGAATGGAAATCAGTCATCCTTACCCAGTCTAACCTACAGGTAACTACAGATGACAATGTGGTTTACTCTTAACTGCCCTCTGGAATGACCAAGCAAACTGTTCAGTTGTATGAACAAACTATAAAGTACAAAGAAAGGATTTAAAGCTTTCAGACCACTCAGCTTTGACCTAGACACTGGAAAGGTCAACAGTCCACCCTACAAAATCCTCCTTACTAATACAAAGCAAAGAACAGCAAGTGCTGAAGATTTGAAACAAAAACTTAAACTGTTGGAGAAATTCAGCAGGTCTGGCAGCAACTGTGGTGAGAAAATAGAGTTAACTGCTGGACTTGAAATGTTAACTTGGCTTTCTCATGACAGATGCTGCCAGACCTATTGAGTTTCTCCAGCAATTTTTATTTCTGTTCCTTCTTACTAATGTTTGAGGACTGGTATCAAAAATGGGAATGCTGTCCCAAAGACTAGTCAAGCAAGGCCGACATAGTCAGATTCGCAGAATGATAAGTGCCAGACAATGTCCCAAATGGCACCATCACTATCTGGCTGTATGACCCACTGGTAAGTAGGCTCAGCAGACTCAGTACCACTATGTAAATATTCTGGATGATGTTGCCTTGGGCCAAGTTAACATTGACTCTGAACCCCATGAAGTCTCATTATCTTTGCCAGAAATGTCAATGACGTACAAATAAGATTAATAATATCGGAATGCTGTCAAATCAAAAGGCAATTATTTTACATGGTATAGTATCACATTGCGTTTGGCTATATCACATGTTATAGAATCATATTGTGGTTGGCTGATGGATCTGTTATTATAACCAAAGTCCTACGGCAATGGGGATTTGGTATGGAGGGTATTGCATGCAGTATTCCCTTGCAATTGAAAGTTAAGATTCACTAGATTGATTCTGGAGATGAGGGGTTTGTCTTATGAAGAGAGATTGAGCAGTTTAGGCCTATATTCTCTGGAAGACTTAAAGGAGAGCTAATTGATGTATATAAAATGCTAATGGGGATTGACAAAGTGGATGTTGTAAGAATATTTCCGAATCTGGGGCAATCTAGAACAAGAGGTCACAGTTTTAGGTTAAGAGATAGCAGACTTAAGATAGAGATGAGGACAAGTTATTTCTCTCAAAGGTTCATGAATCTGAGATTTTGGAGAAGATTTGTAGCTCAGGTTGTGGATCAGGTTACAAGTTTGTTCACTGAGCTGGTGGGTTTGTTCTCAGACATTTCGTCACCTTACTAGGTAACATCATCAGTGAGCCTCCGGTGAAGTGTTGGTGTTCTGTCCCACTTGCTATTTATCTGTCTCGGTTTGTTGTGGTAGGTGATATCATTTCCAGTTCTGTTTCTGAGGGGTTGGCAAATGGGGTCCATAACTATATGTTTGTACTGGAGTTCCAGTTTGAATGCCAGGCCTCTAGGAATTCCTGTGCATATCTTTGTTTAGCCTGTCCCAGGATGGATGTATTGTCCCAGTTGAACTGGTGTCCCTCTTCGTCTGTGTGTGCATCTCCCAGTGATAGTTGGTCACATTGTTTGGTGGCTAGTTGGTGCTCATATATCCTGGTGGCTAGTTTCCTGCCCATCTGTTCAATGTAATGTTTGTTGCAATCCTTGCAGGGTATTTTGTATATGACGTTCGTTCTTCTGGTTGTTGGTACAGGGTCCTTTAAATTCACCAGGAAATGTTTCAGTGTAGTGGTAGGTTTGTGGGCTACCATGATGCCTCAGGGCCAGAGTAGTGTGGTCATCATCTCCGAGATGTCTTTAATGTATGGCAGGGTGGCTAGAGTTTCTGGGCGTGTTGTGTCTTCCTGCCTAGGTCTATTGTGCAGGAATCGGCAGACTATGCTTATCGTGTACCATTGTTCTTGACTATATTGTATAAGTGTTCTTCCTCAGCCTCTCATAGTTCCTGGCTGCGGGAGTGTATTGTGGCTCATTTAAATAATGTCCTGATCCAGCTCTGTTTGTGGGTGTTGAGATAGTTGCTCCTGTAATTGAATATCTGGTCAGTGTGTGTGGCTTTCCTGTAGACGCTGGTCTGCAGCTCTCCATTTGCATTTTGTCCTATTGTGACATCTAGGAAGGGGAGTTTTTAAATTATTTCCTTCCTCTTTAGTGAACTTTATACCAGGAACCACAAGAAGCCGAGGAAAAACATCTCTATGTGTACGCTGCAGGATACATTAAAGAACACTCAGATCAATGACAGACCCCTGGTTGAAGAGGAAGTGTTCCCCCCCCTCCCCACTTCCTTATCTTCAATAAAAGTCAGTCTGTCTTTGGCCAGCGGTGGGATAGGGCCTTGGGTGTTTGGTATGTATGTTGTTTTGACAGCCCAGAAGGAACCATGCATGTCATGGTTGTTGGCCATTCGTCGAGCCTCCAGTGCTTTCTCCACCTACCCCCTGTTCTTTGCGTTACAGGTTTGTTTTCAGAGCTCTGCCTTCAGTTGCCTATAGGCCTTCCTTTTCACTTCCGAGTGTGGTTGTTATTTTACACTCAGAAATGCCATGCACTTTTGGCTTAGTAGTTCCTGGATCTCACAATCATTCTATTAAATTGGTCTTGGCCTTTCCTGGTTGAGTAGTTGACTGAGTTTTTGCAGACATTGATGATGGTGACTTTAAGGGCAGACCAGAGACCATTATGATCCTGTGATTCAGTGTCACTGAGGGTCGCTAGGCTTGTGAAGAGGAGTTGGTTGTATGAGCCTATGTTTTGTGGGTCTTTAAGTGCCTCAGTGTTGAACTTATTGTGGCACTGCTTCTGTTGTCTCCTTGTGACGGGGCTATATTTATTTTGATCCTGGTTCAGGTCAGGCAATGATACATCAGCAGTCATTGGCTCCTCTCATTCCACATGTGATTTTAATGTCTTTCTGATCCATTGCTCTAACAATAACATAGTCGAGGAGGGCAAATGGTTGGAGCACGGGTACTGTCACATTATCTTGTAACTGTCCTTTTAGTGTAATAGTGTGTTGGTAATGAGGAAGTTAGTTGGCAGAAGGGGGTCGTTGTAGTTTTGCTTCCCACCTCCATCTTTCCTGATTACATCACCTCATTTTGCTGACTCTGGTGTTGAAATCTTGAGGACAATTAGTTTGCCAGCTGCAGGGACCCGTGAAAGAGATTGATCAAGGCTGGAGTAGAATTTCTCATTGTCCTCAGCTGCTGCATCGAGCGTTGGTACATGTGCAATGAATACTGTGACATACTGGCTCCCGGAAAGGGTGACTCAAAGTGTCATGAGGCATTCACTTATTCCGCAGGAGAGGTCTTTGAGTTGGTCCACCAGGTTGTTTTTGATGGCAAAGCCGATTTCTTGGATGAGGCACTCATTTTCAGCCTTACCTTCCCAGTAAAAGTTGTAGCCACCACTTGGTCTCTGAGCTGTTCTTACCCTGCCCATTGGGTTTCACTCAGGCTAGTGATGTTAACATCATAGCACTTGAGCTCCTGATTGGGTTTCATAACTTCGAGGTGCTGGTGTTGGACTGGTTCTGTTTCAGAATTTTTTTTTTGTCACTTTTCTGTTTCTTGATCCTCCTTTGAACATTCTGTAATTGTGGATAAAGATATCAACTTTAGTCCTATCAAATGTTTAGCCAGAAGAAAACATACTTCCCCAATTGGTAATACCTTTACTCCTCTGACAATTACTTGTTCTGATAATAAATTAGATTCCAATTATATTTCATGGAATATGTAGTGAGTATAATGAGGTCAGCCAGGTGGACCTCATAGAATATAAATTCCTTGATTGGTGCTGTTAACCTGGTCTAATCAGGGAGCAATGATAGCAGTGCAGCGTTCCGGTTTCTTACTAGTGGGGCTATCCATTAGGGTCCTGATGTTGCAGGTCCCAAACATCATCCTGAGTTTGTGGAAGGTGCCTATGCGAGAGATCTTTGTTTCTGGTCTAACTAGTGCACACTGGTTACTGCACAAGCTTAGGAGAGCAAGTTCATGGTCTAGTGGCGAGGGGGCTCCAAGATGGCTGGAGAACAGGCACTGCTGTTTGGCCTTTGCCTACCTGCAATGGAGTGCAGACAAACAGTTCAATCCTGCACAGCACCTCACGCTAAGTTAGTGCAAGGTTCGAGGTGAGGAGAGAGGGAGGGAGGGGAGAGAACGAGAAGGACAGTGTGGTTGTGTTGATCATTCTCAGTCAAATTGTGAAATCAGTGGGCTGGGGTTGGGGCTTTGTAATGTCACTGAGGTGGGGGGGTCTTATAAAAATAAATCACTGGGCTTGGGATGAGAGATTGTAAAATCACTGGGGTGGAGGGGTTGTAAAAAAATCACTGGACTCGGGTAGTTTATTTTAAAAACAACATTAAATTGAGTTGGGGATGAGTAATTCATAAAATTGGAGTTTATTTAAGCACTTGGCTCAAAGGTTGTTATTGGCATTTTTATATGCACAAGTTGGATGGGGGTGTTTTATAAAACACTGGGCTATCAGGCATTTGTTCATTACAAAAAGTAATACAGGGTTGGGAGGGTGTTATACAATTACTGGGGGTTCTAAAAACATTGGGTTGGAGTGTTATATAAATACTGGGTTGGGGGGAGTGTTATAAAATAATCGGGGGGTGGGGAGCAGTTATATCAACACTATTTATATAAACACTGTCCAATCTCATAACCCTGTAAGTGATCTGCCTAGATCCCCAAATCACAAACATCTATGCCAATTTAAATGGATTGTAAATGTTAGGACAAGTTTATTCATTAAAATTGATTTTAGTTTTTCAAAAGCTATCTCACATTCTGTTGACCATATCATTTTCAACTGTTTTTGTAGCAAACTGGTCAAAGGTATAGGTATCGTATTCAATCTGGAACAATTAAATAAACAAACACTCCATCTGGATTATCTTCAAAGTTAAAAATCACACAACACCAAATTATATAACCAGGTGCTGTGTGATTTTTAACTTTGTCACCCCCCAAGTCCAACACCGGCACCTATAATCATGGATTATCTTCACCTTTCAGTAAAGCTATTCTTTCATCTCTCTGTTGTTATGGACCAGGCCAGATCCCCTTTAAAATATTTTGAGAAGGTAGGCCAGACCCTAACTTTTTTCTTATTTCAAAGGCAAATGTGTTTGTGTTCCAGGTGTGCTGCAACTGATCAAATGACTCAACTTTAAGCAAAACAGAATTTATTTAAATGCTACAGTTGAAACATGATCAAACGAAAATGGTACAGAGGAACCTCAATTATCCGAATGTTGATTATCCAAATTTCGGATTATCTGAACAAGATTGCAGGGTTGTGATGCTTGGTTAAACTGTGCTATCCAACATTCAATTATCCAAACATAAAACTCCCCGCCATTGAAATTTAGATAATCGAGATTCTTCTGTATTTAGGCAACTTAATTATTGGAAAATTTAACTAACCGGACATAGCAACTAATTAACTGTTTCAATATAGTAACCTTACATAAACACACACCTTGGCAAAAGGATAAATTCAAACACAGATTCTTACAGGCAGGAAGGAACAACATCCAGAGAGATTTCAAAGAAAGTCAGCCAAGAATCCTTGATTGAAGTTTGCAGCCCTTTTGGTACTCATAGACCTTGTGACTGCTACAACTATAAAAAGCAAGAAAACTCTGAACTGGGAGAACAGACCACTCAACTTCCATTGTTAAACTTGTGAGAATGCAGCTCTTTTAACAGGGTTATGTCATCCTGGTTTCTTTTTGTCAGAGAAGTCGTAAAAGACACAGACTTCGAAAAGTCTAATTTTGAAGTGTTTTAGGGCCAAATTTGATTATAGCTAACAGATACTGCATCATGCAAAAGGATTTTCAGTTTAAAAATAAACACTTGTACAATAAAAGGGAAGTGGCCAGTTCTCCTGGCTCAACTTTTCTCAGGTTTCATTTGGTTTTGGCAGTCTGGCTATTCACTGAGAGCAGTCAGGCAGTTGTGAAGCTGCTGGACACAAAGAAGCAGGTCCATACTGACCTTCCCTCTCTCTGACCTCTCTCCTGTAAGACCCTGTTTTTGATATTACCTTTTGTGCCCAAGGGGTGTTTATGGGGATAGTTGCAAGAATTGGGAACAGCATCATTAATAGACAACAGACAATAGACAATAGGTGCAGGAGTAGGCAATTCTGCCCTTCGAGCCTGCACCACCATTCAATATGATCATGGCTGATCATCCTTAATCAATATCCTGTTCCTGCCTTATCTCCATAACCCTTGATTCCACTATCCTTGAGAGCTCTATCCAACTCTTTCTTAAATGAATCCAGAGACTGGGCCTCCACTGCCTTCTGGGGCAGAGCATTCCACACAGCCACCACTCTCTGGGTGAAGAAGTTTCGCCTCATCTCTGTCCTAAATGGTCTACCCCGTATTTTTAAATGTGTCCTCTGGTTCGGCACTCACCCATCATAATCTTATATGTCTCAATCAGATCCCCTCTCAGTCTTCTAAACTCAAGGGTATACAAGCCCAGTCACTCCAATCTTTCAGCGTAAGGTAGTCCCGCCATTCCAGGAATTAACCTCGTGAACCTCTGCTGCACTCCCTCAATAACTAGAATGTCTTTCCTCAAATTTGGAGACCAGAACTGCACACAGTACTCCAGGTGAGGTCTTACCAGGGCCCTGTACAGCTGCAGAAGAACCTATTTGCTTCTATACTCAATCCCTCTTGTTATGAAGGCCAGCATACTATTAGCCTTCTTCACTGCCTGCTGTTCCTGCATGCTTACCTTCATTGACTGGTGTACAAGAACATCCAGATCTCTTTGTACTGCCCCTTTACATTAATTGATTCCATTTAGGTAGTAATCTGCCTTCCTGTTCTTGCCACCAAAGTGGATAATCACATATTTATCCACATTAAACTGCATTTGCCATGCATCTGACCACTCACCTAACCTGTCCAGGTCACCCTGTAATCTCCTAACATCCTCCTCACATTTCACCCTGCCACCCAGCTTAGTATCATCAGCAAATTTGCTAATGTTATTACTAATACCATCTTCTATATCATTAACATATATTGTAAAAAATCTGCGGTCCCAGTACTGATCCCTGCGGTACCCCCCTGGTCACTGCCTGCCATTCCGAAATGGAGCCGTTTATCACTACTCTAGGTATAGTCTGCTGGGCTTTCAGATTGGTTACGTTAGTCTATATTCTGTTCTCTTTTCTTTGTGTTTCATTCGGTATCTTTGCAAATAAATTCTGTTTTGTTTAAAACTAAGTGGTTTGACTCGCTGCATCCTTCCTGGAATATCCACATTACATCTGCTTAAAACAAACCTTTTAAACAAACATTGAATCAGAATGGTACCCTCGCCACTTCGGCACCTCTGCCTTTACGTCTAAAAAGTAGACGGCACGGTGGCACAGTGGTTAGCACTGCTGCCTCACTTGTTCAATTTCAATTCCTGCCTCAGGCGACTGACTGTGTGGAGTTTGCACATTCTCCCCATGTCTGCGTGGGTTTCCTCCGGGTGCTCCGGTTTCCTCCCACAGTCCAAAAATGTGCAGGTTAGGTGAATTAGCCATGGGAAATTGCCCGTAGTGTTAGGTGAAGGGGTAAATGTAGGGGAATGGGTATGGGTAGGTTGCGCTTCAGCAGGTCGGTGTGGACTTGTTAGGCCGAAGGGCCTGTTTCTACACTGTAAGTAATCTAATCTAATCTAATCTAAACCTCTCGTCAAAAAAACCCAGGACAAAATAATCTTTTTTCAAGTGACAGCATCACCACACTGTGGTATCACATTAGACCCTATTAATGGAATTTGTTTAACCATGCTCTGGTTACTACACAGGAACTACTATTTACTATCATGAACCTGTTTCTGCAATTTTTCTGTTTCTTGATCCTCCTTTGAACATTCCGTAATTCTGGATAGAGATATCAACTTTAGTCCTATCAAATCATTACCTAGAAGAAAACCTACTTTCCCAATTGGTAATGTCTTTAGTACTTTGGCAATTACTTGTTCTAATAACAAACCAGATTCCAGTTATATTTCTTGGAACGTGTAGTGATCGTAATGAGGTCAGCCAGGTGGACATCATAGAATATGAGTTTCTTGATTGGGGCCGTTAACCTGGTACAATCAGGGAGCCCTGGCTGACATATAAGAACAGGAATGTCTCTGAGGGAGCTGGACCAGTGTCAAGGACTCTCCTCTTAAAAAAAAAGAAAAAAAAGAACAGGAATGTCAGAGTTTCTGTTCACCCCTGAAACTGACTCTAAGGGAGCTGGAGCAGTGTCAAGGACTCTCCACATGTAAATAAAGGATGACTTGTTGAAGGATTCCTGACTGTGTATTTATTTCAGAATGGAAGTGTAATATATTCTTCCACCAATTAGGTTTATTAATGTCTTAGGTTCCATTGAGGTCTCTGGAGGGAAAATGATCTCTTTCTCCTGTAAATGTTACGGTATTATCCCCGTATTGCTTAGTGTGTTTATGGGTTTAGCTACATCATCTGAAAATAAACGAGACAAAAATCTTCATACCTCTCATTTACTTTTTACATTTCTTTACTAATGTCAGAATTCACATCTGTATTTTTTGTTAGGGAATGAGTTACGACCTGTTACATGGTACTATTTCTTCGTGTTCCCTTCTCTGACATATTTTTTCTAATTCCCATAAGGTTTGTGGGTTTACCTCACAACTTCCAGCATTCTGAATGCACATTCCAATTTATTACAATGGAAACATTTAAGCTTCAATTCATCCTTGGCAGTTTCCTTTTTTATCTAAGGAGGAGTTTCTTGGGGCATTCCGTCCAGTCCATTCTCTGTATTTGGCTATTGCCTTCCTTTCACTCTCCAACATTTTTATTTTTGTCAAATTTCTGGGAGCGATGAAAAAAGTGTTTATAGATCAGTTCATAATCATCAGCCAATTATAGCTGTTTATCTTGCCCTTGGTATTCTTTGGTCTTCTGCATGAGTTCTGATTATAGAAGGTAAAGAAACTTTTAATTCTTTTAAAAGAATTAATTTCTCTCAGAGCATTGGAAGAAACTTTAGTGTTCTTATTCATCCATCAAAATTATGTTGTATACCTCACAAACTCAATAGTGTTAATCTTCTTATCCATCTGTCAAAATTGTGTTGCATACCTCACAAACTCAAGATACATTTGTCCAGGTTGTTTCACTAAGTTATGAAACATCTCTCTTAATGTCTCTTGGACTAATAAATAGGTACCTACAATACTTCTTTTCACCTCATCATAATCCCTCAAGTATTCCTCTGATAGGGATGCATGAATCTCATGTGCTTTAATAGTTACTTTACATGGTTCATGTCCAATCTGATTTCTGCCATATCATTTAGGTTGCTATCTTTTCAAATTATACTAAAAATGCTTCTACATCCTTCTAAAGCTAACATAGATTTTTGAACAGTAAAAGAATTCAGGGTTATAGTGAGAGGGTGGGTAAGTGGAGTTGAGGTCACGTAAAGATCTGCCATGATTTTATTGAATGGTGGAGTAGGCTTGAAGGGCCAGGTGGCCTACTCTGCTCCAAGTTCTTATCTTATGTAATATAATCAATGCCCATAATGTAAACCCAATTCTCTTTGATCTTAGCCCTCCAATCTCACAAATACAGACAAACAAATACACAGTTAAGGGATTAAATCAAAAAGAAAAAACTAAATAAATGTAACTGGCCAGTTCACAATCGTAACATCACAGACACAATGGATTGTATCTTACTTGGTTTTCAAAGATAGTGACCTATGTAACTAGCTTCCAGTAGGCTATTCATTTAATATTTATATCTGAGATCCTTTTCTCTGAACTTTCAATAAGTTCATAGTGAGAGGACAACCAGGGAACAATCAAAGCTCCATCCTGTAGCTTTCTCAGGCACAATTAGAGTTCAAATAATAGTTCGAAATCTAATTTTTTTGTTAGACTGGTTGGCTCCCTGTGAACACAGCCCCTCTCCAGAGCTAAAGCATCTGTAGAATATTGTTAACAAGAATCAATCTGCAATTAGCTTGCAGGCCTGGCCTCATGAAGAAAATAACAGTATTTTGGTTATCTATTTCAAAAAAAACTGAGCTGCTGCTCACAGTCCAAAGGTCACCTTCAGCTCTCAGATCACAGTTTGCCGCTCCAACCTAAAAAATGATAAATAACGTAAAATAATAGAAAAATCAGGAAAGGTTCTAACAATCTCCTGTGAAAAGCAGACAAGATGGCACGAGACAATTTTACCATTGAGATCAACCTTACCATACATCTCTTCCATTTCTGCTACACATCTCGCCATAGCCTACATCACTCAGATGTCAATAAGATTTCACTCTTTGGCTGTTGCAGTGAAGTAACCAAAGCTTGGAAAAAAGCTAGGCATTCACTACCACTAGTTATTGTAAGCTGTTACATCTAACCAGTGACAGAAAGGCTTCACAATTAATGTGACAACTGGCCTGTGTTTTCTGCAAAGAACTGAATGACTCTGGAAAAAGGGATCAGAGAACAGAAAGTCTTGGGAAAGTTTTGGGAACAAAAAGGGCACCTCATTGAGTACTGTGGACTGGTACTATTGAACTGTGTTTGCCCAGTATTTTTCTTCATCTATAACATCCACGTTAATATGTAGGCCTGTGCCTTTCTGTCTGTGTGTGTAGTGTTATGTGTTGATAATTCACATTGTTTTTTGACTGTGGTTAGAATTAGTATATAGAGTTATAGAATCCCAGAGATCTACACCCTTAGGTCCATCATGTCTATGCCAGTCAAAGCCAACTATTTCAATTCCATCTTATCTCTGATAATCTTGCCTTACTCTAATAAATATTAGATTATTTGTAAATATAGAGACCTGATCAGCGATTTCTGCTAACTTGAGTCCATCAGATAAATCAGGAGCTTTGAGTAATTTGATTCAATCCTTAACCTTTGTAACAGTCCTGGGAATAGAGAGTTCAAGCATCAGTGCACATTTCTAGGTGGGTTGTGACACCATGATCCCTGGACCCATTAGAAAAACATAGAACATAGAAAAATACAGCGCAGTACAGGCCCTTTGGCCCTCGATGTTGCGCCGATCCAAGCCCACCTAACCTACACTAGCCCACTATCCTCCATATGCCTATCCAACGCCCGTTTAAATGCCCATAAAGAGGGAGAGTCCACCACTGCTACTGGCAGGGCATTCCATGAACTCACGACTCGCTGAGTAAAGAATCTACCCCTAACATCTGTCCTATACCTACCACCCATTAATTTAAAGCTATGCCCCCTCGTAATAGCTGACTCCATATGTGGAAAAAGGTTCTCATGGTCAACCCTATCTAAACCCCTAATCATCTTGTACACCTCTATCAAGTCACCCCTAAACCTTCTTTTCTCCAATGAAAACAGCCCCAAGTGCCTCAGCCTTTCCTACCATACCAGGCAACATCCTGGTAAACCTCCTCTGCACCCGTTCCAGTGCCTCCACATCCTTCCTATAGTATGGTGACCAAAACTGCACACAATACTCCAGATGCGGCCGCACCAGAGTCTTATACAACTGCAACATGACTTCAGGGCTCCGGAACTCAATTCCTCTACCAATAAAAGCCATTCTCAGGAACATTTGAATTTTTACACCAGCATTTCAACATTTCTGGAAGATTAAATTAAAACCTCTTATTATTTTTATAACCAGTTGGTGACCATGTAATGTTGAATAAAACAAGCCAGGTCATTGTCAGATTCAGCTTTTCCATAAATGTTGTAGATGTTAATAAACTTCAGCAGTGGCACTAAACACCACAATGTCCCTCACCACCTCAGTTGTGGACAATCTGGTGGGTATAAGGTGAGCAGAACAACTGGACTATCAGAAAGGCTCTTTAAACTGCATTTTGTATTGAATTCCTGCTGAGGGAGCCAGTCACTTAGAAATACACCATTGAAGAGTTCTGTTCAAACATCTCCTGCGATTCTGTCACTAGTGGAACAGATAAAGATGGAGAGTTTCATAGCTATTTTTACATTCCACCACATTTTAATTAAAGATTAAGGAAACTCTAGTGATCATTAATTCTCTTCTTATCTGTATTATTTTTGGCATAAAATCTAGCTACCATCAAAACCTGCAAGGACTTAGAGTCAGAGTCATAGAGATGTATAGCATGGAAACAGACTCTTCAGTCCAATCTTTCCATGCCAATCAGATATCCCAACCCAAAATAGTTCCACCTGCCAGCACCCTTTCTATTCATATACCCATCCAAATGCCTCTTAAATGTTGCAATTGTACCAGCCTCCACCACTTCCTCTGGCAGCTCCAAACCCTTTCTATTCATATACCCATCCAAATGCCTCTTAAATGTTGCAATTGTACCAGCCTCCACCACTTCCTCTGGCAGCTCATTCCATATACGTACCACCTCCTGTGTGAAAAAGTTGCCCCTTAGGTCTCTTTTATATCTTTCCCCTCTCACCCTAAATCTACACCCTCTATTTCTGGACTCCCCGACACCCAGGAAAAGACTTTGTCTATTTACCCTATCCATGACCCTCATAATTTTGTAAACCTCTATTAAGTCACCCTTTCAGTCCCTGATGCTCCAGGGAAAATAGCCCCAGCCTGTTAAACCTTTCCCCATAGCTCAAGTCCTCCAACCCTGGCAGCAACCTTGTAAATCTTTTCTGAACGCTTCCAAGTTTCACAATATCTTTCCAATAAGAAGAGACCAGAATTGCACGCAATATTCCAACAGTGGCCTAACCAATGTCCTGTACAGCCACAACATGACCTCCCAACTCCTGTACTCAATACTCTGACCAATAAAAGAAAGCATACCAAAAGCCTTCTTCACTATCCTATCTATCTGCGACTCCACTTTCAAGGAGTTATGAACTTGCACTCCAAGGTCTCTTTGTTCAACAACACTCCCTCGGACCTTACCATTAAGTGTATAAGTCCCACTAAGATTTGCTTTCCCAAAATGCAGCACCTCACATTTATCTGAATTAAACTCCATCTGCCACTTCTCAGCCCATTGGCCCATCTGGTCTAGATCCTGTTGTAATCTGAGATAACCAGATGGCTCCATTTGCTGAGAGGTGCAAGGGAGGAGTGAAGGACTTCTGGGAAGGTGAGTCTAACTGTTTAAAAATCTTACTTCAGGCATCGTGGCCTCTATTTGCCAAGAGGTGTGAGGGAGGAGCGAAGTACTTCTGGGAAGTCATCTATTTGTGTGGTTGCATTACCCGAAACACTAATCGGGTAGTGTCTCCCACCCATCCTCCTCCTCTAACCAAAAAAAAGGTTCTGTGTGCCAGATTGGTAAGGTAACGAGTTTATTTTTTATTCCTTATTTTTCAACAGTCTCTTTCGGAATTTAGAATAGTGGGAATGGAGGTTAGGACAGTCGAATGTTCCTTCTGCAGCATGTGGGAGGTAAGGGTCACCACTATTGTCCCTGCTGACTACATCTGCGTGAAGTGCACCCAACTCCAGCTCCTCGAAAACTGCGTTAGGAAACTGGAGTTAGAGCTGGATGAACTTCGGATCATTCGGGAGGCAGAGGGGGTTATTGAGAGGAGTTACAGGAAGATAGTCACTCCTCAGGTACAAGAAAAAGACAGATGGGTTACAGTCAGGGGACAGAAAGGGAATCGGCAGGCAATGCAGGGATTCCCTGTGGCCATTCCCCTCAACAATAAGTATACCATTTTGGATACTATTGGGGGGGATGACTTACCAGGGGAAAGCAGTGGGGCACAGGGCTCTGGCACAGAGTCTGTCCCTGCTGCTCAGAAGGGAAGGGGGAAGAGGAGCAGAGCAGTCGTCATTGGGGACTCCATAGTTAGGGGGACAGATAGGAGGTTCTGCGGGGACGAGAGAGACTCACAGTTGGTGTGTTGCCTCCCAGGTGCCAGGGTTCATAATGTCTTTGATCGTGTTTTTGATCCTTAAGGGGGAGGGGGAGCAGCCCCAAGTCATGCTCCACATAGGCACCAATGACATAGGTAGGAAGAGAGATGGGGATTTAAGGCAGATATTCAGGGAGCTAGGATGGAAGCTTAGAGCTAGGATGAACAGAGTTGTTGTCTCTGGTTTGTTGCCCGTACCACCTGCTAGTGATGTGAGGAATAGTGAGAGAGAGGAGTTGAACATGTGGCTACAGGGATGGTGCAGGAGGGAGGGTTTTGGATTCTTGGACAATTGGGGCTCTTTTTGGGGTAGATGGGACCTCTACAAGCAGGATGGTCTTCATCTGAACCAGAGGGGTACCAATATCCTGAGGGGGGGGATTTCGCTAAGGCTATTGGGGTGGGTTTAAACTAACCCAGCAGGGGAATGGGAACCAAAATTGTAGTTCGAGTATAGAAAAGATTGAGAGTAGGGAGGTCCGAAATCAAGTTTCAGGGACGCAAGATGGCACTGGCAAGCAAGAAGTTGGTTTAAAGTGTGTCTACTTCAACACCAGGAGCATCCGGAATAAGGTGGGTGAACTTGCAGCATGGGTTGGTACCTGGGACTTCGATGTTGTGGCCATTTCGGAGACATGGATAGAGCAGGGACAGGAATGGTTGTGCAGGTTCCAGGATTTAGATGTTTCAGTAAGAACAGAGAAGATGGTAAAAGAGGGGACGTGTGGCATTGTTGGTCAAGGACAGTATTACAGTTGCAGAAAGGATGTTTGGGGACTTGTCAACTGAGGTAGTATGGGCTGAGGTTAGACATAGGAAAGGAGAGGTCACCCTGTTGGGAGTTTTCTACAGGCCTCCGAATAGTTCCAGAGATGTAGAGGAAAGGATAGCAAAGATGATTCTCGATCAGAGTGAGAGAGACAGGGTAGTTGTCATGGGGGACTTCAACTTTCCAAATATTGACTGGGAACACTATAGTACGATTACTATAGATGGATTAGTTTTTGTCCAGTGTGTGCAGGAGGGCTTCCTGACACAGCATATAGACAGGCCAACAAGGGACAAAGCCACATTAGATTTGATACTGGGTAATGAGCCCGGCAAGGTGTTAGACATGGAAGTAGGTGAGCACTTTGGTGATAGCGATCACAATTCTGTTAATTTTACTTTAGTAATAGAAAGGGATAGGTGTATACCACTGGGCAAGAGTTACAGCTGGGGGAAAGACAATTACAATGCGATAAGGCAAGATTTAGGAAGCACAGGATGAGGAAGGAAACTGCAGGGGACGGGCACATTAGAAATGTGGAGCTCCTGTGTGTCCTAGATAAGTATGTACATGTCAGGCAGGGAGGAAGCTGTAGAGCGCGGAAGCCGTGGTTTACAAAAGAAGTGGAATCTCTGGTCATGAGGAAGAAGAAGGCTTATGTTAGGATGAGATGTGAAGACTCAGTTAGGACGCTTGAGGGTTACAAGGTAGCCAGGAAAGACATGAGAAGAGCAAGGAGGAGACATGAGAAGTTGTTGGCGGATAGGATCAGGGTAAACCCTAAGGCTTTCTACAGGTATTTAAGGAATAAAAGAATGACGAGAGTAAGATCAGGGCCAATCAAGGATAGTAGTGAGAAGTTGAGTGTGGAGTCAGAGGAGATAGGGGAAGCACTAAATGAATATTTTTTGACAGCATTCACTCTAGAAAATGACAATGTTGTCGAGGAGATTACAGGCTACTAGACTAGGTGGGATTGAGGTTCACAAGGAAGAGGTATTAGAAATCCTGCAGAGTGTGAAAATAGATAAGTCCTCTGGGCCGGATAGGATTTATCCTAGGATCCTCTGGCAAGCCAGGGAGGTGATTGTCGAGCCTTTGACATTGATCTTGAAATCGTCATTGTCTACAGGAATAGTGCCAGAAGACTGGAGGATAGCGAATGTGGTTCCCCTGTTTAAGTAGGGGAGTAGAGACAACTCTGGTAATTATAGACCAGTGAGCCTTACTGCAGTTGTTGGTAAAGTGTTGGAAAAGATTATAAGAGATAGGAATTATAATCATCTGGAAAAGAATAATTTGATTTGGGATAAACAGCACAGTTTTGTGAAGGGTGGGTCACTCCTCACAAAACTTATTGAGTTATTTGAGAAGGTGACCAAACAGGTAGATGAGAATAAACTGGTTGATGTGGTGTATATGGATTTCAGCAAAGCATTTTATAAGGTTCCTCACAGGCTACACAAGCTATTGTACAAAATGCGGAGGAATGGGATTGTGGGAGATATAGCAGTTTGGATCAGTAATTGGCTTGCTGAAAGAAGACAGAGGGTAGCGGTTGATGGGAAATGTATATCCTGGAGTCCAGTTACTAGTGGTGTACTGCAAGAGTCGGTGTTGGGTCCACTGCTGTTCGTCACTTTAATAAACGACCTGGATGAGGACGTAGAAGAGTGGGTTAGTAAATTGGAAGATGACACTAAGGTCGGTGGAGTTGTGGATAGTGACAAAGGATGTTGTAGGTTACAGAGAGACATAGATAAGCTGCAGAGCTGGGCTGAGAGTTGGCAAATGGAGTTTAATGTGGACAAGTGTGAGGTGATACACTTTGGTCGGAGTAACCGGAATGCAAAGTACTGGGCTATGGTAAGATTCTTGGTAGTGTAGATGAGCAGAGAGAGATCTCGGTGTCCATGTATACAGATCCTTAAAAGTTGCCACCCAAGTTGACAGGATTGTTAAGAAGGCATACAGTGTTTTAGCTTTTATTAATAGATGGATCAAGTTCCAGAACCATGAGGTTATGCTACAGCTGTAAAAACCTCTGGTACAGTTCTGGTCACCGCATTATAAAAAGGATGTGGAAGCTTTGGAAAGGGTGCAGAGGAGATTTACTGGAATGTTGCCTGGTATGGAGGGAAGGTCTTACGAGGACAGGCTGAGGGACTGGAGACTGTTTTTGTTGGAGAGAAGAAGGTTGAGAGGTGACTTAATAGAGACATATAAGATAATCAGAGGGTTAGATAGGGTGTTCAGGGAGAGCCTTTTTCCAAGTGACGGCGAGCACGAGGGAGCATAGCTTTAAATTGAGGGGTGATAGATATAGGACAGATGTCAGAGGTAGCTTCTTTACTCAGAGAGTAGTAAGGGTATGGAATGCTTTGCCTGCAACGGTAGTAGATTCGCCAATTTTAAGTACATTTAAGTTGTCATTGGACAAGCATATGGACGTACATGGAATAGTGTAGGTTAGATGGGCTTCAGATTGGTATGACAGGTCGGTGCAACATTGAGGGCCGAAGGGCCTGTACTGCGCTGTAATGTTTTATGTTCTATGTTCTATGTCCTCTTTGCTGTCCACTACACCTCCAATTTTGGTGTCATCTGCAAACTTACTAAGTGTACCTCTTATGCTCGCATCCAAATCATTTAAGTAAATGACAAAAAGAGGACCCAGCACCGATCCTTGTGGCACTCCACTGGTCACAGACCTCCAGTCTGAAAAACAACCTTCCACCACTGCCCTCTGTCCTCTACCTTTGAGTCAGTTCTGTACCCAAGTGGCTAGTTCTCCCTGTATTCTGTGAGATCTAACCTTGCTAACCAGTCTCCCATGGAGACTTGGAAATCACTCAACCGCTGTTTCTATTTTTTTGCTTATCCACCAAAGGAAATGTTTATAATTCACTGTAACCTCTCCAGCCTGAAATGTTTGTGCATTTCTGAAACTTGTAATGTTTTGGATTATAGAAAGGCACAGGAATGCTTAATTACAAATGTGAGAATTGGATGTAATTATGTTCCTGAGACATAAAAAGAAGGATGTTATTCAAGCCAAAAGAATGCAAAAAAGATTTGCAAGCATATTACCAGGACTGGAAGGTTTTGGTTATAAGGAGAGGCTGGATAGGCTGGGACTTTTTTCACTCGAGGCAGGGAAGTTGTTGATGGCTGACCCTATAGAAGTTTATAAAATCATGACGGGTATAATTAAGGTGAATAATAAAAGTCTTTTTCCTTTAGGCATTTTAAAACTCGAGGGCATAGGTTTAAGGGCAGAGGGAAAAGATATGAAAGGGACCTGAGGGGCAACTTTCTCACATAGAGGATGTATGGAATGAGCTGCCAGAGGAAGTGGTATAGGTGGGTACAGTTACAATATTTAGAAGACACTTGCACAGGTACATGGGAAGGAAAGGTTTAGAAGGATATAGGCCAAATGTGGGCAAATGGGAATAGTTCAGTTTGGGAAACCTTGTCGGCATGGACATGTTGGACCAAAGGATCTGTTTCTGCGCTATGTGACTCTGTGATACTATAATCCAATCGACCCTTATCCTGTTGACATTCTAAAATCAGTTTTTTAATTTGTGGAGGATAGGACTTTCAATGCATATTCATACCACACTTGTGTGTGATGATCAAATATCAAAGAATACCGCTCAGTTTTATCAATATTGCTGATTCTTGTAATATGCATATAATTTTCTTTTGTATTTCACTGTATTCCAGCACTATTCCTGCAGATGGCACTAAGGGATAGTCTGCATTTGCAAAATAGCTACCTTCATCTTTTGAACTTTGAGAAGCCAAAGCCACATCTTTCTAGAGAATAACAATATCAAGTACAACTTATTAGAAATGGGAAATAAACACTGAAAAGTTTGGAAATAGTCATGTGAAAAGTAAACAATGATTAGTGTTTGTAGAATTTTCTTAAATGCTGATAGACCAATTATTAGCTCCGAGAATCTTTTCTTAATTCTATGGAACATGTACAAAGCCATCATTTTTTTAAAAAATAGTCAATGTTAATTGTGTTAAATATATTAACTTGATTATGCCTTGATCTTTGCATGTGCACAGGTTTTATATATTGTGAAGTCTATCATAGCTCAAGGTATCACACAGCAAAAGCACCACATTTGTCATACCACCCAAATGAGAATTGCACTTGATTAGTCACAAATGAATGGAATCTGTCACTCTAAAGTACCTCCCTCGGGAATATGAATGAATCTAGAATGAACTCCAGAAGGTCCCGAATCTAGCTTCCTGTAGGAAGTGGCTGGGCCATACACTTGAATGAATAAACTGTACACCCTCAAATAACTTTTCTCTTTCTGCATAAATTGGAAATCTGAATTAGTAGGAGAAAATGCTAGAAATATTCAGCAATTTAGATATAATCTTGAGGGAGATAAGATAAATTGGCATTAATTGTGATGATCTTTTGTCAGAACTGAAAGAATTTAGATACAACATCAAGGAAGAACAGATACAGAGTAAGGGTGAAGAGAGGGTTAAAAAAATCTTGAATGAAAGTCAGACTGTTTGCAGGCATTCAGAAAACTGACCAAATCCAAACAACATGTGTTATATAGGCCCAAACTGTAGTTTTGAAGCAAAATAAACTATTAACAGCACCATTGTTTTTTTTTTCAGTACAGAAGAGAAAGTCCGATAACATCTCAAAGTTACGATACATTTAATAAGAAGCACAAAAATCATTAGGTCAGTCAAAGCCAATAAACTGATAGACTTCAAAGCTATGTTCATATTGATGCCAAGTTACAACATTAGTGCTTGAGACTTGTCCCCATCACTATCTGATCTTATGACTTGGAGATGCCAGTATTGGACAAAGTTAAAAATCACAACACAGGTTATATCCAACAGGTTTATTTGGAAGCACTAGATTTTGGAGCGCTGTTCCTTCATCAGGTGGTTGTAGAGGTTAAGAACATGCTCACAGAATTTATAGCCAAAGGAGTCCAGTGTCATGGAGATGTGATACAGTAAACAACCTTAGATTAAAAAGTTCATCTTTTACAATGGGATATGCTGGTTTCTGTTCTTTGGTATGTAAATCCCAGAACTTCTTTGAAATTACATTCTCGAGATAGCTCAGATTTTTAAGCAATAGGTGTGAAGTCTGTCTGTGTCTCAAATGCAATATCAGACTGACAAACCCTCTGTATAGTTTTACAATTTTTGAGCAAAATAAAATGTAATTCTGCAAAAACAAGTTCACCCCATAAACCTCTTTGTGTGCACATGTAGGAGGAGCGGCAGATTGAGTGTGCATTTGAGTCAAACAATTTCACAAATATAAAATAATCATGTGCTGTATTTTGGGAAAGCAAATCTTAGCAAGACTTGGACACTTAGTGGTAAGGTCCTAGGGAGTGTTGCTGAACAGAGAGATCTTGGAGTGCAGGTTCATAGCTCCTTGAAAGAAGAATTGGGTAGATAGGATAATGAAGAAGGTGTTTGATTTGCTTTCCTTTATTGGTTAAGCGTATTGAGTACAGGAGTTGGGAGGTCATGTTGTTGCTGTACAGGACGTTGGTTAGGCCACTTTTGGAATATTGCATGCAATTCTGGTCTCCTCCTTATTAGAAGGATGTTGTGAAATTTGAAAGGGTTCAGAATAGACTTATAAGGATGTTGCCAGGGTTAGAGCATTTAAGCTATGGGGAGATGTTGAGTAGGCTGGGGTTGTTTTCCCTGGAGCATCGGAGGCTGAGGGGTCACTTTATAAAGATTTATAAAATTATGAGAGGCATGGATAGGATAAACAGACAAAGTCTCTTCCCTCGGCTGGGGGAGTCCAGAACTAGAGGGCATCGGTTAGGGTGAGAGAGGAAAGACATAAAAGAGACCTGAGGGGCAACTGTTTCACACACAGAGGGTGATATGTGTATGGAATAAGCTGCCAGAGGAAGTGGTGGGGGCTGGTGCAATTGCAACATTTAAAAGGCAACTGGATGGGTATATGAATAGGAAGGGTTTGGAGGGATGTGGGGGCAGGTGCTATCAGGTGGGACTAGATTTGGTTGGAATACTGGTCGGCATGGGCGAGTTGGGCGGAAGGGTCTGTTTCCGTGCTGTACATCTCTATGACTCAATGACTATGAGAAGCTTCATGTACACAAAAACATGGAACTGTCATGTCTAGTAACATGAAAATGTGACTGACTTGATTCAAAATGCTTTAGGAAATGTTAATTCAGCTGATCTAAGTAATCCAAAGTGGTTTGAAAACTGCAAGAGAGTATCGCAAGCTGATATTGATTGATAATACAAGAATTTTCTCTCTTCTGAAATAAAGACAACCTAACTCCATAAGAAAACTTTTTTTTTGTTTGCTTTGTTAATATTATATCATTAACTCTCAAAGCAATAGGTTATAAGAAGTTAATAATTTAAGAGGCTTTGCTTATCCTATGGATTTTAAATAGTGTAAACTGTGTGTGAACTGGAAAGCAATCTGCTGTTGTATTTAACTCAAAAAGATACTGGTGATATTTGTAGTATTTCAAAAAAATGTAACTATTGGAAGAAATATAAACAAATCTGTGTTATCAAGATCGGTTTTGGTATTCAATCATAATTTGAATAAAGAATTGAATGCCTTATTGAATAATTGTAGCTTAAGGTAGATTTGACAGGACTGTGCAATCATTTTAAGGAACTATTTTTCCAACTTTGAAAGAAAGGTACAAAGTAATTGCAAAGAATGATTCAGCACTTAAGTTGGGTTGTTTGATGTATTGCTGAAGAGTATCACCTCAGGTTGCTCATACAGTGATCACATATATGTTGCATTATAATGCGTTTATGACAAACTGACATATTGTCAATGGGTGCATTGATAATGGATGTATTTTATTGTTCAAACATTAGTGTTGATTTGGGTATTCGCTGTTGTCTCATTACTTCACAGACCTTGTGTGTCCAATCAATAGATATCCATGATATTTTGTATGGAGAAAGTGGGGTCTGCTGATGCTGGAGATCACAGTCAAGAGTGTGTTGCTGGAAAAACACAGCAGATCAGGCAGCATCTGAGGAGCAGGAGAATTGATGTTTCGGGCCAGAGCCCTTCATCAGAAATGAGGCTGGGAGCCTCGGGGGTGGAGAGTTAAATGGGAGGGGGGTGGTGCAGCAGAGAAGGTAGCTAAGAGTGCAATAGGTGGATGGAGGTGGGGGTAAAGGTGATAGGTCAGAGAAGAGGGTGGAGCGGATAGGTGGGAAGGAAGATTGGCCGGTGGGACAGGTCATGAGGACGGTGCTGAACTGGAAGGTTGGAACTACATGTCATTCATTGCATCCGTTGCTCCTGATGCAGTTGTCCCCTCCACTAGGAAGACTGGACGCCTTCTCGCAGAGCACTTTAGAGAACACCTCCGGGACACCCGCACCAATCAACCCACCATCCCATGGCCAAACATTTCAATTTCCCCTCCCATTCTGCTGAGGACATGCAGGTCCTGGGCCTCCTCCATTGCCACTCCCTCACCACCTGATACCTGGAGGAAGAACACCTCATCTTCAACCCCATGGCATCAATGTAGACTTCACTTGCTTCCTCATTGCCCCTCCCCACAACTTACTCCAGTTCCAACCTTCCAGCTCAGCACCGTCCTCATGACCTGTAAATCTTCCTTCCTGCCAATCCGCTCCACCCTCCTCTCCAATCTATCACCTTTACCCCCACCTCCATCCACCTATTGCACTCTTAGCTACCTTCTCCCCAGCCCCCCCCCCCACACACCCCACCCCCACCCCTGCCTCATTTATCTCTCCATCCCTGAGGCTCCCAGCCTCATTCCTGATGAAGGGCTCTATCCCGAAGCGTCGATTCTCCTGTTCCTCGAATGCTGCCTGACATGATATTTTGTATACTCATGTAGACTTTGCAGGATTTGCAAAGCACTGAACTGAAGTAGACGCATCTGTGGAGATTCATGACATTGTCCAAATTAGGTTCTCGAACAGAATAGTGTGAGATCTGGCATTTGCTATTATTTAATTGAAAGATTAAAGATTGATATATAGCAGATTTGTAGGGATCTGCAGCTCAGACTAACTACGTAATCACTTTGGCACAAGAGTGTTCTCACAAGCTTTGCAGACGTTGTGAAGTTTTCCACAACAAGCACAAAATCATGACACTTAGCAAGGGTCGGTGTCTTCGGTCTTGTTTATAAAGGAACACCAGTCCCCACCCACTGCTTGACTGAGTGTTTTGCCTTTTCGTTTGATGTCTATATTCTCTCTTCTCTTCTCTCTTCCCATCGGTATCCCACAAATCTCTATTTTATGCACTATGTTGTCCCTTTGACTGGTCGCTCATTATGTAGTGGGCCTTGCACGATGTTATTTTGATTTTGATTTTGGTCACTGATATTGTCATTCAGAGGACTTCTGTGCTGTTTATTCATATGCAAATATAGCTTAAGTTGAACATGTACTTGTCTAATTTCACAGTGAGTTCATCAGACATGCTTACAAATCAAAAGGCTGGCAAAGTCTCTGGGGTTTTCCACGTTCTGTTTATTTTCAAACAAAAGATCTGCATAGCGTCTGAATTTGTCTTTTCATTGCTTCTTTTACATGTCATGACTTATACAATAGTGTAGCTGATGTTCAACTGAGTTTATCCATCATTCTTTGTAACTATGTTACATACAAAACACCATTTTACCTGATATACCTCAGGATCTGGCAACTAATTTCTAACAATGCCATTGCAAAACAAATTCAATCCGACAATGGTACTGTCCTCAAAAAGAATTGCTGTCTCAGGGTGTAATGATCTACTGGCCTTTACTCTGTGCTGTCATTGAGCATTTCCCTATCACACACGGTGTGAAGACTCAAAAATTCAGGACAAGCATTATTTGAACAGTTCACAAAGTTCTTCAGTACCTATTGAGCCTGTTGCTAAAAATAGGGAGCATACTGATTATTTACCAAAGCATAGGGAACAAAGCTGGAAACAGATCATCCTGAACAAGAATTTTGCAAAGCATACTGCTGACATGTGTAACAGAGAAGGCTTTCAAAGTATTGCCTGAGATGATCTGGGAACATGAGTAGGACATTCAACCCCTTCAATCTGTTATGCATTCATACCTTTTCTGTAAACAGCCCTGAATGACCTCACCCTAATTTTAAGATTATTATCCATTGTTCTGGAATCCCACCCAAGAGGAAATAACTCTTGTCTACCTACCTGAACAAATCCTTTATCAGCTTAAACACTTAGATCATCCACATATCTTCCATATTCAATGTAACACATATCTGTTTGCAAAACAAAAACAAACATGATCATTTATCAAATTTAACAGGAGGTACAAATGAGGAACTATTCTTTTTGTCCTTTAGCTTGAGTGGTTTTGTAATCATGTTATCAGCTCTTATATCCTTTGTTAGTTTTGGCTTTCCTCTGCAGCATTTTCTCATTTCCTGCCATACTGAGGTTTCACTTTTTGGGCCGATATTTTATGACTTACAAAGCTCTGTTATTTTGCAGCATACAAATTGAAAATATTCACATGGATTGATCACTGAGCAGTGTCATTTCCAATAAATAGTCCATTCTTTATGTTTTTTTCAATTATGTTATCAATAAAAAAAAACACCAATTTTCTTGAGTCAACTCTACTTTATAATTTGTACTCAGGTTGTGTCTACCACTAGAAAGGTTACATATAAGTCACAGTTCCCCAGGAAACTGTTGCTGAATATAACACTTCATAGGCTGTTAACATCTGGTCTATGTTTCCCTGCCCTACTTCCTTTACCAGTACACTATTTACATGGTTCTAGTAGTGACAGAAAGTTTAAATGAGTTTACCTCAAAACAGATGGTTTAATTTAGTTAGCTCTAGTCAATGCAAGTTAAACAGTCGTTAGCATCTGCAGTCCTCACTTTCTTCTGCAAGTGAACAGTTACATGCTATTACAGCACAGTGACCAATTCTAACACTTTTCTCTGCATTGCCCACTGCTTAATGACCTTCTCTATAAAGTTATCCAGATTTATCAATTTAATGGCATAAAGGGCTGTATTCTATGCTCAATGAAAACAATTCCAGTATGAGTGTAAAATGGGAAAGTACGCTTTAAGCTCATGCTGACTGCTAAAAAGAAAAAAATTGCTCCTCAACATGAATTGTTTGTATCAAATCTGTTAAAATTTCACCAGCCTATGTTTGTGTCTGAGAATTTCTGGGCTTCTCTTGATTAACCAATATAACTTGGGTTGAAGTTCAGGAGAATCGCAACTGAATGAGGATCAAAATGATAAAACAAAATTAGGGCAGTAAATTAGGAGAACTCTTTTCATAAATTTAAGTTTTGGATGCCAATTAACACTTTTAAAAAGTCTTTGCCATCCTACTTATGCATGGGGTGGCATAGTGGCTCAGTGGTTAGCACTGCTGCCTCATAGAACAAGGGTCCCAGGTTCAATTCTAGCCTGTGTAATATCTGTGTGGAGTTTGCACATTCTCCCAGTGTCTGCATGGGTTCCTCCCACAGTCCAAAGATGTGTAGGTTGGGTGAATTGGCAATACTTACTTTTTAAAAAGAAAATTGCCCATAGTGTTACGCACATTAGTCAGAAGGAAATGGGTCTGAGTGGGTTATTCTTCAGAGGGTTAGTGTGGACTTGTTGGGCAGAAGGGCCTGTTTCCACACTGTAGGGAATCTAATCATTTTCTTTTTTCCAGTCTAGGAGTGAATTACATCCAAAGGCATGAAACACGGAAGCCACCTGATCGCACATACATGACATCAGAATCTTGTGTATTAAGCAACAACAGCAGTTTCTTTTTTATTCATGGGGACTAGGTGTTGCTTCCACACAACTGCTACAGTGACTCAGGGGTGGAGGGACTCTATGTGGATATGGTCCCAATCAAGCAAGCTGCTTTATCCTGAAAAATGTCAAATTTGTTGTCGGAGCTGCACTCATCCAAACAAGCAATGAGTAATCCATCAGTCCTGACCTGTGTCTTGTAAGTGGTGGTAAATTTTGGGGAGTGAGGACACAGGTTACCTGCTGCAAGGGTCTGACAAGCTCTTGTAGCTCCAGTAATTATGTGGCTACTCCAGGTCAGTTTCTAGTCAATGGAAGATTCCAGAATTTTGATAGTTGGGTGTACAGGGATGGTGATGCCATTGAATATCAAGGGGCAATGTTTAGATTCCCTTTTGTGGAAAATTGTCACAGCCTGTCACTTGTCTCATGTGAATGTAATTTGTCGCTTGACAGCCCAAGCCTGTATATTTTCCAGGTCTTGATGCATTTGGACATGGACATTAATGATTCTGGACATGGTGTAATTATCAGCAAACTTCCCCACTTCTGACTTCATGATAAAGAGAAAGTCATTGATAAAGCAGCTGAAGGTGGTTAGGCCTAGGACATGACTGTCCTTAAAGCTCAGGCAGAGATATCCCGGAACTGAGATGACAGTTGTCTAACAAGTACAATCATCTTCCTTTGTACCAGTTATGATTCCAACCAGCAGAATGTTTTCTCTTGATTCCAGTTGAGTTTTGTTTTGCCAGGGTTCCTTGATGCTACACTTGATCACTTTCCTTCATTTTCCCCATAACAGTCAAATCCCTTACTGATTAGCAATCTGTCTCTTTCAGCCTTGAATGTACTTAAGGACCCAGCTTCGAAAGCCCTCTGCAGTAAAGCATTTCTTTAGATTCATTACCTCAGAGAGAAATAAAATCCTCACCTTTGTTGTAAAATTGTGATACCTTGCTCCTTAGGTCCAACTCTTTTACGTCCTTAGGTCCAACTGTTTTTGTCAGAGGTGGTGGGATGGGAGCAAACAACATCACTGAATCTCCTTAAAAATTATACATGTTTCAATAAGATTGCCTTTCATTCAAAATCTCAGTAAGTACAGGCCCAATCTACTCAACCTCTCTTAATAAGAAAACTCCTTCATATCCACAATCAACCTGGTGTCTGTCTCTGGACCACCTCCAAGTACAGTACATCTTTTCTTAGATAATGAGACTAAAATTAATCAGTGTTCATAGGTACAGTGTAACGAGTGCCTTGTATGTTTTTTTTAGCAAGACTTTCCTATTTTTAGATTTAATTCCCTTTGAAATAAAGAATGATATTCTATTTTCTTTCTGTACTACCCAAAGAAGTAGTATATTAGTTTTTTGTGTGTGTTTTATGCAGGAGACCCCCCAAACTTTCCACAACTTTCTCCTTTTAAATATTATCCAGTTCCTCTACTCTTCCAGCCTAACTGCATAAAAAATAATTAAGCTCATGATCTATAATTTACAGTTCTAGTTCTGATATACTGGTACAGAATTTCATTACATACTATTCATTATGTATTATTCACTCTTCACATCCATGCAAAACACAACACTGAATAACCGTATGTGCCACAAGATCATTTTTGCCTCAAAATATTTGACCGATTAGATAAATGTGCAAGAGATTACTTCATAAGTGAGTTATTTTATTCAGCTGCATATTTTACACTCAGATGGGCAGAGATTCAACTTATTATGAGTTAAAGGGACTCTGCATACCAAAGTTAGGTTGATGCAAATGTCATATAATAACAGCAATTTCATTCAAATTTTACATTGCCCCAGCTTTCCTAAATCACTACTGTCACATCAGCTGGCATTTTTCTGACACCTGTGAACATTTGACGCTTCCCAGTACAACTGTTTAGATCTGACACACTGGAAATACCTCCCCAAACTTTGCACTTTTCCATCATTAAGACTGCTATCTTTGACCAAGCATTCAGTCACAACTATAGTATCAACTTCACTTGGCATACTGTCATTTTTTTGTCTCGTGTCATTCCATGAAGCACATTGACTACTTCACTGTGTAAAGTGCTGTCAGACAAGTTGGTATTTTGTATCCAGGCTGTCAGCTCAAATTGTATTATGCACAGCAATAAAGGATTAGGAAATCAATAAACTGCAGAAGTGCATCCCACAATTCGATCTACAGTGACACAATGGATTGTTGAAAGGAATTGAGAGCACAAACTTTCTTTGCGCTTCTATGTAGCTTGGCTCCGTTTTTACATATAAGAAATTTTGGTCAAAAAAAGTTAACTAGAGTTCTGTATCCAACAGAGGGAGCCAATTACCAATGAGTGTCAAACTTCAGGGATTGCTTTTGATACCTCTCCTGTTCTGTTGGTCACAACACATAATTTCCAGTTTAGTGTGTGATACCAGAAGAGCTACCCAATCATCTATCTGGTCAGCACGACTCTCGACTTATAAGAAATCACTTCACATGAAATGAGTGGAGTCAACATTGACATCATAGGGTCAGGCAAGTAGAAATTGCAATTAATGCCCACTTAAGAGTCTCATCCTCTTGTTGCAAGTATTAACCCAGCAGCAGACATTGGAATTGCTGTGCGGACTATGTTTGCTTATAGGCCCTCCGAACATGAGGTCTCTTTCTCAAAGGCATTCAGTGCCCGTAAAAGGTTCATGGTATTAGGAAGGGGGAGCCCAATGACAAACAAAACCTCTGTCCTTACTGAAGAAGCCACATTCTTGGAATAACCATCACTAATTTGTGAACTGCGCTATCTACCCCCCTGCAGATGGGTGTGCTAATGACTGAGCCACCCAGTACAGGTGGCTTTCAATCGGGCTTCCAGCATCAAATTGTCTAGTGGCTCTTGGCACACTGGATTTCCATTGTTAGGTTTATCGATCCTAATGGTTGTTCCATTTTTTCTGTCAAGTACCTGAATTTCACTTGATGCACAGATGTTCCCTAAAAGAGGTGACACAGGATCTTTCTGACTGTTCAGTTGCAGGAGAATATTTCCCAACCTCTATTAAACACTGTCCATTTTCTTTGATTGGTACCCAAGATACCCAAGTCTCAAGCTCTGAAGTTCCCTTACTAAACGTTTTCATTTCCTTACTTCTTCAAAGCACTGCATAAACCTCTTTGATAAACCCTTTAGTCCTCTGTCTTGTTATATCCTTCTTTGCTACATTGTCAATTTTGATTGCCTTTGGACATTTTGCCATCTTAGAGATACTACACAAATGAACATTCTTGTTATTTTTTGATAACTTTGAACAATAAAATTGCAATAGAATTTCATTTAGAGCATTAGATTTATTTCAACATGGATTTAAGATTTGATGAGTTTATCCTGCAAAAAACCTTTCTAATGCCACTAATCTTTGCCCTGATCTTTTAAATAATGAGTCAGATTTACCCTACCTTGTGTTTCTAAGTCAACAAGATGCTTTCTCTCAATTCTCCTGATGCTTTCTTGTTGAGGGGATCGCATTAACAGTTTGAAACGCATCATCATGACTTGGACGTATATTGCCATTGCTTCATTTTCACTGGTTCAAAAACCTGAAACTCTTTCCCTGACCTCTCTTCTGGGAGTCACGACACAGACTTTGCAGCTATCAAGATGATAGCTCGCTGTCTCAAAGCAAACAAGGGACAAGCAGCAATTGCTGGACTAATTAAAAACCAAGCAGTCGAGGTGTCATTAACCTTAAACTTGTACACCCACTTGGTTTGAGTAACTACAACTGTCAGTGAGTGAATTACTGCTATGAGCAATATAAAGTACTTTATTGAAAAATGAAATTTATGCATTTTTAGCGTAGTTTATTAAGTTCATTTTTAATCAGGGATTGCCAGCAGAACAATAATCACAGTCTTGAACAAAGGACTCTTTATGATTGTTGAGCTACTCAATGTGAATTATTACATTTAATGTTCCATTGGATAGTTCAGTCTAGTGACAATAGTGTAATATGATATCATAATGGATGCGGTGAGCATTCATATTAGCAGGACGGATATTTCTCGCATGGCTTTAATGCCTAGGCAAAACTAACCAACCAATCATTCTTGGAAGATATTGGAAATTCAGTTACTTTGTTTTGTAGCTGACACCTGTATTTAGAAAACCCTTCAAACACAAAAACAAACTGCACCAATGTCAAAGCAGCTTCAGATCAATGGAACAAAAATGAACAATAAAGAAGGTGTTGTGGTTCTGTTCGCTGAGCTGGAAATTTTTGTTGCAAACGTTTCGTCCCCTGTCTAGGTGACATCCTCAGTGCTTGGGAGTCTCCTGTGAAGCGCTTCTGTGGTGTTTCCTCAGGCATTTATAGTGGCCTGTCACTGCACAAAACACTATATAGGACAAACAGGAAGACAGCTAACGATCCGCATCCATGAACATCAACTAGCCACGAAACGCCACGACCAGCTATCCTTAGTAGCCACACACGCAGACGACAAGCAACATGAATTCGACTGGGACAACACTACCATTATAGGGCAAGCCAAACAAAGAAGCATGGCACTCAACCACAAACTCCATCAACAAACACATTGACCTGGACCCAATATACCGGCCACTACAGCGGACAGCTGAAACTGACAACCGGAAGCGGCAGGGACAGGCCTCTATAAATGCCGGAGGAAACACCACAGAAGTGCTTCACAGGAGGCTCCCAAGCTCTGAGGATGTCACCTAGACAGGGGACGAAACGTTTGCAACAAAAATTTCCAGCTCGGCGAACAGAACCACAACAACGAGCACCCGAGCTACAAATCTTCACCCAAACTTTGAACAATAAAGAAGGTGGCAATCTGAAATGGAAGCAGGTGTTACGGGACATTTTCAATTCATCAGGCAGCATCTGTGAATGGTGAAACAAGTAACATTTCACTGCAATGTTTCATCTCATACCAGAGTGATCATGATCTGAGTGTCTTTTAAAGGTTTTTCTACCAAAGTGTAGCAAGGATTGGTAACTTACAGGACTCTCCATAGCTTGTATTGGAATCTGTACAGTTCTTGTCTTATTTAACAAATCTTCCAATTTTGCACTTGGAATGACACACCTAAGTGAACACAATGGTCAGCTGAGAACAGTGATTCCTGTTTGCTGCATTTTCCAATTCAAATTATTTGTAATGCATTTATAGATATTTTGTGCACAGAGTACATAAACTTTAAACATTAGATCTTGTCTAAGGCAAGAACCTTTTCCTGTTAAACTACAAAATAACTTTCCTCAACTTTAGCTAAGTGCTCCTTGTAGGTCTCTGCTTGGAAATAGGATGGTGAAAGCAATCCTACCCCATTGTGTGTAGTTGTGCAGAATGCCTCAAACAATATGGTAAGCAGCAGTGCGGATCTGACTTGATTTTTCATACAACGTGGTTAGCCGCAGTAGGCATTGTCAGATTTAACTCACCTGCCTCATACAACATGCCAGCAGCAGTAGAAGTCTGAAGATACCTTCAGACACATCTTTAACTGGCCTTCTCATGTCGGAGACAGGGCTGTTTGTGCAGGCAGGAGGAAATAGGAAGAGCTGGACATTCAAGAACTCTGCAGAAAAGAATCTCAGAGCACAATTCAACCAGCCAAACTCTGCAGTCAATGGTAAAAGCATTCCAGACTTAGTAAATAATGCATTGCAGCAGGAGAAGTTCCTGGAGCTATAATTTTAGTCATGCCATGGAAGTTATTCATTACATCAGGTACTGATAGTCTATGGGAGCAGCCGGTGTGGCATTTCAGCCAGAGGTGGATCAGACTTGAATAAAGATAAAATCCCTGATGGGTAAGGGAAAACTTCAAAGGAAAAGAAAAAGTGAAGTGCTTACAGCTCAGATCAGGCATGACTGTCACAGTGAGGCCTGACTGTTCAAATAGAAATCAGGGACCAGAAAAGTGATTCATACCAAGGTTCAGACAAGGTCTAATGGAATAAGAAATTTAGGAGATTTCATAAAGATTATAGCAAAGGCAGAAGATTCATAAGCAAGAGCACATATATTGCATCGGTGTAGAGACCAGATAATCATCAGTTACCTGAAGCACCAACTTGCAAAGAAACTGACAAACTGTTGCTGTGTTTTTCTAGGTCATATAACAAGGTTAAAATATAATGTAAGAAATTGTTGCAGTCTGGTTATTTGTTTACTGCTTGGAATGAATTTCAGCACAATGGATATGGTCATTTTTACCACTGTCAGGAGCAACTCTCCCACTTTTTGTACTCACGGACTGCAATGCTCCAACTTCTGGTGATATCATGACTTATTCAGGAAAATGTGCTGATACTTGAGCCCCCAACTACTCCCCAGGTCATCACAGAAATTAAAGATTTAATCAAAGTAATCAAAGTCCTGAATTACCTGTCTGATAGATTCCAGTGAACAGAGAACACTTGCAAGGTTTCTGTACATAGAGTCATAGAGTCATAGAGATGTACAGCATGGAAACAGACCCTTCAGTCCAACCCATCCATGTCGACCAGATATCCCAACCCAATCTAGTCCCACCTGCCAGCACCCGGCCCATATCCCTCCAAACCCTTCCTATTCATATACCCATCCAAATATCTCTTAAATGTTACAATTGTACCATCCTCCACCACTTCCTCTGGCAGCTCATTCCATACACGTACCACCCTCTGTGTGAAAACGTCGCCCATTAGGTCTCTTTTATACCTTTCCCTTCTCACCCTAAACCTATGCCCTCTTGCAAATACATCAATTGTAATGACAAACAAAAATATGAATTAGTAATATATTTCTGACTAAACTGACTAAAACTCTAACTTTCCTGCCTAAACTCCTGTACACATAGATAAACACACAAACAAACAAAGAAACACAGGTGTTATGGATGAAGGAAAACTACTGGGGTAACTCAGTTCAATAGCACCAGTCCACAGGATTTGATGAGATGTCCATTTTGTTTCTTCCAAGTCCTTCTGATCTCCTCATTTCCAGATCATTTTGGTTCTTTGCTGAAGACACAGCACAATTAACACATTCATTATCTCAGTTTTTCAGTTTTTAGAGGAAACAACTTACAGCAAATTTTGGAAGAGAGTAGCAATCTTTCAGTTCTTGGTTGCTTTATTGCACAGAGAGAGATGGATACAAAGAGATACAGAGATATCTTTGTTTTGTTATATATTCTGGAGGCTTTTGCCTCTGTACTCTTCACAATCAAGCTGTCCACCTGGCCAGGAGACAATTGTTGTCATGATGACTCCTAGCCTTCACAGTGGTCCTGATTGGAACACACACACACACACACAGAACTTGTAATTAGACTAGAAAACTGAAGTAACAAAAGGCAGTTCTGTTACAAATGGGAAATAACAAGATCATTACCAATAGCTACCATCTGAAAAACAACACAAAGGGAAACAAATAGAAATGAAGTAGGCCCAGAGATGATGACCTGTTTTGATTTTGGAAGAGCCCCACATATAATTTACATTTTACACAAACATCAAAAAAATTGAAATTATCTATTCAACCAATCTGAATATTACAAACACTTTCAAAATCATTTGTGCTGGCCGCATTTAGCTGTAATGGAAGTGTGGTCACTGCAATATTTTCAGTTTCCATCCAGAACCCCTGTTCCCTTCCTCCTCCTCCACTGTTTGAGCTGAGTTGGTAGGAGATTGAGAATGGGCATTGAAATAGTCTAGACTGAAAATGATGAAGGAATGGATGAAATCTACAGCATGACATGGACTGAAGTCAGGGACTTCAGCTGATGTTACAGAGATTGAATTGTAATTGCTATATTGTTAGATGCTCACTTGAATAGGATATCAAAGTTAAAAGCAGTTTTCTTCAGTGCTTGACACACAGCCTTTTCATTTACTGATCAAGCACAAATACTTCTAAAGATGCACTTACTCAGTGCCTCTATCAGTGAACACAATTCTACAAAGCTTCTTATCCTTGAGGTGTACAAACATTAGTCTAGGCAGAAGTCTAGTTTGAAATATTTTTAGCAATTAAAAAGGTATTTCTGAGCTATTCTATTCTGATGCACATTTTAATGCTATCTTAATTTTTACAAATAAGGTAAGACATATTGCATTCACTCATATAAGGTGTCAGATATACACTGATTGTGTGGAGTTTGCACGTTTTCCCCGTGTCTGCGTGGGTTTCCTCTGGGTGCTCCGGTTTCCTCCCACGGTCCAAAGATGTGCAGGTTAGGTGAATTGGCCATGCTAAATTGCCTGTAGTGTTAGGTAAGGGGTAAATGTAGGGGTATGGGTGGGTTGCGCTTCGGCGGGTCAGTGTGGACTTGTTGGGCCGAAGGGCCTGTTTCCACACTGTAATGTAATGTAATCTAATCTAAAATATTCAGGGGTCGTTTCTAGTACATCGAGATTAGTTAAACGCACTGCACTTTTTCAAAAGTTCACAATAATTGTCCCATAACATTCTACATAACTGCAGCAAAATTATTTTATTCCTATTACACTCACAATTCTGTTCACCTGTCTCTGTTATTTCCTAATTTAGGACCAAATTGGAGTCCACATTTTGGTAAATGGAGGGTTTTTTTTGCCTCATTGAGTACACAATTTACACGATTAAGTTAAATAAATGTTATCACCACCTAAGGGACATTAAAGGAGGAATTGCCAAGCTACAGGCTGTCTGTAAATTTCAGCTGTTGCACATTAAAAGTCACGATACGTTCCCAGTGCAGCCAAGACTAGATCTGCAATAAGTTAATAATGCAGTAACTCTGGCATCATATCCCTTTCTCATGAATAAACATTCTGGTAAGGCTCTTGATGGAGTGAATTGTTTTCATTGTTATTCCTGTAAGAAATGTTTGCCATGTTTATTGAGACAATTGAAGAAATAGATGAAAAATATAAATATTGGTCAAAACAAAGTCACCCCTTTCACATGTTAACCCAGAACCTTAAAAGAAATCTAAAGAAAAATAAAGTTCATTTTGGTTCTCTGTATATAATTTGGCTCTCTCACTAGCTAAGATAGTGCACAAGTAACCCTATTTTGTTTTATTCATTCATAGGGTATAGGTGTGGCTAGCTGGCCAGTATTTTTTGCCCACTCCTAGTTGCCCTAGAGAGGATAGTCATGGGGTGCCTTCTTAAACCGCTGCAGTCCATTCGGTATAGGTTGCCCCATAATGTTGTGGAGGAGGAGAAAATAAGGACTGCCGATGCTGCAGATCAGAGTCAAAAAGCACGGCACTGGAAAAGCACAGTCGGTCAGGCAGCATCCGAGGAGCAGGAGAATGGACATTTCGAGCATAAGCTCTTCATCAGGAATGTGGGTGGTGCCCAAGGGGACTGAGAGATAAATGGGAGGGGGGATGGGATGAGGGGGAAGGTAGCTATGAATGTGTTAGGTAGATGAAAGTGGGGGAGTGATGTTGATAAGTCAGATCAGAGGGTGGAGTGGATAGGTGGAAAGGAAGATGGACAGGTAGGACAGGTCAAGAGGGTGGTGCCGAGTTGGAGGGTTGGATCTGGGATAAGGTGGAGGGAGAGGTGATGAGGAAACTGGTGAAATTGACATTAATTCAGTTTGGTTGGAGGGTCCCAAAGTGGAAGAATTTTGTGGGAATGGAAGTGACTGAAGCTGATATTTCTTGTTTCATCAGTGAAAAGGCTCACTTATAATTGAAGATATTGGTCCATGTTCTGAAAATCTTTGGCAGTTCATTCAGACAGTCATGCTGGAGCTGCTCTTACAGTTGAGACTCAGCTGCTTAACACAGGCTGGGAAGGGGCCTAGCTCAATTCCTGACCCTGCTTCACTGCTATTAGTTGGCGACACTTCAGGAGGAACATATGGTCCCTACTCTTTTGAGTTAAGAAAAAGAAATTCAGCCAGCTTTCTGGCTACCAGTCACTCATTAAATATCCTCAGAGTTTACTTGTGTCTAGACCTACATGTAAAAGGTAATAAAGGTTGAATGTCAGCTATGAAACCTCAACAGAAGAAGGAAGATAGGAAATAAAATTAAATTAATTAAGGAAAACTATTAAAGTTATAAAGTGGAAATAAAAAATTAGAAAGACAAATCAGATTAAATTTCATGGAATTGACCGAGAAGGGTTTACATTTAGGTTGGAACCCTTTAACTGCTCTCAAGGGTCTGATGACAGGACCCAGACAAAAGTAAAACTAATTTTATTTTACTGCAGAATTAGTGGAAATGTCAGTGCTTTAGTAATGCAGAGCCCCAGGCTACTGATCCAGAAACAAGGCAGATGGGGACATTTGAATTTAATGAAATCAGGAATTAAAGGCTAGTCTACTTGCAGACGTATACATGTAAACATTGTTCATTATTATAAAAAAGCCCATTTGGTTCACTAGTGTCCTTTTGAGAAGGAAATCTGCCATCCTTGCCTAGTCCAGCCTACATGTGACTCTAAATCCAAAATGTATTTGCCTCTTTACTGCTCTCTGAAATTCCTTAGAGCACCAATCAATTGCAGGCAACAAGGGATGAGCAACAAATACTGGTCTTGCCAGCTATCCCCACATCCTGTGAAAGAATAAAAGGAGAAAAATGAATGAGCTTTTTGATTAGATTAGATTACTTACAGTGTGGAAACAGGCCCTTCGGCCCAAAAAGTCCACACCGACCCTCCGAAGAGCAACCCACCCAGACCCATTCCCCTACATTTACCCCTTCACCTCACATTATGGGCAATTTAGCATGGCAAATTCACCTAACTTGCACATCTTTGGACTGTGGGAGGAAACCGGAGCACCCAGAGGAAACCCACACAGACACGGGGAGAATGTGCAAACCCCACACAGGCAGTTGCGTGAGGCGGGAATTGAACCCGGGTCTCTCAGGCAGCAGTGCTAACCACTGTGCCACCGTGCCGCCCGTACACCATACAGCTTCAGTTGTAATTCTAGCATTTCATGTCTGCCTGCCTTTCTCTCATCCCATGAGAACGCTCAGCTACAAGTATAGATTGAAGAAGATGCTACTGTTCTGCCTAGAAAGAAGGCTGAGAGATTTGATCATTTGATTGAGATTTTCAAAATTATAAGCAGGCTAGACAGAGTAGATCAGGTGAAGTTGTTTTTGCTGGTAACAGAAACAAGAACAAGAGGGCACATATTTAAAGTGATGTGCAAATGAACCAAGGTCAATGTGAAAATAAAACCGTTCACACAGTAAGTAGGGATACATGGAACGATTTGCCAGGAAGTGTGATTGAGACAGGATCGATTGAAGCATTTAAGAGGCCATTGGATATTTTGATAGATAGTAATGGTGTTCAAGGATATAGGGAACAAACTGGAGTTTGGCATTAGATAATTGAGTCAGCCCAGGTATCAAATTGGAGTCTAGCATTTTGGTAAGTGCAGGTGTTTTTTTTTGCTTCATTGAGCATACAATTCACATGATGTCATCCTGATTATGTAAAAGAGATGTTATCATCGAAGGGACATTAAAGGAGAAATTGCCAAGGAACAGGCTATCTGTAAATCTCAGCTGTTGCACATTGAAAGTCACAGTATGTTCCCAGTGCAACCAAGACTAGATCTGCAATAAGTTAACAACGCAGTAATTCTGGCATCATATCCCCTCCTCATGAATAAACATTCTGGTAAGACTCTTGTGGAGCGAATTGCCAAATGGCGTCACTCCGATTCTCGTTTCCAAGTACTGAGCCATGGATTTCTCCACGTTTATCGTTTACTTTTGACTCGTAGCAGTCAAGAAAATGTCACTTCTCTTATCGCCTACCATCAGTTGCATTCAAAGGATTTACAACCCATTGGCCATATTATGAACACTTCCTCTGTTCATAAGGTCTAGCAGTGGGGCTTGAACCTGGAGCTTCTGGCCCAGAGGCAGGGGCGCTACACCTGCAACATTTCATATCCACACAATTGGAGAAGTTTGTAAGAAATGGTGGAAAGATCAGCAGGTCTGGCAGCACCTTTGGAGGGGAAACATTTCAGGTTCATTCTGTTTCCTCCTCCATCTCCACCTGACCTGCTGATTGTCTCCAGCATATTCTGTTTTTGTTTCAGATTACATCCAGCACTGGCTGCATTTTGCTTTTCCATTACAGAAGGGTTACTGTTTATTCCAATAAAGGTGGATGGCTAGACAGCCATAGGCCTGTATCCTGTGGCGTTTCGAGGAAGAGTCAGAAGTAACTTAATCAAAATATACAATATCCTGAAGGGACACAACCAGGCGGATATTAAAAAGTTGTTCCTCTTGTGAAGGATCTAGATCTAAGGGTCATAGGTTAAAAATAAGGAGCTCCCCCATTAAGAAGAGATGAGGAAACATATTTTCTCTCAAGGGATTGTGAGTCTTTGGAATTCCCTTCTTCAAAAGACAGTCGATGCAGAATCTTTAATTTTTTTAAAGATAGCAGCAGATTGATTCTTAAACAGAAATTGCAGGTGAAACTCAGCAGATATGACAGCATCTCTAAGATGAAAGTAGAATTAACATTTTGATGAAGAATCGCTGGACTTGATACATTAACTCTGCTTTCTTCCCATAGATGCTGCCTGACCTGCTGAGTTCCTCCAGCAATATTTGTTTTTCAGACCTCCAGCACCTGCAGTTGTTTGTTTTGTTGTAGATAGACTCGTGATTACCAAGGGGATGAAAGATTGTCAGGGATAATCAGGAATGTCGAGTTGAGATTACAATCAGATCAGCCATTACCTTACTGAATGGCAGATTAAAAACCCGAAAGAACTGCAAATGCTGTAAACCAGAAGCAAAAACAGAAATTGCTGGAAAAGCTCATCAAGTCTGGCAGCATCCATGAAGAGAAAACAGTGTTAACGTTTTGGGTCTGGTAACCCTTCCTCAGGACTGTTCTGAGGGGTTCTCAGGAAGGGTCACTCGACCGAAAACATTAACTCTGTTTGGCCTCAGCTGGAATGTTGTTGGGAGTATTAAAATGCAGTCAAATTTTGGGTGCCACACTTTAAGAAGGTTGTCAAGGAATTAGCATGAGCCCAGAAAGGATTCATAATAATATTTCCAAAATGAGGAACTTCACTTAGATTGCTGGATTGGAGATGCTAGGACTGTTACCCTTTGTTCTGAGAAGGGTGACTGGACCTGAAATGTTAACTCTGATTTCTTTCCCTAGATGCTGCCAGACCAGCTGAGCTTTTCCAGCAATGTCTGTTTTTGTTATTGAATGACAGAACAGGCTGGATGGACTGAGTGGCCCACTCTTGTCACATACTCGTGTTCTCAGGCTGCTAAAAACCTGACTGGGTTTCCATTGCAAGGAAGCATAGCCTATTTCTCACCCCTCCAGTCTCAAAGCAGCTGTAAGTAAAGGGCAGGGACTGCACGTTCCACGTTATTAAAGCTCGAAGAGAGATTAAGGAGGGATGTCAGCCTCATGCTTTCTCTGCTACCGCGAACCAGCAGTGTGAGCGTGCACTCAAGCACGATTCAGCATCACACATGCAACAGCTCTCTAGTACCGTAATTCACCAAAACAAATGACCCAAATTCTCAGTCTGATTTCTGTCCTTAAATGATAGTAGAAAAACAGATTATGAAACATGGATCTGTGCAAAAGTGCTTTCAGCACAAAAGCAAACCTCTGAGTTTTCTTCATGACTTCTAATAAGCTTAAGGCAAGTTTAATGGAAACAAACAGCATGGAGACTTAGAGTCATAGTGATGTCCAGGACGGAAACAAACCCTTCGGTCCAACTGGTCCATGCCGGCCAGATACCCTAACCTAATCTAGTCCCATTTGCCAGCACGTAGCCCATATCTATTCCCCATATACAGTATTTAATTCCAACAGAGTCAGAAATCACAGGACACCAGATTAGGGTCCAACAGGTTTATTTGATATTACAAGCTTTCAGACCGTAGACCTTTCCTCAGGTGAAGTGTCACCCTAACCCGAACCGTTCACCTGACAACGGGGCTACGTGCTGAAAGCTTGTAATTTCAAATAAACCTTTTTATTAGATTACTTACAGTGTGGAAACAGGCCCTTCGGAGCAACAAGTCCACACCGACCGGCCTAAGTGCAACCCACCCAGACCCATTTCCCTCTTCACCTAACATTATGGGCAATTTAGCATGGCCAATTCACCTGACCTGCACATCTTTGTGACTGTGGGAGGAAACCAGAGCACCCGGAGGAAATCCATGCAGACACAGGGAGAAATGTGCAAACTCCACACAGTCAGTTGCCTGAGGTGGGAATTGAACCCGGATCTCTGGTGCTGTGAGGCAGCAGTGCTAACCACTGTGCCACTATGCCGCCCAGTGGACTCTAAACCTGCGTGATTTCTGACTTTCTCCACCCCAGTCCAACCCTGGTACCTCCACATCATGGCTACCATTAATTCCAACTGTGTTACAGAATTCAATCTGTCTGCAAGAGAGTTGTTCCTTTAGCCATTTTGCAAATGCAACAAAAAGTTCAAATCAGTCCTAAAGAGTAGAACCCCCGTGGTTGTTTCAGTCTAGCTGGAGAGTGGATTGCTCTCTTTGTTTCCCCTGAATTGAGAGGCGGTGTTTGTCGGAGAGGTAAGGCATTCGGGGTTCGATCACTACGTGGCAGTAGAGAGAGAGATTTCAGATCTGGAAATCAGCAGCAGGATAGCAAAGGGAGAGCGAGCGCGAGAGAGAGGGGAACAAGGAATTCGTGTGAACCTACGCGCTGAATACATCACCCTGTTGGAGGTAAGAAATCCCCTGGGTTGACGGTGAATGAGATGTCTTGTAACTGGAGAGGGAGAGAGAGAGAGCGAGTGATTGAGGATTCAGCCTGATATCTGTGCAGCAATCAGAAATCAGGCAGAGACAGCGATCGCGCTGAATGGATCTACCTAAGAGCTCTGCCATCTCCTTTCTCTCTGTCTCTGTCGTTCTCTGGCCCCTGTGTTATGTTTAGCGTGATTTCAGGAGATCTGCAACTATTAGAAACCCCAGCCCCGTTCTTCTACAAACCCTCTTGACAAAGTTATTTGAACTTAAGGTAAGAGTGTCCGCCACTGTTGTATAAACCCTGTTTTATTGAGAGGATTCCGGGAATGCCTGTTTATCCCACACCATCTCTGCCATGTTTAGTTACAATCATAAGTTTGTAAACATCCCTGGCGCTGGAAAGACAAGTTTTAATCGTTCTTCCCACTGAGTGCAGTCAGAAGTGTTATATAAAAAAACATTAGGTCATTCAACTCGACTTTTTTGTAAACAGCACAGCTGTTTCGTGTAACAACCAGGTCGTGTTTTCGACCTCGTTAGTACTTTTGTGATTGTCTTTCGCGCTGCAACACAACTTTACTTTCATTACATAATAGGGTGGACACAGGGACAGATTTGGTCTCGCTCCAAAACCGTTCAAACTGCTTTCGGCTGTGAGTGAACACAACTCTTAACTAACACATGAGTGCTGCTTGCTTTCTCCTATCGCATGCAGTGAATCAGAAAAGTAAAGCCGTGCAGATCAGAGAGAGTCCATTCGGTCTGTCGAGTCTGTGCTCTCTCCTGAAGGACAATGTATACAGACACGCCTGCCCTTTCTCCGCATCCCTCCATTCTCCTTAGAAGTTGCTGTCCACCCGTCCATTTTATTTTAGCTTATTTCAGCAATGTTACAACATCGGAGGCCGAGGAGTGACCTTATAGAGGTTTGTAGAATCATGAGTGGCATGGACAGGGTAAATAGACAAGGTCTTTTCCCTGGGGTGCGAGAGTGCAGAAGGTTTAATGTGAGAGTGGAAGGATTTTAAAAAAGGACCTAAGGGCAACTTTTTCACGCAAAGGGTGGTGTGTGTATGGAATGAGCTGCCAGAGGAAGTGGTGGAGTCTGGTACAATTACAACAATTAACAGGCATCTGAATGGGTATATGACTAGGATGGGTTTAGAGGGATAAGGGCCAAGTGCTGGTAAATGGGACTAGATTAATTTAGGATATCTGACCGTGATGGACAAGTTGGACCAAAGGGTCTGTTTCTGTGCTGTACGGCTCTATGATTCTAAGTGCTTGTATCAAATGGAAGTCAAAGTGTACTTCTCCAGACAGTTTCTTTCAGCTGGGTTAGTCAGTGTGAAGGAAGGGGACTCTGGAAATCCCCTTGATCAAAAATATCACCACCCACTCAAGATCCTCTTAAAAGGGTTGGATTGTGTTAGCTGCTGGGTTAGCCCCTTAATCTGAACCATACATTGATGGTGTTCTTCTTTAAGTAGCTAAGGATAGATAAATCTGACTGAAAATTGCTTTAGGTAGTTTTCTCCCAAATATCTCAATGCCATGCTCAATGACCTGACAGTCTCTTTCTCTTCTGAGTTGTTTCACCTCCTGATTCTGGGATATGCTGTGATCATCTATCACATATTTAACCTTCCCCCAAATCAGGGAGGATTTTAATTTGAGGGCTTTTGTTGTTGCCAGAGAAACTGTGATTAAAGGAAGAAATGAGAAGGAAGTGTGGAGTGGTTTATTTTGGTCAGAAGAATATGGAAACACAATATAAAACGAAGGGTGCAGTTCTAAAGGGAACGCAGGAGCAGAGGATGCAAATGAATAAGTGAATTGAATGTGGCGGTAAGGTTGGGAACACAGTTAACTAAGCTTAAGGCATCTTGGACTTTATAGATAGAGACAGAATGTGCAGACCAAGGAAGTTATGTAAAACCTGTATGAACTCTGGTTTAGCATCAACTGGTATGTTGTTGCATCATTAAAATGCAGTCCAGTTCTGGGTGCCATACTTTAGGAATGATGTCAAGGCATTATCAAGAGCTCAGAAAAGGTTCACAGTAATGGTTCCAGAGATGAGGAACTTCAGTTACATTGCTGGATTGGAGAAGCTAGGACTGTTCTCCTTACAGGGCGTTGAGATAGAAGTACACAAAATCAGGAGGGGTCTGGACAGGGTAGCAAGGGAAAATGCTGTTCCAGCAAGTGGAATGATTAAGAACAAGAGGGCACAGGTTTAAAGTCTAAGGCACATGAAACAATGGTGACCTTCAGTGAATGGCCTTGAATGCATTGCCTGAGACTATGGTGAAGGCCCATTGAGTTGAGGCATTCAAGAGGGAATTGAAATATCAGGGAAAGAAAATTATGCAGGATTACGGGGCGTTGTGAGGAGAATTTCACTTGATGAATTGTTCCTTTAGAGAGCTGTTGTATGGTGCAGAAATGATAAGCTGATTGGCCTCTATGTTGTGACTATTCTGTGAAAGGAAGTTTGGCTTTGTATAGCATCTTTCCCAACCTTGGGATGGCTAAATTAAGCAGCTTTTAAAATGTATTAAAGCAAGAATTACCTAAAGTTAGGAAGTCCCATGAACAGCAATATTTTAATCATCAAACAGTTGAAGACTAGTTCTTTGGCCATGAATCCAGGGTGAACCACAGTGCCCTTCACATTGTGCCATGAGGTCTTTCACATCCATCTGAGATGGCAAATAGAACTTCCCTTTAACATTTCAGCTGAAAGACAGCACTTCTATAATGTGCTGCACCCTCAGTATTACTTTGTGAGTGTCAGTTTAGATTAGCTACTCAACTAATAGAGGATGTTACACCTCACTTGGGTATCATGCTTGAAATTAAGCCCCGCTTTTTCTAAACTCATTGCAAAAGTTAAAATCACTTTTTAAAAACACTGAATTCTCCAATTTACCTGATTTTTCAGACAGAGGTTCGCAGAAGGCATGGACCAGATCTCTGTACTTAACAAGAATTACTATGTATTACAAGTAAATAGACTCCAGCTGCAGGCAAACAATTATGAGCTGTTAGCAAGTAGCAGTATTAAATAAAACTCTGATCCTGTTCTAACTACCCCTCACACACCCGCACATGCACATAGTCTCTGTTCACAGAATCTAATCACACATCTATACTGCAGTGAGGCTTGGAATGGGTATCAGTGACACATACGTGTATCAAAGAAGTCACACCAATAACACCTCGCCACTTTAAAAAAAATCATCTATGGGATGAGGTGGCACAGGCTAGGTCAGCATTTATTGCCCAGAGGGCAGTTAGGAGTCAACCACATTGCTGTGGGTCTGGAGTCACATGTCGGCCAGATCAATAATTGCTGGTTTTTGCACCGATTAGAATGCTGCTTCTCTGTCTTCCTTCACCAAATGTTTTCCCTGTTTTGTAAGAGGCACAAGGCAGCTGGTTCACACTTATAAAAAGCCTTTGACTTATTTATTAAAAGTCACAGATTACAGCAACAGCTGAAGGAAAAATCAACTGTTTTTCCTCAGGCTCATTGTGTTCTTTTATTGCAGAGAACAAGGAGAGCTCTTGAGTTGGTGGCAATTTAAAGGCTTATCACAATCTTGTTGATAACCCCAAGCTGTTCAGCTACCTAAGAACTAATCATATAGTTGTTGGTAGGCAGAAGGCCTTTGTCATTAATAACTGATCACTAGTTCATTGACCGAGCAGCTATATGTTGCCAGTTGACACTCCATTTGCATGCATACCTTGGCCCCAGTTCACTGTCAGAGAACCCTTCAACCACTGCTTGAATGAGCAGCTATGTAAACGCTGCCTCCAATAATTGTCAGGTTTCTTGCTTTAGTTAAACTTCAGCCATGCATCAGCAGTCCTTGAGTTATGTAACAGTTTTTTTCTCCTATTTCAGTCCTCAACAAAAGTATGGAAAAATTAAAATGATGTAGTGATTACAAGGGGTCTGGCATTCAGTAGCTTGTCTGAGAGATATGGGACAGCTACCCATGAGTCACAGGTAACACCTAAGAGAGCAAGAAGCTGAGTTATTGCCCTTAGCAAGCATTGGAAGCAGGGTCTCTTTTATAACCCCAAGCTGTTCAGCTACCTGAGAACTAATCATATAGTTGTTGGTAGGCAGAAGGCCTTTGTCATCAATAACTGATCACTAGTTCATTGACCGAGCAGCTATGTGTTGCCAGTTGACACTCCATTTGCATGCAGGGTCTCTTAAAGGTTCCTGCAGTATTGTCGTTATTGCTACCCAAGCTTTCTCTATCCATCTACCTTGTATTAAGACATCATTGTGACCATGGACTCTAGCCTATTGTTTGGGGCAAAGTTTCAGGCGTTTAGCAGGATGGTTGACCAAGAGACCCTCCAATGTTTAACACTTGGAGTTTGCACATTTTCCCTGTGTCTGTGTGGGTTTCCTCCGGGTGCTCTGGTTTCCTCCCACAGTCCAAAGATGTGCAGGTCAGGTGAATTCGTCATGCTAAATTGCCCATAGTGTTAGGAGCATTAGTCAAAGGGAAGTGGGTCTGGGTGGCTTACTGTTCGGAGGATCAGTGTGAACTGGTTGGGCTGAAGGGCCTATTTCCATACTGTAGGTAATCTAATCATAATCAACCTGCTGTCCAGGAAGTATTTACAGTGTGAAAGCTCCCTGTTTGGCCATCTTATGAATGCACAATCTATGGCCATCAGGCCCTGACATGTAACTTGAACACAGGGGTTTTTGGCCAGAAACAGACTCTCTCCTCGGGCTTTCTTGTCTCCTATTTTCTTTCGCTTTCCCAAAACCATGTTTTTGCTTCTTTGTCTTGGCAGTGTGCATGAGTGAAGTTAGTTGTATCAGATTAGCCTTCTTGGCTTGCAACCAGCACAAGAATTGACTTCATCAGACAAAAAAAAAACTGCATACTGTTTCTTTACTCTCAGCGGTACCATCAGACCGTGCCAAGGTTACATCACATTTCACATTCAGCTGTTTGGATGCAGCTTCTACCAAAGTAATGTATATGTTTTTGAAAACAAGATGATTCCTGAAACATTTTTGCAGAACAACACCTCCATTTAAGGAGAACAAAATGCACTGTGGATGTATGCTGCAGTGAAGTAGGCTATAAGAAAAGTGATATAATGCTTTGAGGTGCTTGAAAAGAAATCCCTGTTTATGGAGAGAATTGAAGTGTGGCAATCCTGACGCTGTTTGTTGTAGAATGGTGGTAAATGTGCCAGGTGAGGAGGTGTGGTAATGGAATGGCATTTTGATAACAAGCAAAGACTGAACAGATTACAAGCTGCTCTTGAGCAAATTTCAGACAAAGATTTCAGTATTCCTAACTGACAGATAGTTTTTGTAGTCGCACTAAAATTTCCTAGAGATTGGAAAATCAAGAAATGAATGGGACGGAAGGAATTAAAGTAATCACGCCCACCTGGGTAAACTCTTAGATCTAATGGCTAACAAGTCCTCATGACCTGATGGTTTGTATCCTAGAGTCTTGAAAGAAATGATTGCAGAGACAACAAAGGCATTGTTTATAATTTTACAAAATTCCTTGAATGCTGCAAGGGTCCCAGCAATTAGAATAGGCGGTACCTACAGTAATGTCACTGGAGCGGTAATCCAGAACCCCCAGTTAATGTTCTGGGGACATGGGTTGAAATCCCAACACGGCAGGTGGTGAGTATCGAATTCAAGAATCTTGTGGAATAAAAGGCTACCCCTAGTTAGTATTGTGAATTGAAATAAAACCCCACCTGGTTCACTAATCTACTTTAGGGAGAGAAATTTGCCATCTTTACTCAGTGTGGCTTACAAGTAACAATGCAGCAATATGGTTGACACATTGGGCAATTGCCCTTGGGCAGTTATGAACAGGCAATAACTGTTGGCCAGTAAGGCCCACATCCTATTAACAAACTTTTAAAACTTGGAAAATGTAACAACATATATTCAAGAAGGGAGGGAGACTGAGAGAAGAAAACCATTGTCTAGCATCTTTCATGGTGAAATTGCTGAAATCCATTATTAAGGCTGTTATACCAAGATACTTAGCAAATCATAATGAGATGAGACAGTCTCAACATAGTTTACTGAAAGGGAACCCATGTTTAACTAATTAGCATGTTCTGAAGAAATTACATGCAAGGTGGATAAAGAGGAGCCTATAGGTGTAGTGTACTTGAATTTTCAAAAGGCTTTTGATAAGTTGGCACATCAAAGGTAACTAAACAAACTAAGATTTCATGGTGTGAGGGGTAACCTGTCAGCTTGGTGATGGATTGATTAATTAACAAGAAGCAGAGCATCGAGATAAATTATTTTTATTGGGTTAGCAAGCTATAACTATCGGAGTGCCTCAGTAATCAGTGCTGGGGCCTCAACTATTTATAATCTATGTCATTAACTTGGATGAAGGGATCAAATGTCCAGTTGCTAAATTTGCTGGTGAGGTCAAGGTAAGTCGCTAAGAAAATTGACAGCAAGAGTCAAGGAGTCTACATACAATATGGATAAAGGAAGTAAGTGCACAAAAATTTGGAAGATGGAATATAATGTGGAAAAATGTCAATTTTCGCAACTTTAGCTGTAAGAATGTAAATAGTGCATTATTTAAGTTGAACTTGCAGAACTCTGGTACAGAGGGATCTGGGCGTCATGGTCCGTGAATCATGAAAAAGCAGCATACAGGTACAATAGGTGACTAGAAAGGCAAATGAAATATTGGTGTTTATTACAAGGGATCTAGAAAATAAACATAGCAATGTTTTACTGCAGCCTTGATTTCTCTCTTTGCAGTTACTGCCAGAACTGCTGAATTTGTCCAGTTGTATCTGTCTTTAAAATAAACACCATGTTCCTTCAGCTGTTCACAACAGGCAAGGTATTGACTGTACCCAACCAACTTGTGATTGCAAAACTGAAAGCAGAGTCCACACTAGATAAAGCTGTGTGATTAGACAGTATGTGCTAAATAATCTGGACTGTGCTAAGAATTAGACTGATAACCAATTTAACATTGTCAGTCGGGTTCACAGTGTGGCATTCTTGCACATACTTGAAGCTACATATAGTAAAACATTGGGCCAAGCTCTTTACACACAGAAAGAACATGTGAACTCTAAGGGTGAAGGGATGACACTTTAGAACAGAGCTGAGGAGGAATTTCTTCAGCTTGAGGATGATGAATCAATGGAACTCATTGCCACAGAAGCCTGTAGAGTCCAAGTTATTGAATGTGTTTAAGATAGAAGTAGGTTATTTATTAATATGGGGATGAAGGTTACAGGGAGAAGGCTGGAGAATGAAGTTGAGAAAAATATTAGCTATGATCGAATGGTGAATTGAAATCATTGCGCCAAATGGCCGAATTCTGCTCCTATATCTTCTGTATGTTCTAATCAACCTGCTCGGTGATGACATTACATACCTATAGAACAGGTGGGGCTTGAATCCAGCCCTCCTAACTCAGAGATAGGGATACTACTACTGCACCAAACAAGCTTTCTGCTCCTATATCTTGTGTTTTTATGTACACACATTAAATCTATTTCAGCTTATTAGAATAGATGAGAACCATTCTGTGGTCATGGTATTGCCCTGAGATATGAACCAACCTCAGTCAATCAGCCTGGTTTAAACTAATCAAATCTTGGGAGCTAAATGTTAATTATTATATGTCTCATGCATTCTCCATTGAAAAACCTCTACCAATCAGAGTTCACTAGCAAATCAATTAGCATATGGTATAAAATGTTGCTTTGCATTGGTGTTCTTGCAAATGTCCTGATAATTGCAAGAGGAAAGGTTTTGATAAAACATGTCCTTTTTCAGAAATCCTCAAGTTCTATACTACCAAACTACCATTGATTATAGATGTTATTGAGCCATAATGCTGAAGCATTGCAGGCATTAAATGGACTGAGGAGTGGAACATCAAATCTTGAAGGAACAACCAGTTTTTTAGATTAGATTAGATTAGATTCCCTACAGTGTGGAAACAGGCCCTTTGGCCCAACCAATCCACACTGACCCTCCGAAGAGTAACCCACCAAACCCATTTCTCTCTGACTAATGCACCTAACACTATGGTAATTTAGCATGGCCAATTCACCTGACCTGCACATTTTTGGATTGTGAGAGGAAACCGGAGCACCCAGAGGAAACCCACGCAGACACAGGAAGAACGTGCAAACTCCACACAGACTGTCACCCAAGGCTGGAATTGAACCTGGGATCCTGATGCTGTGAGGCAGCCGTGCTAACCACTGAGCTATCTTTGTTGAAAAATATTTGCTTACGTTTCCAAGTTAACCTGCCTCTATCAAATTCAATTGATGCAATACTGAATCTAACCTGTAGAAAACTACTTAATGCACAGTACTTACAACATAAAGACATTTGACCCAACAGGTTTTTGTCATGACTAATTTTGCATGTGAGCCTCCAAGAAGCTACCTCCCCTTACTCCATCAGCATAGCCTTGTGTTCTTTTCTCCCTCATTTATGTATCTAGCTTCCCTTTAAAGCTTCAACTACTCCAAGTTATAGCAAATAAACTGGTGAGATTATTTTAGAATACAGTGTTCAATTCTGGTCTCCCTGTTCTAGGAAAGATGTTGTTAAACTTGAGAGAGTTCAGAAAAAATGTTGCTGGGATTGGAAGGTTTGAGCTATAGGGAGAGGCTGAATAGGCTGGGGCTTTTTGCCCTGGAGTGACGGAGGCTGAGAGGTGACCTTATAGTGGTTTATAAAATCATGAGGGACATGGATAGGTTTAATAGCCAAGGTCTTTTTCAGGGTAGGAGAGACTAAAACTAGAGGGCATAGGTTTCAGATGAGAGAGGAAAGATTTTAGAGGGACCTGAGGGGCAAGGTTTTCATGCAGATAATGGTGCCTATATGGAGCGAGCTGCTAGAGGAGGTAGTGTAGACTGGTACTATTACAACATTTGAAAGGCATCTGGATGGGTACATGAATAGGAAAGGTTTACAGGGATATGGGCCAAATGCTGGCAAATGGGACTAAATCATTGTAGATTATCTGGTCGGCATGGATGAGTTGGACTGAAGGGTCTGTTTCCGTGCTGTATTACTCTATGACTTTTAACTGAAATGACCTCTGAAATGGCCAGGGGCAATTAGAGATGGGCAAAAATTACTGGCCTTACCAGTGATGCCCACAATGCATGGAATAAGTCAAATTAAGTTCCACATTCTATCGACCCTCAAGGCAAAGATACTTGTTTTGAACTCTTTCTGGCATTCATATATTCATGCCCTATAGAAACTAGCAGCTCCTGGCAATCTCTCATGTGGAATAATTGGACTAAGTCTGTTTACATGCAAACTTCAGCTTCGCAACTTTCTGCCAGAAATTTCTTTAGTGGAAACACCGTGCTCAGAATAGTTATTTTGATTCAACGCTGGGAATTCCAAATTTCACTGATTTTGAACCAAGGTTTCTGTCAAAGTTATACTGCTGCTCAGAAGGTCAAGGTCAAACCTAGTGCTTGTTTTTTTTAAAATTGGAGAAAAATAGTGACATTGATAGTAATGGACCAGTCACTGGATGACTGTATCTTTGACTGCACATGTTCAAGCCCCACCACAGCAACTGGTAGAATTTTAAATTCAATCAATAAAACTTGGAATTGAAAGTGTGTCTAAAATGGTGAGTGTAATAACTATCATCAATTGTTGGAAAAGCCCATCAGGTTCATTAATGTACTTTAGGGGAAGAAAATTTGTTATCCTTGCTTGGTCTGATTATATGTGACTCCATCACACAGCAAGGTGCTGCCTCTCAGCTGCTTTCTGAAATGCCATGTCAAGCCACTCAATTCAAGGGCAGCTGGGGATGGGCAACAAATGCTGGCCTTCCCAGTGATGCCCACATTCCATGAAAGAATTAAGTTCATATAGAATCCATTGTCACAATTAAAGAAAAGTTGAGGGGTTGCATTGTAAAAGGTGAACTTCGAGAAAACTTCTCAATTGGAAACCAATGGGAATGAGATTCAGCAGTGACTAAGGTGTATAACATTACCCCCATGATGAATCCATTTGTTCAAGGTTGGATCTGATTGTTGTTTGCCATTTTATGGATCATGGACAACAGGGAGGAAGAACAAATTCATTCTAAGAGGTTTATAGCTCTCTATTCACTGTGGTTTTGCAGCGTCTGTTTGAGAAAACTCTGTTATCCTGGGGTTAGAATACTGTCATGATTTATATGCTGGGGTAGCAAGTTGAGAGAGCTTGAAGTTTTCAGATGCCAATCTTCAATAATTTGATTGAAGTTATACATGTTGACTTAGTAGCAATTTCATGTTGACTATGCTTCTGTGAAGCATCCTGAAATTTTGTTTTCTGTTTAAAGGTGCAAATTACAACAAACTGTTGGTTCACAGAGATTAGATCAATTTTTGAATGTTTTGATCCAAAAGTAATAAGCGTGACTCCCTGCTGAAGTGCAACAATTCCTTTACTGGAATAGACATGTTTTACACTGAAAATAAAACCACACAGCTAAGATATGTTGTATAAGGTGATGGCTCTGAAAGAGTTAATGTTGAAGTCGCATTACCTCCACTTAAACTGATGATAGAGCAGTTGATCTTGCATGTGGTTCCAATATGGACAGATTTCCCATGTCTCACTCCTGATGGTCATAATTGTGTCTAACTAATAAATGTTAATTGTATTTATTCAAACATTCAATAAACTGTACCCTGTTAGTTAAGACAAATGCCTCTTCTTGTTAAGACTCTTGGGGACTATCCTCTTCGAAGTCCTTAAACTCACCATAAGAAGGAGGATTAAATAGGGTGGGCTTTTGTGGTGCAGTGATACTGTCCCTCACTCTGGGTTAGGAGGACCTGGTTTACCTCCCATCTGCCCTGGATGTGTGTTATAACATGTCTGAACAGGTTGATTAAAATTACTGGAAGAAAAACAATTGTTGGCATCAAATTATTCCAAACACTAGCTGCTGGTGATTGATGGCCAATGCAATAAGATATAGGGTTAAAAATATATTAACAAAGTGGTGTGCTGTCTGTGAGAGATTTGTGAAAATCGTATCCACAATAGAAGGAACTTGCAGATTCCTCATTCAGCACGTATCCGTGTCTCTAACAGTAGTAATTATATTATTGGATGTAGCTAATGGCACAATCTCAGTATATTCATTCAAGGCTTAGTGAACTGAGCAAGCAGTGCACTTTGATCTATTCACACATAGATGACCATAGTAAATGCTGCTGCAGTGGGTGTGACTGTGTACTTTGTTAATCTCTGGTCTATTAGGTTTGGAATGCTGGATATTTCTGAAGCTAAAGAATGTGGTAGCTTGTCTGAACCAGATAGAGTAAATTGTACAAGTCTTCATTTTGCAAAGACTTTGCAAAGTAAGCCAAGCAAAATGAACCAGCATGGTTGGGAAAACAAATTACTAGTTTTAAGCCTGAAAGGACTGTTTACTGAGTGTAGGAGATACTATTTAAAGGAACTTTATTCCATGTTTTGAGGTATGATTCTGCATGAAAGTCAGATACTGTACAATGATCTACTCCCTTACAAAGTAATGGTGGAGTGAATGCTTTGGGCTTGATACCACTTTAGATTAGATTAGATTCCCTACAATGTGGAAACAGGCCCTTTGGCCCAACAGGTCCACACTGAACCTCTGAAGAGTAACCCACCCAGATCCATTACCCTCTGACTAATGCAACTAACACTATGGGCAATTTAGAATGGCCAATTCACCTGACCTGCACATCTTTGGACTGTGGGAGGAAACCAAATACCCAGAGGAAATCCACGCAGACACTGGGAGGATGTGCAAACTCCACACAGACAGGTGCCCAGGGTTGCAATCGAACCTGGGTCCCTGGTGCTGTGAGGCAGCAGTGCTAACCACTGAGCCACCATGCAGCCCTTTGCTGTTTTCTGTGGATTAACTATTAAGTTCCTCAGATGTTGTAGTTACTCTTTGATGGCATGGTAAATAAGGAGTCTGCTGTTATTTCGGTGTCACTCCTTCACTTTGAGAGCTAAGTCGAACGGGAAAGTATTATGACAAACCCTGCCTGTAGTATCGGTTGCATAAGTTAAGATTGACTTTAGCCATTCGCATAATAAGGGAGGTTTAAGCTGTCCATTCAACAAGGTTTGTTTATTCAACCACGGCCAACCAAGGATTTGGGTCTTCTGATCAAAATGTTGAATGAAGTAAAAAGCATTGTTTTGCTATTTACAGAAAAAAATCTCAACTGTAAGTTCTTAATGAATGGGAATATAAACTTTGGATAGTTAAAAACATTCCAATTTTACGACCTTAAGAGACATAAATTGCACATTTTTTTATGCACTTACAGAACATGGGACCACTGGCTGGGTCAACATTTATTGACTGTCCATAGTTGTCCTTGAGAAAGGGGTGAGCTGTCTTCTTGAACTGTTGCAGTGTTGTGTGCTGTAGGTAGACCCTTAATGCCCTGAAGGAGGGAATTCCTGGATTTTGGCCCATATTATGACTTGCAATTTATTTCTATCTATTTTATGGAATGAAGAAATATTTTTGGATCAAGGTTTAGATTGAAAAGTCTTAAGGCCAGTATCTGATGTGGCTCAAGTGGGTTGAATTCAATGCCTAGACAATATTATGGACACTGATTTTTATGGAGTTGGGCTGAATCAGCACACATTTAAAAGTGGCACGTAGCATCCAGTTCAGGGTTATCCTGTGTCAACAATTTTTGTGGAGTTAACATGTTGTGCACTCTCAGCATTTGTGAAAAGTCTAGTCAGCTTCTCAAGCTCGCGGAGAAAGTGAGGACTGCAGGTGTTGGAGAGTCAGAGTTGAAAAGGGTGGCACTGGAAAAGCACAGCAGGTCAGGCAGCACACAAGGAGCAGGAGAGTCAACATTTCGGGCATAAGCCTACATCAGGAGTGTGGAGGGGGAAGGAGAGTGAGAGGTAAATGGGGGTTGAGGTGGGGCTGGGGGAAAGGTAGCTAGGAAGGTGATAGGTGGATGCAGGTGGGGTGTGATTGTGATAGATCGATGAGAAGGGTGGAGCAGATAGGTGAATGCAGATGAAGAGGTAGGACAGGTCAAGAGGGCGGTGCCAAGTTGGAGGGTTGGAACTGGGATGAGATGGGGGGAGGGGAGATTTGGAAACTAATGAAATCGATGTTCATGTTGTGTGGTTGAGGGGCCCGAAGGCAGAAGATGAGGCGTTCTTCCTCCACTTGGTAGGTGGCTTCGATTTGGCAGGGGAGGAGGCCCAGGGTTTGCATGTCCTTGGGGAGTGGGAGGGGGTGTTGAAGCAGTCGACCATAGGATGGTCGGATTGTTTCTTGCATATGTCCCAAAGTTGTTCCCTGAAGCTCATGACTTACTGCCTTTCAGAAAAGGTGTGTCCTTTAACATGGATTCAGGAATCCTATTTGAGAATTATGGCATGATCTGTGCCATCTTATATCTTGCAAGCTCCATGCATCTGTGCCTTCTCCTATCTCCCAAGTCGCTTTGATTACAACCATGCCCATTCACCCAGTGTGAACTATGTACTAAACCAATGAGCCATATGATAATCATGGCAAGGCTTTCTATTCTTTGGGAGAAATAAACTGCTTACAAGCTTATATAAATATCAGTCTGACAATATATTAATAGGCCGAAAATTTCCCCTTCTGAGACAGGGCAAGTAATATGGTGGGAAAGAGGTGTGGGAATCTCCCTGGTTCCAATGTGCCCAATTATCTGCCCATGTTCCACCTTGGAAATTCCATTGCCAGTTCAGCCCTTAAGGGGTCAGTTAACAATCACTGAAGAACCTCAGCCCACTTGGACTGCAATCACTTTATGTAAAGACATGACCATAAGACCATAAAAAAATAATTGGAACAAGAGTAGACTGTTTGGCCTACTGTGCCATTCAGTTGGATTATACCTGAGCTGACACTCCTCACTTCTCTCCTTCATTTGCTGTTGATAGGCTTCTTTAGAAATGGTCTAGAAACGATTGTTGATTGGAGAAACAATTCATTGTAAAACCCTCCAGTTGCATCCCTCTGCATTTTGAACCACAGCTCGATTAGCCACGTAAGAGCTGCGTAAGCCAGGTTCAGAAGAATCCATGGCACAAGTTTGAACAGGAGCAGGAAAGTAACCACACTCATAAGTCTTGGCAGAACACAGATGTGTTCCGTGGTGCTGTAAGACCAAAATAAATAACTGCAGGAGTAGGCTGTTCAGCCCTCATTCCTGATGAAGAGCTCTGGCCCGAAACGCGATTTTCCTGCTCGTCGGATGCTGCCTGACCTGTTGTGCTTTTTCAGCAACGCACTCTCAACTTTGATCTCCAGCATCTGCAGACCTCACTGTCTCCCTGTTCAGCCCTCATGCCTACTCCACAATTCAACAGGATATGGCTGATCTGACATTCCACGCATCCACTTTCCTGCCTTTTCCCCATAACCCTTGATTCCTTTACTGATCAAGAATTGATCTATCTCAGCCTTAAGTATGCAAAAGGACTCTACCCACTGCTTTATGGCAAAAAGTTCCAAAGACTCTCAATTCTCTGAGAGAAAAAGTTCTTCCTCATCTTAGCCTTAAATTGGTTCCTCTTAATTCTGTGACTACGGCTCCTCATTGAAGACTCTCCCATAAAGGGAGAGTCCTTTCAGCATTTACTGTGTCAAGCCCCTTCAGAATCCTGTATGTTTCAACGAACATAGAATGGTACAGCACAGGAACAGGCCCTTCAGCCCATCATGCCAGCATCAACCATGATGCCATTCTAAACTAATACTATTTGCCTGCATATGGTCTGTATCCCTCTATTCTCTGTCTGTTCATGTGTCTGTCTAAACGCCTGTTATACATAGCTGTTGTACCTGCTTCTACCACCTCCCCTGGCAGCACATCCAGGTATCTACCGTCCTTTGTGTTTAAAAAACTGTTTCACACATCTCCTTTAAACCTTTCACCATCACTTTAAACCCATGCCTCCTAATATTTGACATTTCCACCTTGTGGTAAATACTCCTAAAACTATCCTAGCTTTCTTGCTTACCTGCTGCACTTAGAGTCATAGAGATGTACAGCATGGAAACAGACCCTTCGGTCCAACCCGTTCATGCCAACCAGATATCCCAACCCAATCTAGTCCCACCTGTCAACACCTGCCCATATCCCTCCAACCCCTTCCTATTCATATAACCATCCAAATGCCTCTTAAATGTTGCAGTTGTACCAGTCTCCACCACTTCCTCTGGCAGCTCATTCCATACACGTACCACCTTCTGCGTGAAAAAGTTGCCCCTTAGGTCTCTTTTATATCTTTCCCCTCTCGCCCTAAACCTATGCCCTCTAGTTCTGGACTCCCCGACCCCAGGGAAAGGACTTTGCCGATTTACCCTATTCATGCCCCTCATAATTTTGTAAACCTCTATAAGGTCACCCCTCAGCCTCCGACGCTCCATGGAAAACAACCCCAGCCTGTTCAGCTTCTCCCTATAGCTCAAATCCTCCAACCCTGGCAACATCCTTGTAAATCTTTTCTGAACCCTTTCAAGTTTCACAATATCTTTCCGATAGGAAGGAGACCAGAATTGCACGCAACTTATGTGCTACCTTTCTATGTTTCATGCACAAATTCCCCCAAGTCTCTTCTTGTTGCAGTTTTTCACAGTTTTTATCAATTTGAATAATATCCTGTTCTTTTATTCAGCCTTCCAAAATTAACAACTTCATGTTTTCCCATATTATACCCTTTTGCCAACTTTCTGCCAATTTACCTAAACTTATCAATTTGTCTTTTGTAAATTCTTCCAATGGTTTAGAAGTAAAGTTGACTTTTCTGAGCTCTTTAAAATCTCCAGATTTATTCATTGCGTTCTAGTTGTGAAACCCTTGGATGAAGTCAGCAAAAGCTTGCTGTGCTGGTAGAGGGCCAGATAGCCTCAAATCTCAATGTTGCTTTCCTCTGTAGCTAATGTGCCCTTCAATAACTCGTTATTAATGTCTAGACAGATGACAGTGGAATAATTAGACTTCTTCATCCAGCCAATTAGAATCTGTGTCTTAGCTATGGACAGAAGGAGGCAACTTGAAAAAGGAAAAAATAAAATCTGAAGAGAAAAAGAGTCAGGTTTTATTGCACAATTGCATTTTAATTCAAGAAAAATGCTGTTCAGTGGTTTGAAACAAATGCTTGAGCAATTGGATGATTCACTGTTTCATTGACATGTCTGTCTCATTGCATTGCTATGTGATGACTCGGTGACCCATAATGTAAAAAGCTCCATTCTCCTTCATCTCAGAACAAGATGAAACGCGGCCTGCTTGAGCTTGTAATATTCTAATGTGTGGAACATAATTAAACCCAGACAGCACTTAACGCCATTCAACATGAATTAATTTGCAAGGCTTAACATGGAGTACTTGCTGCTATGACAGGCATGCAGGTTTTGTGGGCTGTGGCTGCAGTGAAATGGGTAACATCACTGGCCTTGGAACAGACAGTGATCAGGAAGACTCATGAATTTGCAAACAAGGGCCACAAAGTGATTTGGCCCTGGGCAGTGACTTATTGTAAAGAACATTCTTGTAACTGCACCATAAAGCAACACCATGCTTTAACTTCCACTGTCTTTCAAAAAAAATCCCTCTCTTTAGTGCCAGATTTGAATTGGTGGGCTGTGAATTTATGCTAAGATGAACCCGTGGGAATAGCTGATTTGCTAAAATCACAGTTAGAGATTTGTTGGGCTGTGAGTGGCCTCTAGTTTCTATTCCAAGTACGTAGGTGCAAGATCTATTCAAAACAAGTAGTTCCCTGTAAATCTTTGCTGATCCCTGGTGAATTGGAGCACTTGGAATAACCTCACCATTACATCAAGCTAAATCAGTGTGCAGCATTTCCAGCAGTAACCTTAGACTGAACTGGAATGTTCTCGGCTCTGTTAAAGCTAAACTTGTTCCAACAGGCCAGGGTTCTGCTCTACTTAGGTCATGACTTTGCACCACACACGAACCAGTTCAAGAATCTAAAGTTAAACTGTTCGTAAGAAACAAGCTAGCATAATTTTATAATGGCCCTCTGCTTCTGAGACTATTTCTCTTAAAAAGTATGCTTTGCATTGAATAGGGAGGGAATTGATTTCCAAAGTGTAACTTAATAAGTTGTAGCTGACGCAACTTTGTTTAATAACACTCTAGAGCAGAGTCTCAGGATGTTATATTATGCCAGAAGTATGACCTAATGGTGAGTTGCTGATGTACACCTCACCCATTGCACTCCTGTATGAGAATGTTGGAACTTAAACACATGCACCAACTTTGCAGGCAGTAATCAAGCTAAGTTCAGTCTCCAAAACACAAACGTTTCTAGTCAGCCAAGATCCATATCTTGCACCCCTCCATGGAGATGTTGGCAGATTTATTCCAACATCACATGTGTCGTGCTCAACCTGACTTATCTCCTAGTCAGCAGAACTTCTATTAAGATCGCATGATGCCTGGGGAGCAGGGCTTATGGGGAATATTCCACTACACCTGTTCCAACATGCACAGGCAACAAGGTAGGCATGCAAGACCAAATTCAGTTTCTTGCCTGTCTGATCAACCAATCCAGTGTTAAAACTTCATGATGAAGGGCTTATGCCTGAACCGTCTATTCTCTTGCTCCTCGGATGCTGCCTGACCTGCTGTGCTTTTCCAGCCTCACACTCTCGACTCAGTGTTAAAAATGTGTGACTGTGTGTAAAAATTAGCAAGTGTGATTCTCGAATGTACAGATCCACCCAAAAGTGGATGGACAGGAGAGAATGGAGCAATATGCATCTTCATATGAGGTGCAGTATCACACATTGGCAGCACTCCTGCCTCAAAGTTAAAAGATTGTTGGCTTATGTTGAGTTCCAGGATTTCAGCTAAATGCTGAGTAGTGCCTGTCACTGAAACTCCACTAACTGGTTAAAAATCACTTGTAAACCAGTGCTGACGTTGAACTTAACAGCAACAGTTCCTGTATCTAACATAGCTTTTTAAAATGTATTCATGGGATGTGGGCACCACTGGCTGGCCAGCATTTCTTTCCCATCTTTAGTTGCCCTTAATTTAATAGTAATTGGTACAACAGAGTTGCTTGCTAGGCCATTGCAGAGGGCATTTTAAAGTCAACTACATTGCTATGTGGTGTGGAGTCACATCTAGGCCATATGGATGGCAGATTTCCTTCCCCAAAGGAAATTAGTGAGCTGGATGTGCTTTTTTGGACAATTGACAAGTTTCATTGTCTTAATTCCAGATATTTATTTTAAATTGAATTCAAGTTCCACCATTTGTCATCGCAGGGTTCAAACCCAGGTCCCCAGAATGTTAACTGACTTTGGATTAATAGTCCATTGATAATATTGAGGTGGCATAGTGACTCAGTGGTTAGCACTGCTGCCTCACGGCACCAGGGTCCCAGGTTTGATTCTAGCCTCGAGCGACTGTCTGTGTGGAGTTTGTATATTCTTCCCCCTGTCTGAGTGGGTTTCCTCCCACAGTCCAAAGATGTGCAGATTTGGTGAATTGGCCATGCTAAATTGCTCATAATGTTAGGTGCATTAGTCAGGGGGAAAACGGGTCTGGGTGTGTTACTCTTCAGAGGGTTGATGTGGACTGATTGGGCTGAAGAGCCTGTTTCCACACTGTAGGGAATCTATTCTAATCTCTAATATCACTAAGCCATCACCTCACTTGATCAGATCAGGTTTTAATTACCAACTCTGAAATATGACATTTATGGATGCAGCAAGTATATGAAATCCTGCCTACAGTATTTTGGTAATAGTGCAAGCCTGCAGCCTATTGTAAATAATTGTTGCAGCGCCTTGGTGATATATTGGGGCTACGTACTGGAGATTCTGTGAAATCGCTTGAGTTACAATTATAAAGTCAATTTCGGTTTAAATATTTGTGAACTCGAGCTCACAAAAGTATTTGCACAACTTCTGGATAACTTGGAACTCCTCTGAAATGTTATTAATTTTGCGCTTGTTGCCAAATTATAGGAACCCTGAAATAACAGTAAATTAAGAAAAGGAAGTAGAACAACAAAAGGATTCTCTCTTGCCCTGAATGCTGGAATTCAATCATGGGTTGAACCTCAACCGAACTTCATAGTGAAGAATCATAAGACCCAAATGTACAGGCTGGCTCTGCTGCCCCTCCTTGAGATGTGAAAGCTAGCTATTGTTTGGGGTTGGTGGGAAGATATTGAGCTGCTCTGGTCTTTGGGAAAGAATTACACAAAACCAGGTTATAGTCCAACAGGTATATTTGGAAATATTAGATATCAGAGCACTGCTCCTTCATCAGCTAGGGAAAGATGATAAAGCTATGTGAGAGACTTGCCTCTCAGAGGTCACATTCCTCTATCCAGTGCATTCCAGGCCCAGTCCCGCAGTCAAATTATTGCAGATCAAGTGACCCACCTCCCACCCCTAATCGATGTGCCCGCACTTGTGTACCTGTCAGGTAGGCAAAAATCTTTCTCGAATGTTAGCCGTAATTCAAGGGAATTGGAGTACAAGAGCAAGGAGATCTTACTGCAGCTGTACAAGGTGCTGGTGAGACCATGTCTGGAGTACTGTGAGCAGTTTTAGTCCCCTTATTTAAGGAAATATATCACTTCATTCGAGGCAGTTCAGAGAAGGTTCACTAGGGATGATATCACTGGAGTTTCGAAGCATGAGGGGTTATCTCATTGCAACTGCCACAGTACAGGAAGGTATCCAAGGAAATGAAGGCTTTTGGAGAAGATGCACAGTTTTACCAGGATGTTTACCAAGATTAGAGTGTATTAGTTATAAGGAGAGCTTGAGCAAACTTGGATTGTTTTTGTCCAGGTTAAGGAGTGGCGCTCCGAAAGCTAGTGTGCTTCCAATTAAACCTGTTGGACTATAACCTGGTGTTGTGTGATTTTTAACTTTGTACATCCCAGTCCAACACCGACATCTCCAAATCTTGGATTGTTTTTGCTAGAGTATCAGAGGCTGATAGGCGAACTGATGGAAGTATATAAAATTATGAGAGGCATGGATGGGGGGGGATAGTCAGAGTCTTTTTCCAATGGTGGAAAGTCAAAAACTAGGTGGCACAGGTTTAAGATGAGAGGGGAAATGTTTAAAGAAAATGTACGAGGAATTTTTATTTTAAGATAGAGGTGCATAGAATGTGCTGCCATAGGAGATTGGGGCACCTGGGAATAATTTCACTGCTCCTCTTCAGAATCGTGCCATGGATTCGTCTAAACCAGGCTCATGTGACATTCAACCCACAGGCTACAGTGTGGCTCACCCAGTAGTCCTATGTGGCTCATCAAGCCATGTTTTAAAATGTAGAGGGAAGTGCGATGGAAGCTTTTACAAGGAGCTGTTCTCCATTCAACAGTCATTTCAATACCATTTCCAATCAGCCTATCATCAGCAAGTGCAGGAGAGAAACATTCTGTGACTGGAGGAGCAACCAACTCAACACATGATTGATTGCCAGGGGGGATGTGGAAGGTGGCTGAGTGAGTCACAGGAGACGGGTGAGTGAATGAACAGGGAATCATGGATGTGAGCGAGTGATCAGTTAGGGTTTGATGAGTGAGCAATGGGAGATGGGTAAGTTGAATGACTGTGGCGTTGATGGGTGAGTGAGTGATTAACTGGTGGGGGGGGGGGTGGATTAGTGGGTCTAAACAAGGTACTTAGCCATCTGTCCCCTCCGTCTTCTCCTCCTCATCCGTACTCTGCATAATCTACCCATAACCTATCCATAAGGCAGGTTGGGAGAGAAGGAGAAACAGGCTGGGCCCAATTTCATGTGAATTCCTCTAAGGTCAACTTTGAGTGTGCTGGACCAGAGATGAACCACAGCTTGTGTTAGGTAAACCTAATATCTTACCTCAGCTGTAGTCCCAATCTTGTCCCTGATGATGAGGAGTGTGGGCATAGTCTTTTTTCTCTCTCAAGCTCTGCTCCTGAATTGAAAGGTGAGAAAATAGCTTTATGAGTTATCCTTGCTGGTTGGCACTTTTTAGTGGCCATTTTTATTACTTAATTGTTGAAATGATCAGTTTATTGCTTTGGAATTTTGTCTTTCAAACTTATCTTTCTGAAATTTGCCAACCAACCTCCGAAGTGAGAGAAAAAATTGATTTGTGCCCTGAACAACGTGAGAAGGTTTTAAAAGACAGAAAGGTTGGTGTCTGAGCACTGCATTGGAGTGTCAGCTGTGATTCATTGTTAATATGTGCTGAGACCTTGGAGTGAATTATGAACCATGCACTTTATGGCTCAGAGGCGAAAGTGCTATTAATGGAACCATGACTGACTCCTATCAGTTTTACCTGTATTGTCTCTACCTTAGAGATTATGTAACTTTCCAACAAAAATTCTTGGAATCAAAGGGACTCAATGGATATGAGTATATCACGGCAATGTAGAATTGAAATAGACAATCAGTCTTGAATGGTGCAACACATTCTTAGGCTGTAAGACCTAATGCTGCTCCCATTTCTTATATTTTCATTACTTATGTCTTAATGGCTGGAAGTATCATGTGAAACATGACCTTGTATAATATTCCTACACTTTGTAAGTCCCAGAATAAACATTGACTGCACATAGCCCAAGTTACAGTTTGGTAACCAGTTTTTTCGGCTGTTAATAAATTGCCCATTTATTTATTGATGTTTTAAATGTATGTTCTTTGGGAAGATAGATGCATTGTGTTAGCTGTGTATTAACAAGCAATTATTTTTGCTTATATATAAAGAAAATCATGAAAGAAGCTTACCATATGCTTGGAAGTGCAACTGTCTATAATTCTGTGTTGTGTATAATTATAGGCTTCTGGTATAAATTTAGCTCTGCAGCCCAGTCACTAGTCTGCCTTTTAGATAAACTTGAAATGGTATGAATTTTAGAGGCACTTATTAATCCAAAAATAGGGTCAACTTTGTGCAGTACAAAGCAAGGGAATAAAAATGCAGAAATTTCCTGATTTGGCTTGCTGGTTCATAACATTCTAAGTATTAGGGTCAGGATTATGCCCATTGACCATGCTGCACTATTTAATAAATTCGCAATTGATCTGCTGCCTGTCCCCCATGACCTATGTCAATCAATAATCACATCTAACTCAACCTTGACTATGTTCAATGATCAGAGTCTGCTGGTCTCAGCCCAGCATCATAATGAGACCATCTGTGAACTGTATTAACGGAAACAGATGGGCAGACTTCCATATTTCTGCTGGGCGTTCTTATTATGAATGTTTGACTGAGATCCAAAGCTTCTTCATGGATTAGCTCAACAGGGTGTGTTTAGAAAGAGAAAGGGAGAGAGTTTGCTTTGCTCGATAGTTCATATCTTTCAAATCTTTTCTTGAACATTTTCTTTTACTTAATTTGTTTATTTGATCAGAATTAAGTGGTGTGAAGTGGAGCAAAATTTCATTATCCATGCTACAATAGCACTGACACTTTTGGAATTTAAGAGAGACAGGTGATTTTAGATCAGATTATGGAATGATTTTTTTTGTCATGAGCACTTCAAGGCTTGCTCATGACAAAATGGCTGATTAGTTTTGTAGCACATTTGGGTGAATGGACATGCAGTTGAAAGACAAAGCATAGATGGGACTTGGATAAGATGTGTTTAACATATCTTCCAAAAGATTTCCAAATCCAGACTATAGTCCATAAATCCTTTGAAAGACCACAAACCATATGTTTTAAAGCAGCTGGTCTAGCTGTATGAAAATTGATTTGGGGCAGGGGGATGGGTCAGTGAGATGTCTACTGTGACACTGGAGCTGGCCAGACCAAGATTACAGAGTGTGGGCTTATTATCCGTACCTTTACCCCATGCCAGTGAAAGTTACTGTTGCTGAGAAAGGTGTAGCAATCCTGGAATGAGGCATTGCTTAGTATTTTTAAAGTCCTTTGGAGTTGCCCCAAGTATTTGAAAATCCAACAGCACAGTAGAAGGCTTAGGGTATAGGTTTGCTCGCTGAGCTGTAGGTTTGATATCCAGACTTTTCATTACCTGGCTAGGTAACATCATCACTGGCGACCTCCAAGTAAAGCGAAGCTGTTGTCTCCTGCTTTCTATTTATATCTTTCTCTTGGATGGGGTTCCTGGGGTTTGTGGTGATGTCATTTCCTGTTCGTTTTCTGAGGGGTTGATAGATGGCATCTAGATCTATGTGTTTGCTTATGGCGTTGTGGTTGGAGTGCCAGGCCTCTAGGAATTCTCTGGCATGTCTTTGCTTAGCCTGTCCCAGGATAGATGTGTTGTCCCAGTCGAAATGGTGTTTTTTTTTCATCCGTGTGTGGGGCTACGAGGGAGAGAGGGTCTTGTCTTTTTGTGGCTAGCTGATGTTCGTATATCCTGGTGGCTAACTTTCTTCCTGTTTGTCCTACGTAGTGTTTGTGGCAGTCTTTGCATGGAATTTTGTATATGACGTTGGTTTTGTCCATGGGTACTGGGTCTTTTAGGTTTGTTAGTTTTTGTTTGAGAGTGTTGGTGGGTTTGAGTGCTACTAGGATACTCAAAAAATACAGTGCACAGATTCCTCAAGAACAAACCACGACAAGCAGACCAAACACAGCCATAAACCCTAACCACCTTACCATACATCAAAGAAGTTTCAGAAATGACAGCCAGACTACTAAGACCCCTTGGAATCCTAGTAGCACACAAACCCACCAATACTCTCAAACAAAAACTAACAAATCTAAAAGACCCAGTACAACCCATGGACAAAACCAATGACATCTACAAAATTCCATGCAAGGACTGCCACAAACACTACGTAGGACAAACAGGAAGAAAGTTAGCCACCAGGATACACGAACACCAGCTAGCCACAAAAAGACACGACCCTTTCTCCCTCGTAGCCCTACATATGGATGAAAAAAAACACCAATTCGACTGGGACAACACATCTATCCTGGGACAGACTAAGCAAAGACATGCCAGAGAATTCCTAGACGCCTGGCACTCTAACCACAACACCATAAACAAACACATAGATCTAGATGCTATCTATCAACCCCTCAGAAACCGAACAGGAAATGACATCACCACAAACCCCAGGAACCCCATCCAGGAGAAAGATATAAATAGAAAGCAGGAGACAACAGCTTCACTTCACTTGGAGGTCGCCACTGCTGATGTTACCTAGCCAGGTAATGAAACGTCTGGATATCAAACCTACAGCTCAGCGAGCAAACCTACACCCTAAATCTCAACCTGAGCTATAAACCTTCACAAACCTTGCACAGTAGAAGGCTATTCAGCCCATCATACCCATGTTGGCTCTTTGACAAATAAATCCAAAGTGCTTCACTCACCTTTCTTCCCCCCTCATTAACATAAGTTAGGTGGACTGGCTGTGCTAAATTGCCCATAGTATCAGGAGATGTGCAGGGTTAGCCATGGGGAATGCAGGGTTACAGGGATGGGGTAAGGGGGTGGATTGGGTGGGATCCTCTTCAGAGGGTCAGTGTGGACTCGATGGGCTGAATGGCCTGCTTCCACATTGGACAGATTCTAGCCTGTAGCCCTACATTTTCATCTTTTCTAGTGTTAATTTAACTCTCTTTTGAAAGTTATTATTGAATCAACTTCCACCACCCCTCTATGGATATATAGGGCACAAGTGAATTCCCAGTTAATGCTCACTGCCTGCATACAACTAAACAAATTTAATACCCAGTTAACACAATGAATCTATGGTTCCCATTCCAGATCATATTGAAAACCGTTGAATTCCTCTCCTTCCTCAGCCATAATTCAATCTAAAGCTTGGTGAGCCTGATTGACGGTTTTTGATTTTTGTCCGGCCTTTTATAACATTTTCTTAGTGCTCAGTTCAATTACTTTTGGTGTTTTATCTCAATTCCTCTTGCATCACTTCATTGTAGTGGGTCTGCAAACAAAGAGCCATGGTCATTGTCATTGATCTGAGTGTTTATTTGGACACAACAGTGACAACAAGAATAATTGACAGCGCAATGAAACAAACAGCTGCAGATGTTGGAAATCTGAAACCAAACCTGAAATTGCTGGCAATTCTGATGAAGAGTCACTGGATTTGAAATGTTGGCTTTGCTTTCTTCCCACAAATGTTGCCAGATCTACTGAGTTCTGTTTTTGCTTCATAATTGACACTGTATTGTTCTAAAGATTAACAATGAGACATCTCTGATACTTTCACTGTAATCTACATTGTCTTTAAAATTACTTTTGTCATGCTGGCATTCCTTGGGAACATTGAGTAGTACTGAATGAAATGGAGCTAGAGTAAGAACTTAGAAAGACTTGTTATTTTGAATTGAATTGAATTTATTGTCACGTGTATCGAGGAATAGTGAAAAGCTTTGTTTTGCGAGCAATACAGGCAGATCAGAGAGTAAAGTAGCGTAGATAAGCAAGTAGTATGTAACAGCAGCAAAAACAAAAACACAGGTACAGGCAAATGTTTCTCCTCATCCTGGGTGTCCAAGAATATCTGGACCCAAACCACTCATTATTGTGAAAAGTTTGTATTTAATGAGAAGAGGCAAAGGCATAATGTAAATGTTTTGCAGTTTGTGGAAACTGAGGAAATGATTCCAAACATGTGACTTTGGTGGGCACCTAGATGATGCAATAGGAGTGCTTTGTGGTTGGAAGGAAACGCAAACACAGAGGGAGCTGTTGATGAAGCCAGACTTGTATATGCTAGAGCTCTCGAAATAGCACTTGGGGTAGAGACTTTTGCCAGGAAAGCTGGTGAATTATAACTCTCAGAAACTAACAGCTTCATCGTGAGGGGAATTGGTCAACCACGTCATATGTGCTGTCAAAGCAAGCATCTTCCAGACTATTTAAGAAGTTGGACAGTAACAGCAGTGTAAACGTGGCTGTCTAGAAACTAGAGTTGTCCAAAAACAGAACATATTTCTTCCTGGGTACCATCAGTCTTGTTGGAGACCAATAATTTTCTAAGTTGGAACTTTCCCAGGCTTAGTTGCTGAGAGTACTTCCTTTCTTGTCCAATCAAATGAGGGACTTGAAAGAATTAAAATCTCCAAAGGTGGCACAAGTTTCTGGCAACTTGCGCCAGGAATGAATTGTATTTTTTTGGAACTATTGTGCAATACATTACATTTATTGATGTGCTGAGTTATTCACATTCTCGGGGTGGGAAATGTAACTGTGTGGTATTTTAAATTTGACTTGGAAATATCTTTGTAATCAAATTTCATAATGTTGGATCATTCAATTTTATATAATACTATGTGGGAGAAAGAGCATTATATTGAGTGAATGTTAGAGAATTGAGTGTTGATTGGAAACAGAAGATTGAGGTAGTTGAGTTTATGGTGGATAATTTGTTGTGAAGACATCATCAGGATTAGTTACCAGACCTGCATCACTCTGCTGTTTTTGATGGATCTAATTATTCTATTGCACATGAGTGATTGCCAGTGCCTATTCCGTTTAAGTCCCTTCCTGTTAATGCTTCAAATATTGAACACGAACATGCTCACAGACCACTCTTCATACTTCTCACACTGGTGACAACTCTTCAGGAGAATCTCCGTATAAGATTATGAATCCAGAACATGTGAGAATTGGAATTTTTTTTAATGCTATAATCCAATTAAATTTATTTAACTTATTTCAGTTACGTCAAATCTCTATAACTTATGCAAATTACTGCTAACTATTTTGGTTCATACAAGACTTAGTCAAATGGTATAAAAGGCAGGAGTCTTGAATGGTGTATTTCCACAGTTCTTTAATGAAAGCAAAAGGTATACTATGTCAACTTGACAAACATGTTCACAACTTCTTGCGGATGATTTATCAGCAAAACCGAAACCCTTCTGTTCCTTTACTGGTTGTTCCAGAGGAATGTTGTCTCAGGAACCTTCTACTCTATCTCAAACAACTTCTCTGTAGGAATTCTGCTCTTGGAGAACTTCAGTATGTGGCTCGCAACGAGTTCTACTTTTATCCCCAAAATGAATGTTACTTTATGTCAGAGTTGAACCTGTTGTAACATGACAATTGGTCAATGTCTAATGAGGGACTAATTTAATCAGATCCTAGTCTTAAGCAAACATTAAATAGAATTATTTTCCTCTAACACTTATCTGACTCTATACAGCCGACTGTTCATACAGAATCTTCACACTTTGACCCTTCGTAAGGTCATATTAAACTTTTTAAGGCTATTTGGAGTTTGAAGACGTCTCTCACTCATTAATTTATTCTAATTGTGCATACTTCATGCAGCAAATACGGCTTTAAACTTTAAAAATAAGTCATAGAATCCCTACAGTGTGGAAACAGGCCATTCGGCCCATTGAGTCCACACCGATCCTCTGAAGAGCATCCCACCCTATCTCCATAAATCTGCATCCATTGTTAATCCAGTTAACCTGCATATCGCTGGATACTATGGGCAATTTAGCATGGCCACACCACCTAACCTGCACATGTTTAAATTTTGGGAGGAAAGCAAAGCACCTGGAAGAAACCCATGCCAGACACAGGAAAAATGTACAAACTCCACACAGACAGTTGCTGAGGTGGAATCAAAGCTGGATTCCTGGCACTGAAGCAGCAGTACTTACCATTGAGCCACCATGTTGCCCCTCAGTCTTTCTAATATAACTAATGATTTTTTTTTTAATGCATTAGTTAAAGTTCAATGTTCAATCACCTACTGTTTGTTTGCTAATTAGTGAAATAATCTTTCAAATATTTAGTCAGTATGAGACTTTAGCTTTCTTTACTCGTTAATCTTTATGAGACTAAAAAATGAATCATATTTTGGCAGAATGCAATATTCTGGAACTTATCAACATTGAAGAGTAACAATTTTATTGCTCTGCAGTTTTTAGAAGCATAAGCTTTATAAAGTATTAACTCAGTCCTTTCAATAATAACATATTGCATCAATTCATTAATTATAACTTAATCAGGGTACATTACTAAACAACTGGCTGGTTCTTGACAGGCTTTTAATATCAAAATCAATATACAGTTAATAAAGAAGAGTTGCACAATGTGAAAAGGCTGCAGGAAGCCATTTGTTAAATTTTAAAATGGCTGAATTGACCTTGTGGACTGAATGGAAATGATTGATTTTTGTAATTAAATTTGATGATGCAGGCCGCATGGAACACAAAATCTGTAATATTTCCATTCCAGGGTTTGTTTAATCAACCTGCATATTATGACACATAGGGTGGCACAGTGGCTTAGTGATTAGCACTGGTGCCTCACAGCACAAGGGGCCCGGGTTCGATTCCAGCCTCGGGCGATTGTGTGGAGTTAGCACATTCTCCCTGTGTCTGCGTGGGTTTTCTCCGGGTGCTCCGGTTTCCTTCCACAATCTTCAGATGTGCAGCTCAGGTGAATTTGCCATGCTAAATTGCCTATAGTGTTCAGGGATGTGTAGGTTAGGTGCATTAGAGGTAAATGTAGGGGAATGGGTTTGGGTGGGATACTCTTCGGAGGGTTGGTGTGAACTCTTTAGGCTGAAGGGTCTGTTTCCACACTGTAGGGATTCATCTATAACCTCTGTGGCAGGTAGGATTTCTACGCAGACCTCCTGACATGAGGACAGGGACACTCCCATTGTACCATAAGAACCTGATTTAGCATCTGAGAAGAAGTTACCATCTGCTGCACCTTTTATTAATCATTGTTCTTTCAATGTCAGCCCTATTGAAGCTGTCTGCAAACATTAGGGTTTCCTCCCCATCTATTACTGCCAAATGTTACAAATATGTCACTTTCGTTAGAGTCCAAGTGATATATAATCCACCTTTCCTGTCAAAGATTGCTCTGATAATTATTTATCGTATTGGTGTAAGCTGCAGTTGGTGAGTTTATTTACTGAATAACCCAGCTCATTCTTAGAGATGATTAGTTTCAACTTGTAATTCTGAGATGAGAAGATGACATTTATGATAACCAGTTAGATTTTGCAATGGCATGATATCGAATGGTGTCTTTAGCTATTTAGGTTTGCCCTTACATCTTTCAGCTCAAACATTTTTTTGCCTATTAGGTCACTGAAAGCACAAGGTAATATTGATGCACTGAAGTGAACAGGGCGCTAAGGCCAAGAGAAGAGAACTGTATCTCTTTAATGAGATTGTTATTTTTAAAATCTTCAGTGTAAAGATTGCAAAAATTAAAGACAAAACCATAAGGTTGAAGCATTTGCAACCACCTTCAGCCAGAAGTGTGGAGTGGGTGAGCCATCTCAGCATCCTTTGGAGGTTCCAGCATCATAGATGCCAGAGTCTGAAAAGAGGTAGTGAATGAAACAGTTGATGCATTGGTGTTAATTTTCGAAAATTTACTAGATTCTGGAGAAGTTCCATTAATCTGGAAAGACTAAATATAATTCCTCTATTCAAGAAGCAAGGGAGACAGAAAATAGGAAACTATTAGCTACTTAACTTGATGGATGTACATGTATTTGGAAAGGCAAGGACTGATTCGGGATAGTCAACATGGCTTTGTGCGTGGGAAATCATGTCTCACAAACTTGATTGAGCTTTTTGAAGAAGTAACAAAGAAGATTGATGAGGGCAGAGTAGTAGATGTGATCTATATGGACTTTAGTAAGGCGTTCGACAAGGTTTCCCATGGGAGACTGATTAGCAAGGTTAGACCTCATAGAATACAGGGAGAACTAGCCATTTGGTACAGAACTGGCTCAAAGGTAGAAGACAGAGGGTGGTGGTGGAGGGTTGTTTTTCAGACTGGAGGCCTGTGACCAGTGGAGTGCCACAAGGATCGGTGCTGGGCCCTCTACTTTTTGTCATTTACATAATTGATTTGGATGCGAGCATAAGAGGTGCAGTTAGTAAGTTTGCAGATGACACCAAAATTAGAGGTGTCGTGGACAGCGAAGAGGGTTACCTCAGGTTACAACAGGATCTGGACCAGATGGGCCAATGGGCTGAGAAGTGGCAGATGGAGTTTAATTCAGATAAATGCGAGGTGCTGCATTTTGGGAAAGCAAATCTTAGCAGGACTTATACACTTATTGGTAAGATCCTAGGAAGTGTTGTTGAACAAAGAGACCTTGGAGTGCAGGTTCATAGCTCCTTGAAAGTGGAGTGGCAGGTAGATAGGATAGTGAAGAAGGCATTTTTTTATGCTTTCCTTTATTGGTCAGAGTATTGAGTACAGGAGTTGGGAGGTCATGTTACGGCTGTGCAGGACATTGGTTAGGCCACTGTTGGAATATTGCATGTAATTCTGGTCTCCTTCCTATCGGAAAGATGTTGTGAAACTTGAAAGGGTTCAGAAAAGATTTACAAGGATGTTGCCAGGGTTGGAGTATCTGAGATACAGGGAGAGGGTGGGGTTATTTTCCCTGGAGCGTCGGAGGCTGAGGGGTGACCTTATAGAGGTTTGCAAAATTATGAGGGGCATGGATAGGATAAATAGACAAAATCTTTTCCCTGGGGTTGGGGAGTCCAGAACCCGAGGGCATAGGTTTAGGGTGAGAGGGGAAAGATATAAAAGAGACCAAAGGGGCAACTTTTTCACGCAGAAGGTGGTACGTGTATGGAATGAGCTGCTGGAGGCTGGAACAATTGCAACATTTAAGAGGCATTTGAATGGGTATATGAATAGGAAGGGTTTGAAGGGATATGGGCTGGGCGCTGGCAGGTGGGACTAGATTGGGTTGGGATATCTGGTTGGCATGGACGGATTGGACCGAAGGGTCTGTTTCCATGCTGTACATCTCTACGACTCTATGACTCTATGACATCTGCCATGGAGAGGATTTTAAAATTAGCCTTCAAAGGACATTGTAGCTGGGCCCTTAGAAAAGCTTACGATAAACAGGAAAAATCAGCATGGTTTTTGAAAGAGACATTATGTTTAATCAATTATTGGAACTATTTGAAGGTGTGGTTAGGTTCTGCAATGCACAGGCTGGCAGGGTGCTGGAGGCACATGCAATGACAGTTTCTGAGAGAGAATTGGATATTTATGTTAGACAAAATCTGTAGAGCTGTGTGGTAATGGCTGAAGAGGGCGACAAGCTGACCTGCCCTGAAGGAGAGGCAAGCATGGAATGCGTAGCCTCTTTCTGTACTAGACGTGATCTGAGAGTCAGTGATACCAACAACAAAGGAAGGTAAAAAATATGAAGAGAGTTAGTGTTAATTTTTCACTGTCATGAGAAAACGTGGTGCGAGATGTTTAAGATGTAGGACTTGACAGGTAGATAGACATTTTCCTCTGCTAGGGGAACCCATAACAAGGTGATGTCACACAGCCATGCAGAGAAGTACCAGAAAACAATTCTTCATCCAAAGTAGGGTCTAAATATGCAGCTCCCTTCTCTCAAAAATCTGTCAAGACCCATTGATAAGAAAGATTTCAAAACTGAGGTTAATTTGTTTTCATTATGTATGAGCTGTTACAGAGCATGAAGCCAAAGCAAATAAATGGTGAGTTCAGATCTCGATCAGCCAGTAACTATTTGAATGATGGAACGTACTCAAGATTAGCCTACTCCCCTTCCTTCAGTTTACTAGCATGGTTCCTGGTAAGAGGACAGTCAGCCATGAGGGAGGATCGATGAAGTTGGGTCTGTTCTCCCTGAAGAGGGGAAGGCTGAGCAGAGATCTAATTGATGTTTGAGCAGATTGGACAGAGGATAGATGGGATGAAGCTCTTTCTACTTGTAAAAGAAGCAAGAATGAGAGGACATAGATTTAAATGACGTGCAAAAGAAGTAAGGGTGACATGAGAAAAATCCTTTTCACAAAGTGAGCAATACTTGATGTCGATATGTGTGATCTTCTTGTGGATCTTCTGCACCGGCATCTCCAAATCATTAATACACAGGTATGGGATGCATTACCTGTAAATGTGGTGGAGGCAGGTTCACTTGAGGTATTCAAGACATCGTGGGCAGATTAATTGGAAAATAATAGCACAGAGGCATATAGGGAAAAAGCAGGAGATTGGCATGAGCCAACACAGCTGCTGCAGGCACGATGGACTGAATGGCCTCCTTCCACGCCATAATGATTCTGTGATTCTATATTGACCAGCCGTCTGCCTTCAAGGTTAATTTTAAGATTAAAGGATTCACAAATTTGACATCATACTCTCCCATTTCACTGTCACTGTGGCCTCTATCAAAAGACATTTCTGTTTATATAAAAAGAAAGCAGTGAGTTTTCTGAATTGCTTAATGGCGAACTTTAGTCAACAGCCCGAGGCACCCAGCAAATCTCCCATGGTATTACTCACATAGTGCATTTCGAGATGCTTAAGATGGCTGTAGGACTTGACAGGTAGATAGCTAGAAACTTTTTTCTTCTGCTTTGGGAACCCATAACAAGGTGATGTTACACAGCCATGTACTCATTCATCTTAAAGCTATTCATCTTAAACATGAAGTGTGATCGGGTGTGACAGGAAAGTGGGGTGACACAGAGAGAAAAGTGAATGCCTCATGTAAGATTTGCCAATCCTGAAGTAATTCCACAAGTAATACATCGCCTTCTGCTTACTATGACTGAGTACCTGAGACATTTAGCACCCATGGTCATACTGATGCTTGTTTATCAGCAGCGAGTGTGTACAGGTTTCAAAACAGATGCTGGACAAAGTTCACATTCAGTTGGGAATGAGTGTGATACAGCTGTGAAAAAGCCAGCTCAGAGCTGAAACTAAAACTCTTGGTTTTAACAGAAGGAATGGGTGCATGAGAAGTTATGAGAGCTATCAACCATTTTCTTTCCAAGTACAGATGAGAAGGAAACAATCTTTTACTTTATACAGTATATTCTATGACCACAGGACATCCTAAATTGATTTGTAACTAATAAAATACTTGCAAATGTTTACTTACTGTTTTAATATAGGAAATGCAACATCAAATTTGCACAAAGCAAAATCAGGTAAATAGCAATTTGATAAATAAACCGGTAATTTATTGTATTTATATTAGCCGAGGAACCAATATTTATCAAGGCATTGTTGATTCATTAGAACAGCCAGATATTTCTTAAGCAAAGAATATAACTATCTCAGGACCAAAATTTTAAAAGAAGTTTTGGACCTGGAGCTAATGCTGTTCCATTGAAAGCAAATCATTTTAATGTCTGAACAGCAGGCTTATCTCATAATTTGTTCTGCAAAGATGTGACTGTAATCTACATGGAGATACCTTGATATTTATTGAATTGGATATTGGTTTTCAAATGATGCCATGTTTTAATTGTTTAGATCTGTTCTGCGCTTTTTGAAGATGAAACGTTTGGCTCTATATCTGTTGGCATTCTGGTGCTATGTCTGGCAAACACAGGCTGAATTCTTCACATCAATAGGTAAGACTTATTGGAATGTTTATGTTTTTGTTGACATACTGCAATCCATTGATGTTATCGGTCATGTCTGCAGTCTTTCTTGTTAGCTCACATCAGAGCTGCTGCTGATGTTAAGCATTAGCAGAAAGATATTGATATGCTGGACCCCTTGCAGTCATAACTAAAATTCATTTTATATTCCTTAAGGTTGTAGATTTCTCCATTTTGCCTTCATCCCGACAGATTTGAAGAAAGGTGTTTGGGGTTTTGGAATTCCTGTCTGATGTCCCTGAGACCGTTTCTGAAAATTGGGCCATGAACATGCCCCACTACATCCCAATGATGCTCAGGCATTGGACCCAGAGCAAGATCGGCTGAGTCAGTGGATGGTATCTAGATCTTGGGAGGATGAGAAGAGATGTATAGGACAGAGATTAAGCCTACATTGTGAGTGACCTACAGCAGTGCTATGGAACCAAGCCAAACACTCCAGCTCCTCATGATTCCATGTTCTGTTCAGTGAAAAATATGCATTTGCCTTGTCTTCAACCTCTAGCTGGTCAGGCAACTTTAAAGCCTGAAAAAAGCTCTCCATTGTTTTTGGCCACTTTAAACGTGGGGTCCTTTAGCAGGAAGTAGGCCTCCCTATGTTTATTTCCCATGTTCATAGGAATGCTTAAATATCTGAGTTAATACTGCCCCCTTATATATAAAGATAGGCACCTTTGTTATATAGGTTATGTTCATGTAAAATCAGTAATTGTTACAGCCATCTAATGTCTCAAAAACAGGTGTAACAGGCTCTAATTTTTCTCGTCTTCCCTCTGCCTCTGTTTTTCTCTATTCTGCTGTTAATGTTCAGGTCTGCAAAGTGCTATGTCATGAGTAATATGATATACTCTGACTGTGCTGAGGGGAATGATTACTCTAGCAAGCTTCAAAATAACATTTCAATATAAGATTACTTACCTTGCCCAGATATCTTAATCTTCCTTAAATTTCCATTTAGATTCTTGAGAATTCCTTCTCCTCACCTACTCGTCTATCATTCCTGTCCAAGACGCACCATTCACTTCAATTAATGTTAAAAACAGCCATTCTGGAGTGAACACTAGAACCGTTTGCCAAGAAAGTCAAAGGAACAAGAGCATAAAATGTGAAAGTACAAGACACCTTTTTTGAAATTGCGTCCAGAGTTTGAGGAAGAATCCTTTTGTTCATAGTGCTGAGGTTGTCATCATATATTTTCATTCTTTGAGCAGCAATTTTTTTTCTGCTTCAGGAAAGAGTACCAACAGAAGTGAATTTTATTTTTTATCCTTTCAGTGCTGCTACGTTACACACAATAGTTTACAGTATGTTGGTGACGCCTCTTCTGAAGTACTATGTGCAGTTCTGGTCGCCCTGCTATGGGAAGGGTATTGTTAAATTGAGTATCCTTTTATTGTCACGTGCATTCAATACAAAATACAATGAAAAGTGTGTAACGTTGCTTGTACATAAGCACCATTCACAGAATAAAATTTTAAAAGATTTAAAGAGATTCCAAGTTTTCCTTCTCCGCTATTACATCATACCACCACCAGAATCCTGCTCCAGGCTTCCCAACACACGTCATGCTACAGAGAGTGAGCCACTCCAGGCTACACCAGCCTCTGCCATGCTACAAAGAGTGACCCACTCTGGATTACACCAGCCCAGGCAATGCTGCAGAGAGTGACCCACTCTGGGCTACACCAGCCCACATCATGCTGCAGGGAGTGACCCACTCTGGGCTACACCAGCCCACGCCATGCTGCACGGACTGACCCACTCTGGACTACACCAGCCCAGACAATGCTGCAGAGAGTGACCCACTCTGGACTACACCATGCTGCCGAGAGTAACTCACTCTGAGCTACACCAGCCCATGCCATGCTGCAGAGGGTGACCCACTCCAGGCTACAACAGCCCACACCATGCTACAGAGGGTGTCCCACTCTGGGCTACACCAGCCCACGCCATGCTGCAGAGAGTGTCCCACACTATGGAGAGCATTCAGGAAAGGTTTACCAGGATGTTGTCGGGAATGGAGTGTTTGATTTGTACAAGTAGGCTCAGTAGGCTGGGACCTTTTTCACTGGAGCGCAGGACGCTAGGGCCTGACCTAATAGAAGTCTATAAAATCATGAGAAACTTAGGGTGAATAACCAAGGGCTTTTCTCCATGGTAGGTGGATCTAAAAACGAGAGGGTATAGATTTAAGGTCTGAGGAGAAAGATTTAAAAGGGACCTAAGGGGCAACTTTTTCATGCAGAGGGTGGTGCATATATGCCAGAGTAAGTGGTGGGGATTGGTACAATTACAACATTTAAAAGGTATCTGGATGGGTATATAGATAAGAAGGGTTTACAGGGATATGGGCAAAATGCTGGCAAATGGGACGAGATTAATTTAGGATATCTAGTCGGCATGGAAGAGTCAGACCGAAGGGTCTATTTCTGTTCTGCATATCTCTATGACTGTTTGATTCTATGGTCATTGTAGCAATTTTAAAATGACGGAGTCACCTGCTCAGTTATTTTGGAGGCAATCATGACATATGTCTCAACAAATGTTGAGTGGATAAAAGTCACTCACTTTATTTCCTGAACAACATTAGAGAACCAGTTGGCCTTTGCAATAACAACCTTGTAGTTTTATGGCTGAGACTAGACTTTATTCCAGACTTATTTAATTAAGGTTCGAGTAAATGAAAGCTGCAGAGGAAAGTTGCGGATGAGCTGGCAATGCTTGACCAGTTACTCTACTGCAGGTATGTTGAAGTTTCTCTCTCTTGAATTTTTATGGTGCAGTTTCAAAGCTCAGCACAGTTTAGAGAATACAAGTCACTCCAAACCATGATTGAAGAAACAATCCCTGGAACGTGGCTGGCTGGCAGCCTTTCATTACTTTTAACAGAGTTTTTTTTTAAAATCTCATGTGTTTCGCATTTAAGAGGAGTCTGAATCCTGCTGCTTTCCACCAGTTTGGAGAGCCTTGTATCAAAACATATGACTAATATTGAAAGGACTCCATAACGTAAGAATATCTTGCACCATTGTCAAAGCCACCCCCACTGAAGGGTTCTTTCCAGATGAACAGACTCTTTTGTGACAAGGAAAGTAGCCTCTCCAGGAATGAATCACGGTTGTCTCTGCAAGACAAAGGTTTCTGTTTTATTGTTCTAGTGATTTTTCTTTTACGTTCAGTTTGCCTGAACTTATTAAAACTTTGCAAGTGGGTATGGAATGTTAAAGCATAAAGACCTTCATCACAAGGTAAGTGTAACAAGGTCAGCCAGGTGGCTGTCATAGAATATGAGTTCCCTGTTTGGGGCTGTTAATCTGGTCCAATCAGGGAGCCCTTGCTGACAGACAAAAAGAAGAGTGTCAGACATTCTGACACTCTGAGAGCTGGCTCTAAGGGAGCTGGATCAGTGCCCGGGACTTTCCATGTGTAAATAAAGGATAACTTCGTGACAAGATCCTGGCCTCTGTGGAGTAAGTTTCTGTATTCATTTGTGCAGTTTCAAAGGCATTGCAATGGCATCAGCATCCCTGTCCCAATCCCTCCCTCTAACTTCCACACACAGAACTTCCCACACTCCCACGATGAAATACTCACCACTGAGAGTTGTTCCTAATTACAGTCGTTTGCCAGTCTTTGAAGAGCCAGTGATAAATAAGGTGAAATTTTTGGGTGCAAGGGCAATGGTAGATTCTGAAAGCTTTTGCGTGCATATCTTTTAATCCACTAAAACGTTAACAAAGATATATCAATATGATGATCAAATAGCTCTGTGTATTTCAAAAAGTGATTTCAATAAATTATGTCACATAGAAGTGACAGTTTGATACTGTGACTAACAGGACATGTTTGTGACTTATTCTCAATTAATCAAACTTTACCAATTTATTAGGCGAAATTGAGGACTGCTAATCCTGGAGATCAAAGTTGAGAGTGTGATGCTGGAAAAGCACAGCAGGTCAGGCTGCATCCGAGGAACAGGAGAATCGACATTTCGGGCATAAGTCCTTCACTTACCAATTTATCCCTCCTTAAATTCATCAAGATTTATTTCTAAAAGAAGAATACCTCCTGATAAACTGGATGGCAGAGCAGGCCATTCAGCCCATTTAGTCCACTCTACCATTTAATGAGGTCATTGCTGATTTGAGAATGCTCACTGATTAATGTGAGGTTTCGTGTTGGGTCATACGGAAATGTCGAGTGTGGAAACCCGTTAGAAAAGAACGAAATCACCTTTCAAAATGGCCACAATTTTGGGTTCACATTGCATGTTGCAAGCTGTTTGCATTCAATGAGGAAGCTTCCCCGATGGTCCACAGAGGAATGGGTTTCAATGAGAGTGCTGTGGTTGCAGAAAGGTACTAGCACTTACTTTGCCATGGGAGAAGTAAGCAGTGTAAAGATAGGGAGATGGTACATCAAGTTTGCCTTTTGGGGATCTTTTTCGAAGCAAGGTCCAGGATACCTACACAAGACTAACTTCTTGTGTCCATACGCAGGCAACGCCTAGTGGTGTTATTGTTAGACTATTAATTCGACTCTCCTGCTCCTCAGATGCTGCCTGACCTGCTGTGTTTTTCCAGCACCACACTTTTTTACTCTGATCTCCAGCATCTGCAGTCCTCACTTCCTCTTATTAATTCGGAAACTCAGCTAACCTTCTGCAATCCAGGTAATTTTTTCACGCAGAGTGTGGTGTGTATATGGAATAAGCTGTCAGAGGAAGTGGTGGAGGCTGGTACAACTACAATATCTAAAAGGCATCTGGATGGGTTCATGTAGAGAAAGGGATATGGGCCGAATGCTGGCAAGTGGCACTCAGTCATATTGGGATTACTGATTGGCATGGATAAATCAGACTAACTGTCCTATTTCCGTGCTATATGACTCTATGATTCTTTGACTCTGATTCCACTGTTATTTTGGGAGAAAGCTCCAAAGACCCTTTGAGAAAAGAAATGCACCTAATCTCTGTTTGAAATTCTCTCCAAGAGAAAAACACATCCTCTCCTCATCTACGATGTCAAAACCCACAGGATCTCCTGCATTAATTCAGGTTGCCTCTAATTTTTCTATACTCCAGCAGATACAAGTCTGTCCAACCTGTCCCGATAACTGCTCAACCCCTCCATTCAAGTAATTAGGCTAGTAAATCTTTACTGAACACCTCCAACACATTACACAATTCCTTGCATAAGGTTCAGAATAAATACTGCCTACAATACTCCAGATGTGATCTCAGCAGTGCCCTGGGTAACTGAGAAACAGCTTCCCTAATTTTGTATTCAATTCCTGTACAATCAATAATAACATTTAGTTAGCTTTCCTCATTACTTGTGCCTGCATACTGATGTTACGTGATTTATACATGAGGATATCCAGGCCCTTCTGTATCTCAGAGGGATCTGCAATCTTCCTCCATTTAGGTAAAATGCTTTTTTAAATTCTTCTTCTTTATAGACCAGTTCACCTCATTAATACTCAGTTTTCTATCTTACCAAACTTACTAACCTGGCTCGAGGTCAAAGAAAATCTGGCAGGGAAACCAATGCAGGTATTTGGCAGATTCAGCTCCCTGTGTGCACTGAACAACCATTGTGTTGTATTAGAACAAACTGCAGCACAGTGCGTGATCGATGGGCACCAACCAACTCTTGCCCATACATATCGACATCTTGTAAGTGCCAACTCATCACAACCATCATGGTACCCCTCCAATAGACTGGCAGGGCATTCTAGAAGCACAAACTTGATTTGCAGAATGCACCAGCATCTACCATTGAAAGGCTACAGAGGGGACATTTTGCATGTAGGGACAAGAATCCAGCTCGGGGATTAGATCACACTGTATCTCAAGGCTGTTTGCTTGCCCGCTGAGTGGTTACCTGCATGGTCACAGCATTCATGCATTGCTTTGCTGTGCCAATTAGTGTAGTTACACACAGCTGGGCATCTTATGTTGATGGTCAGCAGTCCCCCGTCAAGGGGTGGATAACTTGCTATATAACACATTTTTATGTCAATATTAATCCTACACCACATGGGCCAGCCACTGCACGTACAGCAAGCAAGCAGTCATATCTCCAAGGCTTAGGGGCATATCTTCATTGATGTTCATGGAGGCACTTATCAGAGTTAGTCAAGGCAGTCTCCAGTACCAGTTCAGAGGTTTGGCTACAGTCAGACATCCAGTCAGGATGATTGCATTGCGAGGTTCTTGTCTCTAGGGAGTGGGTCACTCAGATGGTAAGTACAGAGTTGGGGGGAAGGGAAGTGGAGTAGGACTGATGTAGCCAGGGAACAGTGCAGCCATCATGTCAAAATCTGATGAGACTGTCCTGTCAGCTCACTCAAGGGGGTAGGCCATGGTTAGCCATCAGCTCTGTTTGTAGAAACTAAGGGCAAAGTGTAGGGGGCAGGATGTAAGGGCAGGACATGAGAATGAGACTCTGTACATTGGTCTTCAGGACTGGGTGCTGCAGTCTGAGGGTAACGAAAATGAGAATTGTGAATGGAGGCAATAGTATTTGCATGGAAAGATGTAGTAAAGCATGGGTGAAGGGGGTCATATGGGAAGAGAGTACATCCATGGTCAGGAGTGTAGGACCACATCTGGCACAGTCATCTCATATACCAGGGGCTGTAGAGGAAAAGTGGGCAGGTGTAGGCATTTGAGGATGAGTTGGTGGGATTTTAAGAAAGTATGGAGCCGATGGTGTTTGCAGGAAGTCTGGGGGCTTGCTGACATGGTGAGGCAGAGGCTGGAAACCACTGGCTGGTGAGAAGTCAATGTGCCCTTCTGCGGTGTTAGAAATTGAAAGTGTGCATTGGAGAAGAGAAAAAAAATGCTGTGACCACACTTTGACTGGATGGAGTAAGTGTCTCAACCTGTAAGGGGTGGCATATAGGAGCTGCCAATGTGAGGCCCTTTAAGGGGAAAGGACATTTTACATACACACACACACCAGACCTATGGACTCCTTTTTCACTGCACATCCTAACACATTGCACTTCCCGCAACTGTGTGTATTGCACATTCCTGACACAGTCACTCCTTGATACTTACACATGTGGACACAGAGGCCGCAAAAGAAGAGGGGTTGGGGTCAATGAAGTCAGCAACACTCATAGCTCTGTATATGCTGTGTTCCTCTTGCTCCCAGATGATGCAGCAGGCTCCGTTACCCATGCCAGCAAAGTACCCTGAATAGGTTTTCTTCTTGCTCTCCCTCCCATCATGTCTTACTGTGCTCCATAGTTTGTAGCTGAGTGGAGAGAATCTGCTCAGCAATGGAACATATTGATCCCAGCACTTTGATCCCAGACGATATTTAGATATGGATGGGTCAGATATGCTGAGGATCTTCTTGCCAGGGGCAAATTGGCCTTCCTTGGCTTAAATTTCTAATGGTGAGGGGGGTTTGCAGGTTGGAGGTGAAGGGAGTGGCCACCTATCGGACACCTCTGAGAGGGCTGCGTGTGGGTCCCCATGGCATGAGCCATATCTGAGCTCGGTACTTCTGTTATTTTGTAGATGTAAGAAAGTCATGGCTTCCCCCAATTACATTGTTAATATTATTTTATAATGTGCACCCAAGACCTTTAAAGATTAAAACACTGATTCTAGGTACCAGGTAAGGAGGGGTAAAATGGCTCCCCTTTTTCTGCACAACAGATTTTTTTTTAACTGATGGATTTGTGAATTCGGAGACTATTAACTAAGTCCTGTGACTAAAAGACACGGCAGTCAGGTTTCCTTCTGTTTAAAGAAAAATAAAATATTTGTTGTACTTATCTAGGTAAGAATACCAATAAACTTTTCAGATCACCATCACACGTCAATGCAACAGTTCACACTCACATAAAATCAAGCTGCAATGTAAGAGAAGCCCAGTAAAATGTAATGGTGTACAGATCTGGTAAATTGATAACAAGACTGATTTCACACTGGGCATGGTGATCTCTCACTTCTGTATTGAGACCGTTTATCTTTTCTGGAAGAAATAGCTGCCAGGTTAATAATTAAAACATTGCAGCACATGGATGATGAAACAACAGCAAGGCTCAAACTTTCAGCCAGGTGAGAAAGGAGACAGAGTCAGAGAGAGAGAGTGTGTGACAGTCTGGGTCCGACCTGTTTATTGTGTTCCTTGATTCGACAATTTTCATGCCTCAAGAAATCTGTTTCTTCAACATAGAAGGAGTTAGTTGGCTTATCCCACAATCCCTCTCACTAACTCACAAGTTGGCCTTTTACATGGTCTCCTAGCTTTTTATTTCAATTTTTAAAAAATACTTCAAATCTGCCATGGTGGGATACAAGCCCACGTCCCCAGAACATTAGCCTGGGGTTCTGTCTTCCTGGGCCAGCAACTTTGCCACTCCCTACTGCCATTGGCTGAATGGTTTGAATATGTTCATAGCAAGTTGATTCCAGGTCTCTGCTTTAGTATGATTAGTATATGGCTGAACAATTTCTGTTTCTCAACTGCAATCCCATAGTTCATAACGATTTTGCTCAATAGCTTGCTTCTCACTTAGTTGAAGACATGGGTGATTATCTGGATATTTTGTTAATTGTTTCATATTCCTCCTCCATGAACATTATCTTTGAGGTTTTTGGGACCAGCTAATTCCATTTTAATGGCTTAGGGATTGTTAAGGTACAGTAATGCAAATGTTTGGCCATGTTATTAGTTGCTGTTTTGATTCACTTTTAAAAAGAAGGCTGCTTCTCAGTCTTGTAAAATTCAACCAGTTGCTTGGAGCCCGATAACATTTTATAATATAAAACATTACCTTATAATGATAAACATTCTTCAATTAACCCTCTTCAAAATATTTTCTCTCCTTTCAGGTCAGATGACAGATTTAATTTATGTGGAAAAAGACTTGGTGAAATCTCTGAAAGAATATATAAAAGCAGAAGAGAGTAAATTAACAAAAATTAAAAGGTACCTTTTACAATGTCTATAAATCCTCTTTTAGTAAAATGATCATTATAACCTGATCATTTCTTCATTATAACGTGATGAAAGTGTACCTCCTTCACACTTAATTTTATGAGGTTGATCCCTCAGTGTGTGTTGATGATAGGACCCATGTTCACTGTTATGTATAGGCATGACCTTATAATGCCTACTTTTTAAAGTTCATAAAATTCATATTTAAGAGACCACTTGAGGTAAGTTACTTGAAGTTGAAACTTCAAGCAGAGAAAAGGGAGTTTTCCCATCTGCATCTGAATGCATGTCAGTCAGCTCAGTGTATTAGACACTAACATCGAAATACATAAAATTAAATTCCTTTACTCTTCATTACTAATTTCCATCATCCTGTCCAGTACACAGTAGTCTATGGAAGTAAGCCTATTCCTGCCTTACAGCTGTCTCACTGTTCAAGACCACTTACAAATTGTGCAATCTGTACTACAATGCAATTTTTTTTCAGGAGGCTTTAAACACCACCTCATCTGTCAAAGCTGCAACAATCAATGGCCATTCTAGGACACTGTCCAGTCTATAATAGGTTGTAAAAAAAAAGAGAAAGTAGTCTTTCAGTGGAATTACAATTTCCAATCCTTAATCATACCTTCTGTTGTGTAAACAGTTGGGCTGAAAAGCTGGATCAACTGACACACACATCAACCTCTGACCCAGAAGGATATCTGGGTCATCCAGTGAATGCATACAAACTCATGAAGCGATTGAACACGGAATGGCTAAAACTAGAAAGCTTAGTTCTACAGCAAACTTCTGATGGTAAGTAATCGAATTGCTATCGGTTGAGAATTTCACTTGATTGAAGAGAATGCAGCAGGTGCACCATTTCAGAAATATGCACAACTATGTGATGAGTAATAGCTATAGTTTCTAATCAGAATGTAGAATTAAGAATTCCTTTGTAGTCAATGTAATGTTTAGCACCAGGATAAAGCAGTGCTCTGAAAGCTAGAGCTTCCAAATATACCTGTTGGACTATAACCTGGTGTTGTGTGATTTTTAACTTTATACACCCCAGTCCAACACCGGCACCTTCAAATCAGGATAAACCTTGATCCCCTACAATCATGTCAAACATGTAGTAGGGAGTCACTGGCCTATTTCAATATTGCCATACATTATATAAGCATTAGGGTCCAATTTCATCATTTGGCCACTGAAGGAATTTTTATTCTAGTATCAGAGGTTTGAGTAAAACTTGACGATAGGATAATGGATAAGAGAGGTCCATGTAGAATGGCTTTAAGTTGAGTTTGGAATATTTTTGTTGGCCAATTTGAGCATTTTCAGGCATGAATAGGAGAAAGGTTTGAATCTTTCCTACTCCTGGTTTCCAACACCCTTCCTGACCATGAACCCTCTAAGATCCCTCCCTACTTGACTGACTGACTGTTGTATCATAGAAACATGGAATAGAATCAAAGAATCATTACAGTTTGGTCCCTGAAACCAATTTCCTCATTACTCCCATTTAGATTTGGGTTCAATTTAAATTGTTTAATAGAGGCCTGATTGGGAAAATTTCCCTCGCCTCATTTTCCATGGTTTATTTGCATGTTATGGGTGACCCAGGTTAATAGTCAACCACATTGCTGTGCTGTGGATCACATGTCAGCCAGATCAGGTAAGAATGGTGATTTTCCTTCTTTATTAAACCAGATGGCCATTTACATAGTCTCCACTAGGCTAGCTTCTTATTTCAATTTTTTTTAATTCATACCTGCCATGGTAGGACACAAGCCCATGTCCCCAGAACAACAGCCGGCAGTTCTAAGCTTCCTGGTCCAGTGACATTGCCACTACACTACTACCTCCCCTACTGCCATGGTCTGAATAGTATCCTCTTACTTCCTGGTGTACTGACACCTGCAGTTAAAATTGCTGCTGAAAGTGTCTATTTTGTATTCACTGAACGTCTCAATTGTCCGCAGGATTGAGATAGTCAATTTAAAACAACAATGTGCATTTAGCAGCAGCTTTAATACAGTGTCTCAATGGTTAGCTCTGCTGCCTCACAACACCAGGGTTCCAGGCTCAATTCCAGCCTCGGACGACTGTCTGTGTGGAGTTTGCACATTCTCCCCGTGTCTGCGTGGGTTTCCTCCGAATATTCTGGTTTCCTCCCACAATCCAAAGATGTGCAGGTCAGGTGAATTGGCCATGCTAAATTGCCTATAGTGTTAGATGCATTAGTCAGGGGGAAATGGGTCTGGGTGGGTTACTGTTCGGAGGGTCGGTGTGGACTGGTTGAGCTGAAAGGCCTGTTTCCACACAGTAGGGAATCTAATCTAATCAGAAAATATCCCAAAGTGCTTTACAGAGGAAGAGACAATCAAATAATATTAGAGTTTCAATTAGAGGTGAAGAATAAGGAGGAAACAGTGATAGAGAGAAGGAAGGAGACATGAATAGAAATAACAACTTGGATTTTCACTGACTCAGCAGTCCCATAATAATTATTGTTTCCTGGATTTCTAATCCCTTCCTGGGTTTTCAGATCATCCCTTTGGCCTTTTACAGGTGCTGGCTGTTTTGAGTCTCAATAGTTCTCTCAGCCTGCCCAGCCCCACTGCAGAAACTCTCTGGGCTGAGAACCAAGCCATCCATTAGTGTCTTGAAACACCTAAACCTCTGCTTGATTGACAGCTTTTGGCTCACTGATTTCTGCAATAAATTTCATGATGCATTATGAAACAAGGTTAAGAGATTTCAAGTTCCCATAGCTTCAGCAATTAAAGCTTAAAGACTGGATGATTGACACGTTTATTGGGCTGCATGAAGGGGATTTTTTTTACCATGGCAAAAAAGCTATGAATGCATGATTATAATTCTTTTCAAATATTTTTGTCCATACATGCACAACTGTCACGTCAAGGTTCATTGCTTCTATAAAGATATGTTGGGGTGGGTGAATGGGCTTTAATATAGCATAACCAGGCATGAAGTGGACATAAAGGTTGTATGGAGAGGCACAGTCTGCTTTAGGATTGTTTGAATATTTTAACTGGGGTGGGGGTATTACCAAAAGGGATGGGGGATGGCTTGGGGAAGGCATAGATGGGCATGTGAATTGTGTGAGGGCTGGAGAGCCTAATCTAGTTTTATTTTAATTGGGATAAAGACCCCAGTAGCTGGGCAGGCCTTTTAAATAGACCACACCCACAACCTACAGTCCTTGTGGTTGACTCTTAAGTATTTCCCTCGTTCTGCTGGCATTTACTGTCGCAGTGTTAGAGAATTCCAGTATCCATTGAAGCCCTGTTCACCAGTGAGAAGCAAGAAGCCGAGTTGAATTTTTGATTTATTTTCTCCTTTTATATTCTGGCCCAGGGAAACTGCAATTGGAAATAGTACCAGCTGTAGTCAGTCAATTTAACTGCTGATTGAATCTTGGGTGCCGTGGTTTATATGATTTATCAAATGGTTCACATTGCTTTGTAACAGCTGGACAGCTGTACTTTCTGTTTTGCAAGCAAATGAGCAGCATTATGTTAAAGGAAACATTTGTGAAGTGTGCTGCTCAACATTTGATATTAAGTTTTGGATTTTCTCTTAACACTGTTTCTTTTCCATTGCTGAACAGCATTCATCGCTAATCTCTCAATCCAAAGGGAGAACTTTCCCACTGATGAAGATGAGAGTGGAGCTGGGAAGGCCCTTTTACGTTTGCAGGACACCTACAGACTGGATTCTGAAAGTATTTCCAAGGGCAAGCTACCAGGTACATGCAACAAACAGGGCAATTTGTTTTGAGTTGTGGCTTCGCAGTGGCTTTTGACCTGATTTTGAAATTTGCATCAGTAAATTGCTAAGGAAGTGGCAACCTTAGGTAACCTGGAACTGCAGTGCATTGGCATAATAACCAGAGGATAAGGAGTTCCCTATCTCAGCAGCAAAGTCATACAAAATGGAAACAGACCCTTTGGTTCAACCAATCAATGCCAGCCTAATGCCAAACTAAGCAAGTCTCACCTGCCCTGTGCTTGGGCAACATCCCTCCAAACATTCCTTATTTATGTATTTATCTAAATGCCTTTCAAAACATTGTACCCGTATCCACCACTTTCTCTGCAAATTCATTCCACACATGAACCACTCTCAGTGTAAAAAAATTGCCCCCATGTCTTTTTAAAATCTTTCTCCACTCACCTTAAAAATGTGCCCCTAGTCTTGAAATCCCCAACCTTAGGGAAAAGGGGATTCACCTTATCTATGCCTTCATGATTTTATAAACCTCCAAAAGATCATCCTAAACCTCCAACATTCCGGTGAAAAACATTTGGAAAGAAAATTGTAGCAAAATATGGGGCATATTAAGAGAAGGAGGAAAAATAAATTTAGTGCACACTACCCCTTAAGTGGACGCTGAGGTTGAATATTCCCACGGACATTGGGAACTCATCGTTAGGATCACTATCAAACCGTGCCTCTTGCACCATGGTGCAATCATAATAGGAAGTGCCAACCAACAGGCCACCCTACATTCACCGTACAGTCAAGGACAGAAGAAGGAGTCATACATTACATGGAAGACCCAGTCAGAGGTCTTACACAGATATGCCTGACTGCTATCACTTTTTTCTGGAGATAGTGGTCATAGATTTCAAATTCTCTCCTTAGAACCCTGTACTGGTAGCATTTTCCAGTGGGTTTAAAACTGTCAATCTTTGATAAGATGGGTTTCAGAGAAAAGAGAGAAGGGAGAAATGCTGTTGCTGCAGGCAATTTGTTTGTTAGGCCTGTCTGTGTTGAAATCCAATAGCTTTATTATACCCACATGTATTCATATGACATAAAAATATTGTAAACTCAGTGACTCTAGTTGAGCAGCTTATGCACTTTGCAAATGTTATGTTTCTCCCTACTGCAGCACGTCTCCTTTGCTTTGAAAGTGGTCTTTCCAAAAAGTTAACTGTACAGAGGTCTGTCCACCAATTAAATTCTGCATTAATATTTCAGACAATGCATTCTCTTAACACTTACCAAAATATTTTAACCTTTTCTTTCATTTCTCATGATCTTTGATGATTAGTCAGAAATGGCAGTTTCTTAGGATTGCAGTGTTTTATTAATCTGCTCTATCTGTATCTGTAACTACTTCCAGCCCCACAACTCCCTAAAACATCTGCATTCCTCAATTTCCTCATTTCCTACCTTCACATTTTTAATTACTCCAACATAGGTGGCTGTGCCTTGTACTGGGTAGGCCATGAGTTCTGAAATTCGTGACCGAAATCACACTCTTCCCTTTTTCCTGATATTCTTTAAGATCTATCCCTCTGTCCAATCTGCTAACCATCTGGTTTAATGCCTTCACACTTGGCTCATTATGAAATCTGGTTTGGTAGAACTCCTGCGATGCACCTTGCGATGTTTTATTACTTTCAAAGACGCAGTATATATGCAGTTTGTTATTGATAGGTTGCACAGTTACCAATATTTTCCTGCAGGTGCACAGCATATTGTCTCTCTGACGGTTGAGGATTGCTTTGAGCTGGGGAAGATAGCATACAATGATGCTGATTACTACCACACTGTACTGTGGATGCAGCAAACCCTTAAACAGCTGGAGGAAGGGGAGCCCAGTGTCATAACCCAGGCCGAAGCTCTGGATTATCTCAGCTACTCCGTGTACCAGATTGGTGATATCCGGCGTGCTATTGATCTGACAAACCGCCTAATTGCAGTTGGTAAGAATACACAATAACTAACACAGTAACAAGGGCATGTTGTACTGAGAATACTAAAAGCATGAGTTCAACCCTCACCTTGGTAACTGGAAGATCAGGATTGAGTTTAAGATCTGGAAAACCAATCTCTCCTGTTCTCTGTGCATTCACAAATGTTCCCTTTCGTTTTTTTTCTAACCCATCCTCCCTCCATTCTGTGACTGAAAATTTGTCACATTTCTGATATTTCCCAATTCTGATGAAAGGTTCTGTAAATGTTGACTGATATTTTTCTCTCTCTACAGATGCTGCCTGGCCTGCTGAGTATCTCCAGCATTTTATATTTTTAGTATGAACAAATAGCTGGTGTCAGCTATTGAATCAATGTAATGTCCAATATTAATGGATTTCAAGGGAATGAAACCTGTCATCTTTGCATAGTATGACCTCTGTTTGACTCTCGTCCCATACGCTAATGATCTGAACTCCAAAGTATCTTTACTCAACTTGTGCATAGATTTCTTGTGTTTTTTAAATACATCATAGGATATGGGTGTTGCTGACTAGGCCAGCATTTATTGCCCCACTCTAATTGCCCAGAGGGCACTTAAGAGTCAGCCACTTGTCATATATAAGCCAGGCTAAGAAAATACTGCAGATTCCTTTCCTAAAAGACTTTAGTGAACCAGATGCGTTTTCTCCCCAGTAATCAGCAATGGTTTCATTATAATTGGACTCTTGATTCTTGATTTTTATTGAATTCAAATTCCACTATCTGCTATTAGCATTACCTGGCTCCCTAGATTAATAGATTAATCAGATTAATTCCTGTCCATCTTCCTTCTCATCTGTCCACTCCACCCACCTTTCCAACCTATCACATTACCCCCACTTTATCTACCTATCGCACTCTCAGCTACCGTCGCCCCCAGCCCCACCCCACCCCACTCCCACTTATCTCTCCGCCCCCTGGGGTCGCAAGCCTCATTCCTGATGAAGGGCCTTTGCCCGAAACGTCAATCTCCTGCTCCTCGGATGCTGCCTGACTTGCTGTGCTTTTCCAGCACCACACCCTTGTCCCTGGATTAATAGTCTAGTGATAAAATCAGTAGGCTATTGCCTCCCATTGTTATTACACACTTCTTGTACAACTGGAACAGGAAACCAGGCCTCCTGGCTCAGAGGTAGGATACTGTCGCTGCACTACAAGAGCCGTATGGACTGGAGGCTTAACTTTTGATGAATCAAGCCAGCTATTCAGTCCCATCAGAAACCATTCCGTTGAAAATCTGACTTATTACCACCTTCTCAGCACAGTGAGCAATAAATGCCAGCTTTTTCTAAATTTATCCTTTCGTGAATTGTTGGCATCGCTTGACAAGACCAGTATTGGTTGCCCATCCCCAACTATATTGATTTGAATGATGTGCTTGGCCTTTTCAGAGTGTATTTACAAGTCAGCCATATGACTGTGGGTCAGAGTGACATGTAGGCCAGACCAGGTAGAAAATAGGAGAATTACGTTGTAATTGGAAAGGAGACAAATAATTCCAGAACAGCTGTATATATTTTTTAAAACTTGCAAAAGATTATTAGGGCAACTCGACTCATCCAGTTTTTTTTCACAAATCAACCCCTATTTTTCCAACAATGGGCATAGATTTCTGGACATTTTCATTTCTGGTGGGGATATAGTGGCTGGACATCCTGAAAAACATCCTGGAGCAGCTGTAGACATTATAAATCTGAGATTTAAGTAAACTTCCAACTGGAAAATAGATAGCTCAGAGAGAAACATAAGGAAAGAAAATTGCATTTATTTCATTTTTTTTATAATCTCGCAACATCCTAATGTATTTTGCAGCCAATGGAGTGTTTTCAAATGTGTTCACTCATAATTCCGTGGCAGTAGATAATGTAAATGATGCTAAAAAAGGGGCATGAAGTTGAATGCTTTTATCTTGCACTTATCTAGAATGAAACACAAAAGGAATAACATTCAGAAAGGAAGCAACAGCTTTTACAACAAGGGAAGAGGGCGCAGGTTAGTTAGACCATGGTTGGCATGGAAATACAGCAGGAATTGTTAACTGTATTAGATAACTAATTACATTCAAGCCAGGCTAGTCGATTCAGTTTGAGGTGTTGCCATGGGGATACAACATGGATTGGTTGTCTCCATATCCCTTTACTCAGTTTGAAAAGTGCAATTTTCTTCTGTCTGAAGCGAACACGCTCTTTGTAATGTAGGAAATGTGATAGATATATTGCACATATGAAGGTCCCATTTGATAATGATCTGTTTGTTTATTCCCCAATTATTATCTTCAAAATAAATATCATAGAAGATACACATAACAACTCCTTAGCTCATCTTTGGTGGGTGAACATCTCCCTAGGCTTTGTGTTCAGCCCTCTGAAATCGGGCCTCCGTCCTTTACATGGAGAGTATTAGCATGCAAACTGAACCAAAAATGACATCTCCGTTCTCCAATGATTGTGGCAGTTCACAAAGAACAATAGAAGTTTGGAATTCTGAGGCCCGTAAGTGTATGAATAATTTAAGCTTTCAAGTCTGCAGTGGATAGATCTTCATTGGATGATGACTCTCAAGAGATATGGAACTAATTGAGGTATAGATGGGGCCTAGTCTAAATGAATGGTGGGGTGTGTTTGAGGGGTTCATTACTGCTCATATTTTCACGTGATGAGGAGGTGCCAGTGTTGGACTGGGTTGAACAAAATCAGAAGTCACACGACAGCAAATTTATAGTCCTACACCTTTATTAGAAATCACAAGCTTTCAAAGTACTGCTCCTTTGTCAAGTGAAGTGACTTCAGCTGATGAAGGAGCAGCACTCCATAAGCTTGTGATTTCAAATAAACCCCTGGTGTCATGTTTTCACAGGTGGAGGAATGACCTAAAATAATGAGGTATGCACCTGGTTTTGCATTACAGACAAGGGATCAAATACCGAGTGCCACAAGCTAAAAATGGGTCAGCAACAACCTTTCCATGTCTGCACAATTTTTAATGTTTTTATTTATAGGCAGCTCCAAATGAAACTCTGAATACACATGCCCAGCAGCTGCACACCACTGCTGACTATGTAAACCTGAAACAACACAATCAGATCTCCTAAGGCAACCGGATTACAACTCCAAGGGAATAGATTTAGATTTTCAAAGAACAAGTTTCAGGCAATATTGGGAATTTCTTGAAAGCGAGATTGACCACTTCCCTGAAATTGCATTTCGAGTTCTTACCAACTCAGTGACTGTAAAGGATGGAGTAAAACAAATGAAGGACTTTTTTATTCTTACCTATCTTAATGATAAATATCAGTACTTAACAAATCCCCTTCCTTCCTGTGTTGTGTTTTTAAGATTTAGCCATAGCTTTGCTGCACCGCAGGAATTTTCTGATAAAGGTTTGAGAGGCATGCCTGAGTCAAGGCAATATGAATTGCTTTATCCTTCACTATTAAATCATTGTGGCCACATATCTGTTGTGGATCTGTGTTTCTGAGGTTGTATAAGTTTAACATTTTAACGGTGAACATTGTGAAGGTATCATATCCAGTTTGGAAATAGTCCAGTATATTTTATTTAAATATACAAACTACACTAGGTCTCAGCTAAGAATTTTTTCTATTAAATTCACTGTGCTTTGGAGACAATCATGTTTTAATTGCCGCCCAGCAGCTGTGAAGGGGATAATATCTAACATGTTTAATGGATCTAAGCGTTAACAGTGAAATAACTTCATTCATCATACTCCTGACTTTCTTCTTCTCCTTTTAATGACTGCTAAACTGTTTGAGTATTTTCTTATAATCTATTCAATAAATGTTCTATGCTACCAAGGTTATTGTGCTAGACCTGTGCTGAGAATTCTGGGAATATTATGCTTGCCAAGACTGCCATTTCCTTTGTAAAGGCCACCCCTGAGATTTACTTCATTATTTTCAACATATTGGGCTAGAAAGTTGCTGAAAAAGCTCTACTATTTTACAAATAGAAAGTGGAAGGGAGTCTGATGTCCAGGAGTAGCACATGTAGTAGACACCCACAAGTTTGTAGAATCTAAAGTCCAGGGACCGTTCTTGAACCACATTAGGCACCTTGCACATGCCAATAACGTGCCCAGAGAATGCTTCAGGAGTGCTTGGTTGAAATTAGGCTCCCTTAAATGCAATTGGCACTGGACATGTTCTATTGAAGGAGGCCAGGCTTCTCTGGAACTTTCAGGAGCACAAATGGTCCTCCCAATGCCAAAACAGCCCTGAAGAACCTGCTGGTGAATGTCAAGGGGGAGATGGTTCGACTCTCCCTTATTGTAGCTGGTTATTGATTGCTGCTTATGTGCAGCTAATATTATTTGCCACTTATCAGCCCAAGCTTGGATGTTCGCCAGGTCTTGCTGTATGAATTGCTTCAATATTTGAGGAGTTGAGAATGGGACTGAACACAACCCGACCAAAATGTGGATTCAAAAGGTGCTCTTCTTTCTGCAAAGAAACATTTTGTTAGCTTTTCCTCATAACTTACATCATCGGTCAAGTTTATTGGTCATTTATATAACTTTTAAAGGCTGTTGTAGAATGATTACTATAGGTAGTGAGCACTGCACACAATAGTTCCGTGGGATGTGACCACAACAGCATTTGCTATTTTTGAAAAATCACTTGCATCATGCAGTTAAAGTGTTTCCCATTCATTAATTTAAAGAGATCTTACTTTGTTCCATTTTAGATCCAACACACTTAAGAGCCCAAAGTAACCTCCATTACTTTAAGAACATTCTGCATGAAGAAGGACAAAGTGATCAAAGAACAAATGAAGATGTTTATCAATCCCAGTCAAAGGAGGAAGTCTACAGGCGTCCAGAAACCTATCTATCTGAGATTGATTCTTATGAATCTTTGTGCAGAGGGGAAGGAATTAAAATGGTAAGAACATGGCAGGAGGAATTCAAACTGTGAAGTGCATAAAAAAGGGGGATGTTTGGAATGCTAGTCAGAGACCCATAGAGGTGTAATAGCACGGAAAGAGAACCTTCGGTCAACTCATCCATGCCAACCAGATATTCTAAATTAATCTAGTCCATTTGCCAGCATTTGGTCCATATCCCTCTAATTCACTGGTAGTCATCATTCGTCTGATGAGGTTCTGAAAGAGATGAGATATCTGGTTTCTAAATCCCTTGTCCATAACAGCTCACTACAGTCTGGTCTGATTTTTTTTGCATGGGGGGATGCTAATCTAATGCTGATTTTCAAAAAGAGTAATCAGTAGATCTGGGGAACTATAAGCCTAATATCTGATGTCGGTAATGGGTAAAATACTCTTCATTATCACTGAGATGAAGCAGAGGTCATTAGGGACGATTAGCGCAGCTTCTGAAACTGAAGGCCATGCCTTACTAATTTGTTAGAATGTTTTGGTAACGTTAGCAGGTTGGAGGATGAGGGTGCCCCAGGGGAAATTTTCTGCTTGGAAGTTCAGAAGGGCTTTTGATAAAATGCCTTGAAATCAACAATCCAGCAAAGCAAAACTTTGTGGCTTTTGGAGCAAAGTTGCTACTTTGGATTAAAAACTAGATACGTTTCTTTGGGCAGAGTGGTATTGTTGACGGTTGTAGAGCTTTTTGAAAGCTACATTCCAGTGGTATTCCAAAAAGGCAGTGCTAACATTATCCCTTTGTGCCTTCTTGATAAATGTGTGAAATGTATGTTGGAGCAATGTTGTTTATGAACGGTACAAAAATATGGGCAGCCTTTAGGACTGGGGAGGAGAATTTAGATTTACTGGGGAATGGACTATACTGTGGTTATGGTGCTAAAGTTTGACAAATATCAAATTACGCATTTAAGAATGACCATTGCTGAGCACGGTTGCATTTTGTATGGAGTTAAACTGGAAAAGGTTGTGATATTATTGGTCCTCAGCTTTTAGAGGCTCATGCTGAGAAGTGACAAGTAGGATATTACTTTTATTAACCGAGCTATTCAGTGTGATGCAATATGCATAATTTTGTTCTTCTCTAAGACTTTGTGTGGACAGCATTTGGAACAGTGTACCAGTCTTTCTCTCTTCGGGTTGGGTGATAGAAAGGCTTGTTGGAGAGGGTCACAGGAATGATGCCCAGAGTTACCAGCTTTAGTTGCCTGGACAGGTTCAAAAAACTGGTGCTTCTCCCTTGCAATGACTTGTCAGAGGTATAGAATATTAAAGGCCTGGATTGTGTTCCCATGGTAAACTATTTCAATTTAATGAGCTGGCAGACATTGAACCTAGTTGGCTGAACAGTACTGTATGAATCCACAATTCTATGAAACCAGCTCATGTTGTCAAATTTGCCAGGATAGAACTTGATTTATCCTTATCCATCTGCAAGACTAGGAAAGCTTTAAACATATTTCATTCACTAACATTACACTTTCCTTTAGACAAATCGCAGGCGAGGCAGGCTGTTTTGCCGCTATCATAATAACAACAACCACCCACGCTTAATTATCGCCCCAATCAAAGAAGAGGATGAGTGGGACAGTCCGCACATTGTCCGTTACCATGAGATGCTGTCTGATGCAGAAATTGAAAAAATTAAAGAGCTAGCCAAGCCCAGGGTGAGTAAAGAACCGTATTTAATTTTATTACAGTGCACTACAACATTGCTTCATATAATTCTCTTGTGATTTATCATCTGCGACAGCTGTTTGACTGCTTGACCTTTGGGTCTAAGTTGTTAATCCACTAATAAAATAGGCTGAAGAGATATCAGTGTTTTGCCTGAACTTATGAAGGACCCTAGCAAGCTGACTGGCCGTGGTATCTCACATCTGATTTCTTGCCTGCATATTTTACTTGTGACATTACTGCTCTCTTGGAGCTTTCTGTGCATAATGCTTTCATCACTTATGCATTCTTTTACATGCATGAATAATCAATCGACTGGAAAATATTACATTGAGCCAGTCACATTAACATTCGAATGCTGGGGTACACACAGAACTGGCACAGATGAGAATTGCTTGTGTACAAACTCAATTGCTTCAGTGCTCTGTGTAAAATATTCCAGTTCAGTTCAATACAAGGACAGGGGTGAAAATATAAAATAAATTAAATGAAATCATAATTACAAACTTCAGCACGTTGCCTGGCCTTCTTCCAATTTCCATTATCTGTCAATCAACCCATTGTGTGACTCTAACATTCATACTGCAGATTCAGTTTGGTCTTTAATGGGTTAACTCAACGTTGATCCTTCCTTCATAAATACTTGGCTGGAGGGGAAGGCAGGCCTTAAAAATTACAGAGCTTGATATAAGTAGCTGTCCCTTTAGGTGCATTGTATTTATGTATCCATATGCATTGTTGAGGAAATACAATTATAGAATGATCACCATGCAGAAAGAGAACGTTTAGCCCATTTTCTCTGCATTGGCTCTCAAATATGCAATTCGCTTAGTGCCATTTCCCTGCCTGTAACCATGCAGTCTTTTTCTTTGCAGGTAGAAGTCTAACGCCCTCTTGAATGATCAAGTTGAACCTGTATCCACCATGCCCTCAGGCAGTACATTCCAAATCCAATCAACTCTCTGCTTGAAGAGCATCACATTTACTGCTTTTCTGCAGCAAGTTTTCTTTATGTAACAGTAGCCATTGATGCACGTTGATAATCTCAGCAAAAGACTACAATAAATGCCATAAGTGGGCAGCCTGGAGGGGTGCTCTACTGAAACAGAGAAACTCCTGTTCTCTAACCAGCCCCCACACTCTGCTTCCTAAATGAATTCTGGTTTTGCTGTTTGACTATAAGCAATAATAAGCAAGAACAAAAGTTGAGGACAGAATATTTGACCGAATTAGACTGGTGCACATTTATACCAAAAACAATTTACATTGATATAGCTAAAGAATCTCCCACGCTATAATTCCATTTTACTCAAGTGTCTACAATCTAGAATGCTGCCTGAGAGTGTGGTGGAGACAGGCTCAATTGAAGTATTCAAAAGAGAATTGGACTTTTTAATTTGCAAAGGATGAACAGGCAGGGTGGCAGGGAGAAACCTTGCAACATCGCTTCCTTTTGTGTCTCACATTTACTTCCTGTGAGCTTTCTCAAATCACACGACATTGGTAACACCCCTCTTTACACAAAGGGGTGATTTCTCCAACTCACAATCCACACTGCTAAGAGGGACCACCAATGTGGCTATTATTTCTTCAACCATTTCCCTCAATCCCCTCAATAGTCTCGGGACTCTGAAACTTTCTAACTATCTGAGGTCGGGTAAAGCTGCACAATCCTGGGATCCTTCAATTCAGCATAACTGAGACTCTTCTACAGTGGTTCATTTAACCACTGAGCAAATAGAGGAGGTTGGCTCCTCCCAGTGACTATAACAGTATTAACCACATTGAACTGTTAACCACATGTGTTATTCACCGCGAGACAGCTCACCTGATAACTGAAAATGTGAAGGCTCCAATTTAAGTCCTTCACACATTGCAGCTTTTTGTCACTCAGCAATACTGGTTTCAGTGCCTTCTGATATCCATGTGGTATCACGATGGGAATCATGATGAAAGGACCTGGAGAATGACAGCAAGTTTTGCAAGATACAATGCCTTATATCTTCTTAGCAATACAGTTATATTTCCCATTATCAGACAGAATCTACCCAGCATTTTGCTTTGTGTGTTTCACCACCTCAATGCACAGAATCTCTTGTTTCTCAACATTTCATCTTTCAGAGTATGGCTGCAATCTTGTCAAGCTGATGGGTTAGCTGGGTTCTTGGCCAGCAAGACACTGTCACCTCTCTTAGGAAAGCCCAAAGTGCCACTTGGGCACTCAATTGGGCTTTCTCCTGGGATCAAATAGCCCTGGGGACAGAGCCATTGCCTGTGAGGGCTCCTAGCCCATCAAAGCTGTTAGCTCTTTGTTTTTAGTGCAGCACTAATGGGATTGGAGGAGCAGGCAGGTGGAGGTCACTGTTGACAAAACACCACCCAAGGACACAGATGGAGGGGAATCCTGGGTACAGGTGAAGGATAGCAGGAAGTGGTCTTTTGTGAGGGGAAGCTGGGGCAGGGGGTAGCTGTCAGTGAGTGCTCCTTCCCCTTGCTGATTCCCACAACAGGGAATTGAGTGTCTTTGCCCAAAGACTGGAAAAAGAATGGCGTTGATAATACTTGAGTAGTTGAGCATAGATGCATTTAAAGGGGCATTTAGATTTAAAGAAATAGAAGGATGTGCTGCTGGTGCTGGAAGTTTATGTGGAACATTAACACCAACACAACGAGTTGGGCTGAAGGTGCCATGTATGTGTGATTTTGTTCTGTAAAGCCATAAACAGAGTTTTTTTCAGCCAAAATTATATTAAATGTAACATGCTTGTGCACTTGTTAAAAAAAAAACATGTTGGGAGCAGGAAAAGATAGAGACACCTACAAAAGTGTCCACACCCCTGGGCTGAAGTGTTTACCAACAGGGCTTTCCATTAATTGTCCACATTTAAGAAGGCTGCAGAGCTTTAAGCTGTTCCTTTCTGCCACAAGACCAAGCAAGTTTTAAAAGCTTTCCAGTATTAGCCATTAAGAATTTGAAGACTATACCCCAAGATAACCAGTATATGCTTCCGTATTTTCTTTAGAAGCCATTTTCAATAACTTAAATTATTTGCAGGTGGTGGATTGGCACTGACTGAGAAATGGGAGATCAACTAATTTTCTGTTTGTGCTATCCAAACATGTACATTGATGAATATTTTAGCACAGCATGCCTTAGATAAAATATGTGTTCTCAAAACAGCCCCTGATTTGCGCTGGTTAAAGGGAGATTTTGCTTTCAATGATAATCAGATGACTGAGCGAAAGCTATAGAAAGAAACCACTTCTCAAAACAAGTGGAACTTTGAGTGTAATTTAATTCTGTTCCACCTAATTGTGTCCATAGTGAAAATTCTGTTCTGTGGAGTTAGCTAAAGAAAGCGGAAGGAGGTTTGTGTGGACCATGAGTATTGGTTTGGGCTAGTTAGACTGAATGGCCTGTTTCTATACATGCACTTCATGTCATTCAATATATGGTGGTGTCACTTGATTTTGAAGACTGTAATCTTCTTACTATCTCTATCATGGCTGACACAGGAAAGTTGTAATTATCACCCTTCTTGGTTCTTTTCATATGTTTGTGATATAGTCTTTTTTTGCCCTTGTGTTTAAGGTACCTCTGGGAGCACCATAGGCATATATTTTCAGGAATTTGACCAAATAAGAAAGCTTCAAATTATTGCTCAGATTTTTTTTTGCTTTCTTGCCTTTTCATTGAAAATCATAGGGACTGTTTACAAGTGAATAGCCTATTCAGCCAAGTCAGTGATATTATGAGTCAATTAAGTATTGTATTACTGATTATATATATGATGTTGAGTAAGATAGGGTGGTGTGTTTCTTTCCCTGAACAACATTGGTAAATCAAAAAGCAGTTAAATAAAACTGCTGGTGAAACAGAAAACCAAAAACACAGAACATTGGGAAATACCCAAGTCAGAGAAAAAAAACAGCTGAGTTTAACGGTAGATCTACCCTTGAAATATAAGCTTGCTGTCTCTCCTATAAACATTGATTTCAGAGAACTGGTTGAGTTTTAACAATTTAACCACTTTGGTAATTTTGTTTAGATTAGATTCCCTACATTATGGAATCAGGCCATTCTGGCCAACAAGTCCACACCAGTCTTCCGAAGAGTAACCCAACCAAACCCATTCCCCTACCCAATATTTACCCCTGAAGAATGCACTAACACCATGGGCAATTTAGCATGGCCAATCTGCACATCTTTTGGATTGTGAGAGGAAACCCACGCAGACACTGGGAGAATGTGCAAACTCCACACAGGTAGTCGCCCAAGTTGGGAATCAAACCTGGGTGCCTGGTGCTGTGAAGCAGCAGTGCTAACCACAGAGCCACCATGCCACCCCTTTACTGTATGAATGCGATGTGATGAATAAATGGTTGGCTGGTGGGTGCTGCAAAGTGCCTGGAAACATGCAGAAGGCTAAATATTCATTTGCTGCTTTCTCTCACAATGTTCAGTGTTTATTATCCACAGCTGCTGTTATTGACAGTGGTGCCAATTGACTTGGATCCCTGTGTTCCCTACCTTGCTGGCAAACAATATTATGGCCAGCAACTTTAGTAAATGGTGTGATCCACAGAAGAAATTGCTGCCAACTGATGGGGTGTGACTTGCTCTCTGTAAACGGATCATTGGAATCTCTCAGCATAAGTTTGTCAGTCTTGTAATTGAAGTCAATTGAAGAACGGACTGGTCAAATGGTGGTTAGACTAGAAATTCATCTTAAAATAATCCAAAGTTATTCACTTGTCAGTCTACTTTTCTTGTGCTAAGAGCCAACTTATCTTCTGATTTTTCAATCTCACAGTTGGCCAGAGCCACAGTTAGAAACTCAGTCACTGGAGTCCTAGAGACAGCGAGCTATAGAATCAGTAAGAGGTAAGATGAATACCATGGCAAGCAAAGCAAACAGGGTTTTTGATTGGCTTTTGTTTTAACATCATAAGCACCCCTCCCCCTCCATGTTAACTGCCTTCCACCAAAAGAGATGGCCAATCAAAACTAAAACCTGGAGGCTTTGTGTGTTGCCTTTGTTTGTGCTTGTCCTGTGATTTATCACGTTCTTTCTTTCAACACAGCTGGCTCGAGCAACAGTGCGTGACCCTAAAACGGGTGTTCTAACTGTAGCCAATTACAGAGTGTCAAAAAGGTAAGGTTTGAACAGAAAGCCATGGGTTCCCTGGGCACCACGGCCTGTTCTATTCTCAAAGTCATCACAGAGGATAAAAGAGAGAAATGACTTGTAGCATTGGTGGAACTGCATGTGAGGATGTCAACTTGGAAATCATAATCTTAGTGCAAAAGCTTTCTTGCAAATAACAAGCATCTGTCTCAACCTGTCACTGTTTCAGTAGCATTCAGCCAATTATTTCCTTTCCCAAGGTTAATATAATGGGCTTCACACTCTCATGCACTTCAATTTTATAAAATTTGGTGTTGAGATCACAATTCAATATATCTATTCATGTTATTGATCCTTTGTGCTATAGAATAGTCCGATTCTGTGGTGCATACAGCGCAGTGATTTGCAGTAGTGATTTTTCTCCATACGGGTCTCCTGCTATATCCCCACTGCATTTTAATATTCCTCTTTATTCTGCAAAGATGTAAGTTCCTTTTTAATATTATTTTAGGAGCCAACTTTGAAAGGAATATGACAATAAATTCTGCCATTCAACCTCCTAGTTTTAACAAAATATTTCTAACCCATTCTTTGCGACTTATCTGTTTTCTAAAGGTTGTCAATTAACATGATATTTAATATGATGGGACAGCATGGTGGCTCACTGGTTAGCACTGCTGCCTCACACCGCCAGGGACCCAGGTTTGATTCCACCCTCGGGCACAGTCTGTATGGTGCTTGCACATTCTTCCTACGTCTGCGAGGGCTTCCTTTGGCTGTTCCAATTTCCTCCCACAGTCCAAAGATGTACAGGTTATGTGGATTGACCATGCTAACTTACCCATAGTGTCCAGAGATGTGCAGACAGGATGGATGAGCCATAGTAAATGCAGGGTTACAAGGATAAAGTAGGCGGTGGGTCAAGGTGGAATGCTGTTTGGAGGGTTGGTGTAGATTTGATGGGCTGAATGGCCCACTTCCAAATTGTATAGATTCTATCAACTTGATTTCTTTGGGATTTTGCATAGTTGGAGAGTTTTGATGTGATTGTTCTTATTTTATTCATGAAAACTGTTATATTTTAACATTGTTAATTATGTCTACATTGCATTAAGTCTGCGTTAGTACTTAAATGTCTTATTCATTCAAACATATCAGTTTTCCTTGTGTGAGTTTCACCTGTTCCAACATCACCTGGTAGTGTTATAACAGCATGATTCTAAGAATGGGAACTGTTCCAGTCACAGTGCTGGGCAGATTACAGAGTAGCTTGGAGCCTAGATTTGGTGATTTTTTTTTTTTTGCCCCCAACCAGGGATAGAAATGCAGTAAAAGCAAAAAAAAGAGGGAAACAGGGAGATTTTCTGGAGAAGATGTCAAGGTATATTATGTGGCAATTCAAGGCTGAGAGAAACAGAAGCAGAAGATGAGGTGAATTCAGAAGTGGTAATTAAAGGTAACATATCAGCTTTGAAAGGGAAAACAGACTGAGACAGCTCCAAATTTTTAAGGTACTGGGATGATTTTAAATGAGTATTATTTTTCTTTATTCTTTTATGGATCTGGGTACCACTATCAAGGGCAGTATTTGTTGCCTGTCCCTATTTGTCCATAAATTGAGGGTTCTGATAGGTGATTTCTGAGAGTAGTTGAGAATAAACACATTGATAAGAGTCTGCTACCACATGTCTATGATCCTACCTGATCTAGCCGGTGTATTTTTTCTTAACAGCGTTGATGAACTGGGTGGATTTTTGCATCAATGAATGACAGAAATAGTTGCCATTACTGAAACAAGCTCTATACTGTGTTGTATGGTGCCATTTTTCCCTGCAGTGACACATGATGTATTCAGCAGCAAAATTCAAAAGCTTTTAGATCGAGTTCCAAGTAGATCTTGTGATACCTTGGAACATTCTGAGAAGTAACCTTTATGATTTACTTCGAGGGAAGTTGTTGCTAGGCACAAGCTGAGCATGATCAAGATCAACAGCAGATGGCAATATGAAGCTAGTCAGCTCTCTGCTTCTGGGACAGAAGTATGGTGGCTTTCTGCTGTTAAATACTTGATTAGTTCGTGGATCTTTGATGCTGGTGAATAGGAGTCCAGTTTTCCCACATCTTCTTGATTCTGGAGAATGTCCTCCTGCTCACTGGGGCCACGTCTTGTGCGAGGTCAGATTCTGTCAACATTGGCTTTCAGTCACGCTATCACTCTGGATCTATTCTCTGAAGTTGTCCAGTTAGTGAGCATCCACAGGTTGTGTTCTGGAATTGTGTGCAACTGGAATGGAATTTAAGATTTTCTTTCAAGGAAACCATGGCTGGAATTTTCTGGGCCTGTTGGGGCTCTCAGGAAGCCAGGCAGGGCGTTTTAACTGTGCAAGTAGCAACTTTCTGTTTCCTGATAGTGGGTTAAAGTTTGTGACTAAGTTTTCAGAACTTTCCAGTAGTGTTAAGTTTCCTGATGAGAATGGGTAGGAATACATTTTGCATGTGGCACACTGGCTCAGTGGTTAACACTGCTGCCTCACAGTACCAAGGATCCGGGTTTGATTCCAGCCTTCGGCAACTGTCTGTGTGGAGTTTGCATGTTCTCCCATGTCTGCGAGAGTTTCTGACAGGTGCTCTGATTTTCTCCCACAGTCCAAAGATGTGCAACTTAGGCAGATTGGCAATGCTAAATTGCCCATACTGTTCAGGGACATACTGGCTAGATGGGTTAAACATGTGAAGTAAAGGGGTCGGGGGATGGGTCTGGGAGGGATGCTTGCTGCTCAGTGTGGACCTGTTAGATCAAATGACCTGTTTCCACACTGTAGGGACTCTATGATCTATAAATACTGATTAATACCATAGGTTTCTGTAATTGTGTTTACAGATGCAATCATGTTCGCTAAAACTGGGAGACACGCCCATTCAAAAACCCTTTAGAGATATGAGCAATGTACCTGGGTGGCATGGTGGCACAGTGGTTAGCACTGCTGCCTCACAGGGCCAGAGACTCGGGTTCAATTCCCCCCTCAGGCAACTGTCTGTGTGGAGTTTGCACATTCTCCCCGTGTCTGCGTGCGTTTCCTCCGCGTATTCCGGTTTCTTCCCACAGTCCAAAAATGTGCAGCTTAGGTGAATTGGCCATGCTAAATTGCCCGTAGTGTTAGGTGAAGGGGTAAAATGTAGGGGAATGGGTCTGGGTGGGTTGCTCTTCAGTTTGAACTTGTTGGGCTGAAGGGCCTGTTTCCACTCTGTAAGTAATCTAATCTAACAAAAAATCTAGGATAGACCTCATCTGCCAAGCTCTGCTGAATACAAATGTATTCACTAACTTGGTTCCTTCAGGAAAGAAATCATTTCTGTGCAAATGCTTGCAGTCCTATGATGGAAGTCTCTCCATTTTATTTCTCACTCACGGATTGTGGGCAAACCTCTGTCTAAGCCAGCATTTATTGCCCATCCCTAATTGCCCAGAGGGCAGTCAAGAGTCAACCATATCACCTCCCCTTGATAGCAATGCCTGGCTGTGTCCTGAACCCATTCATGACCAGTTGATGGCACCAACCTTGCCAGTCCTTAAATTGGTCACAGAACTGACAAAGAGTTCTCCGGTGGTTTCTGACTGGTGGACAAGAGTTCCATTGGCCCAACAAAATCCCAGCCATTTTGTCGCCCTCTATCCTGTGAAGTATCTTCAGAGGTTTTTTTGTTTGCTTCTGTGAGATCATCTGTCGTATAAGTTCTACTATTAGTCTATTCCACTCTATCTCTCTTCACAAAGCACCCTATTAAATAAGAGACCATTTCATTAACCTATTGTATTCTCTCTCAGTCAAGTGTAAATATTCTAGGTAAATGAGACCAAAATGGCAGAAGGTTTGGCCTTATTAAGGCTCTGCAGATATTTTGTAATCTGGTCAGAGATGTTATGATACATCTCTCGAGTAGGTGACACTTGAACCTCAGCTTCCTATCTCAGTTATGGGGACACTGCCACTGTACCACAGAAGCCCTCACAAATGCCCTATACAATTGCAGTAAGACTTTTTTTATATATAGCTGTGTTCCTTTCTAATAAAGGCTAACATATCATTGGGTTTCCTAATTGCTTGCTATGCCTGCTTGTCATACTTTCATTCATTCATGTACAAGGATGGCAAAGTCCACCTCTTATTCTCTCAGCTTTGCCAGTAAACTGGCAGGTGTATGCTTCTGTTGTCTGATAAAGCATCTGTCCACAACCTTTTTCATTACATCACACTGCTCGGGAGATATTTGGATTGGTGTAGGGCAAGGGGCATGCTGCACAGAAATGAACCAGCAACCTGTTTTACTTTACAGAGTCAAGGTGAGGGATGTAAAATGGACTGCTGATTCAATATGTTTGATGCAACACTTCCAGTCACATGGTATAATTGTCATTAAGCAGCAGATGTATTGATAGATCACACAGTAATTGGCAGTTTGCTTTTGAACTTTTATTGGGCATGCTACTGAAACAGTGGGTTCTTAATTTAATTCAAAACTCTTTATCAACTTGCCTCCTCTTTACTGATCTGCCTTACAAATCTATCCATGGTGGAACTTGCTGAAATTAAAAGAGCAAATGTCGGACCATATAAATTGCTGGTTTCAAATTAAAGATGGGTGCGATATGTTGCTAGTCACTGTGTCACTGTGGTTCAGTGTGTCACTATCTGTGTGAAACTCTAATCCAATTTACCACTATATCAGTCTCTTCCTATTGTAGGTTCTTTTACATTTTGTTCTGTTAAAAGGCAACATCATCAATAAAAAATCCTTATGATTGTTTCTGATGCAAATCACTACACCAGATGACATCTCACCTTTAGGAGGTGGCAGCGATTTTAATTTTTAAAAATAAATCATCAATCTATCTGGTCCAACTTTGGAGTCTGGATTCCTGAGATCAACAAAATACCAGTTCTGCACTGTTGCTACATCAGCATGTCTGTTTAATATACATATTGGACCTTCAGACTGTCTAGTTTTGTCTAATTACATTGTCCAAGTTTGGATACACCTCCCATTTGAGTGTTGTTTTGTTTTGTCCAGCGCGTGGTTGGATGATGATGAAGATCCCGTTGTGAATAAAGTCAATCAACGAATAGAGGACGTCACAGGCCTGGAAGTAGACACTGCGGAGTTACTTCAGGTATTTAGTTTACATCTCCTGAATCTGCATTATAATATGACTAAGGATTTACAAGTCTTAGTCTAACATACAGTTTGGACTCATTAACATGTCTACCAATCTTTAATGATAGAGAGGGCCTAGCATAGTAGGAGTATTCCTGATTCCACACACTATCATTAAGGCTTTTTATTACTACCTCCAAAACATTGCCTGATTCTTCCCCCACCTCAGTTCATCTGCTTCTCTAACCTTCACCCTATTTCTATTACTTGAAGAATTGACTCTTCCAATGTCCCACAGTGGCTCCCACATTCTACCCACATTCCAACTCATAGAAAGCACTATTACTTTATCAGCAATGTGGATGCTGACTTCCACTGACTACTTATTAATCAATATTAAGGCCTTGCTTTATCTCCGCAATCTCCTCAGTCCCCACAATCCCGGAGATTTCTCCACTGTGCCAATTCTAGCCTCGTTCACATCCCTAGTATGTAATTGCTCCAGTGTTGACCCTTGTGCCATCAACTGCTTGGAACCAAATCTTTGAACCTCCTGCCATTAACCTCTCTGCTTCTCTTCCTCTTTCTCACTCTCAGTCTCTTCTTTCAGTTTCTGTCTTAGTCCCTGTCCTCTCTACTTAAGGCACTCCTTGAAACCTACATTCTAGAACAGGATTTTGCTCAGTCATCTGGCCAAACACCTTTTTTATTCATGTGTAGGATGTGGACATCACTGGCTGGGTCAGTATTTATTACCTACACCTAATTGTTTTGGAGAAGGTGGTGGTGAGCGGCCTTTTGAACAATCACAGTCCATGAATTCGCCATAGCTTTTTTTTAAAAGGATCTGGATCAGTTCTTGGAGGCAGAAACACTTCTCAGACTACAGGGGAAGAATGAGGAAATGGTACTAATTAACAGTAGCTTTCAGAGGATAGGCACAGGTATAACAAGCCAATGGAGTCATCCTCCTCTCCTGTATCAATGTGATCGTGATTCAGAAAGAGTATCCTAGCCAAATATGATTCTCTTTTTGCCTGGAATCCACACACAGTGAACAGCAGGCAGTGAGCATTAGGGAAGCCTAACCAATTACTGCAGAGAGGAAAGAAGCCTTCACAGTTGCTAACATCGAGAATGAAACCAAATCACCACCTAAACCTTGAGCGTACGTTATAGTCATTTCCACAGTCAAAAGAAAATATGCTACATGTATCAGATAGTTTAAATGATTACAATCTTCTGAATGTGTGAAAGAGTTAAAGATGTTGAAACTCAGTGGTATCTTTACAAGCCTTTGGTTAATGTTTCTACTGTGGAATCCTGAACCAAGATGGTTCCCCCATAAAATAGTATCACTCTGAAAGAAGCTATTCAGTGTGTTGTATCTGTACTGGCTCTCTGAAAGAGCTCACCTTTGTTAAATGTGAGTCAGGTTTCTGTTACTTGAAGAATTGACTCTTCCAATGTCCCAGAGTGGCTCCCACATTCTACCCCCCCAGAAACTTGAGATCATCCAATACTACATTACTTCCATTCTAACTCATAGAAAGTAGTACTACTTTATCAGCAATGTGAATGCTGACTTCCACTGACTACCTATAAATCAATATTAAGGCCTTGCTTCATCGCCGCAATCTCCTCAGTCGCCACAATCTGCTTAGACTTCTCAATTCTAGCCTCTTTCATTTCATGTTTCCAATATTCAATGCAATCAAGCCAAAACAATGTGGAAAATCCCATAGACCACCTCCTGAAAATGTTTTATTGATCATCAAAGAGTTGAATGAGTGGTGAGGTAAAGCACGTGTAACTGCTACAAGTGAAACTGACCACAAGTTCGAAAAGCTTGTTGCTGTTTTGCGGTCAGAAAGAATTCTGCTTTGTGGTGTGAAATTTAGACCACAGCTGTAACGTGTTCCTCTGTAAGCTGCTAGCTGAAGCCCCTATGAACGGCTGCCTCTCATCAGTCTGTTTCCTTGTTGCAGGTAGCAAATTATGGAGTTGGAGGACAGTACGAGCCACATTTCGATTTCTCTAGAGTAAGTGACAATGAAACCTGTCCAGCATTTGACTTGCAACTTTATTTTCTTCAATCTGATTCTCATTCTGGAGGGCAGTTTTCCAGACTTTGGAATTTCAGGCCATTGATTTAGCTCTTATCACTGCCCAAAATTTATCACTCAGTTTGCAAATCTTAATAAAATCTGAACAATGGATAAAAGTAAGGGACTAAAACATTGCCTTTTTGTGTAAACCATGAAATGCAATTGTTGAAACTGGTTGAAACTGGTTGAAACTTTTAGTGAAATGATGAAATCCAATGGGATTTTCTAATGCCAGTTATTCCATGCTCTGGACATATTCATACAACATCCATGTGTTTGTACTAACCTCACATATATTGCTGGCATCATGACCAAAAGCCCTTATAGTTCTTGTCTTGTTTGCTCAGCTTAGAGTTGCCCACACTGCAGGCTTGCCCTGCAGCCTCTATACACTTCCTGGAGGAGGGAAACCCCAAAGTGCCATTAAAAATAATGTCTGTTTTATTCTGTTTTGTTGAACATTTATTTATTAGTAATGAAAAAATATTCAAGGTGAAAGGAAGATGATGTTTAACCCGGTGGGGAGGTTGAAGCTAACAGGTTAAATGGCATATCCTGTGTTACCTGTCAGAGTTGGTAACCCTATTTGTTAATAGACATTCAAAGTATTCCTGACACTGCAAAATTAAAAAAAAGGCCATTTAGTCCCTTGGTCCTGTTCTTGGATCAGCTGAGATCATAATTGACCTAATCTTGTGTACTCAGCTTTCTTCCATATCTCTTAATACCTAACAGCAGCTACCAAAGCAAACCTTTCAATTCAATTTTCTAACTAACGATTGATCATTAATTACAGAACGACTCCCATCTTTCAAGTGTTGATCTTAATGTTTTTATTCATTCAGGAGATATAGGCATCGCTGTCTAGGCCAGCACTTATTGTCCATCATTGGCTACCTTTAAGATGGCAGTAAGGTGCTATCTTGATCTGCTGCAGTTCATTTGGTGTGGATCCCCAATGCCACTAGGGAAAGAGTTACAAGACTTTGATCCAGCAGCAAGGAACATGTTGTATTTCCAAATCAGGATGATGAGTGGCTTGGAGGGGAACATGCAGACGCTGGTGTTTCCATGTATCTGCTGGCCTTGTCTTTCCGGATGATGGAATTTGAGTTTGATTGATTGTTGTCGCATGTACTAAGATAGAGTGGAAAGTGTTATTTTACATGTTACACAGATAGATCATAAGGGTAGCAGAACAGAGTGCAGAATACAGTCACAGAGAAGGTGCAGAGAGGGAGAGGTCAGAATAACATTTGAGAAATCCATTCAAAAGTCTGATAGCAGGGGGAAGAAGCTGTTCTTGAATCTGTTTATACGTGCCTGACAGAAGAGGGTGAAAGAGAATATAACCGAAGTGGGAGGGGTCTTTGATTATGTTGGTTGCTTTCCTGAGGCAGCAGTAAGTATAGATTGAGTGAATGGATGGAAGGCTGGTTCACATGATGCTGAAAATGTGTTGCTGGAAAAGCGCAGCCGGTCAGGCAGCATCCAAGGAGCAGGAGAATCGACGTTTTGGGCATGAGCCCTTCTTCAGGAATGCTGATTCCTGAAGAAGGGCTCATGCCCGAAACGTCGATTCTCCTGCTCCTTGGATGCTGCCTGACCTGCTGCGCTTTTCCAGCAACACATTTTCAGCTCTCATCTCCAGCATCTGCAGTCCTCACTTTCTCCTGGTTCACATGATGGACTGGGCTGTGTTCATGACTACTGTCTTGCAGTCTTGGGAAGAACAATTGTCATACCATGCTGTTATGCATCTTCATAGAATGTTTTCTATGGTGCATCTATAAAAATTGATAAGATATACTGAATTTCTGGAGCCTCCTGAGGAAGTAGAGATTTGATGCACTTTTTTGACCATTGCATCAACATGTGTGGACCAGAACAGATTGTTGGTGATCATCTTGACAATCTCCACCTCAGCACCTTTGATAAAGACAGGGGAATGCTCTCCATTCTGCTTCCTGAAGTTAATGACCAGCTCCTTCATTTTCTTGACATTGATGGAGAGATTGTTGTCATTATACCCTTCTGCAAATTGCTCAATTTCTCTCCTGTATTCTGTCTCATGTTTTTTGAGAATCAATGTACAATGGTGATGTGGTCAGCAAACTAGGTAATGAAGTTGGATGGAATTTGGCCTCATAGTTGTGAGAATATAAAAAATTTAGTAGGGGGCTAAGTACACAGCCTTGTGTGGCAATGATGTTAAGAATTGTGGTGGAGATGTTGGCAGCTATTCTTAGTGATCACGATCTATGGGTCAGGAAGTCAAGGATCCAGTTGCAGAGGGGAGAGCCGAGACCTAGGTCTTGGAGTTTAGAGATGATTGTGTTTCGAAATTATGGTGTTGAAGGTGGAGCTGTAAACAATATGTAGGAGCCTGTCTTTTGAATGGTCCAAATGTTACTTGCCATTGTAAGCCTAAGCCTGGATTTTGTCTAGGTCTTGCTGCATTTGAGCATGGATTGTTTTAGTATCTGAGAAGTTTGCAATGGTGCTGCAAACATCCTACTTTCTGACCTTATCATGGAGGGAAGGTTGGGAATATTTCATAATTTCATTTCTGAAAATATGGTTGTATTTTTAAACTACGGTCCCCAGTTCTAGATTCCCCAACTGATGTAAGAAACTTGCCCTAATTTACCCAATTTATTCTAATTGTGTAGGTTCACCAGACTTGTTGCTGGGATGACAGGATCTTCTTATGGCTATCACTGGGGTAGCATGCTGGAAATTTAGCCCTGCTATTCTGAAATCATCACTAAACTTAAAAGTTTTTAAAAGTACACATAATTCTCCAACTTATCTGTCATTTAGACCCAGTTTGATATAAAGCACAGACCAGGTTTCTGTACTTAACTAGATTTATGATATACTGCAAATAGATAGATTCCAATGAGAGATAAATAATTACGAACCATTGACACATAACTTTACTGGGTGAAGTTCTGACCCCGTTATATGGACTCCCCTTCTATTCACATGTATGGACAGACACAGACAGGAACAAAATAGGTATTATGGGCAGAGAGTGAGTGAGTGGAAAGGCAGTTTCACAGGGTTTGCTGACTTGTCAGAATGTGCTATTCCTTGATCTTCTTTCTCCAGTTACTTTCATTTGCTTGTAGAAAGTACAGGGTGACCGGTTCACACTTAGAAAATCTGATTTACTGTTTAAGAACCATAGTGAGCAGCAAGCACTAAGGGGGGAAAAGAAATTAGCTTTCTTCAGGCTTGACATGCCTTTACTACAGAATGAAAACAGCTCATTCTGCTCCAGTGTTCTGAAGATTTTGTACTGCCCGTCCCCAAGTTCTTCAGCTATCTGGGAACCAATCACATAATTGTTGATAAGCTGAGGGATCTTGTAATTAATAATTGGCCACCAGTGCACAGAACCAATCAGCTGTTTGTTGCCAGTCAAGGCTCCATTTGTACTCACCCCCTAGCTTGATCTCTTCTGCACACTAGGCTTCCACTACTGCTTGAACAAGCAGCTGTGTAAATGGTACTTACAATGAGGGTCAGGTTACCTCCTTTCTAAAGGTGCAGCTATCCTTCATCAATCCTTTTTTAAAAAAGTCCTTTGCCCATTTCACCTTGCAATCAAACATCCACAGAAATAAAAAAAAGAATAGCCACAGTCTCTATGAGATTGGGTAACCTTAATTCTATCTCCTCTTGAGTGTTGAAGAGCAAGAAGTGATCTTATTGAGCCCTATCAAATATTTAAAGTGATAGATATGGTAGTTGCAGGTAAGATGTTTCCTCTGGTTGAGGAGTCTGGAACCATGGGACAAAATTTAAAAATAATAGGATGCTACTTAGGACAGAGATGAAAAGTTATTTTACTCCAAGTTGTGGATCCTTAGAATTCTCTCGCTCAGAGGTCTGTGGAATCTCAGTTTTTGAGCATTCAAAATCATTGGTAATCAAAAATCTATCAATCTATATTTTAAACATAGCCAATGGCATAGGAGAGTATTGGGTAAAGGGCATTGGAGTGTTTCTCCAGCCATGGTCATATTAAATGGTGAGCAGACCTGATGGCTGATGGCCTACTGCTATTCCTATCATCCTGGAGATATGGAAAAAGGTTTTGGGGAGTGGCACTTGCTAAATTATTCTTGCAGAGCTGGCATGGTCTTGAGGGCTGAGTGGTTTCTTTCTGTGCTTCTACAATTCTAGAAGAATGCTTTGATCCGTGACAATGCTCTTCAGTACTCACCTTCTTTGTGAGGTTATCTCTTATCTCAGCTTGACCCAGAACCACCTCTTGCCCAAATATTCAGTAAAATCTGTATTCACTCACATGAACTTATAACCTGTTCCACTAGACCATTGTTCTCTGAGAAATGGGTGAGGAGTTGAGTAAGAGGGTGAAATTACTGGGTCTGCAGGAGGACTGTATATGAGGCAGAAGCCACTCAGTATCGATCAGTTCTGTACAAATAGGGACAGGAGAAAGGGCATTAGTTGATTCAATAAGCAATGACACCTAGTTCAATTTCAATGGATTTCACCATCATTTGGTAGCCAGTTCCAACAATTGCTGCTCAACCGTTTTAAAAAAAAGATGATTTCATCACTTCAGCATTGTACGTTGGAATCTCTTCATTTGGAATGATTGCAGTAGCAGAAGAAATAAAAAGGAGCAGATGTATATCTGTTTAACACAAGCTCCATCCACTGAGATCAACAGCTGGACAGGGAATTTTTGCATTCTGTAAGCAATTAAAGAGAGTAAACCACAATATCCTTAAAACACAAAAGGGGCCATCAATTTGTTTAGGATTTTGCCTCTTTGTTTCTTTAACTGCTGCTAGTGATTCCTAAAGACCAAAACCTTTCAAGTTTATTTCTAATTACTTAATTCCTTGCAGCTGCAGTAATAAAAGTGATAGACAAAAAATGCACTGATCATTTAATTACTTGTAAATGTTTCACTTTACTTATTTGAGTGACAATAAAGATAATTCAATTCAATAAAACCATCTCCTCACCATGAGACGCAAGTGGCGTTTTTGCATGGCATCTTCAAGTCTTAACAGTATTTAGTGAATCAAGTACTGATTGGATAATAGTAAGCCTTGTCAAGTTAATCAGGTACTATCCAGGTCTTCTTTTGGACTAAATGTAGAACTTAAAATGTTAGCCATTAAGATAGTTGAATGTAGTGCACTGATTTGACATGACACCACTCCTCACCTCATCATTATCCCTGTTAAAACAGAGATATCTTTGTAACATTTGGTAGTCTCTGTCTTTAAGTATACCTGTTACTTCAGCATGTGATTCTACCTGATTGAAGCCACTTTCTGATAGATTCAGTGAGAGCCCAAAGATCTAAAAGTGCTGGCGCCTCCAAATAATTTGTAATGTACATTTTTGCTACCTATCAGCCTGTTCCCTGAATTAATTGAGAATCACTTGATTGGACCTGAATTGGAATCATTCTGTACCCTTACAAACCACCTTCTTCATCACTCTTAATGAACTGCTTTGCTGCCAATCCAAACTTTCTTCATTTTTAGGGATTAAGGATATTTATATTGCTCAGTTGTGCTGGCAAAGCAATCTGAGTGCTTCTCCAAAATAGAGTCATAGAGATGTACAGCATGGAAACAGACCCTTCCGTCCAACCCGTCCATGCCGACCAGATATCCCAACCCAATCTAGTCCCATCTGCCAGCACCCGGCCCATATCCCTCCAAACCCTTCCTATTCATATACCCATCCAATTGCCTCTTCTGGCAGCTCATTCCATACATCTTTTGAGAATTCAATCTTCTGTTGACCTTTCCAGTTTTGTGAGCAGGTCATTAAAATATGTATCATCTCCCAATCACTCAACTTTCAAATGAATTTTCTGAAGTGTTTTTCTTTAACTTTTGCAATAGCTGCTTAAATAGTTATTTGGGTGCCGTATAAGCTCAGTTTATATTTAACTTATAAAACGATGTTGTAAATCACAAAAGCTGTGGTTTTGTATCTGTCCCAGTCTGTAGCAAATTTTAGGAAGTTCTGTCCGTGAAGGATTGCTTAAATTTTGAGACATGTCCAGGGATCTATGAAATGAATTATTCCTATTTATGAATGTTATTCCATTTCATCCGTGTCCACATAGTGCCTGGGAATTATGATGAGAACTCCACACCCTAATTAAAAATTGTATTGCAGATGCTGGAAATCTGAAATAAAAACAAAATGTTCTGGAGAAACTCAGTAAGTCTGGCAGCATCTGTGGAGGTGGAAACATAATCAATATTTTGAGTCCAAAAGCTCTTCTTTGGAACTTGTTCAGTTCTGCGAATGTTTGCTGTGTAATTGCTTAATCCATTGATCAACAGATTCACCAGCACAAATCCACATGAAAGATGGACTAAAATGTCTCTCTTGAGAGCAGCTTTATTTGCAAAAATTTCAGATTGAATGTATTCAAGTCTCCATTTGTGGTAACAGTAAATTTTTCCCTTGTTTTTGATCTGGTGTTTCTTTCAACAATCCCAGACTGAACCCTCTCTGTCCACAAGTTCAAGTACATCAGTACCTGTCTGCATTCAGTCAATGGCAGCATCACAGGTACATTTCCACAAATAAAGGCCAGTTCCAAGTTCATGAACTCTGTAACTTTTTACTGAGATTTGTATGGTGAAAGCGGCCATTTAGGGTTTAGAAGCTCAATAGAAAGAAATCTAGGATAAACTTGTCTTTTTTCTCTAAAAATGAAATCTGTTGCAGCGCCCTTTCGACAGCAACCTTGCGACGCAGGGGAATAGACTAGCTACGTTTCTAAATTATGTAAGTACCCATGTGTGGTCGTCCATGCTCCGTGCTTTTGCTGTGCGTGTATTCATTCTCATTTCATTTTATAGAAAGAGGAACAGGATGCTTTCAAAGAATTAGGCACTGGGAATCGTCTTGCCACTGTTTTAAACTACGTAAGTATGTGTGATGATCGATTGGGTAGGACAGACACTGAGTAACCAAATAAATCAGCAAGTAAGCTAGTCCCATCACTCAGGGGTGCCCAGTATATCTCTGTGGCTTGTTGTGCTCTTCAACATGGGAGGAGGTGAAGATGAGGGAAAATGATCCTGTTATTGCACATGGACATATTGGATCATTTAGATGCACAGCCAGGAGGGAGAGTGGGCCTGTCTGTACAAGAGCCTGCTCAATATCCATTCCATTAATTCATGAGGACAGAAAATTGATCGCACTGCATGTATGACCAAGTGATTCTCTTCACTCTATGTTAATCTTAAATACTATGCCCAATACAATCTAATACAGACCTCTCAATATTATGGAAATGTTATGAGATACAAAAATTTCTGGGTTAATATTTATTATGTATATGTCGGGCTACTGCATTCCTCTATTCAAAGCCAGAAGTATGACATATCAGTTTGAACAATTTATATTTTTACAATTCCTCTCTTTTTAGAATAATTTACAAAATAGGAGGGGTATTCTTACATTGAAGGTTTATGGGGCCTGAGGTCAGAGACATGATTAAAGGGAGAGATATCTAGTAAACTTTTGATGGCACAGGGAAAGGTGATAAAGTTGCTTTACAAGAGATTGTTAGAGCTAGCTTCAAAGATGAAGGAAGATATGAGAGTCAGAGGAAGAAACAAAGGGAAAAGACAACTGCAGAGCACCGAGAAGATTTTCCAACAGGCAAGCATGAAATTGTTCAAACATCATCGATCTAAATAATCTCTGAGCTGGTATGGAACAGCATCAAAATGTGAGTGTGATGATGAGGTATTGGAGGATATGGTATACACCTGTACAGAAGGAAGCCATCAGCCCCATGCCAGCCTGCAGAAGACAAAATCTGCTGAGTTTCATCTCCTACTCTTTTTCCAATAACCATTTCAAATTAAATCAGCTACTTGCTTGGTGGTGTTTTCATAAAAGCAGGGACAAGTTCACCACTTCCAAATAAAGACAGCATATTGATTTAAATGTTATATCTCCGATAGACCCAAAGTCTTCATGGGTTCCATCTGCTGCCAGTGGAGGCAGTGTAAACATGATCCTCCGCTTCTGATGGCGCTCCAATTAATTTAGCAGGAACCGGTAATGCACACTGGAATAACTGGAGGAGGGATGGACAGGAAAAACAGCGCTTGGGTTACTGTTTTCCATTTGTGGACTTACCTTTTTACCCCAGCTCTCTATCTAGCTTCATTAAACATTACCACAAGCTGTCAGAAAGGAACCTTTCTTTATGGTCTGAATCCTAAAGGGGTTTCAGTGCAGTTATAACATTAATCAAATAACTGATTGTGGCTGTTGGCATCAAAACCTGGATATACTGGTATGAATAAATAATGAATGATGTGAGTGGTTTACCTCCTGTATGCAATCTTCGAAGCATCCATTATCAGTGAAAAAGGATGTTAATAATTTAATAAATAAACTTTGAATCTTTCCTGGCTCCCTATCCTCTGTAGGTTTGTACTTATAAAAGGAAAAAATAATCTGTATGAATGTTTTAAAGTGTCTTGCTGATGATTAAACTATTGACTGTTTAGTTGGGCATATAAAAAAAATACACACATCTAAACCAATGCTTGAGACAAAAAAAATATCAAAATGTGCTGAAGAAACTCAGCAGATCTAGCAGCGTCTTTGGGGAGAAAGCTAGAGTTAACATTTCATTTTTCAGTAACTCTTCATCAGAGTGCTAATGTTTGCTCAGACTCACTCCTGTCTGCTTAAATCATGTTCACTATTTAGATTGGTTGAAGCAGCAATGTATCCAACAAATATCCTAACGCACAGGGAACCCTCATCAGTTGATACAGCATTCCACATCCTTTGCCTTCAGCTAGTTTGTTAATACTGCTGAGTGCTGTAACTAATTTATTGAGTTACCAAGTTGTTGCTGCACTGCACTACTTCTGTCTATCAAGGAAACACTGATGTTGCAAGGCTAATAATTAAAGGCTGAGCCAGAATTTTCAAAGTTGGAAAAGTGGAAGGCAAGATTTGCGGTGCAAGTCTCAGTGTCACTTCAAACTACGCCTCTGTTCTGAAAGAGGACATTACCCCAGAAGCTGGAGGGCTTTTCGTACTTTGTATTTGATGTGCAGATCACAGGCAAGCTATCTTTGAGGATTAACCCTCCTCTTTTACTGTGTGTAAATAAGATGTCTCTTTCTCAACAGCAGAATTGTGGGCCTGTTCTGGTGTAAGAATGGATCTCCCATATACTGAACTACAGAAGCACCAATTTTTTAAAAATTATGACAATACAATCACTGCGCTTAGATCTACATGGTCAGGCTGGGTGCAGTTATCCTATCTTTGAGATGCAACATACTTTTGATTATAGACTACACATGTCTCACTTTATGCACACATTTGATGCCAACCATCTACCAGTGTTCTGAAATTAATTTGCAGCAGGTAGAATTCAAAACGCTCTAACAGTTAAAAATAAAAATTTAATCCTCTTACATGAACCAGAAAAAACTACTCCAGAGACCAGCACTGGAAATTGGATGCTGGCAAGCACAGACTTTTCTTAGAGCTACACACGCAAGTTATTTATACATTACTAAGAAAGCCTACGCCAAATGGCGTAGTCATGTTTATTTAGTGACGCTACCCAGTTTCTTTTGTACAATCTGACTGCACAGTCTGTGAGCTGGCAGCAGAGGCAAATTTTTCACTACTGACCTTAAGCCTCACTAGTGAAGAGGTCTAGTCATGGCTACCCGTTCTTTGCTTGAAGAGGTTACGGTGAAAGTGAAGTGATTCTTCAGTATCTAATGGGGGAATCTTCCCCTCACTTCTACAATTCAGTCTTTCACCGTTGAAACTTGTTTTTTTCTCTTTAATATTGATGCTCCTCAGTGCTTGCCTATTCTTTAAGCACCCATTAGCTGATGATATTTCAATACCTACACTATCCTGCAATTAGTTTCATTTGACTCATTTTTTCACAGAAGCTCGAAGTTATGGAACTCCAAACCACCCTGGGTCTTATCTTCCTCTGGCAGTCTTCAGCAATTTAAAAGTTTGGAGGTGGGGTAACTTTGAATATCATTGAAAATTGCATAGTGGAGGAATGTGGTGAGTGCCTTGGAGTGGGGTGAAAAATTGATGGTCGGCCTCCTATTGACTTCAATGGAAAGAATGTTCACTGGTGTATATTGTATGAGCAACAACAACAGCTGGCATTTAAGTAGCACCTTTAACATAGTGAAGCACAGCAATGCACAGGAGTGTACAATAGATTTCACAGGTCCTCCATCAAACAAAATTTAATGCCAAGCCATATAACAGGACATCCATGAACAAAGGCTTGATCAGAGAGGCAGGTTTTAAAAATTGTCATAAAGGACGAAACAGTGATGAAGACATTTAGGCAGGGATTGGCTACGCTTTAATTCTAGGGCCCATGAGCTGGGCAGCTGAAGACACCTCTGCCAATGATGGGCCAGTGGAAGCCGGGGGAACACAAAAGATTAGAATTGGATGAATGTATAAACCTCAGAAGATCCTGGGATGCTAAGAGATTGCAGGGAAGGCGCGAGTCAAAGCCATGAAGGGATTTGAAATCCATAATCAGAATATCAATGTCAAGATGTTGAGTCAGGTCCCCGTGTATCACCTTAACTTATCTTGTTACCTACTTTGTGAAGTACTTCTCTTTCAGTCCCTGTGGTATCCTGTCTTTGTTTTCTCAATGAAAGAAATAACTACCCATTTACCCTTTGTACTGGGAACTCTTTTTTTGTAGGAGAAAGAGGTGAGAGTAAAGTAGTCACATAAAATACAATTATTAAATAATATTTACAGCACTGAAGCAGTTCATTCAACAGTACTGAAACTCTACATGAGCACCTTGACACTGTAATTCATGAAACCTTGCTAGCACATCCTCCTATTACTTCCTCCTTCATGATTTTATCTAGTTTTCCTTAACTCCGTCAATGTTTTCTCCTTAATGAGCACTATTATGCAAAAGACAACGAATAAATTGGCAAGTAAAAGGATGAAGCTTGCCAGGATAAATTTTACATTGATTTGCAGTTGCAAAGTTAGAGCAAAGCCGCCGCTTCGTGTTTACGTTTCTCAGAAATTGAATGTAATCACTTGAAAAAGCCCTTGTTTGGGTTCATATTCTGCAGAATTATCGCAATGACACTCACTGCCTCCACCACTTGTTAAACCTGTGCTGGGATGCTGATTAGAATCAGATTGCTGTATGAGTTCACATCATCATGCTACCCTTTGTCCGCATTTCTTTAATGTTACCAATTGCAATCTCTTGCAGCTTAATTTTGCCCACACCAAAAAAAAATGCCCTGAAGCATGGAACAGGACTACATTATGCCAATGGTTAATGCGACTAGTTGGCAATCCTGATGCAGTCTGTTGCCTCATTTCCTGCTTTCAGTATGGCCATTATTAAAAGTAGTTTCCTTTGTTATCTCTTTTGAGAATTGACTTCAACTCTGCAGCCCGACCTTCGAAAGTGAAACTCAAGGAGAAGTACTCAGAAGGTACTGTCTTTTCCCAAGAATGAACATTCTCCCAACTGAAATGAGCAGACTGTGGTGGCAGATGGCCCCTGGTAATCGATTCTTAACAGCTTTCTGGCTGTGAGGAAGACACATTTTCCTCTCATCCTACTGAGCTGCTGATTCAAGTCATTTCGGGTGAGGCATTGAACTATTATTAGGACCTTTGAGGTGATGAATTTGCTGTTAAAAATGTACAAGATTGATTAACGGGAAGGTTCTACAGATGAGTGAATCGAGTTACTGGGGAGACTTGAAGAAGTTTGGGTTTATCTCCTTGAAACCGAGGAAGACGTGACCCGAGGGAGGTATTTAGACAGATAAATAAAGTAAATTATTGCTAATGGCTCAAGATTTGAGGGTCACAGTTAAAGGCGACCTGTAAAAGCTTATTTCATGCAATGATTGGTTAGAATTTGGAACACACTGTTCAATAGGATGCTGGAAGAGGATTCAACGGGAAGCTACCAAAGGATATTAGGAACAAAAAAATTGAAGAAATAATTGCAGTGATGTGGGAAAAGAGCACGGGAGTGAGATTAACTGGATTGCTCTTCAGGCGCAGACTCGATGGGCTGAGAGACCTCCTTCAGGGCTAACTCTACAATTCTGTTATTCTCCTCCTGCCCCACTCCTGGCACTTTTTTATTGAGGCAAATTTCCTCCGTTCCTTCGCAATGCATTCAATGCAGGAAGACTTTATAAGGATTACATGGTTTAGCTCATTGTCCATTCCTTCCAAGTCCAGCACATATCCCAGCAAATTGAACATTAATCAAAGAGGAGAACCTAACTGCCAAGTAAGTATAACTGTTCACTGTGGCATAGCATAACAAGGAAACTTAAAGATTTGATGAACTTAAGCCACTTAAAAAAAATGTTTAATCCCATTGGCATTGGTGACTGGAGTTTGGGATAGTTGGCTGGGGAAGTTGTCATTTAGGAAACACAATTATGCTGTAAAGCTTATCATCCCCATTGTCTAATTATGATAGCGAATTAATGTGATTGTGAACAAGTCACTAAAGCAAGGGAAGAGGAGGTTGCAGAAAATCAAAATGGAGTTGGCAAAAATGCAGACCTATTGAAGCAAGTGGGGCAAAGCTATTGATCAAGAAATTACCATATCAGCTATAGTGAGCAGGCACTTGTACTTTATGTTCCCTCATTGAAGGTTTTTAACTTTTAAGTTCTATTTTGCATGATATTCGCTGGAGTTTATAAAACTGTGCAAGATAACATCTCACAATGTAATTTGCAATCTGGAATACAAGCTGACTCTAATTCAATCATTTATTCCTCATTGCATGTTCTTGCATCAGTACCATAGCCAACATATTGAATCCTTTTTTAATGTCATTTTCTATCTTATTATCTTTGTGCTGAACTGATAATGCAGCAATAGAAATTGAAATAAAAAGACAAATAGCAATTGTTAAATGGACATGGGTCAGGAAATGCAGTAGGGAAGCCAGCTTCAGAAAGGGAATGAATTGTTAATGTACTGGGTAGCACCTGTCTGGTCATCTCAAAGAATCACCTTTGAAGGAATGACTTGGAAGTAAAGCAAGAGGAGTTTTGAGGAGGACCACAGATCAAAGTAGAGAGTTGACATCCATTTTTACAAAGAGAAATAGGGCTTGCTTTTAACTCATTCAAAGCTTCAGGAGTTAAAATCAGGTCCATAGTATCCATCAAATTGTACAGTTTCCCTTCTGTTGTAAGGCCATGAGTAGTTCATACCATGTGGCTTGCCATTGTATAATAACCACTTGCACATATGTAGCATCTCTAATATCAGAAGAAATCCCAATGTGCTTCACAAAGTACAACAGATGTATATTGGCATGGTACCAAAAATAAATTATGCTATACACTGCAACAATGGGGACTTATAAAGTAGCCCATGCAAGTCCCAAAACTTGGCCTTCAATGTCTAAGTAACTTCATTTTATTGGTGATTCAGAGATGCCGGTGTTGGACTTGGGTGTACAAAGTTAAAAATCACACAACACCAGGTTATAATCCAACAGGTTTAATTGGAAGCACACTAGCTTTCGGAGCGATGCTCCTTCACCTGATGAAAGAGCGTCGCTCCGAAAGCTAGTGTGCTTCCAATTAAACCTGTTGGACTATAACCTGGTGGTGTGTGATTTTTATCATTTTATTGGAGTCATGATTTCTCACGCATTGGCTTGTCTTGTTTGAGATTTATGGGTATAAGGACACGGAGGGCTGTTTTTGATATTTTGTCTCATTTGCTGGTTGAACCCTGAATCAAATATTATAACTTTTGATCTGTTACTTGCCTCCCCAACACTCTGGGTTCTCTTGAATATGGCCTAGTTTGTCCTCAGCAGTGTCATCAGTTTGGCCATGTCTGTTCTGATGAAGGTTTAAACAAGTAACACAACAGATTTCAATGTTGTCTTTCTTCATGTGCTTTTATAGGGGTTTCCACTGTTGATAAGGTGTACCATTCATTTTTAATTAAAAGATTTTGTGCTTGTGTCAGGAGTAAATGCTGACATGAACTGGTTGTGCTGAATCACCTGTTTTCACATTGTAGCTTTTATATATTCTGTCTAGAATGCCGCAGATTTATTCTTGAGGTTCTGTGAAATGTAAAAACTTTCAGAAAATTGTTCCTAGCAACAATTATTGTAAAGTGCTTGGTATTTGTCATTTACATTTGAAGTGGGGCCTTTATTTGAGGGCATTGAAATCATGCACTGTGCATCTGATAGTCTTTCATTGCCAAGTCAATGATGATAGTTATCCTTATGGTGGCTTGTCTGACACTTCAAATAAATTGACTTATTTTTACTCGTGGTACGGAAAGGGGTGTTTACTGCAATGTTGTTTCAGCACTTAGAGTTATATCTTATGTAATGCTTCGTGTTAAATGTAATGCTTCTGTACGTAATGTCGAGAGCTTTGTCATGCTGTCAATGTTCACTGCCTGTCCTGTTGCCTGCTTAATGCAAGAATTTGCTATATTAGCTGTTAAAGGTTTCATTTCATTGTTTCATGCTTTATTTAAAAACATTTTTGTCATCTACGCAATGTCTGATCTCAATATGTCTAAAAATATCAGTGCAGTTTGCTAAACAGATATTGAATACATTTTTGAAAGGTTTTTTTAAATTGAATTCAATCAAGCTATGTTACAGCTAAAAGTACACAGCTTTTCAGATCTATGTAGTGCAGATTATAGAAAATATCAGCAGACTTTATCAGCGTTGCTTACCGAAGGATGATAGGATCAGGACTTTCTTTTGCAGAGGTGGCCTTGGATTGGGGAATGGAAAGGTACATATAGCTGGAAGTTGTGGCATATGTTACTTCTCTGGAAGCGGACATGAATAATAGCAAGCAGGTTTCTCTGTTTGGCTGTAGTGCCCATTGAAATTTGCCGACCTAACACTGGCCAAAGGCTGACCATTCTTCCTTGGGAGGGTCTAGCTTGTCAAGATGTTTGTTCATTCTGTCTGAATGCATGCCAAAGATCATTGTGCTATTCACTGACAAGTATTTTTGGTGTTAGTTTGAAAATTTCAATAAGTGAGATCTTATAACTCAGTGAGCTAGTGTTTTTGTTCCAACTCCATAAGTGTGTAATTAAAAAGTTATTATTTTAAAGATAAAATTCATAGTCTCAGGGAGGGAAAAGTTAATTTGGCTATGCATGTTGGAGTACGATCCAGCAAGCCCTGTTAGTATGCACACGTACTTATTTCCTGACATTATGGCTTTAGCTATTGCTTACTTTGGTCACAGACTTCCACATGAACAGTAAAATGTGAAAGGTAGCCTCCATTGCCTTTGGAATCATTTCCAGCGAGAACACAATGTTAAGAGAGGACTAGAAAAATCCCCAATGAAAATAAAAGTATAATTTGGAATAGTGCCAGGCCTGAAACCATTAATGCATAGTTGTGACTGATGGAACTTTTATCCGTCTCTCACCAAGCCCCCCCCAAAACTAACTATACTGCTTTGTAGTTGTGCAGAGTGAAAACCACACACTTCCCACACTAAGTGAGCTAAGATGGTGTGATAGAGTCATCGTTGGGCAATAATCGCTTGTTTGCCTAGTATCCAAGAGGATCATGGCAGAACCTTGTAATGCTGTGCCTGCTCACCTTGAGACGCACCAGGTGAAGCCAAGAAAATTGAGTTCTTTGTGCATGGATCTATTGTGAGAGAAAGGGCTTGGGGGGAATCAATAGAATCTTCATCGACATTTAAAAGCAGATAGAAGGTTAAACAGAAAAGGCACTGCAGCTCAGTCCATACCTGAAAGAGAAAGAAGGTAGGTCAGCCATGTGACTCCATCAGACAGTCAAACAAAAGCTAAGGACTTTTATTAAGGTATGAGATAAAGCAGCAAGAGTTTAAACTGTATTCTCTGTCATTAGCATTAGCAGTGCTATCATCTGCTGTTTTATACATGTTGCTTATGGTGACGTTTCCTGTTTGCAGCTAGAGTCTCTTGAACAGTCGGGTTATGTTGCATCAGCTGCATGCATTTAACATAAGTGATTGTTTCAAATCAAGACTGCCATAGCTTCAGCTGTATTCATTTAACATGAAAGCAACTTCTCCATACAGTCATTTGGCACAGTATTTACAAATCTGTTTGCAATTCTGTATACCAGATGAGTGATGTTCCAGCAGGAGGAGCCACAGTATTTCCTGACTTTGGTGCTGCCATATACCCCAAAAAGGTAACCGTTTATACCAATTTTACATTGCTAATTAATTGTTTGTTTTCTGCATATGATTAAGTTTGAAATGAATAGATATGTGGTGTTCTGTTAAATCTCAGAGAAATCTGCTTTTTTTCTTTAATAACATCTGATTTTTTTAATCCCTTAGCTGCACTGGGCCCAAGCCTGGTAAAGCCTATCAACTAAGTTAATTCTTCAAAATGTCCATCTTCTGATAACTCTCACCCTTCGTCTCAGCATTTATGTTAAGATTTGAGTCGCCATGATCTGATTGGTTCATATTATTTCAGATCCACTCACTGCCAAATACAAGTAGAGATCTAGGAAAAATCTAGGAGAAAACAAACAGAAGGAACTTCAAATCCTTTAAGTTATGTATTTGATGCTTGAAGATTAACTCTAGAAAGTGATGAACAAACCAACGTTTTTTTTATTTCCCACTTGGATTTTTTGGAAGAGAAGCCAATGAATTGCTTCAGTTTATGGAATTTGATTGTCACCATTTAAAAATTTGTCAGTTACACGTATTCCAGTTGCACCCTGAAAAAAAGAATGTGAATTCTGAGATGAGTGAAATATCAAAGTTTTCTTTGATAAGAGACAAAAGAGGATAAATGGAAAGAAGGCGCAGATCAACCATGATCTTGTTGCACAGCTGGGATGGATGTCCGACTCTTGTTCTTGTGACTTCGTTTAAAAGTAGCTCAGAGATGGAAAATATAGCTTTTAGTAGGTGATGCTGTCTTTGCTCGTTGCATACAAATTGCTCTTTCCATCCCCAAGGGGCAGAAAGATGGCTCAGTGGTTAGCACTGCTGCCATAGCATTGGAGATCCAGGTTCAATTATACCCTCAGACAACTGTCTGTGTGAAGGTTGCACATTGTTTCCATGTCTGCTCTGGTTTACTCCCACAATCCAAAGATATGCAGATTAGATAGATTGGCCTCGCTAAATTGCTGGTAGTGTCCAGAAATGTGCAGGCTGGGTGAAATGGCCATGGGAAATGCAGGGTTAGTGGGATAGGATTGGGGCTGAAGGTCTGGGTGGGAAGCTCTTCAAAAAGGTTGGTATGGACTTGATGGACCAAACGACCTGTTTCCACACTATAAGGATTCTGTGATTGTCTGGACTACCTTTGACTACAGATCCCAACACATGTTGTTAAACTGATGCTACTGAAGTTTATTCATTATGGAGACATTTCTTTACCTCCCAAATTGCCTGGAATAGATTTGAATATAGTTCCTAGCAATGACAAGCAACGATTCCAGCACAGCAGACTTCACCATGAAAGGATTGTTCCATTCCGTTAGTAGAAAGGGAACTTTCAATTGTTCAATTGTTATTTTAATTCTTAAAAAGCAAATATGTGGAACAGTTTCACCTTAACTGTTAAAAAGCATTTTACCTGTCTATGATATTCTAATTTTAAGGATACAATCTAAATTTTGGTTTGTTATTTTCAGGGCACAGCAGTATTTTGGTATAACCTCTTTAGAAGTGGAGAAGGTGATTATAGAACACGGCATGCAGCCTGTCCAGTATTAGTAGGAAGTAAATGGGGTAAGTGCTTCATAATGTCTACTGTTAATAGCCACAAGGCTGTTTATTTCTTGTGGTTTGTGTGTAAAGTGAATGAATAAAGAAATGTATATCAATCTATATGTCAGACTCTGTCAAAATATGCACATCATTTTGTAGAAAAAATCTTCTTTCCATTAAGCTTTTGTGATGAGACATTCTATTCGCGAATAGAATCATTTCTTTTCCTGTGTTTGGAATGCAGTGGCAATGTCCAGCACTCCTAGGGAGTTTGATACAGGAAAGGCCAAATGCAAAGTACAGCAGATGATGGAGATCTGAAATAAAAACAAAGTGCTGGAGAAACTTTCAATAAACTGCTTTCTTCTCAACACCAATGAACCTCAGCTCCAGCATTAAGAAAGCGTTTCTGACAACATCTACATATTGTTCTTTTTCATTTCTCACACCAATTGCTCATGTGACCTCTCTGAACAAAATTAATACTTTTGTGCCAGTTTGTGAGCCTGTTTTTTATTAGGACTAACATAACCATCTGTTTCAGCTTCAGTTGTACTTTGGTGGCTGGTACTCTGTTCATATATTGAGTCATAAAGTGTCCCTGGCAGGCTAACATTTAGTGGCCATCCCTAATTGACCTTCACAAGCTGGTGGTGAGCTCCCTTCTTGAACTGCTGTTGCCCTTGCTGTGGGTTAATCCATAGCGCTGTTATGAAGCCATGTTACTTCTCAAACCCTAACCGTAATCACTGTCAGACTCTTTATTTTCACCATACCCTGACAAATGTAAAGCCGGAGTGTTCCCAACAAAGACTAAATGAATAACTTGTTCTGAAATTGTGAGCATTCATTTGCCTGTCCCAATGGTTTGAGTGTCTTGCTAGGTCATTTCAGAGGCAGTTCATTGACCAGACAAGGTGAGCCTGGCAAGTATCCTTCCCTAAAGAGCACCAATAAACCAGATGGGTTTTTGCACTAATCCAATAGCTTCATGACAATTTTTGTTGATATGAGCTTATCATTCCACTTATTAGATATAAATGTATATATGATTGAAAAATTTACAGGGTGAGATTTGAAGTCACGTTGTGTAGATTATTAATCTAGTAATATAAATACGTGACTGTCACATCCATGTACACTCATTTTTTAAGGATCCCTTGAGTAACTAGAATTATCTTTGCGATGAGACACTTAATTAGTTATATGGCTTCATTGGGTGAACAGAGTACGCAGTGATAATTGGGGTGCCTCCAAAATCAATCTCATTATCTCCTGGTATGAAATAAGATACACAATAGATGAATTACCATCTGTGTTAAGGTTGGATTGTAAAAGCAAGCCATTGACTTTCACAAATTGATGAGGAACCAAAAAAACCAACAATCCTGGTTTGCGCAAGCTCACTTTCTATTCCAGGGAACAGCCTTTCTCTTTCATTTGTCATCGCCATAATTTGTATCTGAACATACCTCCTCAAAAGTAAAAATTGCCTCAGTCATGAAGTACAGCATGGAAGAAGGAAAATATGAGAGTTATTATTACTGTGTTTCTTTTTTTCTGTTGGAAATCAATTATGCAGCTTTGGCCTCCTATTTAAGGAAAAGTGGAAATGTAATACAAATAAAGTTAAAAATTGCACAACATCAAGCGGCACGGTGGTTAGCACTGCTGCATCACAGCACCTGAGACCCGGGTTCAATTCCCGCCTCAGGCGACTGACTGTGTGGAGTTTGCACGTTCTCCCCGTGTCTGCGTGGGTTTCCTCCGGGTGCTCCGGTTTCCTCCCACAGTCCAAAGATGTGCAGGTCAGGTGAATTGGCCATGCTAAATTGCCCGTAGTGTTAGGTAAGGGGTAAATGTAGGGGTATGGGTGGGTTGCGCTTCGGCGGGTCGGTGTGGACTTGTTAGGCCGAAGGGCCTGTTTCCACACTGTAATGTAATGTAATGTAAACAAAAATGTAACCAGATTATAGTCCAACAGGTTTAATTGGAAGCATTAGCTTTTGGAGTACTGTTCCTTCATCAGGTGGTTGTGGAGTAAGCTCCGAAAGCTAGTGCTTCCAAGTAAACCTGCTGGACTATAACCTGACATTGTGTGCTTTTTAACTTTGTAAACCCCAGTCCAACATCAGCACCTCCACAATACAGATGAAGATCACTAGCTTGATACTTGGAGTTTAGAAGAGTGAGGGGTGATTTGATTAAAAGTGCACACAATCCTAAGTAATTTTGACAAACTGAATGTGGAAAGTTAATTTCTCTTGTGGATCAGTCCAGAATTATGAAGGCAGGGTGGTAGACATTGTCTGTGTGGACAAGGCATTCAACAAAGTTCTGCATGGTAGACCGGTTATTAAGGTTGGATCACGTGGGATTCAGGGGAAGCTAGCCAATTGGATACAAACTGACTTGAAGATGGTGATACAGGATTATTTTTCAGACTGGAAGCCTGTGATCAGTCAGTGCCACAAGAATTGATACTTGATCCCCTGCTTTATGTCATTTATAGAAATGATTTGGATGTGAACATAGAAGGCGTGGTTAGTAGGTTTGCAGATAACACCAACATTGGTGGTGTAGTGGACAATGAAGGAGGTTACCTTAGAAGACAACGGTACCTTGTTCAGTTAAGCCAATGGGCCAAGGAGTGGCAGATGGAATTTAATTTAGATAAACGTGAGGTGTTGCATTTTGGTAAGGCAAACCAGGGCAGGACTTATAAAGTTAATGGTAGGGCCCTGGGGAGTGTTACCGAACAAAGACTGAGGAGTGCAGTTGCATAGTTCTGTGAAAGTGAGGTCACAGGTAGATGGGCTGTTGAAGAAGGCATTTGGCACGCTTGCCTTTGTTGTTCAGTACATTGAATATAGCAGTTGGGACTTCATATTGTGTCTGTACAGGATTGGTTAGGCCACTTTAAGAATATTGCATTGAATTCTGGTCACCCTGCTGTTGGAAAGATGCTGTTAAACTTGAAAGGGTTCAGAGAGAATTTACAAAGTTGTTGCCAGGGTTGGAGGGTTTGAGCTATCAGGAGAGGCTAAACATGCTGGGGCTATTTTCCCCAGAGCATCACAGGCTGTGGGGAGACCTTATAGAGGTTAATAAATCATGAGGGACATTGATAGGGTGAATAGCCATGGACTATTTCCCAGGATAGAGGAGTCCAAAACTAGAGGGCATAGGTTTAGGGTGAAAGGGGAAAGATTTAAAACAACCCTTAGGGGCAACCTTTTCACGCAGAGGATAGTGCATATAAGGAGGTGGTGGAGGCTGGTACAATTACAATATTTAAAAGGTATCTGGATGGGCACATGAATAGGAATAAATGCTGGTAAATGGGACTAGATCAGTTTAGGATATCTGGTTGGCGCAGATGAGTTAGACTGAAGGATCTGTTTTTGTACTGTACATCTCTATTACTTATACTTAGGACATCCTTTTTTAAAGTTAGGGATTGCTCTTCTAGGACATAGATGTGGAGCATTTTATTCTGAGGTTTGTTCAACTCAGTAAATATATTTAAGGGTATTGTAGATCGATACCTTTGCCTTACATGAATCTCAGGTTATCCTGATGAAGGGTTATGCCCAAAACGTCGATTCTCTTGCTCCTCAGATGCTGCCTGATCTGCTGTGCCTTTTCCAGCACCACACTTTATCAGCTCTGTCTCCACCATCTGCAGTCCTCACTATCTCTCAGGTTATCAAAGATGATTGGGAATATGGAAGTTGGAATACTACCAGATCAAGCACAGCAGGTCAGGCAGCATCCGTGGAGCAGGAGAATCATGTATTGGGCAAAAGCCCTTCATTCCTTTTGCCCGAAACATTGATTCTTCTACTCCTGGGATGCTGCCTGACGTGCTGTGCTTTTCCAGCACCACACTCTCAACTCTAATCTCCAGCATCTGCAGTCCTCACTTTTGCCTATACTAACAGATCAGCCTACTTCGGCTCCAAATTTGTATGTTTTTGTATTTACAACTCATCTGAATAATTTGCTATCCTTATACTAGATTATGATGTGTTGAAGAGCTTTAATCTCTTGTTAATTGCTAATTATTTCTTGATTGTTAATTATTTCATTCATAGTTTCCAATAAATGGATCCATGAGAGGGGACAAGAGTTCAGGAGACCATGTGGATTGACAGAAGTGGATTGAATTTATGAGCCTTGGCATTATCCCTGTTCACATCCTTCTCTTATTTTATCAGGACAAACAAGCAGTCAGGATTTGATTTCTTCCCCTTCAAGTGCCAATCAGCTTGTGCATTCCACTTTGATCAGATCACGTTATTTTCATTCCAAATGATTTCTTTTCTCCACCCCTCTCCACCCCAAAATAAAGACCCAATGTTTCTCAATGAGGGGCGAAATACATTTTGTGGTATCTTCAATTTGTCAGCCACTCCCTACAGGAACATTGTTCAACCTAAGTGGCAACAAGTATTCTTTGCTGTCTGGGAGAAGACAGCAACCTTTCCTCTCTCGGAAAAGAAGTGGATAAAAAATATCAGAGCATTCATTCATCCTTCTATCCTCCTACCTTACGAATTGTAGCAGAAGAAAATGTGCAGTTTGGACTCAAGGTTCCTCCACTTGGATACAGCTCCATGCTTCTCCTGTTCTCACACATCAAAGGCAGCTTTCTCTTCAGCAATCTCTGCCTTTTAAGAGGTTTAAAACCTTCTTGAAGCATTCCACTTAAGAAAAGTATTGACGTGAAAATTGTTTGGCCATTCTAATTCAAGCTACCTATTTACGGAGGAGATTCTCCTATCATCATTTTGTCAATTAATTTTTGTTTTGTGAAATTCTTCAATGGACTTTCATTTCTTTTTTTTCAGTATCTGATCACCTTTTGCAAAATTACAGCAGTTGGGATGTCTTTTAAGCGCTAAATAATGCAAATCTCTCCTAAATTTCAAAAAGATCATTTTTAGTGATCATCTTGATTCTTTCCCAATCTGTTGCACTGTGAATGAGAGCTGGTTCCTGGATTAATATGTAGCATCCTAAGAGGAAGACCATTCACCATTTTCTAAGGCAAACTGAGAGGGATAAGCATCAGATGGAGCTTTGTCAGTATTTCTCACATCCGGAGAATGGAAGTAAGAAAGATGGACCACAATGTGCACATGAACCTGAACAATTTTGTGGAAAAACATCAATCATTCCAACTTGAGCCTTCTCAAAAATATTGATTTTCATCAAAGATTCATGCTGAGAAAATTATACAACTTCATACAAAGTCCATATCTGTAATGTTCCTTTTTTTCCCTTAACCCATCCAAGTTGGAATCATAACATAGCTCTCCCCTCCCCTCCCCGGACTCCTGAAAGTCCCCCACAACCTTCAACCCCAGCGACAGAACACCTGTCACGGCCTATTCATTACTGTCAATACAGATAAATCGAAGGTCTTGTATTTTGATAGTGAGCTTTCATATTCTTTGGGAAAACAGAGACCAAATGAGGGAGATGAACAAAGGGACCCAGCCATCCAAATACAGAAAGTAGCCCAGAAGACCCAGGTTCAAATCCCAACATCATAACATGTTTGAACAAGCTGATTAAAAATATCTCAAATACAGAAGCTACTCAAATAAAGTAATGTTGTTCATTTCCTCAGGGATAAATTTGAAAATAGTGGTCTAATGCCCCTACCCATGCACTAGAAGGGCTGGGTTCAAGTCTAACCTGTACTAGAGATATGTCGTAACAGATTGATTAAAATAAGTATAATTGAAAAGTAGGGAATTGAGTGAGACCCTGATGATAAGTTGATTTGAGTCACTGCATTAGAACATATTTCCTGGTTTTCTGATTCCTTTACTCAGAATGATTGGAGTGTGAAACTCCTAACCACAAGGAATGGTTCAGGTAAATAAATTAGATAAGTACATGAGGGAAAAGGAGGTAGCGTAATACACTGAAGTGTAAGATGAAGGTGTGTGGTGGAGCCTCATGTGGAGAGCAGAGCAGAATGGGCTATTTCATTCTCTTTCTTCATGGGTTGTGAGTCTTGCTGACAAAGGTCAACATTGACTGTGATCCCTAAAGAAGGTGGTGTTGAGGCTGCTTGATGTGATGCTATGCATTCCACATAGATTATTCTGTGCCCGAAAGGGAAAACAAAATAGATCTTGCCTTTGCGGATTCTAAATGAGAATCTGGTGATTTTTTTAGTAAAGAAGGGCTTTGCCAGGACACAATTTAAGACTTAAAACTTTTTAAAGTTTTAACAGGTCAGTTATCTCCCTGCAGTTTTGTATAACTTATATGAAAGCCAAGATACTTAGTCACCTTTGTGACATTGGATCTTGAAACAGAATCTGTCACCCTTGTGTAAATGAACTTAAATCTGCGGAAACTGGAAGGTTGAATGTAGCCTGTAATTTCTATCTTTCAAAAGCTGTATGCTTCACTTTGACTCCTGTGAAACCCTGAAAACAGCTTGAATTGCTCTAAATATTTTCCCTCACCTGTCCTGTCAATCACATAGACTGTTGGGAACCCATAGAAACACAAGATTGCCTGTGTAATTCTCTCTATGCTGCTTTTACCAATTTCACTCCAAAGATCAGGGATGGGAAAGTTCTCCTCTTCCTGCTAAGTTTGATTGGGTCGTTGCAATTGTAGAATATTGCTGATGTTTGATTTAATTTGTCTTTTTATTTTTTGTTTTTGTTGCATAGAGTTTCTTTAAATACAGAGTGGTTTTGTTAACTTTTTAAGGAAAAATCTTAACGTTATTAAATTTGGTTTGGTTTTTTTTTGTATGGAGCACAAATAGCTCAAAATTACTGGAGGAAGTTGTGGTCCAACTGTTAACTTTGTTAGGATGAATGAATAAAACAAGAAAATCAGATGAATGGGTGACTTGTCTCTGGACGTTTTTTGTTGCATTTTAAATTTCCTTCAACCCAGTTAGCTGATTATATGAGCAAATGTTCTCTCCTTAATGTTATGCTTCATAGAGCCAATTAAGATCATAAGACAATAAGAAATAGCAATAGGAGCAGACCCTTTGGTCTGTTGAGCCTGCTCTGCTATTCAACAGGATCATGGCTGATCCAACAATCCTCACATCTACTTACCTCCCCTTACCCATAAACTTTGATTTCCCCTATGGATCAAAACTTTATCTATCTTAGCCTTAAATATACACAAGGATTTTTCATGAGGGAAAACATCCTCTTAGCATTTACCCTGTCAAGCGTCTTAATATGTTTCAATGAGATTGCCTCTCATTCATCTAAACCCCAATGAATGTGATCAACCATGATGATAGTCCTGGTGGTAGACATTGGATTTCACTACTTCCATTTTGTTTAAGTAGTTTCTGAATTAGGCTGCAAGCTGGCAATCATCATGTTAATGATCTAATGATCAATTGCTTGGCAGAAATTGATTAACCCAGTGGGTTTGATGATATAAGACAGTAAAATACATTCAAAGTTATGAAGCAGACGTTGCTTCAAGCTAGCTGATTTCTGTATGCGCAACTTCCAGGCACACAGCAAACTAACTGGCAGACAGGATTACAACTTTGTGTGCACAAGGCACATTGACTGTCTGAAAGGCAAGGTACATGTGCAATTTACTGATGGAGCTGGAGATCTGGAGGACACACAGAGATTGCCTGTAGACGTTAGGCATAATGCTGGATATTCATTTACAACACTAATGGTGTCAGGATGTGACTGAGGTCCAGAATGTTGGACAAAAATAACATTTATCCCAAGTCCACATTGCACCTTAATCAAAAAGTAGGGAGCAAAGACTGTAATATGTTCTTCATTGGCTGTTCCCTAATCATGTGGAATTAGATTGAATATTCAGCAGATATAGGCCATTTGGCCCAACAATCATTTTGCTGGTGTTTATACTCTTCCTGAGTCTACTCCTAATCGATTTATTAATTTCAGTTTGAGCAGCTTTCTGCATTCCGAATTAATTTTCTCTGTGCATGTTCTGGTTTCCTTTGGAAAGCACCCAGATGATTTGCCATAGTTCCCACAAATTCTGCTTTCTAACCACTCCCTGAAGAAAGATATTTCTACTTGCTACCCCATTGAATGTATTTGTCACTATCTTATCTAAATGGCCCTAGGTTTGGATTCTCCCAATAGTGTTAATATTCTCTTTTTTTCACCAGATCCATCGTTTTAAGGAACTCTTCACCAAATCACTGCTCAACCTTTTTAAAGTAAAAAAAACACAAGCATTTCAATCTTTCCTTAAATCTGTAATTTTAGTTCATACACCATTCATTCAAATTCTTTCTGCTGTTTCTCTATGGTTTGTAGCTTGTTTTCATAGTACAGACAATAGAGTACAAGAATACAGCACAATATAAGTGCAGCCTGACCAGTTGTGTACGTGAACTGCGAGCTAACAGAGCAGCTCTCTCTCCCCTTCCTCAAGCCCCCAGGCTCCAGTCTAACCTTAAATTCTTGGCAGCATATGCTTTGGGAACAGATGTGACCAATGTATTGCTTTATCCTGACAAGGAGCCAAGTATATGAGCTGTGCTGCGGTTTTGAAAGTAAATCAATAAATCCTCAGTGGGATAAGTGTACTTGTCCAGTTCTCTTTACAAACTGCTGTCCAGTTAGACCTTGCAGTTCCAGTGTTATTTCAATAAATTGAACTTATCACCAAAATCAAAAGCAGGTATATTGTTGGGTCCAACAGGAGCATGTCAACTAAGCACGGTTTAAGTGAAATATGTAATCCTTACATGTGAGAAATAAATTCAAAGTGGAGCGTTGGAACATAACCACAGTGTATGTTGTAAGTGAAGTTTTACAAGTATTCAGATGGACCATCTCCACGCCCCTTCCCGCACTCCAACAACAGTTTCAGGAAGCAGTCAACATCAAGATGTGAACTTTAATTTGCTATCCAGAACTTTTAAAGAAAGGAGTTGCTATGGAAACAAATGATGTCTGGCAGAGAATTATATGTTCCAGCTAAGCCCCTTGATGTTTACCAGGAGTGGCCAACTCAAAAGAGTTTACCGTTTGGACATGTTCGAACAGTGAAGAGTGTTCCGCCACAGAATGACAGGTTGTAATGATGGATGATTCCCAGGAAGCAGTTTTCCCTGACAGCCTAGAACTACAGGTCAGGAAAAGGGGTCAGCCATAGACACTGAGTCAATATGCATACATTTCTTCATTCACAAAGCTGTAAATCTCTGAAATTCCTGCTTTGCACATTTCACAACCTCCGGATGTAGCAACAAACAGCCAATGAAAAGCTGCTTGAGGCAAACACAACAGCCAGTTTGTACACAGTCGCCACAAACCGCAACGAGATAAAAAGAATTCTATTTTTAGTAATGTTATTTGAGGATTGATTATTCACTGGGACCCTGAGGAGCCCATGGTCTTCTGCATATAATAGGTTGTGATCATTTCCTGAAGAAGGGCTTATGCCCGAAACGTCGATTCTCCTGTTCCTTGGATGCTGCCTGACCTGCTGCGTTTTCCAGCAACACATTTTCAGCTCTGATCTCCAGCATCTGCAGCCCTCACTTTCCCCTGTGATCATTTCCATCCAATTGAGATCAGACAAGGCCTCAGTATCATACAGCACAAGGGAGGAGGCAGGAGGTTGAACTTTGATGCCCGAAAAAGGAAGGACCAGAGGTGAATAAGCAGAATTTTCCACCACCAGCCAGTTCACAGGTTTGCTGCACCATCTTGCCTCCCTCCTAAAACATTTTTAAGAATACTAGGCCAGAACAAAGCAGCTACGACCAAAAAGTAATGAATATACGGTTGAGGTGATAAAATGACCTATTAATCTCAAGATATGATATGAGTAATTCCCACTTAAGTGTAGCATAACATCCTTAACTTTGTGTTCAGTTTTTCTTGAAATAAAAGAGAATTCCATTAGTCTTCTTTATTGAGCACTAGATCTACATAGTAACCATCTGTGACTCATGCATTAAATTACCTAGATCTCTCTGCACCTTAGAATTCTGCAATCATTCACCATTTTAGTAATACTTTATTTCTGTATTCTTCCTGCCAAAATGAACGACATTAGATTTTCTCACGTTATACTCTACCTGGCAGATGTTTGGCCACTCACTCATTTTAGCTTTACCTGTCTGCATCGTCTTTATATTCGCTTCACAGTATACTTTGCTATCTATCTTGGTGTCATGGAAACATGGAAAATAGATGCGTGAGTAGGCCATTCGGCCCTTCAAGCTTGCAGCACCATTCAATATGGTTATGGCTGATCATGCAATCTTAGCATCCCATTCCCGCACTCTCCCCATACCCCTTGATCCCTTTAGCCACAAGGGCCATGTCCAGCTCCCTCTTAAATATATCGAATGAACTGGCCCCAACAGCTTCCTGTGGGAGAGAATTCCACAGGTTTGCAACTCTCTGAGTGAAGAAATTCTTCCTCATCTCAGTCCTGAATTGCTTACCCTTTATTCTTAGTCTGTGACCCTTAGTTCTGGACTTCCCCAAATTGGCCACATTCTTCCCATATCTAGCCTGTCCAGTCCCATCAGGATTTTATATGTTTCTATGAGATTGCCCCCTCATTTTCCTAAATTCCAGCAAACACAAGTGCAATCAATCTAGTCTTTCCTTATATGTCAATTCTGCCATCCCAGAGTTTGTCTGGTGAACCCTTGCTGGACTTCCTTAATAGCAAGAGTGTCCTTTCTCAGACTAGGAGACCAAAACTGCACATAATACTCAAGGTGTGATCCCACCAAAGCCCTGTATAACTGCAACAAGACATCCTTACTCCGATGCTCAAATCCTCTTGCTATGAAGATCTGCATGCCATTAGCTTTCCTCACTGCTTGTTACATCTGCATGTCAACCTTCAGCGACTGTTCCACCAAGACATCTGGGTTTCATTGCGCCTCACTTTTTCCTAAGCTGCCAGCATTCAGATAATAATCTGCCTTCTTGTTTTAGCCACCAAAGTGGATAAACTCACATTTATCCACATTATATTGCAGTTACCAAGTATTTGACCACTCAACCAGCCTTACCAAGTCACCCTGCAGCCTCTTAGCAACCTTCCAAAGAACACACTGCAACCTAGCTTAGCGCGATCTGCAGATTTGGAGATATTGCATTCAATTTCTGCATCAAAATTGTTAATGTATACTGTGAACAGCTGGGATCCCAGCACTGAACCCTGCAGCAGCCCACCCATGTCATCTGTACATTTAACTACTACACCTTACATCCCCTCCTAAAAAGCTGAGGTCCCAGCACAGATCTTGAAGACTCCACTCAACATATCCAGCCAATCAGGTAATGATCCATGTATACTCTGTACACTCTGTTTACTGCCAGCCAGCCAATCTTCTAACCATGTTAATATGTTTTCCTCTACATTATGAGCTAATGTGTTGCACAATAACCTTTTCTGTGGCACTTTGTTGAATATCATCTGGAAATCTAAGGACAAAATTCTAAAAGGTTTGCCTTTATCCCCAGCAGTTTTTAATCCTTCAAAAGACTTCATTAGTTGTGTACAGATAAGTCCCCAAGTCCTGATGGACTTCATTTTAACAGCTTATAGAATCATAGTGCCATACAGCATGAAAACAGATCTTTCAATCCAACTCATCCATGCCAAACAAGCGGTGTTTGGCTCATATGTCTCTAATTCTTCCCTATTCATGTACCTGGCGAAATGTCTTTTAAATATTGCAACTGCACCAGCATTCTTCTGGCATTCTGTCACATACAAACCCCACTCTGTTTGAAAGAGTTGCCTCTCAGGTCCCTTTTAATTCTTTCTCCGCTCAACTGTAAAGTAAGCCCTCTATACTTGAACTCTCCTACTCGAGGGAAATGACCTTTTCTATTCACCTTATCTGTGCCCCTCATGATTTTATATCCCACTCAAGGTCACCCTTCAACCTCCTGCACTCCAGTGAAAAAGTCCCAGCTTATCTAGCCTCTTCTTGTAACTCAAGCCCTCCAGTCATAGCAACATCCTGGTAAATCTTTTCTGAACCCTCTCCAATTAAATAATATCCTTCCTATAACAGGATGACCAGAATTGCACACAGTACTCCAAAAGTGGCCTCATCAATGTTCTGTACAACCTCAACATGACATCCAAATTCCTATACTCAGTGATCTGAGCAATGAAGCAAAGCATGCTAAATGTCTTCTTAACCAGCCTATCTACATGTGATGTAACTTTCAAAGAATGATATACCTGAATGCCGAGGTCTCTCTGACAATACTACGCACTAACTGTACAAGTCCTGTCCATGTTCATTTTACCAAAATACATTTATCCAAATTCAACTCTATTTGTCAATCCTCAGCCCATTGGCCCAAGTGATCAAGATCCCTTCGTAATCTCAGATAATGTTCTTCATTGCCAACTATACCACCAATTTTGTTGTCATTCACGACCTTACTAACCATACCTCCTAAACTGTCATCTAATCATTTACATTAATGACAAACACTAGTGGAGTGATTCCTGGAGAACACTGCTATTCACAGGCCTCCAGTCTGGAAAACAAGCCTCCACCATCACCCTCTGTCTCCTGTCATTAAGCCAATTTTATAACCAATTGGTAAGTTCTCCAGAAATCCAATGTGATCTAAGTTTAGTAATCAGTCTACCATGCAGAACTTTGTCAAAGGCTTTACTGAAGTCCATGTGGACAACATGTACTGCACTGCCCCCTTAACTGTTTGGTTAAATTCTCAAAAAACCTCAATCAAGTTTGTCAGGCATGATTTCCCATGCACAGAACCATTGAAAGATATGGCTAGTGAGGTGGTAGATGCATTGGTGTTAATTTTTCAAAACTTGCTAAATTCTGCTAATGCTCCAATTGACTGGGAAGTATCAAATATAAACCCTCTCTTCAAGAAGGGGAGGAAGGCAGAAATAAGGAAACTAAAGGCCAGTTAACTTGGCATCTGACATGGATATCATGCTGTACTCAGTCCTTGAGGAGGTTATAGGAGGCACACAGAAGTGATACTTTAATACCTCATCGGAATTATAGCAACACTGACATTGTAACACTTCCTCTGTCCTTCACTGAAGTGTCTCCTTGTGATTAGTATCAGTCCAGAGCATGTACAAATCAGCAGGGATTTGAAATGACAATCTTCTGATTTCCAAGCCATAATCCAAGACTGAGTCTGAGTTCGGCAGGCAGAAGTGGGTACTGTAGATGCTGAAAGTTAGAGTCAAGATTAGAGTGGTGCTGGAAAAGCACAGCAGGTCAGGCAGCATCTGAGCAACAGAAAAATCGACGTTTCGGGCAAAAGCTGATGAAGGACTTTTGCCCGAAACGTCGATTTTCCTGCTCCTTGGATACTGCCTGACCTGCTGTGCTTTTTCAGCACCACTCTAATCTTGACTGAGTTAGGCAGGTTAATGGACAGGGCAGCTATTTTTGTTAATTTTGGATTTTAGACCACAAGTCATTAAACCTTTAGAGGAAAACTAAATAGAAAGTTTCTGAAAACATACCACATATCAGTAAATGTTTCAGATATATTATCCCTCATCAGAACTGCATGATATTACAAATGAACACCATCAGGAATAAGCTCCCCTCAAGCCACGTACCATTCTGATTTGGAACTACATTCCCATTCCATAATGGTCACAGGTCAACTCCATATTCCATACCTCTGGGCACCATGGGTGTATCTGCATCAGATAGACTGCAGTATTTTAAGAAGGCAGCTCGCCACCATCGTTGCAAGGGGAATTAGGAACAGGCAAGAAATTTTGCTCCAACATACATCGCCCGCATCCCATGAATGAATAAAAAATAAAACAAATGAACTGTTTCTAAAAGGAAATCTACTCATTTTATTATCCTTAAAAGAGCATTTACAGTGTAGACAAAATTATTTTCTGTGATTGTAACCTTCAAGCACAGCTCCCTTGTTGTGGGTCTTACCCTTCAAGGTATATGTCATGTTGAATTCTGATGTGTAACACAGAAGCCTAGGGATCAGCAACATCTTGATTGAAAGGGTTAGTCTTAACCCAATAGTGAGCTTCTGGATCATTGGTTTCCTTTGTCATAATGTCATAGAGTCATAGAGATGTACAGCATGGAAACAGACCTTTCGGTCCAACTCGTCCATGCCGACCAGATATCCCAACCCAATTTAGTCCCACCTGCCAGCAACTTGCCCATATCCCTCCAAACCCTTCCTATTCATATACCCATCTTGATTCCTTTTAAATGTTGCACTTGTACCAGCTTTCACCACTTCATGTGGCAGCTCATTCCATACATGTACCACCCTCTGCATGAAAAAGTTGCCCCTTAGGTCTCTTTTATATCTTTCCTCTCTCACCCTACACCTATGCCCTCTAGTTCTGGACTCACCCACCCCAGAGAAAACACTTTGTCTATTTATCCTATCCATGCCCTTCATGATTTTATAAACCTCTATAACGTCACTCCTCAGCCTCCGACGCTCCAGGGAAAACAACTCAACCTCTCCTCCAACCTTGGCAACATCCTTGTAAATCTTTTCTGAACCTTTTCAAGTTTCACAACATCTTTCCGATAGGAAGGGGACCAGAATTGCACCCAATATTCCAATAGTGGCCTAACCAATATTCAGTACAGCTGCAACATGATCTCCCAACTCCTGTACTCAATACTCTGACTAATAAAGGAAAGCATACCAAACGCCTTCTTCACTATCCTATCTACCTGCGACTCTACTTTCAAGGAGCTATGAACCTGCACTCCAATGTCTCTTTGTTCAGCAACACTCCCTAGGACCTTACCATTAAGTCGTGCTAAGATTTGCTTTCCCAAAATGCAGTATCTCATATTTGTCTAAATTAAACTCCAACTGCCACTTCTCAGCCCATTGGCCCATCTGATCAAGATCCTGTTGTAATCTGAGGTAATCTTCTTCGCTGTCCACTACACCTCCAATTTTAGTGTCATCAACAAACTTACTAACTATACCTCTTATGCTCACATCCAAATAATTTATATAAATGCTAAAAAGTAGTGGACCCAGCACCAATCCTTGTGGCACTCCACTGGTCACAGGCCTCTAATCTGAAAAACAACCCTCCACCACCACCCTCTGCCTTCTACCTTTGAGTCAGTACTGTATCCAAATGGTGAGTTCTTCCTGTATTCCATGAGATTTAACCTTGCTAACCAGTCTCCCATGGGGAACCTTGTCGAATGCCATACTGAATTCCATATAGATCCCATCTACCACTCTGCCCTCATCAATCCTTTTTGTTACTTCTTCAAAAAACTCAATCAAGTTTGTGAGACATGATTGCCAGTCTTCTGGCACCTCACCTGTGACTATTGATGATACAAATATCTCAGTAAGAGGTCCAGCAATTACCTCCCTCGCTTCCCACAGTGTTCTAGTGTACATCTGATCAGGTCCTGGGAATTTATCCACTTTTATACCTTTCAAGACATCCAGCACTTCCTCCTCTGTAATATGGATATTTTTCAAGATGTCACCATCTATTTCCTTACATTCTATATCTTCCATGTCCTTTTCCACAGTAAACACTGACGCAAAATACTCATTTAGTATCTGCCCCATTTTCTGCGGCTCCACATAAAGGCCACCTTGCTGATCTTTGAGAGGCCCTATTCTCTCCCTAGTTACCCTTTTGTCCTTAATGTATTTGTAAAAACCCTTTGGAGTCTCCTGAACTCTATTTGCCAAAACTATCTCATGTTCCCTTTTAGCCCTCCTAATTTCTCTAAGTATACTCCTACTGCCTTTCTACTCTTCTAAGGATTCACTTGATCTTGTCAATATCTGACATATGCTTCCTTCTTTTCTTAACCAAACCCTCAATTTCTTTCGTCATCCAGCATTCCGTATACCTACCAGCCTTTCTTTTCACCCTAACAGGAATAAACTTGCTCTGGATTCTCATTATTTCATTTCTGAAGGCTTCACATTTTCCAACCCAATCAGCTTTTGAAAGTTCTTACCTCGTACTGTCAAAATTGGCCTTACTCCAATTTAGAACTTCAACTTTTAGATCTGATCTATCCTTTTCCATCACTATTTCAAAACTAATAAAATTATGATCGCTGGCACCAAAGTGCTCCCCCACTGACACCTCAGTCACCTTATTTCCCAAGAGTAGGTCAAGTTTTGCACCTTCTCTATTAGGTACATCCACACATTGAATCAGAAAATTTTCTTGTACACACTTAACAAATTCCTCTTCATCTAAACCCTTAATACTATGGCAGTCCCAGTGTAAGTTTCGAAAGTTAAAATCCCCTACCATAACCACCCTATCATTCTTACAGATAACTGAGATGCCCTTACAAATTTGTTTCTCAATGTCTTCGGCTCCCAGTTTGGAAATGCCTAGCTTCTCCTTGTTTACACATTCCTGCAATCCCTCGATCCTGCACATGCCTAATTGAGTTACTTCACCATTGGCAGCTGCATATCAATCAGCTGTCTCATCCATAAATCCTTAAGATTTCTTCCCGAAACTTTTCCACATTTTTACCTCTCTACCTCTCTTCTCCTTTAAGATGCTTCTTTAAGCCTGACTCTTTTACAATGTTTTTGGTCACCTGTCCTGATACCACCTTATAAAGGAAAAGGTCACCATAGTCCAATCAGACCATAAGGCTGCTCTCGCATTAACTTGAGGATCATCATGCCTCGAGTGAGGGGAGAGTCTTACGCCATAACCTCAGCCAGTGTAGGAATCGAACCCACACGGTTGGTAATCATGTTGTATTGCAAACTAGCTGTCCAGCTATCCAGCTACCTTTCATCTGCTTCAGTGCCATACTATATTTAATGATGCTCCTGTGAGATGCTTTGAGACTTTTGCAACATTAAACAGGCCATATAAATGCAATTTATAAGTGAAATATACAGTATCGGGTGCAGCTTGCAGCCTGATAACTGAATGTTATCAGAATGCAATGCATCACTGTAAGTGTGCTTATCTGCTAACTTTGAAATTGTAAAATAAAGAGTGCCCTAGTCACCTCTGCGGTTTACAGAATGCACTGTATTATTGTCCATTAAGGTAGGCCTTATAGTGATTTCTTCAGTCTATCATATCCATTAACAGGCATTCAGTTTTGTTCTCAGTCTGTCACACCATTCCTGGAGCCAAGTGTGGCGACAGTGATCTGTGTTGGTTTCTTTAAACCGACCACCTTTCAGGACAGGCTGAAAAGTACTTGTGAGACATAAAAACAAAGAAATTTGTTAAGTATGACTCCAAACATGCACTTGATTTGCGGCTTTTAACAATGCATTTCTGTTTGTTTCATTCTTTCTCAAGTGGAGACATTCTCAACCAAATATTTTAAAATAACCAACTGGAAAATAATCTTACACACATCCTTTGCTATACTGCCAAACAGTAACTGAGGGAGAGCTCATAGCTGTCACTTAAAATCTGAATATGCATACTTATTTTTAGCCTTGCTTTAATAATTCTTTAAATACACTGAAGGTTCTTAAACAGCACCTTCCAATCATCTCCATCTGGAAGGACAAGGGCAACAGATACCTGAAGAAGGGCTTATGCCCGAAACGTCGATTCTCCTGTTCCCTGGATGCTGCCTGACCTGCTGCGCTTTTCCAGCAACACATTTCCAGCTCTGATCTCCAGCATCTGCAGACCTCACTTTCTCCTCAACAGATACATTAGAACACCACCACTTGCAAGTTCCCCTCCAAGCCACTCACTGTATTGATTTGGAAATATGTCAATGTTCCTTAACTTTAACTGGATCCAAATCCTGGAATTCCCTCCCATTGTAGGTTACGCACAGCACACGGACAGCAGCAGTTTAAGAAACAAGTTCACCATCACCTTCTCAAAGGCAAATAGGCATGGACAAGAAATGCTTCCCATGAGGTTTCCTTGTCCATGTTTAACATGAAGTCATTAGACTTTATGTTGAGGACTCTGAGTGCAACTTCCACTGGACTGTGTACCACAGTGTCTCCATTCTGCTGGTGGGACAGAACATATCCAGGGATGGTGATGGTGATGGTGATGATGGTGTCAAGGACATTGTGTGTAAGATATGATTCCATGTCTATGACAATGTCAGGCTGTTCTTTGACAAATTAACTAATATGGTAGTTATTCACTGAAATATTGTGGGCACTGTTAAGAGACTTGTAGATCACACCCACTAGTGACAACATGTCCTTACTGTTCCCCTACTCCACCCAAACTAATTCCACATCCTATCTCCTGAACTAAGGACATCTCTATTACACTGATGTCATTCTTGATTAGTAGCACTACTCCGCCACCTTCACCTAACTTCCTAATTGTCTTGAATTATCCTTTAATATTCAGAACCCAGTTCTTGACATCTTGCAGCTATGACCCTGTAACAACAATCAGATCATATTTATTTAATTCAATTTGTTTGCTCTGCTATAAAGGCTACTGCTTTTAGATACAAAGCCTTGAGTTTTATATTTTTGTTATTTCTGCAACACCTAGCTTTGACTTTTGGCCAATTCTAAGGAATTTTTCCCACTCTGTCCTTTCCTGCCATTCTCTGACCTTAGTTTCCAAAATTGTGACATTCTCACCTGGCTCAACTCTAACCCTGGATTTTGTATCTCTCCCAAACCTTGATTTCTCAACCCTTTGGTTTGTTTAAAGCCCTAATTAACATACCAGTTTTTGGACCAAGCATTCATTTTTCCAATTTTATTCGCTCAATACTAACTTGCAGATGTCTTAAGCAGTAATCCAGAGATTAGTACATTTGGGGTACAGATTTATAATATACTGCTGAGATTCTCAAGCTCTCTATGTAGAGTCTCTTTCCTATTTCTGCCTATGGCATTAGTACCATGACCACTCATTCTCTTCCTCCCACTCCAAGTTCTTCTCCAGCATAGATATTCTGAACACTGACACCAGACACAATCTTCTGGACATATGCTGCAGAGAACAGTGTCAATCCCACAAGCTACCCTGTCTCCTACATCCATGATTTGGAGGTGCCGGTGTTGGACTGGAGTGGACAAAGTTAAAAATCACAGTACACCAGGTTATAGTGCTTGTGGTTGTGGAGCAGAATCATACGACACAACTGCCTGATAAAGAAGCAGCACGTCAAAAGCTAGTGCCTCCAAATAAACCTGTTGCACTATAACCTGGTGTAGTGTGATTTTTAACTTATCCTACAACCACTACATTCATTTTGCTCCCTCTTCTTGAATGGCTTCCTGTTCTACACTGCCAGGGTCATCTTTCCAGTAGCTCTTATTCTCATGAAACAAACTGGAAGGGCTTCAAATCTCTTGGGCAATTGCCAGAGTTAAGGTTTTTTCACTTCTGTCCTCATTCATAGTTACACCCTCTTGTCAATGACTCTATAACCACAAGGTTTTATGCCCACATCTAATAATTTGGGTTGGTTGAATACAGTGCAAAGTCAAGAACTGTATCCAGCCTTAGGCTTCCTGTTTGTTGCATATTAACGCCTGGTAAGAGTTAAGGGCGGCACGGAGGCACAGTGGTTAGCATTGCTGCCTCACAGCGTCAGAGGCCCGGGTTCAATTCCCATCTCAGGCAACGGTCTGTGTGGAGTTTGCACATTCTCCCTGTGTCTGCGTGGGTTTCCTCCAGGTGCTGTGATTAGATTACTTACAGTGTGGAAACAGGCCCTTCGGCCCAACAAGACCACACCGCCCCGCCGAAGCGCAACCCACCCATATCCCTGCATTTACCCCTTACCTAACACTACGGGCAATTTAGCATGGCCAGTGAGGCAGCAGTGCTAACCACTGTGCCACCGTGCCGCTGTGGTTTTCTCCTACAGTCCAAAAATGTTCAGGTTAGGTGAATTGGCCATGCTAAATTGCCCATAGTGTTAGGTGAAGGGGTAAATGTAGGGGAATGGGTCTGGATGGGTTGCGCTTCAGCGGGTTCCTTGCCTCTGAATATTAATTGGAAAAGCGCAGCAGGTCAGGCAGCATCCAATGAGCAGGAGAATCGACGTTTCGGGCATGAGCCCTTCTTCAGAAACGTTGATTCTCCTGCTCCTTGGATGCTGCCTGACCTGCTGCGCTTTTCCAGCAACACATTTTCAGCTCTGATCTCCAGCATCTGCAGTCCTCACTTTCTCCTAGAAGATTTTCTGAATATTAATTATAAATTGTGGGCCTTGGCTAGATTGACAATGATGATTACGGCAATTGATTTTAAATGATGGAAGATCAGTACTCCTTAATGCTAATGAATGTCATATTGAATGTGGTTTTCTTTCTATCCCATTTTCTCCCAGTATCCTGTCCTTAGAGCCTATTTCTTTAAAAATTCATTCTAAGGATGAGGTTGTCATGGCAAGCTCACCAATTACTGCACAGCCATAGTTGTCCTGGTTTGAACCAACTGAATGGCTCATTCAATTATTTCAGAAAGTGTTTCATACCGGTTGCTCAGCCCTGATCAGGAGGAAATTGTAATGTCCAATCCAGATGTTTTCAGTGCTAATGTCAGTGGAAACTGCACTGATGCTTAATAAGTTGATGTCAACAAATTCTAAAAATGGGAGCAAACAAGGAATGCAGGAATGTAAAATGCACCTTTCCATTCTCCACACTGGATATAATATCCCTTTGACTCCTTCTGAAGTAATTTACAGCAGTATGGCGTAGGTTAGCTTGCTCATCTAACTAGCTACATAATTATAACATTGTAACAACACATGTTAATAAGCGAGCATTTTAAAATTCTTAAACTCAGATTCCCATATCCTGTTATACTAAATAAACATTCAATATATGTTACTAGGCCAGAGCATGTTCAACTTTTGAAATCATCTCATAAACTACAGCAATAAAAATAGAGCATTAACATTTTCTCATTGAGTCACTATATCACAAATACTTAACACAGCCTGAGCTGCTTAATTCTCACTTTTTACTTGTGTATCTCACTACACTGCTCAGGTTTTTGAATGAAGTATTTGCAGGTCAGGAGCTGATCAGTCTCTGATCAGTAAGTGGATCTCAGGTCTGCTGCATTCAAGAATTTTTTTTCTGCTAAATATCAGTCTGAACAAAAACATATTCAAAAGAATGGAATATCCATATGATAGTTATTATAAGTATTAATACATAGTTCTTCCTGTAATAGTAGAAATATGAAATCGTGTTCCAAACACAAATCTATGGATGCTAACTGAATCATTCAACTGAACATAAAGATCTGTTGCTAAAAGATATAAAGCCAAGGTGAGTGAAATAAGTCATAATGCAGCTAAGTCACAATCACATTGTATGCCACGTGTTATGTGCTTGTCAGTGAATGACTGTATTTTTGAAAAGTATTTCTTGGATAACGGCAACATTTCAGACCAACTCTTGGTGCATTTTATATAAAATGCCTGAATATATGCCAAAGGATGCTCTAAATAAACCGAATGGACAGAAAGTCAAATGAATAAGTTAAATCAAGTGTAGTTTTCAGGTATCACAAGGTTTACTAGGTTGAATCAGTGATAAAAAGATAGTTGAGTAGAGAAATTGCAAATAAAGAACTAATAGCTCTGTCCTGGCAATGTTTGAAGGAGAATTTGAAGGTAAGAACCAAAGAGGAAGCAGGACAATTATATGGATGAATGATATTGAGTAGACTGAGGGAGGTTTGAGAAAAACTGGAGAAAAAGTGCTGGAGAAACTCAGTAAGTGTGACAACATCTGTGAGGAGAGGACCACAGTTAGCATTTTCAGTCCAATTTGACTCTTCAAAATAAATTGCCCACTGAGACTATGGCAGACACAAATGAATGAACATAATTGACCTGTGGGCAGTGGTAGTTTAATTTTTGCTCCTTATTTATGGAAAATAATGTCAACTCATGTCACTAAATATAGGCTTAACTTCTCAAATTGCTTCCAGCATGATTTGATTTGAGTTACTTCTGACATAGAGATAACCTGTTCCTAGCATGAAGCAGTTGTCCCCTCCTCCATCTCTAGCCATTGTAACTTACAATGCTTATAAGGAAATTAAACAGTTTAAAATAACAAGACAAATAGTTTAGATGGTAATGCCTTAACTGCTTGGCAATATTATACCTCAATACAATTTCTAAGCTCACTACCCTAAATGCTGGCCTTATGAGAAATGTTCACAGCTGTTGAACAATTTTGTTAAAAAATTGTGTGGTTTTGAATCATAAGTGGAAAGTAAAAGTTCCTCCCTGATGTATTTTTAGTTAATGTGTTTATATCAAACATTTCGATTTAATTGAGTTTTGTGTAAAGATGACTCAGTATCTTGACAAAGGTCGTGCAGTTGATACGGTTTACATGGACTTCAGTAAAGTCTTTGACAGCATAGAAGGCTGGTCCAAAAGGTAAGAGCCCATGAGATCCAGGGCAAATTGGAAAACTGGACCCAAAATTCATTTACAAATAAGAGGCAAAGGATGATGGTGGAGTGTTTTTTTTTGTGTGTGATTGAAAGCCTGTGACCATCGGTGTACCACAGGGATCTGTGCGAGTGAAATAACTCCACAGAGGCCAGAATCCCATTACCAAATCACCCTTTATTTATACATAGAAAATTCTTGACTCTGTTACAGCCGCGTCAGAATCAACTCCCAGGTTGTCAGGATGTCTGATACTCCTGTTTATATCTGTCAGTCAGGGTCTCTGTTTGGACCAGCTTAACAGCGCTAATCAGGGGATTATGACCTCGTTATAATCACTACAGCTGGGACCTTTGTTGTTTTTTAATGTACATTAACAACTTGATGTGAATATCATAGAATCTCTACAGTGTGGAAACAGGCCCAACAAGTCCACACTGATTCTCCAAAGAGTAACCCACCCAGACCCATTACCATACCCTATTATCACCCCTCACTAATGCACCCAACCGACACATCCCTGAGCACTATCGGCAATTTCCCATAGCCAATCCACCTAACCTACACATCTTTGGAGAGTGGGAGGAAACCAGAGCACCCGGAAAAAAACCTCACACAGAAACGGGGAGAATGTGCAAACTCCACACAGACAGTTGTCCAAGGCTGGAATCAAACCTGTGTCTCTGGCACTGTGAAGCAGCAGTGCTAAGCATTGAGCTATCATGCTGCCCATATAGAATGTATAATTAGTAAATTTGCAGATCACACAAAATTTGGTGGCTTTGTTGAAAATGACAAGGATGGTCTCAGGCTACAGTCTGATATTGATCAGCTAATAAATTGGGCACAGCAAAGTCAGATGGAATTTAATCCTGATAAGTGTGAGGTGATGCATTCTGGGAGATCTAATAAGAAAACAATATGCACAATGGTCCCTGAGAGGTGCCAAGGGATGAAGGAACTTTGGCGTACAAGTCCATAGATCTCTGAAAGCGTCAAAAGAAGTAGACAGGATAGTGAAGAAGGCATATGGAATGCTTGCTTTCATTAGTCACAGTGTAGAGTACAGGAACAATGTGATCTTGTTGCAACCTTGTAAAATATTGGTTAGGCCACAGGTGGAATACTATGTGTAATTCTGGTCACCACACTATGGTAAGGGCATGGTTGCACTGGAGAGGATGCAGAGAAGATTCAGTAGAAGATGCTGCTTGGGATGAAAAGTTTCAGTTGTGAAGAGAGAATGGATAAGCTGAGTTTGTTTTATATAGAGTACAGGAGGGTGTGGGGAGATCTGATTGTGGTATAAAATTATGAGAGGCATATACAATGTGAGAATATTGTCCCCACAGCAGATGTCTCAAAGGTCAGGAGGTGTAAGTTGAAAGTGAAGGGCAAGTGGTTGAGAAGAGATCTGAGAAAAAATTTACCAGAGAGTGGTAGAAATATGGAATCTGTTGCCTGAGAGGTTGCTGGAGGCGGGTATTCTCACAAGAGTTAAGATTCATCTGGAAAGTACTTAAAATGCCAGGGTACAGTAGGCTGTGGACGAAGTGCAGGTAAATGGGATTAGTATAGTTTGGGGTTTGTTGATTAACATGGACATGGTGGGCCAAAGATCCTGTTTCCATCTTGTATGGCTCTATGCCTATTATTTTAATAGGTTTGCTGTTCCATTCATTAAATTGAGCTCAAACAGTAAAAGAAAGTGAGCAGTTAAAAATCCAACAAAAACATTTTGACTAGTTTGTGGGATTAAATGAGCCTTGACAATTATCTCTGGACTCTATTGCTGGTTTATAAATTAGAAATGTTGGAGCAGCAAATCAGACAATCTATAAACATCACATGGTATATATTCATGCGGAAGGGACAAGAACATCTGTGATTCAGACAGTGGCTGAAAAAGGAAAAAAAAAGTCTTGTCAATCAGATAAACTTTCTTTCAATTCCACTCCCACTTAGCATACTCTCCACTGAAGGAGTTTCCAGTTCAAGAAATACATTTTGTGGATTGGAGTTAATTGATTAAGTCACAATAAACATCAAAAGTGTATGTAAATCTTGTCTCACCTTGACTACATAATGACCTTCTAGCGCATCCACGTTTACACTAGATGCTAATTGTTAATCTGATAATGAATGATAATTAGGTTTTGAGGTATTAAATATGTTTTTAATGGTATCCTAAACAGTTCTGTTGTGTATTTTTCATGTTGGCACTCAATGCATTTGCATTAATGTTAATTTCAAAGAGATTTTGAATAAAAGTGATTTTTAAAAAAATATTCTTCAGTATTGGATAAAATTGGCAAGGTCACATGAGTTGCCCTGACAGCAGACAGCAGCACTGAAATCCATGTGAAGATGACCCATTGATATACAGGAGGATAATTAAATCATCTCATGAAGCCAAACTAAAATTTAATGGGAATGATTTGCTACTGGTTTTGCATTTGTGGTGAGGTATGAGCCGGGTAAGAGAATTTAAAACTATTTATAATAAACTTTAAATACTGGAATTCCTTCCTAAATTTCTCTGTCTCTTTGTCTGCCTTTAAGACCTAAATCTTTGATAAACATCTAGCCACCTGTATCTCCTTATGTGGCACTTTATGAAATCTTGTTTGGCATGAAGGCAACCAACACAGAGTTAGTCCTATACATGTTCTTTGATTGATTAGTTGATTTATTGACACGTGTACTGAGGTACAGTGAAAAGCTTTGTTCACAAGCATTACAAGCAGATCATAGTAAGCAAGGATGTACAGATCAAAAAGACTTAGACAGAGTAATGCAGGTTACACGGCAGAGAGTGCATTAGGCGAGATAAGTGTTAGCAAAATCAGCATTATTTGAGACTAGAGAGTCCTTTTATCTGTGTAATAACAACTGGGAAGAAGCTGTTCCTAAACCTTCGGTAACTTCTGCCTGATGGAGGAGGCTGTAGGAGATCATTACTGGGGTTTGATGATGTTGGCAGCCTTTTTGCAGCAACGAACCATGTACATGGAGTCCATCAATGGAAGATTGGCTTCCATGATGTTCGGGGCTGTGCACACCACCTTGTGCAATTTCTTATGGTCCTGGACAGAGCAGTTACCATACCAGGACATTATGCACCCAGACAGCAGTGCTTTCAAGGGGTGTATCTGGAGAAGCTGGTGAGGGTCCTTGCAGACAGGCCAAATTTCCTGAGCTTCCTGAGGAAGGAGAGGCACTGTGCCTTCTTGACAGTCATGTCTATGTGGAAGGTCCAGGGCAGGTTGTCAGTTATCAACACTCCGAAGAACTTGACACTGTCCACCCTCTCAACCTCAGTTCTGTTGATGGGGGTGTGTTCCCCTCCTTTCTTTATGAAGTCAATGATTAGTACTTTAATTTTGCCGACATTGAGAGAGAGGTTGTTATCATTGCACCAGATCATCTCTATTTCCCTTCAGTGTTTTGACTCTACATTGTTAAATATCCATCTAACTCTGGTGTCATCAGCAAACTTGTTGATGGTATTCATTTGGAATTTGGTTACACAGTCAAGGATGTACAGGGAGCACAGTAGGGGGCAGTCATGGATGTACAGGGAGTACAGTAGGTGGTGATCATGGATGTACAGGGAGCACAGTAGGGGGCAGTCATGGATGTACAGGGAGTACAGTAGGTGGTGATCATGGATGTACAGGAAGTACAGAAGGGGGCAGTCATGGATGTACAGGGAGTACAGTAGGGGGCTGACACCCACAGGAAAGAAAATGTCTTCATTGCTGTTGGTTTGATGGAGGAGAAAGTCCTCAATCTAACCAGAGAGGTCCTGGATCTTCAAATGTAACTCAAAGTCTGCCAGCTGTCACAGCCGATATTCATGCAATCTCTTTGAACCAATACTAGTTCTTCACTAACTGTGCTGGTATAGCTGTACCTTTATCTTATAACCCTGCAGAACATTCCAATGTTATATGACAGTTGGACAAGCCACTTCTTTCATCACAAGTTACACCTCTTCTCCATATCCTCCCTGCAGCTGACATTGAATCCAATTCCTGGTCCTCATAGTTAATGCCCTTTCCACTAGTCCTGTCCACAAGGGGCTGAGTCTTGAATGGAACCCTCTGAGTGTCCTGCTATACCTATGAGTCACGATACTCGAGCACTTCTCCGAGGGAAACATTATTGAGTTCCTTTATTCCATCAGTCAAACTGAAAATCAGTGTACTGCCGTGATAGCTCTTCAACAAATGCAACCTTTTTTTTAGTTTGAAACCTTTTTCATCTTTAGGCATGTCATTAGATCGTTCTGCTCTCAGTCCCCTTTGTGCTGAGCTGCTGTCATGTTGAGTCTTTGGAATGTGTTGATCACTGCTCAAAGTCTTCCCTTCTAATTGACCTCAAACTCCCGTGAATTCAAGTAAACTAATTCCTCAAGAACTTGCAGAGGTGCCCCATCTTGATGCTGTTATACACTTCTCAATCTACATCCTGCGATGAGTACCCTACTTTCATCATCCTCCCTCTGAAGATCTTCATACCCCTTTACATTTTGAAGATTGTGTCCCATAGGAAGCGATCTTCCATAATCTCATGTCCTGTGCTCTACAGTCCGGGAGCTTCATGGTTTCTCAAGAAGCAACTTCAAATTCAGTGTCCTCACACCATCTATTGATCAGTCATTCCTTCCTAAAGATGCAGCTTTGTTCATGTTCACTCCGGACATTGCATGCCCAACCACCTTGCCACTAAATAGGCAAGAAGAAACCTCGAGTGATCCAGAGAGATCATCCATCAATCTACACCACTCTCAAGCTTCTAAATGTGGACAAGCTAATACGCTACAAAAAAAACAATGTATCCACTCTAGATTCCCATGGACTGACCTAGTGGAGTGCCCCCATTTTCAAGCCATCATCCTTCCTTATTCTCAGAGGTGGAGTCCAGTTCGGCCTCCATGGTCATTTATATGAGACAGATGTCCCATTTTCCACTGTCCGTGTTGATGGTTCTCTCAGGATATGAAACGACGTCAAACTACAGTCAATTTCCTTTCCTCCTTTTGTCTTTTCTTCCTCAAGTGCCAGCAGTCATGACTCCTTTGATGCTCAGACAGCTCATAATTCTGCTTAGTAGGAGCAAATTACTACAGATGCTGGGATCTTTAGTGAAACCAAAAAATGCTGGGGATCACAGCAGATCAGGCAGCATCCATGGACAGAGAGCAAGCTAACGTTCTGAGTTTAGATGACTCTTCATCTGAGCTCTGAAATGTTAGCTTGCTTTCTCTCAATGGATGCTGCCTGACCCACTGTGATCTCCAGCATTTTTGTTTTCAGTCAAAATTCTAGATTACAGAGTAGAACAAAAAATTACCAGCATCCCAATCTTCAAAATTGATTTGTTGGCGTGGCGTGGGCAGTGGGAATAAGGGAAATATTAATGGTCTAATGATAATGATATAAAGGGAAAAGACAAAGGTCTTGTAGGGTAATGGTTAAGTTCTATTGAATAGTTTACATCATTAGTGATCCCTGCTGATGTTGAGTCAAATTTAGAATTAGGATCAAGCTGCAATGTTGTTTCCTACCTATTTATGTACAGAGTGAATAAAGTTAATAAAGGTTCCTGATCACCAGTATGAAGACAGACCTCTTTACAAACACAGAATGACATGTGTATACGTGTATATGGTAACATATACATCTCAGAAACAAATATAAAATTGATCAGGCCATTCATATTGCAGTATCTACATTCGAGTTTGAAATAGTTGATGAAGAGCTCGTGACATAATGTTAATTTGGTAGTCTTATGCTAATGCTCTGACATGTAGTAGAATTTCAATTCTGTAAATAAATCTGGGATACATTGTTGGTATTATAATGATGAACATGGCAACTAATGTAATCTGTGGTTAAAAACCCAGCTGGTTCACTTTAGGAAAGAAATCTGGTCCCCTTGCTGAGTTTGGCCTCCATGCGAATCGAAATCCATAACAATGTGGTGTCTCTTAATTACCTCCTGAATTGGCCGAGTAAGCCATTCTGTTCAAAGATAATTAGGGGTTGGCAACAAAGGAGAAAAACACTTGAATGATATAGAATTCCGGGCGCTTTGCCATTGAATTGAATCAAACTATGCTTATCAATAAATCTGCTTCTAAATTTCACTTGAGGGCAGCAGCAACTGTGTGGGGTACATAAGCTTTCCTTTATATCTAGGAGATCTATCAAATTTGAGACAGTAAAATGTTTTCTTAGAGTAGATATTAAGAGACTATTTTTCTGGTGGAACAACCAAATTAGATCTTCAAACTAGAGCTAAGCTTTTCAGGGATGAAATGAGAGAGCACTGTTTCACACAAAGGAGGATAGACAACTGGGAACTCTCCAGCAAAACATTGTAGCTGCCAGAGCAATTGGAACTCTCAGTCATTTTCCCAGGGTTGGGGCATCGAGGACTAGAGGGCATCGGATGAAGGTTAGAGGGGAAAGAATAAAGGGAAATCTGAGGGGCAACATTTTTACATAGAGGGTAGTATGCATATGGAATGAGCTGCCAGTAGAAGTGGTAAAGGTGGGTGCTTTGATCACATTTAAAAGGCATTTGGATAAATACATGGATAAGAAAGGATTAGAAGGATACGGGCCAAGTGCAGGGAAATGGGGTTAGCATAGAGTCATAGAGATGTACAGCTTGGAAACACATCCTTTGGCCCAACCCGTCCATGCCGACCAGATATCCCAACCCAAACTAGTCCTACCTGCCAACGCCCGGCCCATATCCCTCCAAACCCTTCCTATTCATGTACCCATCCAAATGCCTTTTAAATGTTGCAATTGTACCAGCCTCCACCACATCCTCTGGCAGCTCATTCCATACACGTACCACCCTCTGCGTGAAAAAGTTGCCTCTTAGGTCTCTTTTATACCTTTCCCCTCTAGCCCTCTAGTTCTGGACTCCCCGACTTTGTCTATTTATCCTATCCATGCCCCTCATAATTTTGTAAACCTCTATAAGGTCACCCCTCAGCTTCCGACGCTCCAGGAAAAACAGCCCCAGCCTGTTCAGCTTCTCCCGGTACCTCAGATCCTCAACCCTGGCAACATCCTTGTAAATCTTTTCTGAACCCTTTCAAGTTTCACAACATCTTTCCGATAGGAAGGAGACCAGAACTGCATGCAATATTCCAACAGTGGCCTAACCAATGTCCTGTACAGCCGCAACATGACCTGCCAACTCCTGTACTCAATACTCTGACCAATAAAGGAAAGCATACCAAACACCTTCTTCACTATCCTATCTACCTGCGACTCCACTTTCAAGGAGCTATGAACCTGCACTCCAAGGTTTCTTTGTTCAGCAACACTCCATAGGACCTTACCATTAAGTGTATAAATCCTGCTAAGATTTGCTTTCCCAAAATGCAGCACCTCGCATTTATCTGAATTAAACTCCATCTGCCACTTCTCAGCCCATTGGCCCATCTGGTCCAGATCCTGTTGTAATCTGAGGTAACCCTCTTCGCTGTCCACGACACCTCCAATTTTGGTGTCATCTGCAAACTTACTAACTGTACCTCTTATGCTCGCACCCAATTCATTTATGTAAATGACAAAAAGTAGAGGGCCCAGCACCGATCCTTGTGGCACTCCACTGGTCACAGGCCTCCAGTCTGAAAAACAACCCTCCACCACCACCCTCTGTCTTCTATCTTTGAGCCAGTTCTGTATCCAAATGGCTAGTTTTTCCTGTATTCCATGAGATCTAACCTTGCTAATCAGTCTCCCATGGGGAACCTTGTCGAACGCCTTACTAAAGTCCATATAGATCACATCTACTGCTCTGCCCTCCTCAATCTTCTTTGTTACTTCTTCAAAAAACTCAATTGAGTTTGTGAGGCATGATTTCCCACGCACAAAGCCATGTTGACTATCCCGAATCAGTCCTTGCCTTTCCAAATACATGTACATCCTGTCCCTCAGGAATCCCTCCAACACCTTGCCCATCACCGAGGTCAAGCTTACCGGTCTATAGTTCCCTGGCTTGTCTTTACCGCCCTTTTTAAACAGTGGCACCACATTTGCCAACTGCCAGTCTTCCGGCACCTCACCTGTGACTATCGATGATACAAATATCTCAGCAAGAGGCCCAGCAATCACTTCTCTAGCTTCCCACAGAGTTCTCGGGTACACCTGATTAGGTCCTGGGGATTTATCCACCTTTAACTGTTTCAAGTCATCCAGCACTTCCTCCTCTGTAATCTGGACATTTTGCAAGATGTCACCATCTATTTCCCTACAGTCTATATCTTCCATATCCTTTTCCACAGTAAATACTGATGCAAAATATTCATTTAGTATCTCCCCCATTTTCTGTGGCTACATACAAAGGCCGCCTTGCTGATCTTTGAGGGGCCCTATTCTCTCCCTAGTCATCCTTTTGTCCTTAATGTATTTGTAAATAACCTTTGGATTCTCCTTAATTCTATCTCATGTCCCCATTTTGCCCTCCTGATTTCCCTCTTAAGTATATTCCTACTTACTTTATACTCTTCTAACGATTCACTCGATCTATCCCGTCTATATCTGACATATGCTTCCTTCTTTTTCTTAACCAAACCCTCAATTTCTTTAGTCATCCAGCATTCCCTATACCAACCAGCCTTCCCTTTCACCCTGACAGGAACATACTTTCTCTGGATTCTTGTTATCTCATTTCTGAAGGCTTCCCATTTTCCAGCCGTCCCTTTACCTGCGAACATCTGCCTCCAATCAGCTTTTGAAAGTTCTTGCTTAATACCGTCAAAATTGGCCTTTCTCCAAGTTAGAACTTCAACTCTTAGATCTGGTCTATCCTTTTCCATCACTATTTTAAAACGAGTAGAATTATGGTAGCTGGCCCCAAAGTGCTCCCCCACTGACACTTCAGTCACCTGCCCTGCCTTATTTCCCAACAGTAGGTCAAGTTTTGCACCTTCTCTAGTAGGTACATCCACATACTGAATCAGAAAATTGTCTTGTACACACTTAAGAAATTCCTCTCCATCTAAACCTTTAACACTATGACAGTCCCAGTCGATGCTTGGAAAGTTAAAATCCCCGACCATAACTACCATATTATTCTTACAGATATCTGAGATCTCCTTACAAGTTTGTTTCTCAATTTCCCTCTGACTATTGGGGGGTCTATAATACAATCCCAATAAGGTGATCATCCCTTTCTTATTTCTCAGTTCCACCCAAATAACTTCCCTGGATGTATTTCCAGGAATATCCTCCCTCAGCCCAGCTGTAATGCTATCCCTTATCAAAAATGCCACTCCCCCTCCTCTTTTGCCTCCCTTTCTATCCTTCCTGTAGCATTTGTATCCTGGAACATTCAGCTGCCAGTCCTGTCCATCCCTGAGCCATGTTTCCATAATTGCTAGAAATGTGTTGCTGGAAAAGCGCAGCAGGTCAGGCAGCATCCAGGGAACAGGAGAATCGACGTTTCGGGCATAAGCCCTTCTTCAGGAATGGGGAAAGTTTGTCCAGCAGGCTAAGATAAAAGGTAGGGAGGAGGGACTTGGGAGAGGGGCGTCGGAAATGTGATAGGTGGAAAGAGGTCAAGGTGAGGGTGATAGGTCAGACTGGGGTGGGGGCGGAGAGGTCGGGAAGAAGATCTCAGGTTAGGAAGGCGGTGCTGAATTTGATGGATTTGACTGAGACAGGGTGGTGGGAGGAGAAATGAGGAAACTGGTGAAATCCGAGTTCATCCCTTGTGGTTGGAGGGTTCCTAGCCGGAAGATGAGGCGTTCTTCCTCCAACCGTCGTTTTGTTGTGGTCTGACGATGGAGGAGTCCAAAGACCTGCATATCCTTGGTGGAGTGGGAGGGGGAAACGTCGATTCTCCTGTTCCCTGGATGCTGCCTGACCTGCTGCGCTTTTCCAGCAACACATTTCCAGCTCTGATCTCCAGCATCTGCAGACCTCACTTTCTCCTTCCATAATTGCTATGAGATCCCAGTCCCATGTTCCTAACCATGCCCTGAATTCATCTGCCTTCCCTGTTAGGCCCCTTGCATTGAAATAAATGCAGTTTAATTTACTAGTCCTACCTTGTCCCTGCCTGCCCTGACTGTTTGACTCACTTCTGTTCTCAGCTGTACCCATCTCAGATTGATCTCTTTCCTCACTATCTCCCTGGATTATGATTGATGGTAACAGATTAGTTCCATCAAGTCTGTGTGACAGTCCAAACATAAAGCTGCCTGTCAAAGTCCATATTAAAGAGAGTTCATGTATTGTAAACAATTAAAGTCATCATAACCCCAGAGGACTGCACTCTTGTAAGAGAGAGAGAGAGAGAGAGACAATTGGTGGTGAGCTTAACCTGAGGGTCACCATGCAGTAAGACTGAGAAGGAGGGACCTTCATGGTAGCCTGAACTGGTACAGGAATTGAATCTGTGCTGTTGGCATCATTCTGCATCACAGACTGGCTGTCCAGTCAACTGGGTTAGCTGGTCCCAGGAGACAATTGTTATTGGAGACAATGGTTGTTGAAATAAATATATTAAAGCAAATGGAAAGCAAAGTAAGATGGTGTCATTAAGCTAGCTATGTGAGGAACAACCAGCAAGGGCTGGACTGAGCCCTATGCTCAATAAAATTGTATAATTGTGAGGTTTAAGTACTAACCATGACATAAATATGCTGAAATCATGCATTATGTGTTCTGACCAGGGAGTGAGAGAAGGTTTTGATAAAGAAGGTCATATGTAACTGTGTATATTGGCCCAGATAATGCTTGACCAGGATGACTCATGGTTTGCCCTGCTGTCAAGACTTGGTAAGGCATGAAAAATTTGTGTCCACATAGTTGATGTAACTGAGAGTTGGTGGCAGGGGAAATCAGTGCAATAGAGTAGCTGGGATCTTGGTGAAAAGGGTCGACTGCTCACAGTTTACTACTTTTCTGTGTTTGCTGTTATAAGCAAATTCCAACACTTTGCACAATATACCTATTTGCAGAGCATTATTATATTTCAAAAGGAGTAATAGTTCTAATATGAGCCCCACTACAGACCTTCCTCTAGCCAGAAATTTTACCTTTATTCTTGTTCCTTAGCCAATTTTACATCCACGAAGCCACTGCCACTTTAACCTCATGAGCTTCAATTTGGCCAACAAGTTTATTGTGAGGTAAGCTATTAAATGCCATTTAATAATCTACATGAAACACTCCAGCCACATTAGCCTCACCAAACATCCCCATTAATTCATTAAGTAACTTAAGCAAGCTTGTCAGGCATGCCAGATGTTCAACATGACCTCCCCTCCACCTTGGTGTCACCAAGAATAAGCAGTAAATGCCAGATTTACCAGTGATATCAGATTCAAAATTAATTTAGAGAACAATATCCAACAAAAGTTGAAGATTTTAGGATTTATTGGAGATTAGTGGGCCAACAGAATAGATCTATTTGTCAGTGGTATGTGAAACCACAATTATTAATGTGGAATCTAATGAAAGAGACCTGGTAAGTGCTTTCTGGGTTGCTGGCAACATTTTCAGTTCAGCACTCTATACAAAATGGAACATCTATTTTCCCTTTAAAAAAAATGCTCCTTCATCTATTAACTTTAATGTACTGAATTTGCATCAGGAATGGAAAATAGCATGCAGCTATAGTGATTACAGAAGTGGGAACACATCACTGAGCCTGGCCCTCTGAGATTAAAAACCCAATCACAATAAAAAAAAGTAAGAGCAACAGAACAATAAATCAGATTATTTTTGTACTGATTCACAGCAAAATTGAAATGAAAGTGCCACGGGTTTATCACGAAACTCTTAGAATGCAGAAGGAGGCCATTCAGCCAATCATATCTGCACTGGCACTTTCATCTTTTTAACTTGATGCCAGTCCCCTGCCCTTTGCCTATCACCCTGTACATTGTTTTTGTGTAGTCAGCCAATGCCCTTTTGAATGTCTCAATTGAACTTGCCTATGCCACATTTCCAGGTAAGGTGTCCCACACCCTAACTATTCAGTGTGCAAAAAAGTTTTTTTCTCACCCTGATTTGTTTTTTTTACAAAACAAATTAAAACTGTGTTCTTTGGTTCTTGATCTGCTTACAAGTTGGAGAAGTCTTTTCATAGCCATTCTTTGCTGATCCACCACACAACTTAAAGTCTTCTATCCCCAATCTTCTCTTAGTCTTTTCATCTTTGACTGCTCATAATTGATGTGTCTCATCCTTGGAACCATCCTCATAAACCTCTTCTATACTCTCTCACAATACTTTCACATTCTTCCTATCTCCAGCTGAGGTCTAGTTAGTATTTTACAGAAGTTCATCATAACCTCCCTGCTCTTCTACTCTATGCTAGAATACTATATGCTTTATAAATAGGGGGAGGCAATGGCCTAGCGGTATTATCACGAGACTATTAATCCAGAAACTCAACTAATGATATGGGGACATTGATTCAAATCCCTTCATGCAGATGGTGTGAATTCAATAAAAAAAATCTGGAATTAAGGGTCTGTATTCCCTGTACACTCATGACTGTGTGGCCAATCTAACTCCATCCGAACTCCATCTACAAGTTCACTGACAACACCACCGTCGTAGGCTGGATATCAAACAATGATGCCAAAATACAGGAAAGAGCTTGCTGACATGTTGCAAAGATAACAATCTCTCCCTCAATGTCAGCAAAACTAGAGTTGATCATCAACTTCAGAAAGCAAGGAGGACTACACACCCCTATCTACATCAATGGAACTGAAATGGAGATGTTTGAGCGCATCAAGTTCCTTGGAGTGACAATAACCAACAATCTGTCCTGAAAAATGTGTTGCTGGAAAAGCGCAGCAGGTCAGGCAGCATCCAAGGAGCAGGAGAATTGATTCTCCTGCTCCTTGGATGCTGCCTGACCCGCTGCGCTTTTCCAGCAACACATTTTTCAGCTCTGATCTCCAGCATCTGCAGTCCTCACTTTCTCCTAACAATCTGTCCTGGACCACCCGCGTTGATGCAACAGTCAAGGAGGCACAACAACGCCTCTTCTTCCTCAAGAGGCCAAGAAAATTCAGCATGACCATAAGGACCCGCACCAACTTTTATAGATGCACAATCAAAAGCCTTCTATCTGCATGCATCACGGCTTGATATGACAACTACTCTACCCAGGGCCATAAGAACCTACAGAGAGTTGTCAACATAGCCCAGATCATCACACAAGCCAACTTTACATCCATTGACTCCATCTACACTTCACACTGCCACGGAAAATCAGTCAACATCATCAAAGACCCGTCCCACCCTATTTATAATCTCTTCCAACCTCTTCCATCAGGCTGAAGATGCAAAATCTTGTGATGAACTTTTGTATCAACAGGTTCAAGAACAGCTTCTTTCTCACTGTTATTAAACATATAAATAGACCTCTCAAATTTCAAATCTAATGCTGATCTTACTTTCTGGGCACCTTCTTTGCAATCGTGACTTTGTATTCCTTGCTCTGTTCGATCACTCGGCAATCTTTGTATGTTATGATCTGTCTGTACTACATGCAAAAAAATACTTTTCACTGTACTTAGATATGTGTGACAATAATAAACCAAATTTTTGAAAAAGGGTCTAATAATGACCATGAGGCCATTGTCCATTGGTGATTGTTGGACAAACCCATTTTTTTTCAGTAATAACCTGTATGAAAGGAAATTGCCAACCTTACCTGGGAATGCATTTGACGTTTAAGACCCCCCTGAGCAGTATGGGCCTAGCTAGAGATGCCCACATCCCATGAGTGAATAATAAAAAGAACAAAATTTGGCAATGATCCCCTTCAGGAAATATTAGAATAACAGACCATAATGTTGGTGAAAGACTAAGGTTTTATGAAGTATAACAATGAAAGAGAATGAGTGAGACAGGGAGATGTGGGGAAGGAATTCCAAAGGTTTGAGCTAGGCTCATCATTCCTAGAGGTTAGATTAGGCACAGAGGAACTTTTGGAGTCAGCGAGTTTTTTTGTCTTGCCGATTGCAAGGGAAAGAAATCAGTGATATTTCTTCATCATTTACCCCTTTAGCAAAGATGACCATGTTTTCAGGTAAGACCCATGTAATTCTGAGGCTCTATGCATATCTCACATCTGAAAGAAACATGAAGTGTGAAATTAGATAGCATTGGGTCATTTGCTCAGTGCTTTCTGAGTCAGAACGTTGAAGGTTCACAAACCTATTCCTAATCTAACTTGCACTATCAATCCATCAGTAAAATGTCTGCACTTTTTAAAATGGACATTAAACCCAGTCCCTGCTCTCAAAGATACTAGGATATGATTTGAAGAACAGACGTTTTGCAATTTCCTTTATACTATCCTCCCACCAACATCATTAAATCAGATTATATGGTTGGTTGCCATTGGTTGGATCATGTTATATATAATTTGTGATCTCTAAACATCACGACAGTGACGAGATGCTAGCTTTACTCCATTTGCGGAAAGGATTTAATGATTGTTTCATTAGGTAAGTTCAAGTCTTTCTTCAATTAATGACATTGGATTGAATTTTCCCTTTTGCAGTCAAAGTCTGATAGCAAGTGAGTTCCTTGGTGTCTGTCCTCCAGAGGCTGAGATAAATTTTCTCAAACAATTTTCCACTTTTCATCTCTTTCATTTTGTGTCCAAGTTGTTGGATGCAATCACTAGGGAATCTCATTACCAGAGAGGCTGAAGTACTTTTTATGGACAAGAAATAGGGTATAAATGTGGTGAATTGGGGGTATTATGAAATGCAAGTGGATGGAAATAAGGTAGACAGCACTCAAGGATGAGATTCTGAAGTTATCATTTAATGTTTAAGGGGAAATTCAGGAAAACTTGCTGTATTGTCGAGTATCTGATTTTTTTCACTCTCATCATATCTTGTCACCTTTTTCACCTTTACGCTCACCACAGCAGGGAGGGTAAATTCCATCCATCAATATTGTGCTTCATGTTCAAATTATCCAATCATGAAATCTATTCAAGCTTTTTTAATCACTGAAAGGACTTTTGATGTGAATCCCCCCTTATCTTGAAAGGTAATTGAGTTCAGTGTAACTTTATCTCTCGGTTGAGTCTGACCAGCCAGTATGATTCTATTGGATCTGGCTGATACCCATTGTTGCAACCACACAGGAATATTTGTTTTTATTCATTCATGGGATGAGAGCATCATTGGCTGGGCCAGCAATTATTGCCCAGTGTCAGAAATCACAAGACCAGTCACAACCAGGTTATAGTCTAACAGGTTTATTTAAAATCACAAGTTATCAGAGCACTGCTCCTTTGTCAGGTGAAGTGTGACTTCTGACTTTGTCCACCCCAGGCTAACACCAGCAATTCCACATCACAATTCTCCATGAGGGCAGTTAAGAGTCAACCATATTCAACCACCTGATGAAGGAGCAATGCTCCAAAAGCTACTGCTTCCAATTAAACCTGTTGGACTATAACCTGGTGTTATGTGATCTTTAACTTTGTACACCCCTGTCCAACACCGGCATCTCCATATCATGGCAACCATATTACTGTGGGTCTGGAGTCACATGTAAGCCAGACCAGGTAAGGATGGCAGTTTCCTTTCCTAAAGGACATCTGTGAAGTTTTTCAAACAATCGACAATGGATTCATGATCATCATTAGACTCTTACTTCAAGATTTTTATCAAACTCAAATTCCACCATCTGCCAATGTGGGATTTGAACTCAAGTCCCCAGAACATTGTCTAGTCTCTGGACTAATGATCCAGCAATCCGCATGGATAGGACCAATCCAATGCCACTTGAATAGAAGGCCAAATTTTAAATATGTTCCAACTCATTGGGGACCACGTTTGATCTGAAACCACTATCTAGCTTTTTCAGGGTAGAAGTTGATTATTTGCAAAAATCTTCACAACATTCTAACCGATAAAAGAAAATAAATGGATCACCCTTTGAAGTAGAAAATTTGTAAAAAACATCACTTAAATACCGTTTCAAGCAACCAAATGATCAACTATTATTTTTATTATAATTTTATAATTTTAATTTGATGTTCTGGTAATTTCACTCAATAGCTTTAATAAGAATTAAAGGTCTGGGAATAGTGTAGGGAGCAGAGCTGAGGTTAAATTTTGGTCATAATTTTGTTGAAGTTTGCAGAAAGCTTAAACAGCCAAAATGTCCAAATTTTATTCCTTAAATTGTTTAGGAGAGATCATAAACTTCCACTTATCTCAGTTATTTGCCTATCTTAAACATCTAATAAGTTAGGGTGGATTCAGGGGAGTTATCTTATTTTAAACTAAGCAGTGTAAAATAAGAACATTTAGTCACAGAAGTCTCATTCTTCATGCCTATGTAAGTGTCACCTGTTTATTCTGTCCATCATGCTTGTGAGACAGAGCAAAAGCCAAAAAGGTTACATTGACTCTTAGTCAATAAAAATGTATAGTAGATGTGTTACCGTCATTGAAGGTGATCAGATGAAGTGGCTGATGTTGCAGAAAAGGAATGGGATTATATGCTGCAAATTGAAGAATAATGGAGGAAAGATATGTGAATTGATGGCATAAGAAAGGAAATGCCAGAAAATCCCCACATTCATCTCCTTATTCAATCATCAACATTCCAGTTAATAGGGAAGTCTTGTCGTTCAGTAGACAGTGCCCTTTCCTCTACTCGCACCAATCCCAGGATTTGATGGCAAGGTAGTCAGTCAGTACTATCAGTAGACTAATAATCCATAGACCCAGGTCATGTTCTGGGGGTCTGGACTTGAATTTCACCATGGCAAATGGTGCAATTTGAATTCAATAAAAGTCTGGAAATAACAGTCTAATGATAGCTATGAATCCATTGCCAATTGTTGGGGAAACACCTACATGGCTCACTAATGTCCTTTAAAGAAGGAAGCTGCTGTCTTTACCTGGTCTGACCCATGAATGATCCAGACCTACAGTAATTTGGTTGACTCTGAATTGTTATCTGCTCCATTAGGACAGGCAGTAAATGCTGACCTAGTCAGAAACATCCACATTCCATGAATGAATACAAAAAATGACAGATGAGCACCAACAGGCAAATCTTTCCAACAAATACCATTGGTAAACAGCAAGAGTGGGAGAGTAATAGAGTCATAGAGATGTACAGCATGGAAACAGCCCCTTTGATCCAAATCATCCACACTGCGACCAGATATCCTAAATTAATCCAGTCCCATTTGCTAACATTTGGTCCATATCCCGCTAAACCCTCCCTATTCATATACCCATCTAGTTGCCTTTTAAATGTTGCAATTGTACCAGCCTCCACCACTTCCTCTGGCAGCTCATTCTATACACACACCACCCTCTGTGTGAAGAAGTTGCCACTCAGGTCCCTTTTAAATCTTTAACCTCTCACCTTGAACCTATGCACTCTAGCTTTGGACTCCCCTGTCCCAGGAAAAAGTTATTGGCTATTCACCCTATTCATGCTCCTCATGATTTTATAAACCTCTGTAAGATTCCTGGTCAACCATTGGAGTCTCTACCATCAGTATCCATAGCTCCAGACTCTAATATATGTGTTGCCACAGCAACATGACTCTCTGAGTAGACTATAATCTATCAAAGGCAATTGAACTCCTTTGAGCTTCCATTGTTGATACTACATTGAAAATACAGAATTACAAACCGAGCATTAATCACAAGAGGGCATTGCATCATTATTTAAATAAGAACAACAAGCAAAGGAATGGGAACAAAGCAAGAGAATGGGACAAAGTGATGATGCTTGTTTGGAGTCAGTGTAGACACGATGGGCTGAATGGCCTCATTCGGCATCATTTGTATGATTCTGGGATAATGATCAAGCATGTTATGTGCTCCATTAGGACAGGTAGCCAGTTCATTCCATGGCAATACGGGGACTAACCATATACACTTCTGATGAAGATGCAATGCTTGAAAGGTTTAGAGCCAAATTTATGACCAATTTCCTATCCTTTTACCTGCATTATTGTCCATACATCTCTTCAGTGTAGAGCAATGGTGGAAAGAAGGCCATGCTATATTATCAAGGAATATAACAATATTTCTCATTTGTGATGGAATAGCTGTAAATGTTTATTTTAAAAAAGAAGGCAATGGATTGTATGAGTCATGGTATAACAGTGGATCAATGCCATGAGCCTATTAGTGGTGACAGAAAAAAAACGCACTCAGTTTTCAGCAAACCTTTAAGTTGTCAGATATAACTGGTTTATCAGACTTTAATGGCACAGCTATGATCTAGCACTAATGGCCTGGTAGTGGGTAAGAGGGTTGCTATAGTAACCTAACTTTGAATGTAAAAGCGCCTTTCTGTCACGTTAACAGCCCATACTTCTAACTGTTGCAGTCCTCTGAGGCCAGAGTTAAAAGTCTAGACTGCAGTTGGCCATCTGTTTACGTTCCAGGAAATTTAGTTTATTTCAAACTAATTGCTCCTCCACCATTGACACCATGGGCCTGCATTAAGTGCTCTGGCTTAAAAAAAATGTTTTGATTGATTTGGGCTGGATACGGTCCCCGGAGTGTACTGGCCATATCAAGAATCAGGTTAAAGTAATTCGCCATCCATCAGCCCACTTTCAGTTTCTATCTCTACTCACACAGGTCTCATCCTGGTTTTGACAACTGATGTGTGATCTTAGGTTACTCACTGCCCTCCTGACCAAAGCAAGTCACAGACTCTACTTCACTGTTGAGAATTTAATGGATTGTCAATAGGTCCAATCACTTTAACGTTTAATACATGTTGTTTCCTTGCCTTCGTTCTCTCAGGCTAGCGCAGTTTTCTGTACGGCTGCCGATCAGCCTGAAGTGATTGTAAACTCTTTGAAAGGGAATAAAAGCCAAATAAATCTTTTGAACTGAGGCAAGAGGAGAGTGCCAACTCATTCCATGAGTGTCGGGCATGGCAAACTTACGGAAGGCGATGCTACAGGAGAATGTTTTCACTCCGAAAGGAGAAAAGCTGATGCACGTCCTGCAAATACAGGTATCTGAAGGAAATGAGGATTACTGCTTGTGCCTCACAGGTAGTCAATGAGATGGGGAAACTTCCTTTTTCTTTAAAACAGTAAACTGTTTTATCTGTGCACTAAATTATAGCTATCTCAAAACATAATTTTTGAGGGGTTGTGATAATTTAACCTTTCCTGCAATGCATCTTTCTGTTCTTAAATTAGTTACCAGGGATGAAGAGGTTCAGATCACCTTTTTGAAAATTTTACCTAATGGACTTAAAGAGAAATACATGACTCAGGCGGTCTGGTTCCTAGAAGATTTAACAGTGGTGGATGGAAGAGATGCGACTGCAGTAAGGAATTTAATTATCATTTTTCTTACCTTGTTACTAAGAGGGATAACCTGTACCTGGTAGAAAAGTTATTCCAACATATTAGCAATGAAGATATGCATGCATTATAGTAAATTGACGACGTGTACATTGTTAAGAATGCATCCAACTTAAAAAAAAATGCTTTGATGAATTTGCTTGCTTTCAGAATATCGTTCGACTGTTTGCAATGATGCTAAGTGGATCTCATATGCAATGATTGGCTTTCTGACAGGGAAGAAAATTTAAAGCAGGCTAGCATTGAATGAAGATTTAAACACTTCATTTTCTATGATAAGGAATTGAACACTCAGCGAAACATATATCATACTGCTGACAAAAATGAGTGGAAAAGAACGGATTGCTGGTCCATTCTTTTCCACTTATTTTTGTCAGCATTATTCTCTGGTGCAAAAGTTGCATATTTTATTTACAAAGTTTTGCATTAAGCTGTTGAGGAGTTTCATAGAAATAGTAGGCATGGGCAATTAGTTAATAAAACATAGCTAACAATAGCCTGTCAGTTCAAACATTCAGTTAAATATCAGTACAATGGACTTGTGCAAAAAAGTAAAGTAATTCATAGCAAAGGATCATGTTATTAAATATTTGAGCTTTTTTTCGAATTGCAACTAATACCAGAGTAAAGGTTTGTTCTAATGAGAAGTTTGTAATGATGGTTTGCAATATGATTCGTTTTATCTTATAAAGACGTAATCGCCATCAAAGACTACTCAAACAATTTTAAAATATATATAAATTGTTCATTCAAATTTTAGCAACTGAAAATACATCTAAAATCATTCTAAAACTGAAATACTAGTACATGAAAGCACTACTGTTATTTGTTCATTTTGACTTATTAATTAAACTCTGCTTTGAAATGAAATAAGTTAAGTGAAATGTTTCAACTTCCGCGTATCCTTGCACACCATTCGTATCGAAATAATCATCCAAGGCTCTCTAGGTGCACTGTCTAAAATGATAATATCATAATCTGACATTTTAATATTTAATACTAGTTAGAAGCTACTTCCTATCCGGTGATTGGCAATTGCCCGGGGACATACTTTAATCAAGAAAAAACATTCGATTGTTTTTAGCCTCTGAACTTCTAATGTTATTCTGGGTATCCAGTCTGGTATGACATTGTCATTAATATTTGTTTGGTAGTGCAGAATTAAGTATTGCTTGAAAAAATACACGTATTGTCAAAGCTTTTCATTTTGCTCGTATCAGGACATTCTGAAGAATATCAATGTGAATCGAAACAACATTTTACACTGTATGACAGGGGAGTACTGATTGTTGTCAAGTAGGCTTTGAGTTACACTGACAACCAGCTTAACATTGCCACTCAGATTTGCATGGAGGTGCATGTGCATGCACTTGAGGCTTTATATATTGATATATAAGTCCTGGTTCTTGACAAGCAGATAGAACATGTGCAGATATTGCATCTGTTTCACCTTTACAAAAACAGAAGCAGCCATTTTCTGATTCATTCTTCACAACAATGACTTCACAATCAGAGTTAACCTGCCTAGTTTTAACTGAAAGTTTCATAGCCAACTGTCGGTCATTTTTATCCAACTGGTGCATTCTCCATGGCGCAACAGTGAAAAGAGTCCATTTACCACCCAATCAACATAAGAGGTGATGACACCCTAGTGGTATTAGAACATAGAACAATATAGCGCAGAACAAGCCCTTCCTTCGCCCCTCGATGTTGGGCTGACCTGTGAAGTATTCTCAGCTCGTCCCCCTACACTATCCCAAAATCATCCATGTGCTTATCTAAAGATTGTTTAAATCTCCCTAATGTGGCTGAGTTGACTACATTAGCAGGTAGGGCATTCCACGCCCATATCACTCTCTGCGTAAAGAACCTGCCTCTGATATTTGTCTTAAATCTATCACCCCTCAATTTGTAGTTATGTCCCCTCGTACTCGCTGATGTCATCATCCTATTGTTGCTAGACTGTTAATCCAGAGACTTGTTGAGGTAATGTTCTGGGGAGCTGAGTTCAAATCTGGCCACAGTAAGTGGTAGAAGTTGATTTCAATTAAAAAGTCTGGAATTATGAATCAACTGATGACCATGAATCCATTGCCATTGTTGGGGAAAGCCAATCTTGTTCACTAATGTCTTTTTTGGAGGGAAACTGCCAATCTTACCTCGTCTGACATACATGTGAGTCCAACGTGGACTACAATGTAGTTGACTCGTAACTGCTTTCTGGGAAATAATGGGATAAGCAATAAATGCTGGCCTAGCCAGTGATTACTTCATCTGAGTGAATAAGAAAAAAGCAATTTCTCCCTTCAACAAATAAAATGTTGTTCCCATTTCACTGATTTCCTTCCAAATGGCTTGATGAGGATGAGACAAAAACGTATCTATTCAACAAAGTGTATCTATTTTCAGCGGATCATGTTTTGGGGATCCTTAAGGGGGAGGGGAGTAGCTCCAGGTTGTGGTCCACATAAATACCAATGACAAAAGTAGGAAAAGTCAGAAATTCAGAGAGCTAGAGTGGAAGCTTGGAGCTAGAACAAACAGAGTTGTTTCTCTGGTTTGTTACTTGTGCCACGTGCTCGCAAAGTGAGGAATTGGGAGAAGGAGCAGTTGAACACATGGCTACAGAGATGGTGCATGAGAGCGGGATTCAAGTACCTGGATAATTGGGGCTCATTATGGGGGATAGGTGGGACCTCTACAAACGAGATGATGTACACCTGAACCAGAGGGGTATCAATATCCTGGGGGGGGGGGTTTGATAATGCTCTTCGGGAAGGTTTAAACTAATTCAGCAGGGGGATGGGAACCTGAATTGTAGCTCCAGTGTACAAGAAGTTGAGAATTGTGAGGTCATGAACAATGTTTCAAGGTCACAGGACTGTACTGGCAGGCAGGAAGGTGGTTTGAAGTGTGTCTATTTCAACACCAGGAGCATCCGGAGTATGATGGGTGAACTTGCACCATGGGTTGGTACCTGGGACTTCGATGTAGCCATTTCAGAGAAATGGATAGGGCAGGGACAGGAATGGTTGTTGCAGGTTCTAGGTTTAGATGTTTCAGTAAGATCAGGGAAGGAGGTAAAAGAAGGGGAGGTGTGGGCATTGTTAGTCAAGGACAGTATTACAGTGGCAGAAAGGATGTTCAAGGACTCGTCTACTGAGGTACTATGGGCTGAGGTTATAAACAGGAAAGGAGAGGTCACCCTGTTTGGAGTTTTCTATAGGCTTCCAAATGGTTCCAGAGATGTAGAGGAAAGAATTACAAAAATGATTCTGGATAGGAGCAAGAGTAACAGGGTAGTTATTATGGAGGACTTTTACTTTCCAAATTTTGACTGGAAACACTATAGTTCGAGTACTTTAGATGGGTCAGTTTTTGTCCAATGTGAGCAGGAGGGTTTCCTGACACAGTATGTAGATAGGTCAGCAAGATGAGAGGCCACATTAAATTTGGTACTGGGTAACGAACCAGGCCAGGTGTTTGAATTAGATGTAGGTGAGCATTTTGGTGACAGTAACCAAAATACATTTACTTTAGCAATGGAAAGGGTTAGGTATATATCGCAGGACAAGACAAGGACAAGAGGTATATACCGCTGGAGAAAAAGCAATTATAATGCAATTAGGCAAGATTTAGGATGCATAGGATTGGGAAGGAAACTGCAGGGGATGGGCACAATTGAAATGCGGAGTTTGTTCAAAGAATAGCTACTACGTGTCCTTGATAAGTATGTACCTGCCAGGCAGGGACTAGGTGGTTGAGCAAGGGAACCGTGGTTTTCTAAAGAAGTTGAATCTCTTGTCAAGAGGAAGAAGGAGGCTTATGTAAAGATGAGATGTGAAGGTTCACTTAGGGTGCTTGAGCATTACAATTGAGCCAGGAAGGACCTAAAGGGAGAGCTAAGAAGAGCCAGGAGGGGGCGTGAGAAGTCTTTGGCAGGTAGGATCAAGGAAAACCCTAAAGGTTTCTATGGGTATGTCAGGAATAAAAGAATGACTAGGGTAAGATTAAGGCCAGTCAACAACAGTAGTGGGAAGTTGTGCGTGGAGTCTGAAGAGACAGGAAAGGTACTAAATGCATATTTTTTGTCAGTATGGATGGGGAAGGAAAAAGACAATGTTGTCAAAGAGAATACTGAGATACAGGCTATTAGACTAGACAGGATTGAGGCTCATAAGGAGGAGGTGTTAGCAATTCTGGCAAATGTGAAAATAGATAAGACCCTTGGGCTGAATGGGATTTATCCTAGGATTCCCTGGAAAACTAGGGAGGAGATTGCACATCCATTGGCTTTGACCTTTATGTTGTCATTGTCTACATGAATAGTGCCAGAAGACTGAAGGATAGCAAATGTTGTTCCCTTCTTCAAAAAGGGGAGTAGAGACATGGTGTGGGGTGTATATGGATTTTAGTAAAGCTAAAATAAGGTTTCCCCAGAAGGCTAGTGCAGAAAATACAGAGGCATGAGATTGAGGGTGATTTAGCAATTTGAATCAGAAATTAACTAGCTGTAAGAAAACAGTGGTGGTTGATGGGAAATGTTCGTACTGGATACAGTTATTAGTGGTGTACTGTAAGGATCTGTTTTGGGGTCACTGCTGTTGGTCATTTTTATAAATGACCTGGATTAAGACATAGAAGGATGGGTTAGTAAATTTGTGGATGCCACTAAAGTCGGTGGAGTTCTGGACAGTGCGAAAGGATATTGCAAGTTACAGAAAAACATAGATAAGCTGCAGAGCTGGGCTGACAGGTGGCAAATGGAGCCTAATGCAGAAAAGTGTGGGGTGATTCACTTTGGAAGGAGTAACAGGAACACAGTATACTGGGCTAATGGTAAGATTCTTGGTAGTATAGATGAACAGAGAGATCTCGGAGTCCATGTGCATTGATCCGTGAAAGTTGCCACCCAGGTTGATAGGGTTGTTAAGAAAGCATATGGTGTATTGGCTTTTATTGGTAGAGGGATTGAGTTTCGGAGCCATGAGGTCATATTGCAGCTGTACAAAACTCTGCTGTGACCTTACTTGAAGTATTGTGCACAGTTCTGGTCGCTGCATTATAGAAAGGATGTGGAAGCATTGGAAAGGGTTCAGAGGAGATTTACCAGGTTGTTGCCTGGTATGGAGGGAAGGTCTTGTGAGGAAAGGTGAGGCACCTGAGGCTGTTTTTGTTAGAGAGAAGAAGTTTAGAGGTGACAATAGAGGCATACAAGATGATCAGAGGATTAGGTAGGATGGACAGTGAGAGCCTTTTTCCTCAGCTGGTGATGGTTAGCACGAGGGAACATAGATTTAAATTGACGGGTGATAAATATAGGACAGATGTCAGAGATAGTTTCTTTACTCAGAGAGTAGTAAGGGCATGGAATGCCCTGCCTGCAACAGCAGTGGACTCACCAAAATTAAGGGCATTTAAATGGTCATTGAATAAACATATGGATGATAATGGAATAGTGTAGGTTAGATGGGCTTTAGATTAGTTTCACAGTTCGGTGCAACATCGAGGGCTGAATGGTCTGTACTGTGCTGCAATGTTCTATGTTCTATGCCAAGTCTTGTTATTAGTCTGTTAGGAAATTCAAATAGTGCACATCTTTTGGATTTTTCAACTGCAGTATTTAAAGTGTGCACGTCAGAAAGACATTTGAATGACAACGGCTTTGAGTGTCGCTATTTTACACTTGAAAAGGATAGTTCTATCGTTCTGAATGCAGCGGATATTGACTGAATAAAATGTAGCCAACTACTTAACATGGGAAACATCAGGAAGTTGTTGAGGACAAATGCTTTAAACCTTAATGCAATCATTATCACTCCTCAAATGAGAAGATTACTGGCTTGTGCTATATTTGACCTTTTTGAAATAACCTCTCTTCTAAGGGTTTAAAATGCTATCCCTTCTTACCTTGATTCATACATTCAAACATTTGTTATCCTACTATTTATGTCTTGCACACATCAAATTTTCCAATTCACTGTTACAGACATTGAGTAAATTGATTTCTGACCAATGATTCATTCCAATTATTGGCCACTGGAAGTAGGTAACTTCCAACAAGGAGGAAAGTCGGAGATGCAGGATAGTTATTTGTGTTTATTCATTCCAGAATGTGAGTATACTTGAAAGTAAGGCTTTTGTTGCCCGTCCCTTGTTATTTCAATGTGATGCTTGTGAGTCATTGTCATGTTCACTGAGAAGCAGAGCAGACCTTTATTGGGAAGCTCAGCATCAACTATATTGTTCTGGGCCTGGAGTCACATATAGATGAGACCAAGTAAGGGCAATAGATTTATTTTTCCATGTTAGTGAATCAATCTAATTAGCACAACCAAGCAATTTCACACAATCACAAAATTGTTATGATGCAGATGGAGGCAATTGTTGTGCCTGCACTAGCTCTTTAAACGAGCATCATCACCTAGTGCCAATTTCCTGCTTATTCTCCATACCCTTGTTGAATATTTCTATCAAAATAATCATCCAATGCTCTCTAGAGTACCTCAATTAAACCCATCTCCAGCACCCTTCTAGGCAGTGCATTCTATACCCGAATTACTCTTACTTCTTTTGCACGTCACTTTAAAGCTATGCCCTCTCATTCTTGTTCCTTTTACAAATGGGAACATTTTTTCTCTAACCACAGCCAACTTATGATTCTGATAGCCTTTATCAAATCTCCTCACAGCTTTCTCTTCTCCAAAGAGAGCATCAAGGCTTTCTATTTATCCTCACAGCTGAAGTTTTTCATTCCTGAAACTACTCAGGTTATTTGCTTCTGCACTCTCCCCATTGCATTCACATCTCTCCTTTATTATGGTACCCACGACTGTACACATGCTCCAGCTGAGGTGTAACAAGTGTTTTATGCTGGTTCATCATTACCTCCTTGGTCTTGCACTCTATTCCCCTATTAATAATGCCAAGGACACTGTCCGCTTTATTAACTACTCTCTTCACTCATCCTGCTACCTTTAATGCTCTGTTTCAATGTGACTGTGATTGATGCTAGTACTTTATTCCATGTTTTATCTAATTAACTAGATGTCAGGATTGGCCACAGATAAATCATCCAGCAGTCTGGATCACTAATGCAGTGACATAATCATTATTTGACCATAGACCTAATTCATGTTGGGCATCATAACTACCAAACTCTGTTTTTGGTGAATGACCATGTAGACTTAAGATCACAAACAACCAATGATCTAAAATCTCTACAGATTGATCCAGGTGCTCCTATGCAAGGTCAGTGTGATGACTTTCTGGTAATTAATTCAATCCAATGCTTTGCTGTATCTGTAATTTGTGAGCCAGTAGAAACTTGAACTGACACAGCATCAAATCTTTTACAGCCAAAATTGCAGCCTGAAAACTTCAACTGGGGTTGCAAATTTAATGAAAAGTGATGGAACACATCCAAGTTTTAAACAAACTGCGCTCTTATTGGCAATAGAATCCAATTTGCTCAAAAAAACTTCCGCAAGCTGCACATTTCGTCATTAAGGTTTAGATAAATCCAGTAACATCTGTATGCTTTCAGTTTGTTTCTGGGAAATATTTTGATAAGCAATTACTCAGGGGTAAGAAAAATCATTGCTTGCAAGCAAGGCAGAAAACTTATTTAAAGATTTCACAGCTCTGACTGGAGATAATTAGGACATGATGTATTGGGATAAATTTAGCAAGATAATGGGCGTCATGGTGGTTCAGTGGTTAGAACTGCTGCCTCACAGTGCCCAGGAACCAAATTTGATTCCAATGTCAGGCAACAGTTTGCATGGAGTTTGCATGATCTCCCTGTTCCTGTGTAGGTTTCCTTTGGGTGCTCCTGTTTCCTCCCACAGTTCAAAGGTGGCATGTTAGGTGAATTGACCATGCTAAATTGCCCACAGTGTTCAAGGATATGTAGGCTAAATGGATTAGCCATGGGAGATGCAGGGTTACAGGGACAGGGTGGGCCTGAATGGGAAGCTAAGATTTTAAAGCTAAATATTTATTCTGGTGTCTGAAACATTTTCAATCTGTTTAGGATGAGAGGATTTCAGTGTTGGCTTTGATTGGCCTCCACTTTCCTGATTCCTCAGGTTCTTGAGAACAGGGTGGATTCTTTTTCAAGAAAGGAAATAATCACTGATCCTTATTTCCAGGAACTTCTTGTTAGGAGTCATTTAATTGATTTTGCAGGACAAACAAGAAGCCTGTACAACTTTGTGCTTAGTGATAGCACTTGGCTTATGCCAGGAGGATGTGTTATGATAAGACTTTACACAGCCCCAATTACATCTTCTCGTCAGAGCGGCCTCAACAGCATAGGGAGGTGCTTTATGTTATCAAGTAGACAACTGAGAGTGGTAAAGCCACAGAGTTCAGATTGAACCCCATGATAGACAGTACCAGGACCTCTTGTCAGACTGGACTGAGGACTAGCCCCCTCCCATTTTCCACTTTCTGACATGACCATCTGATTCAATAAATATGCATGCAGTCATCACATGCTGTTAGTGTTAAGTTTTGGTGTGCCATACACCAAGATGTCAAATAACCCTGACACCCCCACCACCACATAGAATAACAAACACTCTGTCTGTGTGCCTGTGCAAAACAGCAAGTCAATACGGCAATACTAATGCACTTCAGATCTGGTTGAAGCATCACAGGCACGGTACTGTTGGAGAATACTTATTCTGGATGCTCTGAACTATTCCCTTCAGTGTTTGCCGCTGTGCCTCTATTAGTCCATTCCCTAGCCAAGTATGCCAGTCCACTTCAGCTAGCTCAGCTTTCATACTCACATCGTTGCTTTAGTTACATGTAAAATATTAGTCTTAAACAAGACTTGAACATTCATTAACATGCTGGACGACTGGAATTACATTCACAGATACGACTTTCTTAGCCAAAAGAGAAAACGCCAGTATTCACAAATCTGATTTATAGGTGAGACATGTCACCGGTGGGCTAGACTGCTTCCTGCAAGCTCCGATGAGTACGAGCTTCTCCAGCTACTTGGCTCCTTCATGAAAAATAAGAAGTCTCAATTGTATGCAGTTTTACTTCTTGTTGTTAAATGTTTACAGTGTAAGGGGTGAAGCCTAATCAGGCCAACTAAGCTACCCAAGTGAAGCAGCAAACCTGACCAGGGTAAACAAGTGAGGCTCAACAAAAAGAGGCTCAATAAAAATGTCATCTTTTGTGGTTGTGTTCTTGTCCCATGAAAACCTTTGGTGAAAAGCTCTTGGAGAAGTCTTGACCAGAGGGCATTTTCTCAGGATAAGGGCAAGAAAATTTATTATTGCGATAAGGAGAACTCTTTTTCATCTCAGATGAATGTAAATCTGTGGAACTTCTTAGAGTCATAGGGATGTAGAGCACGGAAACAGCCCTTTGGTCTAACTTGTCCATGCCGACCAAATATCCCAATCCAATCTAGTCCCATCTGTAAGCATCCAGTCTCTATCCCTCCAAACTCTTCCTATTCATATACCCATTCAGATGCCTTTTAAATGTTGCAATTGTACTAGTCTCCACAACTTCCTCTGGCAGCTTATTCTATACACGTGCCACCCTCTGCGTGAAAAAATTGCCCCTTAGGTGTCTTTTATATCTTTCCTCTCTCACCCTAAACCTACAGCCTCTAGAATCCCCCACCCCAGGGAAAAGACTTTGTCTATTTATCCTATCCATGCCCCTCATGATTTTGTAAACCTCTATGAGGTCACCCCTCAGCTTCCGACGCTCCAGGGAAAACATTGCCAGCCTATTCAACCTCTCCCTATTGCTCAAATCCTCCAACCCTGGTAACATCCTTGTAAATCCTTTCTGAACCCTTTCAAGTTTCACAACATCCTTCAGATAGGAAGGAGATCAGATTTGCACACAATATTCCAACAGTGACCTAACCCATGTCCTGTACAGCAGCAACATGACCTCCCAATTCCTGTACTCAATACTCTGACCAATAAAGGAAAGCATACCAAACGCCTTCTTCACTATCCTATCTACCTGCGACTCTACTTTCGAGGAGCCATGAACCTACATTCCAAGGTCTCTTTGTTCAGCAACACTGCCCAGGACCTTACCATTAAGTGTATAAGTCCTGCCAAGCTTTGCTTTCCCAAAATGCAGCACCTCACATTTATCTAAATTAAACTTCATCTGCCACTTCTCAACCCATTGGCCCATCTGATCAAGATCCCATTGTAATCTGAGATAACCATCTTTACTGTCCACTACACCTCCAATTTTGGTGACATCCGCAAGCTTAACTTGTCTGAGAGAATTGTGGGCAGAGTCTTTGTTTGTATTTAAGGCCGAGATGGACAGTTTCTTGATCAGAGTCAAAAGGTGTGGTGCTGGAAAAGCACAGCCAGTCAGGCAGCAACTGAGGAGCAGGAGAGTCAATGTTTCAAGCATAAGCTTTTCATTCCTGATAAAGTGCTTATGCTCAAAACGTCGATTCTCCTGAACCTTTTGACTTTGAACTCCAGCATCTGCCATTCTCATTTTTTCCCAGATTCTTGATCAGTCAGGGAATCATAGTTTATTGGGAAAGGGCAGGAAAGTGATGTGAGGACCGTCAGATTAGCCAAGAACATATTGAATGGTGGAACAGGCTTGAGGGGCCAAATGGCCTACTCTTGTTCATATTTCTTATGGTTTTATGTGTGGTAACTTATTTTGTATGAATATTTATCAAATACTGATCATAACATGATCAAGCTCAATGTGATATTTGTAAGCGAAAAACATGAATCTAATTTACATTCAGGTAAGGCTGACTTTAACGAGTTGAGACTGTCCACAGTAAAGTGAGAAAATCTGCTAATGGGTTAAACAACTGAAGAACAGTGGAGGATTTTTAAATAAACATTTAATACAATACAAAACCTGAGTTTAACCACCTGAGAGGGAACAGTTCCATTTCACAGAAAAACAAAGCTATAGACTACTAAAAGAAAGGGATACGACAAAGCAAGAAACAGTACAGATCCTACTAAATAGGAAATGTGCAAAAATAAGCAAAAGGTCACAAAGCTAATAGAAGAGATTACGAAAGGAAACATGCCAAGGACATCAAAATCAACAAGACGATATGTTGATAGTTACATAAAGGGAAAGTGGTGGTCAGGAGCAATGTTGGCCTATTAAAGGGTGAAAGTGGGGACATTGTCAATGACTATGGGGACATATTGAATAATTACTTTCCTGCAGTGTTTACAATCAAAAAGGAGAATAGCTTTCCAGAAGTCCTAAGGAAATTAATAGTGAGCCAGAAGCAGGGATTGAATAATGGGCGGCACGGTGGCACTGTGGTTAGCACTGCTGCCTCACAGCGCCAGAGACCCGGGTTCAATTCCCGCCTCAGGCGACTGACTGTGTGGAGTTTGCACATTCTCCCTGTGTCTGCGTGGGTTTCCTCCGGGTGCTCCGGTTTCCTCCCACAGTCCAAAGATGTGCAGGTCAGGTGAATTGGCCATGCTAAATTGCCCGTAGTGTTAGGTAAGGGGTAGATGTAGGGGTATATGTGGGTTGCGCTTCGGCGGGGCAGTGTGGACTTGTTGGGCCGAAGGGCCTGTTTCCACACTGCAAGTAATCTAATCTAATCTAAATGTAACTAAAACATCTGTAATGATGAAATGAATAGAATTGAAGAGCAACAGATGTCTGGGGCCTGACAACTTATATCTGAGGGGTGTTAAAGAAAGTAGGGGAGCACATTGTAGATGCCCTAAGTATTATCTTTCAGAAGTCCCGAGATACAGAAGCCATCCCTCAGGATTGGAAAATTGTACATGTCGCTCCACTTTTTAAGAAGGTTGAAAGAGGAAAATCAAGGAATTACAAATCAGTTAGCCGAACATCAGTGTGGGGAAATTGTTGGAGTCTATAATCTAGTATGAGGTGACTGAACACCTTGATAATTTTCAGGTAATCAGGTACTGCCAGCATGGATTCATGACAAGTCGGTCATTCCTGACAAACCTGATTGTTTTTTTTTGAATAAATATCTAAGGTAGTGGACCGGGGAATGTCAATGGATGCTAGTTTATATAGACTTCTAGAGACATTTGATAAAGTCCTCCATAAGAGACTGTTAACTAATACAGAAGCCCACAAAATCAAGGGCAAATTATTGGTCTGGCTATGAAATTGGTTAGTAAGTTGCAGGCAAAAGAATTTAGGGATAATTACTAGGCACACAAATTGGCAGAGGTGACCAGTGATGCCCCACAAGAATCTGTACTAAGGCCTCAATTATTCACATTGCTTGTTAATGACTTGCATAATGGCAGCAAAAATCATATATCTAAATTTGCTAAAAACATAATATTAGATGGCATTGGAGACAGTGCAGATGCTAACAAAGGAGTATTGATAGACTAAAGAATGGGCAAAACTTTGGCAGGTGGAATTCAATGTAACCAAGCGTAAGCTGATCCATTTGGATAAAAAAAAGGATAGATCAGGGTACTTTGTAAATATTATGAAGTTAAATACAATGGATGTCAAAAAAGATTTGGAGATTCAGATGCATAGATTTTTAAAATGTCACAAACAGGTGTGAAAAATAATCAAAAAAGCAAATGGATTGCTGGACTTTGTAATTAGAGGACTGGAGAACAAGGATACTGAAATTATGCTTTGGGTATACAAAACCCTGGTTGGACCTCATTTGGACTACTGAGAAGATCTGTGCACCACAGAGTAGGAAGGATATATTGGCCTTAGAGTAAATGTAACATATATTTACAAGAATGATACCTGGACTTTAGGGGTTAAGGACTGATTACACAAATTAAGCCTGCTTTTTCCAAAGTTTAAAAGGTTAAGGGGTGATCTGATTGAAGTCTTCAAGATATTAACAAAAAAAGCTAGGGTGGATAAAGATGAGCAATTTCTACTAAGTGGGGATTCTGCGACTTGGAGGGATAGTCTGAGAATTAAAGACAGACTGTTCAAGAGGGATGTTAGGAAGCATTTCTACATAGATGTTTGGAAATCTGTTCCACCAATGGGAAGAATGCTGCATCAGTTGTTAATTTTAAATCTGAGATAGATAAATTTTTGTTGAGCAAATTGATGGATATGGGCTAAAGGCAGGTATATGGAATCAGGCCAGAGATCATCCATGAACTCATTGAGTGATGGAACCACTCAAGAGGTTGAATGGCCTACTCCTGTTCCTATGTTCCTATGTACATTCTCCATGTTATGATGAAATGTGAGTGTCCTGATGGTAAATGAGCTGCTGAGTGTTGAAGTTCCTTTAATGTTTTAAGTGTGACCCTAGTAGATTTGTGAGAGGCAGCACCACTGTAGTGCCAGTTGTGCTATATTGGTTGGTACAGTGAAATGACAGATATTGATATATCTGATGGAGATGTCTGGCACTAATCTTGAGTATGAAAGTTCTCTGCAGTGGCAACTTAAAATATTAACTCAGGTTCATAGGGATGTGAAGCATTGTGTAGAAAGCGATACATTACCTGGTGGAGCACAACAAATTATTCATCCTCCTGCTGCTCCGAGCCAGGTTCCCTTCAACCATCTGCAGCCATTTCTGTCCAGGTCATCTTCCCTCAGGAAAGGAAATACTCTTTTCCCATGGAGGCCTTCAGGAATTAATCTAGAATGGCCTCACTAGATCTTGGTACCAGTATTTACCTTGTCTCTGATGTCTCCATAGGTAGGATCTGTGCAGGTGCTTGTTAAATACTGCACCTAAATATAGGAGCCTGGATAGTCCTGATGGGCTTTTAAAACTTTTGCCCATAAAATTTCACATTTTACCGTGCATTCATATGTAATAAGGTGGGAAGAATATAATTGCATAACCAAAACTTGCCCACACCTGTGGCTGGTGGGGGTTTTCCTCTTGCTATTAGTTGCCCTGATAGTTAGTCTGTAGAAAAGATTCTGCTATAAATTTCACTCCTGGAAGGTCTAGCTCTGATGTTTTTGACACACTTCCTGTTTCTTGATATCTCAGGCAGTAGAAATCATTTCCTCCTACTTAAACACTTAATTTTTATAAAACTTCCGTCAAACAGCTTTTAACTTTCTAAATTCCAGTGGAAAAAAAGCCTAATCATTTAATGTCCTATATGTCCTAATGGACTAAAATCTCACTTTGGACATTCACTTTTCTAGTTTTTAACTATTGTCAGCATTACTTTTAGATGTAAAGTGGATCTCAGAATGAAATCTATTTGCTATAGTTTTGGACTAAGTATGAGGATCACAGTAGATTTTTTAAAAAGTTATAAACTTTTCCAATTCCACTCCCATTGTCTCTTCAAAGCAGAACAACTCTTCATTAACAATAAAGCCAGTTAGTGAACTCCCAACAGAAGAATTTGCTTATCTCAAAAAAACCTTGTCGAACCAGTCTTGGTAATAAATAAGAATTTCTCTTGACATGTCTTAACTTGGAGACAGGAGACTTCATGAAGTCCCAAGTCAATATTCTTGGCAGTAGAAGTCAAAGTCCGAAGGTGAGATGGAAGATCCAACTTTTGAATTTCTCTCACAATACACTTTTGCCTACTTCAGGTGATAGATGTTCCGTGTACCTGCATTCTAATGGATACAGCCCATGCTGTTATGATGATAATTCAGAATGCCATCGTATTTATATACATATTTTCATTTCTGCATGTGTGTATTGCATTTCTAATTTTACTAGTGTTTACTAATTAATAAACACACTGATAATTTAAGAAAACCCAGTCAAATCGACTCCTCTTAACTAGAAGTTACCTTGGACCTGGGAGAAAGGTTTCCACAATGGAAGCAATCCTTTTTAAGTTAACCTTGTTGCAACCAACTGAGTGGAAGGGTGAATTAACAATTTGAGGCCTTTCATCTCTCCTCACCCTGGAACTGATTGATTTGGGGGATTCTATGTGGAACTCTAATGATTTGAAGGATATCACCCAAAATCTAGGACTAGAAGTTTACTCAGAGAGTTGTAGGGTGTGAAACGCACTGACTGCAACAGTAGTAGACCCGCCAACTTTAAGGGTATTTAAATGGTCATTGGATAGACATGTGGATGTAAATGGAATTGTGTAGGTTTGATGGGCTCTAGATTGGTTTCACAGATCAGTGCAACATTGAGGGCCTACGGGCCTGTACTGCACTGAAATGTTCTATGTTCGATGACTACCAATGCCCCTAAGCATTTTCAGTCAGCTCATTAGCTCTTAGGTCAGTAGACCTAAATTTAGAGTTGCTTTTAATCTGTCAGGTTTTCTTCTGAAACTTACCATTTGGCTTTTGGCTCAGTGTTCTAATTTGGCATTCATGCAAATATCAAGAATTAAAGTTGAGTGGATAATGGAAACTGATTCCCAGAAAAGTGAATGGAGTAATTTCAAAGAGACCAGTATCCCGTCACCAGCTCCAGCCTCCCCACTACTCTTGACCCACTCCAATTTGCCTATTGGACCAACAGATCCATCTCAGATGCCATATCACTTGCCCTTCACTCTTCCCTAGAACATCTTGACACCAAGAGCAGCTACGTACGAATCCTACTAATTGACTACAGTTCAGCCTTCAACACTATTATCCCCTCGAGACTGATAACTAAACTTAGTGATCTCGGACTAAGCCCCACTCTCTGCAACTGGATCCTCAGTTTCCTGACCCAAGGCCACAATCAGTGAAAATTGGGGACAATATTTCATCCTCACTAACACTCAACACAGGAGATGCGTACTCAGTCCCCTACTGTACTCACTGTATACCCATGGCTGCATCACCAAATACCAGACTAATGCCATTTACAAGTTCGCTGATGACACCACCATAGTTGGTCCAATCACAAATGGCGATGAAACAGACTACAGAGGTGGAAGACCTGGAAGAATGGTGTACTGAGAACAACCTCGCATGTGAATGGCAGCAAAACCAAGGAATTCATTATTGACGTTTGGCAGGATGTTACTCATGCCCCCCTACAAATTAACCCGAACATTGGTGGAACAAGTAGAGAGTGTCAAGCTCTTGGGAGTGGTCATCAACAACAAGCTTTCTTGGACTCTTCATGTGGACGCACTGGTTACAAAGGCCCAACAATGTCTCTTTTTCTTCAGGCAGCTGAGAAAATTTGGCATGATGCCATCGAGGCGCATTCTGTTTGGATGTGTTACTGCTTGGTATGGCAACTACCATTCAAGATCAGAGACGGTTACAAAGAGTGTGAACTCGGCCCGGGCAATCAAAAAGGCCAACCTCCCATCTATTAAATCCATCTACCAGGCCCACTGTCAAGGAAAGGCTGCCAGCATTCTCAAAGATCCATCCCAGCCTGGCAATGCTTTTCTACAACCTCTACCATCGGGGAGAAGGTGCAGAAGCCTGAGCACATGCTCCAGCCTGTTTTGAAACAATTTCTACCCTACTCTTGTTAGAATACTGAATGGACTCACAAACTCTTCACATTCGCCTCTACCGGTGTTTTTGTTTTTGCTGCTGTTTACCTATTATTTACTTTTCTATGTTAATTAACTCTGTGATCTGCCTGTATTGCTTGCAAGACAAAGCTTTTCACTGTGCCTCAGTACACATGACAATAAATTCAGTTCAATTAAATTCAATTCACCAAGTCACTGTTTGTTTTCACATGCATAGTACATGTCACTGGTCCAGTTTCCAAAGAGCCAGTTCACAGAGTGAACAGTACTTCTGACACAAAAACAGAAATTGCTGGAAAAGCTCAGCAGCATCTGTGGACAGAAATCAGAGTTAACGTTAACAAACAGTTCTGAGGAAGGGTCACTGGACCTGAAATGTTAACTCTGATTTCTCTCCACAGATGCTGCTGAGCTTTTCCAGCAATTTCTGTTTTTGTTTCTGACTTACAGCATCCTCAGTTCATTTGGTTTTTATTTAGAACCTTTGGCACTCCTGTTAATATCTGTCAGCCAGGGCACTCTAATTGGACCAAATTAACAGATCCAATCAGGGAACCTATATTCTACAATGTCCACCTGGCTGACCTCATTACAATCACTACAGTGAGCACTGACCTGAGTCCAATCAATTCACTGTGTTTGGGCAGGCTGAGTTTTTGTTATTTTTCTATGAACATATGAGCATATCTTTTCCACCCTCACAGAGAAACATTCTGGAGCAGCTATTCCAGTGCAGTACTGAGCATGTGATGCACTAATAGAAGAGCTATGTTTCTCATTTGGTCATTAAAAGGACACCCCATCTGCCCTCAGAGCTGGAGTTCAAACATCCCTGGGCATTAATTTTGTGGAATAACTGTAGTTATCCCCTGTGACTGGGCCAAGTTTTATTCCTTAGCCAGCATCACTAATTTACAAAAAGAAATACTTGACATGACAATAATGTTGTTGGCCTGACCATCACATATTGGCCAGTCCTCACCTCTCTGGGGAAGGTGGTGGTGAGCCACTATTTTACACCCACATTACATTTTTAAATGCATTTTACAAAAATTTATTTTTCCACCTAATCTCTTTTGGCAGTCTCTGAAGACCTATCTGATTAGAGATACTCGTGATTATGAAAATGTTTTACAGGCAGTACTTGAAGAAGATATTCACTCATGGGTTAGATCAGAATTCTGAAAGTCTCTAATAAATTCAACAAGAGAAACTTCTTTTTTAACCAGAGGATAGTTAGAATTAGGAATTTGACATTACCAGTCAAGCAGCATAGTTACATTCAAGGGAAAGCTAGACAAAAGTCTAAGAGACGAAGGGATAGAAAGATATTTTGATAGCTTTAGATGATGATCTGTTTGCAAAAAGAACATATACAAAATAAAGTCAGAGAAAACTTGCCCTTCCTCTCTTGTCGTTCGTATTAATGGCAACCTAAATGAAGACAGCGAGTTCATTTAATGTTGTACCTAATTGCATTATCACTGTAAGTGAATAACTGCAACTCTATGTTTTAATCTATTCAAAATGGTTTTATAAAAATGATTTATAGTTGTAATAAAACATGACCACAGTCACAATGTCTGCTCCAAGTTAGTTGGAAAGTTCGATACTGCCCTAGACTTTATTATTGATGTCTGTCTAAACCCATTTATGCAAGAAAATATCAATGGCATAGTAGAAAGATGCAATTAAGTAGCAGTTAGAGGGAGGAAGCAATTCCAAAGAGTCATCAGCTGTAAGAAGGTTTGTAGATTCTTAATGATTGTGTTCTTGCCAATGCATAATTTTTGAATAGAATGTGTAGCTTTACCAAAAGCTAAAGCTCAGCTAAGTGCTTTTCCGGTCAACTTTACTTCTTTGAGGATAAAAGCTGTGCAACAATTTAACAAAGAAGCAAAAAAGTTCAGTAAAAATTTGTTGACTGGGTAAATTGTTCTGTCCTGTCAAGCTGAGTAAAGCCAACCTCAAGAATTTCTTTCAAATGGAAACCTTTGGAGCAGGTCCCAAATTGGTGAAGTAGTTCAAAACCAGTGATAGCAAGTTATTAGCCTGTTTCACATCTCTTCCCATTTCCATTTCTATTGTTGTCTTGTTTCCATTCAATTTGTACCACCACATAAAATCAGCATCCAGCTCTTTATATGGAAACCCAGCGTCACTGGGTTCTCTGAGCAGCACTGGCATTGTTGTTAATGAAATATCTACAGTTATACATTTCAAATCTATACCCACTTCAATCTTGAAGGACAGGGACAGCAGATACAAAGGAACACCCCATCTGCAAGTTCCCTATCCAGCCACTGACCATCCTTACTTGTGAATATATCCTTCAGTGTAACTGGTCAAACTCTTAGAATTCCCTCCATAAAGGCCTTGTGGGTTACCTACAGTACATGACTGCAGTGGTTCAAGAAGGCAGCTCACCACCAACATCTCAAGGGTAACTACTTCTGGGCAATAAATGCTGGCCCAGTCAACAATACCCACACCCTATAATGATTTTTTTTTAAAAAAAAGGTTATTCTTGAGGCCAAACAATAAAGCATAGAATGCGCCTGAGTAATCTGATGTTGTAGCTTGTGTGCAAGTCAGTAAGTAAGCCAAGTTGCCTGTGGGGTCTTTCAGACAGAGTTTGCTCAGGAAATGAGACGTTCCTTCAATCATTCTTTGTGAATAACATATAGTTTTCACCCTGAACGTAAGAAGTGAGGTTTTATTTTTGAGTAGTGAGAGATCAAAAGTCCAAATATCAAAGGACTCTGCATTCAGTCACCATTCAAAACAGCTGAGCCCGGGTTCTGAGAAAACAAGGCAGTTATCACCAATCGTGTGATTTTTGGCAGCCTCCCCATTTCCACAGTGAACTTCCAATGGTCTATTTTAAAGAAACTACATCAGGTATTTCCACAAAACATGAAATAAATTCATTTTCCTCAATGACTTAATTCCTCCAAGAATTTATTAAATATAAAGCATCTGTTTAACACAGTAGCATGTGTGACATTCCACCAGAATGACGCCTGGGCACGTCCTGTGTATTTTACTTTTAGAAGCTTCTAGAAGCTTCACTAATTCACAAATGCTAAACCTCAGCTGACTTGTGGTAGCCATTTTAAAAATCAACAGAAGAGGTCATAGAGGTTTTAAGGTTATTTTAAATTAAAAACATCCTCATGTTTGCTTGGCTTGATATGCCTAGTTCAAATGTTCACTGGTATGCAGAATGCTTCTAGTATTTTCTGTTTTTTATTCAATTTCTGACTTACGGTTTCTGCAGTTTTATTTTTTATTATTTATCCTGCCCATTAACTGCCCTCTTTTTGAACTGCTGACAAATCTGTTTCTAAGAAAACTTCCACACCATCAAATCTTCACCACAGGAGATGTGATAGGCAGATACTACAGTGACATTAATGATACTGTATCATGAGTCTGCATGCTTATCCATTCCACTTATCAGAAATGCATTAATCTGGTGCATCATTAAAACTGATGACACATTGCAAGCTGAGACAAGCATTTCAAAAATAATTGGGCTTTGCAATTTTGGCTTTTTACCCTTTGCAAAAACAAGCAGATTATTGGAATGTTGTGGAATTCCAATCATCCAAATCAGGCCAACGAATTTTGGACAGACCAGAATTCGGTTTTGACTGAAGAGAGAATGATCTCCAGCTACCAGTCATTTCAACTGACTACTTTGGAGTGGTTCAGAGTTGATTTTTGTGCTGAGTAAGCTCGACTGGGTTGAAACCTTGTCTTTTTGTCTCAACTGTTTCCAGTGTGTGCATTTTTATAGTCCTTTTGAGGACAAAGAGCTTATCTTTATTTGGCACCATTTGGGATGTTCCAAAGTATTTCATAACATTTTCAAGTGTTGAAACTTTTATAGTGTAGAGAAACATGGAATTTGGTTTTTGCACAACAAGATCCCACAATAAAAGATAATGAGATTAAGGAGCAGAAATTCACTTTTATTGGTTGATGAAAAAATATTGGCTTGAAATTCCAGAAGAAATTCTTTGGGTAGTGAATGGGGAAGACAGGGTAAGAGGCAACAGAGCACTTGCCCCATGAGTCATCTTGAAATTGGACAATTCCAAGCACTTCCAGAAACAGCATCAACAGGAAATAACCAATCACCTTATAATCCTGGATGCTGATTTGTGGTGCATATTCCTGTACATGCAACCTGCTTCCATGAATGAAATCCCAGTCACGCATGAAACTGGAGCTTGCTACACAGCAAAAGTGGGAGTTTCTTTCTGCACCAACCCATCCTCCTCCCTGTTTCTGAGTTGTAGTGTTCCTGAGCTGTACTTCCAGAATTCACTGTCACCATTGTACTTTGGCTAGAATTTGCTTTCTATTCTGAAAATTATCTTCTTAATTTAGATTGCTTTATGAAGTTGTGAAAAGCTGCACAGGTTTCTCATAAATAATCCTAATAGCCGAATCTGTTGCTACACCTCACAGGGGGTAACCTGCTAGACATGATGTCCTACTATTACCAGAGTCATCACAAATATAAAAATATTTTGCCAAACCATCCACTTTGCCTGACAAACTCGGGTGAAAAGTAAACATTTCTGCAATTAACAAGGAAGTAACTTTATAGTGCATAAATTATCTTTAACCAATGGCAATTAGGAAGTGTGAATTGCTAATTTATAACTCTAGAACTTGTACTGTATCATTTTAAAACACCTCCCTTTTCACATATGGACAGACACACAAAGATAACACATGGATACTAAGGATGAAAAGGGAAGAAAAAGGATACAATTCAATAACACTGGTTTGGACCACAGAATTCAATGATATGTTTTCTTTCTCTTCGTTTCAATTCCTTTCCAGTTCTTTGCTGATGAGATGATATTGTTCACACATTGATTCTGTCTTTCATTTGCTGGTTGAGAATTTGACCTTTCTCTTTCTTTGAAGGCAACCTATTTCATCTTTAACAGGGGATTTCTGAGACAGGAGTGTTAAGGAGCTGTTACTGGAGATGCTTTGATTCCACAGGAAAGAGAACACACAGAAAAAAAATTGAAATAAAAACAGAAAATGCTGCAAAATGTCATCAGATCTGCCAGTAACTGCAAAGAGAGAGGAACAGAGTTAATGTTGAATCCCAAGGCTCTTCTTCACTCGAGATGCAGTCCAACCTGTTAAATTTCTCTTGCATTTTCAGTGTTTCATTCAAATACTGTGCAGTATTTTACTGTTAATTACAGGGGGACATTTTATAAAGTATTATCTTTACAGAGTCAGTAGTTCTCAGCCCCAAGCAAGCCTTGTTCACTTTGCCAGGAGCCAATCAAAACATTGTTAACAGTGGACTGGTGCTCAGAGCTGAAACTATCAGCTCTGTGGTGCTTACTTCTTCTCAGTGTTTCAGGAAAAGTGCAACATTTTATACAACTGGCAACGTGCTCCAGTAACCATGACTTTTAAAACTGCAGCGTTCTCTTGCAAAGTCTCCTTGGTTTAAAGAAGTAATTAACAAATAAAGGAAATTAAAAGATGTGATCTTTACGCTGTTATTTTGTTTTTGGGCAGTAGGTGTATTCCAAGCATGATGAACCATGAACACAGGCAGAGCTGATGAAAGGCTAAAGAACTAAAACTCTAACTTTATTGCTATCTCCACAGACATTGTTTGCACCTATTATTGTTTGCACCAGAATTTTATTTCCTTATTTTATGATTCCAACATCAGTCACGTTTTACTTATGAAAACCTAGTCCACTGGCTTTTTCTACCACAGTGACAACTGTCGCTCCTTCTGTTCCCCAAATTATTATTTGAAGAGAAAAATATGACTTATTATAATACTGAATTAATTTTTAATACTACATACTGAATACCACTTTAATACTGAAATAGTAAGCGCTGCCATTCATTGATCCTTTACACACTAAAGAGGCACCTACGATCTTTTGAGAAGTGGGTGATTCTTGTAAGACCCCATTTAATGTTCATTATTTTTAATCGCTGAAGTCTTTGTGCTTATGGTGCACTCATAATGATGTTATATGGGGAGTACAAGCTATATTGATCCAGTGATGGGGAAGTAAATAATGACATATGTTTCTGTTCAGACAAATGTTACTTATAGAATCCCTACTTTGTGGAAGAAGGCCACTTGGCCCATCAAGTCTACACTGATCCTCTGAAGAGCATCCCACTCCCTTTCCTATAACCCTGCACTTCCCGTGGCTAATCCACTTAGTTTGCACATCATTGGACATTATGGGCAATTTAGTATGGCTAATCCACCCAATTTGCACATGTTTGGACTGTGGGAGTAAACTTGAGCATCCAGAGGGAACCCATGCAGACACGGGAGAACAGGCAAACACCATCTAGGCAATCACCCGAGGCTGGAATCAAACCCAGGCAGCAGTGCTGACCACTGAGCCACTGTGCCGCTGCTTGGTAAGAATTTGGAGTGACATTATTCTCATGATATTGCTGCTCTTTTCCTCAGTGGTTGAGGACACTGGATCAACCAAGAAGGTGGGGTTCCAGATAAAAATAATCTTGATAAATTGGTGGCTTAAGTCACAGTTCACTGTGAGCTAGGGGAGAGGAAGTAAGTATAATCCATAGTTAGAAGTGCCTAGCATGATCTATCCAAGGTGCACTAAGCAGGACATTACATCCGTCAATGGGGCTGTCTGAAATTCCAACACAGAATGAAAATTATTTTCTGTTACAGTTGATAAATTTTGAGCAATTTTAATTTTGGGCAGTGGAGTAAAAGGGGGGAGGTATTGAACATCAAATTCACTCGCCATTATTGATTAGTATTGAAGAATGATATCCAACACATTCAAGGTTGCCAATATTAAAATGACTCCCATTGATCCAATTTATAGTGAAACGTCCAACAAATGCTACACCATGACAAGTGGGGGTCTCATCAGAAGCAATATGTAACTACTTATGTTATAACTTCTCTTTTGTTTTCCTTTTGACATCTTAATCTGGAATGAGAAACATCAATGAGTCTGACAAACAGTTTAACCTTCTTCACCGTGGATAACCCCTGGTGTGGTTCTCTTAATCTGGTTTGCTGCCACGTAGTGAGAGCCTGTGTGTAGCTGTAAACAGGAGAAATGGGAGCAAAGCTGGAGATGTCATTCAGAATTGAATGCCACCCAAAATGGAAATTAGAGGTGACTTTTAAATCTGATTTGAGGATTGAGGGGGGATTCACTTACACTCATGCTTTTTGACTTATGTTTACATGTCGTGATTAGTTTATCTCACATTAATTGCCATTTAAGTGTCATTATCATCTGGACAAAGAATGGGAAAACGAAATATTGAACATTTATGTTTAACAAGCATATTGTTGGCTTTCTCTTCTGTAGGATAATCCTTATCTTGACCTGCACTTTCAGACTGTCTGTAGCTGGGAGGCCAGTAGCACAGCAGCCAAGTATGCTTTTGTACGAAGTTTAAGGAAGATGAACAAAGTCTACCTGCAAAAAGACATACAATTCCTGAATTTCGACAGTGATTTCATCCAGGAAATGAGTTTCTTTGGAGTCCCTGAAGATACGATGATGGTGATACAGCTTTGTTTGCAAGCCTTCAACTGTTTCTGTCTTTTGGGCTCTTTATAATTGGCTCTAATTACATTATAATTATGAGTGTCTTAAAACTATGACCTGGTTCAACACCCAACATTGTTTCACTTGGTTGCTTAAATATTATTTCAAATAAGTCATGCTTGTCAAAGCCATATGCCAGCAGGCCACAGAATTCATTTGAAGCAAAATTTAAGAACTTATTTTCTACACAGTGCAACTTATCAAAATATACACTTCCATACTGAAGTTATACCATACACATTACTGAAGATGGAAATATATTGTGTTTTCTAGCTTCTCTTTAAAACAGCTACAGCTAGAATGTTACGAACAAATTTGCCCAGATGTCCCACAATACTGAAATAATCAGATCACTATGAACACAAGCCAGTACCAGTGCAAAACACTCCCGACTTTATTAGGAAATAAGTAACGATAGATTTTACTATAAAGCAATACAATTTGGCATGCTAAGCTAACAATACTTCACAAGTCTCTTGTACATTTATGCAGTTGCTCTCTCTCTCTGGCTCTGTCTCTAGTACTGTGAAGCTTCTCTCTATCTCTCTCTCTCTGGATGGTCACTTGGTCTTTGCCTCTTGCCATGGTGGTCTCCTTGGAAGACCTCCAGAAGACTTAAGAGAGCAGTCCACGGGCCAACCCTATACTTATACTTTTTCAATGGTTTTCTGGAACTCTATAGTTCTGGCCATTCAGGGAGATGCACTTAATAGTTGAAACAGTATCAATCATTTGGATGGTTTGCTACTGTTTGTTTCCTTCTGTAGCAGGACTCAGTGCTATTCTGTTAGGACCCTCCTTTATTTGGTGGATAAGTTGTTCAGGGTGATAAAGAGTGGTGCTGGAAAAGACACAGCAGGTCAGGCAGCATCTGAGAAGCAAGAGAGTTGACGTTACAGGACTGAAGAAGAGTTATGCCCGAAATGTCAACTCTTTTGCTCCACAGATGCTGCCTGACCTGCTGTGCCTTTTTATCACCACATTTTATCAACTCTGACTCTCCAGCATCTGCAGTCCTCACTATCTCCTGGATACGTTGTTGGGGCTATGTCTGTCCAGGATAACTGTTGCCTTTTACATTATGCTGTTGTCATTACAGCCTGATTGTTGTGTTTGCACTGTGTCTGGTATGTAAGTTTTGTGAATTCAGCATTTTACTTGGCCAATGTACCCAGTATCACTTGCTGTTTGGCCAAGGTAGCAATCTGTTCATGTTTTAGCAGAGAAGAGGCTGTGACAGTTGTTTGAGTTAGGGGGAGAGAGGAGTCCAGGGGCATTGCTTGGCTTTCTACCTGGCACGTTTGCAAGAAGAGCCACACCAAATAGGACATGTGGGCAGGTAGGACATCAACTAATCCGCTCGCTCTTTCATCCATTGAAGTCCTTAAGTGGATAATTAATAGCCAGTTTAGGAGCCTGCTTCCACATCCCTGACGGCTGGGGTCATTGGAACACAGGAGGTCAGCACACTACTTCAAAACACAAGGCTCAAAGCTGCGAAGGAAGGGAGGGTACCTCCTCTGGAGTGTTCCATTGCTCTGTTGGGGGAATCTCCCATCCCCATTTCGTGCCTCATCTTCAGCCTCCAAAATGTCTTGGCCTCCACCATACAATCCATCCCGCACTCCTCTTCCCCCACCAAGCCTACCCCCTCCACTAGGATCCACAATCTCTCCCAACCAGAAACTTGAGCCTGGACACTGTGGACGTTCCCAGGGGTGCAGATAGTCCCAACAGTGGGCACTGTTTAGCTATGACACTGCTGGGCATACTGAGCTACTAGCAAAGCAGATTGCCTGGTAGTTCTTGAGGGTGAGAGTTCCTTTCACTGAGGGGTGAAAATCCCATAGTAACCTTGTTAAGATCATTCCCAATGTATTCTCATAGTTTTATGAAATGGAAATTTTGTTTGACAAATATATTAGAAATCTTCAATGGCATAACTAGCAGAGTGAAAAATAGTGAGCAAGGGAGGCTGCTGTATATTTAAATTTTCAGAAAGCAATCAAAAAGGCAACACATAAAAGGATATTAGAAGGAATTAATGCCAGTGTAATTGGGAAATGAATAAATATTGCTTCATGATTGTTTAATGGGCAACAAACAGACAGAAGGATAATTGGGTTATTTTTTGGAGTGGCAGGTGTATATCAGGAGGATCGATGATTGGGCATTACTATTTATAATCGATATCAATGATTTATTTAGGGGAAAGCATGTGCAATATTCCCAAGTTTTCTGATAATACAAAATTTGGTGAGAAAGTAATCTGGGCCAAGGAACAGAGAATCTGCAAAAGGACCAAGGCTAGGGGAATGGTGTATAATGTACAGGAACATGAAATATCCACCTTGATAGTAAGCATGAAAACGCATAAGCTTTTAAAAAGGTGAGACATTTGTAAGTGTTACTTTTTATATTGATTTGTTTTTGATCCTTGGACATAAATGTCAGCAAGTTAACATATGGTACAGTTATCAATTTAAAAGACATGTGATATCTTATGACCTTTATTAAAGGGGTGTGCTTCAGCATAAAACTAAGATATATTGCAAAACCTCTATCGAGCTTTGGTGAGATCAGAGCAGAAGTGCTGCATACATTTTTGATATCTTTGTTTAAGGATATCTCTAATTGCTTTAGAAGAGATATGATAAAGATTTGTTAGATTGAGTAATAGGGTGAAGTGGTTGTTCTCTTAGGGGATATCAATTAGATTGGGTCTATAAAGCCTGGAATTTAGAAGAATGAAAGATGATCCCATGAAAATGTATACAATGATTAGTAGGCTTGACAGGGTGGATGTTGAGAGGTTGTTTCTCCTGGCTGCAGAGTATAGAAATGTGAGGCATAGTTTCAAAAGCAGGAGAGAATTTTAGTCTATTTAGATATGTGATGAGGAGTAATGTTTTTCAATGATACAATAATGAAATTCTATGCCCAGATGCATACAGTTAAATTTGAGATCTCTGGATTTAGTGGCATAAAGGTTATCAAGAGATATCTGAATATGGTGCAAAAGTGAATTGATGTTGGAATTCAGCCATGAACTATATTGTATGATAAACAAGACTTAATGGGTCATATGGCCCATTCATATTCTTATTTCCTGTTGCCTTAAATTCTTAACGTACATGTCAACAAAAAAAAATCCCAGTGATGGGAGCTTTAGGAACAATATGTTCAAAGGTAATTACTCTTCCCAATCATGTTAATTATGAATACTTGTACATAAATATATGCAAATGGTGGGAAATAATTGGGCCCTTATAAACACATGCAGACCAAAACTGTGGTTGTTCTGCTAGGAGATGTTTGCTTGTAATGTATAACTGAAATAAATATAAGTGTACAAAGATTGGCTCCAGTTTTATCCTTCACACCTGACTTTCTGAAGTAGAGATACATAGCCTGCACTTATCATACATTTTGTTTCAAATGTGCTGCATCACAAAATGTTATTTTTTGAGAAGAAACATTTATTGATTCTGTCATGGATATGGCAGGGAAAGAAGTTAGCTCTGAGCGCAACTTCAGTTCTTACTAATCGTTTTGAATCTCCTCAGACTAGTACATGGTATGAGTCAATGCATCATGCAAATATATTTAGAATTAGCACAAAACTAAGCATAATAATGTCAGATGTAGTTAATGAATATTTCATATAGGTGATAGGAGATCTCCCGAAATTGGTAACATTTGTTAAACAACAAATGCGTTATACATTTACAAGTCTGAGATGACAAGACAAGTTAAAAAAAGGAACATATGTATCATCTGAAAACACGTTTTTTGACAAGTATCAGTGAAAATGATTTAATAGTATTTATGAGACTCAATCATTTTTAATCTTGAAATTATAGGATGGTATTATCAGTATGTGACCATGAAACTTTTTTCTCTGAACTTCCTCATATTCTTTGTTTATTGACTGCATTCAGTCAGCCATTTAAAATTACCAGATCAAAATTGACGGGGTAAGAAATTTATAAGTTCTTGGTATATTCAACCTAGACGCCTCTCCAAATTTCATCATAATAACAGCCAGGCTAATAATTTCTTAAGTCACTTTGTGTTTAATAATTACAGGAAATATTCAACACCAAACTGGGGTAAGTGAAACTTTCTTCATGAGACTCAATGACTAGTCTTGAAACCAATAGCACATTTCATTAACTTGACACTTCAGAACACAGCAGCCAAAAATGTTAAAAGGTATGAATAAAACTTAATGACAAGTAAATTTGGATGCAAATAGGAAATAACGTCTTTAACAAACATTATTTTCTTAAATTGATAGAGGAACTTAATAATATAGCAATAAGCTTCTGAGTCCCTTTTGGTTTCTCAACCTACAAAGCCTGAGAAAATATGAAAAACAAACAAGAGCTCGAAAATGGGAAGCCTTCAGAAATGAGATAACAAGAATCCAGAGAAAGTATATTCCTGTCAGGGTGAAAGGGAAGGCTGGTAGGTATAGGGAATGCTGGATGAATAAAGAAATTGAGGGTTTGGTTAAGAAAAAGAAGGAAGCATATGTCAGGTATAGACAGGATAGATCGAATGAATCCTTAGAAGAGTATAAAGAAAGTAGGAATATACTTAAGAGGGAAATCAGGAGGGCAAAATGGGGACATGTGATAGCGTTAGCAAATAGAATTAAGGAGAATTCAAAGGGTTTTTACAAATATATTAAGGACAAAAGGGTAACTAGGGAGAGAATAGATGCTGCCTGACCTGTTGTGCTTTTCCAGCAACACATTTTCAGCCCTCAAAGATCAGCAAGGCAGCCTTTGTGTGGAGCCACAGAAAATAGGGGAGATACTAAATGAATATTTTGCATCAGTATTTACTGTGGAAAAGGATATGGAAGATATAGACTGGAGGGAAATAGATGGTGACATCTTGCAAAATGTCCAGATTATAGAGGAGGAAATGCTGGGAACCTTGAAACGATTAAAGATGGATAAATCCCCAGGACATGATCAGGTGTACACGAGAACTCTGTGGGAAGCTAGAGAAGTGATTGCTGGGCCTCTTGCTGAGATATTTGTATCATCGATAGTCACAGGTGAGGTGCCGGAAGACTGGAGGCAAGTAAACGTGGTGCCACTGTTTAAGAAGGACGGTAAGGACAAGCCAGGGAACTATAGACCAGTGAGCCTGACCTCGGTGGTGGGCAAGTTGTTGGAGGGAAACCTGCGGGACAGGATCTACGTGTATTTGGAAAGGCAAGGACTGATTCAGGATCGTCAGCATGGCTTTGTGCGTGGGAAATCATGTCTCACAAACTTGATTGAGTTTTTTGAAGAAGTAACAAAGAAGATTGATGAGGGCAGAACAGTAGATGTGATCTATATGGACTTTAGTAAGGCATTCGACAAGGTTCCCCATGGGAGACTGATTAGCAAGGTTAGCTCTCATGGAATACAGGGAGAACTAGCCACTTGGATACAGAACTGGCTCAAAGGTAGAAGACAGAGGGTGGTGGTGGGGGGTTGTTTTTCAGACTGGAGGCCTGTGACCAGTGGAGTGCCACAATGATCAGTGCTGGGTCCTCTACGTTTTGTCATTTACATAAATGATTTGGATGCAAGCTTAAGAGGTACAGTTAGTAAGTTTGCAGATGACACCAAAATTGGAGGTATAGTGGACAGTGAAGAGGGTTACTTCAGATTACAACAGGATCTGGACCAGATGAGCCAATGGGCTGAGAAGTGGCAGATGGTGTTTAATTCAGATAAACGCAAGGTGCTGCATTTTGGGAAAGCAAATCTTAGTAGGACTTATACATTTAATGGTAAGGTCCTAGGGAGTGTTGCTGAACAAAGAGACCTTGGAGTGCAGGTTCATAGCTCCTTGAAAGTGGAGTTGCAGCTAGATAGGATAGTGAAGAAGGTGTTTGGTATGCTTTCCTTTATTGGTCAGAGTATTGAGTACAGGAATTGGGAGGTCATGTTGTGGCTGTACAGGACATTGATTAGGTTACTGTTGGAATATTGCGTGCAATTCTGGTCTCCTTCCTATTGGAAAGATGTTGTGAAGCTTGAAAGGGTTCAGAAATGATTTACAAGGATGTTGCCAGTGTTGGAGGATCTGAGCTACAGGGAGAGGCTGTTTCCTCTGGAGCGTCGGAGGCTGAGAGGCGACCCTGTAAAGGTTTACAAAATTATAAGGGGCATGGATAGGATAAATAGAAAAAGTCTTTTCCCTGGGGTCGGGGAGTCCAGAACTAGAGGGCATAGGTTTAGGGTGAGAGGGGAAAGATATAAAAGAGACCTAAGGGGCAACGTTTTCACGCAGAGGGTGATACATGTATGGAATGAGCTGCCAGAGGATGTGGCGGAGGCTGGTACAATTGCAACATTTAAGAGGCATTTGGATGGGTATATGAATAGGAAGGGTTTGGAGGGATATGGGCCGGGTGCTGGCAGGTGGGACTAGATTGGGTTGGGATATCTGGTCGGCATGGACGGGTTGGACCGAAGGGTCTGTTTCCATGCTATACATCTCTATGACTCTATGACTCTATAACTGCAGTTGTTGGAAAACAACTATTGGAAAGAAATTGCAACATTTAAGAGGTATTTGGATGGGTTTATGAATAGGAAGGGTTTGTAGGGATATGGGCTGGGTGCTGGCAGGTGGGACTAGATTGGGTTGGGATATCTGGTCGGCATGGGCAGGTTGGACCGAAGGGTCTGTTTCCATGCTGTGCATCTCAATGACTCTATGACTCTCTGACTTAACACATTTGGCAGCATCTGCAGCTATTAATTTGTAGGATTAATAAGCAGAAGGAAGAGGTTTAAAACATTTGACTAAACAACCTGAAGTGATATGAGGAAAATAATTTTTCAAATCAATCAGTGGTTGAGCATTGGAATGCGCTGCCTAATAGAGTGATGGATATGTGTTCGCTAGTAATCTTGTAAAGTGTGGTGGCTACATGTTCATTATTAGTCTTGAAAAGAGAATTGAATAAATAGATTAGATCCACTACAGTATGGAAACAGGCCATTTGGCCTAACAAGTCCACATTGACCCTCCAAAGAGTAACCCATCAAGACTCATTCTCCTACATTTACCCTTGACTAACTCTATGCGCAATTTAACATCACCAATTCACCCAACCATGCACAATTTTGGACTGTGGGAGGAAACCCACACAGACACAGGGAGAATGTGCAAGCTGAAGCTGGAATCAAACCCAGATCCCTGGCACTGTGAGGCAGCAGTGCTAACCACTGAGCCACCATGCTGGGGGTGAAGCAAAGAATTGAAAAGACCAGACAGAGTACGACTAACTATATCGTTTTTTGAAAGAGCCAGAAAATTTGGTCTTGCTCTATGTTAGACCATTCAATAATTCTATGAATCAGTGAAGAATATATTCAGTCAATAACTTTTTAATTTTTAAAATAATAATTGATATAATACATTGAATTATTAAGAAATAATTGTAAAGATAAATACCTGTGGCACTGTGGAGCTGATAAGCATAGACGAACATTAGGAACTTGATTTCAAGAAATTGGGAACAAAGTCACCAAAATTTTGAATGTTGAACATATTTCTGAGTTATTCAGTCCTTTTTGCATCATGTCTGATTATGTCAAAGTGTTTCATGGATGATGGTCAGACAAATAAAGCTAACAGGATGCATTTGAGGTGCAAACGTTTACACATTGGTGACTAGTTGCTATCAGTTGTTGCTGGTGACTTTTGCTGTACTGCTGAATGTTGCCGGTATTATTTCTTCTTATTATAGAATCATAGAATGATGCAGTATAGAAAAAGGCCATTAGGCCCATCATATCAATGCTAGTTTTTGGTAGAGCTGTCCAAGTTCCACTTCACCTTTCCCAGAGCTCAATAATATTTTCCCTTCAAGTATTTATCCAAAGGGTAGAGATTGTGGATTGGGAAGGTATTATCAAAGGAATCTGGGGTAAGATATTGCAGTGAATTTTGTAGATGGTACACATTACTGTCACCATGCATTAGTGGTGAAGGGAGTAAATGTTGAAGGTTATGGATGGGACGCCATAAATCATGATGTTATGTCCTGGATGTCAAAGCAAAAGTTTTATAAAGGAAAAGTGTGGGCCTCACATCCAGAGAAGCATAGAAAATAGGAGCAGGAGTAGGCCATTCAACCCTTTGAGCCAGCTTCACCATTCATTATGACCATGGCTGATCATCAAACTCAATGGCCTGTTCCTGCATTTCCCCCATATCCTTTGATCCATTTAGCCATTCTTCTTGAAATCATATAATGTTTTGGCCCTGACTGCGTTGTATGATGGTGAATCAACAAGCTTCACTGGGATAAAGAAATTTCTCTTATCTCAGTCCTAAAAGGCATACCTCATACCCTTAGCCTGTGATCCTGGTTCTGCACTCCCTCACCGTTGGAAGCATCTTTGCTGTATCTACTCTGTGTTGATAGAATTTTACTGTTTCTGTGAGATTCCCTCCTCATTCCTTTGAACTCGCGTGAATGTAATCCCAACCTTTTCAACCTGTCCTCATACCCCATTCCCACCAGCCCAGAAATCAGTCTGGTAAACCTTTGCTGCACTCCCTCCAAAGCCACTTCTCTGCACACTTTTTCTCAGAATAAGGAGACCAAAACTGCACACAATACTCCAGGTGTGGTCTCACCAAGGCTTTGTAAAATTGCAGCAAAACATTCCTGCTTCTGAACTTGAATTCTTCCATCAATAAAAAATGCCTGTTCTTACTTTTTAATGATTTTTCTCCACTGATAAAATACTGACTGTTAAACATAATTATGTTAAACATAATCCAAAAGGGATAAAAAAAACAACCTTAATGTAAAGAAAAATTTGAACACTTGCTTCCCACAGGTTAAAAAGTCACCAAGTTAGTTTATGGTACTTTTTCATATCTAATTTAATGGAACTCAATGAGAAGATATTCAGACTCTGTGCTGCTTAGTTAGAACTCTTCAACATTTTTGGTCTTGGGCATAGGTATTAACTTGCTCTATTCACACCTTCTCAGGCCCCTGTAGAGGATACTGAAATGAAATTTTGCCACAAATAAGTTCTAGTACAAAACCTCATTGGAAAACTGTGGACAAGCATAGTTCATTCCCAACGGACTGTAAAATTTGAGCACAAAATATGTGATAGCTATGTAATATCTGAACGGAATTTGACAGCCATTTTCTTGTAACAAATCTGACATCTAGTGGCTAACTATCATGCAACATGTGTTTTTTCAAACTAATTTGTGAACCCTGCAAGTTATGGATAGACAGACTGATAAAGAAATGGAGTCAGACAGCACAGAACCAGAGCTGAAAAATGTGTTGCTGGAAAAGCGCAGCAGGTCAGGCATCATCCAAGGAGCAGGATAATCGACATTTCGGGCATAAGCCCTTCTTCAGGAAGGGCTTATGCCCGAAATGTCGATTCTCCTGCTCCTTGGATGCTGCCTGACCTGCTGCGCTTTTCCAGCAACACATTTTTCAGCTCTGATCTCCAACATCTGCAGTCCTCACTTGCTCCTAGCACAGAACCAGGTCCTTCAGTCCAACCAATCTGTGCCAAACATAATGCTAAACTAAACTAGTCCCACCTGCCTGCTGCTGACCCATATCCCTCCAAACCTTTTCTATTCATGTAGTCACCCAAATGTCTTTTGAATGTTGTAGTTGTACCCATATCCACTACTTCCTCAGGAAGTTCATTCCACACCTGAACCACCCTTTGTGTAAAAAGTTTGTTCCTCATGTCTTTTTAAATCTCTCTCCTCTCACCTTAAAAACAAGCCCCTTAGTCTTTAAATTCCCCATCTTTGGGAAAAGACAACTACCATAAACCATTTCTATACCTCTCATTATTCTGTTGGGTAACCTCTCAACCTCTTATACTCCAGTGAAGAAAGTCCCAGCCTATCCAGCCTTTCTTTATAACTCAAATCATTCATGCCCAGCAACATCCTGGTAATTCTCTTCAGCTTAATATTATTCTTCCTATAACTGTGTGACCGGACCTGACACAGTTTTCCAGAAGAGGCCTCACTAATGCCCTGTACAACCTCAACATACCTTCCTAACTCCTGTACTCAAAGGACTGAGCAGTCCCCAAAATGTAAGCTACTGCTTTCATGGAGGTTATGATTTGGAGATACCGGTGTTGGACTGGGGTGACAAAGTTAAAAATCATACAATACCAAGCAATAGTCCAACAGGTTTATTTGGAAGTACTAGTTTTCAGAGCACTGTTCCTTCATCAGGTAGCTGTGGAGCAAGATCATAAGACACAGAAACACAGTGACACTGTAATCTTTTGCTTTAAATTCTGTGTCTTATGATCCTGCTCCACAGCTACCTGATGAAAGCTAATCACTCCGAAATCTGGTACTTCCAAATAAACCTGTTGGATTATAACCTGGTATTGTGTGATTTTTAATAATGGAGTTTGACAATGTTCATGGATTCATACAAAAGGAAGGTCAAGATGGTTTGCATTTTAATGTGGATGAATGCAATACAACTGATATGATCATGAGAACTTTTCTCACCCAAACAATAAAAGTTCTTTGAAAGCAATGAAAATAATTTGATTTAATTTTCTGACCAATTAATGACAACATCCTGTCAATATGGGATTGCAATCAAAACACTCAATTGTTAGATTATATTCTTATCACATAGAAACAATGATAACCTATCATTACCATGCCCAGATTGATTGCTTGTGGCACAGTGGTAGTACCCCTACCTCTGAGGCAGGAGACCCAGGTTCAGGTCCTGCCTGCTCTAAGCTGTGTAATAAGATTTCAGTGTTGAAGAACATTCAGAAAGGACAATGCTTGGGCTTAGCTCTCTCAAACATTTTCATATTTGTTAAAGGAAAATTATTTCAGTTTTGGAAATGCAAGTGGAATTAAATTATTTTATCCAAATGATGAGCAAAGAATGGGAAGGTGTGAGAACATAACAAGCAAAAACTGCTAATATGCTAGAGAAGTGAATGAACAGAAGGACCTCTGAGCAAAAACAGTGAACGCACATTATTACATTCAAAAAAGAGCTGGATAAACACATTGTTGAAAGCAGTGGCAATGTTCAGGGATAGGTTTGACCAAAGATGATCAAACACCCTCTGCACATTGTGATACTTATGTCAGTGGTACCCTGTGCAGTGAAAACACTATCCATTGAGAATGGGCAAAGTTTAAAATGCTAGGCGAAAGTGGCTACTGCAGATGCTGGAGTTTAGAGTCAAAATTAGAGTGGTGCTGGAAAAGCACAGCAGATCAGGCAGCATCCGAGGGTCAGGAAAATTGAAGTTTCAGGCAAAGGCCCTTCATCAGGAATGTTTAAAAAGCTGAAGATTGTGCAGCTTGTGTATGCCTTTGTGTATTAGTGAAAAGAGGTGAAAGCAAAGGCTGTCTTATATCTCTACCCATTTTAATGTCCATTGGTGCCTATAGATTATTCAGAAAGCAACTGCGTGGGGTTTGGAAGTTCTCCCCACATTTACGTGAAATTTCTCTGGGTGCTCTGGTTTCCTCCCACGGTCCAAAGATGTGCAGGTTAGATGAACTGGTCATGCCAAATTTTCCATAGTGTCCAGGGATGTGCAGGTTAGATGGATTAGCCATGGGAAATGCGGGGTTTCAGAGATAGGGTATTGGGAGTGGGTCTGGGTGGGCTGCTCTTCGGAGGGTTGGTGTGGACTTGATGGGCTGAATGCCCTGTTCCTATGTTGAGATTCTATGCTTCAATAAGAGAGCGTTGGAAAGAGGGCCTGCTAACTTATTATTATCTGTTTTACATAATTACATTAAGATCTACCCCATTGGCTAAAGAGTCTGTTTTCAGTGGAAGATCACAAGGCTCAGTCTCAAGTTCCTTAGCTTCTTTTGGAAGGCATCAAGGCGTTAGACAATGATTTAACATGGGGAGTATGATTAAGAAGTTTGCAGATGATGTAAGAGCTGACTACCTGCTGGATAATGAAGAAGGAAGCTGCAAGGTGAGCAGAAAGGTGAAAGATTGAATACAATTCAATCCAGAAAACTATGGCTTAATACATTTGATGACTACAACGAAGGCAAAGCCATACACAATAGTTTGGGTTCTGAGAAGTATAGCGTGCTTCAATGCTTACCCACAGATCTCTGAGATATCAGGGCCAGGGTGGTTAAGAAAACATGCTGAATACTTAATTAATTGAGGCATAGAATATAAACATAGAAATGTCAAGATGTATCAAAGACTGGTTAGGCTGCAGCTAGAATATCGTGTGGAGTTCCGGTCACCACACTGCACACAGAATGAGTTTGCCCAGAGAAGGGAGAGAGTAAATTGGTTTTTTAGAGATGAGAAAAAAATTGGATAGGCTGGAGCTGCTCCCTTTGGAGGAGGAGACTGAAGGGAAACATAGCTGAGGTGTACAAAAATATGGAGAGCCTAAATAGACTGGTTTTAGACTGGCCTAAATAAACCACTTTGGCAATTTCCTTGCCAAAGTGGTCACCCGCCAATTTAAAGTAAATTGTAAAATGATTGGAGAGGAGGAGCAATTGTTTTACCCAGTGGTTGTTGGACTCACTACTTTAAGGAGTGATAGAATTTAGAAACCCTCACTGCATCTAGAAAGAATGAATGTATACATGCATTTGCAGTGCGATAAGTCTATAATGCATCAGCAAATTGGAAATGGAACATAACTGGATAGTCCTTTCTAGCCAGGACAAACATGATGGCCTGAAGGCCTCAGTCTGGCCCATAAATCTTTATACCTTAGCGATCTTTGTTTTGTATCTTCTGCATTCCTATATTACACTGAATACGTTAAATCTTCATGTTTTAAAGGTGTTCCCCGCAAGCTGGTCAACCTGTCAAAACTCAGTTGAGGACATGATGTGAAAATATATTAAAATTCTGGCAGACTGAATAGGTCTATTTGGTAACAATTTTTCTCTGAATAAACCATTAATAGATTTCAGACACAGCAGTATTCTTTATACAGGAGCTGACTGTTCACTTTGCTAGGTAAAAACAATGACTGCAGATGCTGGAAACCAGATTCTGGATTAGTGGTGCTGGAAGAGCACAGCAGTTCAGGCAGCATCCAAGGAGCTTCGAAATCGACGTTTCGGGCAAAAGCCCTTCATCAGGAATAAAGGCAGCGAGCCTGAAGTGTGGAGAGATAAGCTAGAGGAGGGTGGGGGTGGGGAGAAAGTAGCATAGAGTACAATGGGTGACCTGGGAGTTGCAGTGGGAGAGGGACTCCCTGAGATTCTTGTAGAGAGAGGAGGAAAACTTCTTCAAGGCAGGCATCCTTGCAAGAGGATTCGCAGTAGGGTTACTTTACTGTTCACTTTACTGTCAATTGCTTGGACTTATCTCTATCATCTTGTCTGACATTTAAACTTAAATTGCTCATAATTATTTAACTTAAATTTGTAGATGAATACTGTGTATTAGCTGGCAATGTTCAACATGTACAGGGATATCAAACCAAAAGAGAAAATGCGGGAAAATCTCAGCAGACCTGGCAGCATCTGTAAGGAGAGAAAAGAGCTGACATTTCGAATCTAACTGACCCTTTGCCAAAGCTAAAAGGGTCAGTTAGACTTGTAACATCAGCTCTTTTCTCTCTTTACAGATACTGTCAGACCTGCTGAGATTTTCCAGCATTTTCTCTTTTGGTTTCAGAATTCCAGCATCCGCAGTAATTTGTTTTTATATAGGGATATCAAATTCTGTGTGACTTGCTGCTTTCAAATATTCTATAAAACATTAGCTTTATATTAGCCACTGTCCAGATACTCATAATAGATTTGCACACCTTCTTGCAATTAAAAAGCATTTTGGTTTAGTGTTCCCTTTGCTGTATGCAGATTTTATACCTTAGCAGTATCCAATGGAAAATGTGACCTCAAGGACAAGGGTATAATGATGTGGAAACACACATCACTTAAAAGCAGTGACAGAAACAGTAGTTAATATTTGCTTGGAGTATAAAGATTTTAACATGCGTAGGCTGACACTGAGAAATCTGCAGCAACCAGAAAATTTCAAATGCTTCCAATTTCGTGTTCAGTCATCCCATGAGTCAACAGGTGTCAGGGAAGCAGCTGTCACCAAAAATAAGGGAGGCATTTATTCACAAAGCAAAAAGGCAGAGGGTATGTTCAGTAGATGGCAATTGATTGAGGCTACAGAAGCAGTTCAGACACAGTAACATTTAAACTTTTGGTTTGTGTGTATCTGATAGTGCTACAACAGCTTCAGTGAGATGGGGATAAACTTCTTTATTCATAGATTTGTTAGAATTTAGAATTCACTGCCTGGGTGAATAGTGGAGGCAGATATGAGGCTTCAAAAGAAACCTGGATATATATTTGAAAATGATGATCTGGCAATAGGGCTGGAGAGTGGGACTAGCTGGGTAGCTCTTCGGGGAGTCATGACAGACAAGATGGGTCAAATGATTTCCTTCTCCACTGTAAAATTCTACTGCTCTGTGTAACCCTGTGCCATACTTTGATTTATAATGGTCCTGTGAAAAACCTTGGAACATTTTATTGCATTAAAGTTGTGACATAAATGAGAGCTAGAAACCAAAAGCCTGGTATTCTCCACCTTAACAGTAATGTCGGAACACGTTCACTACTTCAAGAAGGCTAGAGTAATTAGGAATGCCATCTTTGCCAGCAACACCTATCTCCCAAGAAATAATTATTAAAAATTCTCCCTGTAACACAAGTGAAAATCAGAAATGTTTTTAACTCACTGTCTTGCAACCACTCATCAGGCTGCACTTTAGTGGGATTACTTTCGGTTATGATTTGGCAAGATTAAATATATTGTCAAAAATCACTGCCAAGAATGCCATATGAATACCATATTCTCAGAAGGTGTCCAATGGGCATGCAACTCCAACAAACCCAAGAAAGTGGTATCTCCTAGAAAAGAAAAGTGATAATTAGCAAAAATAAAATCTGAATGAATGAATGAATGATGATTTATTGTCACTCGCACTCTACAATGAACAACATGGTAAAATACAGTGAAAAGCTTCAACTGTTGCCACAGTCTGACACCATTTTGAATAGTTTAAGCATAAAAAGGTATAGCTGAAAGAGAGTCCGACTTCATTCCATTGCCTCCATCATGATTCCTGAACCTAGAAACGGCTGACCAATAACACCTGCACCGCCATCCCTCCATCATCACTTGGCCCACCTCACTAATAGGTAGTCAGAGCTGGGGTAATGGTGATAAGTCAGAGAGGAGAGTGAAGTGGATAGGTGGTCAGGAAGATGGACAGGTAGGACAGTTCGTGAGGGTGGTGCCGAATTGGAAAGTTGGATATGGGATAAGGTGGAGGGAGGGGCTGAAGAAGGGCTTATGCCCGAAACGTCGATTCTCCTGTTCCCTGGATGCTGCCTGACCTGCTGTGCTTTTCCAGCAACACATTTTCAGCTCCCACCTCACTAATAGGCCACCAATGCTGAGTTCCATGTTGGACCTACACTCAACTCAGGAGCCCCCAGCTATGCAGTTCACTGCAGTAACTATACTACTCCAAAGGCTTTGAGGAAAATATTTCCATTCTGTTAACTGAAATTTCATTGATATTCTCTTCGAGAGAAATCGTCAAGCCCTTGTTCAGGCTTTTCCAAACTTACTTTTAAGTCATTCACAGGATGTGGACTTCATTGGTTTGGCAAGTATTTATTGCCCTTCCCTAATTATCCAGAGGACAGTTAGTGACATTCACTAAAATAAAGCGAAGAACTGGAGTTGCTGGAAATCTGAAACAAAAACAGAAATAGCTCAAATAGAAAGCTTTAAGATAGAGGGTTTCACAGTCTCCTGACATGTGAAAAGTCACCATCTGGATTTCTAAAAAAGGCAATCTGTATTATTTAGATTAGATTAGATTACATTACAGTGTGGAAACAGGCCCTTCGGCCCAACAAGTCCACACCGACCCGCAACCCACCCATACCCCTTACCTAACACTACGGGCAATTTAGCATGGCCAATTCACCTGACCTATACATCCTTGGACTATGGGAGGAAACTGGAGCACCCAGAGGAAACCCACGCAGACATGGGGAGAACGTGCAAACTCCACACAGTCAGTCGCCTGAGGTGGGAATTGAACCCGGGTCTCTGGCGCTGTGAGGCAGCAGTGCTAACCACTGTGCCACCGTGCCGCCCATTTAGTACTAGAGTGATAATGCATTTAAAGAAGGATCTTTACACTTCACTCAAATTCACATGATTTGACATAGCAGATAATTTAATTAAATACAATACAAAATTATTACATTTCAGCATTATTTATGTTTGTATTACAAAATAATTGTTTTCATTCAATTATCAGGAGACTAAAGGAAGATGATAAAGAATTTGCAATATTATTGATGTCTTTCACAACCTCAAGACTTCCTCACAGGTATTGAAATATCTTTAACATAGACTATGTGTTCTCCACTGCTGTTTCTATCTGCATTTGCACAGTTGTACCTGCAATGTCATGCTGACACTTTGTTTAATTGTTTTCAGCTCCTGAACCTGGGGAAGCAGACTTGATGACCACCTACAGCAAGTTGGCTACAAAGACAAAAAAAGAGATTTAAAACAGAATGCTAATAAATCAGTGGTAAAGTGTGAAGTGATGTTCCTCCAGGAGCAATTTTGAGGTCAGTATATTCACTATTTGCACAAATCTTACAAACTTGAGCAACTTCAGTTGAAAGAATTGTGTTCTCAAATTGAGAATACAGTTAATACTGAAGATGACTTGAACAAAACAACTGAATATAGTATGATAAGACTGAATAAACATTCTAAATATTTTCAGCTTTTAGTTTCAAGCAGGATTGAATGAAACTGATTGTTGCACTGCACTGCTGCATTTCTGTGCATGTGTACCCTTGCTCCATCTTATAGTGATGTTCCTGATAAATTTTTAGATTAGGTTCCCTACAGTATGAAAACAGGCCCTTCAGCCCAACCAGTCCACACCAACTGTCCAAAGGGTAACCCATCCAGACCCACTTCCCTCTGACTAATGCACCTAACACTATGGGCAATTTAGTTCTCCCTCTCTCATTCTTAAAATACGGACTCTTTTTTCCTAAGCCTCAAGATTCCTTGCTCTAGACAACTCATACAACTTCTTCTCATCTACCCTGTCAAACTCTAAACAAGTCTCTAGGACACCCACCCCAAACAACCCCCGCCCTGTGACCAAACGCTTTAATTCCCCCTCCCACTCCGCCAAGGGCATGCAGGTCCTGGGCCTCCTCCATGACCACACCCTCATCACCCTGGAGGAAGAATGCCTCATCTTCCACCTCAGAACCTTCAACCCACACAACATCAATGTGGATTTCACCAGTTTCCACATTTCCCCTCCCTCCACCTTATCCCATATCCAACTTTCCAACTCGGCACCACCCTCACGAACTGTCCTACCTGTCCATCTTCCCGACCACCTATCCACTTCACTCTCCTCTCTGACTTATCACCATTACCCCAGCTCTGACTACCTATCACACCCTCAGCCACCTTACTCCAGCCCCACCCACCTGCCATTTATCTCTCCATCCATTTGGCTCACAAGCCTCATTCCTGATTAAGGGCTTTTGCCCGATTCTCTTGCTCCTCAGATGCTGCATGACCTGCTGTGCTTTTCCAGCTTCTCACTCTCAACTTTAAGTCCTAAAGAAGATCTTACCTTTAGAAGGAAATTGCTTCTCATTCTTTTAAACTCTAGTGAACTCTCATTGCCACTCCAACACATCTAATGAGTACGAAGAAATGTGTTTCGGGCAACACCGTGTGAACATTGAGGTCAGAAATATCACCTGTGCCACCAAAGCAGCAAAACATCAAAGTTAATGGAAGCAGACTGTCAGAGTATTGGTTTGACATGGCAAGTTTTTTTTCATGTTTGCAGCTATAACCACAGGAAAAGCCAAAGTGTTAGTGGTTTTTAACTTTAAATTTAACAAAAAAGAATCAGATTGAACTGCAGTGATTTAAATAAATAATGTAACTGGAGCAAAGGATCCCAGATATTAATTATTCCTCTCATATGGCACCATTGACAGCAGATTGATTCACTTCGAGATAGTTAGACCCTCAAGTGGCTGCTCTTTATTTTGACTGCTTCACCATGAAAGGCAAAATTATAGGTCAGTCCCACCCTTGCCCCAGCAGGGCAGTATGGTAACTCAGTGGTTAACACTGATGTCTCACAGCACCAGGGATCCAGATTCGATTCCAGCCTCAGGGCACTGTCTGTGTGGAGTTTGCTCATTCTCCCTGTGTCTGTGAGGGTTTCCTCCTACAATCCAAAGATGTGCAGGTTAGGTGAATTGGCCATGCTAAATTGCCCATAGTGTTCAGGGATATATAGGTTAGGAGTATCAGTTAGGGGGAATGTAGAGGCAAGGGTCTGGGTTGGATATCTTCGAAGGGTTGGTGTAGACTTGTTGGGTCAAATGGCCTGTCTCCACACTGTAAGGATTCTATGAATCATTAGATAGAAATCAGAAGTAAGCCTACTTGTCAGTATTTCCTTTTCATCAAACAAAGCCAGAGAGATAATTTGTCATCCTAGATGGCATCCGCTAAATCAGCATCAACCAGAAACCGGACTGGAGTAGATAAGACACACAAAGACATCATGATCTTAATGAATTGTGAAGGAGACTTCATTAGCCTAGTATCTTAGCTCTGCTTTTGAAGTTGGGAACTGATGTTGTTTCAATGGGAGGTGTTGTGATGGTAATATTACTGAACCAGAAATCCATAACCCCATGCCCGAGCGCTGGTAATACTGGTTCAAATCCCAACATGGCAGGTGGTAAAATGTGAATTTAGTTCAAAAACCTGGAATTAAGAATTAGCTCATCATCGACGAATTACCACTATTAATTGTGGTACAATCTCATTGGATTCATTCATGTCCTGTAAGCATGGAAATTTGCAATCCTTACCAAGTCTGGCCTATGTGTGATGTCACATCCACATCAATGTGGTAGACTCTTAACTGCTGTCCGAGTGGCCCAGCAAGCCAATTAGGTGTAGGTTATATTTGTTGACCTAGTGAACAATGTCTACATCTCATGAGAACAGTTTTTTTTTAAAAAATGCATCCGCAAAAAACTAGCTTCAATGGACTCAGATCCAACTCAACAGCTAGATATTTCATTTTCAAACTTGTAAAAGTTCTGCTTTGAGATCTCTTGCAATTTGGAATGTGTTTGTTGCTTCCCACCACTAATGAGTTACCACTTAATGGTACTGGAAAGCTCTGATGATGAGGCATTTTGAAGTCTGTTCAAAGAACCATACAATGAATTTCACCATCTCTTTTCTCTGTCGACCCACAAGGACATTTATGGAACCTTGTGGTCAAGCACATTTTTCTGGACAATTCTTGAGTTTCTATATGATGCAATTAATATGGAATGTCCTAACTGAATGGAGCATCACATAGCAATGCAACAAGCCTTATTTTCAGCAAGTATATACATTCATGCACTGATTCCCACTGATCCTTTGGGAGCTTTGAGATATCCTCAATCTCCTCTAATACTCTGATCAGAATTGGTGCTTTGGGAAACAGGAAAACTGTAAGGTGCACTCAAAAGACCCTTGAATATAAATGAAGATCATTGCGAGTGCAGATGGTTTATTTAGTAGCCATCACATTTATCATGTCATGGGCCACAACCACAATTATCCTGGCACACAACTTATGCAATTACAAATCACTTTAAGCATAGTCATTTCAAGGAAACTAGCTGTATTTTCTTGACAAGCAATCAGTATTATTCTGATTGTTGCAATTTACTGGCATCATCAAATGTGATTCAAGGTATATCAATTTCTCATACAATCCTTTAGAGATTTGATTAAAATCTATTTCATCGGAAAAACAATGATCAAATATTTAACATATGATATCTTTCTTTTAAATTATGAGGAAATAAAGTCATTCAAAGTTTTGTAATTTCCATTTTGAAAACTCTTAACATTTCTATTCTGTTTGTTGCTCATTCCCACAACACATAATTTACCATTATAATGTAATTTAAATTTGGGCAATGAACATTTTAATAACCCTGTTATCCTGTTGATACTTTCTCTGTTCTTTTCAATACACTTATCAACCCAAACTATAACAGTTGCATCCGTTTTGCGTGATATTCAAACACTTGTTTCCTGAAGTAAGAACTCATTTTCCTAAACCAGCATTTTTCCAACTCTGACCTTGTGATTTGGAACATCCTGAGACAAAAGGAAGAAAAACAGTTGCAAAATCTTTTAAAATGGCTCTTTACATGATTACTAAAGGCAAAGAGGGTTTGCAAATCTAATAAATGCTAGCTCGCAGTTTATTTTTCTGACAAATTTCTGCCCCATTTATTTTCTGAAAACAGCAAATTACTGTGGTGATGTGGTTTCATGTATGTGCTTTCTACTCAGTTGCTCACCAAACTTGAGGGAGGGTATAGATTTTGTCAGAAAATATCAGCATAAGATGGAAGCAAAATAGTATGGATGCTGGAATCCTGAAAAAAAAAACACAAAGTGCTGGTGAGACTTAGCAGATTTGGCATCACCTGTATTAAGAGAAACATAGTTAATGCTCCAAGTCGGATTTTCTACAACGCCTACAGGAAATATCAGCAAGTGATTTTACCACAAGAGTCTATATTGCAAGAATTCAAAATTCACATTATCCACATGCACACAATACATGGTACACATATTTATCCTTATACAACATAATGTATCTATTTCGTAGTCACCATCACCTTTTCCATCCAATGAATACCTCATCTTCTCTTATTCACAGGTATCTTTAGACACATCATGTCAAAAAGGAGCACAAAATACAAAGGAAGGAACTAGAGCAGGGGGATGGGCTCTATAAATGCTCTAGCTCGAAAACATAGGGGTGGATGCATTGGACACATCTATATCTCTCACAAAAGAGACTGAGAAACAGAGAACTGCTGATAGCTGGCAATAGAATTGCCTCCCTTCTGTATAATTCTTATCAACAATGTGGATACAAACCAGCTGGTGAGGCAGAAGACAAAACGCCTTTCTTTGTGGATAGATAGAGTTTATTAATTACTCAGTTTAAGAGCTTCTTCCACACCCCAGTCCCACCTTTGCCCCTTTCTATCTACCCTGCTAATTAATTAATTAATCCATCAACTGCAATTACTTGCTAACTACTTGGTATATTAGCAGATTAATCTCTTCTCTAAGTAAACTATTTTGAAGACATACAAACAATCCTTAAACCAAACTAACAAATAAAAGATTTTTTTCATGTTCTGTATCTTACCACGTGTCAGTAAATAATTATGTGGAGAGGTTCTTTCCCATGTTAAATGATCAACTTTCAAAACGTTGCTTCCTTCACTTCAAAAAATACTTAATTATAAAGCAACCCAAATAAAAAAAGACTGACTCTTTTTCTATTAAATTATTCCACATTCCATGTGGCTCCTCTCTTCAAGGATCTTGAATAAGCACTTGGAAAAAAACCTATATTTTTGTTTCAGTCTTACAACTAGTGAAGCATATCAATTCACTTTATTTTGGAACAAACCAAATTTGTTACAGATCTCTATGGTTTGTTATACTTACTAATTTTTACTAATACTTGATCATCTGTGGAACACCAAATACAGAGGAACCTCGATTATCTGAAGGACATGGGCAAGGAGTTTGGTTAATCGAATGCTGGATAATCGAGGTTCCTCTGTATGTTAATTCTGTGAAGCCCCTTCTTGCTAATTGCAAACAAATTTTCAGAGCTTTCTTCTTGAGATCATTTGTTGCTTTATCTGTAAGATAGGACTGCATTAGCTGCCAAATCCATAATTAAGTGCATGCCTTGAATTGCTAGGCTGTGCTAATTTAAACATTGATTGACTTCTAGTATTAATTAGAGTTAGATTTTCAGAAAAAAAATACTTTTGGAACAGATGTCAGGAGCTTTGTAACAAAATCCTGAGAATATGTGCATTGATATCAGTCCTGCCTCCAATGTTCCAGGGATAATGATCTCAGCCTATTTAGCCTCTCCCTACAGCTCAAATGCTCCAACTCTGGCAACATCCTTGTAAATCTTTTCTGAACCCTTTAAAGTTTTACAACATCCTTCCGATAGAAAGGAGTCCGGAATTGTATACAATATTCCAAAAGTGACCTAACCAACATCCTGTACAGCTGCAACATGACCTCCCAGTTCATATAATCACTGCTCTGACCAATAAAGGAAAGCATACCAAATGCCTTCTTCACTATCCTATCTACCTGCATCTCCACTTTCAAGGAACTATGAATCTGCATTCTAAGGTCTGTTTATCCAGCAACAATCCCCACGATCTTACTATCAAGTTTATAAGTCATGGGGGGCATGGATAGGATAAATAGACATGGTCTTTTCCCTGGGGTGGGGGAGTCCAGAACTAGAGGATGGGAGGTTTAGGGTAAATGGGGAATAATTTAAAAGGAGACTAAGGAGCAACTTTTTCACATAGAGGGTGGTGCATGCATGGAATGAACTGCCAGAGAAATGGTGGAGGCTGGTGGAATTACAACATTTAAAAGGCATCTGGATGGGTATATGAATAGGAAGGATTTAGAGGGATATGGGCCAAATGCTGGCAAATGGAACTTGATTAGGTTAGGATATCTGGTCAGTATGAACGAGTTGGATCGATGGTCTGTTTCCATGCTGTACATTTCTATGATTCTATGACTCTAATTGGCACATTCAGCAGGAATGCAAAAATGGAGAATTTGATGGCAGCAACAATGCAAGACTGCTCAGGTAGAGCTCAAAAACATCAGTATGAAAGAAGAATCATAACTGAAAGGAGTGAGAATAGAAATTTTTGGGCAGTTAAAACAGACAACAGGAAATGATCTCCAAGGTTTAGAAAAATGCTATTTTAACACAAAGCACCTAAGACAAAGAAGGATGGTAGTAGCTGTTGGAGACCAATCAGGGCATTGCTGCAGGAGTTCCTCAGGACTCAGGATCAACCATCTTTAGCCACTCCATCAAATGTCCCTCCATCATAAGGTTAGAAGTGGGAATAATTACTTGCAACTCCTCAGACACCTAAGCAGCTCATGTTCATGCCCAGAAAACCCTGGACAATATGCAGGTTTGGGCTGTTAAGTGCAAGTGGAATTCATGCTACAGTTGCCAGATAATGACCATTTCCAACAAGAGAAGATTAAACCATCCCCCTTGACATTCAATGGGATCGCCACTGCTGAATCCTTCACTATCAGAATCATCATGGCCATCGACCAGGAACTGAACTGGACCAGCCATGTATGTATTGTCGCCAATGAGAGAGTGGGAATTCAGCAATGAGTAACTGACTTCATGACTCCCAAAAGCTATTCACTGTCTACAAGACCTAAGTCAAGAAGGTGATGGAATAATTTCTACTTGCACCCTGGGATGCGTGCAGGACGGGCAAAAGGCAAGAAGTTTGACACTATCCAGGTTTTTCTGATTGGCACCCCATTCATCACCTTCAACATTCACTGAAAATGCCACGACATGCAACAGCAACAGAGTGTGTGATCTACAAGATGCGTTGCAGCAGCTCAGCAATTTTCCTTTGTTAGCACCGCCCAAATTCTCAATCCCTTCCTTTGTTAAGGTAAAGGTCAACAGATGCATGTGAACACATTCATGCTCCCGTCCAATTTAAACAGGATTCTGACCTGAAACTTTACCTTCACTGCTGCGGAGTCAAGATCCTAAATGTCTAATAGGATTATGGCTGCATGCACACTGCATGGCCTTCAGCAAATCATTCATTTAGCCCACCATCACTTTTCAGGAGAAAACAGAGATGGATGATAAATGTTGGTACAGGCAGTGACATCTATAACCAGTGAGCAAATATATTAAAAGGTTACATGAGCTATTTGCCAAATGTATTAGAGGAAATTGAGACACCAGTTGTTATAAGGGAGCATTTTTTAATCAAGTGTGGAAATCACAACTTTGAATATCCATAGCTCAATCTCGCTTGTCATTTGTTCTGAATCAGGGGAAACCCCTGCTAATGGCAATAAATTTATAATAAGGCAAATTCAATTTTAAAACACCTCATTAGTTTCTCCTATGTTCATTGATACAACAAGAACTGACTAATTATTGCTCCATTAATTAAAGTCCCAATTTTAGTGATTTAGTCATCCAAACACTCCTAATTTTAACCAGAAGTTGAAGCCAGATAGCAATCACGATGTAAAATTGATGTATTTTAACTAAACTCCCCTTCTGCAAACAAAGCACTGAATGCACCTCCGTACTCCTTGCTGCGGGATTGAAACTATCCCCTGTGTTGTGTCACTTCGGAATATCCCTTATCTGGAGCAAATGAGCCCTGGGGCATTACATTTGGGTAATAAACTGGATAAAATAGTGAGGTAAGTGCTTCATTCTTAGAAGCAGATCATGTTAATCAGCCTCATTCAAAGTAAAATAGCAGTGGTTTGGAATATTCCTCCTACTTTGAAGTAATCATGAAATGATTTCCTGTTAGTGTGTCAAACAAATTATGCATTTAGTCATATCATATCCCTTGCACATAGATAAAAATAAAACTTTTTAAAAATTAATTTCCAAGATCAGGGCTCCACAGGCTATGTATGCCAGCATTTCCTGCCCGTCTCAGAGAGCTGTTAAGAGTCAACCATATTGCTGTGGGGCTGGAGTTACATGGTAGTTTCCTTACCTAAAGGGCATTAGTGAACCAGATGGGTGATTTCTCCCCCTAATAATCAGCAATGTCTTCACACTCATCATTAATCTCTGAAGCTAGATTTTTATTGAATTCAAATTCCACCATCTGCCATGGCAGGATTCAAACCTGGGTCCCCAGAACATTACTTGGGCCTCGGGATTAACAGCCCAGTGATAATGCCACTAAGCTGTCACCTCCCAAATGATATACAAAGCATAAACTGAGGCAAAATTTTAATTTCTGCAAAGTTTTTAACTCCCTCTCTCACCATAATGTGTTTATTTTTGAAACAGGATGTAAAACTCAGAAACCACATTACATTTGTGATTTTTGAGAAGATTTGTTGCTCAGATTGAGGTTCAGGTTGTAGGTTTTCTCACTTAGCTGGTAGATTCTTTCTCAGATTTTTTGTCACCATTTTAGGTAACATTGTCAGTGAGCCTCCAGTGAAGCGCTGGTGTTCCATCCCGCTTTCTATTTATGTGTCTTGGTCTCTTAAGGTGGGTGATATCATTTCTGAAGTTGGTAAATGGGGTCCATATTGATGTGTTTATCAATGGAGTTGCGTTTTGAATGCTAGGCCTCTAGGAATTCCCATGCATGTCTCTGTTTAGCCTGTCCTGGGATGGATGTGTTGTCCCAGTCAAAGTGGTGTCCTTCTTCATCTGTGTGTAAGGATACTAGTGATAGTGAGTGATGTCTTTTGGTGGCTAGTTGGTGTTCATGTATCCTCGTGTTAGTTTCCTGCCTGTCTGTCCAATGTAGTGTTTGTTGCAGCCCTTGCAGCTTATTTTATAAGTGACATTTGTTTTGCTGGTTGTTGGTACAGGGTCCTTTAGGTTCATCAGTAGCTGTTTTAGTGTATTGGTAGGTTTGTGGGCTACCATGATGTCAAAGGGTCGGAGTAGTCTGGTAGTCATCTCCGAGGTGTCTTTGATATAGGGGAATGTGGCTAGAGTCTCTGGGCATATTGTGTCTTCTTGTTTGGGCTTGTTGTTCTTGATGAAGGGCTTTACCTGAAGTGTTAATTTTTCCTACTCCTCGATATTGCCTGACCTGCTGTGCTTTTCCAGCACCACTCTATCCAGACTCTGATTTCCAGCATCTGCAGTCCTCACTTTTGCCTTGTTGTTCAAGAATCAACATCCTAGGACAGTCTAAACAGAGACATGCGTGGGAATTCCTACAGGTCTGGCATTCAAACCGGAATTCCATCAATAAATATATCAATTTGGACCCCATTTACCAAGCTCAGAGAAAAAGAACAGGAAATGATAACACCCACTAAAAGAGACTAAGATACATAAATCGCAATTGGGACAAAACACCAGCGCTTCACCAGAGGCTCGCTGATGATGTTATCTAGCACGGTGACGAAACATCTGAGAACAAATCTACCAGCTCACCGAGCATACTTACAACCTGAACCACATTACGTTTTTCAGTACAATTTGGCCTTTTTGCTGGCTGAGTTACATTTTGTGGTGTGGTGGGACTCTTACCTGAGACTAAAGCAAAATAATGTTGACGCTGGAAATTTGAAACCAAAACAAAAACTACTGGAAATACGTCAGGACAGGCAGTGTCCATGGAAAGTGGAGCGAATAGGCTGAATTTTCCCATTTAAAGTCTGACAGATCATGAATTTCATGGTGTTCAGTCCCCTATGGGCCAGCACAAATTTTATCACACAATCTCCTGCTTCTCGTCTCATTAATCCTGCAACAAAGCTATTGGCCGCAATTGTTAGGGAATAGTGTGACCTTAGAATGAAAGCGCTCTCCAGTAGTGAGACATTCTGGCTTATGTATCTCTGGTGCTATATTTAAAAGCCAACTGCAAATACTCTGAATACTGCTGAATTATGAGCATCCTCTCAGACTGTGCTGCTCTCCCCTGACAATGTTGCAGAGGCAAGGAAAGCTACCTCCCTTCTTCCATGACAGCAGTCTGGAGGTGATATTGGATAGGATCGTTGAGAGGAAAGTAGTCCTTTCATAGAGTCATACAAAACAGGAACAGCCCCTTGCATTTGGCCTATGTCCCTATAAGCCTTTCCTATTCACGCAACTGTCCAAATATCTTTTAAATGGTGTGACTCAACCTGCATCTATTACTTCCTCTGGCAGTTCATTCCAAAAACAAACCACTGCCTGTGTGTAATAGCTGCCCCTCAGATCCCTTTTAAATCTTTCCCCTCTTTAAAGAGGCCTTAAAATCATGCCCTTTAATTTTGAATTCTCCCACCAAGAGAAAACACCTTTGTTTTTCACCCTAACTATGCCTCTCATGATTTTATAAACCATTTTTAAGACCACCCCTCAACCTCCTACTCACCAGTGAAAAATGTCTCGTCCTATTCAGCCTCTTCTTATAAATCAAACCCTCCAGTCCGAGCAACATCCTAAATGTTTTGTGCAATCTCTTCAATTTAATAATATCCTTTAATGTATTTCACCAAGACATATGAATCATTATTCTCAGTACTACGTAAACCATGTCCATTCAATTGGTCTCAACCACCTCACAAAAACATAAAAAATAGAAGCAGCAGTAGGCCATTCGGCCCTTCAAACCTGCTTCACCATTCATGGCTAATCATCTAACTCAGTGCCCTGTTCCCACTTTGTCCATATTGCTTTTGGTTTCCTTTAGCCCAAAGAACTATATCTAACTGCTTCTCGAAAACAATCAATGTTCGGGATTCAACCCACATTCTGTGGAATTCCACAGGCTCACCACTCTGTGAGTGAAGAAATTTCTCCTTTTCACATTCCTAAATAGCTCATCCCGTAACCTTAGACTGAGAGCTTGGTTCTGGACTTCTCATTCCTCGTAGCATCCTTCCAGTGTTTGCCCTGTCCAGTCCTGTTAGCTCCTCCCAGACTACAAACCGTTTACTCTCTGCACTTCCTATTTGTTCACTGACTCACTTACCAACTCTCCAGCTCATGCACAAACACCATCTGCTCTCACATCCACTTGGGTCATATTCAATCACTCCTCTTCGTCTCATGAAAGGAAAGACCGGCCTGTAACTGAGCTGACAGGGCCCCATGATTGAGGAGGAGTTGGGACATGGTGATGGTGGAGCGGTGGACACCAAAGTGCTCACTCTCTATGAGGAAAAAGTACTCAAACTGGCCAGAGGAAGGCAGTTCATGTGGAAATGGGGAGACAGTAATGGGCAACCAATCCAGTGAGCTTCACTGTGCTACACTACACTGGTGTTCCATCACCATTATTACTTTCTCATGGTTAATCTGTGCAAGCCTTTATATATTTTTAACAACTAATTTCTCTCTTCTCTCCATGCAGGCATTAATGTCACCCAGTGAACGTGCATATAACAGGAAGCACAGCAGACCCTCAGTGCCTAAACTGCTTGACTCTCATCATTTTCAGAGGAGCATACAAAGCGATGCACTCTTGGGAAAATGGCACTAGTAATGTCTTGGCTGCTATTCTGGCCTGAGGATTGGGAGGTGCTAAACTAATCCCCAGTTACTGGCATAAAAAATGGAAGAACTGTGAGTGCTGTGAATCAGAAACAAAAACAGAAATTGTTGGAAAAGCTCAGCAGGTCTGGCAGTATCTGTGGAGAGACGCTTCCTCTGGCATAAAAGTCCACAGTAAATTGACCTTGTTGGCCATTGGGATGGGACAGCCCCAAAATCCTTATAAGTACTCTTCCAGTACATTGCAAAGTTCAGGGGATCTTTAATCACAATCTTCCAGAGGTTGAAGAAAATGATTGTGAGCCGTGTAAATCCAAGGTCTTAACATTCACCTCCAACCTCTCGGCAGACGTTCAGCTTCTGCTCCTGTCTCGGTGCAGTTGGGCAGCTGCTGAAGGCTGGAGGTGACCACACCCTACAGTGCTTGACATTCCCTCTGTCAGCAATCCAGTCCAGTGAAGTTGCAGTGCTCGAGGGAAACTCAATACAAGCTGGAAGAACTGCAGCTCGCTTTCCACTTGGGGATGCCTCAGCCTTTGGGTCTCAGTATTGAGTTCAATCATTTTAGGGCCTGAGCACTTTCTCCCATGTCCTTACTCGATTCCACCCCCCCCCCTGCCCACCCTGCCCCAATACCAGGCCTTGTCATCACATGGGCTGCTACGACACCAATCCCATTGCCCCCACTAATGATTCCCTGTTAGCAGCTATTGATTCTTTCAGCCTGACCGTTACCCATTCTTTTGTCTGTCCAGTTGTTTTTCTCTCTCTCTGGGTTCCATCTCTACCTACTGTTTACTCCTTCACCCCTCCACCCACTCTATATTCAGCAAATATACCAACCTCTTCCTAACCACAATCAGTTCTGAAGAAGGGTCACTGGACCTGAAACGTTAACTCTCTTTCCTCAAATGCTGCCAAACTGGCTGCATTTTCCCAGCAATTTCTATTTTTGTTTCTGACTTCCAGTAGTTCGTTAGTTTTTTTTCCCCAATCTAAACACGTTGGCGTGTTTCAGGAATGCCTCCAAAGTATTAAAAATAGGGAAAGAGCTGCAAACAAATTCTTTGTATTAATAGATAAGAAAGCAGTTGAATACTGAGCAACTTTATTGTGTTTCCGTGAGTTTTAATCAGCTCCTTCAATTACCATTACCTTCTTGCTTTGCTTTCAATGCAGAGCTTCAGGACTTAAAACTGTGCTGAAAAATTGCTCCACAAAATAAAAGATTATCATATGTTGACATGAAATGCTCTTCCTGATGAATTGTAAATAACCAGCAAGAGCTTCTGAGTTATTGACCTGACATGCTCCACTTCGTTTTAATCAGATTTAACTTCCCCACAGGAGTTTAACCCATATTGTCTTCTAGGATAAAATCCTGGCAATAACTCTCTCTCCTCACATTAGTTTGTGAAAAGCTGAGTATTTCCAGCGTGTCCTGTTTGTTTTCCTCCTTGCAGTATTTTGCTTCCATTATGCAGATCTAAAACCATACATGCAATATTCAACAGCCTCTTTCCAGTCTGTTCGAATCTATTAAGCCGATGAAAGGCCTCTCTGTAACAGTAAACTAGTAAATATGAATTTGAACTCTTGACTCTTTCCTTCTTGTGCTGCTTCCTTGTTTTGTTTTTGCCATCTGTCCTGCACCAGGGGCTTCTCCAGCCTGAACACAGTGTTTAGGGTTACATCCTGGAGCATTAAGCTCTCCATCTCCTTCTGATGACCTGCTGCACATTTCCTACATTTGCTGGGGTTGCTGCCAGAGAGAAATTATCAAGAGTCAATAATTAACCATTGCACATACAGAGACAAACATTTCACCCGCAATGTTAGCTTTGAAATCAGAATTAAGACAGTAAAAGCTCACAATTATTTTTATTTGTTAAAGGGCCATTAACAACTAGAAAAATATGCAGGTCAACTTTTTCCATGCTTTGTGGGTCAAAGCAGTTTTACAGGGAAGGGAATAGGTTCTGTGATTCAAATTTTTAGTTTTATTTTAAGTGAATGATTTCGCATGACAGTCACATGAGAGTGGTCAGCCTGAACATTCTGAGGGCTACCATCCACCCGTCAGAGAGACGTAATCCCAATCGATAGGTGCAGCACTGGAAGCAGAGCCAGACTTCAGCTGTAGGCACTGCCAGGACTGCAAGGGGACCAGTCAATATTGTCGACAGTGTTGGAGGTACGTCATTGCACACCTTTGGAACAGCTGAGACTTGAACATAGATGTCTTATCTCAGATATATATGGATCACAGCAATCTGAAATCTCAATGCTGAGGAGGGTCATACAAACAATGAAGTGATGGTGATGATGAACAGAATAACTTAGCTTGCAGATACAGGTACAACATTCATGATTTGGACAGCACGATGGCACAGTGGTTAGCACTACTGCCTCACAGCGCCAGAGAGCAGGGTTCAATTCCCGCCTCAGGCAACTGACTGTGTGGAGTTTGCACATTCTCCCCGTGTCTGCGTGGGTGTGCTCCGGTTTCCTCCCACAGTCCAAAAATGTGCGGGTTAGGTGAATTGGTCAAGTTAAATTGCCCGTAGTGTTAGGTAAAGGGTAAACGTAGGGGAATGGGTCTGGGTGGGTTGCTCTTAGGAGGGTCGGTGTGGACTTGTTGGGCCGAAGGGCCTGTTTCCACACTATAGGTAATCTCGAAGTACTGAGGTCCAATATCAGGTCCTCCTCAATGTTTGAAGGTAACACAGCCTATCATATTAATGAATCCTGTGACAGGTAGATAATATACAGGAAACAATATCTTGTTATGTACAAGAGATACTTCTAGTTAGACCAGGAAGTGGTTTCCTAATACCACACTGGACTAAGGTGGCTCTGCAGTTCTCTACACTTAAAGAGGGTGGTGGCATCATGAGTAGCTGCTCAGACAGGATAGTGAGCTGGCATGTCCACACAGAGTGAGGTAAGTAGGCTGATAAAGGAATGATGACCCAAGTGAGTGTTGGAAACATGGGTTGGGGGGAGCACAGTTAAAGGGAGTGAAATCTCAGGAGTGGGTAGTGTACCAATGAGAGATCTAGGGGTTCAGGCACAAAGTTCTTTGAAAGTTGTGTTACAGGTAGACAGGATGGTTAAGAAGGCAATTAGCACGCTTGCCTTCATCAGTCAGAGCATTGACTATAGAAGGTGGGACTGCGGTTGCGCAGGACATTGGTGAGGCCACATTTAGAATACTGCATGCCGTTCTGGTCACACTAATATAGGAAGGTTATTATTAAACTGGAGAGAGTTCAGAAAAGAATTGCAAGGCTGTTACCTAGTTTGGAGTTATGAGGAGAAGCTAGAAACGCTGAGACTTGTTTCACTGGAACGTAGGAAGTTGAGGGGTGATATTATAGATTTTTATAAAATCATGTGGGACATAGAAAAGGTGAACAGCAAAGTTCTTTTCCCTAGATGGAGTCAGTTCAAAACGAGGAATGTATTTTTTAAGGCAAGAGGAGAAAGATTTAAAATGGGCCAGAGGGCAACGTTTTCACACAGAAGTGATTTGTATGTAAAACGAACTGGTGGAGGAAATGGTCCTTGTAGGTACAGTTACAACATTCATGACTTGGACAGATACATGAAAAGGAAAGGTTTAGAGTGATATAGGCCAATCACAGGCAAATGGGATTAGTTTAATTCGGAAAACCTGGTCAGCATGGACAAGTTGGACCAAAGGACTTGTTTCTGTGGTGCATGAATTTATGACTCTATGACCTACTTCATTCCAATTTGACCTGTCAGTCATTGCTTAGTCATTGATCAGTTAGTGATTGCAATGGAGCTAGATTGAGGCCTTACCCTAAGAATTAGTTAGAGGCTTAAGGGCCTCAATAGGCCTAAGAACCGATCCTCTCATGGCTGCTTTACCGTCCTACTGTTGGGATAAGTTAGGAAAGAAGTGGACTCGCCACTCAATATATGGTATGCATCACCAAACTTCTCATTCTGGCAGGGAGGTGGAGAGTAAAATCTAGACCATAGAATCACCAAATACAAAATTAGGCCATTTAACTTGTTGTACCAATGCTGACTCTATTGCAACAGCTATCTACAGTGACCTTCTCAAAGCAGTCTGTGAAGGACTCACTGGGATAGTTTTCCAAAGCACAGCAATTCTAATTGCCTCGTTCACCCATCTCACCAGATCTCCTCCTCAGTGCACTGGCTGGTGGCTGATCTCATCAACTATCATGCTGTCTTGTTCAATTGCTCCACCATGGCAAGTTTAAAACTACCAGCAGATAAACAAACCAAACCTAGTCAATGTTTTGCACCAGAACATTCTTTCAACTGTAACAAGAGGTTTCCTATCCATGATTTTATTGAGGATGATTAACGTGCCAACATATGAAGCAGTTGTGACAACTTCTATAGAGGCAGTCGTTGTTGGTCTTCAGGGCTATCATTGCATGGCACATGGAATCTCTGGTAAAAGACGCATATTAGACAACACCAAAACCATGACCACTTCCATCTCGAGACAAAGACAGCAGATATATGGGAACCCCATCATCTGCAAACTCCCCTCCAAGCCGCTCACCATTCTGACTTGGAAATATATTGCCATTCCTTCATTGTCACTGGATCAAAATCCTGGAATTCTTTCCCTAACAGCATTGTGGGTGTACCTCCACAAAATAGACTGCAGTAATTTCTGGTCTCCCTGCTGTAAGAAGGATGTTGTGAAGCTTGAAAGGGTTCAGAAAAGATTTGCGACGATGTTGCCCAGGTTGGAAGAGGCTGAATAGTCTGGGACTGTTTTCCCTGGAGCATCAGAGGCTGAGGTAGAAGTTTTTTAAATCATGAGGAGCATGAATAGTGGGAATAGCTAAGGTCTTTTCCCCATGGTAGTGGATTCCAAAACTAGAGGGCTTAGGTTTAAGATAAGTGTGGAAAGATTGAAAAGAGACCTAAGGGGCAACTTTTCACACATAAGGTGGTGCATGTGTGGAATCAGATGCCAGGGGAAGTGATGAAGGCTGGTACAATTACAACATTTAAAAGGCATCTGGATGAGTATTTGAATAGGAAGGGCTTAAAGGGACATGGGCTAAATGCTGGCAAAAGGGGCTAGGTTAATTTAGGATATCTAATCAGCATGAATGAGTTGGACTGAAGAGTCTGTTTCCATGCTGTAAGGCAGTTTACCATCACCTTTCAAAGGTAACTGGGGGTCAGCTATAAATACTGACCCAGCCAGCAATTCCTATCGCTCATGAATTCACTTTTTAAAAAATGGATGCAGTCTTTTGGTCTGGGTAGGGGACTTCAATGTCCATCTCCAAGAGTGGTCCACAGTATGACTACTGACTAATCTGATCAAACTCTAAAAGACACATATTCAGACTGTGTCTGAGTAGTTGGTGAGGGACCAACAAGAGGGAAAAACATAGTTGACCTCATCCTCACCAGTCTGTCAACTGCAAATGCATCTGTCAATGACAGTATTGGTAAGAGTGACCACTGCCTAATTCTTGTTAAGACAAAGTCCCGCCTTTACATTGCGAATACCCTCCATTGTGCTGTGTGGCATCATCGCTGTGCTAAATGCAACAGACTTCAAACAGACCTAACAACTCAAGACTGGACATTCATGAAGTGTTGTGGGCCATCAATAGCAGCTGAATTGTACCCCAGCCTAACCTTATAGCTTGGCATTTTCCCTGTTCAATTATTACCAACAAATCAGGGGATCAACCCTGGTTCAATGAAGAATACAGGAGGGCATGCCAGGAGCACTGTACCTAAAAATGAGGTGTCAACATGGCGCAGCAGCAAAACCAGATTACTCACATGCCAAACAGCACAAACACCAAATGATAGACAGAGTTAAGTAATCCTAGAATAAACCGAAGCTAAGTTCTGCAATCCTGCCACATCCAATCATGAATAGTGGTGGACAATTAAAAAACACTGAAGGAATAGGTTTCACAAAAGTACCTCAATGATGAGAAAGCCCAGCATGTCAGTGGAAAAGACAAGGATGAAGCATTTGCAACAAGCTTTAGCCAGAATGCAGAGTGAATGACTCATTTTGGCTTCCTTCAGTGGTTCCCAGCATCACTGATTTCAGTTTTCAGTAAAATTCAATTAGTCTACGTGATATCAAAATGGCTGGAGACACCAGATATTGCAATGGCTGTGTGGTGGCCCTGATGATATTCCAGCAATAATAATGAAGACGTGTACTCCAGAACTTGTCCAACTCCTTCCAAGTTTTTCCAGTACACCTGAAATACTGGCATCTACCTAACAATGTGGAAAATTGCCTAGCTATGTCCTGTACATAAAAACAGGGCAAATCCAACTTGGCCAATTACCACCCTCTCAGTCTACTCTCGAGTATCAGTAAAGTGATAGAAGGTGTCATCAACAGTGCTACAAGCAGGACTTGCTGAGTAACAACCTGTTCTATGATGCCCAGTTTAGGTTCCACCAGGGCCATTCAGCTCCTGACCTCATTACATCCTTGATTCCAGCATGGACAAAAGAACCGAATTCTAGAGACTGACTATCCTGTATTTGTGTTTATGTGGTTTCAAGGATTCTCCAACAAAACTAGGTCAATTTGAATCCAAGGAAGTTGGAGGAGGTCAGTCATCTCATCTGCAGGACACCTCTGCAGTAATTCCTCAGCAGAGTGTCCTAGGTCCAACCATCCTCAGCTGCTTCATGAATGCCCTTCTCTCCATTATAAGATCAGAAGTTGAGATGTTTGCCAATAATTGGACAATGTCAGCACCATTTACAATTTCTCAGATGCTGAAGAAATCCAAATGCAGAAAGAACTAGAGAATGTCCAGGTTTGAGAAGTGTGGTGCTGGAAAAACACAGCAGGCCAGGCAGCATCCAAGGAGCAGGAGAATTGACGTTTCGGGCCTTCTTCAGGAATGTCCAGGTTTGACCTGACATGTAATTTTCATGTCATACAAGTGCCAGACAATGATCTTTTCCAAAAAGTGAGAATCTACTATCACCCATTCATATTTAGTGGCATTACCATCACCGAATCTTTAACTATTAACATTGTGTGGCCTACTGTTGAACAGAAAGTGAACAAGACTGACCATATTAATATTGTGGCTACAAGAGCAGGTCAGAATCTAGGAAACCTGCAGTGAGGACCTGTCGGAGAAATTAACCCACTAAATTAGAGATCACAAAGCAGTTTGAAGTGAAATTAACCAACAGTTTATTAGTACAGGGTTATAGTGGAAGAGAAATTGACTAAGCTGAAACAGCACAGTCTGTCCAGATAGCCTAGAGCTGAGGATGAAGCCAGGTTTTATAGGAATCTTACACAATAAGGTTAATTAAAATGGGGAAAGATAGAATGTATTTGGAAATTAAGGTTTGGAGATGTCAGTGTTGGACTGGGGTATTCAAAGTTAAAAATCACACACCAGATTATAGTCCAACAGGTTTAATTAGAAGCACTTGCTTTTGGAGCTCCACCTGATGAAGGAGCAGCGCTCCGAAAGCAAGTGCTTCCAGTTAAACCTGGACTATAACCTGGTGTTGTGTGATTTTTAACTTTGGAAAGTAATCCAGTTACAATGATGATAATTGAAAAACAGTTGTCGGAAGAATGTCCTGATTGTCGATACAATATAACATCCTGACAGTATCAATGAGTTCTTGATGGGATCAGGAGATTCCAGCTCTCTTTGCAGGTAGGTAAGAATGTCTTTTTTGAAACAGTAAGGTGCTTCCATTGTTCCTGTCCTGGGAGGGCAAGATCCTTTGGTGCCTCTCCGTCTGACCTGCCATTTGCATGGCTTTGATATTGTTGTATTTTGAGACTGCCCTTGGGGCTTTGGGACAGCTGTGTTGACCTGGTATTGTTAGTGTGTTTTGGGAAGTGTATTCTCTTGTCTGCGAGTGACGATAGTTCTGTCTAGTTTCACATTTCAGTCTGTTTGGTCACTGCTGAGTCATTCTGGGTGTTTCTGGTATAGTTGGCCAAGTTTGCTTTCCTATGATCTTTGTGGGCCTACAATGGCTAGGCCGGGTGGCAGATCTTTTCCCACAGTAACTCATCTGCTAACTCCCCAAAGCCTGTCCAACATCTAAAAGGCACAAGATGGAATATGCTCCATTTGCCTGGATGAGGTGAAGCTCCAATAATATTCAAGGAGCTTGACTTCATCAAGGATAAAGCAGCCCCACTTGATTGGCATCATATCCACAGACATCCACAATTTGCACCACAGATACTCAATAGCAACAGGATGTGCCACCTAAAAGATACACTGCAGAAATGCACCAAAGCTCCTGAGGACAAAGGCAGCAGATAAGTAAGAACACCAACACCCACAAGGCCCTCACTAAACCGCACTCCATCATGAATTGGAAACATATCACTATTCCTTCAGTACTGCTGAAACTCCCTCCCAAATGGTCTTGTGGGTCCACCTAATGTGCATTAATGAAGTAGTTCAAGAATGCAGCTCACCACATCTTCTCAAGGACAACTAGGGATGACCATAAATGCTGGCCCGGTTAGTGACATCCATATCCCACACCATGAATGGAAAGAAACAATACTCTTTGGGACTGGTTCTGCTGAAGTACATTGGTTCCAGAAAGTGATTTACCAGTACTTTCTCAATGATAATTAGAGGTGGAAATAATTTGACAGTTGTGCTGTCATCTCCTGATTTAATCATGAAACAGACAACTCAGCGTCATTAAACCTATACTTTTGACAAAGTGACAGGAAACCACTGTATGATGGTAATCTGGGTAGGAGTAACATTCCAAACCATCACGAACTTACTATGAATTGAGAAACATATTCAGTTCCAAGAATGGAAGGTTTAATCCACTTCTCTATTCAGGTTTACATCAAACACCTCTCTCCACAGGCCCATCTGAAATCCCACATTGACACGACTCATCAGGAAAGTTTTAACCACCATCAAAACATGTGGGCTGGAAGGTTGTTGCGTAGGAGTGGGCAGTTTATTAAAGAAAGTCACATTTCCATCATGACTGCAACTGGCTTCAACTTCTGAGTTTAATGTAAGTATGTTTCAATGTGTAACCTAGCAACAAAGTAGGCTTTAGTTAATGTAAGCAGACAGATATTTATTGCAGCAACTACCATTCTCAGGAGGCATTAATGAGGCCTTTTTGAAATCCTTTTGATAGGCTATAAATTTAATGTCTAACTCATACATTTCACAGGGTGAACAAAACTGGCAAGTGAATCAAGTCAGATTGAGCTTTACTACCTGAGATTATAGAACATAGAACATAGAAGAATACAGCGCAGTACAAGCCCTTCGGCCCTCGATGTTGCGCCGATCCAAGCCCACCTAACCTACACTAGCCCACTATCCTCCATATGCCTATCCAATGCCTGCTTAAATGCCCATAATGAGGGAGAGTCCACCACTGCTACTGGCAGGGCATTCCATGAACTCACGACTCGCTGAGTAAAGAACTTACCCCTAACATCTGTCCTCTACCTACCCCCCCTTAATTTAAAGCTATGCCCCCTTGTAATAGCTGACTCCATACGTGGAAAAAGATTCTCACTGTCGACCCTGTCTAAACCCCTAATCATCTTGTACACCTCTATCAGGTCACCCCTAAACCTTCTTTTCTCCAATAAAAACAACCCCAAGTGCCTCAGCCTTTCCTTATGATTGCTTTATCTGAATAAATGTTAGTTATTACACCTTGTTCCCACTGCAAATAGCCAGAAAATAGTTCTCATGTTGACAACTTTTATTAAACTTTTGAATTTGGCAAGGTCAGAATGGGAGGGATGGTGGATACGTTTGGCAGCAATTTGGAAGTGGAAAACTCTTGTGTGCTAATGCAGGACCACACTTCTGATTATGCAAATGAGAACAACTATCTTATTAAACGAATACGCACGTTTCCTCATTCAAAATGCTGAAGCTATATAAGGTTCGGAATTCGTCAAATTTTCTAACTGTGGCTTTGTAACTGGTTCAGCCCACATTCTCCAGTCAGAAGCCGGATATGTTGTTACTCATTTACCATGGTTGTTTTATCACATTCTTGGGAAAAAGGATTTTAGCTTTGTTGAATGTGTGGCCGACAACAGTCATTGCTATGGCATGTCATTCCTCTTCAAGGAAATTTCCCAATTCAAAGTACAGGTCGTTCTGTTAGAGCGAGCGTTTCATCAACGCAAATTCGCTATCTTACAGTTGACGAATTGGGGATGCTGTTTCTACAGCACGAACATTTAAAACGTGGTTTGGCTGTAATGCGATTACAGCACCAATACTTTAAGCACGGTTTCAAAAGCATGATTTTTATAATGCGAGGTTGCACACAATCACATCCATCACATTACAGAAGAACTGCCTGTCTAGGTATCTTATTTTTCTTGTTAGCTTATAAATGCTGATATGATAAAATAAAGCAAAATCCTCAAGTTCTATATTGACAAGAAGAGCAAGCATCAAGTTCTGCTCTTCACAAAGAAAGCTTTGGTAAAATATATTACAAAATGAACATCAAAAAGGCATTTGATAAATACTAGCACTATTTGTTTGGATTTGCCAGTAGAAATGTCAATGGGATCCAATTCCTTCCACATTGTGTATGAAAGAAAAATAATACTTTCCAAAGTATAATGTTCATATGAAGCTTATTTTCTGCCTGACAACTGACACTTGGTCAGGATGTGTGATCCGTTTCCAAACATCATTCAACAGTGAATATGCAGCCTGCTATTTTCAATATGTATGGTGGAACAAAATCTTATTGAAGCAATATGCAAGGAAATTAACTCAGATGAATTAGTGCTTTGGTCAATCAGGTTTCCTACCTACCCTGGCATTATACCTTGGGAGCATAAGTATCAAGCATGCACTTTCTGGTTATCTGGTAATGCTCTTGTAGAATTATTATGCTTCCTCCTGGCTCATCTCTGTAGTCTACAATTGGATCCCTTGTCCCCTTACATTGTTGGATACAAAAGTCTATCTCCCCTTCAATTCACTGAATGATTATAAAAACTGTTTTGGCTTCAATTGGAGGATAGTGTCCAGTTCTGGGCCTCTTATTTTAGGAAGGGTGTGGACATTTTAGAGAGCAAGAAAAAACTTACAAGAATAATTACAGAGACGAAGGACTCAGTTACATGGATAGATTGGATGAACTGGCATTATCCTCTTGACTGAATAGAAGATTGAAATAAAGAGTTAGAGGGGTGTCCAAAATCATGAGGCACCTAGACACAGTGGTTAGAGAAAAGTGCTCCCATTGACAGTAAGTGGCGGAAAACCAAAGGCACTGATTTAACATGGCCATCTGAGGATTGAGGGGATATGTCTTGGATATAACAGAGTCTGGTGGAGGCAGATAAGATTAGGCTTTTCAAAGAGGAATTTGAAAAACATCTGAAGAAAAAAAGTCTTTGGAGCTTTGGCAAAGGTGGTCTCTGACCTTTCACCACATAATGTAAAACATTAACTCTGTTCCTCTCTCCAACAGCTGAGTATTTTCTATTTTTTATTCCACATCTTCAACATCAACAGTATTTGTCTTTGGGAATAATATGGAGGTGGTTTGCTCTGTAGTGCAGAATCTCAATTGCAGTGTAGTTTTTCACTGTGTTATCTATTTTGTATTCAATAGTTCACCTGGTTTCAGTCAATATTATTGCCATTGGTCATGTTTTTCATATATGTTAACTATCCTAGATAATATAACTAGTAAAAGAATAGCACTGTTGTATGAAACACAAATTCCAAAGTCCATGTTGTTTTACTTTTAATTGCATCATGTTTAGAAGCTTGGAAACCCATCCTGCCAAGTTGTAAAACTGGCATTCTGGACTGGCTGCTCTGCTGCAGAACCCCCACTCCCAAACTATTTTTAATTCCCATAACCAATGGTGATTTTGCTATCCACAAACAAAGATAGTGAAAAGAGAAAGGAAAGAGTTGCATTTCTGTAGTGCCTTTCAAGAGCTCAAGCCATTGCAGAATGTCTCATGATTGATTAAGTACTTCCTTGAAGTATATTGGCTAAATTATTTGCTACATCACAAGCAAAGATTACTCTTCTAAAAGTGCTTCATTAGCTGGTAAGCACTTTGAGACATTCTGATGTTGAGATATGACACAGAACAGACAATAGGAATATCTCATCCCAAAGACTGCCCACTATCTACAAAATCAGAAGTCAGATTACACCAACAGGTGTATTTGAAATCACAAGATTTTGAAGTGCTGCTCCTTTGTCGGGTGGTATCTTCACTTCACCAGATGGAGTAGTGCAGTCCGAAAGCTTATGACTTCGAATAAACCTGTTGGACTATAACCTGGTGTCGTGAAATTTCTGACTTTGACCAACCCAGTACAACACTGGCACCTCCACATCATTGTCTCAGCCTGCTCCTGCCCCACCGAACCATTGTCTCAGCCTGCTCCTGCCACACCGAACTCATCTCTGCATACCTTGACACAGTCCTGTCCCCCCTTACTCCAAGAACTCCCCACCTACGTTCGGAACACCACCCATGCCCTCCACCTCCTCCATGATTTTCGCTTCCCCGGCCCCCAACAGCTTATCTTCACCATGTACATCCAGTCCCTATACACCTCCATCCCCCATCACGAAGGCCTCAAAGCCCTCCGCTTCTTCCTTTCCTGTCAAACCAACCAGTACCCTTTCACTGACACCCTCCTTCGACTGACTGAACTGGTTCTTACTCTGAACAACTTCTCTTTCCAATCCTCCCACTTCCTCCAAACCAAAGGAGTAGCCATGGGCACCCGCATGGGCCCCAGCTATGCCTGCCTCTTCATAGGATATGTGGAACAGTCCATCTTATGCAGCTACTGGCACCGCACCCCACGTTTTCCTCTGCTACATCGATGACTGTATCGACGCTGCCTCGTGCTCCCACGAGGAGGTTGAACAGTTCATCCACTTTACTAACACCTTCCACCCCGACCTCAAATTTACCTGGACAGTCTCAGACTCCTCCCTCCCCTTCCTAGACCTCTCCATTTGTATCTCAGACGACCGACTCAACACGGACGTTTACTATAAACTGACTGACTCCCACAGCTACCTAGATTACACCTCCTCCCACCCTGCCCCCTGTAAAAACGCCATCCCATATTCCCAATTCCTTCGCCTCCGCCGCATCTGCTCCCAGGAGGACCAATTCCAATACCGAACAACCCAGATGGCCTCCTTCTTCAAAGACCGCAATTTCCCCTCAGACATGGTTGACGATGCTCTCCACCACATCTCCTCCACTTCCCGCTCCTCCGCCCTTAAACCCCGCCCCTCCAATCGCAACCAGGACAGAACCCCACTGGTCCTCACCTACCACCCCAGCAACCTCCAAATACATCGTATCATCCTTCGTCATTTCCGCCACCTCTAAACAGACCCCACCACCAAGGATATATTTCCCCCCCCACCCCTATCAGCGTTCCGGAAAGACCACTTCCTCCGCGATTCCCTCGTCAGGTCCACACCCCCCACCAACCCAACCTCCACTCCCGGCACCTTCCCCTGCAAACGCAAGAAATGCAAAACTTGCGCCCACACCTCCCCCCTCACTTCCCTCCAAGGCCCCAAGGGATCCTTCCATATCCGTCAGAAATTCACCTGCACCTCCACACACATCATTTACTGCATCCGCTGCACCCGATGTGGCCTCCTATATATTGGGGAGACAGGCCGCCTACTTGTGGAACGTTTCAGAGAACACCTCTGGGACACCCGCACAAACCAACCCAACCGCCCTGTGGCTGAACACTTTAACACCCCTCCCACTCCGCCAAGGACATGCAGGTCCATGGCCTCCTCCATCACCAGACCATGGCAACACGACGCCTAGAGGAAGAGCGCCACATCTTCTGCCTAGGAACTCTCCAACCACAAGGGATGAATGCAGATTTCTCCAGCTTTCTCATTTCCCCTCCCCCCACCTTATCCCAGTCCCAAACCTCGGACTCAGCACCGCCTTTTTGACCTGCAATCTTCTTCCCGACATCTCCGCCCCCACCCCCTCTCCGGCCTATCACCCTCACCTTAACCTCCTTCCACCTATCACATTCCCAACGCCCCTCTCCCAAGTCCCTCCTCCCTACCTTTTATCTTAGCCTGCTTGGCACACCCTCCTCATTCCTGAAGAAAGGCTTATGCCTGAAATGTCGATTCTCCTGCTCCTTTGATGCTGCCTGACCTGCTGTGCTTTTCCAGCAACACATTTTTCAGCTCTGATCTCCAGCATCTGAAGTCCTCACTTTCTGCCACCTCCAAATCATGGCTACTATCTACAAAGCACAAGTCAGGAGTGTGATGGAATACTCACCACTTGCCTGCATAAGTGCAGCTGCAACAAAACGCAAGAAGCTTGACACCATCCATGCTAACGCAGCATGATTTATTTGCACCATATCCACAAACATCCACTACCACCACCACTAGTGCTCAGTAGCAGCAGTGCATACCATCTCCAAGATGCACTGCAAAAATTTGCCAAGATCCTAGGAAAGTACCTTCCATGCCGCAACCACTAACATCTAGGTGGACAAGTATACATGGTAACACTACCATCAGCAGGATCATCTTCAAGACACTCACCATTCTGATTTGAAAATATATACATGTATCTTCGCTGTTATGTATCAAAATCCTAGATTTCCATTCCTCCCACCATTGTGCACCTTCCTACAACACATAGACTGTAGTAGTTCAAGAAGGTAGGTTATCACCATATTCTGAAGGACAATAAATGCTGGCCTAGCAGGCATCACCTACATCCCATGAGTGAATTTTTAATAAAGAATAAATGGAAGTTTTTTTTCTTCTAAGGAGTCCCTAACTATATCCATTCAAGAAGATGTTGTCAAAATGTTTGTGTTGGCAATGTGCTACCTTGTATTAAAGGCTGGTTAATAAAATTGAAGACCAATGAAATTCAGTATCAGCTTAGCTAATAATTGGCTTAAGGAGAGAAAATAGTGAGTCGTAATAAATAGTGATATTTCAGACTGGAGGACAGTAATGATAAGATCTTATCTTCCACCTCAGGACCCTTCAATCCCAGTGCATCAATGTGGACTTCACCAGTTTCCTTATTTCCCCTCCCCCCACCTTACTCCAGTTCCAACCTTCCAGCTCAGCACCATCTTCATGACCTGTCCACCTGCCAATCCTCCTTCCCACCTATCTTTTCCACCCTCCTCTCCGACCTATCACCTTTACCACCACCTCCACCCACCTATTGCACTCTTAGCTACCTTCGCCCCAGCCCCACCCCCTCCCATTTATCTCTCAACCCCTGAGGCTCCCAGCCTCATTCCTGATGAAGGGCCCCAGCCTGAAACGTCGATTTTCCTGCTCCTCGGATTCTGCCTGACCTCATGTGCTTTTCCAGCAACACACTCCTTCTATTCTCTGCCTGGTCATATATCTCTCAAGATACCTCTTAAACATTGTTATTCTATCTATTTCTACCAGCTTTGGCAGTGCATTCCAGGCATTTACTACCTTTTGTGTAAAAAGCCTGCCTCTCACATCTCCTTTAAACTTATTTTGCCTTTATCTTAAACCTATGCCCCCTATTATTTGACATTTCTACCCTGGGAAAAGGACACTGACTATCCATTCTATCCAAGCATCTCATAATTTTATAAACTTCTATCAGGTCGCCCCCTTAGTCTCCGATGTTCAAATGAAAACAAATTAAGCTTGACCAGTCTCCTCATAGCTAATACCCTCCAAACCAGGCAACCTCTTCTGTACCATCTCCAAAGCCTCCACATCCTCCTGAGTTGCGTAGCAATCAGAAATTTACACCATACTCCAAATGTGGCTTTACGAAAGTTCTATGCAGCTGCCACATGACTTTTTGGATGTAAATTTGCTCTCTGAGCTGGAGGATTTGTTCTCAGACGTTTCATCACCATACTAGGTAACATCATTAGTGAACCTCTGGTGAAGCACTGGTGGTATGGCCCACTTTTTATTTATGTGTTTAGGTTTCTTTGGGTTGGTGATGTCCAACATTTACTTCCAATTAACAGCAATTTTCAAATGTTCATTCTTGTTTGCGTACCGATCCATATCCTCCCTTTTCCCTCTTTCTATAATCTCCTCCAGCACTGTCCCCTTTAAATGGATTTGCAGTGTTTGCTTTCTGTTCTCATGCAAATTCACAATTATGGTCCCTGAGCCAGAACTAAACAATTTGAAGTTAGCTATGACAGAATTCGATTCAGACTAAAGTTGCTTTTATTCTTATTAGTACATGTGTGAGGCTCTGAATCCTAGAACGCCATCCAGAATCCATTGTGACACCTTTGGTTATCCAGCTTGATGTCATATGCCCAGACTCTTAACTAACTGACTTAAGACAATTGCCAAAACTGACTTCACCTCAGAAACTTTGCACCAACAACCAGGACAACGAGGACAGATTATCCGTGATTTATTCCTCAGAAGCTGCATGACCTGCAAAGTATTCTTAGCTCTTACTGTTTTTTATTTGTGATTTCCACAATATGTTGCTTTTACATCTGTGATCGCTATCTGAATGATGTTCATGATTTGGCTGAGTTTTACAAATTTTCCTGCATTACAATGGATGATTGCACTTCAGAAGTACTTTACAGGGTATCTCTGAAAGCACTGAGTCATGAAGTCATGAATGGCACAATATAAACGCAACATTTTCTTTCCTTCTTTCACAGTTGAGTATTTATACTGCTGTAATTAATAGTTGCTATTTTCCAACATTTGTAATTCTAATTAACATGGAAGGCAGCTGTAGAAATTGAAAGAAGGGATAGTTCAGCAACGAGGTATGTGTCACCTATAGTCTGATCAGATTCTGAAATCTGTCTGGGTACATGCAAAAATTGATAAATGTAAACTAATTCAGTGTCTCAGCAAGAAGAAATCTAGCCCTTGAACTTTGGAAATGAGTCAAGTTCTAGTTATGAGACTTGGATGAGAAATAAAACTAGCTAAGCATTTTAATATTTTCAAAAACTTAAATTGAGCATTAAATTTCACAAATAAATTCTAGGAAAGGCAGTCATTCCCTCAAAACTACAGTTTTCATCCTTTGTTTGATTATGTGTTTGGTAAGTATACACCAAGTATAAAAAAAAATGGAATTTCTGAAAAAAAAACAAGCAACGTTCAATCAACAACATACAACAACAGCTTGCATTTATGTGGTGTCTTTGCTATGGTAAAACAGTATGCCAACATTATCAGACAAAACTGACACTAGTCACATTCAGGATAGTGTGGTCAGAAAGGTAGATTTTTTAAAAAAACAATAAAGAAAGAAAAAGAAGTCGATAGATTTTGGAAAGTAGTTCCTGCAGTGATTGTAATGAGGTCAGCCAGGCGTACCTCATGGAATATTTGGGCTGTTGTTCTGCTCCAATCAGGGAGCCCCAGCTGATAGATATAACAAGAGTATCACTCCAAGAGCTGGCTCTGAGAAAGCTGGATCAGAGTCAAGAAAACTCCTCATGTAAATAAAGGATGACTTGCCGATTGTATACCAGCTCTTGTGGAGTTTTATCAATTCCAGAGCTTAGGGATGAGGTAGCTGAAACTACAAATGCTATCGGTCATGATTTACATCGAGTGGTTTACATCGGTCATGCACAAGAGGCTAAAACTAGATGAACACATATGTCAGAAGTTTGTAGCCTGATAAGAATTCTGAGATAGAGAGATGTGAGGTCATGGAAAGACTTGTGTAAAAAAAACAATGAGAATTTTAAAATGGAGACACTATTCACTATTCACTGTTCACAATGTCGGCCAGAGAGCACGGATGTAAAGGTTGAGCAAGAATTGGTGTGACTTGCGACAAATAAAGCAGAATTTTGGATGAGCTCAACTTTTTGGAAGGAGGAACATAGGTGCTAGCTAGGAAAGTCTTGGAATAGGAATGTCCAGAGGTAACAAAGGCATGAATCAGGGGCATCAGCAGAAGATCAGTTGAGATAGGGCTGAGATGTTGCAGATGCAGAAGGAGGTGATCTTGATGATGGCAAGAATGTCTGGCAGGAAACTCACACCAGGATCAAGAGATAGTTTGTGAACAGTTTGGTTCTGCCTCCAAAATTTGGCAGGTAGAATGATGGAGTAGATAGCTAGGAAATTTAATTTATGTCTGAGACTAAAGATAGTGTCTTTGGCGGTCCTAATATTTAGTTGAGAGAAATTTCTGCTAATCTATAACTGGTTGTTTGAAAAGGTGTCAGACTGATTAGAGACTTTGAAAAGGTTGAGGGAGGGTGAGAAATATTATGAAGTGAGAAAAGAAACAGGTCAACTTCAGATTACAGATAAAGATCCTACCTTACAGGACATTGTTTCCATTTGATTTTAGGGGTCATTCGTAAAAGGTAGGAAGACAGTTTGAACTGAAGTCTTCTAAAGACCAATTAACAGAAGAATGCACATTCACATAAATACTGTCCTATCCACAAGATGTCCTAAAGTCAGTGAAATACTTTTCATGAATCATATTATAATGCAGCATAGTAGAACTAAAGAAGATGGGATATATAAGCAGGAGTAGGCCAGTAGACCATATTGAAGCTTCTCCACCATTCAATAAGACCATGGCATCTATTTTCCTTTCCTATCCTATTTCTATATCCCAAAAATCTATCTATCCTGTCTTTATACTCTTTGAATTGAAGCATCTCATCTCTGATGTAGAGAATCACAATGATTCACAACCATCTGGGTGAAGAGTTTCTGCTCGTCTCAGTCCAAAAAGGACAGTTCCTTATTAGACATAGAATCATACAGTCATAGAGTCAGACAGCACAGAAACAGAGCCTTCGGTCCAACCAGTGCATGTCGTGCATAATCCCAAACTAATCTAGTCCCACCTGCCTGCTACTGGCCCATATCTCTCCAAACCTTTCCTATTCATGCACTTAGCCAAATGTCTTTTAAACGTTGTAATTGTACCTGCATTCACCACTTCCTCAGGAAGTTCATTCCACACATGAATCGCCCCCTGTGTAAACTTTTGCCTCTCATTTTTTTTAAATCTCTCTCCTCACACCTTAAAAATGTGCTTCTAGCCTTGAAATCACCCATCCTCAGAAAAAGAGAACTACCATTAACTCTATCTATACCTCTCTTTATTTTACAAACTTCTATCGGGTCACCTTCAACCCCTTACGCTCCAGTGAAAAAGTCCCAGCCTTTCTTTATGACTCAATCCTTCCATACACAGCAACGTCCTAGTAAATCTCTTCCAAACCCTCTCCAGCTTGATAATATCCTTCCTATAACTGGGTGACCAGAACTAGACACAGCATTTCAGGAGACACCTCACCAATATCCTGTACAACTTCAACATTACTTCCCAACTCCTGTACTCAAAGGACTAAGCAATGAAAGCAAGCATGCCATGTGCCTTTTTAATCATTCTGTCTATATGTGATGCAAACTTCAAATAATTATGTACCTGCACCCCTAGGTTCATCTGTTCTACAACAGTACCCAAAGCTCTACCAGTAATGTATAAGCCTTACCCTTGTTTGTTGCACCAAAATGCAATGCCTCGCATTTGTCCAGATTGCATTCCATCTGTCATTTTTCAGCCCAATGACCCATTTGATCAAGATCTCTTTGTAATCTTAGAAAGTCTTCTTCACTGTCTACGATGCGACCAGTTTTGGTGAATTCCACAACTATGCCTTCTATATTCTCATCCAAGTCAATTGTATAAATGACAAACAAAAAGGACCCAGAACTGACCCCTGCAGTCCAAAAAGCAACCCTCCACCATTATTCTCTGTCTCCTGCCATTAAGCTAATTATGTATCCACTTGGCAAGCTCACCCTGAATCCCATGTCACCTAACTTTACTAACTAGTCTATCATGCGGAACCTTGTCAAAGTCTTTACTAAAATACAAATAAACAATGTCTACTTCTCTGCTATCATCAATCTTTTTGGTAACTTATTCAAAAAGCTCAATCAAGTTTGTGAGACACAATTTTCCTCACACAAAACCATGCTAACTATCCCTAATCAATTTTTACCTCTCTAAATGTCCATAAATCCTATCTTTTATAATCACCTCAAGCAATTTACCCACAATCAAAATCAGACTCTTCTGAGGCTATGATCCACAGTTATAGATCAGTGATGGAAAACAAACAGATAGGCTGTCCGGATAAAGTGGATATTGTGAATCTTATAAAATGGTTTCAAGTGTCAGATGACTTTACTTGTAGGTTCAGCTGTTGCTGGGAGCAGGTCAGCCTCAAAAATAAACCACAAGAGGCCTTTTGAAATTCAATAAACATTCTTAAAGTTAGAAAATAAATCCTTGAAAATGTTTTCTCTGGGTGTGTAAATAGCTCTCAAATGCTTAATGAAATGGAAACCATCCAAGATGTGCGACAGTTAACAATTTAATTGCCTTGACTAAATGACAATGGATGAACCTGTGCACCAGGCATAGACTCACTCAATAACAAATCGCAATTTGACAGTTTTGGGTAGCAGCCATTTTAAGCTTTGAACTGTGCAAAAGTCTATGTGTGAGCAAACATTTTATGAAGAGAATATGAGAGTAATATCTTGAAGTAGTCACTTCAGAACAGATAGGCTTTTCCAGGACTGCTGGTCTGAACCAGATTACCAAAAGCCATAATCTAAATTGGCACAAAAGTGAAACACAGGAAGTCTTACCCCACTCCCAGGACCTGGTCTGTTCGGTCCAGTTGTGAGTACATTTGCCAACAGAGACATCACAGCTGCTGATTCTGACCACAAATTTAGCTCCTTCACATTGAAAAGAGAACTTTCATTTTAAGCCAGCCTGCAACAGTTGTAGAAACTTATCTAATTTTTATTTTTATATGCAAGTTTTATGCTTACCAACATTAGATTTTTGTATCTCAGTTTTAGCTAAGAATCTTATCACATTTTACTTATGTAACTTTCTGTATTAACTGACTAACCAGTCTTTTGTCCCATCTAAAGCAGAAAGCTGTGCAGTATGTTTTTAATTGAAACACTCAAAACTAAAAGGAGATCCATAAAAGCTTCTACAAATTTTGAGCTCAAGAACCATTCTGAGGACATACTTGGTGTGTAGCCATGCCAGACCCCACGCCCACCCACCCCCCTGCTCAATTTCTCCTGACAGAATAGAAAAAGAATCCATCTAGTGAATATTCATTGCACCCACTTTAAGATTTGGAAACTTAGAAACTAAGAGCAGGAGTAGGCCATTCAGCCCTTTGAGCCTGCTTCAATATTCAATATGATCATGATTGTTCTTGTATTTCAATGCTATATTTCTGCTATTTCTCCATATCCCTTGGTTATTTTAATATATAAAAGTCTATCTTTCTTGAATAAGCTCAGTGACCCAGCCTCCACAGCCTTCTGTGATTACTAACTCCACTGTTTGACCACCATCTGGTTGAAGAAATGTTTCCTCACCTTAGTCCCAAATGCCCTACTCCATATCATGAGTCTCCATATCATTTTGTCTCCTGCTTCTAGGCTCCCCAACCACAGGGGAAATATCCTCCCAGCATCTGTCAGCTCTGTTTGAATCTTATATACCTCAATCAGATCCCCTCTCATCCTTCTAAACTCTACTCAATACAGGCCCAATTTAACCAATCTCTCCTCTTTCAACTGACCTTCCATTCCTGGTGGAGAAAGTGAGGACTGCAGATGCTGGAGATCAGAGCTGAAAATGTGTTGCTGGAAAAGCGCAGCAGGTAAAGGTATCAGCCTAGTGACATTTGTTGCACCCTCTCTATCAAAAACATATTTTACCTTCTGTTGGAAAGCAAAAACTGCACACAATACTCCACGTGTGGTCTTACCAACGCCCTATATAACTGCAGTTGACTGGATGGCTGATTTGCAATGCAGACAGATACCGACAATGCAGATTCAATTCCCTTTCCAGCTGAGGTCACAGTGAATGTTCCTCCTTCTCAACCTCACCTGACGCGTGACGACCCTCAGGTTGAACTCTTAGGAAGGGATCTGTAAGTGCACATAATACTCCTGGGGTATTGTCACCAAAGCCTTATTTAATTATAAAGGACTTCCTTCATTGCATGCTTAAAATCCTTTCAATAAAGGAGTTGTCACTTGAACTGCTGCTGAACCCATGAGTTAACTTCCTGTGAGCTGTGGGCAAATCTCTCAACACCAACGTATGAATCTCTCACTTTTTAAGAATTATTATGCTTTTTCAATCTTTTCACAAAAGTGAATGATTTCATACTTCCCCACATTATTCTTTATATTGAGCCTTCAAATTCAATTAATAGGTCTAGATTCCTTTGCATCTTCCTAACAACTCTTATCAACAGCAGAATTCAATATGCTACACTTGGGCTTTTCTTAAATAAACCAGTGAGACAGATTTATGCAGCTGATATCAAAACACAGATCCCTAATATCATATGTTTTCTTAAAATCCAAAATATGTTGATTCATATGTATGCTTATAGACAATAATTAATTTAGAAGCTGTTTTCCAAAAATTCAATTTTTCTCCTTGTCTCTTCTGCCACGCAGACAGACACAAAGTCATTTGTCAAGATTATTGTGAATCTCTATTTCTTAATACGTGTAAAGGTTATAGTTTCACTAGTCTGCGATCACAGTCTATTTACTTTCTTATTCTATCTGATCCTTTCTTATCCTTTTTTTTACTTTAGTTCTTAACTTTTATTATCTGCTCAAATGTCAGGCTTATTACTTAGCTGCAAAATTGTAGACATGTCCTCATTGTGTAATTCTATCTTAATGTGTCCAGTTAGCCATAGTTGGGCACCGTTGCCAGTGGAGGTTTTTTTTCCCCTTAAATGAATGTTCATCATTGTGAAGTATAATCATTCACTGACAAATTATATATTCCTTATCTACCAATCTACTTTTAAATCTAATGTCTCAATCTACTTTAGCTAAATCACATCTCATACCTCTGTAATTGAAAGTGTTTAAATTTCTGAATCTTGTTTCAGACTTAACTACATCACTATCAAATATAATATGGAATCAACTATCATATTATGACCACTCTTCCAAATAGGATCTTTAACTAAACAGATAACTAATTATTTCTAATTTGTCATTCTAATTATTATTAAATTAAATTAATTATAATTAAATTATAATTTATAATCATTATCAATTATTTTATGTCTGATCATACAATATTTCATCTGAAATAACCCATTACATAGCTGGTGCCTCAACATATTGTTCAAATAATCTATCTTGAGTACACATTTTAGAAATCTGAAAGGGCATACGTTTTATTTGCTCTTTATTATTCCTTAGCTCCATCTATTCTACTATTATATCTTGATTTTCTGGGCTAAACATAATTTTGTTACTTCGCCCCATACTTTATTATCAGGGCTATCCATCTCCTTCTCCACTTTGTCATTTTCCCAAAAGTTTAGATTAGAGTGGTGCTGGAAAAGCACAGCAGTTCAGGCAGCATCCGAGGAGCAGTAAAATCGACGTTTCGGGCAAAAGCCCTTCGTCAGGAATACAGGCAGAGTGCCTGAAGTGTGGAAAGATAAATGAGAGGAGGGTGGGGGTGGGGAGAAAGTAGCATGGAGTACAATAGGTGAGTGGGGGAGGGGATTAAGGTAATAGGTCAGGGAGGAGGGTGGAGTGGATAGGTGGAAAGGAAGATAGGCAGGTAAGACAAGTCATGGGGACAATGCTGAGCTGGAAGTTTGGACCTGAGGTGAGGTGGGGGAAGGGGAAATGAGGAAACTGGTGAAGTCCACATTGATGCCCTGGGGTTGAAGTGTTCCGAGGCAGAAGATGAGGCGTTCTTCCTCCAGGCGTCGGGTGGTGAGGGAGCGGCAGTGAATGAGGCCCAGGACCTCCATGTCCTCAGCTGAGTGGGAGGGGGAGTTGAAATGTTGGGCCACAGGGCAGTGTGGTTGATTGGTGCGGGTGTCCCAGAGATGTTCCCTAAAGCCATCTGCGGAGGAGGAGTCCAGTCTCCCCAATGTAGAGGAGACCGCATCGGGAGCAATGGATACAATAAATGATATTGGTAGATGTGCAGGTAAAACATTGATGGATGTGGAAAGCTCCTTTGGGGCTTGAATGGAGGTGAGGGAGGAGGTGTGGGTGCAGGTTTTGCAGTTCCTGCAGTGGCAGGGTAAGGTGCCAGGACAGGAGGGTGGGTTGTTGGGAGGCGTGGACCTGACCAGGTAGTCACGAAGGGAACGTTCTTTGCAGAAGGTGGGAAGGGGTGGTGGGGTCCGTTTGGAGGTGGCGGAAATGTCGGCGAATGATTTGGCTTATGCGAAGGTTGGTAGGGTGGAAGGTGAGCACCAGGGGTGTTCCGTCCTTGTTACGGTTGGAGGGGTGGGGTCTGAGGGCAGAGATGCGGGATGTGGACGAGATGCATTGGAGGGCATCTTTAACCACATGGGAAGGGAAATTGCGGTCTCTAAAGAAGGAGGCCATCTGGTGTGTTCTGTGGTGGAACTGGTCCTCCTGGGAGCAGATACAGTGGAGGCAGAGGAATTGGGGATACGGGATGGCATTTTTGCAGGAGGTAGGATGGGAAGAGGTGTAATCCAGGTAGCTGTGGGAGTCGGTGGGTTTGTAAAAAATGTCGGTGTCAAGTCGGTCATCATTAATGGAGATGGAGAAGTCCAGGAAGGGGAGGGAGGTGTCAGGGATGGTCCAGGTAAATTTAATGTCAGGGCGGAATGTGTTGGTGAAGTTGATGAATTGCTCAACCTCCTCGTGGGAGCACGAGGTGGCGCCAATGCAGTCATCAATGTAGCGAAGGAAGAGGTGGGGAGTGGTGCCGGTGTAATTACGGAAGATGGACTGTTCTACGTAGCCAACAAAGAGACAGGCATAGCTGGGGCCCACACTGGTGCCCATGGCTACCCCTTTGGTCTGGAGGAAGTGGGAGGATTTGAAGGAAAAACTGTTAAGGGTGAGGACCAATTCGGCCAAACGAATGAGAGTGTCGGTGAAAGGGTACTGTTGGGGATGTTGGGAGAGGAAGAAACGGAGGGCTTGGAGGCCCTGGTCAGGGCGGATGGAGGTGTAGGGGGACTGGATATCATCCGCCGACATTTCCGCCACCTCCAAATGGACCCCACCACCAGGGATATATTTCCCTCCCCACCCCTTTCCGCCTTCGCAAAGACCGTTCCCTTCGTGACTACTTGGTCAGGTCCACGCCCCCCTACAACTCACCCTCCCATCCTGGCACCTTCCCCTGCCACCGCAGGAATTGTAAAACCTGCGCCCACACCTCCTCCCTCACCTCCATCCAACCCCCAAAGGAGCCTTCCACATCCATCAAAGTTTTACCTGCACATCCACCAATATCATTTATTGTATCCGTTGCTCCCGATGCAGTCTCCTCTACATTGGGGAGACTGGATGCCTCCTAGCAGAGCGCTTTAGGGAACATCTCCAAGACACCCGCACCAGTCAACCACACCGCCCTGTGGCCCAACATTTCAATCCCCCTCCCACTCTGCCGAGGACATGGAGGTCCTGGGCCTCCTTCACCACCGCTCCCTCACCACCCGACGCCTGGAGGAAGAACGCCTCATCTTCCGTCTCGGAACACTTCAACCCCAGGGCATCAATGTGGACTTCAACAGTTTCCTCATTTCCCCTTCCCCCACCTCACCCCAGCTCCAAACCTCCAGCTCAGCATTGTCCCCATGACTTGTCTTACCTGCCTATCTTCCTTTCCACCTATCCACTCCACCTCCCCCGACCTATCACCTTCATCCCCTCCCCCACTCACCTATTGTACTCTATTCTACTTTCTCCCCACCCCCACCCTCCTCTCATTTATCTCCCCACCCTTCAGGCCCTCTGCCTGTATTCCTGATGAAAGGCTTTTGCCCGAAACATCGATTTTACTGCTCCTCAGATGCTGCCTGAACCGCTGTGCTTTTCCAGCACCACTCTAATCTAAACTCTGGTTTCCAGCATCTGCAGTCATTGTTTTTACCCATTTTTTTCTAAAAGTCATGTCTACTTGAATATTTAGATTCCAATCTTGACCAACTGCAAATACTCCTCTGTAGTGGTGACTATGTCAAGCCCATATCTCTATCTGTACTATTAATTCATTTATTTGGTCACAGACACTTCCTGTACTCAGAAATAGTGCCTTCAATTCTGAGGTTTTGCTATTTACCCCTGATATAGCCTAAGTTGTGAATGCTGTTACTGGTCTTAAAATTTCTGTTCCTTCAATCAACTTAATTTTTCCAAACTCACTTTAATTTTTCTCTTCAGACATTTACATTTACTTTTACCTGAACACATCCTCCTCCTTGTTATCAATCTCCTTATTCAACTTCCAAGGCACTGCCCTTAATCCAATTTAGCTATAGTCCGTTCCAAAATGAAAACAAACTCTTTTCCAGCCCTGGTGTGCATGCCCTAACAGTTGAAAGGCAGCCTCTCCAACTACACAATTAAACATCTAAGCTGTTTGTCACAATGCCTATTTGTACTTGCCTCAGGCAATAATTCAGAGATGATAAATTGAAACCTTTTTAGTTTGTAGTTTAGCTTCTTAAATCACCAGGAAAACCTCAATCCTGGTTTTATCTATGCCATTAGTTCTTATATAGACCACAAGTGGATCATTTCCCACTTTTTCTATATTCTTCTCCAAACCATGAGGAAATGGCTTTAAAACTGGCCTGGGGAGAAACAACACACAATATCGCACTACAGTTGCAGCTGAATTGAATGGTATCTATCCTCATTATACACATTTATACTGTACTCTATGGTTACCACATTCCTTTTCACACACACCCACTTGATTCAGCTCCTCTGTCATAGTGCCATAGCCCATTTACTTAATGACCTTCCAATCTTTGTTCTCATCCACACTAGTAGCAGACATTTTATACATGTTGAACAATGGCAAAAACTGAAGTTCCTTCACTACTCTCTCTGCAATTCCCTTACGTGCCTGAGTTGTCATCACACGATCACTGAGCAGAACCATACAGTTCCTTAACCTGTCAAAATTCCCAGGTAATTCCCCCTTTGTCTGAGGCGCTGCCATTGCTGCATCTTAGATTCCAGCTCTCAGCTCTGAGCTGAATTTATTCAAGCTGTGAACACCTACTAAAGATAAGATTGTCTAGAACTTCATTGTACTCAACAAGCTCCCAGATGCAACAGATTTGGCATGCATCCCATATTGTCATCCTGATCTAACCCTGTTTCATGTTAAGTTTAATCCATCATGTCTTTCTCACCATTTGCAGATGTGCACACAACCAGGTTCCACAACCACGTAGTGGAAGAGGGATGGATGTTGTCCAAGATATTTCTATGTTCTTATTTAGATAGTGCCACAGCAGTGTTTTCACCAATCTGAATAACCTTTTCCGTTTAAGTTCTCAACTAAGAGATGGTACCTCAAGCAATTGTATTTCCTATATTTCAGCAGCAGCTATCCTTCAAAAAACTGGCTGCACAGCAGAACTTTGAGGAATCCGAGGGTCACGAAAGGTACTCAATGAAGTCAAACTGGTATTTTATTTTCTACTTTTCTCATTGAAAAATAAGAGTAGATTTACAAGCAGAGAGTCTGATTTGTGCTTTTAAACCATAATCATCAGAGTCAAAGTAATACCATTGGACTAAGCTGGCAATTTACCTCTGATAGTCCCTACGAAATCCACAGGTGCATTTTTTTCTTTTACTCACACCACCATTTCTTACTCATCCGCAATTCCTCGTGGACTGAGATGCTTGCTAGGCCCTATTTCTCATATTCACTTGTGGGACATGGGCATTATTGACTGGCCAGCATTTATTGTCCATGCCTTGAAAAGGTAGTGGTGAGCTGCCGTCTTGAACGACTCCAATCAATGTGCTTAAGTAGACTCAATACGCCAAGAGGGAGAGAATTCCAATTTCAGAGGGCAATTAAGAGTTAACCACATTGATACAGGTCTGGAGTCACTTCTAGGCTAGACTGGGTAAGAATGGCAGATCTCCTTCTATTCTGGGCATCAGTGAACCAAATGGCTTTTTACTACAATTGACAATAATTTCACTGTCACCATTACTGAGGCTTGATTTCAATTCTAGAGTTACTGGGATCCTTTCACTGCCATGTCTAGTGATTTTACCAATACCACAATCAGCTTTTGAACTCTAACACAATTATATAAACATAATAACAAAGTCTTTGCAATATCCCATATAAAGTGATGGCTACATAAAACAGAAATTAGGCAAAAAAATAATTTATTCAGATATAAATATGAACAATAGTAACATCTATTACTATGCACAGCATAAATATTTTTTCACATTAATGTTTACAACATAAACCATTGGTGACTTCCTACAACAAGAGTCACAGTAAGGTCAGTGACAAAATAAAAACAAAATAAATAAATAAATACAATCACATTCATAGATTTCTTTAAAAAGAGAAGATAAAAAGGCATTCAATTAATCTTGCCAATCATTTGGAAAATATGTGTATTTTTGTCTTGATTTGAAACAAATACTTTACTGACTATATTGGTTGGAATGTGCATAGCTTTAAGCACATATATATTTATAATGTACTATATAAATATATGTATGTGTGTATGTATATATATAAAAAAAGATACACACATACACACATATACACACTCACTTATATATTATGTATTTATTTACCACATGCTGAAGCAAATAATTTTCAGTTTGACCCCTAGCGTTATTTCGTACTAATATGGCTTCTGCTGCGGCTATTTCTGTTAATGCCTTGCAAGAGATTGATGAACTTTTCCAGGAATTCTCTTGATGTCACTCTTGCCACTTCAGGATGTTGGCAATCTACTCTTATCAACTAAAATATATTTGAAAAATGTCATTAGTCGAGTATTTGTTCAAAACTTTATAGGCAATTCTAAAATGCAAATATAAGTGAAACGTACCATGTTCTCCTTTTCCCTTTCTAAGTTTGACAGGATACGTTCCATTATTACTCGAAGTTCACCCTGACTGTTAGCAGTCATATTGACTTTCCTCAGCCCTTCATGGAATTTATCAATAATTTCATTTCTACATCCATTGTCCTAATGGAGAAAATAAATTAGAGATGGTGTTAGCATGCTGTACTTTCAATATGGAAGTTTGCTTTATATTTCACATGTATTGATGAGAATCTCTTATAAGGAACAAGGGTTGTAAGTGAATGCCATTTTCGTATAATAGTTCCCATAATCCCTTCTGCACCAATCACAGCATCAAAATTGTATGAATTAAACTCACAAACAACATTCTTGTGGCTGTTGCAATGTTCTGAATTGTCTTCCCACAGTACAGTCAGCTGAAACACTTGTCTCCAGTGCCTCTCCTCCCTGGGTCTCACAGGTAGAATTACTTATACGTTCAAGTATCTACAGCAATTGTGGCTCATACAACATATACGACAAATGCAAAATCAAAATACTGCAAATGCTAAAAATCTAAAATAAGACAAATTACTGGAGAACCTCAGCAGGTCTGTCAGCTTCCATGGATGGAGAAACTGAGCTAACATTCTGAATCTCTTTTTCCGAAATGAAGGCGGTGCTGTTATAAGTTTTGTGCTATTGAAAAAGGTGAGAGGAATAAAGGTGTGAGTAGATCAGAAAGAAGGTTTGGGATAGGGTAAAGAGTGAGGGAGATTAGAGATCGTCATTGTTGTAGAACAAAAGGCAAAAGGAACATTAATAGTTGTTGAGAAGAGATAAATTATCAATCCAAAGTGGCTCTCTTGAATGGTGACATTGCACTTGCCTTGTTAAATTGGCAACTGAACCTTCAGGGAATCCTGAACTAGGACTCCCAAGTTCCTTTATGCTTCCAAATCTTTTCCCCATTTAGAAAATCGTTTACACCACTATTCTTCTGACAGAAGTGCATAAACTCATACTTCCCCCATTGTGTTCCATTTGCCATTTCTTTGCTCACTATCCTAATCTGTCCAAGTCCCTCCACAGCCTCCTGATTTTGGAAACTTTAAAGCACAGGAGGTGCAAAGTAAATGCAAAGTATTGTTGTATATACATTGTATTTATGGTTAACATAGAAAATCACATTGCGACATTATTAGTAAATGAAGACTAGGCTAAAGGCAAGCGAGAAACCAAGAACTTGATCAAAAAGGATCACTTTAAGAAGGACAAAAAAAAAAATTTAGAACATACAGCTTTGGAGAATGAGTCATTAATGTTTTGGCAAAGACTAGGTATTCTTGAGGTGGTGGTGTTGTGGTAATTGTTTTTTAATTCATTCATGGGATGTGGGCATCACTGGCTGGAGCAGCATTTATTGCCCCATCTCTTGTTGCCCTTGAGAAGATGGTGGTGAGCTGCTTTCTTAAATTGCTGCAGTCCAATTGCTGTGGGTTGACCCACAATGCCATTGGGGAAGAATTCCAGAATTTTGACCCAGCGCAGTGAAGAAACAGTGATATATTTGCATGCCAAATGGTGAGTGGCTTAGAAGGGAGGTAGTGGTATTCCTATGTATCTGCTGCATTTGTCCTTCTAGATAGAAGTGGCTGTGAGTTTGGAAGATTCTGTCCATGAGTATGACTATGTCAGACTGTCACTTGACAAGTCTGTGAGACAGCCCTGGACTATTAATCCAACCTAATGTTCAAGGAGCATGGGCTCAAAGCTGACCACAGAAGGTAGTGAAATCAAAGTTCAATAAAAAGCTAGCCTACTGTTGATCATATAACTAAGTCAATTGTTGTAAAAATCCATCTGATTTGCTAACATCATCCTTACGTGGTCTGGCCTACATGTGACTTCATTTGTTTAAGGATGAGACTGGGGAGTACTTGGAAGTGCATGGTAAAATAGCACTGAGTCAGCACTTCTCCGTCAAGGGGACGCTATGCCTGACAAATCTGTTAGAATTCTTTGAGGAGGTAATGAGCAAGTTCGACACAGGACAGCCAATAGAAATGATATACTTGGATTTCCAGAAGGCCTTTGACAAGGTGTCACACAGGAAGCTACTGAATAAAATAAGAGCCCATGGTGTGAGGAGCAAGGTAGTAGCATGGATGGAGGATTGGCTGACTGGCAGAAAGCAGAGAGTGGGGATAAGAGAGTCTTTTTCAGGATGGCAGCTAGTATCTAATGGAGTGTATTAAAGCAAAATTTGACACGGAGCCAGACAATGGGTGAGATTTTCCAGATGAATGGATTTACAACCGCACCACTTGCTGGCGGGGAATGCATTTCTGCTGAGCCCCAGTGACTCTTTTTAACATCTCAAGTTGTTTGGCTGGAGTCAGGTTTCAGCTCCTCGCTGAGGAAGCAATCTAGCCTCAGACATTTGCTGGCTAATCTGTTTGGTTGATACCTCTGCAGCCATAGCAATATAAGATGGAGCCATGTACAGGAGTGGGGCTATGAGCAGTTCTCAGGTTCAAAGTCATAGAGTCATAGACTCATAGAGATGTACAGCACGGAAACAAACCCTTCAGTCCATGCAGACCAGATATCCCAACCCAATCTAGTCCCACCTGCCAGCATCCAGCCCATATCCCTCCAAACCCTTCCTACTCACATACTCATCAGATGCCTTTTAAATGTTGCAATTGTACTAGCCTCCACCATTTCCTCTGGCAGCTCATTCTATACACGTACCACTGAAAACGTTGTCCCTTAGGTCTCTTTTATATCTTTTCCCTCACACCCTAAACATATGCCCTCTAATTCTGGACTCCCCCACCCAAGGAAAAAAAATGACTGCAGATGCTGGAAACCAGATTCTGGATTAGTGGTGCTGGAAGAGCACAGCAGTTCAGGCAGCTTCCAAGGAGCTTCGAAATCGACGTTTCGGGCAAAAGGAATAAAGGCAGTGAGCCTGAAGGGTGAAGAGATAAGCTAGAGGAGGGTGGGGGTGGGGAGAAAGTAGCATAGAGTACAAAAGGAGAGTGGGGGAGGGGATGAAGGTGATAGGTCAGGGAGGAGGTGGAGTGGATAGGTGGAAAAGAAGATAGGCAGGTAGGACAAGTCATGGGGACTGTGCTGAGCTGGAAGTTTGGAACTAGAGTGAGGTGGGGGAAGGGGAAATGAGGAAACTGTTGAAGTCCACATTGATGCCCTGGGGTTGAAGTGTGCTGAGGCGGAAGATGAGGCGTTCTTCCTCCAGGCGTCTGGTGGTGAGGAAGCAGCGGTGAAGGAGGCCCAGGACCTCCATGTCCTCGGCAGAGTGGGAGGGGGAGTTGAAATGTTGGGCCACAGGGCGGTGTGGTTGATTGGTGCGGGTGTCCCGGAGATGTTCCCTTAAAGTGCTCTGCTAGGAGGCGTCCAGTCTCCCCAATGTAGAGGAGACCACATCGGGAGCAACGGATACAATAAATGATATTGGTGGATGTGCAGGTAAAACTTTGATGGATGTGGAAGGCTCCTTTAGGGCCTTGGATGGATGTGAGGGAGGAGGTGTGGCCGCAGGTTTTACAATTCCTGTGGTGGCAGGGGAAGGTGCCAGGATGGGAGGGTGGGTTGTAGGGGGGGCGTGGACCTGACCAGGTAGTCACGGTGGGAACGGTCTTTGCGGAAGGCGGAAAGGGGTGGGGAGGGAAATATATCCCTGGTGGTGGAGTCTTTTTGGAGGTGACGGAAATGTCGGCGGATGATTTGGTTTATGCGAAGGTTGGTAGGGTGGAAGGTGAGCACCAGGGGTGTTATGGTTGGAGGGGTGAGGTCTGAGGGCGGAGGTGCAGGATGTGGATGAGAGGGCATCTTTAACCACGTGGGAAGGGAAATTGCAGTCTCTAAAGAAGGAGGCCATTTGGTGTGTTCTGTGGTGGAACTGGTTCTCCTGGGAGCAGATATAGCGGAGGCGGAGGAATTGAGAATACAGGATGGCATTTTTGCAAGAGGTAGGGTGGGATTACACCTCTTCCCACCCTACCTCTTGCAAAAATGCCATCCCGCATTCCGAATTCTTCCACCTCCACCGTATCTGCTCCCAGGAGGACCAGTTCCACCACAGAACACATCAGATGGCCTCCTTCTTTAGAGACTGCAATTTCCCTTCCCACGTGGTTAAAGATGCCCTCCAATGCATCTCGTCCACATCCCGCACCTCTGCCCTCAGACCCCACCCCTCCAACCGTAGCAAGGACAGAACGCCCCTGGCGCTCACCTTCCACCCTACCAACCTTCGCATAAACCAAATCATCTGCCGACATTTCCGCCACCTCCAAAAAAGACCCCACCACCAGGGATATATTTCCCTCCCCACCCCTGTCCGCCTTCCGCAAAGACCGTTCCCTCCGTGACTACCTGGTCAGGTCCACGCCCCCCCTACAACCCACCCTCCCATCCTGGCACCTTCCCCTGCCACCGCAGGAATTGTAAAGCCTGCGCCCACACCTCCTCCCTCACCTCCATTCAAGGCCCTAAAGGAACCTTCCACATCCATCAAAGTTTTACCTGCACATCCACCAATATCATTTATTGTATCCGTTGCTCCCGATGCGGTCTCCTCTACATTGGGGAGACTGGACGCCCCCTAGCAGAGCGCTTTAAGGGAACATCTCCGGGACACCCGCACCAATCAACCACACTGCCCTGTGGCCCAACATTTCAACTCCCCCTCCCACTCTGCCGAGGACATGGAGGTCCTGGGCCTCCTTCACCGCCGCTCCCTCACTACCAGACGCCTGGAGGAAGAACGCCTCATCTTCCGCCTCGGAACACTTCAACCCCAGGGCATCAATGTGGACTTCAACAGTTTCCTCATTTCCCCTTCCCCCACCTCACTCTAGTTTCAAACTTCCAGCTCAGCACTGTCCCCATGACTTGTCCTATCTGCCTATCTTCTTTTCCACCTATCCACTTCACCCTCCTCCCTGACCTATCACCTTCATCCCCTCCCCTACTCACCTTTTGTACTCTATGCTACTTTCTCCCCACCCCCACCCTCGTCTAGCTTATCTCTCCACCCTTCAGGCTCTCTGCCTTTATTCCTGATGGAGGGCTTTTGCCCGAAACATCGATTTTACTGCTCCTCGGATGCTGCTTGAACAGCTGTGCTCTTCCAGCACCACTAATCCAGAATCCCCCACCCAAGGGAAGAGACTTTGTCTATTTATCCTATCCATGCCCCTCATGATTTTATAAACCTCTCTAAGGTCACCCCTTAGCCTTTGACGCTCCAGGAAAAACAGCCCCAACCTATTCAACCTCTCCCTATAGCTCAAATCCTCCAACCCTGGCAACGTCCTTGTAAATCTTTTCTGAACCCTTTCAAGTTTCACAACATCTTTACAATAGGAAGGACACCAAAAGGGCACACAATATTCCAAAAGTGGATTAACCAATGTCCTGGAGTGCGGGGATGGTGGGGGTGGAATTGTTACAATTCAGAAACAGGCCAGTTGGCCTATCATGTCTGCACCTACACTCTGAATAATCATCAAAACGAAAGGACATTCTCCTGCCTTTTCAGCGTAATCCTGTGCATTATTTCTGTTCAAATAATCACTTAATGTCCTCTTGAATGACCCGGTTGAATATCTCACCATCACACCTCCAGGCTGTGCAATCCAGACCCTAATTACCTGCTGTGTGAAAAAGCTTTTTGCTCACCTTGAATTTGTTTCTGTTGAAAAGCACACTAAGAACTTATCAGGGTGGAGAGGAATGAAGTCTGAAGATGTGAAGAGGGGATGGAAGAGAAGGAGAGTAGTCTTGGTGGAGATATTTGTGAGGAGAAAAAGTGGTCATGAGGGATTGACTTTGGAGACGAGGGAGTAGGGTCATCCAAAGTGGAAAATGGTCAATAATTACCCATTTGGGCATTTTAATTAGGCCAAGTGTGGACAGATTCCAAGGCTTCACCTGTAACCTCATACATCTGTGGATACGTTGGGAAACACCATCACATATTTTCACAATCTCTCACACACACTCCAACCTACCCCATTGCTATTTACAAACTCAGTTCAAAGTTTGTGAGAAGATTTGTAGCTCGGGTGCTCGTTGCTGTGGTTCTGTTCGCCGAGCTGGAAGTTTTTGTTGCAAACGTTTCGTCCCCTGTCTAGGTGACATCCTCAGTGCTTGGGAGCCTCCTGTGAAGCGCTTCTGTGGTGTTTCCTCCGGCATTTATAATGGCCTGTCCCTGCCGCTTCCGGTTGTCAGTTTCAGCTGTCCGCTGTAGTGGCCGGTATATTGGGTCCAGGTCGATGTGTTTGTTGATGGAGTTTGTGGATGAGTGCCATGCTTCTAGGAATTCCCTGGCTGTTCTTTGTTTCGCTTGCCCTATAATGGTAGTGTTGTCCCAGTCGAATTCATGTTGCTTGTCGTCTATGTGTGTGGCTACTAAGGATAGCTGGTCGTGTCGTTTCGTGGCTAGTTGATGTTTGTGGATGCGGATTGTTAGCTGTCTTCCTGTTTGTCCTATATAGTGTTTTGTGCAATCCTTGCATGGGATTTTGTACACTACATTAGTTTTGCTCATGCTGGGTATCGGGTCCTTCGTTCTGGTGAGTTGTTGTCTGAGTGTGGCTGCTGGTTTGTGTGCTGTTATAAGTCTAGTGGTCGCAATAGTCTGGCTGTCAGTTCAGAGATGTTCTTGATGTATGGTAGTGTGGCTAGTCCTTCGGGTTGCGGCATGTCCTCGTTCCGTTGTCTAATGTAGTGTACAAAATCCCATGCAAGGATTGCACAAAATGGCCTGTCCCTGCCGCTTTTTGGAGGAAAAAACACGGTGAGGGCTCAGGCAACCAACAGCTTGGCTGAGCCCTCACTAATAGAGCAATTGAAACTGCTGATGCTCAAAAGGGGAGTGTCTATGGAGTATTGTGTTCAGTTCTGGTCTCCTCATTATAGAAAATATGTGAAAGATTTAGAGAGGGTGCAGAGGAGGTTTACTAGCATGCTGCCTGGACTGGAGGGCATGTCTTATGAAGGAAGGTTGAGGGAGCCAGGGGTGATGTGAGGTGACTTGATAGAGGTGTACAAGACATTGAGAGGTATAGATAGAGTGGATAGCCAGAGACCTTTTCCTTTGGCAGAAATGTCTGTCATGAGGGAGCACAATTTTAAGATAACTGGGGGAAGGTTTTGGGGAGATGTCAGAGATAGGTGCTTTACTCAGAGAGGGGTCGGTACGTGGAATGCATTGCCAGCAGTGGTAGTGCAGTCAGGTACATTAAGGACATTTAAGGGATTCTTCGATAGGCTCATAGGAGTTAGTACAATGAAGGGTACGTATGTGAGTCTGATCTTAGAGTAGGATAAAAGAGCTGCACAACATTGAGGGCTGAAGGGCCTGTACTCTGTTGTACTGTTCTATGTTCTATGTTCCATGCACCTCGGAGGGTTGTGGGGATGCAGAAGTTCACACAGAGAGGAAGGGGTGAGGCCATAATTTGGAAACACGGATCTGAAGTCTAATTGTAAATTTGTGAATTGGAGCAAATTAAGTCAAGAAATGCAGTGTTGAGCTGGTCTCAAGGCTACGGAGGATGGAACATGAGGGACCTGCCAGGAGTCTGTGGGAATAGTTGCACATGGAGGTGACTAAGGTATAGATGAGCGTGTCAGCAACAGCTGAGCTGAGTCAGGGATGGTGTTAGGAAATGTTACAAAATTGAGGATTGTCAGGTCAACAGTGATCTCATTTAATGGCAAAGTAGAATTGATGGGTGAAATGGCCTACTTACTTTATGATCTTATCTTTTGACACAATTGCTGATGAAAACAAATTTAAATAAGAGAGGGGCAACCACCAGACTGAATAGCACCATTAACTATATTGGGTCACGTGCAGATCAGGAGGGAACCTTGGGCAGTGAATAATTCCATGGGAATATGACTGAGGAGCAGGAGCTATGTCACATTGATCAGGAGAACTCTGACTGAGATTGAGGTAAGATTAGAGAGGACCCAGAGGAAGATGTCAATTCATGGCAAAGCCACATGGGAACTTTAGAGACGTTTAGGTTGGTGGGCTATGGAAGGGAAAAAAGTGGCTGATCAGATCACTTAGTAACAAAGCAGTCCACGGCTCCTTGTACTGGTTATTGGGGGTGATTGGAAACATGATAAAGCAGAAGCATTTTAAGAAGATTGTTTTCCATAGAGAACACAAGCCCGTGGTTATCTGTGTGTTCCAGAATGAACCTGGAAAGATGAGCAGTTTGAATGACAGATGATGCGACAGATGTGGCAGATGAATTGCTAACCCAATTACCCACCTTTGAGTCGATAAAGATTGTAAATTGCTGTTGTCAGAACTTAATGTTGTAGGACATGAGTGCTAACATGTACAGTATTGGACTAACATGCAATAAATCACCTCTTCAAACTGGTCTTCAGATTCAATAAAGAGTTTAAATTTAATTCTTTCGTGAATTGTTGGCTGACTATAACCTTGATTCTGCATGTCATGGTTGTTTCATCAACCCCCCTGAATCGTTCAGCACACGTGGACAGCCAGCTGTATTTGCACTAGTTCTCTGAAAGTTCAACGCTCTCTTTCCCAATTGGAAAGTTTCATCTGAAAAATCTTCTTTTCTAAAGTTTTGATCCAATTGCATTTTGAAAGTTACTAATAGGTTAGGTCATACCATCCATTTGGGCAGTGCATGCTAACTGCTAATGCAAATCATTGTTCTTACTCTCCCTTCTAGTGTTTTGATGTTTATTTTAAAATGGCATTCTTTGGTTACTGGTTCTCCTGTTATGGTTGCCACTTTCCAGTCAAAGCAAGTGCTCCATGCTGTGGTGGCATAAGAAAAAGCACAGCTCTCAACAACCTTCTCAGGACAGTTAAGAAAATAGAATCAATGCAGATTTTTCAAAGTTTTGTATGTTATAAAGCCGTTGGGGATAAATTTTCCTGGCCCCATAGTGGTGGGAATCGAGGAGGAGAGAAGTGGAGGGAGTCCGCTTTGGAATGATTCATCATCACATTTCTGTTACAGGGGGACGTTCTCATGCAGCACAGGAAGAAGATCACTGTCCTTTCAAAAGCTGGGGTGGACAGACAATTATGATAGAAATAGGTTTTAGGCCTTGCCTTTACCAGCAATGGAGCAGCCCCTCACCAAGTGTGGAGATTACCAGCTTATTCTGGGAGGCTGAAATGCAATTGTATCTGGAGACTCCATCCCTGAAGGAGGGCGCCATAGACTGGAAAGATCTGCAGTCCAGAGAATTTCACGAGTTGGGTGTCCCATCCATTCTAAGGGCCTATTGGATGTTCTGCTCTGAACTTTTTATTTACAGTGATGCCTCTGAAGGGACCTCCATGCTTCAACAGTACCTACCTCTTCCAGTGAGTCTGTCCAGGCTCAATACCAGCCAGGAGCTCACTAAACATGGCAAGTATACTGGTGGCTAATAACAAGGCCACCATCAGGACATTTGCTAATCTCACTGCCATCAAGTACAGGCTCAGAGCCTCCATTTGATTATGAATTCGGTTTTCTGAAGTCTACTGGAAAATCCTCCTCAATATTGCTACAAGTAAATACTTAATATCTCTGCTAGCAAAATTAGATACCTTACCAGGTTTATCTTTGGCGTATCCATATTCCTGGGCAAAGCCTGAAAGAAATGAAATTTATGTGCATTTACTTCTTCCAAAAGACAGTGAATGGATTTTTAAGTTCAACAGATATTAAAGCCACTTCTCAAACCTCGCCACAAAACAGAAGGAGCAGACAAAAGCTGGGTTGGACTTCCAAAGAGCAGTGTCACTGTGATAAGCAAGTTTCCTGCTTAAGAGGTGTCCATAGGCGGAGTTGCTGGTCTGAACTGTAGATCTATGGAGAGATGTGAAGTGAAAACCAGATACTCCCCCACAACAAGGAAGGAGGGACATGCAGTCGCATACTTTCTACTAGTTGGCACTGGACTAAAAATGTGAAAGTCTGTGGACAACATATTCAGCCTGGCTTCAGTTACTTGCCCCCAGCTTTACAACACTGGGAGAATAAGGGTGAAAACAATAAAATAAATCATGAAAATAAATCTGTCATAAACTTTGGTAAATTTTAAGCAGAAGCAAGTTGTTACTTACAGACAGTAGAAACTGAGCTTACCTTTAAAATTCTATCTTCATTTGTTCTAATGTCCTGTAGGATCTCTGTAATCCCAGAAGAAGCATGGCTGTCATAGTTACAGTAACCAAACAACATCAGTATGTACAGAGAGATCATTTTGTTATTAAAGATACTGAATTCGCACTTGCTTTATACAGTTGTCACAATTAATATGCACATCTGAATCTGATTTTTATGTACTAAAGGCAAAAATGATGTTATTGTATGGAACAGAGAATGGCATTTGCAGTTATAAAGTGTTTTCATTTGTCATAGACATTGTAACCCTGTTTGCGCTCTCTGTTTCCTCTTAAGAAAAATGCTTACTCTGGGGAAACCAAGGACTTTCTGATGCAGAGTAGTTCCTAATTTTGTTGACTGAAGTTCCTGCTCTCGCAGCATTTCCAAGGTTATCACTGGTATTGGCATCTGTTTCGATATATCCACCATGCACTCCCCTGTGAGCTCTCTGCTGCACCCTGCTGGTTACTCAGTCTGCCATTGCACTGTCTTTATCCACAGAACACCCCGAACGGGGACGGATTTGCAGCTCCTAGTTTCCACAAAGTTCAGTGATAGCTTGTGACTGCTATTTCACATTGTCACAGCAAATGCAGGGAAACTCAGGGGAAAGGCCACACCAGGTCTCAGTTGGTATAGCATATTTGTTAGCTTGTATGTGTAATATTTATCATATGTACCATCATTGGTTAAAATTTAGGTGATTGGCCAACAACTGTCAAAAAAAATGTCAAGCATAATAGAGTAAAATGTTAAAGCATGGAAGACCATTCAGCCCATCATGTCTGTATTGATTTGTTGAATGAGTTATTCACTGGATACTGCAAAGACTATCAGCCCTGACAATAGACATGAAGACTTGTGTTCCAAAACCTGCCTAGCCCTGAGACAAGCTGCTCCATTACAGCTACAACATTAGTATCTATCTGACAACATGGATAACTGCCCAGGTATGTCCTGTACTCAGAAAGCAGAACAAAACCGACCTAGCAGTTAACCACCTTATCAGTCCACTCTCTATCATCAGTACAATGATGAAAACTGGACATCAATGGTGCTATCAAATGGCACTTGCTTAGCATAATCTGACACACAGTTTGCATTTCATCAGGGCCACTCAGCTCCTGATCTCATGAGTGCCTCTCACCAAAGATGGACAAAGAAGTTGATTTCCAGAGCCAAGCTGATACTAACTGTCCTTGACTTCAAGGCAGCATTTTTACCATCTATAGTTATCAAGGTGCTCCAGCAAACTGATACTCAGTGGGACTCAGGAGATAAATTCCCCACTGATTGCAGTCTGCCTTGTCAACTCCAGGACATCATTCCTAAGAGCAGTGCCTAAGGTCCAACTATCTTCAGCTGCTACATCATCACTTACAAGATGATCAGAGGATTAGGCAGGGTAGACAGAGAAAGACTCTTTCCTAGGATGATGACATCAGCTTGTACGAGAGGGCATAGCTACAAATTGAGGGGTAATAGATTTAAGACAGTTGTCAGAGGCAAGTTCTTTACGCAGAGAGTGGTAAGAGTTTGGAATGCCCTACCTGCTAAGGTAGTCAACTCAGCCACATTAGGGAGACCAAAACGATCCTTAGATAAGCACATGGATGATTTTGGGATAGTGTAGGGGGACGAGCTGAGAATAGTTCACAGGTCGGTGCAACATTGAGGGCTGAAGGGCCTGTTCTGCGCTGTATTGTTCTATGTTCTATATTCTAACAATTACACAATTCATGACTTCTCAGATACTGAAGCAGCTCCTGTCCAAATGCAGCAAGACCTGGGCAACATCTAGGCTTGGGTTGACAAGCAACAAATAATATTTGTGTTACACAGACTTTGACCATATCTAATAAGAAAGAGTCTAACCATGTGCCTTTCACATTTAATGGAATTACCAGTGACTCTCCCTACCTCCCGCCCTACCAACATCCTAGAATTTACCATTGAGCAGAAATAGACTCAAAACATTACTCGTCCTTTCTTTATGAATGCTGCCTGACCCATTGTGATCTCCAGCATTTGTTGTTTTCAGCACAGATTCCAGCACCTTCAATAATTTGCTCCTAGAAGTAAAACTGGACTAGTCAAATAAATGCTATGGCTATAAGAGCAGGCCAAAGGCCAGGAATCCTGCAATGAATAACTCATCTCCCGATTCCCAATTCATATCTACCATCTATAAAACATAAGTTACCAGTGCGATCGAATACTTCTCATGTGCCTGGTTGAGTGTAGCTTGAACAACACTCAAAACATTTGATACTATCCAGAATAAAGCAGTCTGTTTGATTGGCACAAGATTCACAAACATTCACATCTTCCACCACTGATGTGGAATAGCATCAGTGCATTCAAGATGTACTGCCAAGATTCACAAACCTTTTTTGACAGCATCTTCCAAACTCACAACCACTACCATCTAGAGGATAACAGCAGGAGATACAATGGGAACACTACCATCTCCATGTCCCTCTCCAAGCCACTCGCCATCCTGACTTTGAAATATATCACCACTCCTTCACTATTGCTGGGTCAAAATCCTAGAACTCCCTCCCTAAACCCATTGCTGGAGGTACCTGCACCACGTGGACTGCAACAATTCCAGAAGATAGCTCACCATCAATTTCTCAAGCTCCTGAATGAATATGACAAAAAAAATGGAAAAAGTCTTTCCTTTTATGGAAAAATCTTGAACTAGGGGTCTCTATTCAAAAATCAGGGGTCAACCACTTAAGCAAACACAATATGAAATCTTTTCTCTTAAAAGGTTCTAAGATTGGAACTCTCTTCCTGGAAAGCAGAGTTCTTGAATATTTTTAAGGCAGAGGCATATTGCATTTGTTAAACAAAGGGTTGAAAAATTCCCAGGAGTGGTGGGAATGTGATTTGAGGATCAGGTCAGCCTATGATGTTATTGAATGGAGGATTAGGGTTGAGGGTTTAATGGCATCCTTCTGCTTCTAATTCATATATATGTATGTTTAAATATAATTTTAGCCCTTGTTTTTTTTTACCCCAAGAAGTCCAGTTGAGCTAACTGGATGCAATTTATTCATATTTCTTGTTTCTCTCTCCTGGTTCAATCATTTAAGATTTTCTTTACCTGCTTTGCCGACCACTCAGTTTCTACCTATCACTCCAAATCTTACCCTTTGTTTGCTTTTGAACCATTCTTAAAGTGACCTATTCCAATAGCGTACTCCCCTCTACTTGTAAGTTTGAAGTTCTTATGTCTCTATTAACTGTTTCAGCCAGGGCCTGGTTCAGGTAGACCCCATTCCACGGAGTCAGCATCCCATGAAATGAAATCTTTCTTTCCCCTTCAACCTATTTTTATCTCTCTGCTATATTTTCTTCATACCAACTTGCATATAGCGCTGGTATTAATCCAGGGATTATAAAATTTTGAGATTTTTATCTCCTATTCCCTGGAAATCTTCAATTTTGTCTACAGTTCCTGCTGCACCCACCTCTACACTTCGCAATATCTTTTCAAGACAGTTCTACACCCAACACGATACCATACAATAAAATTCGATGCAGCACAGACACCCTTCAGCCCACCAATCATGTGCCTATTCCTAATCCTTATTTAGAGCCGCTACTTATTGTCCATGCACGGATTCTATCCCTCCATTCGCCTCCTATTCATGTGTTGACATGGTCATATCCCTTAACCTAGCGTCAGGTAGGCCACATTTCTTTTACTGATTCATGGGATGAGGACATCACTGGTTAGGCCACTATTTATTAGCCATTCCTAATTGCCCAGAGGGCAGGTAACAGTCAATCATGCCATGGTTGTCACAGGCAGAATCACATGTAGACCAGACAAGGTAAGGATGGCAGATTTCCTTCTCTGAAGAACATTGGAGAACCAGATGGGTTTTTTTCAACAATTGACAATGGATTTGTAGTCACCATTAGCCTCTTCATCCCAGATTAATTTTTATTGAACTCAAATTCCACCACAGTGCAATTCAAACCCAGGTCCCCAGAACATTACCTGGATTTCGAGGTTAATAGTCCAGTGATAATACCATTAGGCCATCGTCTCCCCCATACTGCATGAGATTCTTGATATCTGTATCCCTAGTTCTCGAATCACCTAGTTACAGAACCACCGACAACCATAATGTTATACTTTCCCTCTTCCTGCCACCTTTGGGTAACCTCCAGGTTCAATGTGCAGTGCTCCATATTCTGACTATCCTTCTTACAATCTGTACCCTTAGTGTCCCAAACAGGAACAATGCCTGTCAGGGAGGCTCAATTTTTGAAAGTCCTCATACGCTATTTCACCTGGGTGCCACTTGCTGTGCACGTTATCCATTACAACAATCCTATTCTGAACCTACATCTCCACAATGTATAATCAACGTCTGAACCAAACCAGATACTGCCCCCTTTCAGCCTTTCTCCAACTCACAAAATCACTTGGAACTGTAGTGATTCCAAATTGACACCTTATATAGGTAGGTTTCACTTTGCACAAACTCCTGCACACTACAGTCAAGACTAGAGTGGTGCTGGAAAACAACAGCAGCTCAGGCAGCATCCAAGGAGCAGGAAAATTGACGTTTTGGGCAGGAGCACGTACACTACAATCAAGACATGAAAACTACTTGGCCATATTTTACTCTGATATATTTATAGCTACCTGTTAGTTTATTGTAAGTTTTCATTTTCTTTTTCTTTATATTAACTTTAGTTTTTGCCTGTTCCTAATTACCCTTGAATTGAGTGACTTGCTCATCCATTTCAAAGGGCAGTTAAAAGCCAATCTCATTGTTGTGGATTGGTAATCATGAGTCGGCCGACTCAAGAGAGGGAAGATTTCCTTTCTGTTAGTCAAGCTGATTGTGTTTTTTAAAAAACAATCAGTGGTTGTATTACCAAGACTAGCTTTCAATTCCAAAGGTCATTCATTGCTCTGGTGTGATTTCATTTTGCCAGAACATTGGCTGCTGCCCCTTGATTACGACCTGTCTCAACCTTGCAGAAGCCATTAAACATGTACTGAGCAAGTCTTGTAAGTTGGCAATGGGAATCCATCGTCTTGATGCATTGCTGTATTGGGGTCATGTTCCAGTACTGCTGTTAAGTTTGGAATTGTGGAATATTGGAAAAGTAATAATTTCTGAACTTTCTGGATAAGGAAGAAAACCTGCAAGGCTGGAAAATTTTAGCAAGACACTGTAGATCCATTAACATCTTGAAGAAGGCTTTTGTTACAGTCCATGAGAACTTTGGTACAGCAACACATTTATACTGCTTCTCTGCAATGATTTTTGTTTGTTTTCTGCAGCATGATTGAATGAATTTCTTTCTGGTGTGTTTTTACAAATAAGCTTTATGTTTGGTATTGCTTGGAGGGCTTACAGTTTGAAGGGTTATTGAAAATGGATTGATTTCAAGCTTTGTGCAAATGCCAAAGCGGTTTCTTTAAAAGAGGAGATTACAGTTTCAATGTGAACATTTGTAATTTCTTTAAAAAGAGGCTTCCTGCAATTTCCATGACTCTTGATATTACTTGCTTTGCAGTAAACCCCACTGGGGCTGTTTTAAACAGTGACCTGATTGAAGAAATACTTCTTTTACATGGCAGGCTCGCTAAGAACAAACTGAGTTCATAGAAATCCTGCTAAGAACAAGCTGCCCAGAAAGTCTTTCTCATTTCTGAAAAGAAAATGCACTGTTGAATTCATGGTGAACCATATTTGTTCTTTTGAATGATTTAATAAACATCTCACATTGTATTTCCTGAGCAAATTGTGTCTGCAAGACTTTAGAGGGCATTATGCCTTAGTGACTTGATCGCAAACACTAGAATGTTACTGCAAACGAAGTGGAACATTCTTTCTAATGTCATTTTCCCATTGTCCAAAGTACACATCTTAGAAGAAAGCCAATCTTCAGCAGAGATTTTTTTTAAAATTCTTTTTGCTGAAGAAAGGGAGAGAGTGCGAGAAAGTGTGTGTGAGTGAAAGAGAGAGTGAGTGATGTTTTGGATATGTTTAGAGGGATAAGCATTTACACATCTATGTTACTGATTATATATATTAACCAACTATTGTATCATTATTGAAACGGTTTTGCTTAAACAGTAAACTAATAAGTGTGCTTATTAAGAAATTTGTTTGATAGTTCTTATTTGAAATCTGATTTAGATACAATATTTTGTTGGTAATCTTGTTAACTGCAAAAATGTGTTTAGTTTATGTTGCAAACTCTGGAACTTTGTAACATTTCACTTTGGCCACAATAGTTTTATTAGGCAGAAAATTTTAAGCAAGAAAAGCTTGAATACTAGTCCTGTGACCTAACTGATCCAGGACAGTCTACATCGAGTCCAAAATATACAGAGTCAAGTTATTTTTAATGTTATAAATTTAATAAATATGTGATCAAATAAAATATTTCAATAAATATTTAAATATATAAGTAAAACAAGTATCTCTCAATTCTTAAACATAATGTAAAGCCAAGCATACGTTGCAAACAATATTGTATAAAACTGTTACAACTGTTAAATGATTCAAATCATCAACTGGTTTTGAAATAGAGAGCAACTTCTCATCTTAATTGTAACTCCTGATTGATATCGTATTTTGTTTTTACATTGTAAGGCTGCAGTTATCGATTTTCTCACATAACATATTCTGATGTCGATACCTAGTGTGTTATTCCTTTGGAAAGAAAATTCAAAATCTTTATTTCTCATTCTTTTTTGCCACCCGTTTGGAACGATTAAGTCTCTTCAAGAACATCTTAAGGTCCTTCACAAACCGTTGAGCAAATTTTAGATGGCTGGGAGGGCAGTCTGAATCTTTTGCCTAAAAGTACAATGATATGAAATAATAAGAATGAGTCAGCTAACATTTCCTTCCATGACAAGATTAAAAATTAGCTTTTTTGTTTCAGACACTTACCTTTGGATCCTTCATTGTTTTCAAATTTGAAACTATGCGTTCCAGAGCTTTTGAAAATGTTTGATTTGGCTTTATTCTTTCCAGTCCATTGGCAAACACATCGATTGCATTATTCATGCATTTGTGATCCTGAGAAGTTGGAGAAAGGTATTTTTTAATTATCACATAAGATCAATGAAGGTTCCTTTAGTTAGAGGAAGTGATTCATCTAAATAAAACAAAGAACTGTGGATGCAGGCGATCTGAAACAAGAATATGATTTGCTGGTGAAACTGAGCAGATTGGGCAGCATCTATGGAGAGAACCCAGCGTTAATATTTCAACTCAGGTGGCTCTTCATTGGAAGACCTAATGCTGATGAAGAGTCACCAGACTCGAAACATTAACCCTGCTTTCTTCCCACAGACCTGTTAAGTTTTGCCACAAATTTCTGTTTTTGCTTTCCCAAAGTTCAGTTTCAGTACCTGTCATTCAATAAGGCAGGAATCTCATTGGTTTCCTTACTTGTTCTAATAGGTGGATTTGTTTTCCTCCCACTGTTGATTTGACTCTTAAATTTCTTGTAAATGTTTAATTATTTTTGTACCAACTTGCATAAAGCTTGAGAAGGTTGTTTATCTGCACCCATAATTTGAACAACAATTCAGATCTCACAGTTAAATTCAAATATGGGCTGAACTTATAAACCTGGATCAAAAGGGATCATGGAGCTGTTCGATTGTCAGTGAAAACCCAACTGTATGACTAATGTCCAGAAGAAATCAGATTGCCATCATAAACAGTCCAGTCTACATGTGATTCCCATCCCACACAATATGGTTGATTTTACATAAATGCCACATTGTTACATCAAATTTTACATAGATAAACAGAGTCACACAAGACAGGAATTTCAGAATTCGTATTTTCAACATTAGCAATAGCTTCAGGTTTCCTGATTCAATTCAAGACAACATGATTTGAAAATGTCTGGCACATCTGAGCAATAAGTAACCCATAAAGCATTCCAAATAAATGGCATAGCTTTAGAAGTTGAGCAAGCTGAATGAATTACATTCATCAGTTGTTTATTTTTGATTTAACAAAATCAGTAGCCCTGAACATGATATAATTTGAAAATTCAATGTTTATACTAAAAAAAAGTTAGCATTGTACGTTTTAAGAAAAAGACTCACATGTATATCAGGTGTGGCTAGAGAAGTCTTCAGGACCTTAAAGTAGACAAATATATTTAGAGTAAGTAAAGAGGGCACTCAGTAGTTGGCATAGAAACATAAAATATTGGAGTAGGCCAGTTAGTCCTTTGAACCTGCACTATCATTCAATATGATCATAAATGATCATCCAATTCAATACCCTGTTCCTGCTTTCTCTCCATTCCATTTGATCCCTTTAGTTTGAAGAAAGATATCTATCTCCTTCTTGAAAACATTCAATATTTCACATCCAGAGACCCTCCTTCAGAACTGTACTAAAGAAGTTCTGAATAAGGGTCACTGGAGCCTTCTCTCCCCAGATACTGCCTGACTTACTGAGTTTCTCCATAATCTCTGGTTTTGTTTCAGATTTCCAACATCTGTGGTTCTCTGTTTTATTTTATCTGAAAAGCTAAATTAATTTACTAAGAGTTCCCAGTGCATTGAGGACACTTCAGACCAATCCACAGCTGACTACCTGTTCAGAAAATTGTCCACATTTAGACAACTGTGACAAATTCTATTGCAGGAGGTGAGACAATTCGCAACAGTCTAAAACAATCAGCACTATTCTAAATTAAAAAAAACACAATTTTCCAAAAAAGATTCATCCAATCTTCAAATGTCAAAGGACCCTTTAAAAATTTAAATATGAATCAGTTCTTAAACAATAATGAAAAGTGCTGGGGAAACTCAGCTGGTCTATGGAGAGAGAGAAAGAATGTTTCAACTCAATTATGACCCTTCATCAGAATTTCATTCTCCGCCATGTAGTCTTCCTCTAAGTGCATCAATGCTATTTGCTTCAGTAGCTTAACTGTAGTAAATTCCATATTCTCACCACTCTGAGCTACCTATTGATTTCGCTCAAAAGAAAAAGATTTACAGCCAGAAAGTTTTAACTGTAACCGCCAAAGGTCTTCAAGCTCTTTATAGTCAATACAAACATCGGAACAGGAATAAGCCTTTCAACTCAGTAAGGAGAAAGTGAGGTCTGCAGATGCTGGAGATCAGAGCTGAAAATGTGTTGCTGGAAAAGCGCAGCAGGTCAGGCAGCATCCAGGGAACAGGAGAATCGACGTTTCGGGCATAAGCTTCCTGAAGAAGGGCTTATGCCCGAAACGTCGATTCTCCTGTTCCCTGGATGCTGCCTGACCTGCTGCGCTTTTCCAGCAACACATTTTCAGCTTTCAACTCAGTAAGCCTACTCCACAGTTTAAGATGATCTATAGCCTAGTGGTATTATTGCTAGTCTATTAATCCAGAAACACAGCTCATGTTCTGGAGGCCCAGGTTCAAAGTCTACCATAGATGATGATGGAATTTGAATTCAACAAGGAAGCTTGAAGTAGGGGTCTAATGATGCCCATGAAACATTGTTAATTATTGCAAAAACCCATCTGGTTCACCAATGTCCTTTAGGGAAGGAAATCTGTCATCCTTACCTGGTCTGGCCGACATGTGATTCCAGACACACAGCAATATGACTGACTCTAAACTGTCCTCTGGGCAATTAGAGTCGAGCAATAAATGCTGGCCTAGCCAGCGATGCCTACCTCATTTGAGTGAATTAAGGAATAAGTCTGATTGAACACTTTAAGGTTTTTTATCCACACTACCCCACAAGCGTTTACACCATTGGTAATCAGAAAACTATCAATCACTACTTTATATATAGTCAAAGATTAAGCACTTTTAGCTGTCTAAGCAGAGAATTCCAAAGATTCACAACCTTGAGAAAAATAATTCTTCTCATCTCAGAGTGACACCCCATTTAATTTTAATTTGTATCTGCTGATTCTAAATTTCCAACAGGGGAATCTGTTTTACCTGCATCGACCGGTCTAATTTTATAAGTACATTAATAAAGTAGGTTGGAAGTTTACTCACTGATGTTAAATTGATGGCTTCTGGGTATGATATTTCCTATGAATGAAAGAATTCTCTTCATTTCTACCCTATCAAAGCATTTCATAATTTTAGAAATTGCAAACAGCCTCCTCAACCATGATCTAATCACAAGATCAAAGACAACCAGCTTTAGCATCCTTTCCTGAATGTAGGTTATCAATTTTCTCAGGTGTTATCTTTGAAAAACTAATACCAAATTTCATAGAATGTCATCTGCATTGGTAAGACTTTTTTTCAGATTAAGAGTCAATGAAAATAAAACTTACTTCTAAAATTTCCTTCTCATGAGTTGTAATTTCCTTTAAAGTCTCCAAAACCAAGTTACCAGCTCGACATTGGATGGCAAAGCAGCTGAACAAGACGATGCAGACGGAGAGCATTTTTCTGAAGTATTGGAGAGATTTGCTTGCACTCTGTCTGTCGGTCTTTACATAACCAAGTTTTCATGTTTGAGTCCTTTTATACATGTTCATAATTTACATATTCAAGTTTGGAACTCACTGGGAAATAACTCGAAATTCTTTATCATGGAATCTGTGAGTAAGATGATCATTTTATCTTTTCTAAGGGGTTTCTCTTTCTGCTGAGATGATAAAAACCATATCTGTATTACAAATGTCATCCGTAAACCAGATCGTCATATTGTCGTATTGGTGATTTTTTTTGTGTGTACCTGCCTGTGTATCATTGGTCATACCTTTCATACTGAACTCCTATTTGTTGTCAGAATGGCTTAGCAACATCCTGAAAATATTGGGGTAGTCATCTGATTCAGTAACCCAGATTGTTGTTGAGAACTGTCCCCATTCTTCTGAGAAATAGTGGTCCTGGGGTCTTTTATATCTACCTGAGGAGTCAGAAAGGCTTGGTTTAACATCTCACTTGGAAGAAAGCATGTTGAACAGCATTGTGTTCCCTTGGAAAATTCCTGAAGTTTTGTGTTATTGTCACTGGACTGTGTATGAATCCATGACATTATATTTCAGAAATACACAAATACAAGAGGAAGCAAGAAAGAAATCTGGTCATAGAGTACATTGGTCTGTACCTGAAGGAAAGAGAAATTGTTCACAGATGAACTGATATAAGGTGGGAGGAGATTAATGTGCGTCAACCAAATCCAGGATATATATGATGGGTTGAATGGCCTTTTTCTGAGCTGTAAAACTCCATATAGACTTCCTTTACCTGCAGTCCCAATTGCTAGAACATATTTCTTTTTCACTCTCAATGACCTTAGCAGGCATTTTCAGTTTTAAAGAGTCAGGAATTTAAAGAATTTTACACTTTCACAGTTATACAGACTTCCTCTGTCCTTCACGAGTGCTTACATCTACTTTAAAAATTCAAAATGTCCACACTGCCGGTAACAATGCTTGTTACTGTAAAGCTCAAACTTCAATTGGCCCTCCTAAGTTTAGGTTTCCCTTGTTTATGAACCTTGCAGCAATAACAGTTTTCCCAACCAGCGAAAATAGAACTTGTTGGAAATTGGAGCAGGAATTTCATATCCGGTCACCCTCCTCCACCCCCATTTCTAAACATCTGCGGGGGGGGCGGGTGTGGACCTGACAAGGAGGTCATGGAGGGAGTAGTCTCTCCAAAATGCAGATAGGCGTGGGGAGGAAAGATATCTTTGCCGGTGATGTCTGTTTCTGGATGACAGAAGAAAGATGATGTGATGTATTAACGCTTGGTGGGATAGGGAGTGAGGGCCGGGGGGACTCTGTCCTTGTTGCGATTGGAGGGGTTTGGTTCAAGGGTGGCGGGGTGGGAAGTGGATGAGATGTGTTGGAGGACATCATTGACCACGTGGGAGGGAAAATTGTGGTCTTTGAAGAAGGAGGCCACGTGGGATGGTCAATGGAGGAATTAGCCCTCCTGGGAGCAGATGCAGTGGAGGCAGAGGAATTGGGAATAAGGGATAACATTATTACAGGAGACGGTGTGGTAGAGGTATAGCCCATGTAGCTGTGGGAGATGGTGGGTTTGTAGTGGATGTCTGTGTTGTGTCAGCCACCAGAAATGGATGGTGAGGTCCAGGAAAGGGAAGGAGATGTCTGAGATGGTTGAGGTGAACTTGAGGTCAGGGTGGGAAGTGGCAATAATCCAGCGATTGTAACTTTTGAGATTTTTATTTGCTATTCCCTGGAAATGTTCAATTTTGTTTACTATTCCTGCTGCATCCTCCTCTAAACTTTGCAATATCTTTTCAAGACAGTTCTCCAATAAAATTCAAAGCAGCACAGAAGCAGGCCCTTCAGCCCACCAATCTGGTGCCTATTCCTAATCCTTATTTAGACCCACTACTTATTGTACATGCACAGTTTCTTTCCCTCCGTTCGCCTTCTGTTCAGGTGTTGACATGTTCACATCCCTTAATCTAGCATCAGGTAGGAAACTTTTTTATTGATTCATGGGATGAGGACATCGCTGGCTTGGCCACTATTTAATTGCTCATCCCTAAATGCCCAGAGGGCAGGTAACAGTCAATCATGCCATGGTTGTCACCGGCAGAGTCACATGTAGACCAGACGAGGTAAGGAGGGCAGATTTCCTTCTCTGAAGAACATTGGAGAACTAGATGGTTTTTTTCCAACAATTGACAATGGATTCGTAGTCACCATTAGCTGCTTCATTCCAGATTATTTTTTATTGAACTCAAATTCCACCACAGTGCAATTCAAACCATGTCCCCAGAACATTACCTGGATTTCGAGGTTAATAGTCCAGTGATAATACCATTAGGCCATCATCTCCCCCATACTGCATGAGATTCTTGATATCTGTATCCCTAGTTCTCGAATCACCTGGTTACCGAACCACCGACAACCATAATGTTATACTTTCCCTCTTCCTGTCACCTTTGGGCAACCTCCAGGTTCAAAGTGCAGTGCTCCATATTCTGACTATCCTTCTTACAATCTGTACCCTTACTGTCCCAAACAGGAACAACGCCAGTCAGGGAGGCTCAATTGTTGAATTGATGAAGAGCTCTGGCCCGAAACATCGATATTCCATTTCCTCAGATGCTGCCTGACCTGCTGTGCTTTTCCAGCAACACTTTCTCAACTCAATTTTTGAATGTCCTCAAAAGCTATTTCTCCTGGGTGTCAGTTACCCTGCACATTATCCATTACAGCAATCCTATTCTGAACCTACATCTCCGCAAGGTATAATCGAAGTCTGGAGCAAATCAGATACTGCCCCCTTTCAATTACAAGTCAGTCATTCTTCAACTCACAAAATCATTCGGAACTATAGTGATTCCAAATTGAGACTTTGCGTCGGTAAGTTTCAATTTGCACAAGCTCCTGCACACTGCAGTCAGGACTAGAGTGCTGATGGAAAAGCACAGCAGCTCAGATCGCATCCGAGGAGCAGGAAAATTGACGATTCAGGTATGAGCCTGCACACTACAGTCAAGAAAGGAAAACTACTTGGCTATATTTTACTCTGAGGAGAAAGTGAGGTCTGCAGATGCTGGAGATCAGAGCTGAAAATGTGTTGCTGGAAAAGCGCAGCAGGTCAGGCAGCATCCAGGGAACAGGAGAATCGACGTTTCGGGCATAAGCCCTTCTTCAGGAATGAGGAAAGTTTGTCCAGCAGGCTAAGATAAAAGGTAGGGAGGAGGGACTTGGGGGAGGGGCGTCGGAAATGTGATAGGTGGAAAGAGGTCAAGGTGAGGGTGATAGGTCAGACTGGGGTGGGGGCGGAGAGGTCGGGAAGAAGATTGCAGGTTAGGAAGGCGGTGCTGAATTCGATGGATTTGACTGAGACAAGGTGGGGGGAGGGGAAATGAGGAAACTGGTGAAATCCGAGTTCATCCCTTGTGGTTGGAGGGTTCCTAGGCGGAAGATGAGGCGCTCTGCCTCCAACCGTCGTTTTGTTGTGGTCTGGCGATGGAGGAGTCCAAAGACCTGCATATCCTTGGTGGAGTGGGAAGAGGAATTGAAATGTTGAGCCACAGGGTGGTTGGGTTGGTTGGTCCGGGTGTCCCAGAGGTGTTCTCTGAGACGCTCCGCAAGTAGCCGGCCTGTCTCCCCAATATAGAGGAGGCCACATCGGATGCAGAGGATGCAATAGATGATGTGTGTGGAGTTGCAGGTGAATCTGTGGCGGATATGGAAGTTTCCTTTGGGGCCTTGGAGGGAGGTGAGGGGGGAGGTGTGGGCGCAAGTCTTGCACCTCCTGCGGTTGCAGGGGAAGGTGCCGGGAGTGGAGGTTGGGTTGGTGGGGGGGTGTGGATCTGACGAGGGAGTCACGGAGGGAGTGGTTTTACGGAATGCTGATAGGGGAGGGGAGGGAAATATATCCTTGGTGGTGGGGTCCGTTTGGATCCAAATTCCACTTCCCGCGCCTCCGCCCTTGAGCCCCGCCCTTCCAACCGCCACCAGGACAGGTCCTCACCTACCACCCCACCAATCTCCATGTACAGCGCATCATCCGCCGTCATTTCCGCCACCTCCAAACGGACCCCACCACCAAGGATATATTTCCCTCCCCTCCCCTATCAGCATTCCATAAAGACCACTCCCTCCGTGACTCCCTCGTCAGATCCACACCCCCCCACCAACCCAACCTCCACTCCCGGCACCTTCCCCTGCAACCGCAGGAGGTGCAAGACTTGCGCCCACACCTCCCCCCTCACCTCCCTCCAAGGCCCCAAAGGAAACTTCCATATCCGCCACAGATTCACCTGCACCTCCACACACATCATCTATTGCATCCTCTGCATCCGATGTGGCCTCCTCTATATTGGGGAGACAGGCCGGCTACTTGCGGAGCGTCTCAGAGAACACCTCTGGGACACCCGGACCAACCAACCCAACCACCCTGTGGCTCAACATTTCAATTCCTCTTCCCACTCCACCAAGGATATGCAGGTCTTTGGACTCCTCCATCGCCAGACCACAACAAAACGACGGTTGGAGGCAGAGCGCCTCATCTTCCGCCTAGGAACCCTCCAACCACAAGGGATGAACTCGGATTTCACCAGTTTCCTCATTTCCCCTCCCCCCACCTTGTCTCAGTCAAATCCATCGAATTCAGCACCGCCTTCCTAACCTGCAATCTTCTTCCCGACCTCTCCGCCCCCACCCCAGTCTGACCTATCACCCTCACCTTGACCTCTTTCCACCTATCACATTTCAGACGCCCCTCCCCTAAGTCCCTCCTCCCTACCTTTTATCTTAGCCTGCTGGACAAACTTTCCTCATTCCTGAAGAAGGGCTTATGCCCGAAACGTCGATTCTCCTGTTCCCTGGATGCTGCCTGACCTGCTGCGCTTTTCCAGCAACACATTTTCAGCTCTATATTTTACTCTGGTATATTTAGAGCTACCTATTAGTTTGTTGTAGGTTTTCATTTTCTTTTTCAATATATTAACTTTAGTTGTTGCCTGTTCCTAATTACACTTGAATTGAGTGACTTGTTCATCCATTTCAGTTAAAAGCCAACCTCATTATTGTGGACTGGTAGTCATGAGTCGGCCGAATCAAGAGAGGGAAGATTTCCTTTCCATTTATTAAGCAGATTGTGTTTTTTCAATTAACCAGTGGTTGTATTACCAAGACTAGCTTTCATTTCCAGATGTCATTCATTGAATATAATTTCCACCAACCTCTCTGGTGTGATTTGAATTCATTTTGCCCTAACATGAGCTGCTGCCCCTTGATTACGACCTGTCTCAACCTTGCAGAAGCCATTAAACATGTACTGAGCAAGTCTTGTAAGTTGGCAATGGGAATCCGTCGTCTTGATGTATTGCTATACTTGGGGTCATGCTCCAGTACTGCCGTTAGGTTTGGAATTGTGGAATATTGGAAAAATAATCAATTCCAGAACTTTCTGGACAAGGAAGAAAACCTGCAAGGCTGGAAAATTTCAGCAAGACACTGTAGATCCATCAACATCTCAAAGAAGGCTTTTGTTACAGTCCATGAGAACTTTAGTACAGCAACACATTTATACTGCTTCTCTGCAATGATTTTTGTTTGTTTTCTGCAGCATGATTGAATGAATTTCTTTCTGGTGTGTTTTTACAAATAAGCTTTATGTTTGATATTGCTTGGAGGGTTTACAGTTTGAAGGATTATTGAAAATGGATTGATTTCAAGCTTTGTGCAAATGCCAAAGTGGTTTCTTTGAAAGAGGAGATTAAAGTTTCAATGTGAACATTTGTAATTTTTTTTAAAATGAGGCTTCCTGATTTTTGATGGAATTTTTAATATTACTTGCTTTGCTGTAGGCCCTGCTGGGGCTGTTTTAAACAATGGAAAGTGAGGACCGCAAATGTTGGAGATCAGAGTCAAGAATGTAGTGCTGGAAAAGCACAGCAGGTCAGGCAGCATCCAAGGAGCAGGAGAATCTACATTTTGGGCATACGCCCTTCATCAGGAATGAGGCCTGTGGGCTGGGGTCTGAGACATAAATGGAAGGGGGGAGGTGGGGTTGGGAGGAAGGTAACTTAGAATGCAATAGGTGGATGAAGGTGGGGGAGAGGGTGAGAGGTCAGAGGGGGGAGTGATGGACAGGTCCGGAGGGGTGTGATGAGTTGGAGGCTTGGGATTGGGATAATGTGGGGCGAGGGGAAATGAGGAAGCTGGTGAAATCCACATTTATCTTCTGTGGTTGCAGGGTCCCAAAGCGGAATATGAGGCGTTCCTCCTCCAGGCGTCAGGTAGTAACGGTTTGGCGGTGCATGTCCTTGACGGAGTGGGAGGTGGAGTTGAAGTGTTCAGCGATGGGGTGGTGGGGTTGGTGGCCCTAGAGATGTTAACTGAAACAATCTGCAAGAAGACGTCCTGTCTACCCGATGTAGAGGAGACCATACCGGGTGCAATAGATACAGCAATAGACATTGGTAGAGATACTGGTGAACTTATGACAGATGTGGAAAAATCCCTTGGGGCCTTGGACGGATGTGAGGAGAGTGGTGTTACACAGGTTTTGCACTTCCTGCGGTGACAGGGAAAGGTGCAAGGAGATGGGTGTGGGCTGGTGGGGAGTATGGTCTTTTTGGAACGCTGATAGTGGGTGGGGAGGAAAAAATATCTCTGGTGGTGGGGCCCGTTTGGAGGTGGCAGAGGTGGCGGAGGATGATGCGTTGCATGCGGAGGTTGGTGGGTTGGAAGGTGAGGACCAGGGGGGTTCTGTTTTTCTTGTGTTGGGAGGACACCAACTTACAGACACCTCCTCTTCCTGCCCCCTCGATCACGACCTCACCTCCTATCACCAAACTGTCATCTCCCAGACCATCCACAACCTCATCACCTCTGGGGGAACTCCTATCCACAGCCTCCAACGTCATTGTCCGTGAACCCCACGCTGCCCGATTCCACCTTCTTCCTAAGATTCACAATCCTGACAGTCCCAATCAACCCATTGTCTTAGCCTGCAGCTGTCCCACCGAACTCATCTCTTCCTCCCTCTACACCATCCTGCCCTCTTAATCCAGGAAGTCCCCATCTATATTCGTGACACCACCCATGCCCTTCACCTCCTGCAAGATTTTCATTTCCCTGGCCCCCAACCCCTCATCTTCACCATGGACATTCAGTCCCTGTACACATCTATCCGCCACGACAAAGGTCTCCAAACCCTCCGTTTCTTCCTCTCACGCCATCCCAACCAGTACCTTTCCACCAACTACCCTCATCCACCTGGCGGCACTGGTCCTCACCCTCAACAACTTCTCCTTCCAATCCTCCCACTTCCTCCAAACCAAAGTGGTAGCCATGGGCACCCACATGGGAAATAGCTATGGCTGCCTGTTTGTCGGATATGTGGAACAGTCCATCTTCCGCAGTTACATCGGCTCCAGCCCCCAGCCTGTTCCTCTGCTACATCGATGACTGTATATGCACCACCTCATGCTCCCAGAGGAGGTTGAACAGTTCATCAACTTTACTAACACCTTCTACCCTGACTTCATATTCACCCGGGCCATCTCAGAAACCTGCCTCCCTTTCCTGGTCCTCTCCATCATTGTCTCTGCTAACCAACTAACCACACACATATACTACAAGCCCACTGACTCCCACGGTTACCTAGACTACACCTCCTTCCCCCCTACCTCATATAAAAACGCTATACCTTATTCCCAATTCCTCTGCCTCTGTTGCATCTGTTCCCAGAATCACCAATTCAAAAGTCCCAGATGACCCCCTTCTTCCACGATCCCAACTTCCCTTCCCACGTGGTTGACAATGCCCTCCAGCACACTTCCTCCACTTCACGCACCACCACCCTTGAACTCCACCCGTCCCAATGCAAATATGACAGAAATTCCCTGGTCCTCACCTTCCACCCCACCAACCTCCTCATACAACGCATCATCCTCTGCCACTTCCGCCACCTCCAAACGGACCTCACCACAAGAGATGTATTTCCCTCACTACCTCTATCAGTGTTCTGAAAAGACCATTTCCTCCGCATCTCCCTCATCAGGTCCACACCCCCCACCAGCCCACTCCCTACTCCTGGCACCTTTCCCTGCCACCGCAGGAAGTGCAAAACCTGTGCCCACACCTCCCCCCTCAACCCCATCCAAGATCCCAAGGGATCCTTCCACATCTGTCAGAAGTTCACCTGTACCTGTACCAATGTCACCTACTGTGTCCGTTGCACCCGATGTGGTCTCCTCTACGTCAGAGAGACAGGATGTCTTCTTGCGAATCATTTCAGAGAACATCTCTGGGTCATCCTGACCCACCAACCCCACTGCCCCATGGCTGAGCACTTCAACTCTCCCTCCCACTCCATCAACGACATGAAGGTCCTGGGCCTCCTCCACCACCAACCCGTTATCACCCAATGCCTGGAGGAGGATTGCCTCATATTTTGCCTTGGGACACTGCAACCACATGGGACAAATGTGGATTTCAACAACTTCCTCATTTCCCCTCTCCCCACATTATCCCAGTCCCAAGCCTCCAACTCAGCACTGCCCTCTGGACCCATCCGTCACTGCCCCCTCAAATGTATCACCTTATCCATCACCTTCATTTTCTCAGCTATCTTCCCCCCAACCTCAACCCACCTCACACTTATCTCTCAGCCACAACCCACAAGCCTCATTCCTGATGGAAGGGCTTATGTCTGAAACATCAATTCTCCTGCTCCTCTGATGCTGCCTGACCTGCTATGCTTTTCCAGCACTGCACTCTGTTTTAAACAGTAAACTGATTGGCGAAGTACTTCTGTTATATGGCAGGCTTGCTAAGAACAAACTGAGTTAATAGAAATCCTGCTAAGAACAAGCTGCCCAGAAAGTCTTTCTCATTTCTGAAAAGAAAATGCACTGGTGAATTCATGGTGAATATATTTGTTCTTTTGAATGATTTAAAAAACATCTCATATTGTATTTGTTGAGCAAATTGTGTTTGCAAGACTTTAAAGGACACTATGCCTGTTTAGTGACTTGATCACAAACACGAGATTGTTACTGCAATCAAGTTAGAACATTCTTTCTACTGTAATTTTGCCATTGTTCAAAGTATGCATCTTTAGTAGAAAGCCAATCCCAGCTGAGATTTATTTATTTTTAGAATTCTTTGTCCTGAAGGGAGAGAGAAAGAGAGCGTGTGTCTGTGTAGTATGAGTGATGTTTCGGATACATTTAGAGGGATAAGCATTTACACATCTATATTGGTGACCATATATGTTAACCAATTATTGTATCTTTATTAAAATGCTTTTGCTTAGACAGTAAACTAATAAGTGTGCTTATGAAGAAATTTGATTGATAGGTCTTGTTTGAAATCTCATTTTGATACAATATTTCGTTGATCATCTTGTTAATTGCAAAAATATTTTTAGTTTATGTTGCAATTTCTGGAACGTTGTAACATTTCAGTTTAGTCATAATAGTTTGATTAGGCAGAAGATTGTTAAGATAGAAAAACTTGAATGAATATAATGCTGGATCTGCGACCTAACTGATCCAGGGCAGTCTACATCGAGTCCAAAATACACAGAGTCAAGTTTTTTAATACTATAAATTTAATAAATATGTGCTCAAATAAAATATTTCAATAAATATTTAAATATATAAATAAAACAAATATCTCTCAATTCTTAATCATAATGTAAAAACAAGCCTAAATTGCAAACGATATTTGTATAAAACTGTTACAACTGTTAAATTATTCAAATCATCAACTGGTTTTGAAATAGAAAGCAACTTCTCATCTTAATTGTAACTCCTGATTGGTGTCGTATTTTGTTTTTACATTGTAAGGCTGCAGTTATCGATTTTCTCACATAACATATTCTGATGTCGATACCTAGTGTGTTATTCCTTTGGAAAGAAAATGCAAAATCTTTATTTCTCATTCTTTTTTGCCACCCATTTGGAACGATTAAGTCTCTTCAAGAACATCTTAAGGTCCTTCACAAACCATTGAGCAAATTTTAGATGGGTGGGAGGCCAGTCTGAATCTTTTGCCTAAAAATACAATGATATGAAATAATAAGAATGAGTCAGCTAACATTTCCTTCCATGACAAGATTAAAAATTAGCTTTTTGTTTCAGACACTTACCTTTGGATCCTTCAGTGTTTCAAATTTGAATCTATGCATTCCAGAACTTTTGAAAATGTTTGATTTGGCGTTATTCTTTCCAGTCCATTGGCAAACACATCGATTGCATTATTCATGCATTTGTGATCCTGAGAAGTTGGAGAAAGGTATTTTTTAATTATCACGTAACATCAATGAAGGTTCCTTAAGTTAAAGGAAGTGATTCATCTAAATAAAACAAAGAACTGTGGATGCAGGCGATCTGAAACAAGAATATGATTTGCTGGTGAAACTTAGCAGGTTGGGCAGCATCTATGGAGAGAACCCAGCGTTAATATTTCAACTCAGGTGGCTCTTCATTGGAAGACCTAATTCTGATGAAGAGTCACCAGACTCAAAACTTTCACCCTGCTTTCTATCCACAGATGCTGCCAGACCTCTTGAGTTTTGCCACAAATTTCTGTTTTTGCTTTACCAAAGTTCAGTTTCAGTACTTATCATTCAATAAGACAGGGATCTCATTGTTTTGCTAACTTGTTCTAATCAGTCTATTTGTTTTCCTCACACTGTCGATTTGCCTCTTCAATTTTTAAAAATGTTTAATCATTTTTGTTTAGAGGGATAAGCATTTACACATCTACATTGGTGACCATATATGTTAACCAATTATCGTATCTTTATTAAAATGCTTTTGCTTGGACAGTAAACTAATAAATGTGCTTATGAAGAAATTTGTTTGATAGGTCTTGTTCCAAATCTGATTTAGATACAATATTCCGTTGGTCATCTTGTTAATTGCGAAAATATTTTTAGTTTATGTTGTAATTTCTGGAACTTTGTAACATTTCACTTTAGTCATAATAGTTTGATAAGGCAGAAAATTGTTAAGATAGAAAATCTTGAATGAATATAATGCTGATTCTGTGACCTAACTGATCCAGGACAGTCTACATCGAGTCCAAAATACACAGATTTGCATAAAGCTTGAGAAGCATGTTTATCTGCACCCATAATTTGAATAAAAATTCAAATCTCACAGTTAAACTCAAGTATGGGGTGAACATACATATTGGGATCAAAAGGGATCATGGAGCTATCCTACTGTCAGAGAAAACCCAACTGCATTACTGATGTCCAGAAGAAATCAGATTACCATCATAAACAGCAGGTAAGGCAGCATCAAAGGAACCGGAGAATCGACATTTCGGGCATACGTCCTTCTTCAGGAATGAGGAGGGTGTGCCAAGCAGGCTAAGATAAAAGGTAGGGAGGAGGGACTTGGGGGAGGGGCGTTGGGAATACGATAGGTGGAAGGAGGTTAAGATGAGGGTGATAGGCCGGAGAGGGGGTGGGGGCGGAGAGGTCGGGAAGAAGATTGCAGGTCAAGGAGGCAGTGCTGAGTCTGAGGGTTGGGACTGAGATAAGGTGGGGAGAGTGGAAATGAGGAAGCTGGAGAAATCTGCATTCATCCCTTGTGGTTGGAGGGTTCCTAGGCGGAAGATGAGGCGCTCTTCCTCCAGGCGTCGTGTTGCCATGGTCTGGCGATGGAGGAGGCCAAGGACCTGCACATCCTTGGCGGAGTGGGAGGGGGAGTAAAAGTGTTCAGCCACGGGGCGGTTGGGTTGGTTGGTCCGGGTGTCCCAGAGGTGTTCTCTGAAACGTTCCGCAAGTAGGTGGCCTGCCTCCCCAATGTATAGGAGGCCACATCGGGTGCAGCGGATGCAGTAAATGATGTGTGTGGAGGTGCAGGTGAATTTCTGACAGATATGGAAGGATCCCTTGGGGCCTTGGAGGGAAGTGAGGGGGGAGGTGTGGGCACAAGTTTTGCATTTCTTGTGGTTGCAGGGATAGGTGCCGGGAGTGGAGGTTGGGTTGGTGGGGGGTGTGGATCTGATGAGGGAGTCGCGGAGGAAGTGGGCTTTCCGGAACGCTGATAGGGGTGGGGAGGGAAATATATCCTTGGTGGTGGAGCCTGTTTGGAGGTGGCGGAAATGGAGGTTGGTGGGGTGGTATAATGATGCCCATGAAACATTGTTGATTATTGGAAAAACCCATCTGGTTCACCAATTTCCTTTAGGGAAAAAAATCTGTCATCCTTACCTGGTCTGGCCGACATGTGATTCCAGACGCACAGCAATGTGACTGACTCTAAACCGTCCTCTAGGCAATTAGGGATGAGCAATAAATGCTGGCCTAGCCAGCAATGCCCACATCATTTGAGTGAAGTAAAGAATAAGTCTGATTGAACACTTTAAGGTTTTTTTATCCACACTACCCCACAAGCGTTTACACCATTGGTAATTGGAAAACTATCAATCACTACTTTATACATAGTCAAAGAGTAAGCACTTTTAGCTGTCTAAGCAGAGAATTCCAAAGATTCACAACCTTGAGAAAAAATAATTCTTCTCATCTCAGAATGCCACCCCATTTACTTTTAATTTATGTCTGCTGATTCTAAATTTCCAACAGGGGCATCTGTTTTATCTACATCTACCTGTCTAGTCTTTTAATTACATTAATAAAGTGCATTGAAAGTTTACTCACTGATGTTAAATTGATGGCTTCTGGGTATGATTTTTCCTATGAATGAAAGAATTCTCTTCATTTCTACCTTGTCAAAGCATTTCATAATTTTAGAAATTGCAAACAGCCTCCTCAACCATGATCTAATCACAAGACCAAAGACAACCAGCTTTAGCATCCTTTCCTGAAAGTAGATAATCTATTTTCTCAGGTGTTATCTTTGAAAAACTAATACCAAATTTCATAGAATGTCATCTGCATTGGTAAAGACTTTGTTTCAGATTAAGAGTCAATGAAAATAAAACTTACTTCTAAAATTTCCTTCTCATGAGTTGTAATTTCCTTTAAAGTTTCCAAAACCAAGTTACCAGCTCGACATTGGATGACAAAGCAGCTGAACAAGACGATGCAGATGGAGAGCATTTTTCTGAAGTATTGGAGGAGATTTGCTTGCAATCTGTCTGTCGGTCTTTACATAACCAAGTTTTCATGTTTGAGTCCTTTTATACATGTTCATAATTTACATATTCAAGTTTGGAACTCACTGAGAAATAACTGGAAATTCTTTGCCATGGAATCTGTGAGTAAGATGATCATTTTATCTTTTCTAAGGGGTTTCACTTTCCGCTGAGATGAAAAAAACCATATCTGTATTACAAATGTCATCCGTAAACCAGATCGTCATATTGTCGTATTGGTGATGTTTTTTTGTGTGTACCTGTCTGTGTTTCATTGGTCATACCTTTTAAACTGAACTCTTAATTGTTGTGAGAATGACTTAGCAACATCCTGAAAATATTGGGGTAGTCGTCTGTTTTAGTAACCAAGACTGTTGTTGAGAACTGTCCCTATTCTTCTGAGAAATAGTGGTCCTAGGGTCTTTTACATCTACCTGAGGAGACAGGCAGGCTTGGTTTAACATCTCACCTGAAAGAAAGCATGTTGAACAGCATTGTGTTCCCTTGGAAAATGCCTGATGTTTTGTGTTTCTGTCACTGGAGTATGTATGAATTCATAACATTATATTTCAGAAGTACGTCTGCACAAGAGTAAGCAAGAAAGAAACTTGGTAGTAGAATACATTGGTCTGTACCTGAAGGAAAGAGAAATTGTTCACAGGTGATCTGACATAAAGAGGAGATTAATGTGCATAACTAAGTCCAGTAAATGTATAATGGGTTGAATGGACATTTTCTGAGCTGTAAAACTCCATGTCGACTTCATTTGCATACAGTTTCAATTGCTAGAACAGATTTCTTTTTCACTCTCACTGACCTTAGCAGGCATTTTCAGTTTTAAAGGGTCAGAGATTTAAATAATTTTACAGGTTCATGGTTATACAGAATTTCTCTGTCCTTCACGAGTACTTGATGGAATTGGTCATCCTGGAAACATGCGGCAGAGTTGGAGGAATTGGGAATAAGAGATGGCATTTTTATAAGAGGTAGGTTGGGAGGAGGTATGGTCTAGGTAGCAGTGGGAGTAGGTGCACTTGTAATATATGTTTGTGGTTAGTCAGTCGCCAGAGACGGTGATAGAGAGGTCCAAGAAGGGGAGGGAGTTTTCTGAGATGGTCCAGATGAATTTGAAGTTGGGGTGGAAGGTGTTGGTAAACTTGATGAACTGTTCATCCCCCTCATGGGAACACGAGGTGGCGCCGATACAGTCATAGATGTAGTGGAGGAACAGGTCGGGGGTGGAGCCAATGTAACTGCGGAAGATGGACTGTTCTACATATCCGACAAACAGACAGCCATAGCTGGGTCCCATGCAGGTGCCCATGGCTACCACTTTGGTTTGGAGGAAGTGGGAGTATTGGAAGGAGAAGTTGTTAAGGGTGACGATCAGTTCAGCCAGGCGGATGAGTGTGTTGGTGGAAGGTTACTGGTTGGGACGGCGTGAGAGGAAGAAACGGAGGACTTGGAGACCTTCGTCATGGCGGACACATGTGTACAGGGACGGATGTCCATGGTGAAGATGTGGACCAGAGAAACAAAAATCTTGCAGGAGCTGAAGGGCATGGGTGGTGTCGCGAACATAGGTGAGGAGTTCCTGGACAGGACAGTGTCAAGGTAAGAAGAGATGAGTTTGGTGGGACAGGTGCAGGCTGAGACAATGGGTCAACTGGGACTGTCAGGTTGGTGAATCTTAGGAAGGAGGTGGATTCGAGCAGTGCGGGGTTCACTGACAATGAGGTTGGAGGCTGTGGATGGGAGATTCCCATGATGATGAGGTTGTGGATGGTCTGGGAGATGATGGGTTGGTAATGGGAGGTGAGATCGTGGTCGAGGGGGCAGTAAGAGGAGATGTCTGCAAGTTGGCGCCTGGTCCTCTCCAACCTCCGCATACAATGCATCATCCTTCGCCACTTCCACCACATCCAAACGGACCCCACCACAGAGAAACATTTCCCTCCTCACCCCATTAGTGTTCCAAAAAGACCATTCCCTCTGCAACTCTCTCATCAGGTCCACACATCCCACCAACCCACAGCCAACTCCTGCCAACTTCCCCTGCCCCGCAGGATGTGCAATATCTGTGCCCACAATACTCGAGGAGAAAGTGAGGTCTGCAGATGCTGGAGATCAAAGTTGAAACTTTATTGCTGGAACAGCACAGCAGGTCAGGCAGCATCCAGGGAACAGGAGATTCGACGTTTCGGGCACAGGCCCTTCTTCAGGAATCATGATTCCTGAAGAAGGGCCTGTGCCCGAAACGTCGAATCTCCTGTTCCCTGGAGGCTGCCTGACCTGCCGTGCTGTTCCAGCAATAAAGTTTCAACCCACAATACTCCCCTACCTTCTGCACAAGGCCCCAAGGGATCCTTCCACATCTGTCAGAAATTTGCCTGTACCTCTACCAATGCCATCTACTGCATCCATTGCACCTGGTGTGTCTCCTCACCAACGGGGAGACAGGACACTTTCTTGCGGATCATTTCAGAGAACTTCTCTGGGACACCGGCACCCACCATTCCCACTGCCTGGTAGCTGAACACTTCAACTCCCCCTTCCACTCCGTCAAGGATATGCAAGTCCTGGGCCTCATCCACTGCCAAACCGTTACCACCCGACATCTGGTAAAGGAATGCCTCATATTCCGCTTTGGCACCCTGCGACCCCACTGGATAAATGTACATTGCAACAGTTTTTTCATTTCCCCTCCCCGACATTATCCCAGTCCCAAGCCTTCAACTCGGCACCGCCTTCTCGACCTGTCCATCACTGCCCCCTCTGACCTATCACCTTCTCTCTCACCTTCATCCATCTACCACTTTCCCAGGTGCCTCCCCCCAACTCCACCCCATCTCACATTATCTCTCAGCCACAACCAGCAAGCCTCATTCCTGATGAAGAACTTATGCCCAAAACCTCGATTCTCCTGCTCCTCAGATGCTGCCTGACCTGCTGTGTTTTTCCAGCACAACACTCTGTTTTAAAAAGTGACCTGATTGGAGAACTACTTTTATATAGCAGGCTCACTAAGAACAAACTGAGTTAGTAGAAATCCTGCTAAGAACAAGCTTCCCAGCAAGTCTTTCTCAGTTCTGAAAAGGAAATGCACTGTTGAATTCATGGTGAACCATATTTGTTCTTTTGAATGATTTAATAAACATCGCACATTGTATTTGTTGAGTAAATTGTGTCTGCAAGACTTTAGAGGACACTATGCCTGTTTAGTAACTTGATCACAAACACTGGAATGTTACTGCAATTGAGTTGGAACATTCTTTCTAATGTCATTTTAAAATTGTTCAAAGTATGCATCTTTAGCAGAAAGCCAGTCCCAGCTGAGATTTTATTTTTAAAATTCTTTTTCCTGAAGAGAGTGAGAGTGAGACAAAGATAGAGCGAGAGAGAGAGTGTGTGTGTGTGTTGTGAGTGATGTTTTGGATATGTTTAGAGAGATAAGCATTTACACATCTATATTACTGTCTATATATGTCAAACAATTATTGTATCATTATTGAAATGGTTTTGCTTAGAGAGCAAACTAATAAATGTGCTTATCAAGAAATTTGTTTGATATGTCTTCTTTGAAATCTGATTTAGGTCATCTTGTTAACTGCAAAAGTGCCTTCAGTTTATGTTGCAAACTCTGGAACTTTGTGACATTTCAGTTTAGTCATAATAGTTTGATTAGGCAGAAAATTGTTAAGATAGAAAAACTTGAATACTGGTTCTGTGGCCTAACTGATCCAGGACAGTCTACATCGAGTCCAAAATACACAGAGTCAAGTTATTTATTATTATAAATTTAATAAATATGTGCTCAAATAAAATATTTCAATAAATATTTAAATATATAAGTAAAACAAATATCTCTCAATTCTTAAACATAATGTAAAAACAAGCCTAAATTGCAAACAATATTTGTATAAAACGGTTACAACTGTTAAATGATTCAAATCATCAACTGGTTTTGAAATAAAAAGCAACTTCTCATCTTAATTGTAACTCCTGATTGATATCATATTTTGTTTTTACATTGTAAGGCTGCAGTTATCGATTTTCTCCCATAACATATTCTGATGTCGATACCTAGTGTGTTATTCCTTTGGAAAGAAAATTCAAAATCTTTATTTCTCATTCTTTTTTGCCACCCGTTTGGAACGATTAAGTCTCTGCAAGAACATCTTAAGGTCCTTCACAAACCGTTGAGCAAATTTTAGATGGCTGGGAGGGCAGTCTGAATCTTTTGCCTAAAAGTACAATGATATGAAATAATAAGAATGAGTCAGCTAACATTTCCTTCCATGACAAGATTAAAAATTAGCTTTTTGTTTCAGACACTTACCTTTGGATCCTTCATTGTTTTCAAATTTGAAACTATGCGTTCCAAAGCTTTTGAAAATGTTTGATTTGGCTTTATTCTTTCCAGTCCATTGGCAAACACATCGATTGCATTATTCATGCATTTGTGATCCTGAGAAGTTGGAGAAAAGTATTTTTTAATTATCATATAACATCAATGAAGGTTCCTTTAGTTAGAGGAAGTGATTCATCTAAATAAAACAAAGAACTGTGGATGCAGGCGATCTGAAACAAGAATATGATTTGCTGTTGAAACTTAACAGGTTGGGCAGCATCTATGGAGAGAACGCAGCGTTAATATTTCAACTCAGGTGGCTCTTCATTGAAACTCTCAGTCCTGATGAAGAGTCACCAGACTCGAAACATCAAAGCTGCTTTGTTCCCAAAGATGTTGCCAGATCTCTTGAGTTTTGCCACAAATTTCTGTTTTTGCTTTACCAAAGTTCAGTTTCGGTACCTATCATTCAAGAAGACTGGAATTTCATTGGTTTCCTTACTTGTACTAATCATTTCATTTGTTTTCCGCGCACTGTTTTTTTGACTCTTAAATTTCTTGTAAATGTTTAATTATTTTTGTTTAGAGGGATAAGCATTTACACATCTATATTGGTGACCATATATGTTAACCAATTATTGTATCTTTATTAAAATGCTTTTGCTTAGACAGTAAACTAATAAGTGTGCTTATGAAGAAATTTGTTTGATAGGTCTTGTTCCAAATCTGATTTAGATACAATATTCCATTAGTCATCGTGTTATTGCAAAAATATTTTTAGTTTATGTTGCGATTTCTGGAACTTTGTAACATTTCACTTTAGTCATAATAGTTTGATTAGGCAGAAAATGATGGGCGGCACGGTGGCACAGTGATTAGCACTGCTGCCTCACAGTGCCAGAGACCCGGGTTCAATTCCCGCCTCAGGCGACTGACTGTGTGGAGTTTGCACGTTCTCCCCGTGTCTGCGTGGGTTTCCTCCGGGTGCTCCGGTTTCCTCCCACAGTCCAAAGATGTGCAGGTCAGGTGAATTGGCCATGCTAAATTGCCCGTAGTGTTGGGTAAGGGGTAAATGTAGGGGTATGGGTGGGTTGCGCTTCGGCGGGACGGTGTGGACTTGTTGGGCCAAATGGCCTGTTTCCACACTGTAAGTAATCTAATCTAATCTAAAAATTGTTAAGATAGAAAATCTTGAACGAATATAATGCTGGTTCTATGACCTAACTGATCCAGGACAGTCTACATCGAGTCCAAAATACACAGATTTGCATAAAGCTTGAAAAGCATGTTTATCTGCACCCATAATTTGAATAAAAATTCAAATCTCACAGTTAAATTCAAGGAAGGGGTGAACATACAAATTGGGATCAAAAGGGATTATGGAGTTGTCCGATTGTCAGTGAAAACCCAACTGCATTACTGATGTCCAGAAGAAATCAGATTACCATCATAAACAGTCCAGTCTACATGAGATTCCCATCCCACACAATATGGTTGATTTTGCATAAATGTTACATCAAGTTGTTACATAGATAAACAGAGTCATGCAAGACAGGAGTTTCAGCATTTGTATTTTCAACATTAGCAATAGCTACAGGTTTCCTGATTCAATTCAGGACAACATGACTTGAAAATGTCTGGTACATCTGAGCAACAGTTAAAGCTTTGCAAATAAATGGCACAGATTTAGAAGTTGAGCATGCTGAATGAATTCCATTCACCACTTGTTTATTTTTGATTTAACAGAATCAGTAACCCTGAGTATGGTCTAATTTGAAAAATCAATGTTTATATTTTGAAAAAAAAACAATTAGCTTTGTATGTTTTAAGAAAAAGACTTACATGTATATCCGGTGAGGCAAGAGAAGTGTTCAGGACCTAAAAATAGACAAATATATTTACAATAAGCAAAGAGGGCACTCCGTAGTTGGCATAGAATCATAAAATATTGGAGTAGGCCCTTTAGTCCTTTGAGCCTGCTCTATCATTCAATATGATCATAGATGATCATTCAATTCAATACCCTGTTCCTGCTTTCTCTCCATTCCATTTGATCCCTTTAGTTTGAAGAAAGATATCTATCTCCTTCTTGAAAACATTCAATATTTCACATCCAGAGACCCTCCTTCAGAACTGTACTGAAGAAGTTCTGAATAAGGGTCACTGGAGCCTTTCTCCCCAGATACTGCCTGACTTGCTGAGTTTCTCCATAATCTCTGGTTTTGTTTCAGATTTCCAACATCTGTGGTTCTCTGTTTTATTTTATCTGAAAAACTAAATTAATTTATTAAGAGTTCCCAGTGCATTGAGGACACTTCAGACCAATCATTAGCTGACTACCTGTTCAGAAAATTCTCCATATTTAGACAACTGTGACAAATTCTATTGCAGGAGGTGAGACAATTCGCAAAAATCTAAAACAATCAGCACTATTCTAAATTTAAAAAAACACAATTTTCCAAAAAAGATGCATCCAATCTTCAAATGTCAAAGGACCCTTTAAAAATTTAAATATGAATCAGTTCTTAAACAATAATGGAAAGTGCTGGGGAAACTCAGCTGGTCTTTGGAGAGAGAGAAAGATTGTTTGAACTCAGTTATGATTCTTATTCAGAATTTCATTCTCCGCCATGTAGTCTTCCTCTAAGTGCATCAACGCTATTTGCTTCAATGGCTTAACTGTAGTAAATTCCATATTCTCACCACTCTGAGCTACCTATTGATTTCGCTCAAAAGAAAAAGATTTACAGCCAGAAAGTTTTAACTGTAACTGCCAAAGGTATTCAAGCTCTTTATAGTCAATACAAACATCGGAACAGGAATAAGCCTTTCAGCTCAGTAAGCCTACTCCACAGTTTAAGATGATCTATAGCCTAGTGGTATTATTGCTAGTCTATTAATCCAGAAACACAGCTCATGTTCTGGAGGCCCAGGTTCAAAGTCTACCATAGATGATGATGGAATTTGAATTCAACAAGGAAGCTTGAAGTAGGGGTCTAATGATGCCTATGAAACATTGTTAATTATTGCAAAAACCCATCTGGTTCACCAATGTCCATTAGGGAAGGAAATCTGTCATCCTTACCTGGTCTGGCCGACATGTGATTCCAGACACACAGCAATATGACTGACTCTAAACTGTCCTCTGGGCTATTAGGGTCAAGCAATAAATGCTGGCCTAGCCAGCGATGCCTACCTCATTTGAGTGAATTAAGGAATAAGTCTGATTGAACACTTTAAGGTTTTTTATCCACACTACCCCACAAGCGTTTACACCATTGGTAATCAGAGCACTATCAATCACTACTTTATATATAGTCAAAGATTAAGCACTTTTAGCTGTCTAAGCAGAGAATTCCAAAGATTCACAACCTTGAGAAAAATAATTCTTCTCATCTCAGAGTGACACCCCATTTAATTTTAATTTGTATCTGCTGATTCTAAATTTCCAACAGGGGAATCTGTTTTACCTGCATCGACCGGTCTAATTTTATAAGTACATTAATAAAGTATGTTGGAAGTTTACACACTGATGTTAAATTGATGGCTTCTGGGTATGACTTTTCCTACGAATGAAAGAATTCTCTTCATTTCTACCCTATCAAAGCATTTCATAATTTTAGAAGTTGCAAACAGCCTCCTCAACCATGATCTAATCACAAGATCAAAGACAACCAGCTTTAGCATCCTTTCCTGAATGTAGGTTATCAATTTTCTCAGGTGTTATCTTTGAAAAACTAATACCAAATTTCATAGAATGTCATCTGCATTGGTAAGACTTTGTTTCAGATTAAGAGTCAATGAAAATAAAACTTACTTCTAAAATTCCCTTCTCATGAGTTGTAATTTCCTTTAAAGTCTCCAAAACCAAGTTACCAGCTCGACATTGGATGGCAAAGCAGCTGAACAAGACGATGCAGATGGAGAGCATTTTTCTGAAGTATTGGAGGAGATTTGCTTGCACTCTGTCTGTCGGTTTTTACATAACCAAGTTTTCATGTTTGAGTCCTTTTATACATGTTCGTAATTTACATATTCAAGTTTGGAACTCACTGGGAAATAACTCGAAATTCTTTATCATGGAATCTGTGAGTAAGATGATCATTTTATCTTTTCTAAGGGGTTTCTCTTTCTGCTGAGATGATAAAAACCATATCTGTATTACAAATGTCATCCGTAAACCAGATCGTCATATTGTCGTATTGGTGATTTTGTTTGCGTGTACCTGCCTGTGTATCATTGATCATACCTTTCATACTGAACTCCTAATTGTTGTCAGAATGACTTAGCAACATCCTGAAAATATTGGGGTAGTCGTCTGTTTTAGTAACCAAGACTGTTGTTGAGAACTGTCCCTATTCTTCTGAGAAATAGTGGCCCTGGCATCTTTTAAGTGCACCTGAGGAGGCAGAAAGGCTTGGTTTAACATCTCACCTGAATGACAGCATGTTTAACCACATTGTGTTCCCTTGGAAAATTCCTGAAGTTTGATATTTATGTCGCTGGAATGTGTATGAATCCATGACATCAAAGTCAGGGATGCCGGACAGGGAGCATCTGAGCAGCAGGAGAGTCGACGTTTCGGGTATTAGCCCTTTATCATGAATGAGGCTTGTGGGCCAACCGGGCTGAGAGATAAATGGGATGGGGCTGGGGCTGGGGGTAATGTAACTGGGAATGCGATAAATAGATGAAGATGGGGTGAAAGTGATAGGTCAGAGAGGAGGGTAGAGCAGATAGGCGGGACAGAAGATGGATAGGCAGGACCATTCAAGAAGGCAGTGCTGAGTTGGGAGGCTGGGACTGGAATAAGGTGGGGTTAGGGGAAATGAGGAAACTCATGAAATTCACATTGATCCCATGTGGTTGAAGTGTCCCAAGATGGAAGATGAGACATTGTTCCTCCAGGCGTCAGGTGATTAGGGTTTGGTGATGGAGGAGGCACAGGACCTGCATATCCTTGACAGAATGGGAGGGGGAGTTAGACTGTTCAGCTACAGGGCAGTGTGATTGCTTGGTGCGGATGTCCTAGAGATGTACTCTGAAATGATTTGCAGGTTGGTGTCCTATCTCCCCAATATAGAAGAGACCACATTGAGTGCAACTGAAGCAGTAGATGACATGTGTGGAAGTACAGGTAAATTTCTGTCAGATGTGGAAGGATTGTTTGGGGCCTTGGACCGATGTGAGGGGGGAGGTGTGGGCAAGGTTTGCACTTCCTGCAGTGAACGGGGAAGTTGCCAGGAGGGGAGTGCAGGTTACTCGGGGATATGGACCTGACAAGAGAGTTGTGGAGGGAATGGTCTCTCCAAAATGCAGATAGGGGTGGGGAGGGAAATATATCTCTGGTGGTGAGGTCTGTTTGTAGGTGGCAGAAATAGCAGAGTATGATGCAGTGTATTGGAGACTGGAGTGGAATGTGTGGACCAGGGAGGTTCTATCCTTGTTGTTGTTGGAGGGGTTAGGTTCAAGGGCGGAGGTGTAGGAAGTGGATAAGATGTGTTGGACGGCATCGTTGACCACGTGGGAGGAAAATTGCAGTCTTTGACGAAGGAGGCCATCTGGATGGTCTACGGTGGAATTGGTCCTCCTGTGAGCAGGTGCAGTGGAGGCAGGGGAATTGGGAATAAGGGATAGCGTTTTTACAGGAGCCAAGGTGGGAGGAGGTGTAGTCCAGGTAGCTTTGGAAGTTGATGGGTTTGTAGTGGCTCTCTGTGTTCCGGTCACCGGATATGGAGATGGCGAAGACCAGGAAGGGGAGTGAGGTGTCTGAGATGGTCAAGGTGAACTTGAGGCCAGGGTGAAAGGTGATGTTGAAGTTGATGAACTGTTCAACCTCTTCACTAGACCAAGCTGGTCCTGTAGATTCTTACATTTAAAGAGAATGGTGGCTACAACTATCAACATTTCAGCAGTCTATATAGTGTCATGAGCTTCCACACAATACATTACTCAGCTCTCAGCAATTATAATTGCAAAATCAAGGCCTGATGGCATTACCGAAGGGCAATCTGCAGATTTAAAATGATCCTGCCAACTTGAACAATGCAAAAATCGAATGTGGTCAAATCAAAGCATGTAAATTAAGTGTAAATTCATCTTTTTTGTAACTGCCTACCATCCACTTTCCCCTTATTCCCACTTCTGGTTTGTGATTCTCCCAGGCAACAGATGGGAAGGGAAAGTGAAGCATAGTGTAAGGTGTTACAATTGAAGCATTAAGTTTTGCATCTGTAAGCTTCTTTTTGAATTTTGCAGTCTCTCACCCTGTTGGACATGATAGTGATCTGTGTTACTGCACCTGCTAAGATTGACAAGATCCAAATTTATGTTCCTTTCACACACTGTGCCAGTTTGAACGTATCTGTAGTCTTTGGTGAACCTTTATTAAAGCATTGTGCAATGAATGCAACAAGCAATCAAACAGTTTTCCACCATTAATTATTAAAATGAAGTGCATCTTCAAGCAGCAAAGTAAAGCTATCTCTCGCCATGTCTGCATGTTATTTGATTAATAGATGATCAAACCTTAATCTATATCATAGTGTTGTGCAAACATTAGGGCACTTAACAGCCAGAAAATTGCAACATGCACTGATTATACAATATACAGAGATCATTCTCAATTTCAACCAGTCTATTCTTGTTATGAGAGTTGAGTTTTACATTTTGAGAAATGTTGAAAAACATTTAAAATCAGGCGGACAGTTATATTTTTATGTCCTAATGCTGGACTCTATTCTTGATGATAACAAATAATCTGCAAAATATCTTATCTCAGATAGTCAGGATGGTGTTATCTCTGCAATATTCAACATTTGTTGCAATTATGCCTTAAACTGTCTTCATTTGAGAAAAAAAAATTCTAACCACCTAATTTATAAATATCAAAATTGCATCAAGGAGGTTATGAACAAGAGTAAGGAAGTCTTACTGCAATTGTACAAGGTGCTAGTGAGACCACATCTGAAGCACTTTGAGCAATTTTGGCTTCCTTATTTAAGGAAAGATATTATTTCATTGGAGACAGTTCATAGAAGGTTCACTATTCCGATATGGAGCTATTGTTTTACGAGCAAATAATAAACAGATTGGGACTCTACACACTGTAGATTAGAAAAATGAGAGAAAACCTCATTGAGACATATAGGATTCTTAAGGGGCTTGACAGGATCAATATTGAGAGGATGTTTGTCTTCATCAGAGAATCTAAGACCAGAGGGCATAGTCTTAGAATAAAGGAAAACCAAAATAAGACTGCGATGAGGAGAGAATTTCTTCTCTCCAAGGAGTGGGAGCCTTTGGAACTCCATGTCACAGAGAGCTTGCATATAATTGAGGCTGAAGTAGATAGATTCTCATTCAGCTGGGGAATCAAAGGTCAATGGAATATGGCAGGAAAGTGAACATTGAGGAGAGTCATCTACGATCCTATTGAATGGTGGAGGCAGTCTCGAGGAGTTGAATGCCCAATCCTGTTCCTATTTCTTGTTATCTTATCAAAAGACTACTAGATATCATAGCAGAATTAGGCCATTTAACCCACTGAGTCTGCTCCACCATTAAATCATGACTGATATGTTTCACAACTCCATTCTCCTGCTTTGTCCTCATAATCCTTGATCTCCTTGTTAATTAGGAGCCTCTGTCTTAAATATACTCAATAACTTGGACTTCAAAGACTTCTGAGGTAATGAATTAGACAGATTAATCTCCCTCTGGCTGAAGAAATTCCTTGTTACATCAGTTCTAAAGGTTCATCCCTTCACTCTGAAGCTGTGCCTCTGGGTCCTTGTCTCTCCTACTAGTGGAAGCATCTTCTCCATGTCCACTCTATCAAGGTTTCTCAGTATTATGTAGATTTAGACGAGATATCCCCTTTTAAACTTGCATCAATACACGGCCAGAGTTCTCAACTGCTCCTCAAATGACAAGGCCTTTCTTCCCAGGATCACGCTTGTAAATATTTTCTTGACTCCCTCTTCACTCTAGCATATCCTTCCTTATATACAGGTCCTAAAGCTGCTCACAGTACTCCAAACATGGTCTGATCAGAGACTTATACAGCTTCAGCAATACATCTCCACTCTTGTATTCCAGCCCTCTCAAAATGAGCACTAACATTGCATTTGTCTTTCTGCCAACCGAATCTGCTTGTTAACCTTAGGGGAATCCTAAAATAGGACTCCTAAGTTCCTTTATGCTTTGGATTTCTGAAGCCTTTCAAAGTTTAGAAAATAGACTATGCCTCTATTCTTCGTCACACATATTAATCAAACTCCATGGATATGATGCACCAATTGGCTTTACTCTACAGGAGTTGGTTAGTTCACTTGACTGGATGGCTGGTTTACAATACAGAGTAACACAGACAGTGTGAGTTCAATTCCTGGGCCAGCTGAGGTTACCACAAAAGACTCTCTTTCTCAACCTCTCTCTCTACCTGAGGTATGGGTGACCCTCAGGTTAAGCCAGCATCAGTTGTCTCTCTCTAATGAGGGAACAGTTGAAACTTTATTGCTGGAACAGCACAGCAGGTCAGGCAGCATCCAGGGAACAGGAGATTCGACATTTCGGGCACAGGCCCTTCTCCTGAAGAAGGGCCTGTGCCCGAAACGTCGAATCTCCTGTTCCCTGGATGCTGCCTGACCTGCTGTGCTGTTCCAGCAATAAAGTTTCAACTTTGATCTCCAGCATCTGCAGACCTCACTTTCTCCTCCTAATGAGGGAGCAGCCCTACATCTGGAAGGATTATGGAAGAATTTATTCTTCATTGTAAATCTTTCCATGTTCCGACGTATATTATCACTGGGAAATGAGCTAGGGATGGCCACCAAATTATGACATCATTGAATCGGCTTGTCTGACAAGATTAATCTCCCAGACAGAGGATTTCATCAGCAAAAGGAAAATGTTTTCTTGACTCAGCGCGGCTTTAATTCCTCCGTGTAATTTTATACACTCCTCCACTGAGAAATTCCAAAACTACCCAACAGGCCATGACTCACTATTAAAACTCCTTTGTTCACCTTTTCCCTTACGGTCACTCATGTTGTACATTCTGATGCTGTGAACTCATAATCAGCTCTCTGCTCCCCCTGTTGGTCCAATATTAAATCTTTAGCCAGCACAAAAATATGTCCAATTTCATGTGGCAGGATACTCAGCACAAAAATGAAGTCTAAGAAACTGTATATGTTTCAAATTAGTGGCACACAAATCATTTCAATCTGGGTCTCAAGTCTTAATTTTTATAAAGGTGATGTTCCTGATGTTTGTTTCAAAATAAAGTCATGGATTTGACTAATTTAATGAGGGCAGGCCAGCAACACAATGGGGGCCCAGAAGTTTCAGGTGTGCCTTTTTCAGTGTCTTTTTCACTCAGCCAGGGCAGTTGTCTTTGTCTCGAATGTTTCCTGACAGAGCGGCCATTATGACAAGTGGTTGCAGTCTGTTCCCCTTTTTAAAGTGACCCTAAAATGTCACGATTTGGAGATGCCGGTGTTGGACTGGGGTGTACAAAGTTAAAAATCACACAACACCAGGTTATAGTCCTGATGAAGGAGCGTCACTCCGAAAGCTAGTGTGCTTCCAATTAAACCTGTTGGACTATAACCTGGTGTTGTGTGATTTTTAAAATGTCACAACAGCAACATTGTCCAAGTCACTGTTGGAACAAAACCTCAACTTGAGAGATGGAGGGACAAAGGCAGCACGTCCCTTTTCTGATGTGTCACTGAGTATTGTACCCAATCTGATACAAAAATCCTCATTCTGCCTTCCTTAACATTCTCCTAAACATCGCTCTTCACACCAAGAAAGTTTGCAGGCAAGAACAGAGGCACTTGCTCACATCGCCATCTGACAAGCCGCCACTGATACCAACCTCAGCTTGCAGCAGTGTCACACTCATCCCACACTGGAAGTTTTCACAAACATTGTTGTTCCGTGCTCTCAAAACATTCAACACCTCATTCTCCTAAGCCCCTTCTGTCTCTTTGCACAGGAGAAGAAACATAGAGAGCTGGAGCCTGTTCCTCAGTCATCTCCAGCCTCACAGCTGTGAAGTAACCCCCATTATGGATAAGCAGTGATCGAAAGTGCACAGCCATCACAGATAGAGAGTTAGGGGGTTACCAGCGACTGAATTAATCATCATCAGTTACATGACAGACATCAAACATTCATTTAGCCATGATACCAGCAGTGACTAAAATATGGTCAACATATCAGTATGTTGTTCTAATGCATGTCTATCACCTCCTCAGATCCCTCCCTCGTCAGATCCACACCCCCCACCAACCCAACTCCACTCCCGGCACCTTCCCCTGCAACCGCAGGAGGTGCAAGACTTACGCCCACACCTCCCCCCTCACCTCCCTCCAAGGCCCCAAAGGAAACTTCCATATCCGCCACAGATTCACCTGCACCTCCACACACATCATCTATTGCATCCTCTGCATCCGATGTGGCCTCCTCTATATTGGGGAGACAGGCCGGCTACTTGCGGAGCGTTTCAGAGAACACCTCTGGGACACCCGGACCAACCAACCCAACCACCCTGTGGCTCAACATTTCAATTCCCCCTCCCACTCCACCAAGGATATGCAGGTCTTTGGACTCCTCCATCGCAGACCACAACAACACGACGGTTGGAGGAAGAGCGCCTCATCTTCCGCCTAGGAACCCTCCAACCACAAGGGATGAACTTGGATTTCACCAGTTTCCTCATTTCCCCTCCCCCCACCTTGTCTCAGTCAAATCCATTGAATTCAGCACCGCCTTCCTAACCTGCAATCTTCTTCCTGACCTCTCCGCCCCCACCCCAGTCTGACCTATCACCCTCACCTTGACCTCTTTCCACCTATCACATTTCCGACGCCCCTCCCCCAAGTCTCTCCTCCCTGCCTTTTATCTTAGCCTGCTGGACAAACTTTCCTCATTCCTGAAGAAGGGCTTATGCCCGAAACGTCGATTCTCCTGTTCCCTGGATGCTGCCTGACCTGCTGCGCTTTTCCAGCAACACATTTTCAGCTCTGATCTCCAGCATCTGCAGACCTCACTTTCTCCTCAAAGATATCACCTCCTCAGTCCATTCAAGTATCCTTCAGGAGCTGGTTCTAAAGAAGGGGGGGAAATCTCCCTACAAGAGGTCATGGCTCAGACACACTCGACCAGTTGAAAGAGGCATATATCAGATTGTCAAATGTTGGTGCACACTTCACAAGTGCTGTAGATGTGGGAGACATCTTCAGAGTGCACAGGACTCTTAAAGCTTTGTTCATACAAACCGGGGTGGGGGAGGGCAGGGCTTTGGGTACCACCAGTGGCCAATTTGGAGCAATAACAGAATTTGTGTGAGGTCCTCTCAGCATTTGCAGACATTTTGTACAAGACTAGGGTGAACCTGAAGGAGTCTGTCACTAATATGAGTATCTATAATATCTCAGACCTTCCCACAGGGTATATCAATCATTGGAAAGAGTGGTCGCCCTTGCATGAGGTGTCAGACAGCTAAATGCATCCTCACCTTTGCCAATCAGGATATCTTTGAAGTCCAGCTCCTGGTTAGAGGGGATGAGCAGATGGACCATGAGAGGGAAGAGGAAGAAAAGACAACAAAAACCGAAATTGTTGGAGAAACTCGGCAGGTCCGGCTGCATCTGTGGAGAGAAAGCAGAGGCAATGTTTAAAACCAGTTGTGAAGAGGGGTCATCGGACCTGAAACTCTGCACTCTCTCCACATATGCTGCCGGATGTGCTGAGATTTCCCAACAATGTCTGCTTTTGTTTCTGATTTCCAGCATCCACAATTCTTTGGGTTTTTTTTGTGAGGAGTTAAGGCATATGATGGAAGTTGGACCCCTCCACTATTGGTCGCTTAATGGCCCAGTCAGAGATGGTGAGCTGAGAGTACATCAGTAGGCTGGATTATGGTGAACACCAACCCTACCTCTTGCCACACTCACTAGAACAAAGTTCAAGATGGGAAGGTCCATGGTCAACCTTCCTGCCCCTACTTTGGCCACCAAAGGTTCAGATTCAGTGTGTCAATGGCCCAACGGCTTCCAATTAACTGAGCAGTTCATTCCCACTGGCTGATGTTCCTGCTAACGGGGCTGCAGATGCTGCTGCTGCTGCTACTGTTGCTGTTGCAGTGTAGCTAAGGCTAAAAGCCACAGAGGTCAGGCCAAAAGGCAGGAAACTACGCGATTAAGAGAGAGAGAGAGAGAGACCTCAGCTTCCTTGACAATCCCCTTTAAAAGCAACAAAATCTCAGAACACATCCACTGAAGTGAAACGTGAACAGCTTATCGTCAAAGGAACAGCTGCCAAATCGCAGAAAATTTAACCACTTCTTGCTTGTTGATCCACGCAGATCTGCTGCATGTTTATCTTGTTGGGAGCCTGGGAAAAGACAGAATCCTGTGATGAAACTACTCTAAATTGACATTTAACACTGAAATCCCAAACTCTGAGTGTAGCGTGAGCTTGCCCTTTACCCTGTGTGGGGATGATAGTGCTCAGGTTAAGGGGCACCACTACCTTAGATGCTGGAAATGTCTATCTTTCTTTATTATTTTATCTTCTACCCAGAGTGTTATCACGCAGAGCTGAACATCTTCTCACTACCAACTCACTGTGACTTTTCGTTTGCTTTTTTAAAACTAGCAACCAATACCAGTAAAACCAGCAAACTCACTGGACCAGGCCAGAACCTCTCAACATTTCAAGAAAGTAGCCTAGACCCTAACTTTGATAGTTGTTTTAAGCAGATGTAGTGCAGATATTCCAGGAGGGATGCAGCTGGTCCATAACAGATTGTCGGGGTGGGGGGCAGGGGGGGGTGGTGTCTTTGTGGGATTTGTTCTATAGTTCCAAATTGGGATTAGGATTGTTGGACTCGAAGGCACCGAGTGGTTGGTGTTAGAGTCTTTTGTTCCAGGTGTTGAATTCAGTTGGTTTAAACAGTGCTCCTTCAGTCACCATGAGTTTTCTGGGGTTGGAAGAAGTGTTTTTGGGAGTTTTGCAAAAGGTGGTTAAGGCCAAGCTGCTTGAATTTGCAGACAACCTGGAGCTGGAGCTGCCTCCATCCATGAGGAAAGGAGAGATAAAACAGCATCAGAATTTTTGGAGATGGTTAAAATTCAATTAAAAATGAAGCAGCTTGAGTTAGAAGCAAAAGACAAGGAAAGGGCAACAGAAATGAAACAGTTTGAATTACAATTAAAGGTAGAGGAAAGAGAAAAAGCAAGAATCGCTTTAGTAGAACAAAAAGAAAAAGAGAATGAGAGAGAGAGAAGAGAGAAAAAGAGAGAGGAAAGGAAGAGAGGGAGTTTGAACTTCAGAAATTGGCACTTAGACAGAAGATCAAAGATTCACTTTCTCAAGTAATGAGAACTCGTGTGGAAGAGCAGAGAGTTAAAATGGTAAGATTAGCAGCTGAAGTGGCTGATGGTTACGAGTTGGTCCATAAATCAACGTTTGGCTTCCAAAATCAATTTCAATTCGTGAGGGATAGAAACTGTGGAAAAGAGAAATCCTCACATGGAAAGGGAATGGTAAATCTCGGTGAAGATCATAAGGATAACTTACCACAGGGTAAAAAGGAAACCCTTGAAGGAGAAAAAGAAGTTAAAAAGCTCCTATGTTTTTCCTACAATAAAGTAGGCCACATGAAATCACAGTGTTGGTGGGTTAGGAGAAGCACTGGGAAGCCAGATATACGAAAACAGGATAAGGCCAGTGAATTCTGCTGGAGTGGTAATGAAAAGCACAGTGGAGGCTAAAAAGCTGCACCAGAACCTACAATCTGGTTGGAACTTGGTTAAGGAGGAAGTGTCAGATCTTCTTAAACCATATACCTGCAAAGGTAAAGTTTACTTGCATAGGCCAGGAGCAGCAGGTAAAGAGGTTACAATAATAAGAGATACAGGATCCTCTCAATCTGTGATGTTGAAAGATGAGGGGATATGTACCTTTGAAGGACTATTGCTGGAAAAGGTGCTAGTAACAGGAATTGACAGTGAGATAAGAAACACTAAATTATGTAAGGTGAAGTTAGAGTGTCCAGTGAAGAGTGGAGAAGAGTGGTAGCAGTACTGGACAAACTCTCAGCTCCAGGAATACAACTTGTCCTTGTAAATGATATAGCTGGTTCACAGGTAGGTATGCTGCCTACTGTGGTTGAAATGCCAGTGGAAACTCAGCCAACTGAACTTTTGCAGGGACACATATCCTGGGATATTTCCTGATTGAGTGGTTACAAGATCACAAAGTCATCAGGGGAGATTAAAGAGTGCAGATAAGAAAATTGAAATGAAATTAGCAGAGACCTGTTTGATCAGATGATTGACACAAACCAGAAGCAGATGGATGACAATGCAGACACCTTTAGCTCAGATAAGTTAACTGAGTTGCAGCAGAAAGGTGAAGATTTAAAGCAATTGAATCAAAAGGCATACGTAGAAAAGAAATCCAAATGGATTCCTGAATTTTCTTATCTTAAAAATGGTGTCTTAATGAGAAAATCAAGACCATCACATATTCAGGCAGATGAGAAATGGGCAAAAGTTCATCAAGTCATATTGCCAGTGTGTTATACAAAGGAGGCATTGCAGGTAGCGCACGAATTACCCCACAGGGGTCATTTAGGAGTGAGAAAAATTCAAGCTAAAATAGAAGAACATTTTTACTGGCCTGTACCACACAAGGATGTAGTTGTATTTTGCCAGACATGTCATACATGTCAGGTAATTGGAAAGCCACAGGCAGTAATAAAACCTGCACCTTTCATACCTATTCCTGCATTTGAGGAACCTTTCATCAGAGTCTTAATTGATTGCATAGGACACCTACATCAAACAAAAAGTGGGTATCAGTATTTGTTAACAATAATGGATGTGCCCACTAGATTTCCAGAGGCCGTTCCATTATGCAATATCACAGCTAAAAGGATTGCAGAGGAATTACTCAAAATTTTCACTAGATACGGACTACCTACAGAGATACAATCAGATCAAGGGTCAAACTTCACATCAAAATTATTCAAGGGAGTTATGGATAGCTTAGGAATAAAACCATTCAAATTTACTGCACACCATCCAGAATCCCAGGGACCGTTAGAAAGGTGGCATCAGACATTAAAGACCATGTTGAGGGCTTGTAGTCAAGCTTATCTGGATGATTGGGATAAGAGAATTCCAGTTGTGTTTTTTGCAATCAGTGATGCACCAAATGAATCAACCAAATTCCGTCCATTTGAATTAGTTTTTGGACATGAAGTGAGAGGACCAGTAAAATTGATTAAAGAGAAATTGGTGCATCAGAATTCAGTGACCACATATTTGGACTACGTGTCAAATTTTCAGGAACGGTTAAATAGAGTGGGAGAGTTCACTAGACAGCATTTAAAAGTATTGCAATGAAACAGGCAGCAGACAAGAAATCAAAAACTTGCAATTTTGTTATCCGGGATAAGGTGTTAGTGTTATATCCAGTGATAGATGAACCTTTAAAAGCAAGGTTTAGTGCACCTTATCAAGTCAAAAGAAAATTAAATAAGGTGAACAAGATGAGAGGGACTCCGGACAGAATGAAATCTGAGTGTGTCATGTGAATATGCTCAAAAGGTATTTTGACAGGGAAGGAAAGCCAAAGGAGGCTGTGTTACTGGTTACAACACAGAAAGAAGAACCACATTCAGAGGATTCTGAATTGGACATTCCTCAAATTAAATTGGACAATGATGAAGTTGTCAAAAATTGGGATAAATTATTGAGCTACCTTCCAGAGGAAAATTGAAATGGCCTGAAAGAGTTATTACTATCATATGGGGGGATTTGTGGAAATAAGCTAGGAAGTAGTAACCTAATTACCCATGATATAGATATGAGATGCTGTTCCGATTAATGTACTTATAGTCATAACCCTCTAAAGTTGATGCAGCTTCAAAAGGAGATTGAACACATGCTCCAAGACGACATAATTGAATGAATTACAGTGACTGGAGCTCACCCATAGTCATGGTGCCAAAGCCAGATGGTACCCAACGGTTATGTGTAGACTATCGCAAAGTCAATGCAGTTACAAAGACTGATGCAATTCAATTCCGCATTTGGAAGACTGTGTTGAAAAGGTGAGACAGACAACTTATATTTCTAAGTTGGACTTGCTCAAAGGATACAGGCAAATACCTTTTTCAGAAAGAGCAAAGGCAGTTTCGACTTTCATAATGCCAAATGGACTGTATCAGTTTGGTACAAAAAAATGTGCCAGCCACATTTCAGAGACTAACTAATAATGTCATTTCTGGATTACCCAATTGTGTTATATATATTGGTGACCTGGTGGTTTTTAGTCACACATGGAAGGAACATTTGCAACATTTATCAGATTGTTCGATCGACTTCTAAGGCAGGCTTGGCGATAAACCTGGTTGTGGGCGGCACGGTGGCACAGTGGTTAGCACTGCTGCCTCGCAGCGCCTGAGACCCGGGTTCAATTCCCGCCTCAGGCAACTGACTGTGTGGAGTTTGCACGTTCTCCCCGTGTCTGCGTGGGTTTCCTCCGGGTGCTCCGGTTTCCTCCCACAGTCCAAAAGATGTGCAGGGTCAGGTGAATTGGCCATGCTAAATTGCCCGTAGTGTTAGGTAATGGGTAAATGTAGGGGTATGGGTGGGTTTCGCTTCGGCAGGTCGGTGTGGACTTGTTGGGCCGAAGGGCCTGTTTCCACACTGTAATGTAATCTAATCTAATCTAATGTAATCTAATCTAATATAAAAAGTGAATTTATCAAAACCCAAGTCACCTTCCTGGGCCATGTTATTGGACATGGAGAAATGGCCCCATGGAATGCAAAAACAAAGATAATTGAGGAGTTTCCCACACCATCGACAAAAAGAGCAGTATTACGATTCCTGAGATCAAATGGATTTTATCAAAAATTTGTACTAGATTTTAGTAGTGTGTCTGCTCCACTCACTGAATTGGTAAAGACAGGCAAGAAATTTCAGTGGACAGTGAACTATCAGAATGCATTTGACAGCCTAAAAACTGTGTTAACTATACCCCCAGTATTAACCACATCCACTTATGCAAAGCCATTCAAGGTAGCTATCTATGCAAGTGATGTGGGTGTTGGTGCGGTGCTCTTGCAAAAAGACGACAAGATGATTGAAAGACCTGTCAGGTATTTCTCCAGGAAAATGAACATTCATCAACAGAAATATTCGACAATTGAGAAGGAGACTTTGAGCTTAATGTTGGCGTTACGATATTTCAATACTTATGTTATCAGTAATGTATCTGAGACAATCATATACACTGATCATAACACATTGAAGTTTGTGGAGAAATTTAAGCACAAAAAGTGCCAGACTGGTTAGATGGTGCTTATTGTTGTAGTCATTCAACTTGGAAATTGTGCATGTGGCAGGATGAGAAAACATGATTGCTGACAGTGTCGAGACTTGAATGCGAAACTGAGACGTTCGGTGGCAGGAGTAAAACAGAGTGAAACAAAATGTAGTAGTACATGTTTGCATGATTATTGTCAATGTACTGTATATGTGTGTTGAAGAGATTGCACAGTTTCAGATTAAGGGGTTTTAAAATGAAGCCATGTTTGGATATTGATGGTTCATTTTTCTTAAGGTAGGAGGCCAGGAGAGCTGGTCAAACCACTTAGTGTTAAACAAAGCAGCATTTATATACAAGATTACCAAATGAAACACAAAAGAGAACAGAATACTGAATAACTTAACCAATCCGAAAATCCAACAAATTATCCCAATTTAATGATGCTGTTCTCAATATTTGCAATAGTCCCCATAAATACCCATTGGCAGAAAAGGTAAATTCAGACATTGGTCTTACAGGAAAGATGTCAGAGAAAGAGGTGGCAGCATGGAACATCTATTTCCATGTTGCTGTTTCTTGGCCTCAAACCTCTGCTGCGCTTAAACCAAAGCAAACCAGAAAAAAGCTGAGATGGGAGAACTGACTACACCCCTTGCATTGTACAAGTGTTTTTTTTTACTTTAAAGCCTTTTGCCTGAGGTAGTATGGGTTAGCTATAATCAAATTAGCCCTAAAACCCATCCAAGCCAGACTTTTCAGAATCACTTCTTTTACGACCTCTGAATAAAAAGCCAAGGATTATATAACCTTGTTAAATGAGCAGCATCGTCACACTGACCAGTAAAACAACTGTGTAGCCAATAGAATTTACATGTCAAGCCCATTAAGAGCGATGTAAACTATTAAATGAGAGCAGGATGTAGGAAGAGAGGGAAGAGGTTAAATTGGAATGGAGTTGGAGGGGAAAATACGCACTGTATCTCCCCTGGTGCCCACCTTTCTCTAAAGCCATCAAGACTATTGGAAACTGCATGCTCCTTCTCCAAAGACACCTTGTGCATGTATGTAACTGTGGAAGAGGGACAGACCGTAGACAGAGATGACCCCCTCCACAGCCTGCTGCCACCCTGGCCAGGCCGTCAGGGTGATCCACCGATCTGTCTACACCCCTCCGCACCAGGTGCCCAAACATCAGGAGTGTGGGGCTGAAGTGCAATCAAAAATACAACAGAAGATTTCTATAATAATGAGTGTCTGTCTTTTGAAGTACCACACACATAGGAATGCAGTGTCTCAGATCTCCCTGAAGTTGATTCCTATCTCTGGTGCAGTTGCTGATGAAACACCAGTTGGGTTTATTGTCAGCAGAAGTTTATTGTTTGCATTAACTATTATGGTTTAATGTGCTGACAATAAGGAAGTAGACCATTGTAAGCAGACTTCCTGCAACAGTGAGGATTCATCCCCCATTTTATCACAAGGCAGCATTTGACAAAATTAGTACATCACTACAATTCATCGAGAATAACTCCTAATCTTCAAGTTATATTAAGCATTCCTCTGTTCTTAAAATTTATGCTTGACTTTGTCAGATATCAATCAACAGTTTGAACCATCACATCCACTTAATTAAGCATGAATTGAAAATTATCTTTTCATACCTTAATTCTGGTTCTGGTTTGCTGGAGCAAGGCATTTTTATTCTGTTCATTAAATTTCTTTCTTAACATTTGCTGGAAAAAAATTGTGCTGTGCACAAAGAATGGCCTGACAACATCCAGTGAGTGCCATGGGACACTCAGAAATTGTTTGGATGACCCTAACCAACAAGATTTAGTGGTTAAAAAGAGGGTTGACAGAGACGAAAATTGAGTGAACAAGGTCAAATTAGACAGAGAAAGCAAAGTTCAAAATGGGGTAGAAAAGATCAGATGAAGAGGAAAAGGAGAAAGCAGGCAGAAAGGAAAAGTAAGAAATCATTTAAAACTTTAAGTTTGAAATTTAAAGTATTTGTAATAGCAAATTAATGTCAACAGAATTGACACTCCATTGTTTTAGTTGTTCCCTTTCTGAACCAGGGAGATTGAGCAACATTTCAGAAACTTACTAGGTGCTCCTAAGGTGTACTGATCATATCCCTACTTCTCAGCCAGGAGATACTGTTTCAAATACTATCTGGGCTCTCTGTCTCTGCCTCTGATCTGTACTTTAATATAAGCTGTTGTGGTATGACGGTAGTGTCCCTGCCTCTCAGTCAGGAGGTGTGGGTTCTAAATCCTATTTGCTCTCTGTCTCTGTCTGTCTGTCTCTCTCTCTCTCTCTCTCAATCTCACTCTCCCTGTCTCTGGTCAATACATTAATATGTGGTACAGTGGATAAAATGTGCTGGAAATCACAGCAGGTCAGGCAGCATGTATGGCGAGAGAGCAAGCTTATGTTTCAAGTCTAGATTACTCTTCATCAGAGCTGAACCTTCATGTCAGCTCTGCACCCAGAGCCCTGGGTGCAAGTTCCACCTGCTTGCAAGGTGTGTAATAATAGCTCCAGATACATTAATTCGAAAATATCTGTCTACTACCAGTCCAAAAGTTCGGCAACCAATTTAATTGGCAAGTAATTATCAATTGCAGTGTCCCACGAATTAATCATCCTGTGGTTTGACACAATTAGAGATTAACATTTAATTCCAGTGCATGTGATTGGGTAAGAAATCTGACATCTTCCACAGATAACATCCTGACTCAGTGAGATTGTGGAATTTACCAATCCATTGAAATCCCTCAGAATAATGCCCTAGAATGTATGTATAAAAGTTGACAGCAGGTTGAATGATGTTTATCACCATTACTGATTAAAATCACACCAGTATGAAAAGTAACTGCAATAATTTCACAAAACCCATGTGGTATTTGAATTGCTTAATCTGCACGACATAGAGTGAAGGATGCATATCATCCAGTAACTTGTGGTTACTTACAGTTCGTGGGGCATCTATTCCTCACCACATGCTATTGAAATTTTAACAACTAAAAGTGATGAACATGATTAAATCTGCTGTTATTTTGATACATTCTGTGGCAGTACTTCTTATTCTGTTGATTTCAATAGCTTGGTAAAAATCAGTCATCTCAGTGAGACAGGATGCTCTTATCTGTGGAAGATGTCAATAGTCTGTGACAGTGTTTGAATCATCCACATTGATTGGAATTTAATTGTAATTTCCATAATGTCAAATCAGAAGCCTTAAAAATATTAATTTATGGGATATAGGTGTTGCTGGCCGGGCCAATATTCATTACCCATCCCTAACTGTCCATGAAAAGGTGAGAGTGAGCTGCCGACTTGAGCTGTCACCTTCCTTGTGGTTTTACAGGCACCCCCAATTGCTGTAAGACAGGGCATTCTAGGAATTTGATGCAAGGACACAGAAACATCAATATAGATCCGCTCAGCAGGAAATGTGTGCTGGTGTTTCCAAGTATCTGCTGCCCTTGTTCTTCTGAGAGTCATAGAGATGGACAGCACGGAAACAGACCCTCTGGTTCAACTCATCCATGATATCCCAACCCAATCTAGTCCCACCTGCCAGCACTCAGCCCATATCCCTCTAAACCCTTCCTATTCATATACCCATCCAGATACCACTTCCTCTGGCAGCTCATTCCATACACGTACCACCCTCTGTGTGAAAAAGTTTCTCCTTAGATCTCTTTTATATCTTTCCCCTCTCACCATAAACCTACGCCCTCTAGTTCTGTACTCCCCCACTCCAGGAAAAAGACTTGTCTATGTACCCTATTCATGCCCCTCATGATTTTATAAATCTCTATAAGGTCACCCCTCAGCCTCTGATGCTCCAAGGAAAACAGTCCCAATCTATTCAACCTCTCTCTATAGCTCAAATCCTCCAAGCCTGGCAACATCCTTGTAAATCTTTTCTGAACCCTTTCAAATTTCGCAACATCCTTACAATAGGAAGGAGACCAGAATTGCATGCAATATTCCAACAGTGGCTTCACCAATGTCCTGTATAGCCACAACATGATCTCCCAACTCCTGTACTCAATACTCTGACCAATAAAGGAAAGCATACCAAACGCCTTCTTCACTATCCTATCTACCTGCAACTCTATTTACAAGGAGCTATGAAACTGCACTCCCTAGGATCTTGCCATTAAGTGTGTGTGTCCTGCTAAGATTTGCTTTCCCAAAATGCAGCACCTTCCAGTTGTCTAAATTAAACTCCATCTGCCACTCTTCAGCCCATTGGCTCATCTAATCAGCCCATTGTAATCTTAGGTAACCTTCTTCACTGTCCACTACACCTCCAATTGTGGTATCATCTGCAAACCTACTAAATATTACTCTTAAGCTCACATCCAAATCATTTATATAAATGACAAAAAACAGTGGACCCAGCACCAATCCTTGTGACACTCCACTGGTCACAGGCCTTCAGTCTGAAAAACAACCCTCCACCACCACTCGCTGTCTTCTACCTTCGATTCAGTTCTGTATCCAAATGGCTAGTTCTCCCTATATTCCACGAGATCTAACCTTGCTAACCAATCTCCCTAGGGAACCTTGTTGAACGCCTTACTGAAGTCCATATAGATCACCTCTACTGTTCTACCCTCATCAATCCCCTTTGTTACTTCTTCAAAAAACTCAATCAAGTTTGTGAGATATGGTTTCCCACGCACAAAGCCATGTTGACTATCCCTAATCAGTCCTTGCCTTTCCAAATACATGTATGTCTTGTCCCTCAGGATTCCCTCCAACAACTTGCCCGCCACTGACGTCAGGCTCACTGATCTATAGTTCCCTGGTTTATTTTACTACCTTTCTTAAATAGTGACACCACGTTAGCCAACCTCCAGTCTTCCGGCACCTCACCTGTGACTATCGATGATACAAATATCTCTGCAAGAGGCTCAGCAATCACTTCCCGAGCTTTCCACAGAGTTCTAGGGTACACCTGATCAGGTCCTCAGGATTTATCTGATTTTATGCATTTCAAGACAATCAGCATTTCCTCCTCTGTAATAAGGACATTTTTCAAGATGTCACCATCTATTTCCCTACATTCTATATGTTCCATGTCCTTTTCCACAGTAAACACTGATGCAAAATACTTGTTTAGTATCTCCCCCATCTCCTGCGGCTCCACACAAAGGTTGCTTTGCTGATCTTTGAGGGGCCCTATTCTCTCCCTAGTTACTCTTTTGTCCTTAATATGTTTGTAAAAGCCCTTTGGAGTCTCCTTAAGTCTATTTGCCAAAGCTATCTCATGTTCCCTTTTTGCCCTCCTGATTTCCCTCTCAAGTATACTTCTACTTCCTTTATACTCTTCTCAGGATTCACTTGATCTATCCTGTCTATACCTGACATATGCTTTCTACGTTTCTTAACCAAGCCCTCAATTTCTTTAGTCATCCAGCATTCTCTAAACCTGCCAGCCTTTCCTTTCACCCTAACTGGAATATACTGTCTCTGCACTCTTGTTATCTCATTTCTGAAGGCTTCCCATTTTCTAGCCGTCCCCAGTCAACTTTTGAAAGTTCTTACCTAATACCATTGGAATCGACCTTTCCTCAATTTACAATTTCAATTTTTAGATCTGGTCTATCTTTTTGCATCACTATTTTAAAACTAATGGAATTATGATCGCTGGCCCTGAAGTGCACCCCCACTGACACCTCAGGCACCTGCACTGCCTTATTTCCCAAGGTCAAGTTTTGCACCTTCTCTAGTTGGTACATACACATACTGAATCAGAAAATTGTCTTGCACATGCTTAACAAATTCCTCTCCATTTAAACCCTTGACACTATGGCAGTTCCAGTCTATGTTTGGAAAGTTAAAATCCCCTACCATAACTGAGATTTCCTTCAAACTTTGTTTCTCAATTTCCCTCTGACTATTGGGGGGTCTATAATACAATCCCAATCAGGTTTTCATCCCTTTCTTATTTCTCAGTTCCACCCAAATAACTTCTCTGGATGTATCTCCGGGAATATCCTCCCTCAGTTCAGCTGTAATGCTACTCTTATCAAAAATACCACTCCCCCTCCTCTCTTGCCTCCCTTTCTATCCTTCCTGTAGTATTTGTATCCTGGAACATTGAGCTGCCAGTCCTGTCCATCCCTGAGCCATGTTTCTGTAATTGCTATGATATCCAATTCCCATGTTCCTAACCATGCCCTGAATTCTTCTGCCTTCCCTGTTCGGCCTCTTGCATTGAAATAAATGCAGTTTCATTTATCACTCCTACCTTGTTCTCTGCTTTGTCCCTGCCTGCCTGTTTGGGTCTCTCCTTTTCTCAACTGTACCAGTCTCAGATGATTTATTTCCTCATTATCTCCCTGGGTCCCACCTCCCCCCCACCTTACTAGTTTAAATTCTCCCAAGCAGCTCTAGCAAATCTCCCTGCCAGTATATTAGTTCCCTTCCAATTCAGATGCAATCCATCCTTCTTGTATAGGTTACTTCTACCCCAGAAGAGAGTCCAATGATCCAAAAATGTGAAACCTTCTCCCATATACCAGCTCGTCAGCCATGCATTAATCTGCTCTATTCTCCTATTCCTACCCTCACGAGCTCACAGCTTGGGGAGTAATCCAGATATTACTACTCTTGAGGACCTCCTTTTTAAATTTCTGCCTAACGCTCTGTAATCTCCCTTCAGAATCTCAACCTTTTCCCTTTCTATGTTGTTTGTTCCAATGTGTACAATGTCCTTCAGCAGGTCCCTCTCCACCTTGAGAACATTCTGCATCCTCTCTGAGACATCTTTGACCCTCCTGAGACAACCAAGAGGCAACACACAATTCTGATTTTTTGCTGCTGGCCACAGAAATGTCTGTCTGTGCCTCGGACTAGACAGTCCTCTAACACAATGTCTTGGAACCCAACATACCCCTCATTGCATCAGAGCCAGTCTCAATATCAGAAGCTTGGTTACCTGCGCTACATTCCCCCGAGAATCCATCGCCCCCTACATTTTCCAAAACAGCAAACTTATTTGAAATGGGGATAGCCACAAAAAAACTCTGCCTACCTCTTACTTTTCCTGGATTTAACCCATCTATGTGACTGTATCTGTGACTTTTATCCCTTCCTAATACTGCCATCCATCACACCTCCTTGATCTTGTAAATTCCTCATTGCCTCTAACTGTCACTCCAACCGTTCCATTTGATCTGATAGGATTCACAACCAACGGTGTTTATTTCAAGTATAATCCTCAGTAATCGTAAACTCTCCCTAAACTCCCATATCCGACAAGAAGAGCATATCACTGTACTGAAGGCCATTTTTACTTCTTCCAATCTGCAGACGCAGAGAATAGCCCTGTCATATGCCTCTACAAAAACTGTTCCAGGCTAACTTAATACTTAGGGCTTATATTTTTTAAGGTAGGTAAAAACAATGACTGCAGATGCTGGAAACCAGATTCTGGATTAGTGGTGCAGGAAGAGCACAGCAGTTCAGGCAGCATCCAAAGAGCAACGAAATCGACGTTTCGGACAAAAGCCCTTATTTTTAAGTTTAATCTCAATAAAATATACAATCAAAAATGATTCCACTCTGTTCACTACTACAGCTAGACCCCAAGGCCACACTTAAAACTATTCGCTTATCTGTTTCTATGCTGTGACCTTTCCCAAACAGGTTTCTCCATGATCAGTTGTGAATTTTATTGTTTGTTAATTTTCCCAGACGCACTCCAGTGTCCAGTGATACATGAATTAAACAGCAAAGGCAGATTCACTTCTGTGTCAGGGAGCAGTATGGTTTTCTTTCTCTCTCCCTCTCTCCTGCACTGACCTCAGCACCTGCTCTTTTGTCTCTTCCTCTCCCTTTTAAAACTTCTCCAAAGTTCCAAAACAATGCAACAGCATATAATACTGTAACTGCTGCTCCTGGAATTCAAGGAAATCACCTCCAACACCTAAAATATCTTAAAAAAGGAGCAGCCTGTTACAACCAGAAATTTTTCCCATCCTCCATCTTGGATTACCCAGAATCCTTCTTACTTCTTACTCAAACATTTTCTGACTGTGACCCCATTTTGAGGCTGGAAAGTTATCGTGATCATTATGTGAGAACAGAGAGAAGATTGGGAAAGAGGTGTTGGCAAGGAGGAGACCGTCCAGACCAAGGAGGGGTCCTGTATAAATGACGGTCCTGTCTATTTATGCTGTAGGAGTTCTTATAAGCTCCACACACTGTGCTTTACTGCCTTCAGACTTGTTACCCCAAAATATCAACTCACATGCGCTCCTGATCCCCACTCTGTTCTGGGTGTTAGAAGTCCCAGTTTTGGAAAATTAAGTCAAAGGAGATTTTTTTACATGAATAACTAATATAACGTGCACAGAACTTGTCAAAACCTGAAAGAAATGTAAATTGTAACTGTTAAAATTGTCAAGGTGTGTTGATACTTAATTTATAGCATTTCACTGCATTATCAGCAGCTTATTCAGTCTAGAAATCTGGACCAGAGATGTTCTTGCCAAACAGAAATTAGAAAAGGCTGGTCACACCAACATTCCTCCTAAACTGTGGGTTTGCAGCATTCCAGACCTTGGAGCCTAGGAGACAGATGACCTGTTCATGTGAAGTGATCACATCCAGATGCCTTTGAAATGCTGCAATTGTACCAGCTTCTACAACCTCCTCTGGCAGCACATTTCATACATGATCCACCCTCTGTGTGAAAGCGTTGTCCCTCAGGTCCCTTTGAAGTCTTCTCACTCTCAACTTAAACCTATGCCCCCTTGTTTTGGAATCATCTACCCTGGGATTAAGATTTTGGCTATTCACCCTATCTATGCCCCTCATGTTGTTATAAACCTCTATAAGGTCACCCTTCAGCCACCGACGCTCCAGGGAAAAAAAGCCTCAGCTTCTTCAGCCTGTCCATATAGCTCAAGCTGTCTAACCCTGACTGGCTGATCAAGTTCAATTTCTGGTCAATGATAACCTTCAGGATGTTGCTAGTGAATGTCAAGAGGTAATAGACAGCTTCTCTCTTGGTTGAACTAGTGTGAAATGTATATTACTTGCCCAAACTCAAATACAGTCCAATTCTTGCTGGATATTGTAACAGACAGCACCTCCATCTCTGGAATTTCTAATTCTTCTGCATTTTATGTAATTAAGACCATAAGACCATAAGACATAGGAGTGAAAGTAAGGCCATTCGGCCCATCGAGTCCACTCCGCCATTCAATCATGGCTGATGGGCATTTCAACTCCACTTACCCGCATTCTCCCCGTAGCCCTTAATTCCTTGTGACATCAAGAATTTATCAATCTCTGCCTTGAAGACATTTAGCGTCCACTGCATTCTGCAGCAATGAATTCCACAGGCCCACCACTCTCTGGCTGAAGAAATGTGTCCGCATTTCTGTTCTGAATTTACCCCCTCTAATTCTAAGGCTGTGTCCACGGGTCCTAGTCTCCCTCGCCTAACGGAAACAATTTCCGAGCGTCCACCCTTTCCAAGCCATGTATGATCCCAATGAATATAATCCCAGGATCCTCAGCTGTTCCTCGTATGTTAGACCTACCGTTCCAGGGATCATCCATGTGAATCTCCGCTGGACATTCTCCAGTACCAGTATGTCCTTCCTGAGGTGTGGGGACTAAAACTGGACACAGTACTCCAAATGGGGCCTAACCAGAGCTTTATAAACTCTCAGTAGCACAATGGTGCTTTTATATTCAGTGAATTATCAGAGAATATCTCCACTTGTGACCTCGGAAGGGAAGAAACATCATTGCTGAAGATGGATAAGATTAGGACACTATTCTAAAGAACTCCTTAACGATATCCCAGGATTGAGATGGCTAACCTTCAAAACTCACAACCATTTTCCTTTGTGATTAGGCAATGGATGGTTTTCCCACTTCTTTTCATTGGCTTCAAATTTTCCCAAGACTTCTTGATGCCACATTTGGTTGTAATTTGTCTTAGTATTAAAGGCAATCACAATTACTTCAATTCTTGGAAAAGACATTACGCTCAATCTTCTTATTCAGTTGTGGGATGTGGGTGTCGCTGTCTGTCCAGCATTTATTACCCGTTCCTAGATGCCTTTTAGAAGGTGCTGCTGAGCAACTTTCTTAAACCACTGCAGTTCACATGTTGTAGGTAGACCCACAATACCTTTAGAGAGGGAATTCCAGAATTTTGACCCAGCAACAGTGAAGAAATGACAATATATTTCTAAGTCAGGATAATGAGTGACTTTGACATGAATTTGCAGGTGGTAATGTTCCCACGTATCTGTTCCCCTTGTCCTAGATGGAAATGGTCATGGGTTTGGAAGGTGCTGTCTGAGGAGCTTTGGTGAATTTCTGCAGTGCATCTTGTACACAGTACACCCTGCTGCCACTGAGCGTCATGGTGATGGTGGGAGAGGATACTTGTGGATGTGATGCCAATAAACGGCTGTTTTATCCTGGATGGGGTCAAGTTTCTTGGGTATTATTGGAACTGTATCCATCCAGGAAAGTGGGGAGTATTCCATTACTCTTCTGACTTGTGTCTTGTAGATGGTGGATAGACTTTCGGCAGTCAGGAGGTGAGTTACTCGCCACAGTATTCTTTGCCTCTAGCCTGCTCTTATAGTCACCATTTTTATATGGCAAGTCCAGCTGAGCTTATGGTCAATGGTAATCCCAAGAATTTTGATAGTAGAGGATTTAGTTATCGTAACACTATTGAATGTCAAGGGGTGGTGGTTAGATTGTCCCTTATTGGAGATGGTCATTGCCTGGCATTTGTCTGCTACAAATGTTACTTGCCATTTGTCCCAAGGCTGGGTATTGTCCAGATCTTTTTGCATTTGAACATGGACTTCTTCAGAAACTGAGGAGTTGCAAATGGTGCTGAATATTGTATAATCATTGGTGAACATCCCCATTTCTGACCTTATGATGAAGGGAATGTCATTAATGAAGCAGCTGAAGATTGATGGGCCTAGGACACTATCTTGAGGAACTCCAGCAGAGATGTTCCGGAGCTGGGATGACTGACTTCCTATAACTACAACCATCTTCCTTTGTGCCAGGTATGTGTCCAACCAGTGGAGAGTTCGCCGTCAGATACCCATTGATTGTAGTTTTACTAGAGCTCCTTGATTCCACTGTCAGTCAAATGCAGCCTTGATATCACCTCTGGAAGTAAGCTCTTTTCTCCATGTTTGAACCAAGGTCATAATGAGGTCAAGAGCAGGTGATTACTGAATTAGCACAGCTGGATAGCATTGCTGATGGCACCTTCCTTCATTTTACTTATGATTGAAAGTAGACAGATGGGGCAGTAATTGGTCAAGTTGGACTTATTCTGCTGTTTATGTACAGGACATACCTGGCAATTTTCCACGTTATTGGACAGATGCCAGTGTTGTAACTGTACTGGAAGGACTTTGTTAGGACAGCAGTAAGTTCTGGAGAACAAGTCTTTAGTACTGTGACAATATTGTCCTTGCGTTTTATCAGAGGGGTCGTAAAAACAGGAGTTCCGTTTTGTCTGCATTCAGCTACTTGAAAAAGCTTTTAAGTTTTTTTAAAAGAAACGCTTGTACAATGAGAGGAGTGGCCAGTTCTCCCAGCTCAGATATACCCTGGGTTTGTTTTGGTTTTTGCAGTCTGGCTGTTCAGAGCTGCTGGTCAGTTGTTAGCTGGGAATCCAAAGAAAGCAGTTCACTGGAAGAAGGCGTTCCATTCCATGCTGAATCTCTCTGACATCTTCCTCACCTGTAAAACCCTGTTTTTGATTTTACTTTTTTTGCCAAGAGGTGTTTATGGAGATTGTTGTAGGAATTTGGAACAGCATCATTAAGCTGGGATAGTGTGTTGGGTTTTCAGATCGGTTAAGCTATTCTGTGTTCTGTTCTCTTTTGTTTGTATTTCATTTGGTACACTGTAAATAAATTCTGTTTTGTTTAAAACCAAGGGGTTTTGACCAGCTGCATCACTCCTTGAATATCCATGTTACACCTGCTCGAAACAACTAGAAAAGTTAGGGTCTGGACTACCTTCTTGAAATTTTTAGAGGGGGTCTGGCCTGGTCCATAGCAATACTATTGCTGAAATGTTGTCAAGGCCCATAGTCTTTGCAGTATCCAGTGTCTAATTGTTTCTTGATATCACATGGAGTGAATCAAAATGGCTGAAGACTGGTCTCAATGATGTTGGGGACCACTGAAAGAGGCCAAGATGTATCATCCACTTGGTATTAATGACTGAAAATTGTTGTGAATGCTTCAACCTCATCACTTACACTAATGTGTTGGGCTCTTCCATCATTGAGGGTGGGGATACTTGTGGAGCCTCCTCCTCCAGTGAGTTGTTTAATTGTCTCCCACCATTCATGATTGGATGTAGCAGGACAGCAGAACTTAGATCTGATCCATTGAATGTGGCATCATCTAACTATGTCTATCATTTTTGCTGCTTATGCCATTTGGCATGCAAGTAGTCCCGTTAGGTTGTTAGGTATGTCTGGTGCTGCTCCTGGCATGCCCTCCTGCACTCTCCATTGAACCAGAATTGATCCCATGGCATGATGTTAATGGTTAAGTGGGGGATATGCTGAGCCATGAGGTTACAGATTGTTCCAGAATACAATTCTGCTGCTGCTTTCAGCCCACAGCATTGAATGGATGCCCATCAGGATTTGCTAGATCTGTTTGAAGCCTGAGCCATTTAGTACAATGATGGTGCCAAACAGCACATTGGAAGTTATTCTCAATGTGAAGGCAGGACTTTTTGTCTCCTCAAGAACGGTGCAGCATCACTCTTACCAATATTGTTGTGAACAGAGGCATGTGCAGCTGGCAGGTTGGTAAGGATGAGGTCAAGTGTGCTTCCCCCCCTTGATGTTTCCCTCACCACCTGCTGCAAACTCTGTCTAGCAGCTATATACTTTCAGACCAAACCAGCTCGATCAGTAGTGCTGCCACTGAGCCACTCTTTGTGGTGGACATTGAAATCCCTGAGTCAGAGTACATTTTGCACCCTTGCTACCCTCAGTGCTTCCTGGGCAGTGAGCAGAGCATCACGTGGACTGCGAGCCCTGGAACAGCGCGGGGAAGGAGTCTCGGAGCAACGTGCAGTCAGTGAATCGCAGGCAGAGACTGGAGTGGGGGAGGCAATCCTGGAACTTACCTTGGAGCAGTGGAGTGTCGGTGTGCAGTGGACTGAGGCTTGGAGTGAAACAGGGATGCTTGGTGTACCGGGGTCTGGCATAGGCAGTCAGTCCCTGCACTGAGCTGCTACAATGTAATGTCTATTTGAAGTTTCCTACCTTACTGTAATGTCAACTCTTTAATGATATCCTGTTTTAAACTTATTATTCAACTCTGTAAGTAATGCAACTCCTTTTATTCCTTTGCTGTATCCAAGAATTGTATCTAGCTATTTGTACCTCAAATGTCACCATAAGAAGACAGACATTGAAAAAGCTTTTCACTGCACCGCGACAATGGAGTATGGATGACAATAAAAGGATATTCTATATTCCGAGTGTTGTTCACCATAGAGGAGTTACAATTCATCAGCTGAGGGAGGACGGTACATGGTGATCAGCACAAGGTTTCCTTGCCCATAATTAACCTGAAGCCATGACATTAGTGGGATCTGAAGTCAATAACATCCTTCCTACAACAGGATGCCCAGAAAACTCCAATGAACAGAGGTCCTTAACGTAACCAGATCAATGAGGTCAAATAATTCCTCCCCATCTACAAGAGGTCTTGTCTGGTAGATATACCAACAGGACTCAGTAACTTTAGCCATGTATGGTGCCATAGACTCACTCTTGATGATGAACATTGATGTCGTTCATCCAAAGGCTAGCTAGATGAGTGTGAGAGAATGCAATGATAAGTGACTTGAGGAACAACACAGGGGAAAACACAAAGTGAAATGTAACTTGGAAGGAAATACAGATTTAGAGCAATACAAGGAAATGATCAGAGATTACATTAGCAGTAACAGTAGCAACAGAGGTTTAGTCATTTATGTAATTACTGCTTCAAATACTGGGGGTGGGGAATTTTGTTTGCCTTCAATCAAAGGAAATAGATGATGACATCAGAAGCAAGAGGAATTCTTATACGTGTAGATAAAGTTCTGATCAAGATATTATCATCAATCAGGATTGTTTTGTCATTTGTTTAAGGCAGTTGTCTGTAGTGTATGTGCTGGAACTCAAAGAACAGAATGACTTCAATGAGAGTTCCACATAACAACCTGAAAGGTTTGCGTGCCAAGCAGTCAAATAGGTCAGAGTAACTTTGCAATTCAATTGTGCTACTGTATCTTTAATGATCGAGTCTCTGATCGCTGCTCCCAGGACATAGGGTCATGGGGTGCACCAGAATCTAAACATCCCTATATCATCTTCACAAAGATATCTGAGAAACTAATATTAGTGTTGTATCGAACTGCCTAATTACAATAAGACATTGGAATTTTCATTCACTCCTGGGATGTTGGTGTCACTGACTAGCCGGTATTTATTGCCCAGCCCTGATTGCTCTTGAGAAAGTTGTGGTGAGCTACCTTCTTGAACCACTGCAGTTCACATGTTGTAGGTTGACCCACAATGTCCTTAGGGACAGATTTTGAACAATAACATTGAGGAATGGTGATGTATTTCCAAGTCAGGAGAATTAACTGAGAACTTCATAAAGACTGTTGACAAAATTCAACTGCACCATCTGAAAAGAGCATATCTCAGCTTACGGGATTTCAATCACGTGGACAGAAACCTAGTTTGCGGTAGTATTGGCTCTTCAACAAATATGAGATAAACCTAGGATGAACAATGTATCTAAAAATAACCGGTGTCCCCTTTACAAAGAAGGTATAATGAATGTGTCCTCTTGATAACAGTTTTCTGATATTCCCAACTGCCAACCTTACTTGAGGACATTTTGCAACCCTTAAATGTTACTAAGATTTGGAATGTACTTTCTGTAAAGGTAATGGAAAACACATTTAACTGTAGATTCCAAAGGGAATTGCATAAAGAGAAGCAAAGGGAGAGTATGAAATGAGACTGGACAGATACACAGGTTAAAAATTGGGAAACAAAACGGAGGAATGGGATCAATTAGGAACCAAAACAGGGATTTACATACTGAGGCCAGGATCACAGGTGAGGTATTAAAAAAATACATTGCACCTTTCTTCACTAAGGATGAAGATGTTGCCTAGCTCAGGCTGAAAAAGGGGGTAATTCAGACACTGGAAGGGTACACTGTCTGTACTTAGAGTCAACAAGCATGAGGATCAGATGGGAAGTATCACAGATACTGAGGGGAATAAGAGTGAAATTGTGACAGCACCAGCCATAAGTTTGCGGTCTTCCTTAGACTCAGGGAAGATACCAGAAGATCAGAGAATGAGAAATGTTGAACCCCAATTCAGAAGAGAATGGAAAGATAAACCCAGAAATTACATTCTAGTCAGTTTTACCTTACTGGTGGGTAAACATCTAGAAGCCTCTAGAGTGGCATAGTGGCTCAGTGTTTCGTACTGCTGCCTCGCAGCGGCAGGGACCCGGGTTTGATTTCAACCTCGAGTGACTTGTCTGTGTGGCGTTTGCACATTCCCCACATGTCTGTGTGGGTTTCCTCCCACAGTCCACAGATGTGTGGGTAAGGTGGATGACCCCACCACCAAGGACATATTTCCCTCCCCACCCCTATCAGCTTTCCGGAAAGACCACTCCCTCCATGACTCCCTTGTCAGATCCACACCCCTCACCAACCCAACCTCCACTCCTGGCACCTTCCTCTGCAACCGGAAAAAATGCAAAACTTGCGTTCACACCTCCCCCTTCACTTCCCTCCAAGTCCCCAAGGGATCCTTCAATATCCATCAGAAATTCACCTCCACCTCCACACACATCATTTACTGCATCCGCTGCACCCGATGTGGCCTCCTATACATTGGGGAGACAGGCCGCCTACTTGCGGAATGTTTCAGAGAACATCTCTGGGACACCCGCACAAACCAACCCAACATCCCCGTGGCTGAACACTTTAACTCCCCCTCCCACTCCGCCAAGGACATGCAGGTCCTTGGCCTCCTCCATCGCTAGACCATGGCAACACAACGCCTGGAGGAAGAGCGCCTCATCTTCCGCCTAGGAACCCTCCAACCACAAGGGATGAATGCAGATTTCTCCAGCTTCCTCATTCCCCCTCTCCCCACCTTTTCTCAGTCCCAACCCTCAGACTCAGCACTGCCTTCTTAATCTGCAATCTTTTTCCCGACCTCTCCACCCCCACCCCCTCTCCGGCCTATCACCCTCACCTTAACGTCCTTCCACCTTTCGCATTCCCAATGCCCCTCCCCAAGTCCCTCCTCCCTACCTTTTATCTTAGCCTGCTTGGCACACCCTCCTCATTCCTGAAGAAGGGCTTATGCCCGAAACGTCGATTCTCCTTCTCCTTTGATGCTGCCTGACCTGCTGCGCTTTTCCAGCAACACATTTTTAAGCTCTGATCCCCAGCATCTGTAGTCCTCACTTTCTCCTATGTTAAATTGCCCATAGTGTCTAGGGAGGTGCAGGCTAGGTGGATTATCCATGGGACATGTGGGGTTACAGGGATAGGGTCTGTATGGGTTGACCTTCAGAAGGTTGGCATGGACTTGATGAGTCGAATGGCCTGCTTCCATGCTTTAGGGATTCTATTCTATGAAACAATAATTCCAAACATAATTTATTGTCAGTTAGGCAAATGTGAATTAATAAAGTAATTCAAACACAGATTTCTTCTGGGCAAATTTTGTGTAATTACCTTGCTGGATCTTTTTGCAGAGGTAACAGAGAAGTTTGACAAGAGGAATGCTTTTGAAGTGGTGTACATGAATGTGCCATCAGCTTTTGATAAAGTAGCACACTACAGACCTGTGGGAAAAGTTATAGCTTGAGGAGCAATAGGAGCAGTAACAATATGGAGGCAAAATTGCCTGAGTGACAGGAAACAGAGGGTAATGGTGAATGGATGTTTTGAGGTCTTGGAAACCTTGTAGCGGAGGCCACCAGAAGTCAATGTTGCGGCAATTGTTCCTCCTAATATGTATTAGCGACTTTGATGTTAAAGCACAATGTCAAAACTTGCAGATGATACAAAACCTGGAAGAATTCTGAATGTGAGGAGGGCAGTTGAAAGGAAGCGTGATGTGGTTTATTTTGGTTGGAAGGATACAGCGGGACACAATAAAGTAAAGGTTACACTTCCAAAGTGGGTGCACAGACAGAGGGACCTAGTACACGTGCATAAATCATTCAAGGTGGACGGTAGGCTGAGAGAGTAGTTAATAAAGCATGACAAATGCTGGGGACATTATTGCTCAGAACATAGAAGGTAAAGGCAATGATGTTATGTCACAATTGGAGAAAATGTTAGTTCATCTCCAACAGGATATTTGTGGCACCACACCTGAAAAAACCTAGTACACGTGCGGCGGCACGGTGGCACAGTGGTTAGCACTGCTGCCTCACAGCGCCAGAGACCCGGGTTCAATTCCCGCCTCAGGCGACGGACTGTGTGGAGTTTGCACGTTCTCCCCGTGTCTGCGTGGGTTTCCTCCGGGTAGTCCGGTTTCCTCCCACAGTCCAAAGATGTGCAGGGCCAGGTGAATTGGCTATACTAAATTGCCCGTAGTGTTAGGTAAGGGGTAAATGTAGGGGTATGGGTGGGTTTTGCTTCGGCGGGTCGGTGTGGACTTGTTGGGCCGAAGGGCCTGTTTCCACACTGTAATGTAATCTAATCTAAAAAACATGGAACACACTTGAGAGAGTGCAGGAACAGTTCATGAGCATGCTCCCAGTACTTCAGTTCTTTCAATAAACTGGAAAAGTTGGAACTGCTCACCTAAAAAAGTTAAGGTTGTGAGGAGATATGCCAGAGGTATTCATGATAATGAAATGCTTGACAGAAGAATGTTCGCATTAGTTGAGGCATCGAGAACATGTATCCAAGGAATTAAGCTAATTGGCAAAAGAATAAATGACAACATGAGGAAAAACCTGTCCCACAGTGAAAGGTTAGGATCTGGGACGAAGTTAGGAGCTGTATGAGAGTCAGGGTGAATCAAGGAATCAAGGGGGTATTGGATTGGTATCTCAAAAGGAAGAGAATTCAAAGCTACAAGTGGGGGAAAAGCGCAAGGTAAATTGCACCTTCAGAAAGCTGGTACAGACAAGGCCAGCCGAATGGTCTCCTTCTGCTTTGAAACAACATTCTGTTCACATCAATCTTCATTCATAGGATACCACCTGTACACCGTTCGCCTCCAGCCACTCACCTTCCTGATTTGGAAACATGTCACTCTGCCTTCAGTGTTCCTTGGTCAAAACCTTGGAACTCTGGTCCTAACACCATTGTGGCTCCAGCTACATCTAATGGACTGCAGCAGTTTTGAAAAGGGAAGTTCACCACCACCTTTTCAAGGGCAATTAAGGAAGGGAAATGCTGGACCAGCCAATCATACTCACGCCCCACAAATGATTTTTCTTTCTGAAAATAATATTGCACACTATCTTGAAAGCAGTGTTGTTCTTAGACAATGAAAATGCTTATTGCAGGATAGGAATAAGCATGATTACAATTGGTCAGGCATAATTATAAGGCCTAAGGCTCATGTCAGAGGTTACAGCGGGGCCTCATAATCAGAGCCTGGAGTTCTTGTGGGCTTGTTGTGCTTTGGATAGGGAGCTGAGGTGGAGGGCAGAGCTGGGGGCTTAAGGGCTGGGCAGGCTGTGAAAGGGCCTTAACTAGACCCTGACAGAGCTGATACAGATATACCTGGTACAGATATGGTACAGATAAAGCTTAGATCAAACTCGTCATCTCCACACATGGATTACAAGAAACAGAATAATGGGTGGAGCCAATACATCATAAACATTAACTCCTTCCGAACCATTACTGTCTGATTTGGGATTAAAGTAAAAATGCTGATAAACTCTGAACAAACTATTATTATCACAAATTTTTCAAAGGCAATTGATAGGGTTGGTCTTCTTTGAGAAGGGGACCAAACAGGTGAATGAGAGTACAGGGGTTGATGTGGTCTATATGGATTTCAGTGAAGTGTTTGGTAAGTTTCCCCATAATAGGCCATTGCAGAAAGTACAGACGCATGGGATTGAGGGTGATTTAGTGGTTTGGATCAGAAATTGGCAAGCTGGAAGGAGACAGAGCTTGGTGGTTGATGGGAAATATTCAACCTGGAATTCAGTTACTAGTGGTGTACTGCAAGGAAATGTTTGGGGCCATTGTTGTTTGTCATTTTTATAAATGACCTGGATGACGGTGTAGAAAGATAGGTGAGTAAATTTGCAGATGACACAAAGGTTGGTGGAGTTGTGGACAGTGCGGAAGGTTACAGATGAACATAGGTAAGCTGCAGAGTTGGACTCAGAGGTGGCAAATGGAGTTTGATGTGGAATAGTGTGAGGTAATTCACTTGGAAAGATTAACAGGAATAGAGTATTGGGCTAATGGTAAGATGCTCGGCAGTGTGGATGAGCAAAGAGTGTCTATGTGCATAGTTCCCTGCAAGTTGCCACCCAAGTTGATAGGATTGTTAAGAAGGCATTTGGTGTATTAACCTTTATTGGTAGAGGGATTGAGTTTCGGAGCCATGAGGTCATGTTGCAGCTGTACAAAACTCTGGTGCAGCCGCACTTGGAGTATTGCACACAGTTCCGATTGGCACATTATAGGAAGGATATGGAAGCATTCGAACGGGTGTAGAGGAGATTTACCAGGATGGTGCATGGTATGAAGGGAAAGTCTTATGAGAGAAGGCTGAAGGACTTGAGGTTGTTTTCATTAGAGAGAAGAAGGTCGGGAGGTGACTTAACAGAGGGATACAAGATGGTCAGAGGATTAGATGGGGTGGTGTTACAACACAGGGTAAACTCTCCTGCTTACTTTAAACCAGCAACACAGAAAAGATTTATCCCGTGCAGTGATCTGTGAAAACTGGAGAGCCCAAGAACTATTTAAAGTAAAAATTAACAACTTTATTTCTTAAAGTATAACAGAGAATAATTAACTCACAACTATTTACACCTCCTTTCTCTAACCTATCTTTACCTTCCCTTTTATAATACTAGTCCAATAAAACTCCCAATTAAGATTTACAGGAAAATTCAAATTTTAAAACCAGCCAATCTTCTCTTTATCTTCATTGATAGATTGGCTCTCCAGGTCAGTGTTGATGTTTTTCTCTGTGCAAGCTCCTTCTCTAGACAAGTACCTCTCAGAGAGTTCTGGCTAGTAGTCTACAGCTGTTGGCCTGGTGGCAGTTCTCCTCCCAACTGTTCAATTTTCCCTGGTCTTATACCCCAAAGTATCGGATTGTGTCATTGGCTTTTAAGATTGTCAATATTCTCAATTGAATCTTGATTGGAATTTGGTATTTTTCAGGTTATAATTTTAACTGATTGGCTGAATTTGAATCTGTTTTGTCATTTCTAGGCAACCAGCTACCCCAGTAGCTGGAGCACATGTTACATTGTGTCTTATTGAGAACACTTGGTGCCGTCACTGCTAACTTTTACTCTCTAAAGGTATGGCATACCCACATCTTCATAACAATGGTCAATGAAAGCCTTTTTCCTTGGATGGTGATGGCTAGCATGAGGGGACATAGCTTTAAATTGAGGGGTGATAGATATAGGACAGATGTCAGAGGAAGGTACTTTACTCAGAGAGTAGGAAGGGCATGGAATGCCATGCCTGCAACAGTGGTAACTTCGCCAAATTTAAGGGCATTTAAATGGTCATTGGATAAACATATGGATGATAATGGAATAGTGTAGGTGAAATGGGCTTTAGACTGTTTCCCAGGTCAGCACAATGTCGAGGGCCAAAGGTCCTGTAATGCACTGTATTGTTCTATGTTCTATGGTCACACAGAAGCAGTTCAGAAATTCATAATCCAAGATGGAGGAAGGGAAAATATTGTGGCTGCAAAAGCTGCTCCTTTTTTGAGGTATTTGAGGCACTAAAGATAATTTCTTTGAATTCCAGGAGCAGCAATTACTGTTTTATATGCTGTTACATTGCCATGGAACTTTGGAGAAAAAAGATCAAAACAATAGCACTTTTAAAAGGAGGAAAACAGACAAAAGGTAGTGACCATATGGTCAGTGAGGGAGACAGAGAAAGAAACTTACATTGCTAATTGACACAGCTGTGAATCTGCACAGTTACTGCTTTTGCTGTTTGAGTTCATGTACCTCTGGACATAGGTGTGCGTCTAGGAAAAATTAACAAACAGCGAAATTCACAGCTGACCTTGGAGCAACCTGTGTGGGAGAACTCACAGCACAGGAACAAATAAGTACATAGTTTTTACATATAATCTTGCTGTAAGTCAACAGTAGTGAGTAGAATGGGTTCTTTCTTGTTTATATGTTTTATTGAGATCTGTCTCCTGATTAAATTAAAAAATATAAACCATAAGTACTGAATTAGCCTGGAGCATTGTTTTTTTAGAGCAATAAGCCAGTGCTATTTTCTGTGTCTGTAGATGGTGAAGGAGCAAAGTAGCTCTTGTTGTCAGATGTGGGAGTTTAAGGAGAGTTTCCATGTTACTGAATATTATGTCTGCAGGAAATATCTTTGATTGTGAATCCTATCAGATTGAATGGATCAGTTGGTGTGGCAGTTAGAGACAATGAGGAATTTACAAGAGCTAAGAGGTGTGATGGATGGCAGTTATAGGAAAGGAGAAAATCCGCAGATACTGTCAGGGAGATGGGTTAACTCTAGGAAAGGTAGGAGGGGCAGGCAGGTAGTGCAGGAGTCTTCTGTGGTTGTCCCCATTTCAAACAAGGATGCTGTTTTGGAAAATATAGGGTGTGATGGACTCCCAGGGAATGCAGCATGATCAGCCACATTTCTGGTATCGAGAGTGGCTCTTATGTAATGAGGGGTACATCAGGTTCCAAGCAATCAATTGTGTTAGGAGACTCTTTAGTCAGAGGCACAGACAGACGTTTCTGTGGCCAGCAGCAAAAAAACCAGAATGGCGTGTTGCCTCCCTGTTGCCGGGATCAAGGATATCTCAAGATCAAGAGGGTGCAGAATGTTGACAAAGGGGAAAGTGACCAGCAAGAGGTCATTGTACACATTGGAACTCACAATATAGGAAGGGAAAAGAATGAGATTCTGAAGGAGAATTTAGAAAGTTAGGCAGGAATTTAAAAAGGAGGTCCTTAAGGGTACTAATATCTGGATTACTTCCAGTGCTACGAGTTGGTGAGGATGGGAATAGGAGGATAGCGCAGATGAATGCATGGCTGAGGAGCTGGTGCAGGGGAGAATGATTCACATTTTTGGATTATTGGAATCTCTTTTGGGGTAGAAGTGACCTGTACAAGAAGGATGGATTGCACCTGAATTGGAAGGGTACTTATATACTGGCAGGGAGATTTGCTAAAGCTGCTCAGGAGGATTTAAACTAGTAAGGTGGGGGTGGATGGGTGGGGGTGTGGGACCTAGGGAAATAGTGAGGAAAGAGATCAATCTGAGACTGGTATAGTTGAGAAAAGGAGCAAGTCAAACAGTCAGGGCAGGCAGGGACAAAACAGAGAGCAAGGCAGAACTGATAAATTAAACTAAATTTATTTCAATGTTAGAGGCCTAACAGGGAAGGCAGATGAACTCAGGATATGGTTAGGAACATGGAACTGGAATATCATAGCAATTTCCGAGACATGGCTCAGGAATGTACAGGATTGGCAGCTTAATGTTTTAGGATACAAATGCAATAGGAAGGATAAAAAGGATGGGGTGGGGGGCAAGAGAGGAGGGGGAGTGGCAATTTTGATAAGGGATTGCATTACTGCTGTACTTAGAGAGGATATTTCTGGGAATACATCCAGGGACGTTATTTGGGGGTGGAACTGAGAAATAATAAAGGGATGATCACCTTATTGGGAATCTATTCTGGACCCCCTAACAGTCAGAGGGAAATTGAAAAACAAATTTGCAAGGAGATTTCAGTTATCTGTCAGAATAATAGGGTGGTTACGGTAGGGGATTTTAACTTTCCAAATATCGACCAGTACTGCTATAGTGTTAAGGTTTTAGATGGAGAGGAATTTGTTAAGGGTGTGCAAGGCAACTTTCTGATTCAGTATGTGGATGTACCTACTAGAGAAGGTGCAAAACCTGACCTATTGGGAAATAAGGCAGGGCAGGTGACTGAGGTGCCAGTGGGGGAGCACTCTGGGAGCAGCAATTATAATTCTATTTGTCTTAAAATAGTGATGGAAAAGGATAGACCGGATCTAAAAGTTGAAGTTCTGAATTGGAGGATGGCCTATTTTGATGTATTAGACAAGAACCTTCAAAAGCTGATTGAGGTTAGATGTTCGCAGATAAAGGGATGGCTGGAAAATGGGAAGTCTTCAAAATTGAGATATCGAGAGGCCAGAGACAGTGTCTTCCTGTTAGGGTGAAAGGAAAGGCTGGTATATGGAGGAAATGCTGGATGGCTAGAGAAATTGAGGTTTTGGTCAAGAAGAATAAGAAAGCATATGTTAGGTATAGACAGAATAGATTGAGTGAAACCTGAGGAGAGTATTAAGGCAGTAGGAGTATACTTAAGAGAGAAATCAGGAAGACAAAAAGGGGACATGAGATAGCTTTGGCAAATAAAGTTAGGGAGAATCCAAAGGGTTTTTTCAAATACATTAAGGACAAAAGGGTACTTAGGGAGAGAATAGGGCCCCTCAAAAATCAGCAAGGTGGCCTTTGTGTGGAGCCGCAGTAATGGAGGAAGGTATTAAACGAGTACTTTACATCAGTGTTTACTGTGGAAAAGGACATGGAACATATAGAATATAGGGAAATAGATGGTGACATCTTGAAAAATGTCCATATTACAGAGAAGGAAGTGCTGGATGTCTTGAAACACATCACAGTGGATCGGAGTTGGGAGGTCATGTTGCGGCTGTACAGGACATTGGTTAGGCCACTTTTAGAATATTGTGTGCAATTCTGATCTCCTTCCTATCGGAAGAATGCTGTGAAACTTGAGCGCATTGAGAAAAGATTTACAAGGATTTTGCCAGAATTGAAGAATTTGAGCTACAGGAAGAGGCTGTATTGGCTGGGATTGTTTTCCCTGGAGCATCAGAGGCTGAGGAGTGACTTTACTGAGGTTTATAAAATCATGAGGGGCATGGATAGGATAAATAGACAATGTCTTTTCCCTGGGATGGGGGAGTCCCGAGCTAGAGGACATAGTTTTCGGGTGAGAGAAGAAAAATTTAAAAGAGACCTAAGGGGCAACTCTTTCACGTAGAGGGTGGTGAATGTATGGAAAAAGCTGCCAGAGGAAGTGACGGAGGCTGATACAGTTCGAGCATTTAAAAGGCATCTGGCTGGGTATATGAATAGGAAGGGTTTAGAGGGATAAAGCCCAAGTGCTGGCAAATGGGACTAGATTAATTTAGGATATCTGGTCGGCATTTACAAGTTGGACTGAAGGGTCTGTTTCTGTGCTGTACATCTCTATGACTCTATCCATCTCAGATGGCTGCAGACCATACCTAACAAAATATTGCTGTCACGATGCAATGTCTTTGGGTTTGCAGTGAAACCTGATAAATGGCTGTCTCAGACCTCTGCCCCACAGTGTCGTGAAGATCACAAGGCTTGTCTCTACATAGAATTAACTAACTTTATTCCAACTCCATTCAATCTTAGAAATAAATGTATTAATTACTCATAGCACAACTGTTTGTGACTGACAGCAGCAACACTTTTCTGGGACTTTGGAAGAATCGGGGTCTCGCTATAGTATACTCAGATCATGCTGCAGTTGACTCTAAACATAAACTTACTTTTATTTATTCATGGGAGATGGGCATGACTGGCTATACCAGCATTTCTTGTTCATCTCTAGTTGCCTTTGGGAAGGTGTGAGCTGCCTTCTTGAACCTATGCAGTCTGTTTGGTGTAGGTAGACCCCACAATACTATTCGGGAGGGAGTTATGAAATTTTAACCCAGCAACACTAAAAGAACATAATGTTTTTCATTTATAGCCCATCCTAGTTGCCTTTGAGAAGGTGATGGCCAGTTGCTTTTTGAACTCCTGCAGTACACATGCTGTGTATTGACCCATAACGCCATTCAGGAGGGAATTTAGGATTTTGACCCAGAGACAGTGAAAGAAGAGTGATATATTTCCACCTCAGGATAGTGAGTGGCTTGGAGGGGAGCTTGCAGGTGGTGGTGTTCCCAGGAATCTGCTCACTTGTCCTTCTAGGTGGAAGTTTGGGTTTGAAAGGTGCTGATTAAGGATCTTTGGCAAATTTCTGCAGTGCATCTTGTAGATACTGTTTCTACAGAGCGTCAGTGGTGGAGAGAGTGAATGCTTGTGGCTATGGTGCCAGTCAGTGGCTCCTTTGTCCTGGGTGGTGTCAAGCATCTTGAGTGTTGTTGGAACTGCAAGTGAGGAGTATTCTATCACACTGCTTACTTGTAGATGATGGACAGGCTTTGGGGAGTAAGGAGGTAAGTCTCTAACCTGCTCATGTGGCCACTGTGTTCATGTGGTGAGTCCAGTTGAGATTCTGCTCAACCCCAAGAATGTTGACAGCAATAGACACAGTAATGGTAAGGGACAGTGGTTAGATAATCTCTTATTGGAGATGGTCATTGCCTGGCATTTGTGTGACACATATGCTACTTGTCAGTTATCAGACCAGATTAAAATATTATGCAAATCTTGTTGCAGTTGAACATGGACTGCTTCAGTGTCTGATGAGTCATATATGGTGCTGAACATTTTGTAATCATCAGCGAACATCTTCACTTCCGACCTTGGAGGGAAGACCATTGATGAAACAGCTGAAGATGGTTGGACTGAGTACTTTACTCTGAGGAGCTCCTGCAGAGATGTTCTGGAGCTGAGATGATTGACCTCTAACAATCAGAGCCAACTTCCTATGTGCCAGGTATGATTCCAACCTGTTTGCCCCCAGAACCCATTGATTCCAGTTTTGCTCGGGCTCCTTGCTATTACACTGGATAGAATGTAGCCTTGATATCAGGGTCTCATCTCTGGAATTCAGCTTTCATCCATGTTTGAACCAACAAGGCTGTGATGAAGTCAAGATATGAGTAGCTCAGGCAGAACCCAAACTGGGCATCATTTACAACACAGGAGCAGGCCCTTCGGCCCTCCAAGCCTGTGCCGATCCCTATCCTCTATCTAAATCTGTCGCCTATTTTCTAAAGATCCATATCCCTCTGCTCCCTGCCTATTCATGTATCTGTCTAGATACATCTTAAATGACACTATCATGCCTGCCTCTACCACTTCCACTGGCAATACGTTCCAGGTGCCTACCAACCTCTGCGTAAAGAACTTTCCACATATATCTCTCTTAAATATTTCCCTTCTCACCTTGAACTTGTGACCCTTAGTAATTGAGTCCCCCATTCTGGGGAAAAAGCTTATTATCCACCCTGTCTATACTTCTCATGATTTTGTAGACCTCAATCAGGTTCTCCCTCAACCTTTGTCTTTTGAATGAAAATAATCCTAATCAGCTCAACCTTTCTTCATAGTTAGTGCCCTCCGTACTAAGCAACATTCTAGTGAACCTCTTCTGTACCGTCTCCCAAGCATATGGCAACCTGAACTGTATGCAGTATTCCAAATGTGGCCGAACCGAAGTCCTATACAACAATAACAAGACCTGCCAACTCTTGTACTCAATACCCAATCTGATGAAGGAAAGCATGCTGTCTATCTTCTTGACCACTCTAATGAACTGTATTGCCACCTTCAGGGTACAATGGACCAGAACACCCAGATATTTCTGTACATCAATTTTCCCCAGGATTTTCCATTTACCCTATAGTTTGTTCCTGAATTTGATCTTCCAAAATGCATCACCTCACATTTGCCTGGATTGAACTCCATCTGCCATTTGTCCACCCAACTCTTCAATCTATCTATATTCTGCTACATTCTCTGACAGTCCCCTTCATTATCTGCTACTCCACCAATCTTAGTGTTACCTGCAAACGTGCTAATCAGACCACCTATACTTTCCTGCAGATCACTTATGTATATCACAAACAACAGTAATCCCAACACGGATCCCTGTGGAACACCACTGGTCACAGTTCTCTATTTTGAGAAACTCCCTTCCACTACTACTTTCTGTCTCCTGTTCCCCAGCCAGTTTTCTATCCATCTAGCTAGTACACCCTGAACCGCATGCGACTTCACCTTCTCCATCAGCCTACAATGGAGAACCTTATCAAGTGCCTTACTAAAGTCCATGAATATGACATCCAAAGCCCTTCCCTCATCAATCAACTTTGTCACTTCCTCAAAGAATTTTAATTGGTAAGACATGACCTTCCCTGCACATATTGCCTATCACCGATTAGCCCACTTTCTTCCAAATGTAAATGAGGGACCTCAATTATCTGAAGGACACGGGTGAGGAGAGTTTTGTTCAGTTAATCAAATTGCAGGTAAGATACTTTAGCTGAGCATTGGGGCCTTGTGATCTTGCCGGATAATCCGATATTCGGATAATTGACTGCTAGATAATCGAGGTTCCTCTGTACATCCTATCCCTCAGTATCTTCTCTAACAGCTGCCTATCTCTGATGTCAGGCTCACTGGTCTATAATTACCTTGATCATCCCTGCTACCCTTCTTAAATAATGGGACAACATTAGCAATTCTCCAGTCTCTGGGACCTTCACCATTTCAAGGATGCTGCAAAGATATCTGTTAAGGCCCCTGCTATTTCCTCCCTTGCTTCCCTCAGTAACTTGGGATAGATCCCATCCGGATCAGGGAACTTGTCCACCTTAATGCTTCTTAGAATACCCAACACTTCCTCCCTCCTTATGCAGACTTGACATAGAGTAATCAAACATCTATCCCTAACCTGAACATCCGTTATGTCCCTCTCCTTGGTGAATACCGATGCAAAGTACTCATTAAGAATCTCACCCATTTTCTCTGACTCCAGGCATACCTTCCCTCCTTTGTCCTTGAGTGGGCCAACCCTTTGTCTAGTTACCCTCTTGCTCATTTTATACAAATACATGGCTTTGGGATTTTCCTTAACCCTGTTGCTAAAGATATTTCATGACCCCTTTTAGCCCTCTTAATTCCTCATTTCAGATTGGTCCTATTTTCCTGATATTCTTCCAAAGTTTTGTCTGTTTTCAGTCATCTAGATCTTATGTATGCTTCCTTTTGCCTCTTAGCTAGTCTCACAATTTCACCTGTTATCCATAGTTCCCTAATCTTGCCATTTCTAAACCTCCTTTTCATGGGAACATGTCTGTCATGCATTCTAATCAACCTTGCTTTTAAAGCTTTTCACATATCAAATGTGGGTTTACCTTCAAAGAGATGTGCCCAATCCACATTCCCCAGCTCCTGCCAAATTTTGCTATAGTTGGCCTTCCTCCAATTTAGCACTCTTCCTTTGTGGCCACTCTTGTCTTTGTCCATGAGTATTCTAAAACTTATGGAATTGTGATCACTATTCCCAAAATAATCCCGGACTGAAACTTGAACCACCTGGCCAAGCTCATTCCCCAACACCAGTTCCAGTAAGGCTCTTTCCAGAGTTGGAGTATTTACATGTTGCTCTAGAAAACCCTCCTGGCTGCTCCTCACAAATTCTGCTCCATCTAGACCTCTAACACTAGGTGAGTGACAGTCAACGTTGGGAAAATTAAAATCTCTCATCAGCACTACCCTGTTTCTCCTAGATCTTTCCATAATCTGTTTGCATATTTATATCTCTATCTCACATTTGCTGTTGGGAGGCCTGTGTACAGCCCCAACATTCTAAGCTCTGCCCATATTGCCTCACTGCTTGAGTCCTCCTTGGTGCCCTCCTTCAGCACAGCTGTGATATTGCTCCATGTCATGGTGATGTGGTTTTGAGGGAAACCTGCAGGTCATGGTGTCCCATTGTATCCACTGCCTTTGTCCTTATAAGCTCAAATATCTTGCATTTTCTTCTCAGTAGAACAATTCAAGCCTTCATTTGATCCCTAACAATCAAGCCACCCAGGTGTGCTGTCAGTCAGACACATATTGGAAATGCATCTTACTCATTTACCTTAAACCTAAAGCTATAGTCTCAAAATATAATCATCATGTAAACAAGTAAACATAGACTGAAAATTGTTGTTGATTCGCACTGAGATCATCTGTCCCTTGATCGAATATATTGGGAACCAATGCACAGCCAACATCACAAATCTGGGTAGAGGGCGAACTGTGAGGAGGGTGCAGAGATGCTTCAGTATGACTTGAGTGAATGGGTAAATCCATGGCAGATGCAGTAGCATATGGGTAACAGGAGCACGAGGGAGGAATAGTATTGGAATGGCAATAGATTACAAAAGCGGTATGTGTAACATGATCTGGGTGTCTTTGTATACCAGTTACTGAGAGTCAGTACATGGGTGCAGCATGCATCAAAGACTGCAAACGCTATGCTGGGCTTCATTGCGAGAGGATTCAAATATAGGAGCAGCAAAGTCTTGTTGTAATTGTATAGGGCCTTGCTGAGACCACACCTGCAAGCTTTGGTCTCCTTAACTGCAGAAGGATGTTCTAGCTCTGGTGGGAGTGCAGCAAAGGTTAACCAGACTGATTCCTAAGGGGGCCGGACTGGTGTATGAAGAGGGGCTGGATCCGTTAGGAATATGTTCCCTGGAGTTTAGAAGAATGATAGGAGAATTTCGTAGAAATCTATAAAATTCTAAGAGAACTAGACAGGGCAAACTCAGGAAGGATGCTATCGATGACTGGGGTGTCCAGAACCAGGGGTCACAGTCGAAGATTTTGGGATGGGCCATTAGGACATAGATGAAGAGAGATTTCTTCACACAGAGAGTGATGAGCCTGTGGAATTCACAGAAAGCAGTTGAGGCTAAAACATTCAATGTTTTGAAGAAGAAGATAGAACAGAACTCTTAGGGCTGAAGGGATCGAAGGGTCATGGGAGAAAGTGGAAACAGGGATGATCTGTTATGATCATGCTTACTGGAGGAGCAGGTTCAAAGGGCTGAATGGCCTACTTCTGCCCCTATTTTCTATGTTTCTAATCCTGGCCTCAGATCAAAAGGATACAGAAACATGGTGCTGAGAACAATCAACACTCTTCATGTCACAAAGCTCAGAAATCCACAAACAAAAGATATGGATTCAGCAAAATCTATCATGGAATCCGTCCAGTTTCAGATCTAGTTCCCACCACTACAGAAAGTGCTATTAAAGCAAATCTAAATTCAGCGCTGTCAGGCAGAAATTGGCAAACTACCTTCAGTTTCCTTACATGCCTCAGGTCCTCAGTTAACTCACTGATTAATGACTTTTATATGTGCTTCAGTGCCTGTAAAATCATAATGGTGTATTGGTTGGTGTTTTAAATATAACTTTTAATAAACATTACTCTTCTTCTTGTAACTAGTCTGCTGTTTTTCTGCAGAATTTATTTTGTCAATTTGTTTACTCTATTATTGCTACATGTTGGCATTTGATTACTTAGTTTACATTGGAAAATTCATATATAAGTCACATTGCAATTCAGCCTATGATCTGTGATCGTGTCTCTTGAATAACATACTATGATCATCCTTGTATATTGAACAGTGGCATGGGTAAACAGTCACAAATGTTCAAGCACGCCAACTATGTTGAAAATACAATTATGTTTCTTGAATAAACAGTATTGTTTATCGTACAGGACAGCTCTTCCAAATCTGGCTTCTTGTTCAGTCTGAATTCCACTAACACCACCATTGGCAGTCATACCTTCAGCTGCCTGGGCTTTTAGATCTGAAAAACCTTTCTGGAATCTCACCCTCTTGTCTTCCATTCGTCACAGAGTCATACAGCATGGAAACAGACCCTTCAGTCCAACCAGTCCATGTTGACTGTTATCTCAAACTAAACTGGCCCCACCTGCCTGCTCCTGGCCCATATCCCTCCAAACCTTTCCTATTCATGAACTTGTAACAAATGTCCTTTAAACATTGCAAGTGTACCCACATCTACCACTTCCCCAGGACGTTCATTCTACCCACAAACTCTCTGCGTAAAAAAATTGCCCCTCATGTTTTTTTTAAACCTCTCTCCTCCCACCTTAAAAATGTGAACCCCAGTCTTGAAATCCTGCATCCTGGGGAAACGACAGTTAACATTAGCCCTATCTATACCCCTCATTGTTTTATATACTTCTGTCAGACTGCCCCTCAACCTCCTACGCTCCAGTGAAAGAAAGAATCCCAGCCTACCCAGTTTTCTTTTTATATCTCAAACTTTCCATACCTGACGACATCATCTGAGCCCTCTCCAGCTTAATAATATCCTTCCCATAACTTTTGGTCTTTGACATAAGCTTTTGCCACCTAATATTTCCTAATCCGACACAGTGTCAATTTCTGTTGGACGGAACGTTCGTGAAGCACCTAGGAACTGCTTACTTTGTAAAATAGCAAGTTGTTGTTGGTTTACTGTTCTGCAACCAAAAGGAAACTATTTCCAAAGTGTCAGAAATAAAACTTCACTGAAAATAGAAATGTACAATGGCCTATTGAATTGATGTCGTCCAATTTAAGCTAAGATCTAAAGTTAAAATTATTCCCGGTATATGGAAAGACAAAAGAACACTGCCATCTGATTCACACTGAGGATCAGGGAAAATTTTGTGAAACTTATTTTCAAGGTTTTTTTTAACTGGGCGAAGTTAGAGTCCACCTTTTCAGGGAAGGAACATTTTTGACCTGCCCCTTTGACCTTTTCCTGCTTCATCCTTTCTTATATTTTCTATTCCACCGAGCTCATCTGTAGTTTTAAAAATGTCCCTGCGCTAAACGCAGAGGCATAACACTGCCTTTTTCACAATAATTATCAAAGCGTCTAAAACAAATTAACTGTGGGCTAATAGCACCTCCGTGTGGTGGTCTCCGTAAACACACTTTGTGGTGTGGTATGTTCTGCAAAGGACCCTGATCCTATGCCCCTTCACTGACAGGTCAGATTACCTAATGGTGACGGGGATGTGCTCTGGGAGGACTGGGGTATGTGCTGATAATTGGAAGGAATAAGTGAAAGCAATCAAAAACTGAACCTGTAGAAGTGACACTTTCCCTCCATTGTGGTGCAAGATCCTGGTCATGGAGTGCAAGGTGCTTCTGTGTTGCTATACATGATGCAGACTTGGCCAGTACCTCAGCCCTCTGCCATGACAATCACCAGAGTCATCTTCAACCTCAACATAAGGTTAAAAAGAACCAGCTCCCCCAGGATGTGACATACAAATCTCTGGAAAATGTTGTGGGGTGGGGGGAATGAAATGTCAGCGACATCCTAATGCTCATTGTTTTGTGCAGCTACATCAAGTTGGGTAGTGCTCATTATCTTCAGCTTCCTATTTCCCTCTTAAGCTTTAATTGTCTTGTGGTGCAGTGGTACCACAGACCAGAAGACCTTCAGCACTTTACTTTGATGCTCAGAGACATCTAACTTGCAGCTTCTGACAGCTCATTTAGTGCTCAGAGACACATGCATCTCCCCAAAATGTATTTTCTAGCCCTTAGTTTTGTGCTCAAACACTCACTACATGTTTACTCAGAGGTTACCAGCCTCTGGTGCTTGCTTTCCTTTTTACTGCAGAGGTAGATATAGGCAGCCTGTCCTGGGGGGGGAGTAGTGAGCAGCCAAGGGCTGGATATGCTCTGGTACCACACCACATCAGTATCACACCATGAACAACAGCTTACACAAAAACTGAAGTCTTTTACACCAGTCCAGAGGATTGTCCAAGGTCACTCAGGCTCCTCATCCTACCAGAGTCTGGAGAGCTGCGTTCTTTCGGAATGGTGATTGGGCTACATCAATCCTAAAGGGAAAGTGTGAGCAGTCTGGGAATTCCAGGGAGACCAGTCCAAGGCTCAACCATGCTCAGTTGGGTCAGTCAGGGGTCTGGGGTCAGTTAAGGGCAGTCTTGGGAATTTGCTCAAGAATGTTCAGGGGCCTCTTCAAAGAACAGTTGATGGAGTCCTGGGGAAAGCAGGCAACTAAAATCTGGAATATTTTTCATTGAACTGGCTCACTAAAAGAATGATTGCAAGTGAAAAGGGGGTAATGCAAGATAGAAGGGTGAGACCTCATAGATCATAGAATCATAGAATCGCTACAGTGTGGAAGCAGGCCATTCAGCCCATCAGTTTCACACTGACCCTCTGAAGAGCATCCTATCCGACCCACCCTCCTACCCTATCCCTGCATTTTCCAAGACTACCAAATCTAGCTTGTACATCCCTAGATACTCTAGGCAATTTACCATGGCCCATCTATCTAACCTGCATATGTTTGGACATCTTTCGATGGTGGAGGGGACTGGGAGCTGCAGGAGGAGGAATGGAAACCCTGATCTTTACGTAGAGAAGGTGTGATGCCAAAGTAGGGTATAGCAATTTGCCTAGCCATAGGTTCTGTGGGTGAAGTGGGGATTTTGATAGTTAAGTAGTACAGTCTGATCTGATATCATGTGATAATTCCATTCCCATGTGATCCCGTTGCAGCACCATTTAAACCAATGGGTCTTGAATCGTTTTATAGTGTGAGATATTGTATTAGGCTGTCTTTATTAACTCACTCACCAGGTATTGTATTCATTAATACCGTGTTCCTGTTCATCCATTCATAATCCTTTACTAACCCATTATTTACTATAACACATGAGGCAGCAGTGCTAACCACTGAGCCACCACAGGTGCCTTGGGCTGTGAGGCAGCAGTGCTAACCACTGAGCCAGCCTTATTGAAAACACTGGGTGCAGTGTCCAGTAGTTCTGCTGCTTTTAACTCTCTTAAAGGTACACCCACAATGTCATAACAGTCGTCAATGTATCTGACTCTGACACTACTGCTGGCAGTGCATTCCATGCACCCACCACTCTCTGTGTAAAGAACCTAACTCTGACATCTCCCCTAAACCTCCCTCCAGTCACCTTAAAATTATGCCCCCCTAGTGATAGCCATTTTGACCCTGGAAAATAGATTCTGGGTATCCACTCTATCCATGCCTCTCATCATCGTGTGCACCTCTGTCAAGTCACCTCTCATCCATCCTCACTCTATTGAAAAAAGCCCTTGCTCCCTCAACCTTGCTTCATAAGTCATGCCCTCCAGTCCAGGCAGCATCCTGGTAAATCTCCTTTGCAACCTCTCTAAAGCTACCACACTCTTTCTATAATGAGGTGACCAGAACTGAACACAATATCCCAAGAGTGGTCTAACCAGGGCTTGATAGAGCTGCAGCATAACCCCATGGCTCTTAAACTCAATCCTCATGCCAATGAAAGCCAATACGCCATATGCCTACTTAACAATTCTATCAATTTGGGAGGAAACTTTGAGGGATCTGTGGACATGGACCTCAAGATCCATCTGTTCCTCCACACAGCCAATAGTCCTGCCTTTAACCTTGTATTCTGCACTCAAATTCAACCTTCCAAAATGGATGACTTCACACTTTTCCAGGTTAAAATCCATCTATCACTTATCAACCCAGCCGAGCATCCTGTCAATGTCCCATTGCAACCTACAACAACCCTCCACACTATTCACCACTCCACCAACCTTCATGTCACCGGCAAACTTACTAACGCACCCTTCCACTTGCTCATTCAAGTCATTTATAAAAATCCTGAAGAACAAAGCCGATCCCTGCGGAACACCACTGGTCACCAAGCCCAAGGCTGAATACATTCCATTTACTACCACCCTCTGTCTTCTATGGGCCAGCCAATTCTGCATCCAAATGGCTGGATTTCCCTGTATCCCATGCCTCCTTACTTTTTAACTGAGCCTACTGTGGGGAACCTTATCATTGCTAAAATCCATACACATAACACACTGATAAAGGTAGAACAGTAGTTGTGATGGCACATCCTCAAAGAATTCAATAAGGTTTGTGGACATTACCTGCCCCTCACAAAGCCATGCTGATTATCTCTAGTCAAGCTATGGTTTTCCAAGTAATCATAAATCCTGTCTCTCAAGATCTAGACTCTTAGTGGAAAAGACCTTAGCTATTCATCCTATCTATGCCCCTCATGATTTTATAAGTCTCTGTAGGATCACCCTCAGCCTCCAACACTCCAGTGAAAGAAGTCCCAGCCTAACTAGCCTCTCTTTATAACTTAAACCTTCGAGTCGCAGTAACATCCTTGTAAATCTTTTTTGCAGTTTAATAACATCCTTCATATCGTAGGGCAACCAGAATAGTACACAGTACTCCAAAAGTGACCTCACCAATATTTTGTACAGCCTTGACATGAAATCCTAACTCGTGTACTCAATATTCTGATCAATGAAGGCAAGGGAGCATGGCTAGTCAATTGCAACATGTAAAATCCTTGGGATGTCTGAAAAGATTGCTAATCGCTCACATGGATATGACATAATGAAGTCTAACAATGGAAAAAGACACTAGAACAGACATTTCAAGAGTATGCGTGGAGATACATTTGCAACCACACAGAGGTTATTATGTGTCAGCTATTCATCTCCACTGTCTTCCAGTGCATGTAAGTGTAAGCCCAACTTGAGCAGCTGGTGTGGAGTGGATCTGCTGTGTAGTTGGCCTGGAAGACTTGGCCAGTTACCCCACAAGGAGCATTTAGCTTCTGAGAAGTCAGGCCTGCTGACCTACATGCTTTTGCCCATATGCAGGCTCAATTTGGGGACTTCTGCAGATTTTAGCATCGTAGGCAAAGAGAAAATGGAGGGTCTGAGCATTTCTGGATATCCTAAAATGAAGCTTCTGTGCCCTGTGTATGGCTCCTTCTAACTATGGTCACAACAGACAAGAGCACAAAAAAGTTTATTAGATTGATTAGACATTGACGTGTCCTCCATCCCCACCTCTTCTCTGGCTAGATCCAGAATATTGTCCTCATTGGAAGTGAGAAAGCTGATACCTGCCATCAACCTGCCATTGCGACATATGTGACAATGCTGCCTCTTTAACAAGGACATTTTGTCCTTGTTTTTTTTCTCAAGAGGGGTTGTAAAGGCAGAAGTGTCAATGTGTCTGGAAGTGGCTACTTTAAATAATGCCAGGAGTGTGGTAGTTTTCCCAGTTCAAATTTTTTCTAGCTTGGTTTGTTTTAGCAGGCAGTCAAAAACTGCTGGTAGCAGAGAAGCTGTTAAACAAGAAAAAGGTTCAATACAAGTTTTTTGCCCGACTCTTCTTCCTGAAATCTCTCCTGCCTGTATGAACCTGAGTTTGAATTAACCATTTGCCAAGGGGTGTGTTTTTGGGATGTTGTGGGTATTGGAACAGTTCCTTCATTAAGTTGCATCGTTAAGTTGCAATTTCAAGTTGCAATTTGGGTTTCCAAATAGTTAAGTTATTCTAAATTCTGTTTTCTTTTGTTCGTGTTTCAATTATAGTGTGTAAATAAATTCTGTTTTCCTTTAAAATAAGAAAAAGTTAGCGTCTGCATTACCTTCCTAAAGCATTTTGGGGGTCTGGCCTGGTTCATAACACGCAATAGTGTCTAAGCAGTATAACAGCCACTCACTTAGAAATAAAGCAGTTTGCTCCATTTTTCACCCCTTAGGTTCACACTTAGATCTGGATAAATCAGCGAACGTGATCAGCCTATCTGAATAGATTAGAGTTGAAGGTAATTGAACATAGAATGCAAAATGTTTTGGTCAAAGAACTATCATTTTTTGACATCTCTGCTTATTAAGCAAAGTATGTAGCATGAAACTAGCATTTATGAAAATAAATCCACTTTCAGAATCTTATCGGTTGACAGTGGTTCAGTGGTTAGCACTGCTGCCTCACAGCAACAGGGACGCATATTCTTCCCATGTCTGCAAGGGTTCCTCCAAGTGCTATTGTTTCATTCCCACAGTCCAAAAATGTGCAGATTAAGTGGATTGGCCATGCTAAATTGTTTGTAGTGTTCAGCGATGTGAAGGCTCAGTGGACTGGCTATGGGAGATGTGGGGTTACAGGGATAGGGTCTAGTTAGAATGGTCTTCTTGCCCTGCAGATTGTAGATTTTCTTTACTACAATGGATTTAAAATTTCACTTTCTCCATTTGAAGAGTAAGTTTATAACAGTAATGCATGGGACAATTGGTACTGTCAGGCTGTTTGATGTAGACTATGATACCTTGAACGGATAGTGGTGAAGGTGGAGTGACATAAAAACCCTTTTGTATATTGGATTATATGCTAATATGTGACAACTAAAATGAAGCCAAATAATAAAACAGATAAATGATAAACAAATTGTGAAAATTTGGAGAGGACCAAACATCAAAACAACAGCCATTGTAGCTGAAAGGTTAAAACAAAACACTTAAAAGTTTTTATACTCATCACAGAACTTTGCTATTACAAAACCAATGTTAGAGAGTGGACTGTCACTCTCTCATTTGATCATTCTACTGGTCTCACCATCAATTCAAATGCTTTTCCCCAGGTACTGCTATGACCAATTATCTATATTAGGTTTAGCATAAGAATATCACCAACGAAGTTTATTTAATAAACAACAACATTATTGACTTATTGTGAAAACAGGATTTATTTGGCAAAAATATAAAGTCGATTCAAACACTTTTTAAAAAGGAAAGTACAAATATTTACACTTCTACATACCATCTACATATGTATGCACAAACACCAATTACAAGACAATATTATTTTCTCTGCAGAGACTGACTTTGAAAAAACACTGACCATTTGTTGTTAGTTATTGAAGGAAAAAGGAATAAGGCATGAAATGTTCAGGAGGATTTGTCGTCAGCAACGTAGCACATCCTGACAGGTTCACAAAAATAGCCAACTATTAGTAGGACACTTGAAGAGTCACCTTATTCAGGAATTGTTGAGAATCCAAATGCTTTTCAGGAGAGCAGCAGCATCAGATTTTCAGGTATCACAATGAACTCTGAAAGGCGAAAGGCAGAAGTTGAGCTCGGTAGCTTGTTTGAAAAGTTCCTGATCTTTTTGTGAGAAAACTTCAGGTTTATTTTCAATCTTTTCAAATGAACTACAATTCACTATCTTTTAAACATCAACCCCCTAAAATAAATAAAATAATGAAGCATCCTAATTGCTATGTCTGAAGGAAAATTTATAAATCATGCTGAATCTTAGGGTTTCCAGTGCAAGCCTTGGCAAATCTTAATTAACTTGGTTAAAAGTTTTTCCATTTTGAAAGTATACTCAGTGGAGAAATTCTCAAGCATGTAATTTTCAAATAAAGTTAATTATTGTGTCCGTAATGATTTCCATCCTGTCAAGATCTTGGTGCATACACCTCTGTAAAATTGCCATCCTCTGGTTTTGCCTCCCACAACACCAACTGCATCGATATCTGTGCCATGTAATCAAGGAGGATATTTCCAGAACTCTCCTTGTGAATCACCCATGTTCCAAATTTTCACATATTCTTATATCCTCAATTATTCTTGCCAGGTACTGAGTCTCATTTTCCCATAATTGTGGCCTCAGGTAATTTGATACTGTCCTGTTGGACTGAATTCAAACTTGACATTCAACTTTCAAAATCCCTGTCTTATTTTCAACAGTCTCCAGTTCCAGTTCAACTTTGATGTCCAACTCTCATCTCCTGTTTCTTCCATTGCATCTTTACCAGCACAGCTTTCATTGGTTCTCAGTAGTAATCTTTAAAAATCTCTCCCTAAAACTTTCCATATTTTTAATTCTCACCATCAGCTTCAAAGCAATTTTTTTCCATTTGTTTCTCATTTGTCTGCACAGAGATTAGCACTGGTGCCTCAAGTTTATATAATTTACACCCATGACTTGCTTTAAGGGACAGAAAGTACAGTTTCTAAGTTTGCTGATGACACAGAAATAGGCCAGAAACTAAGTTATGAAGGCAACAAATGGCGGATAAGTGACTGGGAGAAGATCTGCCAAATGAAGTATGAGAGAAAAAAAGAATTACGCTGTCAAAATGGTGAAAGATTGCAGAGTTCTGATATGCACAGGGATCTGGGTATTCTTGTGTATGAATTGTAAAAGATTAGCATACAGAAAACAACAATGAAATAACTGCACAGATGCAGGTATCCTGTCATAAATTTGACCTTTATTTACATGTGCATCATACATGTACTCTGACCAGCCAGCTCAAAGCCAGCCATTAGAGTGAGAAGACTTTCTGAATCTCATTTTTTATTTATTTTGTTAAACAGTTCGAAATACAGTTGACAATAAGCAGTAAGCAGCAGTTCACAAAAAAAAAACTATACAGGGGAAAGGGCAGCAAAGCCACACCCCAAACCCCACCATTCAACCTGTTTCCAGGGAGATGAGGACAAACCTCAAATCCCACTTCCAGTCATCACAGATAACAGTGACAAACACAGACAAGACGGTGCAATCAAATGAGAAACAGTGCAGAGAACACAGACCCAATATAGCTATAACAGATACCTGACAGCCGTCCACACAACATACTGATCAGATCGTCCTTGGCTAGCCTTCCTGCAGGACAGTCATCGACCTAATCTCCCATTTTTATATTTTATTATTTTATTAAACAATTCACAGTTTACAAAACAATTAACATTAACAGCTGTATACAAAGAAACAGCAATTTTACAAGGGGGAGGAGCAGTATAGACAGGCTCCAAACACCCAGTTCAGCTAGTTTTCAGGGAAATGAGGACTAACCTCCAATCCCAGTTTCAATTACAAACAGTAACAATGACATTTGTACATATAAGACAGTCCAGTTACATAAAAAAAACAGTGCATACAATACAGACCCCCAGAAACCCAGCAAGCCCCCCCATCCCTCCCACCTTCCGACCACTCTAAGGCAGCCCGCTCCTACGCACCTTCCGGCTCTCTATCCACCCCATGCCCCTTCCAGTTCTCTTTCCACCCTGACAGACCTTTTGACCACCTCTAGTACAGCCCGCCCCGGTAACCGCCCAGGTAATGGTGCTGAGGATGGCCTACCCACCTTCCGGCTTCACCAACCACCCTCAGCACCTTCTGATCACCTCTAAGACAGCCGGCCCCGGTACCTGCCCAGGGTGACAGCGGTCAAGATGGCCTACCCACCTTCTGGCTTCACTAACCACCCTCAGCACCTTTCAACCACCTCTAGGACAACCTGCCCCGGTACCCACCCGGGGTGACAGTGCTGAGGACGGCCTACCCACCTTCCGTTCTCAGTCTGCCACTATGTACCAATGGGATCTCACCCACCTCGATGCGCCGTCCAGCCAATGGGCTATCCTGACACACCTTCTGACTACCTCTAGGACAGCCTGCCCCTTCCCCTGGAATTACACTGTGCAGGGCAGCCCACAAGCCTTCTGGATCTCAGTCTGCCCCTACACTCCTTCTTGCTCTTGGCTGCTCTGACATTTTTTGACCACCTCTAGGACAGCCTGTCCCAATCACCCTTTCTCAGGACGACAGTGCCCAAAACAGCCTACCTATCTTCTGGCTCTCGGGGCGACTGGCATCAGGGTGGCCTACCCACCCTCCAGCTTTTGGGACAGCCTACCAACCTTCAGGTTCACAGGATGGCCTACCCACCCTCCAGCTCTCAGGGTGACAGCTTTCAGGACGACCTATGAGCATCCCAGCTCATAGTAAGGCCTGCCAAACCCAGGGACACACAAGACAGTGCAGGTGACGACCCCAACAAACCACATGACAGAGTTAATTATCTACAAACAGAGTCCTTTCTGATACATAGAGTCAATTAGCATAGACAGTTCTCTTCAAAATGTAGAGGCCATTCCCAGGAACAGAGTCCACTCCAGTATACAAAGTGCATTGTCAGAAATGGAGTCCATTCCAAACTGCAGAGTCTGTTGCTAAAAACAGAGTCCACAACTGAGGGCAGAGTCCACTCCCGAAGGCAGCAAATGCACACCCGACAGCACACAGGTGTTCAATCTCCATGGAGTCCTGGCCCATCCTTGGAGAACCAGGCCCACTCCCAGGAACACAGTATAATGTAAAGCTGCAGTTAACTCACAGGGGTTTGGTCCACTCCTGAATGAAAGGTCTTCTCCTAAACTCCAAGATACAGCAAGTGCTCACCTCCCAGCACACACACAGGTGTTCAGTCTTCAGAGGCCTAGTCCCAGGGCTAGGCTTCCGCACAGGAACAGCTCTTCTGGTAAGATGTATTTCTTCACAAGAGCTCAGTCCAAACACCAAAAAACAGTGAAGAAAACAAAGAAAAACAAAGAAAACTAGAGTCCAAGGGCTGTGCCCTGCCTCAAAATCGACATTGTCTTTTTCTCAAAAGTGAAAGAGAAAAAAAGAGTAACATACAGGCTGTAAACAGCCAGTGAAACAACAACCCCCTAATGAGAACTGAGTTACACCTGAAACACATTGCGTGCATCAGGAGTTTAGAAATCAGTCCTCACTAAAGGAATACCAGTTAACAAACTGGCTAAATAATTCAGCCAGTTCAGGAATCAGAATCTGAGGTAAATAGATTTGTGTTAAGAATAGGGTTAAGAGGTTACCAAAGGCAGGAATGTGGAGGAATCAGATCAATCATGATCTTGCCAAATGGTGGAGCAGACTCAATGATCTCATGTGTTTATCTCATATGTTCATATGAATTCAAAAGTCTGGGACCTATGTTGCTAAAGACATTCTGCTGAAGATTTTATTAGTTATAGAAACCGCCTCAATTTATTTCTATAGAACAGAAATAACCTACTTTTGCAGGATGCCAATTCAGTTTTTCATCAGTTCCTGTTCATTTTAGTTCAGCTTTTGCAAAGATGGACTGAGTCAAATGATGTGAATTGATCACCCCAGTATAGAAACTTCAGGCTAATTCATACTGAGCACCTTTCCAAGAAATGTGAATAGCAAGACCACACCATTAACAACGATTACGTTTATCTAAGGGCTGATCTCAGTCATCTGCAGGGTTAAACCAGGCATCAAGCCTTCAGATCAGGCGACCCACTTAAATATAAGGAATCCAAGTATGACCTTCACAGAGCCATTAAGACAACCAAGGACCAATACCGATCCAAACTAGAGACCCAGTCAGACACCCAGCGACTATGGCAAGGACTGAATGACATAACAGGTTCTACAAAGAGACAATGCAAGGTAGCAGATGATGACACATCCCTCCCAGATCGTCTCAACACCTTCTAGTCCCGACGAACCTATCCCAACAATCACTGCACCAGAGGTCAAATCAGTTTTCCTTTGTGTGAATCCAAGGAAAGCAATGGGAGCAGACAGAGTACCAGGCCACGCACTCAGAGCACATGCAGATCAACTGGCAGAGGTCTTCTTGGACATCTTCAACCTCTCTCTGCAGCTGGCTGCTGTCCCTGCCTGTTTCAAGAGGGCCAGCATCATCCCTGTGCCTAAGAAGGCTCATGCAGCATGTCTCAATGATACAACCCAGTGGCCCTAACTTCAGTTGTCATGAAGTGCTTTGAAAGGCTGGTCATGGCATTAATCAACTCCAGCTTCCCCACTACTCTTGACACGCTCCAATTTGCCTGTTGGACCAACTGTTCCATCTCAATGGCATAACACTTACCCTTCACTCCTCCCTAGAACATCTTGATACCAAAAACAGCTATGTATGAATCCTACTCATTGATTACAGTTCAGCCTTCAACACTATTATCCCCTCGAGACTGATCACTAATCTTAGTGATCTTGGACTAAGCCCCACTCTCTGCAACTGGATCCTCAGTTTCCTGACCCACAAGCCACAATCCGTGTAGATTTGGGACAACATTTCATCCTCACTAGCACTCAACATTGGAGACCCCCAGGTGTGTGTACTCAGCCCCCTACTGTACTCACTGTACACCCATGGCTGCATTGCCAAATACCAGACTAATGCCATTTACAAGTTCGCTGATGACACCACCATAGTTGGTCGAATCTCAGATGGTGATGAAACAGACTTCAGACGAGAGATGGAAGACCTGGAAAAATGGTGCACTGAGAACAACCTAGCTCTCGATGCCGGCAAAACCAAGGAACTCGTTATTGATGTCGGCAGGACGTTACTCATGCCCCCATACACATCAACAGCACAGAGGTAGAACAAATGGAAAGTGTCAAGCTCCTGGGAGTGGTCATCCACAACAAGCTTTCTTGGACTCTTCATGTAGATGCACTGGTTACAAAGGCCCAACAAAGTCTCTTCTTCCTCAGGCAACTGAGGAAATTTAGCATGACATTGAATACCTTTGCCAACTTTTACAGGTGCACTATCGAGAGCATTCTGTCTGGATGTATCATTACCTGGTATGGCAACTGTACCATTCAAGATCAGAGACAGTCACAGGAAGTGGTGAACTCGGCTCGGACAATCACAAAGGCCAACCTCCCATCTATTGGATCTGTCTACCAGGCCCGCTGTCAAGAAAAGGCCATCAGCATTCTCAAAGATCCATCCCACACTGGCAATGTTTTTCTACAACATCTGCCATTGGGGAGAAGGTAGAGAAGCCTGAACACATGCATCAGCCAGTTTCAAAACAGTTTCTACCCTACTGTTGTTAGAATATTGAATGGATGTACCTTTGTTTTTGTTTTTGCCGCTGTTGACCTATTATTCACTTATCTATGTGACTTAATTATGTGATCTGGCTGTATAGCTCGCAAGACAAAGCTTTTCACTGTGCTTTGGTACACATGACAATAAATTAAATTCAATTCAATTCAATGTTTGTGTGGAATGTCAATTATCACATGTAATTCTGAATCATGGAGTATTGTTACTGTGAACGCTGAGGTGCAAGTGAATAGAATTCCACTGCTTGACATTGTCATGTATTTATGGCCATATTTTAATTTTTTTCAAATGCATAATTTCATTATTAAATTATTTAAGGATTGTTCAACTGAAATTCTGAATGCATCTTTGGTCACCACAGGACGCGATGGATGTGGTTGTTCTGGAGAGGGTACAGAAAGTCTTCACCAGAATGTTGCCTGGGCAGGAACGAGTCAGCTATGAAGACAGACTAGATAGGTTGGGATTGTTTTCTTTAGAACAGAGAAGACTGAGGGAGATCTAAAAAATTTACCAAGGGATAGGAGTAAATGTTTCCTATTTGCAGGTGGCTCAATTACTGGGAAAAATCAGTAAAATTGGCAAATGACACATCGTGTCCAACTCAAATTGTACATTTCAAAATGGTCTAGCAATTGTTATAACTCTGTCATGGTAGGTAGGCATCGCAAGCATTTATTAACTGTCTCTGATTGCCCTTGAGAAGTTGTTAGCAAAAGGGATTTAAGGATAAATTGCTTCATCCAGAGAGTGGTGGCTATCTCAAACTCACTGCCAGAAAAGGGTGATAGAGGCTGGAGCCATTATGAAATCTAAGAGACATTTATATGAGCACATGAAAATCCCCATAACATAAAAATCACAGGGGACCAAGTCGTGGGAAATAGGATTAAAGTAGATAGGTATTTGATGACCAGTGCAGATTTGATAGACCGAAGGGCCTCTTTTCATGCTGAAATACCCTATGACTCTTTTTTACTTTTGGTTTATAAGATATTATTGTGGTTTGGGAAACTGCTTTTAAATTTGTCATACATGAAAGCAATCTCAGTTTGTATATTTTGTCAGATAGGCCTTGATTTACAGACTGAAGGGGAAATATTCTTATCTCAATGTGATGATGGCAAGAAGTTTTCATACCTGGAATTATGGTGCCCTGTCTACTTATCTCTTGAAGAGATGGACATAGAATCCCTACAGTGTGAAAGCAGGCCATTCAGCCCATCAAGTCCACACTGAACTTTCAAAGAGCATCTCACCCAGACTCACCCAATCCCTGCAACCTTGCACCTCCCATGACTAATCCACCTAATCCGCTCATTTTTGGACTGTGGGAGGAAACCAGAGCACTGGGAGGAAATCCACGCAGACACGGGGGAGAACATGCAAGTTCCACACAGACAGTCACCCAAAGGGTTGAATTGAATCCAGGTCCCTAGCACTGTTAGGCAGCAATTCTAACTATTGAGCCACCGCACTGACTATCCATAGTCATCTCATAAAAGGGTTTAAAGTTAAACTGTGAACCAGGGGAGGGCATAGGTGCAGTTTCAAGTTGACCTATTCATGAAACTTCCCCAGATCAAAGAAGCATTTTAAGGTAAACAGCAGAGCATTTTGAAGTATCTATGTGGCTTTCAGACCAAAGGGAAAGTTTGCTGTTTGAGATAATTAACTTGATTTTTTTATCTGACAACAGGTTAGGTGTATCATATCACCATGGAGATGATCTGTGGGGTTCAAAGGTGTTTTTTCACTACATCAAATGAGTCATCTATACCTAGCTTGGAGAAGGCAGAGAGAGAATCTTTGAGCAGACAGAACAAAGAACAGAGGGAGATCATGAACCAAGGCTGTTTCTGACTTTGAGTCACTCTACAAGCATGTGAGTAGGGTCTATGTTCAGATTGGGGAATTTCAAACTTTTAAGTTTTTGAAATAGGGCCAAAGGATTCTACTGCAGGAATGCCCAAAGAAGCTTTCAAGTTGGAACATAATTGGGAAAGGAAAGCAAACATATTAAGTGCTATGGAGCTGAGGAATACATCGGTTTGGTTCAAGAGATTTGAATGGACATCGAGTAACTAACGTAAAAAAAGGAGCTCTCCATTTTAAGTAAGAGTCGAATGGGCAGAGTATTGTTTGAAAATGTGGTTTAATGAATAAATGCTCGATCATTTTAATTTTTCTACAAAAAAATTGCATTCTCTTTAAAATGTGTGATCTTAGTTTATAATTGTGAAGGAAAAGTTCTTTTTGAACGTTACTAGTCTTGACCAAGATCCTAGCAAAATGATCAGCAGAAGGTTTATTAATCAGTTTTTCACATACAAACAATTTGCATTGCTGATAAATTGTTTATTTTTTAATATGATAAACATCAGAAATACTTGCAACACCACATAAATAAATATGAATAAATATTAAAATAAAGAGACCAACAAAGTGTTTTCTGTTACACACTATCAGACAGTAGGTTCCTTTGAATACAGCCTTCATAGAGCATTTAACCATAAATAAATTAATAAATACTATTCATAATTTTCATAAACTTTATATCCAATCTTTCGGCATTTCCACTGCCTCAGATATCAGTGTTCTCTTATGTAGGTCAATGAGACCATGGCTTGACTTCCTGCCAAAGAAATTGTGTTTAACTGTGTTAAATGTTGATGTGAAGATACCAGCATCAGCTGTTCCCACCCAAATGTTTGCAAGTCCTTATTTTGCTCATTATATCGCTCTGATGAGCTTATGAGAAATAAAGGTTCCTTGGAAGCTAGTGTTACAACCAATTACACACAAAAAATCTAATACAAATGCATTAATTGATGACAGAAAAAATGATTTCAAGTACTTTGCTTAACAGAATCAATCAATCAATAATTATGCCTCTCCATTTTGTTCATCTGAAGCATTTCAGTAAATCCTACCAGCAATCTTGCTTTATGTAGTAATGTATTTTAGCATTATCCACCTTTTTAAGTTTTAATGTAATTTAAGTATATTGATCTATCATAAAATTCCTCAGGAAGATAGTTACTTAATTTGTAATATAAACATTGGCATTCAAAAACTGAGCTTTGATTCTGAATCCAGCTCTCTCTCATTTTTAAATCAGAGTGTTTGTACATTACGGGCAAAAATGCGATCAATGTCTTAGTGAATGAGGTGCCATCTCAACCCTGAATCATTAAGCAACTGTGTTGTATCAACATTAATTCTGATAGCAGAGTCATTACGCTCCTTAAAAATTAATGAAATCCCTGCCCAGTCTGTCAAAGTGCTGCATAGCAGATTTCCCATTTGCTACAGACCCTGTTTCAAAGTTCCTGGGGAAGGTTTGTCCTGACAGGCTACTTCAAAGGCCGGGATGTCAAGGGGAAGTCAGAACCAGACTGTTCCAGATGGAAAACCTCAAGTCTGGAAATAAAACAGTCAGGGAGGAGAAGCAATATGAATTGCCAAACCTCCATGATGTTGAATTATTTAACAAAGTATTAACAAAGCTCACTCCGTTCCTTCTTCTCTAGAATTCTCTAGGAGTCTGTAGTTTTGGCTGAGTGGTTAAGGCAATGGATTAAAAAATCCCTCAGGATTCCCCATGCAGGTTGGTAATCCTGGAGACTACGTTTCCCCAACTTGCAGAATTTGTGGTCAGCTTAGGCCGAAGGGCCTGTCTCCATGCTGTGGGACGCTATGACTCTAGTTTTGGGGCTGTGAAGACTAGTATTTCATTTAGCCAGAGTGTGGTGGATAATTCTAAAATGCTGCCTTATTAGCAATGCTGAGTGTTTGAATCTAACATTTTACAACTAATAGAAGAAAAATTCATTTATGGATCATACATCATGTATGTTAAAATGTCTACACAAACAACTGTTCTTCGGACTTCATTCATAAATTTAGAAATATGATAGAAATTTGTAAAATATTAAGTTAACCTTTGCACTGGTGATTATGAAACTGCTGGCAAGAAAATTTCGGGAGGGTATTAGGCAAAGTAAGTAGCTTGCTTCTCCTCAGACACCTGTTTGCACTTGACACTGATTAACCACGATACAAAATTCTTAAATCTTTGTATGAATTTCTTGAATTCTAAATCCTTAGTTGAAACTGATGGACAATCAGAGTGATGATTCTGTAAATAGATTCAGAAGAAGGATATCGATTCAACATTTCATTCATTCGATGACACAACTATTTATTTCTACACTCTTCTATTGACACATTGAGATGGCAAATTATGCACAAGTTACCATTAAACAAATAGCTCTCCGCTATTTTGCACAAATGACTATTCATTATGAGTAAACTCAGGCTGCCTGCTAAGCTGTTTAACATTAAAAGGCAGCAAAGTCGAAATCCATCCTGTTCTCAAATCTCACATATACATTTGCACATTCCAGCTATGAGCTTGGGACAATGGACTAGAATGGAGACTCAGGCACGTTTTCCACTTTGTCTCTCCTTCAGCCATTGTCCCAATACAACTACTGCACTGAATAGCATCAAATAACTCAGAAATGCACCAGGATAGAACCTGAGCTTTTGTTTTACATGCGTGTCAAGTAATGGATCAATAATAAGCATGGTGGCTAAAACATTACTCAATGCATTATATTTAACCTACAGACACAATCACAATGACGTAAAAGATAAGTAGAAGGTATGGAGAGATTTATGAACAAATGTTTGCAAAGATAAATGAACTACGCAGAATTACCTTGAATATTTTCTTCAGAATGTTTAAATTTGAAGTTATTTTTATTAGAGCTTCATTTTCACTGTCCAATGAGTTTAGCCCTTTACGGAATATCTCAATTGATTTTTTAATGCAGTTTGCATCCTAAAAGAAAAAAAAAATCAGAAATTAGTATTTAATTATTGAAACCTAACATTCCATTGAAAATGAGACATACAATGGATGAAATTAGCTGCTAGTTTAAAATTGCCATTGTCTTTTTTATCTGATTCAAGCCACATTTTCCATGCATAAGAATTGGATGCCAATGCTTAAGTCAACACTTATTTCCCTACCCCAAATTTTCCAAGGCCAGGTAAGAGCCAACAGCATTGTGAGTCTGGACTCACCTGCAGATCAGACCAAGGAAGAATGGCAGATTTCCTTAACAAAGAAAATTGCTAAACCAGATTAGCCATTTTCAGTTCAGATCTTTTTTTAATTAAATTCAAATTTCACCAAGTTCCATATCCTGAGAACATTAGCCTGGAGGTTTGGATATGTGGGTGCATATTTCTACACTTCTTTAGATTGCTCATTATTTTATTTTTATCTTATTTTTATTAAGATGAGGGATGTTAATCCTCAAGCATACATTTTAGAAATTGGCTGTGCTCCCTGACTCACGTCTCATATACAGTACACTACTTGAGAGACCTAAATTTCAATTGAAATTGGATCCTTGGTCTTTTGTTCAATAATTTGGATAAGCAATTGGTTTTCTTCTTGTGATACCAGAGACAGTTTGCCTACTGCATTTGGTTCAAGTTGTGAACTTTGATTCACCAGGTAAACCCTAACAGTAGAAAATACAAAGTTGGGACACGGACATTGCAATTTCAGGTTGGCAATGCCACAGTTGAGTGCCTAGAAATTGTAAGCAGCATCTTTATAACCAGCCTGACGTGCAGATTGAATAAAGAAGATGATATGGCCCACTATTTGATATCACTTTGAAATCAAGAGCCGCAGTGGAACAGAGCAAACACTATCAATAGTGGTTTCGACATGAACAAAACATTTTAGCAAATAGATACCTTATCTATCAAAAGAGACATTATTATTTTGCAGTCATTTTGCAAAATAAAAATTCAGAGTTAAATGCCTGAGCAGTTTGAAAACTTCAAGAGTTTCTCAAAATAAATGTTAAATTCAGACTTATGTTGAAGACATAAAGAATAAATTTGCATACCCCAAACACGATCGGAGTTGACAGCTGTGTTGAATACTACAAAAGTAAAACATAAGTCCAGTTAGAATTCATTAACAAAGTACAGACAAGGAATTATACATTAAACAAATCCTGGCAGTTTCGATAAAAGTCTATATACAATGCCTAAAGGAGTTAAATACTAAATGTCACTGGACATTTTTGAAAAATTTATGCAATTTACAGAATACAGACGTCAAACTCACTGTCAAATTCTTCAGTGCGTAAATACTGTTCTTAATTTCATGAAGTATTTGTTCAGGGCACATTTCAAGTGCAGTCACAGAAGAGCTGAGTAGAAGTAGGTAGATGGCAAGCATTTTGCTTTGAAGCTCTGGAGAAGTTCTGGTTGCTATTCCTTGCTCCAATTGTTGTGCTGGTTTTGCATGTTGTCTATTCCTTTTATACAATGGTGCAGACCCCAGAAGTGAATTCAGTCACTGGGAGGAAATGGGAAATACCAACCAATGACACATTGGGACGAATTATGTTGACCACAAATTTTCAAACATTCTAAACGTTCATATGAAAAGCATTGCTTCACATATCTATAATCTAGATATTGTCTAACATTTACCAATAGTTTCCAGTATCTACCCCAAGATATTATCTTCCTTGCGTCATTTCCTTAATGTAGTTGGTGTTCACACAGTTAATAGAAATTCCATTGCTCATAACTGGGATTTTCTACATGCAACAATGTAATTGTCTTTTTATTTCCTTACCTTTTTTGACTTCTTGATAGGCTGAGGAAAAGTGGAAAAAAGCTATCCATGTTGCATAATTCACTACAGCAACACTCAATGATCATTTGCAAGCTAATATTTATTCCTCAATTAGATAAATTCCAATAAGAGTGGTGTGACATTTTCAAGTGGGAATTAATTGGCTACTTAATGGCTTCAATTAATCTACCAGTGGTGGCCCACTCAACATGCACCCCTGCTAATGGTAAAACTGTAGGGTAGAATGTTGGGCAGTTAGGATATAAATATATAATAAAAGAAATCCTATTAGGATGGTTTCACAGATTAATGCATCATATGTTGAAGATTAGAGGCTGAAGTGAAATCAGAAAGAATATTCTGAAGCCTTGATATTTTTCATCAAAATGGTCAGTGATGTTATGATATACCTCTGGAGCAGGTGGAAGCCTGAACCCAGGCCTCCTGGCTCAGAAATAAGAACATTGCCACTGCACCACAAATGCCCAAATTCTGAATCCTATTATTGTCCAAGCATTTCTTGTGAACTTTACTTGGCTTGATTAAAAGCATTCTTCCAAATAAAGGTCAAAACCAGTAAAAGAAATCTCCCACTAAATGGTAGCCTTGACTAAAGGTCAACACTATTTTGATGGGCTGCTGATAATTCTCAAGGCAAAAGTGAGGACTGCCGATGCTGGAAACCAGAGTTTAGATCAGAGTAGTGCTGGAAAAGCACAGCAGGTCAGGCAACATCCGAGGAGCATGAAGCTCAACATTTTGGGCAAAAAGCCTGATTCCTGATGAAGGGCTTTTGCCCAAAACTCGATTTTCCTGCTCCTTGGGTGCTGCCTGACCTGCTGTGCTTTTCCAGCACCACTCTGATCTAAAAACTGCTGATACTTCTCACTCTACTTAATGCCCCCACATCAATAACTTTTTCATCCTCTTTGTCATAATCTATTCTCAGTAAATAGAGCTGGAACAACCTACACATATCTGTGTGGATGTTATCTAGCTTAGTAGAACAATCTGCCCTTTATGTGAACTGTAGATTATAGACTTCCTTCACCAGACATCCAAAAACTTTCAAAGTATACTTTGATGCAAAACAGAACTTGATAACTGAATAAACTTGATTAAACTTGAGATCCTAATAAGAATCTAGTCGGTTAACTAGCCAATGCTGATGCTTGGAATAACAAATTCAGTCTTGACCAAATTTTCATAGGAGTATGCAAAGAAAAGATATCTAATTATTTGCTGACAAAAGCAGCCCAACTCTTTTAGAACTTGCTAGAACCAAAGATTTCAGTCAGACTCAAACCATTAACTCTGTTTCTCTCTCCACAGTTGCTCCCAGAACTTCTGAGTTTCTCCAGCTTCTTCTGTGCTTGCATAACACTTGAGCGAGTGGATCTATATGTTAGAAAGCCTGAACCGAGAGGAGTTGTATTGGTTCATGATCCTTGGAAATACCAAAACTTTGGATGAATTGGGTAGACCAAAAGCAGCCACTCAAAAAGCCACCAAAATGGAGCAAAAACTGGGAAACTTTGCAGCTGTCATTTCAAAGAGCTCACATTGTGACTTCAGAAAACAGCAGAGAAAACAATATTGACCAGCAGGGGGATTCCAAGTGTCTCAAATGCAGGATGACAGGACAATTCAAACTGTTCTGTGAACATTAATGTATAAGTAAGGAAGAAAGCAAGGACATGTATTTGGTAAATTCTGGGAATTAAAAATTAAGAAAGAAATAACAATGTAGATTCCCTCAATTAAGTCAAAGATCAGAATTAATAATTTTTGCCAGTTACTTCAGAAATTAAAGGCAATAAGTGAAATTTCAGTCTGGACACTGGTGTAGTTATTTATGGTCCTAGCTGACCTTTTGAAATTGCTGAAAACTACAAGAATCCAGCCATCAAGATTTATGTTGCAAGGTCCACGTAACACAGATCATCTTTATGTAGGTCACCTCTATCATCTTCACATATATCACACTTCACCACAAGGGACAAGAGATCAATGAGTGTCTCTATATCTTACCCAATCAATTAACAGCTTCATTGAGCAGGAATATATATACTCAGCTGGTCTCCTGAAGCAACTAGACAAAGTCATACAGCAATATAATGGAGAAGGCTTCCATGAAGCAATCGTGCAGCTCTGTCGTGAACTGGTAAGCCCAAAAATGAATGTCATATTGTATTGCTTCAAGATACTGAGCCAATATGTCACTCGCAACAGTGTACCGCACATATTGCTGGAGAATATTAAGGAAGAGCTCAATGTTATAGTACTCAGAGCTGCCATACTATCTGTCACACAGACCTATTAGGTGGTGCCTGGGATTCTCAACCATTCTCAAGCAGAATGCATGAGACGCAAAATAAAACAGAAAGACCCATTGGTTGATCCTCAAACAACAAAAACCATCAGTGACTTTCCAAAGCTGGAAAGAGTCAACGATATCAGATATTCTTCAGAAGTTAGTGAAGTTAGGGAACAAATTGCAGTACCACTAGCATAAAGATTTGTATATTTATATATTGAAATATTTGAATATCCAACAAGGGTGAAGTGCCAGAGGACTGGAGGGTGACTAATGTTGTCCTTTTATTTAAGACATGCTGTAAGGAGAAGCATAGGAACTAAAGACCTGTGAGCCTGATATCAGTGGTGGACAAGTTGAAGTGATTACAAACGATAGGATTTACATGCATTTGGAGAGGCAAGGACTGTTTAGGGATAATCAGTATGGTTTTGTGCAAGGGAAATCATGTCTCACAAATTTAATTCAGTTTTTTGAGGACATAATCAAAAGGATTGATGATGGCAGAGTGGTAGACATTGTTTACATGGAATTCAGTACAGCCTTTGTCAAGGTTCCGCCTGGTAGACTAATTAGTAACGTTATGGGATTTAGGAAGAGCTTGCCAATTGGATACAAAATTGGCTTTATAGTAGGAGGCAGAGGGTGATAATGGAGGACTGTTTTTCTAACTAGATGCCTACGACCAGCAGTGTTCCACAGGGATTAGTACTGGGTCTCCATTGTTATTTATATAAACAACCTAAATGAAAATACAGGAGGCACAGTTAGTAAGCTTGTAGATAATGCCAACATTAATGGTCTAATCATATTGAAGATTATTAAGACTACAAAGAGATCTTGACCATCTAGATCAATAGGCTAAGGAATGCCAGATAGAGCTTAGTTTGGATAAATATGAGGTATTGCATTTTGATCAAACAAACGGGAGCAGGATGCATACAATTAATAGTAGGGTTCTGAGTAGTGTGGTAGAAGAGAGAGACCTGGGGGTTCAGTTATATAATTCTTATAAATCTTCATCACAAGTAGGGTGATTAAGAGGGCATTTAGCATACTTGTCTTCATTGCTCAGACCTTTAAATATTGGAATTGGGATGTCATGTTGAGGTTGTACAGAACATTGGTGAGCCTCTTCTGGAGTACTGTGTGCAGTTCTGGTCACCCTGTTGTAGGAAGGATACTATTAAATTGAAGAGGGTTCAGAAAAGATTTACCAGGGTTTTTCTGGGAATGGAAGTTTGAGTCATAAAAGTAGGCTGTGACTTTTTTCACTGGGTGTTAAAGGGGATTTTATAGAGGTTCACAGAATCATGAGGGACATAGATAAGGTGAAGAGCAAGGGTCTTGGGGGAGTTCAACATTAAGAAGCATATTTTTAAGGTGAGAGGAGAACATTCTAAAAAGGATATGACAGGTAACTTTTTTTACACAGAGAGTAGTTCATCTGTGGAATGATCTACCAGAGAAAGTGGTGGATGTAGGTGCAGTTACAATAATTAAAATAAATTTAGATAAGTGCAGGAAGAGAAATGATTTGAGGGGTATGGACCAAATGCAGTCATATGGGGGTAGTTTAGTTTGGGAACATGGTCAATGTGGGCTAGTTGGACCAAAGGTCTGTTTCCATGCTGTATGACTCCATGAATTTATGGTCAATCAGGTTGGGAAATTCATCATGAACTTAGCTACAATTGCGTTGAAAGACCTTTGAAAAGTGTTAGAAATTTGGGGTACTGAGCAGAGCAATTCATTGCAGGAGATAAAGATGTGCTAAACTCCAAGAGCAGCTGCCATATTATCCAGAGCTATAGTTGATTTAGCAGAAACTCAAGACTTAGGGAGATCCAGATTTTACCATGACAGAGATCCTCTCTATAGCACCAAGAATCCAGGAAGCAGCCTTGAAGACAGCACCTCTCATTTTTACATGGTCAGATTTGTGGGACTAGTTGTGGTTCACACATACGTGGCTCTGAGAGGCAACTAACCATTGAAGTGATCAGCTATCTTCAATGAAATCAGATTTCAGAGACCCTAGAGTATGGAGGTTAGACCAGGTCTGTTTCTCAGTGCATTTCTCTTGGATAGCCCATGTAATCTTTTAGAGGGATAAGGTACTCCTTTTAGATTTGGTGTCAGTACACCTTTAGACAAGGTGAGGCACCATTTGTGAAATCTCACCCTGCTATTTTCAAAGTCATCACAAAATGAAAGTCATAAAAATATCACATTACCTGACTGATTGACTCAAGTTATCAGAAAACACTAACTAGGTGTTTTCTACTTATTATAGATAAGTTCTAACCACAGGTAAACAATTATGGACTTTTGATATATATCTCTGCTAGTTAAAACTCTAAAGTCGCCATAGCACCAGAGAACCAGAGAGCTGCTCTCTCATTAAAGAGGAACAACTGATGATGAATTTAATCTGAGGGTCATCAAGCCTCAGGCAAGGGGTGGGGCTGAGAAAACAGTAACCTCAGCCAGTGCGGGAAACTCTGAAGAGTTAAAACTCTAACTCTTTTTATAAACCACACGCTCTACACACGTAAAGAGATACACGGACAAAATCGCAAAGAAATTGAAGATGCTGGCAAAAGAAGCAAAAGCAGGTAGGGCTGGAGAAAATCAGCAGGTCTGGCAGCATTTGTGGAGAGAAAAGCAGAGTTCACATTTCAAGTCCAGTAACCCTGCAGAAAGGAAAGTAGTCAGGAAAAGATAGCATTTATGTCGATGCACAAGGGGAGAGGAGAGGGATGATAGTATGAGATAGATAGATAGATGGAGACAGTACCCAGAAAGAGAGAGAGCGAGAGAGAAGGAAAGTAAAGCAGACAAAGGCACTGGCAACAGTAAACCAGAGAAGAGAAGCAAAATAGGTGATACTGGGAACTACAAGTTGTTGTGATGTGGAGGTGCTGGCGTTGGGCTGAGATGGACAAGATCAGAAGTCACACGACACTAGGTTATAATCCAAAAGGTTTATGCCGAATTGCAAGATTTCAAAGAGCTTCTCCTTTGTAAGGTGAAGCCCTATAAGTAATTGAATTTGGATTGGCTGCACAGAGAGCAACCCTGACAGGACAGCACCTGGAACACTGAGGATGGGTAACTAACGTAGATGAAAGTATTCATGTTAAACTCAATATTGAGCCCTGAAGGCTGTAAGGTGTCGAGGCAAAAGGTGACATTTTCATTCCTTCAGCTTGTATTGAATTTCACTGAGCAGAACTGAGACAGATATTTTGGCATGGAAACATGGTGGTGTATTGATATGGCAGGCAACTTGAAGCTCAGGTTTGTTTTTATGGATAAAGACAAAAGAAATTTGTTGCTCTGGACCGTGTGGAAAATGTCCTGTGAGACTGTTCAATAACACCACTATACTGGATTCGATAGTGTTCTCCTTTTGTTTGCCAAGTCTTTCTCTTCTTTGATCTTTTCCTTCATGCTTTTATGTTCTTCACAAGCACAGAGTGACCGGTTCACAAAATTACAAAGTCGCTGACTTCTAGGTTAAAAGTAATAGTAATATGAATTGTAAACCGTGAGGAAGATAGTGTGGAATTCCAAAAGGACAGGGACAAGTTAGTGAAGCGGACAGATAGGTGGAAGATTAGGTTGAATGCAGAGAAATGGGAAGTGGTACACTTTGGTCAGAAGAACATTGAAAGACAATATAAAATTGTGGCTACAATTCTAAAGACCATCAGAAATAGGATCAAGAGCAGACCAATTGGGTCCTTAAGCCTGTTCCAGAATTCAATATTAATCCAACATTTTTCATTTTCACTTTTCTCTGCCCCTTCACCGTAACCCTCAATTCCCCTACTGATCAAGAATCTATCTGCCTTAAACACAAGGAACTCTACCCTAATGGTTCTCTTTGGCAATGACTTCCAAAAACTCACAACCCTCTGAAAGAAAAAAAAATCCTCCTCATCTCAATCTTAAGTTGGTGCCTATTAATTTTGAGACTGTGCCCTCTGGTCTTCGGCTCTCCCATATGCAAAATTATCCACTTAACATTTGCCCAGTCAAACCCATTAAGAATCTATATGTTTTAATGAGATCTTCTCTTATTCTTCTAAACTCCAATGAGTCGAATCCCAAATTGCGTAATCTTTGCTAATTAGACAATCCCTCTATGCCAGAAATCATCCTACCGAACCTCCTCAAAACTGCCTCCTATTTCATAACGCTTTTTCTAAAATAAGGGGACCAAAATTGATCACAGTACTCCAGATGTGGTTTCACCAGCATCTTGTACACTTGCAGTAAGACATCCCTACTCCAACTCCCTTGAAATAAGACCCAGCATTTGATTAGCCTTCATGATTACCTGCTGTGTCTGTGTGATAGCTTTCTATGGTTTTGTGCACAAGTAGGCCCACACTCCTTTGCGTTGCAGCTCTCTGCAGTTTTTCGTTGAAATAATAATACACTGTTCTTTTGTACAGCCTTCATAACTTCACATTCTCCCACATTATGCTTCATTTGCCAGCTTTTTGCTCAAATGCGTAACCTATCACTATCTCTCTGTAAACTGTTGTATCCCTCTCAAGAGCAGCCTTTCCATCTAATTTTGTAAAGGGTGCAGGAACAGAGGCTCCTCAGTGTACATATGTACAAATCATTGAAGATGGCAGGAGGCAGGTGAATCAAGCATACATTATCCTTGTTTTTTTTTAAATGGGGCATAGAGCATAGAGTAGAACAATAAGGAGGTGATGTTGAACTTGTACAAGGAATTTGTTAGACCTTAGCTGGAGTATTGAGTTGAGGTGGGGGTGCCACATTATAGGCAAGATGTGAATATATCAAGTAGGGTGCAGAAGTGATACACAAGAATGAGAACCTTCAGTTGTGAGGTCACATTGGAGACATTGCGGTTGTTCTCCTTGGAGAAAAGAAAATTTAAGGATGATTTGATAGATTTTACAAAATCACAGATGGGCTGCAAAGAGAAAATAGGGAGAAGCTGCTCCCACTTTGAAAAGAAAAATGAATGAGGGCACAGATCTAAAGTGATGTGTAAAAGAAACAAGAGAGATGTGCGAAACTTTGGGTGAGGAAAGCACCACCTGGAATTTTTGTGGGAGCAGGTTCAGTTGATTCAAAAGGACACAAAATGATTATTGGATAGAAATGGTGTGCAAGATACAAGGAAAAGACAGGAGCTCGGTACTATGTGATAGAAATAAATCAGATAAAATGGGTTGAATGGCTTCCTTCTGCACCATAACAATTTTGCTATCCTGTAACTATCACATCAGAATGAGTGAATAAAACAAATGGCTTCCTTTAACTTCAAATATGTTACATCTTCCTCTCTCATTTACAACCACAAGCTGTTCAGCTGCCCAGGAACCAATCAGACCATTTTTCTTAGCCTTTGGTGAATGACCTTTGGCATTCATGACTCGTCACAATTCCATAAATCATTCAGCAACCTGGTGTTGCCCAAACCTCATGTTCTGTGCACACTCAGTGCCATTTACTGATACTCTCTATTTACATGTCTATTTACTGCTTCTCACAATGCTTGCAAAGAAAAGTGTAAGAACAAATTACAATGAGTTTCAGTAACTTGTTTTGCAAGTAAAGTACAGTCATTACATCTTCCGTCCACAATTAAAAATAAAGCAAAATATAAAGATGCGGTTTTACACTTGCTTAAGATAATCATTATGTGGAACATGTGTGGTGCGAATGTTATTTGTCACTTAACAGCCCAAATCTATTTCAGTATCTGAGGAGGTATGAATGGTGCTAAATGTTATACAATCATCAGTGAATGCTTCCATTTCTGTCCTTAAGCTGGAAGGAAGGTCATTGATAAAGCAGCTGAAGATGATTGCGCTGAGGACACCAAACTGAGGAGCTCCTGCATTGTTGTGCTGGAGTTGGAATGATGCAGCTTGGAATTACTTTAAAGGAAAAGCATATTTAATCTCGGTGGATTAGTGATTGAAACCTATCAGGCTACAGCAGTTGAAACAATGATAAAAGTGTTAAAGAACATCTTTCTACTCTTGGTTTTTCCAGATACAGTTATCTCGGACAATGATCCACAGTTCATAATTGAATTTCAAGAAATATACAGAAGACTATGGAATCGATAACATTATTTGGCAGTGAAAGCAGTGAAAACTATTGAAGTGTTAACTGAGGAGAGTGACTGGGATTCATATTCGCTGAATTACAGACTGAGCTCCTTTGGATTTATATGGGCTGAACTGTAATCAATTCAGCAATCAATTCGCATTGGTAGAGTTTCTTATGAGCTGAAGCTTAAAACAGAAATTCTATTGTTGAGTCAAACGCCAAATATTACCTCAGGTGATCATGAGCGAGCAAGACATGTGGAAAAGTTCAATGAGGTAAAGAGAAAAATAAGTATAACTTGAGACATAAAGTTAATATTTGACCAATATTAATACTAGGCCAAAACATATGGATCAGAGGAAGAGCATCTGAATGTATCGTCTTTACCTAGGTGTAGCAACCATATCTTTTCTGTTCAGGTAGGTCCCCAAGCCTAACCCTGATGCAGGTTGGAAAGATGAGGACAGCCAAGAATTCTAATACTACTCGTAGTTGCAAGAGCAAATGACTTTGATTATCAAACGTTCTGGGATAATGACAGAAAGATTACATCAATTAATTCACAGAAGGGTGATCCAGTCAGCAAACAGAGTTATGACCATCACCGTCAAATAATGGTGACAAGAGAAAGTTTGGGGTTAGCTGAAAAAGCACTGCAAAGGCTTGACCTATGAGTGTTAGAAAATGGGAGGGAGAGTGGAAATGTGATTAATTCAAGAAATAATTAAACAAAATGGCTCAATAAGATGATTGAAAGAGAATTGAGCTTATACATAGGGTCAGATATCAGATAATCAAAGTGTGCCATCATGACATCAGCAGTCACATACTAGAGTTTGAGAAGAGAGAAGGAGTGATCAGTGCCAGAGAAAGACATCTTACCTGACAGTATGGTATATATTACAGTGTAAAGGAAAGGCATCCTGCAGAAACCTATCAGAGTCAGATAGGCATCACTGGCAAGGCCAGAACTTGTTGCCCAGAGGTCAGTTAAGAGTCAATCATGTTGCTGTGGGTCTGTAGGGCAGACCAGGTGATGCTGGCACATTTTTTTCTGAAAAGGGAATTAGTGCACTAGATACATTTTACACCAATTGAACATGGTCACCACTACACTCACTTTTTATTCCAGAATTTTAATTGAATTTAACTTTCACCATGTGTCATTGTGAGATTACAAAGCCATATCCTCAGAACGTTAGCTTGGGGCCCTTGATTGCGAGCCTAGTAAGATTACCACTACATCACCATCCTGTTCATTTGTTCTAATCTTCACTACATCTTTACCAGCATAGTTTTCACCTTCTTTCGTAGGTCTATTCTCTGAAACTCTCTCTTGAAAATTTGATATCTATTAACCTCTTTCAAACATCTTCAAGTCTTGCTCTTCCATGTATTCTTTATCAACCTACAATATCTGCTTAGTATTCTTTACACAAGACATTCCTTGTGGAAGGAGCAATGCAAATTGTGTGGGCTTCACGGTAGTTCATTGGTTAGCACTGCTGCCTCACATCGCCAGGGACCTGGGTTCAATTCCTGCCTCAGGCAACTGTCTTTGTGGAGTTTGCACGTTCCCCCATGTCTGTGTGGGTTTCCTCCGGGTGCTCCGGTGTCCTCCCATAGTCAAAAGATGTGCAGGTCAGGTGAATTGGCCATGCTAAATTGCCAGTAGTGTTAGGTGCATTGGTCAGAGGTAAATGTAGGGGAATGGGTCTGGGTCGGTTGATCTTCGGACAGTCAGTGTGGACTTTTTGGGCCGAAGGGCCTGTTTCCACACTGTAGGTAATCTAATCTAATCTAATCAAATGAACTCATTGTGACACAGGTGGGTGTTAAAGATGGCCAGAGATAAAGAGCCAGAATTCCAGAGCTTAAGCCCCATTGTGCAGAAGGCATTGCTGCAATTAGAGTCATAGAGATGTACAGCATGGAAACAGACCCTTCGGTCCAACCTGTCCACGCCAACCAGATATCCCAACCCAATCTAGTCCCACCTGCCAGCACCCGGCCCATATTCCTCCAAACCCTTCCTATTCATATATCCATCCAAATGCCTCTTAAATGTTGCAATTGTACCAGCCTCCACCACATCCTCTGGCAGCTCATTCCAGACACGTACCACCCTCTGCGTGAAAAAGTTGCCCCTTAGGTCTCTTTTATACCTTTCCCCTCTCACCCTAAACCTATGCCCTCTAGTTCTGGACTCCCCGATCCCAGGGAAAAGACTTTGTCTATTTATCCTATCCATGCCCCTCATCATTTTGTAAACCTCTACAAGGTCACCCCTCAGCCTCCGATACTCCAGGGAAAACAGCCCCAGCCTGTTCAGCCTCTCCCTATAGCTCAAATCCTCCAACCTTGGCAACATCCTTGTAGATCTTTTCTGAACCCTTTCAACTTTCACAATATCTTTCCGATAGGAAGGAGACTAGAATTACATGCAATATTCCAACAGTGGCCTAACCAATGTCCTGTATAGCCGTAACATGACCTCCCAACTCCTGTACTCAACACTCTGACCAGTAAAGGAAAGCATACCAAACGCCTTCTTCACTATCCTATCTAACTGCAATCCACTTTCAAGGAGCTATGAACCTGCACTCCAAGGTCTCTTTCTTCAGCAACACTCCCTAGGACTTTACCATTAAGTGTATATGTCCTGCTAAGATTTGCTTTCCCAAAATGCAGCACCTCGCATTTATCTGAATTAAACTCCATCTGCCACTTCTCAGCCCATTGGCCCATCTGGTCCAGATCCTGTTGTAATCTGAGGTAACCCTCCTCGCTATCCACTACACTTCCAATTTTGGTGTCATCTGCAAACTTACTAATTGTACTTCTTATGCTCGCATCCAAATCATTTATATAAATGACAAAAAGTAGAGGACCCAGCACCGATCATTGTGGCACTCCACTGGTCACAGACCTCCAATCTGAAAAACAACCCTCCACCACCACCATAGTAACTGCAGTCTGCAGTTACTATTTTGATCCGGGAGAGCATGGTTTTAAATGTGGGATGTATCAAAGCAAGCTTGGCCTGTATAGTAATGAGGGAGGCCTGGATCTATAGACCAAAGTACAAATCTTGGTATTGGTGGGATTGTGCATGGAAAATTCAGAGCTGGGATTACAGTGGCCTCTCCGAATAACTTTTGAGCAAGTGGACTATCTATATAAATGTCAGGAAGATGTATACGGCTAAACATTTTGATGTAATTTTCCCACATCAAAGAAAGGGTTGAAAGTAAACAAAGAAGATGTTGAAGTATACTTTTTCTTCAGACCAAAGGACAGATTTAATGTTAAAGGTAATAAATTTGCATTTCCAGGTAGTAACAGGCTAAATAGATCATTTTGCCCTGGAGAAAGCTGAGACAGAGAGAGAGAAAGAGAGAGAGAGAGAGGATCTGACAACAACAGGAATGGAGAGTCATCAGGGTCTAGGGATGATTAGGAATTGGAATTGTTGTACAAGCATGCTTATCATGGAGAATTCCAAATTCAGCAGTTGTGAAGTATAGCTGAGTACTGGTGGAAGAATCTTTAAGGAACCCCTACTCCAAGAACGTACTTTTTAAAATTAATTCAGGAGATATGGGCTTCATTGACCAACATCCATTGTTCAGCCCTAATTGCATTTGAGAAGCTAGTGCTGAGTTGACTTCTTGAAGCATTATTGTCCATTTACTGTAGGTACACATAGGTGTATTGAAGAGGCAGTTTCAGGATTTCATTCAATGATAGCGAAGGATCAAAGTTAAAAATGACACAACACCAGGTTATAGTCCAACAGGTTTAATTAGAAGCACTAGCTTTCGGACTGCCGCTCCTTCATCAGGTGGTTGTGGAGGACACAATTGTAAGACACAGAATTTATAGCAAAAGTTTACAGTGTGATGTATCTAAAATTATACATTGAAAAATACTTTGATTGTTTTTTGAGTCTTTCATCTGTTAGAATGACCATGATATCTTCACTTCTTTCATATGTAAATCACAAAACTTTTTTTAGAAGTTATATTCTGTCGCAAAGATGTTACTACAGTTATATGCCTGTCGCAAAGATGTTACTACAGTTGTTATGGGGGATTTCAACATGCAGGTAGACTGGGAGAATCAGGATAGTATTGGAACGCAAAAAAGAGACTTTATGGAGTGCCTCTGAGATGGATTCTTAGAACAGCTGGTGCTGGAGCCTACCAGGGAGAAGGCAATTCTGGATCTGGTATTGTGCAACGAACCAGAATTGATCAGGGACCTCAAAGTGAAGGAACCATTCGGAAGTAGTGACCATAAAACAATAAGCTTCAATCTGCAAGTTGAGAGGAAGAGGGTACAATCGGAAGTGACAATATTTCTGTTGAATAAAGGGAACTATGGAGCTATGAGGGAAGAGTTGGCCAAAGTTCAATGGTGCAATACCTTAGCAGGGATGACAGTGGAGGAACAATGGCAGATATTTCAGTGTATAATACAGAAGATGCAGGATCAATTCATTCCAAAACGGAAGAAAGATCCTAGGAGGAGGCATGGGTGGCCGTGGCTGACGAGGGAAGTTAAGAAACATATAAAGTTAAAAGAGAAAAAGTATGATATAGCAAAGATAAATGGGAAATCAGAGGACTGGGAAGCTTTTAAAGAATAACAGAGGATTACTAAGAAGGAAATATGCAGAGAAAAAATGAGGTACAAAGGTAAACTGGCCAAAAATATAAAGGAGGGTAGTAAAAGCTTTTTTAGGTATGTGAAAGGCAAAAAAATGGTTAAGACTAAAATTGGGCCCTTGAGGACAGAAACATGGGAATATATTATGGGGAACAAAGAAATGGCAGAAGAATTGAATTGGTACTTCAGATATGTGTTCACTGGGGAAGACACAAGCAATCTCCCTGAGGTAACAGTGCCTGAAGGACCTGAACTTAAGGGAATTTATATTCGCCAGGAATTAGTGTTGGAGAGACTGTTAGGTCTGAAGACTGATAAGTCCTCGGGGCCTGATGGTCTACATCCCACGGTACTGAAGGAGGTGGCTCGAGAAATTTTGGATGCATTAGTGATTATTTTCCAGAGTTCGATAGATTCGGGATCAGTTCCTGCAGATTGGAGGATGGCTAATGTTGTACCACTTTTTAAGAAAGATGGGAGAGAGAAAGCAGGAAATTATAGACCAGTTAGTCTGACCTTAGTGGTGGGAAAGATGCTGGAGTCTATTATAAAGGATGAAATTACAACACATCTGGATAGTAGTAACAGGATAGGCCAGAGTCAGCATGGATTTATGAAGGGGAAATCATGCTTGACTAATCTTTTGGAATTTTTTGAGGATGTAACTCTGAAGATGGACGAGGGAGATCCAGTAGATGTAGTGTAAATGGACTTTCAGAAAGCTTTTGATAAAGTCCCACATAGGAGGTTAGTGAGCAAAATTAGGGTGCATGGTATTGAGGTCAAAGTACTAACTTGGATTGAAAGTTGGTTAGCTGATAGGAAACAAAGAGTAGTGATAAACGGCTCCATTTCGGAATGGCAGGCAGTGATCAGTGGGGTGCCGCAGGGATCAGTGCTGGGACCGCAGCTTTTTACAATATATGTTAATGATATAGAAGATGGTATTAGTAATAACATTAGCAAATTTGCTGATGATACTAAGCTGGGTGGCAGGATGAAATGTGAGGAGGATGTTAGGAGATTAAAGGGTGACCTGGACAGGTTAGGTGAGTGGTCAGATGCATGGCAGATGCAGGTTAATGTGGATAAATGTATGATTATCCACTTTGGTGGCAAGAACAGAAAGGCAGATTACTACCTAAATGGAATCAATTTAGGTAAAGGGGCAGTACAAAGAGATCTGGGTGTTCTTGAACACCAGTCAATGAAGGTAAGCATGCAGGTACAGCAGGTAGTGAAGAAGGCTAATAGCATGCTGGCCTTCATAACAAGAGGGATTGAGTATAGAAACGAAGAAGCTCTTCTGCAGCTGTACAGGGCCCTGGTGAGACCACACCTGGAGTACTGTGTGCAGTTCTGGTCTCCAAATTTGAGGAAAGACATTCTAGCTAATGAGGGAGTGCAACGTAGGTTCACGAGGTCAATTCCTGGAATGGCGGGACTACCTTACGCTGAAAGACTGGAGCGACTGGGCTTGTATACCCTTAAGTTTAGAAGACTGAGAGGGGATCTGATTGAGACATATAAGATTATTAAAGGATTGGACACTCTGGAGGCAGGAAACATGTTTCCGCTGATGAGTGAGTGCCAAACCAGAGCTTAAAAATACGGGGTAGACCATTTAAGACAGAGATAAGGACAAACTTCTTCACCCAGAGAGTGGTGGCTGTGTGGAATGCTCTGCCCCAGAGGGCAGTGGAGGCCCAGTCTCTGGATTCATTTAAGAAAGAGTTGGATAGAGCTCTCAAGGATAGTGGAATCAAGGGTAATGGAGATAAGGCAGGAACAGGATACTGATTAAGGATGATCAGCCATGATCATGTTGAATGGTGGTGCAGGCTCGAAGGGCAGAATGGCCTACTCCTGCACCTATTGTCTATTGTCTATTGTCTATTCTCAGGTTAACTAACAATTGGTGTCAGCCAGATAATATGTTTTTAAGGTGTTAGGCCCCTGTGTTCCCTGTCTGTGCCATAATGTTTAGACTGATTCTAATCTAAAAAATGAATTAACAGAGTCTTACATGGACTCATGCAGTTTTTGAGCAAAGTACAATGTAACTCTGCAAGTACAACTTCACCCCACAAATGTATATATATATGTGTGCATGTGGGTTTTGTGTGTGTCTGTCTGTCTGGGGTGGGGGGGTTGTGAGTGTGAGGGAGAGTGTATATGTGTATGTATGTGAGTCTGTGTCTAAGTCTGTGAGAGGGTGCATGTGTGAGTGTGGGAGTGTGTGTGTCTGTAGGAGTGTATGTGTCTGGTGTGGGGGGGTTGTAAGTGTCTGTAAGAGAGTGTATGTGTGAGTGTAAAGTGGTCTAAGTCTGTGAGAGGGTGCATGTGTGAGTGTGGGAGTGTGTGTGTCTGTAGGAATGTATGTGTTGTGTATAGTGCAATGGTGGTCACTTGTAGTATGACATGAATCCAAGGTCCCAGTTGAGGCCCTCCTTATGGGTACGGAACTTAGCTATCAGCCTCTGCTTGGCCACGTTTCGCTGCTGCCTGTCCCGAAGTCTGCCTTGGAGGATGGTCACCCGAAGGTCCGAGGTCGAATGTCCTGGACCGCTGAAGTGTTCCCCAACTGGGAGGGAACACTCCTGATCAATGAAGGAACAGTGATACATCTCAAGTCTGAATGGTGTGTGGCTTGACAGGGAACCTGAAGGTTCTCACATATCTACTGACCTTGTCATTCTGGATAGCAGTGATCATCAATTTGACAGATGCTATCTAAGGAGTGCTTTTGAATTCCAGAGTGCATCTCATATATGGCATACACTGCTGATACTGTCAGTTGAGGAGCAGGTGAATGTTTGTGGATATGTTATAAAACAAGTGAGCTAATTGTTCTGAAGGCTGTCAAGTTTCTTGAATGTTGTTGGAGCTGCAGTCATCCAGACAAGTGTGGACTATTCCCTCACATTCCTGACTTGTACCCTGCAGATACTGGGCAGGCTTTTAGAAGTCAGAAGTTGAGTTACTAACTACACAATTCCTAGCTTCAGGCCTAAAATTATAACCATGATATTTTTAAGGCTGACTCAGTTCATTTTTTGATTGATAATAACCCTCAGGATGTTGGTAGTGGGTGAATCATAGTTATTGATGCCATTGAATGCCAAGGGTGGTAGTTAGATTCTCATTTGCTGAACATGGTAATTGCCTGACACTTGCGTCAGAAAATGATACTTGCCATCTACCAGCTCATGATTGGATATTATCCAGTTCTTGTTGCATTTGAACATGGACTGCTACCATATGTGAGGAATCTTGAATGGTGCTGAATATTATGCAATCATCGGTGAACATACCCATTTCTGGGAATCCATTGGATTAGTACCAAATGATTAGAGAGTCACAAATTCCCTTGTTCAAGGAAAGGGATATGGATAACCTTGGGAATTATAGACCAGTCAGTCTTCCGTCACTCTGGGCAAATTATTGGACAGGATTCTGAGAGACAGGATTTATGATTATTTGGAAAAGCATAGTTTGATTAGAGATAGTCAGCATGACTTTGTGAGGGACACACACAAGCCTTATTTAATTCACTGACGATGTAACAAAACACATTGATGAAGGTACAGCAGTAGATGTGTTGTGTGTGGATTTTAGCAAGGCTTTTGATAAGGTTCCCCATGGAAGGCTCATTCAGAAAGTAATGAGGCATGGGATACAGAGAAATTTAGTTGTCTAGATACAGAATTGGCTGGCCCATAGAAGAAAGAGCATGTTAGTAGGTGGAAAGTATTCAGCCTGAAACTCAAGCAGGGATCTGGTCTGGGACCTCTGCTCTTTGTGATTTTTATAAATGATTTGGATGAGGAAGTGAAAGGGCGGGTTAGTAAGTTTGCCAATGACACAAAGGTTGGCGCAGTAGTGTGAAGGGTTGTTGTAGATTGCAAAAGGACACTGGCAGGAAGCAAAGCTGGGCTGAGAAGTAGCAGATGGAGTTCAACCTGGATAAGTGTGAAGTGATTCATTTCAGAAGATCAAATTTGAATGCAGATTGCAGAGTTTAAGGCAAATTTCTTGGCAGTGTGGAGAAACGGAGGGATGTTGGGGTCTACATCCATAGATCCCTCAAAGTTGCCACCAAAATTGAAAGGGTTGTTAAGAAGGAATATAGTGTATTGGCTTTCATTAGCAGGGGGATTGAGTTCAAGAGCCATGAGGCTATGCTGCAACTCTATAAAGCCCTGGTTAGAGCACTCTTGGAATATTGTGTTCAGTTCTGGTCGCCTCATTATAAGAAGTATGTGGAATCTTTAGAGAGGGTGAAAAGGAGATTTACCAGGATGCTACCTGGACTGGAGGGGATGTCTTATGAAGCAAGGTTGAGGGAGCTAGGGTTTTTTTCAATGGAGTGAAGATGGATGAGAGGTGACTTGATAGAGGTGCACACGATGATGAGAGGCATAGATAGCATGGATACCCAGAAACTATTTTCCAGGGTCAAAATGGCTGTCACTAGGGGGGCATAATTTTAAGGTGACTGGATGGAGGTTTAAGGAAGATGTCAGAGTTAGGTTCTTTGCATAGAGAGTGGTGGGTGCATGGAATGCACTGCCAGCAGTGGTAGTTGAATAGGATATATTAGGGACATTTAAGCGACTCTTGAGTAGGCACATGGATGATAGTAAGATGTACGTAAAAGATCGGCACAATATCAGAGGCCAACTGTTGTTCTATTTTCTATATTCTATGTTCTGACCTTACATTGGAAGGAAAATCATTGCCAAAGCCACCAAAACTATTTGGGTCTTGGACACTACCCTGAAGAATTCCTGCAGAAATGAAGTTGAGATGACTGACTTCCAACAACATGTGTTAGGTATGATTCCAACTCACAGAGGTCATCTCCTGATTGCCATTGACTCCAATTTTGCTCAGGATCCTTGATATCACACTCAGTCAAACATTGCCTTGATGTCTAGATGCTGACAATCTCACCTCACTTCTGGATTTCATTACTGTTGTCGTTATTTAAAATAAAGCATGAGGCCATGAGGTCAGGAAATGTGTGACCCAAGTGGATCAAAGCTTAACACTGAGTATCAGTGAGCAGATTGTTGCTGAGCAAGTATCACTTCATAACACTGCTGATGACACCTTCCAGCACCTCACTGATGTTTGAAAGTAGACTGATAGGGCTGTAATGGTCTGGGTCAGATTTGTTCAGCTTTTTGTGTACAGGACATACCTGCCAATTTTCCACATTGTTGGGTAGATGCCAGTGTTGTAACTATACTGCCACAGCTTGGCTGGCAAGTTTTGATGCTCTAGTCTTGAGTATTATTGCAGGAATATTGACTTGGACAATGGCCTTTGCAGTGTCCAGTGTTTTCATCCATTTTTTGTATCACTTGGGGTGAATTGAATTGGCCGAAAGTTGGTATCTGCAATACCCAGGACCCCCTGAAGAGGCTCAGGTGAATCATCCACTTAGTATTTCTGGCTAGAGATTTTTCCAAATGCCTTATTTTTTGTATTGATTTTCTGTGCTCTCCCATTTTTGAAGATAGGGGCATCCGTGGAACTACTTCTTTATAACTGTCCACTGCCATTCATGACTGAATGTGGCGGGACTGTGGAGCTTAGATCTGATACTTTGGCTGTGGGATTGCTTAGGCCTCTCTATCACTTGTTGCTTACACTTTGATTAGGCAAGTAATCCAGTGTCATCATCTCACCAGGCAGCCATTTTCCATAAAATAAAAGCAAATTACTGCGGATGCTGGAATCTGAAAGCAAAAAAGAAAATGCTGGAAAATCTCAGCAGGTCTGATAGCATCTGTAAGGAGAGAAAAGAGCTGACGGTTCGAGTCTAACTGACCCTTTGTCAAAGCTAAAATAAAGGGGAGAAATAGGGAGGTATTTATACTAGGCTGAGAGAAGGTGAGTCATGGCTCCAGAAGCAAAGGTAGCAATAAAGGTAGCAATAAAGAGGTGATAATGACAGATTATAGGGAAATTAGGAACTGTCTTAATTGTGGAGAGAGAAATATGCCATGGCATATAATTGCAGATTGTATTTGAGTACAATTGTCATGCAGCTGATAGTACAATGTGCCTCATGTATGTTAGTGGAAGGAGAGCACCAGCTCCCCCCCCCCGCCCGCCCCACAACCGCCATTTATCTCTCCACCCTGGAGGCTTCCTGCCTCTATTCCTGATGAAAAGCTTTTGCCAGAAACATCGATTTTCCTGCTCCTCGGATGCTGCCTGACCTGCTGTGCTTTTCCAGCATCACTCTGATCTAAACTCATGTATGTCAGTGTTGAGTTATGTGGTCTGTTCAAAATCTATACGACTTAACATTGTGATATCGCTACACAACATGATGGAGGTTTCCTCAATGTGCAGGAAAAGTAAAAAGCTGTAGTGAGTTCTTCAGAGCTAAAATGCAATCTGGTCTGAATGGACACTCAAGAAACTCTAACATGGAAAGGAGTTTCTAATTCGACATAAATATAGAATGGAGCAATTCTGTTCAGAAAGATGTTTTGAAAATACAAATACTTTTGAGATGGTGTTGATAGTTCTTCCTCTCTTTAGTCAGTAAAAGCTTTTCTCCATTTAAACTTGAAATCTTGTTGTGTGACCTCTTCAGTTAATCACTGGGAATTCTAATTTTCTTGTAAATGTTAAACATTTCTACCACGATCATATCAAAATGATCAATTCTAGATTTACTATAATTATGAGGAAGCCTGGTGGTGCAATGGTAATATCATAGGATTAAACCCCATAAGGGATACAAGCAATTCTCTAAGGTCTTAGGTTCAAGTCCCATCACAGCAACTTGTATCATTTACGAATATTTAAAGATTAAGCAGCAACTTCCAAATTTACTGTTTTATTCATTATTTTCCCAGACATGAATGGCATCAAGTTGAAGATTTTTAGATTTTAAAAATTATGACTTATAAAATGCAAGATTTTCTATGATTTGCATTGTCATAATTCACACCTGTATGTATTGATATAAATGCATTTGAAGGTTCAATGTGCCACTCAGAATTTGTTTATGGTGATAGAAATATCAATATTCTTATTGAATTAATTATGAACACATTGTGAAGGATGTATATTGCATTGTACAAAACAAATTGTACAACTATCAACTGATTATAATAATTGGTCTACAAAATAGTCCTGCTTGTGATAATGTTTCAATCTGATATTTGTTTGAAAATGTATGTTTTATATAAAAATAGTTACGTCTCAGTAATGGTGACCATGAAACTATAATTGATTGATGTTAAGAATATTTTGATTCGGTTAATATCCTTTAGGGAAGGAAACCTACTGCCATTCCCTGGTCAGATCTACATGTGATTCCAGGCTCATAATAGTGAGGTTAGCCTTTAACTGCCCTTAGAAAATAGCAAGTTCTCTCAGTTCAAAGGCAATTCAGCATGATCAATAATGCCTTTTCAGCCATGTTCACATCAGATGAAATAGTTTATATTTTTATCATAATAAACATCAGAAACAATTGCAATACATTATAAATAAATACTAATAATTTATATTAATCACACCAGTAGCATATTTCCTTTCATTTTCCACAACATCAATCAGTAGCTTCCTGGTATAGTCTTAACAGAGCATTTATCATAAATAAATCAACAATCTTCATAATTTTCACATCCTTTATATCTTGTATATCTGCATTTCTGCAAGGTCAGATATCAATATATTTATTTCTGTAAATCAATGAGATCCCATGGCTGTATTCATATAGTCAATGTGTTAAATTTTGATCTGTTATTTCTATCCAAATGCTTTTAGACTAGGTGTTGTTCATCTTATTGTTGTAAAACCATTTTAAAAATGTAATCTTTTCTTCAAAGCTGGCATCTCCTTCAATTACCAACAAATATATTGATCTCTAATAGAAATACTTTCATAGGTGATAGAAAATTTGAGCATTGTATTTCCCTTGTTTGATATACAATCAGCCAATAAAAATGTTTTTTAATCTGAAGCATTTCATTAAAATTCTACCCAAACAGTTCTGCTGAATCATTAATCTATCATTTGAGAAATAATAGAGATAAGCAAAATTCAATGCAATGCTTTCATATTTATGGATTATTCACCATTTATACCATAATGTCTTTCGACTTCGTTCATAAATTTAGCAATATAATAAAAAACTGTGAAATATTAATTTAACCTTGTACGAAACTGCTGTTATAAAAACTTCAGGAGGGGATTAGGCAAAGTCACTCAGTAGCTTGTTTCTCCTCAGGCTCCTCAGGTTCCTTTTCTTTGAGCATGCATCAACAAGTAGCCATGCAATAAAATTTTTAAATTTTGTCAGGAATCCTTCTAGTTCCAAATTCTTTGTTGATACAGATGAACAGTCAGATTCATTAACCTGAAAGTGCATTCAGAAAAATGGATATTGATTCAATATTTAACTGATAAGGTATCAAAACTCTTTTATATTACAATTTTATCCTGTGCAAATGTTAAGGTGCCAAATGTTGCTGAAGTATCATTGAGCCATTAACGCCAAAGTATATTTATCAAATAGTCATTTTCAATGTATAAGTCAAGCAATGGCAAGCCATATGTTTACCCATGGATCATAGTGACATATAAGATTGCAACAAGGCATGGAGTCATTTCTAACCAGTTATTGATTGGAATGTACAAACTCAAATGCAATTACCATGAATATGCTCCTTAATTTTTTTAAGTTTGAAGTTATTCTTGTGTGGCTGCCATTTGGAGTCTCCAGTAAGTTTAGAGATTCATGGAATATCTCAATTGTTTTCTGAATACAGCTTGCATTCTAAATGGAAGAAAAGTATATATAAATGTATATTATTGTGAGTATCTAATATTCCTTTGCAATAAGACTATGCAATAGTGGCAATAAGATAATGAGGCATTAGTTTACAACTAAGAAAAATACAAAAGAACTGTGGGTGCTGGAAATCAAAACCAAAAACTGGAATAGCTCAGCAGGTTTGGCAGCATCTATGGAGAGAAATCAGAGTTAACGTTTTGGGTCCAGTCCTGAAGAAGTGTCAACAGATCCGAAATGTTGACTCTGATTTCTTTGCACAGATACTGCCAGACCTGATGAGCTTTTCCAGCAATTTCTTATTGGTTAGTAACTTTTTTTATCTTCTATTCTGATTGCGGCCTGACAGATCTGGTATTTCCGCATTTCTTTAGATTGTTATCTGTTTGCTTTTCATTTTGCTGTTGCTAAAATGACAGATGTTTATTCTGCTTTAAAGTACACTTTAGAACAGAAATTTGTTGTGTTACACAATCAATGTATTGCACACAGTGAATGTCCTAAAATTTGAGAACTAAGGCTGGATTGGAATTGGAAACAATAACTGGGATGTGCTGCTGATCTCATAGAATTCCTACAGTGTGGAAACAGGCCATTTGGCCCAACAAGTCCACACCAAACCTCTAAAGAGTATCCCACCCAAATGCGTTCCCCATAATTAACCCTGACTAATGCACCTAACCTACACATCCTGAACACTATGGGCAATTTCCCTTGGCCAATTCATCGAGCCTACACATCGTTGGATTATAGGAGAAAACCGGAGCACCTACAGGAAACCCACACAGACACAGGGCGAATGTGCATACTCCACACATACAGTTGACTAAGGCTGGAATCGAACCCAGTCCTTGGCCCAGTGAGGTAACAGTGCTAACCACTGAGCCACCATACTACCCTAATGGCATTTTCTTATGACTCCAAAGACAGTTTGTCTTCGCTGTGGCTGGATCGACTTAAATACTTTGTCTCCTCAGGTAAATCCCCAACAGGGAAAGAACATGTGATATTGGAGTTGTGGTGTTGCTTTTGTGAGCTGGCAGTGTCCCAACGAAGTCTCTAGAAGCAAAGCAATACATCTCTACAATCAGCTTAACATGCAGACTGTATAGACAATGCCAGAATATCAATACTACTTTGAAATCAAGAGTTACAGTGGAATGATGGCAAAGCATGTTTAACATTGTCAACTAAATTATAAACCTGAATGATACATTTTGACAATTGAGCTCTTATTCATAAAAATAATCAATTTACTTTTACTTTGCAAAATATAAATTCACACTGAATTGCCTGAACATATTGAAACATTTGAACATATCTAAAATTAATTCTTATATTCGGATCAGTGATAAAGAAATAAATAGTGGAATTGCATACCCCAACAGTGTTTGGTGCTGATAAGTTTCCCAAATGCTACAAAATAAAATAATAGTCTAATTAGACTTCATAAATGGAAAATTTTACTCATAACAAATCCTGGTACTTTAATATAAAGTTTATCAACATAACTTTAACTATATCTATAAAGAAACTAAGAATCACAGGGCATAATTGAATCATATATATGTAGATATCTAATATTAATAATATTTGCAATTTTAGACAACAGAAATTAAACTCACTGTTAAACTATTCAGCTCACCAATGCCCTGCTGAATTTCACGAAGTATTTCTAAAGGGCATGTATCAAGGGTAGTCACACAGCAGCTGAACAGAAATAGATAGATGGTGAGCATTTTGCTTTGAAGTACGTGCAAAGCTGTGGTTTCTGTTCCTTGCTACAGTTGCTCTGCCTTTTTGCTTGTTGTCCATCTGTTTTATACAATATTGCTGACCCCCAAAAATGAATTAACTCAATGGGAGGAAATGGGAAATATCAAGTGATGATCGGAATGATTCACTAAGAGGAATTCTTTTACCTCAGATCTCAAAACTGCTGATTCACACATCTATAATCAAGATATTGTTTTGCAAAACCAATAATTTCCAGAAAGTATATCAAAATGTTATCTTCTTTTGACATTTCTTTAATATAGTCACAATAATGCTTACCCTTCTGATGAACTTCTCATCACTCATAAGTTGGGTTGAATAACAATCATCCAATTGTTACATTGATTTTAAAGACATTATTAATTTCTTGCAAACCTAAACCTCAGCAGTTTAAGGATGAATCCATTGTGTGGGTATTAATTGGCTACTTAAGGGCCTCATTTGGCTTACAGGCTGGTGGGATATCCAATATATCATAAAACCAGAAAACTATAGACATAGGAGCAGAAATTAGGCCATTCAGCCCATCAAGTCTGCTCTGCCATTCAATCATGGCGATACATTTCTAACCCAGTTCTCCTGCTTTCTCCCCATAACCCTTGATCACCTTGACAATCAAGAACCTATCTATCTCAGTGTTAAATATACTCAATGACCTGGCCTCCACAGCCTTCTGTGGCAATGAATTCCATAGATTCACTTCTTCCTGGCTGAAGAAGTTTCTCCTTATCTCCATTCTAAATGGTTTACCCTTTACTCTATAGCTGTGCCTTTGGGTCCTAGTCTCTCGTATTAGTACAATTTAGTCTATTAGTCTATCCAATTGTACAACTGAGGCCAAGAACAGTGGTTGAATAAATCATGGGCTTGGGACCCACTGGATTTTATGTTCTTTCCCAGCCTTCAGATCTGCCACGAGGGAGCATTGAATCCAGCCCAGTGCAAGTATAGAGGCAGCAAAAGGAGAAGGGGATGGAAAGAACAAAAAGGAAAAGTCTATGCTAGGATAGGATCTGGAGAGATAACATGGCAAAAATAAGTGCAAGACAAAAGTTAGGTAGCAAAACAGGAAAGCCACTTTTCGCAGATATATTAATGGGAAAATTCAGAACTTTTGGCAACAGTTGCCATTCAGTTTTGTTTTTAAGGAACAGGAGCAGAGGCGGATGTTTTTGAATTTAAAGCTGAGCCCAAAAGACTACGAACAATTCAAAAATGAGACATTGTTCCTCATACTTGCAGAGTGTCTCATCAATCTAGTGTAGGAAGCTCCAGACAAAGCAGTCAACATGAGAGCAATGTTAAGAATTCAAATCACAAGAAACCACAAACTTAGGGACGGGCTTGCAGATTAAATAGAACTGTTCCAGAAAGTGCTCACTCAATCTCTGCTCAGTCTCCCTGATGTACTGGAAGCTAAATATGAGCAGGAAGTACAGTATATCAAATTGAAAGTAGTCTAGGTAAATTGCAGTTTCAAGTGGAAGGACTTTTAGGCACTGGGCTGTTTCAGGGCAGGTGGTAATTGGACTGGTGCAGCATTTCCTGTGTTTGCATTTTAAGATACTTTAGAAAGAGGGACCAGGGTGTCACTGAGGGAACAAGCCCTTTGGAATGTGGAGAGGAGGGTCAATGTATTTGGTGGAGGATGAACGTAGAGGCTGTTGGGTTAGACAAGGGAGATCCTATCCTTGTTCAATGGAAGGATGACAGCAGAGATGTAGAAAATAGAACAGACATGATCGATAGGAACATGGTAGGGATATTTAATCTGACGAAAATGGAAAATGTTACAAAAGGGCTAGAATGGAAAGCAACACCTCAGAACAAAAAGAAACGAGATGCACAAACTAGGAAACTATAGAGTCTTTGCTAGAACCAATTTGTGAGCAACTGCCCTTGAGGTAGTTGTGGAGATCGGTGAGCTTAAGGGTGGCATGGTGGTTAGCACTGCTGCCTCACAGCGTCAGAGACCCAGGTTCAATTCCTGCCTCAGGCGACTGACTGTGTGGAGTTTGCACATTCTCCCCGTGTCAGCGTGAGTTTCCTCGGGGTGCTCCAGTTTCCTCCCACGGTCCAAAAATGTGCAGGTTAGGTGAATTGGCCATTGTAAATTGCCCGTAGTGTTAGTAGAAGGGGTAAATGAAGGGGAATGGGTCTGGGTGGGTTGCGCTTCGGCGGGTCAGTGTGGACTTGTTGGGCTACTGGGCCTGTTTCCACACTAAGTAATCTAACCTAGAAAGGTGGAGAGTGGCTGAAATTTATCCCCAGAAATGGAAACAGTAAAGTCAAGGAAGGGAAAGGAGAGTTAGAAATACGTCATGTGAAGTTCAAGAGAGGATGAAAATTGGAACTAAAGTTAATGAAATTTTCTCCATTAAGGCAAGAGAAGAAATCAAATATAGTCATCAATGTATTGGAAAGAGAAATGAAAGCAGTAATCTGAATAGCACTGGAAGAAAGGAACAACAAAGGGATAAGAGCATCAAATAGTGAGAGGGAGATAGAAGAACAATTATGTAAGTAAATCTCCAAAAATGCAAAACAGTACATTTGCTTTAGCAAGGTACTTTAACGACCTCAACATTATCTTTAATAGTTTTAAGATGAAATAAATGGAAGGAACAGGATACTTTTTATGCACTCAAGAGAACTGTTATGACTTATATGTGGCAAGCCCAACAAGAGAAGATGGGAACTAAACTTTGCTTTAGAAAATGAAGTTGGGCAGATAGAAAGAGTGGCTGGGGGAGGCAGCATTTTTGTGGTAGGGATCATGTAGTTTTAAAGTAATTATTGAAAAGGTAAAGACAGATCAGGAGTTACATTTCTAAAAATTGGGTAAGGCCAATTTTACTAAGCCGGGGAATTATTCAACAAAAGTGGCCTGAGAAAAGCAACATGAAGACAAGACAAATCAGTGTCAGTGGGAGGCAGTCAAGGGAAGATTCAAGTGGCTTACCACTTGAATATGTAAATATGTACCATAAAGGAAAAAGGTGCGACAGCCAAATCTTGATGACCAAGATTACAATGAATAAATAGGGTAAGATAAAGCAGTAAAGGAAACCATACATCAGACATCAAGACCTGGATATTGAAGAAAATTGAAAAAGGCTAGTGGGCGATGTGATCCTTATAGAGGTTTATAAAATCATGGGGATAGCTAAGGTGAATACCGAAGATCTTTTCCCTAAAGTAAGGAAGTTCAAAATAAGGGGACATACTTTTAAAGTGAAAGGATAAAAAGTTAAAAAGGACATGAAGGGCAACTTTTTTACACAGACAGCGGTTAATGTCTAGAATAAACTGCCAGGGGAGGTGGTGGAGGCAGTTAAAGTTACAACATTTGAAAGATATTCAGATAAGTACATGAATTGGTTTGGAGGGATTTAAGACAAATGTAGGCGGGTTGGACTAGTTTAGTTCGGAACATGGTTGGTGTGGACTAGTTACACCAAATGGTCATTTCCAGGCTGTATGACCCTATGACTTTTAATACAATAAGTGAAGTGGTGAAATCGAGAAAGAAATTTGGAATGCAAAGAGAGGTGTTGAGTCGTAGAGACAGAGATGTACAGCAGGGAAACAGACCCTTCAGTCCAACTCATCCATGTCGACTAGATATCCCAAACTAATCTAGTCCCATTTGCCAGTACTTGGTCCATATCCCTCTAAACCCTTCCTATTCATATATCCATCCAGATGCCTTTAAATGTTGCGAATGTACCAGCCTCCATCACTTCCTTTGGCAGCTCATTCCATACCCGCAACCCTCTGCATGAAAAAGTTTCCCCCTAGGTCCCTTTTATATCTTTCCCTCTCACCCTAAACCTATACCCTCTAGTTCTGGACTCCCTCTAGTTCTGGACTCCCTCATGCCAGAGAAAATACTTTGTCTATTTATCCTATCCATGCCCCTCATGATTTTATAAACCTCTACGAGGTCACTCCTCAGTCTTCAATGCTCCAGGGAAAACAGCTCCAGCCTATTCAGCCTCTCTCTATAATCCTCCAACCCTGGCAACATCCTTGTAAATCTTTTCTGAACCCTTTCAAATTTCACAACATCCTTCCGATAGGAAGGAGATCAGAATTGCACGCAATATTCCAAAAATGGACTAACCAACATCCTGTACAGCTGCAACAGGATCTCCCAACTCCTATACTCAAAGCTCTGACCAATAAAGGAAAGCATACCAAATGTCTTCTTCACTATTCTATCTACCTGCGACTCTACTTTCAAGAAGATATGAACCTATGCTCCAAGGTCTTGTTGTTCAGTAACACTCCCTAGGAACTTACCATTAAGTGTATAAGTCTGGCTAAGATTTGCTTCCCCAAAATGCAGCCCCTTGCATTTGTTTAAATTAAACTCCATCTGCCACTTCTCAACCCACTCGTCCATCTGGTCAAGATCCCGTTGTAATCTGAAGTAACCTTCTTCGCTGTCCACTACACCTCCAATTTTGGTGTCATCTGCAACCTTACTAACTGTACCTCCTATGTTTATATTCCAATCGTTTATATAAATGACAAAAGTAGAGTATTGAAAAATATTCACAAATAAAATCATGGGAATCCATGTACGTTTACCAATATAAGAGGAGGAAGATAACTTAGGAAAGTTTAAGACCAATAAAAGACAAAAAAAGACAAATTTATATATCAAGGTGGAATGTGTTGCTGTGGTTCTTAGTGAACCGTCTTCACAAAAGAGGGGGACAATGCAGCCAATTTTGGTAAGTAAGAGATGTTAAATATTTGGTGCAATAAACATAGGAAAACAGGAAATATTAAAGGAATTAGCATCCTTGAAAATGGATAACTGAACAGGGCCAGATAAAATGGATCCTAGGCTGTTAAAAGAAGCTGGGGGAAATAGTGAGTGTTCTGTACATCATTTCCCAATCCTCACTGGATACAGTTGGTGGTGATGGAGGCTTGGAGGGCTGAAAACATTGTGACTTAATTCAAAATTAGCAAATTACTTGTCAGCAAATTAATTGAATCAATTCTGAGAGATATAATACACTGTCACTTAGACAGGCATGAATTGTTCAAGAGTAGTCAGCTTTGATTTGCTCACCATATTAAATGTTTTTTTTGAGGAGGTAAAAAGGAACATCGCTGATAGTGCAATTTTTGTGAGTGACATGGAATTTATCAAGGCTTTAATAAAATTCTGCATGTCAGGTTGGTTGAAAAATAAAATTAAAAAGAATAAAGTTGAGAGAAATGTAGCAAGCAGCATATAAAATTGGCCCAGTGCAAGAAGCAAAGGTAATAATCTATGCAAGTTTTTGTGACTGGAAAGCTGTTTCCAGTGGGATCTCTGTTTTCTGTGGCATTTAATAATGAATTGAGTTAGATTTAGGACCATGATCAGGAAGCTTGCAGATGATACAAAGAATTGCTGTGTGGTTAGAACGGAGAACATAGAACATTGCAATGCAGTACAAGCCCATCAGCCTTTGATGTTGCGTCAACCTGTGAAACCAATCTGAAGCCCATCTATCCTGCTCTATTCCAATTTCATCCACATGTTTATTCAGTGACCATTTAAATGCCCTTAAAGTTGGTGAGTCTACTACTGTTGCAGGCAGTGTGTTCCACTCCCCTACAACTCTCTGAGTAAAGAAACTACCTCTGAAATCTGCCCTCAATTTAAAGCTATCTCCCACTGCTCTAGCCATCTCCATCTGAGGAAAAAGGCTCTCACTGTCCACCGTATCAAACCTTCTGATTATCTTACATGTCTCAATTAAGTCACCTCTCAACCTTCTTCTCTCTAACGAAAACAGCCTCAAGTCCCTCAGCTTTTCCTCATAAGACATTTCCTCCATACCAGGCAACATCCTAGTAAATCTCCTCTGAACAGTTTCCAAAGCTTCCATATCCTTCCTATAACCGGGTGACCACAACTGTACGCAACACTTCAAGTGCGGCCGCACTGGAGTTTTGTACAGCTGCAGCATGACCTTGTGGCTCCAAAACTCAATCCCTCTACCAATAAAAGCTAACACACTGTATGCCTTCTTAACAACCCTATCAACATGGGTGGCACCTTTCAGGGATCTCTGTAAATGGACACCGAAGTCTCTCTGCTCATCTACACTACTGAGAATCTTACCATTAGCCCAGTATTCTGCGCTCCTGTTACTCCTTCCAAAGTGAATCACCTCATACTTTTCCACAATAAACTCCTTTTGCCACCTGTCAGCCCAGCTTATCTATGTCCCTCTGTAACCTGCAACATCCTTCAGCACTATCCAGAACTCCACCGAACTTTGTGTCATCAGCAAATTTACTATCCCATCCTTCTACACCCTCATCTCGGTCATTTATAAAAATAACAAACAGCAGTGGCCCCAAAACAGATCCTTATGGTACCCCACTAGTAACTGAACTCCAGAATGAACACTTCCCATCAACCACCACCCTCTGTCTTCTTTCAGCTAGCCAATTTTTGATCCAAACAGCAAAACCACCCTCAATTCCATGCCTCCATATTTTGTGCAATAGCCTGGTGTGGGGTTACTTATCAAATGCCTTACTGCAATCCATACACACCACATCAACTGCTTTACCCTCATCCACCTGTTTGTCACCATCTCAAGGGACTCAATAAGTTTCGTGAGGCATGACCTACCCTTCACAAAACTGTGTTGACTATCCCTAATCAATATATTTCTCTCTAGATGATTATATATCCTATCTCTTTTAACCTTTTCCAACATTTACCCACAACAGAAGTAAAGCTCACTGGTCTATAATTACCAGGGTTATCTCTAGTCCCCTTTTTGAACAAGGGGGCAACATTTGCTATCCTCCAGTCTTCTGACAGTATTCCTGTAGACAATGATGATATAAAGATCAAAGTCAAAGGCTCTGCAATTTCCTCCCTGGCTTTCTAGAGAATCCTCAGATAAATCCCATCCAGCCCAGGGGACCAATCTATTTTCACTCTTTCCAGAATTGCTAACACCTCCTCCTTGTGAACCCCATCTAGTCTAGTAGCCTGTATCTCAGTATTCTCCTCGACAACCATGTCTTTTTCCAGTATGAATACTGACGAAAAATATTGATTTAGTTATCTCCTCTGACTCCACACACAGCTTCCCACTACTGTCCTTGATTGGCATTAATCTTTCTCTAGTCATTTTTTTTTCCTGATTTACCTATAGAAAGCTTTAGGTATATCCTTGATCTTACCTGCCAATGACTTCTCATGTCCCCTCCTTGCTCTTCTTAGCTCTCTCTTTAAGTCTTTCCTGGCTAACCTGTAACTCTCAAGCACCCTAACTGAGTCTTCACCTCTTCTTTCGAAAGCCTTCTTCTTTCTCTTGACAAGAGATTCAACTTCTTCAGTAAGCCACGGCTCCCTTGCTTGACCACTTCCTCCCTGCCTGACCGGTACATACTTATCAAGGACAGGCAGTGGCTGTTCCTTGAATAAACTCCACAATTCAATTGTGCCCATGCCCTGCAGTTTCCTTCCCCATCCTATGCATCCTAAATCTTGCCTAATCACATCATAACTGTATCTCTTGCCCTGTAATATATACCTAACCCTTTCCATTGCTAAAGTAAACATAACCGAATTGTGGTCATTATCACCAAAGTGCTCACCCACCTCCAAGTCTAAACCTGACCAGGTTCATTACCCAGTACTGAACCCAATGTGGCCTTGCCCCTTGTTGGCCTGCTTAAATACTGTGTCGGGAAACCATCCTGCACAGATTGGACAAAAATTGACCCATCTAATGTACTCGAACTATAGTATTTCCAGTCAATATTTGGAAAGTTAAAGTCCCCATAACAACTACATGTACTCTGTTACTTTCACTCCTATCCAGAATTGACTTTGCTACCTTTTCCTCTACATTTCTGGAACAATTCAGAGGCCTACAGAAAACTCCAAACAGGGTGACCTCTCCTTTCCTGTTTTTAACCTCAGCCCATTCTACCTCAGTAGATGCGTCCTCAAACATCCTTTCTGCCACTGTAATACTGTCCTTGACTAACATTGGCGCACCTCCCCCTCTTTTACCATCATCTCTGTTCTTACTGAAACATCTAAACATCTGAAACATCTGAATCTCTCTGGTTCAGGCATACGCCATCCTGTTTGTAAAGGTCCTACCTACACCAGAATGACCCCAAATTATCTAGGTATCCAAAACCCTCCTTCCTACACCATCCCTGTAGCCACGTGTTCAACTCCTCTCTCCCTATTCCTCACCTCGCTAGCATGTGGCACGGGCAACAAACCAGAGATAATAACTCTGTTTGTTCTTGCACTAAGCTTCCACCCTAGCTCCTTGAATTTCTGCCTTAAATCCCCATTCCTTTTCCTACATATGTTGTTAACACCTACGTGGACCATGACTTGGGGCTGCTCCCCCTCACCCTCAAGTATCCTGAAAACACAATCTGAGACATCATTGGCCCCAGCACCTGGAAGGCAACACACCAACCACAAGTCTCTCTCGTTGCCACAGAACCTCCTATCTTTTCCCCTAACTATGGAGTCCCCAATGACTAATGCTCTGCTCCTCTTGCCCCTTCCCTTATGAGCAACAGGGACAGACTCTGTGCCAGAGACTGTTCCCCAATACTTACCCCTGGGAGAGTTGTTGAACAGAGAGAGCTAAGAGTACAAGTACATAGTTCCTTGACAATGGCATCACAGGTAGTCAGGATGGTGAAGAGGGCATTTGGCACTCTTGCCTTCATCGATCAAAGCATTGTGGACAGGAATTGCGAATTCATGTTACAAGAGATTAGTCAGGCAGTATTTGGAACAGTGCATACAATTCTGGTCACTCAGCTATAGGAAGGATGTTATTAAACTGCAAAAAGGATTTACAAAGATGAGAGTTTGTGCTATACGGAGAGGCTGGGAAATTTTTCCGAAAGCGCAGGAGACTGAGGGGTGACTTTCTAGAGGTTTATGAAACCATAAGGGGCATAGATAAGGTGAATAGTCAAAGTCCACGGTAGGGGAGTCCAAACGAGAGTTTAATACGAGCAGGGAAAGATTTAAAAGGGACCCGAGGGGCAACGTTCCAACACAGACGGTGCTACGTACATGGAATGAGCTGCCAGAGGAGATTGACGGGAGAATTGGTTGAGGTGTACAAGGTTGCGTGGGGCTGAGATAGAGCATCTGGAAAGGCAGCATTTGTGGGGCGTAGATTTAAAATGGTTGGTAGAAGTATTAGAAGGGAGATGAGGAAAAATGAGGGGGATTGGTGTCTGGAACTCACTATCGCACAGAATATTAGAAATAGAATCTGCCATTAAAAAGTGCCTGGACATGTGCCATAGTTCCAGGGATATTGTTGTGTCCCTGTAAAATAGGTTTAGGCTAGGTTCAGTCATGTCAATGAATGGCCTTCTTCTCTGCTGTGATAATTTCATGAAAGCATCAAAGAATATTCAGCACATCCCACAGACATAGCTAGAACACGTATTAGTCTTTGAAATAATTGCACAGAGGCCAGTATCCTGTCACCAAGTCACCTTTTATTTACATGTGCACAATACATGGGCTCTGACCAGCCAGCTTAGAGCCAGCCCCTAGAAGCTCCCTGAATTTCCTGTTTATGCCTGTCAGTGAAGGCTCCTGATTGGCCTAGGTTAACAACTCCAATCAAGGATTGCATTGTCAATAAGATCCACCTGGATCATTATAGTCTTTTTAACAGCACGTTTTTTTTTTAAAGAAGTGAGTTGCGTTAAAGGAGAAGCTGTTCATTGCGAAAAGAAGCTCAGTCAGGCCAAGGTGTCCGTTAGTGAGATGTGACTGGTTTGGTCTTTGTTCAAGAAAACTGTAGAGGGCCCTCAGACCTAACTAGGGTTGGGAAAGGATGTGGAATGATTGTAATGTCCATGTTGTAAAGAAGATAGATATTGCCAGCAAAGTGGCATTGTACAAGTAGATGTGGGGAGAATGGACAACGGGAGAACTAATAGACAGCAGACAGGGAGAAATTAGTTCAGATGTGCAGGAACAAGCTGAAACAATCCAGGGTAGTGGAAAAATACCTGTGAGTGGCATCAGGAAAGCTCCCAATGAAACAAAAAAAGGGGCAAGAGGTAGGGATGACACAAAGAGTTGACAGAGGCAATAGATAGACAAATAGAACATAGAACATTACAGCGCAGTATAGGCCCTTTGACCCTTGAGGTTACGCCAACCTCTGGAACCAATCTGAAGCCCATTTAACCTACACTATTCCATTCTCGTCCATATGCCTATCCAATGGCCATTTAAATGCCTTTAAAGTTGGCAAATCTACTACTGTTGCAGGCAGTGCGATTCATGCCCCTATTACTCTCTGAGTAAATAATTCAACCAAGTTCCTCTAAACAAGAACTAGGACTGCTTCTAGCTGGGATAGAGATCATTTTATATAAGACAGAAGTTCTCTGTAATGAGAGACAATGTAATCCATGATACCTTTGTTGTTTATTTAAGAGGATTAATGAGGAATATTTCAGGTTGTGTTCTCCTATCTGCTTTTCTTGCCTGTCTTTTGAGTCAGGAATGTTAGTATTATGCTGAATAAAGTATCACAATTGTGTGGGACAGACTGGATAGACTAATAGAAATAGACTGGGCAAAAACTTAGCACATGAAATATAATGTAGGAAAATGTGAAGTTACGAGCAATAGAGGAGCTAAATATTATTTAAATAGAGAAAGACTGAAGAAAGTTACAGAACACTGGGATTTGGGAGTCCTCATCCATGAGTCTATTAATGCTACCATCCAAGTTCAGCAGTAATAGGGAAGGCAAATGGAATTTAACCATTATTTCAGAAGAAATGTAATATAAAGGTAGGGGGGCAAAATGCTGCAGATACTGGAAATCCAATCTAAGCAAAAATATACTACTACTGGAGGCAGTCCCCGAGAACATTCACTCGGCTGATACCAGATATGGAAGGTCTCTCTTTTGAGGAGAGGTTGAGTATGTTGGGCTTGTACTCTTTGGAATTCAGAATAATGAGAGGCGACCTTATTGAAACATGCAAGATTCTTAGGGGGCTTGATAGGATAAGTGCAGAAAGGATGTTGCCCTTTATGGGAGAGCCTGGGACCAGAGAGAAAATCTCTGAGTCAGGGGTAACAGAAAAAATAAAGATGAGGAAGAATTTCTTCTCTCAGAGGGTAGTGAATCTGTGGAATTCTTCACCACAGAAGGCTAGAGAAGTTGGGTCATTATATGCATTCAGGCCCAAGGCAGGCAGATTTGTTTTAATCACTAAGGAAATTAAGACTTATGAGGTAAAGGCAGGAAAGTAACATTGAGGTTATCAAAGTAGCCATGACCTCACTGAATGAGCAAACTTGATGGGCTGAACGGCTACATTGACTTTTACTCCAATGTTTTCTGGTCTTATTCCCATATGGGAGAGTACTGGGAAATTACATTTACTTTAAGACATTTTACTCAGAATTTTGCAAATGGGAAATTGCCCATCGTGTTCAAGATATATATGTTGAGCTTTTAAAAGCAGTTATTTTTCAGCCCACAGTCAAAGGGCCATGAAGTTTGATAAAATCAGTTGCATTTCTAACCTCACAATGTAATCATTTAAGAAGTAAGCTGATGAGTCAAACAACAAATATAGTATTACAGCAATGTAGTTTTAGATGCTTGAGTAAGATTGTTAATTCTATGTACCCGAGGGTTAATATTCTCTGAAAAGAAAGGCTTGAGCAGCCTGCAGGCTTTTTACAGCAATGAAAAATGCCCCACAAATTTACTGGAGACTTTTTGAATTTTTGAACATGGATGTTAGATGATTGCTATCTAGCCATCTAATTTGTTTGAATTTTACATCAAACAATTCTGACCTAGTGATCTCAGTGTACCCTTCACAGAATGAAACCTGCAATTGTCAAGCAGTTTCCTCTATGTGTGACTCCAGTATCCACGATTAATTCTCCCCATATCTGAGTGGGTTTCCTCCAGGTGCTCCAGTTTCCTCCCACAATCCAAAGATGTGCAGGTTAGGTGAATCGGCCATGGGAAATTGCCCATCGTGTTCAAGATATGTATGTTGCATTAGTCAGGGGTAAATGTAGAGTAGTAGGGTAGGGGAATGGGTCTGAGTGGGATACTTTTCGGAGGGTCGATGTGGACTTGTTGGGCCGAAGGGCCTGTTTCCGCATTGTAGGGGGATTCTATGATTCTATGATGCTGGGATTCTATGATCAATTAATGTTTAATGTCATCAGGTTAACTAAAGTTAGGCAACAAATATTCACTTAACAATATCTTCCCGTCTGCTGTGATGGGAAAAAAAACCCTCATTCCAGCAATTATTGGAGACTAGTGGGAGCTGCTCTAAGGATGTACCAGAGCAAGATTTTGATACAAGATAAATATTCATAAAATGAATGGCAAATGAGCTGATCTTTTTTTTATTTGCTTGACAGTAAAAAACATTGATGAATCTGAGTCCATGAAAATGTGAACAATGTTGTGGATGACATTTAGTTATCTTGGTATCAGCACATTAGTTAGAGAACACAATTCCTTCAAATATTGACCTGTATTATTAACACATTTGGTTAACAAAAATCTATTCATGTCGTACGTTGAAGAGAATTCCAACTTTTACCACCTTTTGTGTATGGGAACATTTTCTAATTTCACTCCTAATCTGTGTGCTTCCATTATTTAAAATATGCCCCTAGTCCTAGACTTCCTAGTCATCAGTCTTCATTCCTCTCTATTTACCCTATCTCTTTCCAATAATTTCTTGAAAACTTCAATAAAATCACTCCTTCATCTTTCAAATTTCAGGGATCAGGTTCAGTTTTTTTGAGTTAAATGGCAGGGTATAACTCTCCCAATTCAGAATCTGTTTCTTGCATTTATATTGTACAGGATGGGCTAGACATGTCAATCTCATTCTCTTCATCTTCCCTCTTAGTACTTATATTTTTGAAATGTTAGCATCTCTGGGTGGGCATTTGATAAGAAGTGACTTTAAGTTGCTCCAAAGTCAAATTGTCAGCCTTGTATCATAGTGGTAGATTGATCAGTAATTGGAAATAAATCAATAAACAAATCACAGAATTTTTGAAGCGAATCTGATTTGCTTTTGAATCCCTTAGAAATCTCCAAAAAGAAGGAATGGAAAGTTACCAAGAATGGGAAGAGATGCTAAGAAAATATCTAAATAAGAAGTGACCCAAGTGGATTGAGCATTGCAGTAAATTAGTACCAGGTCTGGGATCTGCAGATCAGAAATGTTGGGAAAAGCATGTACAGAGCAAGGAAAGCGTGCTTCTAAGCTTAGTAAAGCTACAGTAGTAGACAGTTGTTTGGAGCAGTTATGGGGAAAACAGTCAGAAAATGTATGAAGAAAATGAAAGATTACATGAAGAAAATGAGCAGTTACATGGAGAGATGAAAAGTTACAGGGAAAGGTGGCAGAACAGGAGCAAAGGAGTCAGATAAATGTCTTGCATGTGGGCAGTTTGTGACCGACTGTGAGAAAGTTTACCAGGAAGTACAGCGTGCAAACAATGAATGAGACGGGGCCAAACAGGCTGTGAAAGAACCAAATGATAAATGTGTGAGTTTGCTGGCTGCTGTTAACATTCTGTAGAGAAGAAGTGGGCAGAGAAAGTAGAATCTCAGAGGCTGATCACTTAAAGTGCCAGTGTGTTAAAATCTCAGCTATCGATAGAAAAAGGGTTTTGTGTGTGTGTGTGTGTTCAGAACAATTGAGTCCAAGGAAGATGGTGATTACAGATGGATTTGGGACAGCTAACAAAGAATGCCCAGTAGTAGGTTGAATGTGGCGATGACTAGGGACCACCACCTTCCTTTATAGAACTATTGAATCCCTCAGCATCTGCCAACCTGCCCCCACCCCAATAAATCCTGTGATTACTCTCACACAGAAAGTGAAAACTCGCAATCAGTCACCTACACAACCATGCTCACAGTAGTGCAGTTTAGGGAAATTGCTAAAACAAATCTCCATTTATGAACTGACTGCAAATCTTTTTGTTTATGTTTGAAAGAATTCGTCAGCAAAGATGTTTACATGGGCTGGATGATAGAGAAGAAGGGAAATTAATACTAATGTTTGTGAGTCCTGTGATTCAATCTGCTTATCCACTCCTCAGCACGAAGGGGAGGGAGAATTGGAAGACGTGAAGGAAGTTATATTAACTGTGATAGTTTGTAACAGAGGGGATTCAGTAGATGGTTTAAGTAGGTGTACTCAAACAAAGAAATGAGCATCCCACTGCAAATGCAGGTCAGTTATGAATTCATTTTACTCAAGCTTTTGGGGTTATGGATCACACTAGATTAACTGGACTTGATTGTTCTGATTGGTTAAGAACTTTAGTAACACATGCTTCAGAAAGGGGAAAGAAGGTGTGTGAGAATTGTAACTCCACAGATGATACATATGATGAGGTTTGAATAGTAAGGTGAATGCTTCAAGCTTAGGAGAAGGAAATTCAAGAGGTTAACAGGGGCAAAGGAAGTAAAAGTGGGAAAATGTTTTCTGTAAAAGTTCGTAATTCTGGTCCAGTATGGAGAAAGGAAGGAGGCAGCAGAAGAGTAGGTGGTGCTAATCCCCGAGTTTTCTTGCCTCTCCCTACAGTGCCAATGAGAAAAGGTAGAGGTCAAACACAAGGGGAAACGAAACCTCCAATACAGTGTTATAATTGCATTGGTTGGGTCACTTCGCTCAGGTTTGTACAGCACCTCACCATTGCCAATAGAGGTGAGGATAGGAAGCAGGACAGGAATACAGAGCTCTCGTGCTGGAGAGATCCGTACAGCAGGCTCCTGTAAGGGAAGTGGAGAAGATTGCTTCTGTTTATCCATTGTGTTCGAATGTGAATCCAAGGGCATGTCAGTGCCAGGCCTGTCCAGTATGTGTGTGTAATGCCAGGTGTAATAGAGTAGGAAGACCTTTTGTAGGAGGTGAGGTAGGAGGCCGCACTACCCTTGACACATCCAGAGATTATTCATTTATCTTGGCAAAAGAAAAGAACAATTATTTTGAGTAGGTTTAGTGGACATTTACAAGAAAGATTTCAAATGGAATAGATTGAGGTGAACTTGGGCAATGTGGTTTGCTATCACCCAGCCATATTAGCACAACTTCCCCGAACAGCAGACCATATCTTGAAATCCAATTTTATGCATAGATGTGTTGACTTTTGATCTAGTGAACTGATGTAAATGAGGTGCCCATAGTGTATGCCTGGGAACCAATGCAGACAGGATCCGTATACAGGGGGGTAGTCAGGTAATTCTGGCAAAAACCTACAGGTATGCCCAATGATTTAATCATGCGAGAGCTTACTGTTAGAAATACAAATACATTTGCAAAGCAGAAACATGACTGTGGTCAAATTCAGGGGAAATAATTGTAGAAGGCTCTGACACAAAACCTCAAAAGCAATGTGGTTTCCCTAAACAAGCTGCAGGAGAAATAACAAAGGTGCTATAACAAGTCTGCTACAACAGGGAGTTTTACGACCTGGTGCTTCAACAAATATTTCTCCCATTTGGCCAGTTAGAAAGTTAGGTGGTTCTTTGGGACTGACAATTGATCACAGAGGGTTAAATAAAAGGACTCTGTTAACAGCGCCAATTGTATTTTGACGGTATTAGGCAAGAACTTGCAAAAGCTGATTGGGTGCAGATGTTCACAGGTAAAGGCATGGCTGGAAAATGGGAAGCCTTCAAAAATGAGATAACGAGAGTCCAAAGACAGTATATTGACTTTTTTGAAAAAGTAACAAAGAGGATTGATGAGGGCTGAGGGGCGGATGTGATCTATAAGGACTTAAGTAAGGCGTTTGACAAGGTTCCCATGTGCGACTGGTTAGCAAGGTTAGATCTCATGGAATACAGGGAGAACTAGCCATTTGGACACAGAACTAGCTCAAAGGTAGAAGTCAGAGGGTGGTAGTGGAGGATTGTTTTTCAGATTGGAGGCCTGTGATCAGTGGAGTACCACAAGGACCAGTGCTGGGTCCACTACTTTTTATCATTTATATAAATGATTTGGATATGAACATAGGAGGTATAGTTAGTAAGTTTGCAGATGACGCTGAAATTGGCTGTGTAGTGGACAGTGAAGAAGGTTACCTCGGATTACAATGGAATCTTGATCAGATGAGGGTCTGGAGTAGAGTGGTGCTGGAAAAGCACAGCAGTTCAGGCAGCATCCGAGGAGCAGTAAAATCGATGTTTCGGGCAAAAGCCCTTCATCAGGAATATAGGCAGAGTGCCTGAAGGGTGGAGAGATAAATGAGAGGAGGGTGGGGGTGGGGAGAAAGTAGCATAGTGTCAGTGGGAGAGGGACTCCCTGAGATTCTTGTAGAGAGAGGAGGAAAACTTCTTCAAGGCAGGCATCCTTGCAAGAGAATTCGCAATAGGGTTAAAATCAACTAGGTAAAAACAATGACTGCAGATGCTGGAAACCAGATTCTGGAGTAGAGTGGTGCTGGACAGATGAGCCAATGGGCTGAGAAGTGGCAGATGGAGTTTAATTTAGATAAATGCGAGGGGCTGCATTTTGGGAAAGCAAAGCTTAGCAGAACGTATACACTTAAAGGTAAGGTCCTAGGGAGTGTTGCTGAACAATGAGACCTTGGGAATGCAGGTTCATAGCTCCTTGAAAGTGGAGTTGCAGGTAGATAGGATAGTGAAGAAGGCGTTTGGTACGCTTTCCATTATTGGTATATTCCATTGAGTATAGGAGTTGGGAGGTCATGTTGCAGATGTACAGAATGCTGGCTAGGCCATTTTTGGAGTATTGCATGCAATTCTGGTCTCCTTCCTATTGGAAGGATGTTGTGAAAATAGAAAGTGCTCAGAGAAGATTTACAAGGATGTTGCCAGGGTTGGAGATTTGAGCTATAGGGAGAGGCTTAACAGCCTGGAGCTGTTTGCCCTGGAGCATCGAAGGCTGAGGAGTGACCTTATAGAGGTTTATAAAATCATGAGGGACAAGGAAAGATAAATAGACAAAGTCTTTTCCTGGGGTGGGAGAGTCCAGAACTAGAGGGCATGGGTTTAAGGTGAGAGCGGAAAGCTATAAAAGAGACCTAAGGAGCAATGTTTTCATGCAGAGAGTGGTGCGTGTATGGAATGAGCTGCCAGAGGAAGTGGTGGAGGCTGGTACAATTGCACATTGAAAAGATATCTGGATAGGTACACAAATAGGGAGGGTTGAGAGGGATATGGACCAACTGCCGGCAAATGGGACTAGATTAGGTTGGGATATCTGGTCGGCATGGAAGAGTTGGATTGAAGGGTCTGTTACCCTGCTGTATATCTCTATGACTCTATGTCTCTAGCAGCAATCAATCCTAGGACAAAGATAAACAGGTTCAACAAGAAAAACATTTTACCACTCTTAACTTTTATCATAGGTTTTGAATTATTGACCAGCAATGTCAATATAAATTTGTTTTTACGTTTCAAGATCAACAATGTACATGGGCTTGTTTATCCTAAGGGTTCCATAACTCTCCATCCATCTTCCATCGAAGATTGGCTAAAGGGTTGGAGATTTTTTTCATGACCTGATCGTTTAATCCAGTAGGTGATAATCTTCTTCTGCAGACTGAAACTGGAGAGCAACAGCTCCAATTATTGGATGAACTATTAAACCTTCTCACTTTGTTAGGACTGAAAATAAATCCTAAGAAGTTGTAAATTATAAAGTCTCAGGTGGTTTATTGTGGTAATCTATAGGAATCACAAAATGGATAAGAAACTCATTGAATATACATGTGTCGTTGTAGAAATTATCTTGATAGTCTTGTTACCAAAACATCTGCATTATCAGACCTTTTGAGGAAGCATGTTCCATGGCAATGAATCTAGCAGCACACACAGCCTGTTTCAGAATTAAAATAGGCCTGAACTGCAGCTCTAGTGCTGAAAGTGACAGACCCTGGACTCCCTTTTGCATTCGAGATTGCAGCATTAAATTTAACACTTGCTGCAGTACATCTGGAGGAACACCTCAGGAGAATGGGACCAGTTGCTTCTGCCTCTAGGCCAGTATAGCAATGGTTTACAATGCGTGAAAGGCATCCCCTTGCAATGTTTGAGTAGTGCAACATTTTCTGACATAATTGGGCTTAATCCCTTGACTATCCTGATGGAACATATCCTTATTTAGTTGTTGTTAAATGGACGCAGTAAAGATGGTACAAGTATTCAAAACCATATCGTGTATTGGACTTTAAGGCTGTGATATTACAGTTAAATGGATCAAGTTCCAACCTTCTTAGCTGACAATTTAAATTACAGTGATGAAACACATGAGTGTTAAATTGGAGCAACAAGTGATCCCAAGAGACCATTTGTTCCAATAAAAAAGGGGAAGGACTTGTGACTCTGAAAGATCTGGATATATGTCTGACATACCTGGACAGAGAGAAGCAATAAAACGGATTTTGAACATTTTTGCTGACGAATCCTCAATGATGGAGAATAGCATTAGGAGGGCAGGATGTGGAATACATGTGTAGGATCACCAACACACATCTCTTGGTGAGTTAGCTCCTAAATTGCCTCGTGGGATGATTGCTCAAGCAGCTGAATTGGCAGCTATGGCTTATGTAGTTAGCCATTCTGATAAGTTCCCAACACCAGCAGATATATATCCTGATAGCGTACATGCCTGCAATAGTTTAATGGACTTCCTGCCATTGTGGGAAGTGAGAGGTTTTGTTTTGGCAGATTGGAAACCTCCACCATCTACACCCTTGTAGGAGTATGGTTTTTAAACTGCCCAAGGAAGGGAATATAGGATTTTTAATGTTAAGTAACATCTTCTACCTTCTGACTTGCTCCTGTGTCTCATAATCTTGATTTGAAGTATAAGGAAATGCATTTCTATTTGAAATAAGATATTCAGAAAACCCAATGGACTGGTCCTATTTGTCAATATCATGGAAGAATTTTCTTGACTATCCGTTGTCCTCTGTTCCTTCTTTGTTCACATTAAGAAAACAAGTTCTCTTTGTACTCCGACTACAATTTTAATACCTATTTCCTTTTCTGATTCCACTTTATCTCATAATTCCTTAAACATTCCTACTCCTGCAATCTGTCTCACATTTAATTTCTAGAAATTGAGGTTAGTATGTCCTGTCTTATTACAATGGAAATATGTTATTTTGTTTGCGCCAATTTTTGGTTCTAACTTTCTCCTTTATTACCTTAGCAACATTCTAGTTTGGTCTGTCAAACTGATATCTTGTAGTCACCTGGAGATTTTCTATTACTCCCATTTCCTTGCATATTCCCACATGACCATTTGCCCACATGTAACTTGGTGAGTAAGATACTACAGGTGTCAACCAAAATGGTGCTTCTTGTATTTTTAATACTTGATGCTCATCTAAATAAGACATTAAGTTTGCAGAATTATTATTTTTGAATTGTTCCGTGATCAAACATTTTCAAAGTTTTTCTATAACTTTAGTAATCAGAACTAGTGATTGCACAATGTTTTGCTTTCTCTCACAAATCCTACATATGTCTGAATCATAGAATCCTTATAGTTTTAGAGGAGGCCCATCGGGTCCACACTGACCCTCTGAATAGCATCCCACCAGACCCAGACCCCCTACCCTATCCCTGCATTTCTCATGGCTAAACCACCTGGGCTGTACATTCCTGGTCATGATGGGCAATTTAGCTTGGCCAAGCCACCTAACCTGCGCATCTTTGGACTGTGGGAGGAAACCGGAGAACCCAGAGGAAACTCACGTAGACATGGGAAGAAAATGCAAACTCCTCACAGACAGTCAGTCGAGGCTGGATTGAACCCAGATCCCTGGCACTGTGAGGTAGCCCTGCCAACCACTGAGCCACCGTAGCCATCCTGAATTGGTGTCATTTTTGTAGTTCTACATTTTAATTGATAAGATTCAGATACAGTCTCAAAAGCGGTGAGTGTTGCTAATTTAACAGTTCCATGATGTGTAGCTTGTTCTTCTGAAAAATCTGCATACACAGTCTCAGCTAAACCTGAATGGAATTTTCCCAGACCTCCTCTAAACCTTTCCCAACCTTAAAGGTATGACCTCTGGTTGTTGGTCCCTTCATCAGGGGAAATATTTTGACATATCTACCCAATCTGTGCCCCTCATAAAGTTACAGGCCTCAATCAGGTACTTCTCTACCTTCTCTTCGCTAAGGAAAACAACCTTAGGCTAACTTGTCTCTCTTCATAGCTGAATTGTTCCAGTCCAGGCAACATTCTATATTCTGTTTGTGCAAACACATCCTTCCCATAGTATGGCAATCAGAACTGCATCCAGTATTCCACCTATAGCTATCTAACCTCAATCATAACCTCCCTGCTCTTGTATTCAATTCCTCGACTAATGGAAGCAAGTCACCCATATACCTTCTTAGCCACCCTAACAACCTGCCTTGTTCAATGTACATGCTCATCAGCACAGCACCCTGGGATCCATCTCATTCATGCTGGAGGACTTATCTCATTTTAATTCCACTAAAACCATTAATACCTCCAGTCCCTTCAAGGGATAATTGAATTGATCAGGCACTAACACAGGACAGGTTGCATTTCCTGTGTCAAAAAGTGTGACACTGAGAAAGGCCAGCCAGTCAGGCAGCATCTGAGGAGCAGGAGAGTCAATGTTTCGAGCATAAGTTCATCATCAGGAAGCACTTCTACTCGAAATGTCAACTCTCCTGCTCCTCAGATGCTGCCTGACTGGCTGTGCTTTTCCAGCGCCACACTTTTTGACTCTGATCTCCAGCATCTGCAGTCTTCACTTTCTCCTATATTTCCTGTGTGTAATTCTTTTTGCTTCATTGTTAAAACCATTAAAAGCAAACAAAAATCTATTGAGGCAGATTTCTGGGATCAGTCTGGTCCTATAATAACAGCTGCTGGAGTCATAACATTATAACGTACAGATTTCTAAACAATCTCACCCAGCTTGGATGTTGACAAGCTAAACACTTCAGCTAAGATGGCTTGTTCCCTGCACTGCCCTGAATCCTTCTTCCAGGAGAGAAAATCTAAATCTCAACTAATCTCAGTAATGGTGTCTTCAAAGCTTGCTCAATCCTAAATTCTAGGAACCGAAAACAAAGCTACTGACCTCATCTATTTACTCTACCTGTCATAAACCTAACTTTGTAAGTATATGTCCATTAACTCCAGAGGGGTTTGGCATCACAAAATGTTAGATTTAAACCATTGTTTAAAGTCATAAAGCACAGAAACAGACCCTTTTGTGCAACCAGTTCATGCTGAACACAACCCAAAATTAACCTATTCCATCTCCCATATCCTTCCAATCCTTTCCAATTCTTGTACTTATCCAAGTATCTTTGAAACAGTCTAACTGTGCCCTCATCCATCACTTCCTCAGGAAGCTCACTCCACACATAAACCATCCTCTGTGCAAAAAATATTCAAGTACTTATCTTATGCCTTTTAAATGTTGTAACTGTGCCTGCATCCACCACTTTCTCAGGAAGTTCATTCCACATACAAATCACCCACTGTGTAAAAAATTTGCTCCTCATGTCTTTTCAAAATCACTCTCCTTTCACCTTAAAAATGTGCTCCCTAGTCTTGAAAAGGGAAAAGACACCTAACATTAACCCTATCTACATCCCTCATGATTTTATAAATCTCTGTAAGATCATTCCTCAGCCTCCTCTGCTCCAGCGAAAAAAGTCCCAGCCTATCTTTATAACTCAAACACTCCATTCCCAGCCACATCCTGGTAAATCTCTTCTAAACCCTCTCCAGCTTGATAATATCCTTAATAATAATAACAGGGTGACAAGAACTGGGCACTGTACTTCAGAAGAGGTCTCAGTTTCTGAAGGATTTCCAGCTCTTGTTTTATTTTTTACCGAAAACTAACACCCACCTGCATCTATTTTGAAAGGCAAACTCCCAAAATATTAGGAATAGTTCCTGGACACCATCAGTTGTACAACTACAACTCTCAGAGGGTTGTTAACCTGTTGAATTCTTTATCACAAGAGGGTTACCGAGGCTGGAGCATTGAGTATTTTCAAGGCTGAGATTTTTATTTAGGGCGGCACGATGGTTCAGTAGTTAGCACTGCTGCCTCACAGCACCAGAATCCCAGGTTCGATTCCAGCCTCAGGTGACTGTCTGTGTGGAGTTTGCACATTCTCTTCGTGTCTGCGTGGGTTTCCTCCGGGTGCTCCGGTTTCCTCCCACAATCCAAAAAATGTGCAGGTCAGGTGAATTGGCCATGCTAAATTGCCCATAGTGTAGGTGCATTAGTCAGAGGAAAATAGGTCTGGGTGGGTTGGTGTGGACTGGTTTGGCCAAAGGGCCTGTTTGCGCACTGTAGGGAATCTAATCCAAAAAAAAGAGAATCAAACGTTGTGTAGAAGAGGCAGGGAAATAGAGGTATTAGGCAGGATTGTCTGAAGATGTGGAAAGATTTTGTCATACATGTCAGGTAATGTAGAATTCCCAATCATCAATTAAATCAAATATTAATTTCTAAGGAAGGCAAGGAATGTAGTTTTTTGAGGAAGTAAGGAAGTTGCTTGATAGAACAATGGATGTTGTCTACTGGATTTTACAAAAACATGTGACAAGGTCCTTCATGGTAGGCTGTCCAGAAGATTAAGTCACATGGGATCCATAAGAGTTGGGAGGTTAGATACAAAATTAGCTTGGTCACAGGAAATAGAGGGTACGTGGGGGGGAATTCATCTGTGGTGGTCTGTATCCAGTAGTGTTCCACAAGGATCATTGCTGCAATCTCTGTACTTATGAAAATAATTTGAATGAAAATCCAAGTGGTCTGATTCCTAAGTTTGCAGATGACAAAAATCATTGGAGTTGTGGATAATAAGAAAGGTTGTCAAAGGAGAAAGGTCCATTGGAAATTTGAGTGGAGAAATAGCAGGTGGAGTTTAGTCCCAACAAGTGTAAGGTGATGTATTTTGGGAGGTCAAATGCAAGAAGAAAGTATACAGTAAATGGCAGGACCGTTAGAAACAGCAATATAAAAAGAGAGCTCTTGGGGTCCAAACCTATAGCTCCCTGAAAGTGATAGCACAAATGCTTTAAGGTGGTAAAGAAGTTATATTTGTATTCATCTGTCAAGACATTGAGTATAAAAATTAACATGACATGTCGCAGCTGTATAAAACTTTCGTTCGGCTACATTTGAAATATGGCAGTTCTGGCTGCCACACTACAGGAAGGAATGTGACGGTTTTGGAGAGGGTTCAAAAGAGGGTTACCAGGATGTTGCCTGGATTGGAGTGTGCTAGGTGTAAGGAGAGTTTAGGCAAACTTGGATTCTTTTTGCAAGAATGTCGGAGGCTGAAGGACAATCTGATTGACTTGTATGAAATTATAAGAGGCGTGGATAAGGTGGATAATCAGTCTCTTTCTCAGGGTTGAAATGTCAGATACAAGGGGGCTTAAATTTAAGATAACAGGAGGAAAATTCAAAGGGGATATGCTAAGCAATTTTTTTACACAGAGGGTAGTAGGTGCCAGAAACTCGCTGTTGAGGGAGGTGGTAGAAACAGATACGATAACTGTGGTTAGCACTGCTGCCTCACAGCACCAGAGAACTGGGTTCAATTCCCGCCTCAGGCAATTGTCTGTGTGGAGTTTGCACATTCTCCCCGTGTCTGCGTGGGTTTCTTCCGGGTACTCCGGTTTCCTCCCACAGTCCAAGGATGTTCAGGTTAGGTGAATTGGCCATGCTAAATTGCCCATAGTGTTAGTTGAAAGGGTAAATGTAGGGGAATGGGTCTGGGTGGGTTGCTCTTCGGAGGGTCGGCGTGGACTTGTTGGGCCGAAGGGCCTGCCTCCACACTGTAAGCATTCTAATCTAATCTAATCAATCAACGTTTATGAGGCATTTGGACAGACAAATAAACTGACAGGGAATAGAAGGATACGGACCATGTGCAGGCAAATGGAAGTAGTTTATAATAGTAATTTGGTGGATCCAGATGTCATGGGCCAAAGGGCCTGTTCCTGTGCTATACTGTTAAGTTCTATGTTCTACCATCAGCTTCTGGGTGGGAATGTTTGGGCAAGAGCCATCAGACTTCTGGAAAATAAAGAAACATATCTGAAGCTTGATGAAAACTAGTTTATTTCCTCTCATTATTTGCTGTAAGCTGCGGTTCTTAAGCAATAAGTCATCGACATTGTAAGTGTGAATCAGAAGCTCAGTGCCTCCTGCAAACAAGTGAAAGTACCCAGAGAAGAAATATCAAGAAATAATAAGTCCTGACAAGTCAAAGGATCCATTAAGCTGCCTTCCTCATCTTCCCTCCACCCACTACACCGTTTTTTGTGTTTTTTTAGTATATCTGGGTATACATGTGATTGGGGAGAGTTTTATAAGTGAGTTAGAGTTTGAATTAAAAGAGTTGTATGTGGATGGCTCATAACTGTTCATCTCTAGCTAGAATCTATTTATTTACAATTGCAAAAATAGGACAGAAATATGGTCCAATCTTTCTGCCAATTTAGATTGAAAAGACCAGTAAATTGGGATGTTTTATGTATTTAAAAATGTTTTTGCGATGACTACAGGAATAGCAGGGCTTGATATCCAGTTTGCTGTGGTGTAACACAACAAAGAATGAAATCCAAAACAAATTAATAAGGCCAAACATCAAACTTTTATTGCTGGAGACAAAGCTGTTAGTAATTTTAACTATCTCATTAAAATCAAGGTTCACAGGACTTTATCAAGTCAGCAAAATACTCAATTACGTAGTGAGTACTCCAGGCAGGTATACAAGTCAGTGAATGTGCCATGTTAATATGTCAAAAGAGATATTACGACCATGAGAACAGTCAGGAGAAATGTATGTTTATGGCAGTGAAAAAATAGGGTGTGAAATAACAAGAATAATTGAAACATTCATAAGAAACCAAAAATTCAAAGGTTGATCCGGCAGCAAACAATATGGATCATTCAGTCATGCTTGAAACTTCAGATAACATATTATTTTATCTTCCAGAAGGCCATGGAAGTGACTTACAAGTGCTGTTGCAGACTCATACCTTTACATGGGTGAACTGGTGAAGTAAAGTATTTTTGGCTATTCAAGATTCGGTTGCATTACCAATGAAACAGGTTCCTCAAGTGACAAGATCAAATTCAAGATGGATAATAACATTGTGGACCTGAGCCAGAGTATCTGAGGCAATCATGTTGGTGCTGAAAGCTGATGGATCACAAAGATTCTGCATTGATCTACACAAAGTCAACACAGTGACAGAAGCAGACTTACAACCTATTCCAAGACTGGAGGACTACATCAAAAGAATTGGATGTGTCCAATTCATTACCAAAATTGACTTACTAGAAGGGTATTTACAAGTTCTATTGATTGATATAGTCTAAGAAATTTCAACTTTTGTAATACTGAATGGACTTTAGCAATGCAAAGTCATGCCATTTGGAATCGAGAACATTTCCGCCAATTTCTAATAATTAACTAACAAAATAATTAAAGAACGAAAGAATTGTGCTGTCTACTTCGATTACTCGGCTGTGTTCTTCCAAACATGGAAAGAACAATTACACGACTTGACCAAATGTGGGGCAGCATGGTGGCTCAGTGGTTCACACTGCTGCCTCACAATACCAAGGATCCAGGTTCAATTCTAGCCTTGGGTACTTTGCACATTCTTCCTGTGTGTGTGTGTTTTGTGTGTGTGTTTCCTCTGGGGGCTCTGGATTCCTCCCATAGTGTAAAGGGATGTATAGGTAAGGTGAATTAGACATGGGCATTGTGGATAATCTGGGTGGGAGGCTCTTCAGAGAGTCAATGCGGACTTGTTAGGCTAAGTGGCCTGTTCCCCACTGTTAGAATTCTATAAACTGTTTGATCAGCTGCAAGAAGCCAATTTAGTTTTCAGCCTTGCCAAAAAGTGAATTTGCCAACTTATACTGTGGGACAATAGCACCCAGAGAAACAAAATAAGCACTGTTTTGGAGGTTCCCATGTCTAAAGTGAAATGTACATTTCTGCAATATATTGGCATGTGTAGATTTTATTGGAATGACTCTTTTACCTCCACTGTTTCTGGCTTTTCACATTTCAGAAAGTATTTTGTTTGGTCATTTTTTTATTTCCAAACAGATGCTCTCACATTTGGCTGCAATAAATTTATCAGAATTTTGTCCATTCACTTAATTGATCAATTTCTCTTCTTAATTTCATGCATCCAGCTACTCAATACCACTTGTCTTTATGAAATGCATTGAGTTATCATAATCACGTTTATCTTAGAAACAATTTGCTCAAGGGCATCAAGACCGAACCCATAAAATAACTGCTGTTGATACCAGCTAGATTCAATATAACTGTCATCGTCTTTTAAAATGTTAATCTTTGTATAAGCTTATATATGCCTAAAACCACAATATTCAAAAAAACAACTCCTCATAGTGACTTCAAGCATTCAACCTAAATTCAGGTTAATATTAAACAACATCCTGCATTCCCACCAAAAAGTGAGAGGTGAACCTTATTTAGTCACCCAAACTTGTCTCTCAGTGTCAATAGCTCAAAATCTGGCACTGTTTTATTAAGCCATCTAGTGGAACATTATTAAAACTGCCATTGTGTTTCAATAATAACTTACTTAATAACAGGGGGTGGCACAGTGGCTCTGGTTAGCACTGCTGCCTCACAGCGCCAGGGACACAGGTTCAATTCCAGCCTTAGGCGACTGTCTATGTAGAGTTTGCACATTCTCCCCATGTCTGCATGGGTTTCCTCTGGGTGCTCTGGTTTCCTCCCATAGTCCAAAGATGTGCAGGTTAGATGAATTGGCCATGCTAAATTGCCCATGGGTTTTAGATGCATTAGTCAGAGGGAGATGGGTCTGGGTGGATTACTCTCCAGAGGTTCAGTATGGACTTGTTGGGCCGAAGGGCCTGTTTCCAACTGTAGGAGAATCTAATCTAATTTAATATTGAATGACAATGAATAGTGGGATGAGATAGTAGAGCACTTGCCCCTGAGCGAGGTGCTCTTGGTTCAAGATCCACTCCAAGAATACTTAGTCACAGCAGAAGAATTCAAAGCATGGTTCAGAATATTGATAATCAGTTTATCAATCATTCAAACATTTAGCCACCTAAAGGCTAAAATTATGTGTGTGAAGTTGCAAGTCAAAAGCAACGACTTGCTTTGTCACGATGGCCAAACGTTCAGTAAAATAGGCAGGTGGGTGAAGATGCAAATACAGTTAGAAAGAGAATTCCAGAGCTCAAGGCTGATGCAGCTGAAGACTTGCCTGGGAAACATAGAATTTGTTTTCATTTGCTAATGAGATATTGACTTGGTGGGCAGGCCAGGCATTTATTGTTTATAGTGGTGATGAGCTGTTCTATGAACCACTGCAGTCCATGTAGTGTACACCCATAATGCTGTTAAGGAGGAAGTTCCAATCATTTGACCCAGTGACAGCGAAGAAACAGTGAAATCTTTCCAATACAGATGGTGACTGGCTTGGAGGGGAACTTGCAGGTCATGGTATTCCCATGTATCTGCTATCCTTATCCTTCTAGATGAAAGTGGTCATGGGTTTGGAAGTTGCAATCTGAGGTTCTTTGGTGAATTTCAATCAAGCAGGCTGCTTTGTCCTTATGCTGTCATGTTCCTTGAGTGTCATTGAAGTCGCACTCATCCACACAAGTAGGAAGCATTACCTCATAATCCTGACTTGTGCCTTGTAGACTTGTAGATTGTATACAGAGTCAGGAAGTGAGTTAATTGCTACAAGATTCCTGGTCTCTGATTTGTTCTTGTAGCCTCTGTATTAAAAAAGCAAGCCCAGTATGGTTTCTGGTTGACAGTAACTCCCTGGATGTTGATAGTGGAGAAGTCAACAATAATAATGTCATTGAATGTCTTGTGGCAATGGAATTCTCTCTTATTGGAAATGGTAATTGCCTGGCACTTGTGTGTTGCAAATGATACTTGCCTTTTGTCAGCCCAAACCTAGATATTTGTCTAAGGAGTCACGAATGGTGTTGAACATTGTGCAATCATCAGTGAGTGTCCCCATTTCTGACTTTATGATGGGGGGAAGGTCATGATGAAGTATGGTAAAGATGGTGATTAGAGGGATAAAAATCAAAAATGTGCAAGAGTTCAGATATGGGAAAAGTTATACATCTGGTAAAAATTACCAAACTACTTCAGTCGAATGGTGACAAATTTATAAATAAGTGTTTCAGTGTAAAATGATTTGCAAAGGCCTTGGTACATGCAGTTATACAAAAGTGCTTATCTTGTTGATGGAAGGAATGCAGTGTCCAATTACTCAGGGGTAAACTTTATAACACTCCTGTGACTGCTTTGTTACATTCTCTGATGTGGAATTGCTCGGTAATTGTTAATGCCAAGATTGTCAAGTTTGCAAACAACTTGAGGCAGACTCAAAGTGGTTAGGGAAATGGAAGTACTGGTGAGAAGGGAACATAGTTTGCAGCAGGGAGCAAACATATAGCTGTAGAACATTTCTGTTTATCCAGAACTGAATGGCAGACAAGCAACAATTAGCTGGTTGGTTGGTTGTGAGGTGGGACCATTAATGGTAATGCAGAACTTAAAGATTGTGTTTGTGACTGAAGTCACCAAGGTCAGTCTGCAGCCTGTGGATTAGAAACAGGAGGGAGTTAAGTTGGTGTCCAGTGGCCTCTGACTCTGCCTGACTAAAATAAAGGAAACCAGATGAAATGAGTCATGAACAGTCAACCAAAGGTGTGGAGGTGTGGAAAAACGATGCTGAAGTCAACTGTTTCAAAGGTTGCAGGCAGATTAAGATGGATAAAGATGAATAAGTTAACATGAGCACAGTTCCCTAGGATGTTACTTGTGACATTTAGAGTGACATTTCAATGCTCTGGCAGTTACTGACACCTCATTCAAACCTGAAATCATGCGAAATATAAGGATGGATTTGGAACTCCACAACAAATTGAAGCAGGTTCAATAAACATAATTTGCTCTTGAACAAACCATGCTGGCTTTCCTTAATTAACCTGCAATTTCCCAAGGGTGTACCAATTTTATCCCCAGTTACTTAGCTGTATAGCCTTATTTGCACCCTTTGGGATGTAGACTTTACAATTCTCCAATCCTCTGGCACTACCTTTATATTTGAGAAGGATTGGAAAATTATCATGAATGCCTCCACAATCTTTATGTTTATTTCCCTCTGTATTCTTGGCTTTATTGCAGGCTACAAACAAAGCAGAGTAGAATATTGGACGAAAATACATCCCTCCCTGATGTGCTCAATGCATTTTATGCTTGTTTCAAACAGAAGGTCAGTGAAATGGCATCACCTGCCCCAAATATGTCTGTTCCCTCAGTCACCACTGCAGATGTCAGATTGGTCTTTCTGAGAGTGAGCTGGAAATGTGTTGCTGGAAAGACGCAGCAGGTCAGGCAGCATCCAGGGAACAGGAGAATTGACGTTTCGGGCATAAGCCCTTCTTTCAGGCTTATGCCCGAAACGTCAATTCTCCTGTTCCCTGGATGCTGCCTGACCTGCTGCGCCTTTCCAGCAACACATTTCCAGCTCTGATCTCCATCATCTGCAGACCTCACTTTCTCCTTTCTGAGAGTGAACCCATGGAAAGTGACTGGCCCAGATGGAGTCCCAGCCATGAACTCAGATCTTGCATGAACCAGCTGGCGGGTGTACACATCGATATCTTTCACCTCCACTTCCAACAATCTGAAGGCCCCACTTGCTTCAAGAAGACCACCATCATCCCAGTACCAAAGAAAACTCGTGCCTCAATGACTACTGTCCAACGGCTATGAACCTCATAGTTACGAAAGAGATTAATCATGGTTCACATCAGCTCTAGCCTCCCAGCATGCCTTGATCACTTGCAATTCACCTATCATCGCAACACATCCATGGCAAACATCAGCTCCCTGGCCCTACACTCATCTCTGGAACAATGGGATAACAAGAATACCTACGTTAGGCTCCTCCTCATTTACTGCAGCCCTGCCTTTAACACTATAATCCTCACCAAGCCAATGTCCAAACTCTGAGACCGAGATCTTTGGCCCACCCTCTGCAACTAGATCCTTGACTTCCTGACCCACAGACAGCAATAAGTAAGAATAGGCAATAATGCCTCATCCACAAAATCCTCAATATCAGCCCCTTGCAAGGCTGCCTACTCAGTGTGGCCAAAATTCACCCTAACTCCATGTACAAGTTTACTGATGACACCAGTCTTGTAGACCTGATCTCAAACAATGATGAGACAAAATATGAGATAAAGGTTGAGTGCTTAATGGTGTCGTGGAAGGATAACAATCTCTCCCTCAACATCAACAAAACAAAAGAGCTGGCCATTGACTTCAGAAAGCAATATGGAGGGCTCACCCCTATCTGTATCACTTGAGCTGAGGTGGAAATAGACAAGAGCATCAAGTTCCTAGAAGTGACAATGACCAACAATCTGTCCTTGTCCATCCACATTGATGCGATGGTCAAGAAAGCACAACAATGCCTCTGCTTCCTCAAGAGGCTAAGGAAATTCAGCATGTTCATACTGATTCTTACCAATTTTTATAGATGCACCATAGAAAGCATCTTATCCAGATACATCACAGCTTGGCAAGGCAATTGCTCTGCCCTAGACTGCAAGAAACTACAGAGAGTCATAAACACAACCCAGTCCATCACGAAGTCCATCCATTGACTCCATCTATACCTCTCACTGCCTCGGAAAGGCAGCCAACATAATCAAAGGCCCCTCCCATCCTGGTTATAATCTCTTCCAACCTCTTCTGTTGGACAGAAGATACAAAAGCTTAAATATACATACCAACAGATTCAAGGACAGTATTATTTGACTTCTGAATGGACCTCTCAAATTTCAAATTTAATGTTGATCTCACTCTTTGTGCATCTTCTCTGCAGCAGTAACATTATATTCCCTGCTGTGTTCAATTACCCAAATGCACTTTGTATGGCATGATCTGCCTGTACTACATGCAAAACAAACCGAGGTAGATGTGACAATAATTAATTAAACCTAATCAAAAATCTTATCTGGTCAGCTTCAACTATTCTTCCTAAAAACTCCTTGTTTATCAATTTTTAACCCTTCAAGTATTTCAACTACTTTCCCTTCACTATGTTTTGGCAGCATCTTCATCCTTGGTAAGCTCATTTATGAAGTTCTCATTTAGTGCCTCAGCCAAACCCCTGCCTTGATTAGATCCCTAATTAATTAATCTCTTATTTTTATCACCCTTTTACTATTTTGAAATATCTGGAGAAGATGTTTGGATTCACTTTCATGTGAGCTGCCAATCTCTTATATTTTCCCTTTGCTTCCCTTGTTAACATTTTGTCAATTCGCCTCTGAACCTTGGATGTGGAATTAGTCCTAATCATTTTATTCCTCTGTTGCATTTCCCCCTTCCATGGAAATTTATCTAATTCACAACTTTCCTTGAATCTGTGAAAATCACCCTTTCGGGAAGTACAGTCCAAATCTTAACAATATTTTGCATAATTAAAATCAAATGGCAGCTCTGCTATTATTTGATAATTGTCTTTTTGTTTCCAAAGGGTGGACCACCACCATCTAGTGGTGAATTGTTCTAACTGTTGTTGCTAATTCAGTGTTTTCTGTCTACCATCTAGTGGTTTATGTCAGCAACTTCTGTCTTCTGTCTGAACGAAAGAGGACTGCATCACCATCACTCAAACCTTATATCTGCTTAGCCTTTTGTGAAAAGGAAAACCTGCAGCCTGTCTCCCTGTCTCCACGTTTCACAGCTGTCCATTATTCAGTTATCAACTTCAATAAACTTGTTCTATATTCTGTTGAGCTGAGAAAGTTGCAGATTGAAATGACTGAGGAATTTGATAGCACATAAACTCTTAGAGTCATAGGGATGTACAGCACGGAAACAGACCCTTCGGTTCCAACTCGTCCATGCTGACCAGATATCCTAAATTAATATTGTCTCACTTGCCAGTATTTGGCCCTTATCCTTCTAAACTTTTCCTATTCATGTATCCATCCAGATGCCTTTTAAATGTTGTTATTGTAACAGCCTCTACCTCTGGCAGCTCATTCCATACATGCACCACCCTCTGCATGAAAAAGTTGCTTCTTTAGTTCCCTTTTAAATCTTTACCCTTTTACCAAACATAAGGACATAAGAAATAGGTGTAAGAGTAGACAATAGATCTGTGCAACCTGCTAAGCTATTTGATAAGATCATGGCTAAATTTCTATATCAGCTGTATATTCCTGCACTACTCCTGTGGTGCTTGATTATTCAACACTCAAAAATCTCGGAATCTCGATCTTGAAAATGCTCCTTAAACTAGAATTAATGCCTCTCTGGGGGTAGAGAAATCTAAAGATTTAAAAAGCATCGATTCTCCTCATCTGAATGGCTGATCCCTGACCCTGAGATCATGAGATCCAGTTCGAGGCTCACCAGCTTGGGATGAACCCCCTCAACATCCACCTTGTCAAACATGAGAAAAATATTACAGGTTTGAACACAATCACCTCCCATTTTTCCAAACACCACAAAATAAGGGCTCATTTCACTCAATCCCCTTCATGGGACCACAAGTAGAAATAGCTGGAAAACTCAGCAGGTGCAGCAGCATCTGTGGACAGAAAGCAGAGTTAATGTTTTGGGTCCAGTGACCCTACTTCAGAACTGATGGTAGATATGTAAAGGTTGGTAAATATGCTGAAGATGGGCATGTGGAGTGGGGGCGAGAGGTTAATGACAGGTGTCAATGGAGCCAGGCGAGAGAGAACAGCAAATAGGCAGACAAAGGAATGGGTAATGGTCAACCAGGGAGAATCATGGCTGCTAATGAGGACTATTAGTGGCTGACAATGGGTTGGTTATGGTAGCAGCCCATGTGATGACAACGCCTGGTATGTGGGGGTTGGAGTACATAGGAGAAGGTGCTCAGGCGCTAAAATTATTGAACTCAACATCGTGGCCTGAAGACTGCAATGTCCCCAGTGGAAAATGAGGTGCTGTTCTTCAAGCTTGCACTCAGTTTGCTGGAGCACTGCAGGAAGCCTGAGACAGAGATGTTGACCAGAGAACACGGTAGTTTGTTGCAGGCAACTGGAAGCCTCAGGGCATTTTTGTAGATAGAATATAGGCATTCTGCAAAGCAGTCTCCCAATCTGCGCTTCTTTTTCCCAATATAGAGGGAACATATTGTGTGAGTAGCAAATACAGTTAACTAGATTGGGTAAAGTGAGTTAAATCGCTGCTTCACCTGAAAGATATGTCTGGAACCTTGGATAATGAGGAGGAACGAAGCAACCAGGCAGGTGTTAGATCTTCCGTGACTGTGCAGGAAGGTTCCACAGGGATTGGAGAGGTATTAAGAATGGAGGAGGAGTGGGCCTGGGTGCCCCAGAAGCAACAGCTCCTGTGAAAGGCTGACAAGGGAGGAGAGGGGAATATGTCTGGTCTTGGTTTCCTGCTAGAGGTGACAGAAATGGTGGCTAACAATCCTTTGGGTGTGGATGCTGGTGGGATGGTAGGTGATCCTATGGCTGCTGAGCGAGTGAAGAGATGGCAGAAGTGTGGGAGATTTGTCGACCAACTGTCAAGCATGGTGGTGGGGAATCCTCAGTTGAGGAAGAAGGTGAACATTTCGGAGACCTCCTGTCAAATTTGGCATCATCAGAACTGATGAGACAGAGACAAAGAAATTGAGAGAATGGAATAGAGGCTTTACAGTAGTAAGTCAAGGTAACTGTGGAGTTGGTAGGTTTGTAGACAATATTAGTGGCCAGCCTATCCCAGAATTGGAAACAGAGATGTCAAGGAAGGGAAAGGAGAAGTCAGAGATGGACCAGGTGAAGGTGAGAGCAGGGTAGAAATTGGAAATGAAGTTGATAAACTTTTCCAGTTCCAAGCAAGAGAGGGAAGTAGCACCGATGCTGTCATCGAAGTACTGGAGAAAGAGTTGCGGGTTTGAGTAATATTGGAACAAGAAACTTCCCAGATAACCCACAAAGGGATAGGCATAATTATTGGCCCATACAGGTCTAGAAAAAACACCCCTAGTAGTGGAGGAAGAAGGAATAAACTTGCTTTGCCACAGCACATATATCTCCTTGGACTCGAATCATCAGTATTCCATGTCCATTCACTGGCTCCCTCCCAAACTACTAACCCTTCCTGTTCTCTGCACTCCTTACTCCATCACTGGGGCCATCTCTGTCGAGGTTGTAACAAGGTCAGCCAGGCAGACTTCGTAGAATAAGAGTTCCATGATTGGGGTTGTTCATTTGGTCTGATCAGGGAGACCTGGCTGACAGATAATGACAGGACTGTCAAAGGCATCCTTTTCACTCTGAGAGCTGGCTCTGAGGGAAATGGACCATTGTAAAGGGCTCTCCACATGGAAATAAAGAGTGACTTGGTAATGGGATATTGGCCTCTGTGAAGTTAGTTCACCTCATCATGTTCCCAGATCCACATTGATTACTCTTCCATCCACTTCATTCTCGATCCTCCTTTTGTCCCACAATAGGAGAAAATGTCTCAACTGGGCTGAGCAGGGGGAGGGAGCAGACCTAAGACTTCACCCCCATAGGAAGTGATGATAATAGAGAAGAATTTGTGTGGGATGCAAAGATCTCCACAGGCAACGAATACAACAGGATTCATTGTGCTCTGCTGCACAGTTCTCCCAATGCCACCAACGCTAACTCATCCCTACGCTGCATAAGTTTCCAAAGCTTTTGTACACCAATTCTCTCGTCTTTTATTCAGGCCCTGACAATGCCCAGCAAACCTCCACCAAGAACAGTTCCACTTCCACCTCTGAGGAAGAAGCCACTCAGCATTCAGAGGATGTGCTGATGAGGCTTTCGGCTATACCCTCAACCAGCTCAGAGAGTTCCACTTCACCACATTCCCAACTGAGAAAACTACCACCTCCTCAGCTGGCCAAGGAAGTAATGCCCCCAGGTCACTGGCAATCAGAGAACTGCCAGAGACTGGGCACCATCTCAGAACCAGACAGAAGACAAGCCCATGGTCTCTGTCATTAATGATTCTGTCAGAATGCATGCCCAGACACAAGCACAATGGGCAGGATTGTCTAGATATGTGGTGAGAGAAATCAAAGGAGAGTGCTGTGCTAGCTCTGTCATTGCCTGTGGCTGGCTGCTTCCATAACAGTCTGACTATTTGGCATGGAGTGAGTCCACATTCCATCCCTATAACCATTGATACTTGGTATCAATAGCAAGGCAAGAGAGGCCAGTGGATTTCATAGGACTTAGAACATTATAGCGCAGTACAGACCTTTCAATCCTCGATCTTGCGTTGACATGTGAAACCAATCTAAATGCCCATCTAACCTACACTATTCCATTATCAACCATATGTTTATCTAATGACCATTTAAATGCCCTTAGTGTTGGCAAGTCCACTACTGTTGCAGGCAGGACATTCCACATCCTTACTACTTTCTGAGTAAAGAAACTACCTCTGACATCTGCCCTATATCTATCACCCCTCGATTTAAAGCTATGTTCATTCGTGCTAGTGACAACCATCTGAGGAAAAAGACTCTCACTGTTTATCTAATCTTCTAATCATCTTGCATGCCTCTATTAAGTAATCTCTTAACCTTCTTCTCTCTAACAAAAACAATCTCAAGTCCCTCAGCCTTTTCTGATAAGACCTTCCCTCCACACCAGACAACATCCTCGTAGGTCTCCTCTGAACCATTTCCAAAGCTTCCACATCCTTCCTATAATGCGGTGACCAGACTGTACGCAATACTCCAAGTGTGACCACAACAGAGTTTTGTACAGCTGCAACATGACTTCATGGCTCCAAAACTCAATCCCTCTACCAATAAAAGCTAACACACCGTACACCTTCTTAATAACACTATCAACCAGGGTGGCAACCATCAGGGATTTATGTACATGGACACCACGATCTTTCTTTTCATTCACACTACCAAGAATTGTATCATTAGCCCAGTACTCTGTATTCCTGTTATTCCTTCCAAACTAAATCACCTCACACCTTTCCGCATTAAACTCCATTTGCCACCTACCAATCCAGCTCTGCAGCTTATCTATGTCCCTCTGTAACCTGCAACATCCTTCCACACTATCCACAATTCCACCGACTTTAGTGTCACCCACAAATTTACTAACCCATCCTTCTACGCCCTAACCCAGGTCATTTATAAAAATGACAAATACCAGTGGCCCCCAAACAGATCCTTGCAGTACACCACGAGTAACTGAACTCCAAGATGAACATTTCCCATCAGCCACCTTCTGACTTCTTTCAGCTAGCCAATTTATGATCCAAACCATAAAATCACCCTCAATCCCATGCTTGCATATTTTCTTCTATAGCCTACCATAGGGAACCTTATCAAAAGCTTTACCCAAATCCCTGTACACCACCTCAACTGCTTTACCCTCATCCACCTGTTTGGTCACCATCTCAAAGAACTCAATAAGGTTTGTGGGGCACGATCTACCCTTCACAAAATTGTGTTTACTACCCTTAATCAAATTATTCCTTTCTAGATGATTGTAAATCCTATCTCTCATAAACTTTTCCAAAACTTTGTCTACAACCAAAGAAGGTGGACTGGTCTATAATGTCCAGGGTTGTGTCTACTCCTCTTCTTCAAGGGGACAACATTTCTATCCTCCAGTTTTCTGGCACTATTCCTGTAGTCAATGACAACATAAAGAACAAAGCCAAAGGCTCTGCAATCCCCTCCCTAACTTCCCAGAGAATCCTCGACACCAATGTCTTTTTCTTGTGTGAGTAGTGACAAAAAATATTCATTTAGCACTTCACCTATCTCTTCAGACTCCACACACAACTTCCCACTACTGTCCTTGACTGGCCTTAATCTTACTTTAGTCATACTTTTATTCCTGATACACCTATAGAAGGTTTTAGGGTTTTCCTTGATCCTACCTGCCAAAGACTTTTCATGTCCCGTCCTGGGTCATCTTAGTTCTCTCTTTAGGTCTTTCTTGGCTAACATGTAACTCTCAAGCACCCTAACTGAGCATTCATGTCTCAAACCTCCTTCTTCCTCTTGACAAGAGATTCAACTTCTTTAGTAAACCACAGTACCCTCGCTCCACTTCCCTTCCTCCCTGCCTGTTAGGTACATACTTATCAAGGACACACAGTAGCTGTTTCTTGAATAAGCTCCCTGTTTCAATTGTGCACATGCCCTGAAGTTTCCTTCCCCATCCAATGTATCCCAAATGTTGCCTACTTGCATCATCATTGGCTTTGTCCCAGCAATAACTCTTGTTCTCTGGTATGTGCCTATCCTTTTCTATTGCTAAAGTAAATGTAACCGAATTGTGGTCACTATCATCAAAGTGTTCACCTACCTCCAAATCTAACAGTGGCCTGGTTCATTAACCAAAACCAAATCCAATGTGGACTTGCCTCTTGTTGGTCTATCTACATACTGTGTCAGGAAACCCTCCTGCACACATTTCAATCTCAGTCCAGATGCCCGTCCTCTCAGGGTGGTGCCATCTTGGGCCCCTCCACCTTCTATCCGAGGCCAACAAGGCCAAATGCAGAGCAGGCTTCCGTCACCTGCTAGGTGCTGAAGCCAGGATTGTACTTCGATGTCACCAGAGGGGAAAGAAGAAGCAAATCGACTGAGTGCACATAGGCAGCATGGTGACACTTCATTATAAATAACCTTGCACTTTAGTAAAGACATGTTTATTGTGCTCTTAGCATGTCTTTGTAACTGTTGGCCCTGGTGAAGTTATGCACCCATTTAAGAAATGATCAACCTCTTCAGATATCTCATGAATGAGAAAGGTTATAACAACAAAGTATTGCTCGCCTTTCGCAAGCAACTGAATCCCTGGCTGCAGATAGCTTTGGACATCATGGATTCCTGAACTATGACAGTAGTGGCTTCAGCCAAGGCATTACACTGTAATGTGGACAACAAAGAGGCTAAGAATAATGTGCAGGGATTGTCATAGAATCATAGACTCCCTACAATGTGGAAATAGGTCCTTTGGCCCAGCAAATCCATATCAACCCTCCACAGAGTATCCCACCCAGACCCATTCCCCTATTACTCTACATTTACCCCTGACTAATGCACCTAATCAACACTATGGGCAATTTAGTGTGGTGAGTTCAGCTAACCTGCATATCTTTTTACTGTGAGAGGAAACCGGAGCACCCGGAGAAAACGCAGAGGCTTACCCTACACAAATCATCCATACTTACACCCAGCTAGAGAGTGAGACTATGGCACTACTGACAATTCCACACAACTCTAGAGACAAAGGTTCATTCCATTCATCAGCTTTTCAGGGGAGTGCACTGACATTCAAGACTGGGAGTTGTACAACGGAAGGTTTACAAGGTATTGGTTAGCTAATAGAAACTGCACAATACCTCTGTCCTGTTAACATATGGGATGTTCAAGCACTTATATGTTAACTGAAGCTGTAAAAGGAGCGTAACATTAGCACTGTGCAATGTTAGTGCCCTATCTTACTGACTGCTGCTTTCTCACTAAGAGAAAGTAGGACTTGCTAAGTATTGACATTTAAAAGTAGAATAACCTGAAGATACAAAGCGTAATCAGATGAAGAGGAAACAATCAGTCATCAACAGTAAAGTCCAAGGAATGCAAAAAGAAACAGCTCCACGTGTGATTTCAACTGACCAGGGTCTGCTTTCCATTTAATCAATAAAAAAATGACACAATGAAAGGAAGTCCAAATCCAACTCATTCACCCTGGAAATGGGTTTCAATGAGGTTCTGTCTTGTTTCTCCTGCTTGAATACGCACTGCTTTATCATACTTTCTTGGATATCCCTGTCAGTCAATGGTCTGGCCCATGTCCTCAACTTCATCCTCAGGCCATCTGGTATTTATCAGCTCTGGTTTCGAAAGGCACAGTATGTCACAATAATGTAACTCACCATTTCCAAATTCTGTTGTAAGCCTCTGACAGAAATCGAAGACTTATCTTAAAGGAGCCAACAGAAATTGTTGGAAATTGGGGTCCCTTTAAGACTACTTTTTTCTGATATTTCCTGTTAGCATGAGATCTCATTTAACTGCTGCCACTAACCTTGCCTAAATTCAAACAAATTACTCATAAGTAAAGACAAAGGACAAGAAAGGGCATAATAATCATCTGGATAACAGAAGTTATGAGGTTCCATTGAGTTGACTTCAATAATTCATGGCATCATGTATTTTCTGTTATCAATGGAATATTTAGGAAAGTAAATAATTTTAGACTGATGACACTGATTTACAGGTGAAGGTGGGCAAAGGAGACAAGAGTTCTTCTGGCTCCGGTTGTCCTGGCTCATTGACTGAAAGGCTTCAGACAAGAGATTGACACAGTATGGGTTACTTCCCAAAAATAAAGTATATTAATGGGTTAGGTGGGAAATGAGGGAGAGAGGATCCAGGGATACAAGCTGTCACCTTCTTAGGAAAAGACCGAGAGCACCCCTCCATTGGTCTGAGTAAAGAGCAACCACTGTTGCTATCAAAAAATGTTATAGCCAAAAAACTCTGAATCATTGGAACTCTGAATCATTAATAAATTAACTAAAAATTCCTTAAGAATGGTTGACCACCTATTTTATGTTAACATAATCACATAGCCCCCAAAATTTAACACAGTTCTGCAATGATGCTGTTGGAATCACAGACATTGTTGCATTGTGTTCTGCATCGGTCTGACTATAAGATGTAGGAACAGAAGTAGATCATTCTGTTCATCAAGACTGTAGCACCATTCAATGAGATCATGATTTGTCTGATAATCCTCAACTCCAACTTCCTACCTTTTCCCCATTACGCACGATTTCCTCACTGATGGAAACTACCTGTCTCAGACTTGAACATACTTAATGACTAAATCTTTACTGCCCTCTGTGCAGGAGAATTCCACAGATTCACCACCCTCTATGAGGAGAAATTCCTCTTCATCAATTTACACGGGTGACTCCTTATTCCGAGGTTATTTCTCTGGTCATGAAGGCTTGACAGGATAAACGTTGAGAGGACATTTCCCCTCGTGGGCAAGCCTTGGACCAGAGAACATAGTCTCAGAATAAAGGGGTGCCAATTTAAGAGTGAAATGAGAAGTAATTTCTTCTCTCAGAGTGTTGTGAGTCTTTGTAACTCATTGCCAGAGAAAGCTGAGGGGACAGTATTTAATGCTGAGATAGATACATACTTGATCAGTAGGGGATTGAAAGATTATGGGGAAAGGGCAAGAAAGTGAATGCAAGGAATGTCAGATCAGCCATGGTCCTGTTGAATGGAGGAGCAGGCTTGAGAGGCTGAATAGCCTGATGCTGTTCCTTTTTCTTGCATTGTTATGGTCTTATGGTCTTAGATTCACCGCAAGATGAAATAACTTCACTCTACCTACCCTGCCAGGTATCTTAAGAGTCTTTTATGTTTCAAAAAGGATGCCTTTTATTCTTCTAAACTCCAGTGAGTGCAAGCCCAACCCTCTCAGCTTCTCACAATAAGACAATCCCTCCATATCTGGTAGCAGCCTTGTGTACCTTCTCTGGAATGCCTCCAGCGCTAACATATCTTTCCTTAGGTGAGGGAATCAAAACTGTTCAGAGTACTCCAGCTGTGGTCTAGCTATTGCCTTGTACAGTTTTAGCAAGGCTGACATGGAAATAATGGTCAATGTTCTTTTGGCCTTCTCAATTAGCCTCTGTTCGTGAATTCTCTGTTCTGTTTGTTTGCAAATCCTCTCTCTATGCTAATACATTACCTCCACTATGATGTGCTCTTATTTATTGAGGAGGAGGAAGTGAGTACTGTAGGTGCTGGAGATCAGAGTTGAGAGTGTGTTGCTGGGTAAGCACTGCAGGTCAGGCAGCATTCGAGGAGCAGGAGAATCGACATTTCAAGCATATGCTCTTCATCAGGAATAAGGCTTGTGGACCAAGGAGGATAAGAGATAAATGGGGTGCAGTGGGGAGCATGGGTAAGGTCACTGAGAATGCAATAGGTAGTTGAAGGTGGTATTGAAGATGATAGGTTGGAGAGGAGGATGGAACAGATAGATGGGAATAAAGATGAACAGGTAGGAAAGATCAAGAGGGCAAAGCCGAGTTGGAAGGTTGGATCTGGGATAAGGTGGGGTGGGGGAACGAACAAACTGGTGAAATCCACATTGATCTCATATGGTTGGAGGGTCCAGAGACAGAAGGTGAGGTGCTCCTCCTCCAGGCGTTGGGTGGTAAGGGTTTGGCGATGGAGGATGCCCAGAACCTGCAAGTCCTTGGTGGAGTGAGAGGGGAAATTGAAGTGTTCAGCTACGGGGCAGTGGGGTTGTTTCATGCGTGTGTCCCGGAGATGATCTCTAAAGCGTTCTGCACGTAGGCATCCAGTCTCCCCAGTGTAGAGGAGACCACATTGGGAGGAACGGATACAGTAAATGACAAAAGAAATGAAATGCAGGTAAATTTCTGATGGATTTGGAAGGCTCCTTTGGGGCCTTGGATGGAGGTAAGGGGGAGTTGTGGGCGCAGGTTTTGCAATTCTTGCAATGGCAAGGAAGGGTAACTGGGTGGAGGTGGGTTGGTGGGAGGTGTAGACCTGACAAGAGAGTCATGGAGGGAATGGTCTTTACGGAATGCAGATAGGGATGGGGAGGGAAATATACTGTATATCCCTGGGGATGAGGTGTGTTTGCAGGTGACAGAAATGGCGGAGGATGATGCAATATGTCTGGAGGTTGGTGGGGTAGAAGGTGAGGACCAGGGGCTTCTGTCCTTGTTGTAATTGGAGGGGTGGGATTCAAAGGCGGAGGTGCTGGAAGTGTATGAGATGCACTGGAGAGCATCATTGACCATTGGGAGGAGGAATTATTGTCTTTAAAGAAGGAGACCATCTGCTATGCTCAGTGGTGGAATTGGTCCTCCTGGGAGCAGATGCTGCTGAGGCGGAGGAATTGGGAAAAAGGGATAGCATTTTTACAGGAGGCAGGGTGGGAATAGGTGTATTTCGGGTAGCTGTGGCCCAGGAAGGGGAGAGAGAGGTGTCAAGATGGTCCAGGTGAACTTAAGTCGGGGTGGAACGTGTTAGTGAAGTTGATGATCTGTTCAACCACCTCGTGGGAACACGAGGTGGCATCAATACAGTTATCAATGTAACGGGGAAAAAAGTGGATAATGGTGCTGGTGTAGCTGCAAAAGCTGAACTGTTTTACATACCCGACAAAGAGACAGGCAAAGCTGGGGCCCAAATGTGTGCCCATGGCTACCCCTTTGATCTGGAGGAAGTGGAGGATTCAAAGGAGAAATTATTGAGGGTGAGGACCAGTTCAGCCAATCAAATGAGAGTGTCAGTGGAAGGTGCTGGTGGGATCAGTGGGACAGGAAGAAACAGAAGGCTTGGAGGCCTTCATCATGGCAGATAGATGTGTACAGGGTCTGGATGTCGATGGTGAAGATGAGACGTTGAGGGCCAGGGAAATGGAGGTCATTGAGGAGGTGGAGGGCGTGGGTGGTATCCCGAATGTAGGTGGGGAGTTCCTGGACCAGGGTAGATAGGACAGTATCAAGGTATGTAGAGATAAGTTTGGTGGGGCATGAGCTGGCTGAGATGATGGGTCAGCCAGGGCAGTCAAGTTTGTGAATTTTGGATAGGAGGTAGAATCAGGTGGTGCGGGGTTCTCAGATTAGGAGGTTGGAAGTTGTGGGTGGGAGATCCCCTGAGGTGATGAAGTTGTGGATGATCTGGGAGATGATGGTTTGGTGATGGGAGGTGAGGTTATGGTCATGGCAGCAGTGGGAAGAAGTGTCCGCGAGTTAGTACCTAGCTTCAACGATGTAGAGGTCAGTGCGCCAAACTGACATGCAACCATGTCAGTGTGGGACTACATTTACATTTGGTGAATGTGGCTCGATATGGGTGTATGAATGAGAAGGGTTTAGAGGGATATAGGCCAAATGTTGGCAAGTTGGACTAGATTTATTTAGGATATCTGGTCAGCATGGACAAGTTGGACTGAAGATTCTGTTTCTCTATGACTCTGTGACTCTATGAATAATTCTGTTTGGAAGTAACCAATTCTGAGCTGTGTTTGTTGCAGTCAGTGTGAGAATGTTTCAGTAACTATAATGTGTACTTTTCTTAAAGTGAGCCTAATGTCTCACAATAGACAATGTTGTATGTAAAATGTAATGTAACTATCTACTAAACAATATGTATTAGACCTAGTTGTTGTTCATCTGTCTACCTTCTGACAAAGAATGTGTATGGACATCCATCCCCACATGGTGTCCTAGATTAATACCAGTAAGAAGCAATAGTGTCAGTGAGTTTAACCCAAGCTTAAAAATCACACAACACCAGGTTATAGTCCAACAGGTTTGTTTGGAAGCACTAGCTTTCAGAACACTGCTCCTTCATCAGGTGGTTGTGGAGTATAAGATTTGCTATAAATTCTTTGTCTTACAATCTAGTGCTACCAAATAAACCTGTTGGACTATAACCTGGCATTGTGTGATTTTTAACTTTGTACACCCCAGTCCAACACCAGCACCTCCAAATCATAACCCAAGCTTCTCAGCTTAAAAATATAAGAGTCGAGAACTAAAATAAAAAGCCATCTGGCAAGAGAGAAAGATTGGGACAAAGTGGAGAAAAAGTTACTTGATGGCTCAATTCATGTCCTTATAACTTCCTATTATAATGTATGCTTGTGGCAACATTGAACAAAGATTGCAAATGGATGAGTTCTGATGGTCAATAAATAATTCAAATTTACCAATGAGTCTGAGATCAATGTAAATCATTTAACTTGTCAGAAGTGCACATTTTATTTAGGATTTTCATACAAAATTTAAAACAAAAATACATTCTTCATTCATGTTCAATGAAAGTAAATATTCTTGCTATGTGCTACTACCTATAAATATTCAGCAAATACTTTGTTCCATTAAAAACAGTGAATAAATGATGAACATTTTCTTGAGCCATGTATCAGTCGGTTGCACACCAGGGTCAGAGGTTTTGTGTTCAAGTCCCGCACAGGGCTTAAATACAAAAATGTAATTTAATGTTCAAGTGAGGCACTAAAACTGTGCTTCACTCTGACCGATGCTGTTTCTCAGATTAAATGAAAATCAAACATGGGCATAAAAGATTCCACAGCACTTATTTGAAGAAGATAAGAGAAGAATAGCCTAGTGTCATAGCCAATATTTATTCGTCAATCATTCACACTAAAGGAGTTGATTATTTGAGATTATCATATTACTAATTGTAGGTGTAGGGCCTTTGTTGTGCACATATCAACTATTATATTTCTATTCCAATAGGTTGCAGACTTCCAAAAGTATTGAATTGGTTACAAAGTGTGTTTCAATATCCTATGATCATTACAGGCACTATAGTTTTTCTTTACAAATTTACACAGTTTGAAAAATACAACTTACAATTTTACAGTTTCCTAATCCTATTAGAAGGTAAAATTTATCATAAACTAGGTTAAATAACTGAAGCAGAGACAATAATGGATTGTAACATTATTAAACAATCCTACATTCTTGGCCTCACATTCAATTAGCAGCTATTAACTCTGTCCAAAAATGCTTTTAATGCTTTCAAGAAGGCATTCCTGGTCTTTTCATGCTTCAGTGATCTGCATTTCTTCTTCTGTCAATGCAGTTGGAAAGCAGAGTTAGTGTTGCACACTTTCTGGATACACATGTTTTGAACAAACACAAATTAAGGTTAAAACTGAGCTTCAAAATGTAGTATTGCATCATGGAGGACATTAAACATTCCTGGATCATGGTACAAGTCATTCACAATCTGTAATTCCCGTGTATGATTTCACAATATACTTTAGTTACAGTCTCAGAGAAGACCTTTACACTGATGCTTATGGATATAAGTTTGCTCACTGAGCTGGAACGTTCAGATTCAGATGTTTCGTCACCACACTAGGTAATATAATCAGTGAGCCTCTGGATGAAGCACTGGTGGTATTGCCTACTTTTTATTTATGTGCTTAGATTTCCTTGAGTTGGTGATGTCATTTCCTATGATGAGGTCATTTCTTGCTCTTTTTACAGGGGGTAATAAATGGGATCGAGGTCACTGTGTTTGTTGATAGAGTTCCAGTTGGAATACCGTGCTGCTAGAAATTCTTGCGCACATCTCAGGAAATGACCTCACCATAGGAAATGACATCACCAACCCACAGAAACCTAAACACATAAATAAAAAGTGGGCCATACCGTCTATTGCTTCATCCGGAGGCTCACTGGTGATGTTATCAAGTATGGTGACGAAACATCTGAAACCAAATCTCCCAGCTCTGCGAGCAAACCTACATACAGAACCTCAACCTGAGCTACAAATCTTCTTAAAAATTGCTAACTGATTCTTATATTTATATTGTAGAAGTGTGTCACAATCTATGTTCATTAAAGTTTCATTTCTGGACATGTAGATGCCAAAATAAAGTAATTAATCAAGAGTCAGTAGTGGAACCACAATCTATCCAGGGAAACAATCCTGGGATGAATAATTTTCTACAGTTACCATAAACAGAGCAGATAACTAACACTCTCCAGAAGGCATCATGATTTCATCAGATAAGGTACGTTCAGAAGGCCACCATAGCACCTTTGAGAGCATCCTTACAGGGGATATTGAGTTGAGGGAGGTGTGAAATAGTTGACTTGCTGTAGCTTCCCTCCTTGTCTCCACATGAGCAAAGTTTATCAGTCCAGTCAAAAAAAGGTGGGTGGTTTCTCACCACACAGATAAATTCAAATTTAAGTCTCCCCAAAAGAGCTGCTTTTAAAGGTTATTCTTCATGGGAATTACCCTTGATAGTGTCATCACCAGACTTCCGTGGGGCTTCTACTGAATATGCATTAAAAATCAGCAGGAATCCCATAAATACTACTTTGGAGTGAAAAATGGGAGAAGATTCACCATCCCACACACCACAGATATCCATCATCTTAAATATTAATTTGTTATTCACAGTCAAGACAAAACACACTCGAAATGTTTAGAGTCATAGAGCTTTGGAGTCATGTGGCACAGAAGCAGACTTTCATTCCAACCAATCCATGCCGACCATAATTTGAAATTAATCTAATCCCACCTACCTGCACTTAGCCCATATCCTTCCAAACAGTTTTTCTATTAGCATACTTATCCAAATGCTTTTTGAACAATGTAACTGTACCCACATCCACCATTTCCTCTAGAAATTCATTCCACACACAAACCACTCCCTAAGTAAAAATAATTGCCCCCAAGTCTTTTTCAAATCATTTTCCTCTCACCTTAAAAATTTGTCCCCTGGTCTTGAAATCCCCCACCCAAGGAAAAAAGTACCTGCCTTTCACTTTATCTGTACACCTCATGATTTTATAGACCTTCATAAGGTCACCTCTCAACCTCCTACCTTGCAATGAAAAACGTCCCAGCCTATCTAGCGTCCCCTTAATAAGTCAAACCCTCTATAACAGGGGTACTAGAAATGGAATTGATACTCCAGAAGAGGCCTCACCAATGTCCTATCCAACCTCAACATAATGACCCATCTCCTATACTCAAAAATTTGAACAATGAAGGAAAGCATGTTAACTGCTTTCTTAACCACCCTATCTATATGTGATGCAAACTTCAAAGAATTATGTACTTGAGCCCCTAGGTCTATTTATTTTCTACTTATTGTTTTATTTTTATTTATTAAATAGAAGGACTTACTGGACAATTGGAAACATTTGTCTTTATTCTCTCCATGTTACTGATGGAAAGCTCAATGAACTTTGACAGTTCAGGTATCCTTTCAAATTTCTTCAGTTCATTGGTGAAGATAGAATACGCTTTCATTGGGCAGCGCGATATCTAATACAAGGAATCAAACCAAACTGGATTAGTAACTGGAGTTAGACCAAATCTTTGTAAATGCAATCTTAGACTTTTTAGCCAGCATTAATCGTGTTTCTCTTTCTTCACAATTTTCAATGGTATTTATTGGTCCCATTGGCAACGTTGGATCTGTGGCCTCCTACTTCATTAGCCAAACAGTTGTTAAATTCAGTGAATAGAAGAGATGCAACACAAATTCTTTTTAGGACACAACTCTATGTGATTCAACATTTTTGGTTGTAAAACCATGTTTCAGAAAAAAAAGACAGGGTGGTTTTAATCCAAAATGGTAACTAACCCATCTGTACAGATATTGCCATGCAATACTTGGTCAAGGCATTCAAACTGCCCAACCAAAATAGAAACCTGCATTTTATATATGTTCATATATAACATAGGCATAAACATTGTGTAAAATCACTGAATCCAGCTTCCAACTGGAGACAGGGTTTCCCATTCCCATTGAGCAAAACAATGTTGGAAAAACACTCTGAAGATCACAACTGAACCACAACCATTTAACGTTTGCAGAAAGCAGACTGGCTGCTAAGTCTAGAAGCGGGGCAGTGATGGAAGTTAACACTTCCCATTTCTATCCACACCTTTTCCACCCTGAAACATGAGCCGTGTAATCTGTAGGCTTCACCCCCACCCTTGACATCCTCCTGTTGGCCTCAAAGCCCTCCAGGTGGGCGGGAAGTGGCAATTCATTGTTCTGTAATTTGTGGACTTCCCTATCCATGGACACCTCTGTAAAATTTAAGTTGGGTCAGGGTAGTACAGGGACAGTGAAGAGTAAGCCTCCCAGTAATTTTAAATCACACCTCCATTTGTGGGGCCTGCAACATTTTTCTATTAGAGCTAGCATTAAAAGTAATAGTTTTGTAAAACAAGAAGAGGTTACATTTGATGATTTATTAATCAGTTCCACACCAAAGTAAATAACAAACTTGATGAAGGTTTTATTTCAAATGAACAAATCAAGTAAGCAAATGAAGATCCTTACCATCAAGAAACTTGGTGTATGGATCCACATCGGGAGAACCTAAAAGAGAAAAGATACATTGATGTTATATGTAATTCAACTAACCCATTCAAAAACAAAATAGTGCCATATTTATGTGACAATTTCATGTACTTTCTTCTTGATCTTCAATGGTTTCAGTATCATTTTCTGGTGAGAAAAATCTCCCATTTTTTGTCAATATCATTCTACAGTCAGATTATAACTCAACTCTTTTATTTCATCTGAAATGTCTGCTTTCAATAGCTCCATAACTAATGGATAGCTAGCAGACTATTGTGTGGAGAATCTTGAATGCAAACATATTACCACTATACCTTTTCTCAGCGAAATTGCATATCATAATTAAATAAAAAGATGTAGAAGCAAAGTGCATTAATCCAATTAACAACATCAATTAAATGGTGTAATTTCATGTTACTGCCTTTCTACCCCATCTAATGATCATTGATTAAATTTTTATTATCTACTGTATCGATAGATAATTCAGTAGATAATAAAGATTATAAACTTATGACCAACTTCTGAAAAAGTGTTGAGGAATTCCTCTTAGGCAACATAGAAAACTCCAAGTTACCAATGATACATGACGAGACTGATTTAATGATATCGGACTGCTTAAGATGAGATATATGTTTCCAACTCACAGGCAAATCATAGACTCCATATCTCTTGTTTTCATTCACACCCTTCAAATTGCTTTGTCATGAATTAATAGACTTAACACATCTGATCCACATATGCACTATCTTGATCTACCAGCGCATAAAGAAGTTATATTTTAACTGTGTACTTTCCCTTTCTTGTCTGGTCTGAAACTAGAGTTGTTTGGATTAACGTTTTTTGCGTTTTTAATGTCCTTCAGCCATTCCTGATGAAGGGCTTATGCCTGAAACATCAACTGTCTGCTCCTCAGATGCTGCCTGACCGCTGTGCTTTTCCAGCACCACACTTTTCAACTCTGATCGCCAGCACCTGCAGTCCTCACTTTCTCCATGTTTAATTGTACTTTTTCATTCAGTTCATCTTTTGGCTTTACAGTCTAATATTCTTCAGGCATATAACTCTAAGCTATATGTTGCTTTCCAAAGCAAAAATCAGTTAGAGTAAAACTTTGTTCACAAACTGGTGCTTCTAACATTGATGTCAATGATGAATGCCATGTGGGCTATACAGCTAACTGTCTACAGCATGCCTTCCATACAGAATCACTGTACATTTGTGTAGTTTCATTTGAAGGTGAGAAATATCTACTTGAACGCATTTCTCCCTGCCATCTTGAAAAACAAACAGCATCAATGCAGCACTTTCTCAGACTGTCCTGACATGGTAGGATTTAGGAGAAAGTGAGGACTGCAGATGCTGGAGATCAGAGCTGAAAAATGTGTTGCTGGAAAAGCGCAGCAGGTCAGGCAGCATCCAAGGAGCAGGAGAATCGACATTTCGGGCATAAGCCCTTCTTATGCCCGAAACGTCGATTCTCCTGCTCCTTGGATGCTGCCTGACCTGCTGCGCTTTTCCAGCAACACATTTTTCATCTTTTCTTGATAATCCACCTGTGGTGCCCTGCCCTTGCATTTGTCCAAACTCAAGTCTCACACTTGAGACTCTTCATCCATTTGGAGTCATAAAATATTAGACCACAGAAGGAGGACTGTAGCCCATCCAGCCTGTGTAGTTCCATAAAAAAGAATTGAGTTCTTCCACTCACCTCCCTTTTCTCCAAATCCCTGCCCTGTATCTCCTTCAGTCCGATATATGTATCCAAGTCCTTTTTAAGGCTACTGTTAAGTCTGTATCTATTTAGTAAGGAGCAATGGAGTTGGTTTTATATTGTTTTCCTTGTCATTCTTATTTTCAAAACAATTTCTCCTAATTATGCTGCATTCAGGACAAATGAATCTATTCTTCAGTGTCATGTGACAAGATATCCTTTCGATGTCTGTACCTATTTTGGTTTTCAACCCAGTATTCTGAGCTGGGGTGTAGACCTCCACTAGTTGTCAGTTGTAGAACTCAATCCTATTCTCTGACTCATGCAGACCGCTAGATATCAAACCGGTAATTCATTTGTCACAATTACATGCACAAGGCACTATATGCTGTTGGGCTTTATTTGCAAAGCAATATGTTAAAAGAGTTATGACAATATATTGTTACATCTTGCTTGTAGCAATGAATAAATCTTTTCACAAACTTGCCCTGAATCTCACCATTGGAATCAGTGTCAACAGATTGATCAGCAAAAGTGCAAATTGAAGTGAATCTCCACTATTCTTAGTTCACATTCTGATCGGTTTTTCCAGAGATTAATCAGATGCACCACATAATATAGATTTTGCAGAAGATTTTCAAATATTTGCTGAAGTGATATTAAGTAATTCATTTTATACAAGACAAATGAACCTGGTTTTTAAAAGGAAATCTCCATCTTTCAACACGTGATGCATATTGACATGAGAATTAACTTGGTTTATAATAAATTCACACCATCAATGTTCACTGATAGGTTATCATCAAAATAATCTCAGGGAATCAAAAAGGAAGGTATATCGTTTTCATGAAGCAATGATTTCAAATAAGCATGACTAGTCATTCCCAGACCATTTTTCAAAGAAACTATTTAGCTATAAAATATAATAAGATGAATACATGTTGACAAGTGTAGAGATTCATCATAGAGTCGTGAAGTCATCCAGCACAGAAACAGACTCTTCTGTCCAACTAGTCCATGCTGACCGCAATTCCAAACTAAGCTAATCCCAACTGTTTGCACTTGGCTCATATCCCTCCAAACATTTCACATTCATGAAATTTTCTAAATGCATTTTAAATACTGTAACTGTACCTGCAACCACCACTTCCTCTAGAAGTTCATTCCACACACAAACCACTCTGTATAAAAAAGAGTTGCCCCTTTTTAAACCATTCTCTTCTAACCTTAAAAAAATGTCCCCAGGTCTTGAAATCCCCCATCACAGGGAAAAGTCACCTGCCAATCGCCTTATTTACCCCTCATTATTTTAAAAAAACCTTTCCCCTCCACCTCCTATGCTCCAGTGAAAAATGTCCCAGCTTATCTAGTCTCATCCTATAACTCAAACTTTCCATTCTTGGCAACATCCTATCAAATCACTTTTAAACCCTCTTTAATTTAATAATGCTCTTCCTATAATAGGGCAACCAGTGCTGTTTACAGTATTCCAGAGGAAGCCTTACCAACGTCCTGTACGACCTTAACATGGCTTCCCAATTTCTATACTCATAAGACTGAGCAATGAAGGCAAGTGTGCTAAACACCTTCTTAACCATCCTGTGGTGTAAACCTCATATGTACCTCAACCAAAAAGAAACTGTGCCCCAGCAGTGGGCAAGAACAGATAATGTACAAATTAGTCAGGCTGTCATTAAGGATTGGATTTATAGAGGAGGGAACGTGCCTGACTAGAGAGATTGTTTCTCTCTCACTGGGGTGAGCTCCTGATACAGTCGCTCTCCAGCATGTTTTTGCAGCAAGATCTGGTTCAAGCAACTGGAGGACTGCTTCTTCTGTTTCTCCTGGCTCCACAGAAAACAGTTTTAAAGGATTTTACTGAATTTCTTTTGTGTTAGTGGCTAGACAACCCATTGAATCTGCTCCTACCCTACTTCTCCCATTGGGAACTCATTTTATAGAGGAGTTTCTTTGATAAATTACTGTACATCCCCTCATTGCTATAAAAAAGGGAAGCCTATTTTAAGCCTAAGGTATTGTGCCAATCAATTTGGCTGTATTGGTGAGATATGGCTGACTCACGATCAAATTGGTATCTTATGTGCCGAACAAGATAGCACAAGGCATATCATTTTTTAACCTGTAAGATCCTAGAATTGCTTGATTTCTAAAAGCTAAGAATTTATATTATCTTCTGTGTTGAGGGTCATTGAGCCTCTTAGCCATCTCTCCAGAGCTGGGTTGAATGTATTATGGCCCCTTGATAGTCAGTATAACAGGATTATTGGGTATTCCACACTGAGATCTCACAATTAGATTATAATATCTCATGAATGGCGGGAAGTATAGTCAATACATCAATTAGAATTACAGAATTTGCAAAACTCAGAAGAATGCCTTATCTACACTGGAACATGAAGTATGGATAATTTTGTTATTAGGTCTCCCAGTCTAGTTACATTATGTTGTACATAGTAGTGCACAGCATTTATAGTAAAAAAAAGGCCATTTCGTCCAATAGCCCATGCTGCGATTTATTCTCCCCACCTCAAGCATTTATCCACCTATCCTTCTATTTCTTTCTCACTCTTGAGTTTATCTCATTTCCCTTTAAGTGAATTCACCGTATAGAACAGGTTCTCCATTATAACAACTCCCTGGGATAAAGAGCATTTCCCTGTTGAAATTATTAGCATTCATCTCATTTTTATGGCCCTGATTCTGCTTGGCTCCACAAGTGTAAGAAATTATTCCACATGTTTTTTTCTATAGAAAAGAGCTGTAGCCTGCTTAATCCCTCCTCAAAGACATAACCCCTTATTTCAGGCAGTGTCCTGGTGAAAGCTTTTGGCACTTTCTTCACTACCTTTATACCATCTTTTATAAGATAGGAGAACTTTGCATAGCCCTCCAAGTGCTATACAGTTTTAACATAATTTCTCTGCTTTACAATTCTACTCCTCTGGAAATTAGAAGTTCCCTAACATGCAGCAGCATCCTTTCTGAGACATCCTAAAGTCATTATCCTGAATTGTTGTTTCCTCAATGCCTTGTCACATAGGCTAGCTCAATTTTTCATAAGACTGCTCAGTTTCTTACTACTGTCTGTTTTCCTTTTCCTTTTTAGATTCACTGTTTTAGTACCTAGTTCTCAATCGCTCTGAGAAGAGGTTTCATAACTATGCTGGTTATGAAGATCTGACTTGATATTCAACTACAAAGATTAATAATCCTTGGAATTTCAGTACACCTCCCAGTTTGACAGCTTGAGACTTTGAATTTGGTTTTAAAAAAAATAGCAACCGTGAATCTGTCAGATTGCTGTAAAAAGCTAATTCTCCAATATCCTTCAGCAAAAGGACGTCTGTCACCTGTAACATAGCGTGATAGAGTCGTAGAGCTCTACAGCATGGAAACTCATTCTTCAGTCCAACTCATCCATGCCGACCAGGTATCCTAAATTAATCTGGTCCCACTTGCCAGCATATCCCTCTAAACCCTTCAATTCATACACCCATATAGATCCACATTCACCAAATGTGAATGTAGTCCCACACTGACATGGTTGACTCTTAACCGATCTCTGAAATCATCAAGCAAGTCAAGCATCAAACTTGGGTAATAAATTCCAGCCTTGCCAAGGTACTGAGTAAATAAAAAAAACTTCCTGGTTTTTCTTAAGAAATCTTTTACTGCTTTCTCTATTGGCTGTGCTATTATTACGGATAATGCAATTAATTTGGCAAATAAGTGAAATCCCACAAATTGTTACTGTGAATCATTAAATTGTTGCTACATAAATTTCCTCACTTTTGTCTTCAGAGGTAGATTTGTTCTGAATGCCAGCCAATCATACAGATATCTAAGCCTTAATTTTGCATCAACAGTTCAGGAAAAATATGCATTGGGATCACAAGAATGTACATTTGTAGATAAGCACAGAACTGATTAAGTCATTTTCTCTTTCAGTTTTTAAAATGGTGCCAAACTGCACTACCTTCCTGAGCTATCATTGTATATATTCTACTAATATATCTATAACAATGATGTCCAACATTTAAATAGAGACAGAAAGTGTTGGAGAAACTCACCAGATCTGTAGGGAGAGAAACAGAGTTAATGCTTCGAGTCCAGTCTGAAAGCTTCTTCAGAAACATTTGGCTAATGTTAGCTGTTCAGTTTCTGTAGTCTGTTCAATTACTGTTAACATGACAGAACTATACATTACAAATTAGGCAACTAGGAATTCATTACATTTCAGAAGGAAGTCATAGCTTGATGTGTGCACTTACCTGGACAATTTCAGTAAAATTTTCATTGATGTGACTCCAAATCTCTGCACTTGGGATGAGACTAGCAAGTTGCCCAGTAACACAGCAGAAGAAGAGGCAGAGGCGAATGCTTACCATTTTGAACTTAAAACTCACAGCAGCTTTCTCAGGCTATGAATCACTGTACGTTAGGAGCTCATGTAAGATTTTAGGCCATTGAATTCTCTTTATATATTATCCAGAAGTGCCGAGTAATCTAATGAAATGCAACTGAGCTTCTAGAAACACCCCCTTAGTACCATACTTTGTCAGAGGACAAACACCTGTTGTAAGAAGCTCGCACCTTTGAACTATTTAATCACTTATCACAAAGTAATCTCCAGGTGAAAGATCAAAAGTATAGTTCTTCACAAGTGTTAAAATTTACGATTTCCAGTCAAAAGGTTTTTGAGATGATTCAACATTTTAAATTATATAATGCAGATTTCAAGTGGAAACATTGAAAAAATGTGTGTTGCATTCAAGAACTTGTCTTTATAGGGACAAATATGCCGCTTCATGGAACTGCGTAATTCCCAATATCATTCTCCATGCAATACGTTTCCTGAGTCAAATGTAGAATAATATTATATGTTCTCTTCCATGATCACCAAATATAATTCTGTATACTCTGTTCATACAGTATGATTCATGGGACTTATGAATTGAGACACAAATTATCATATTCATTACTAGGATGGTTAGGTCTTTGATAGATTCTGGCAGAATTCTCATAACAGAACATGCACATTTGCATTTTCAGAATTAAATATGGTGCAACTCCAAAAAAAAAGGTAATAGAGTAAGCATCTCACAGTCTTCGGGATCTCAGTACTGAAAACCACAAATGTTTAAGCTGTAAGTTAACAGCAACCCAAAAGTTGCAATTGACTACACGTCTCCAAATAAATGGTTGAACTACACTTACATAGAACATAGAAAATAGAACATAAAACATGACAGCGTTGTACAGGCCCTTCTGCCCTCGAGGTTGCACCGATCTGTGAAACCTACCTGAAGCCCATTTAACCTATACTATTAGATAATCATCCATACGTCTATCCAATGACCATTTAAATGACAGGATACAAAATTGTTAAGCACTCCTTTGAGGAAAGATGAACTTGCTCTCCTCCTTTATTCACCTTCCCCCTTGGTTGGTCATGATACAGTTTACTTAAAAACATATTCCTTCACCTTCCTCTCAGGCCCAAGTGAACTTATATTTTAAAAAGTGCCAATCGAACCAGGCTTGCTTTAATTAACACAGTGTGAGTTAAAAACTTACTAGATGTGAGAAGAATTAGTAAAACAGTACATGTGCACACAAGTTCAAATTAAAAAGTGAACCCAAAGAGATAGATTTTTTTTTAAATCACTGACTTGTATGAGAATTGTATTTTATTGTGGCATGTATCTCAAGACCTTCATGACCATTTCGAATGTGCTTCCTGTCTCTCTGGCTAGCCAGGGCTTCACAGCTCAGGTTTCCTTGATGCTACCTTGGCAAGGGTGAGTGTATTTCAACTGTCTGCTTGGAGATATGGAGCCAATTGCAACCAATGGGTTGCTCTCAATTTATAGCTTAAATATTTATGGTTCTCGATAATGGGTCCCAAAGACTGTGAGATGCTTGCTCTATTACCCTTATGTTTTGGAGATACCCTCATGGTATGAACGTTGTGGTTTGCGGTGGGAGTTATTAGTTGCATTGAGATTTGTTGTTGAATGGATGGATGTGAAGATTTGTAACTTTACAAGTTGAATGAGATTCTGTTGTTCTAATTCCTTTTAACTATAATTGAATTCCAGCATTCAGGGTGGGAAAGAGTCATTTCGTTGTCCTGATTCCTTTTGACTTGATAATTAGGTGGTTACCAGGTCTCAGAGTAAGAGAATCCCTCTATCTACCACACAGGAATGATTAGGGAAGAGTTTTTTTGATTATTACAATCATGGCATACCAACATTCAAACCAGCTCACACACTCATGAGTACCTCAGTTCTACTAACCCACACAAGAATGATCAGTCCCACTAGCACAGTCCAGTAGAGTTGAAAATGTTTTATTAAGTCTTATCCTTCTGCATTGCTCAAAGTAGAAAACACACAAGTCTACAGTTTCAGAGATAATCTGTGGGGAATGTTTACTGTTGAGTAGGGGACATCAGCTATTGTAGCGTTCTGTATTGTCAGGTTCTGGTTTGTAATCAGTTATTTTCCTGATCTTTAAGTGGTTTAGACAAAAAGTGTAGTGGGAGTTCAGGTCGAGCATCACCATCAACATGGATAATCTGGGTAAATAGCTTTTCTCTGTGCTTTAAACACTTTAATGAAATATTTGGGTTTTTGTCTCCATCTTCCACAGTTGTGCACACAGCTGCATCCATTGTCTCTGTGTTGCAAAGTCTACCTCCAAACCAACCAATGGCTCATTCTTCTTAAGGTTCCCAGTTGAAAGTTTGCTTGTGTCAGACTTTCTCAGAAGGTGGCTGGAATAGATCTATCTTGCTTCTGAACTGGTCTAGACAGTGGTCGCATCTCTGAAGTCAGAGAGATTCAGATTCTTGTTAAACCTCTGTGTTAAGAAACTGTTCCACACTCTGAAATGGGTATTATTCAGCATTCAGGCTAAAGTGAGGACTGCAGATGCTGGAGATCAGAGTCAAGATTAGAGTGGTGCAGGAAAAGCACAGCAGGTCAGGCAGCATCGATTTTCCTGCTCCTGCATGCTGTCTGACCTGCTGTGTTTTTCCAGCACCACTCTAATCTTGACACCATTATTAAGCATTCAGTTAGGTATTGCTCTGATCCACACAGATGTTCTTAAAAATTCTGAAGCATGTTTCTCCTTCGATCGTGTTTGATTTCCAGATTGAGTAAAGCATTTCAAAAACTCTGGCAGCTTTTCATATGCAACCTTACCCATGTCATATACAATGATAGGTCCCACTTCAGGGCTATTGCTGAGTGAGTTGTGAAAAATATTTTTCCTTTCCTCAAGTTCCTTTCAAACCTATTTGCATATCACTAAATGGCAGAAGTATTCAACAGTGTTTTAGAATATAATTATTTTGCTTTTAAGTGGCAATGTGGCACAATTTGATAATTTATTTGGAAATGCCTTTACTACAAACTGTAAGCATTATTATTCAAAGTAATCCACTTTCAAACTACCAGAAATTAATTTTTAAATGTCATACAGAATTATGTGTCGGTTACATTCATTCAGTGCAGTCAATGTGTTAGCAAACAAAATAAAGATACACAATGGCTTTTAAAATGTGTCTCATAAAAATTTAGTGCTAAAGACCCAACTTAGTTTTAAGAGCTTAAAAGCCTGAATTTTGAGATTCAAAATCTTGATGTTGCTTCCAACTTAAACTGTGCATTTTTTTAAAATAAGTTGCTGCATTCCATCAAATGCCCTTTGGGAGTTTACTAAATCCACTAATAACTGCCATTTGTTTTGGTTTTCTGGGATGATGGATTGAAGAATAAAGTTCTAGTCATTTTTTTTACTATATTGCAAACATCTCTGTGTCTTACTTGTCAAACTAATTTTCTTTGCTGCTATAATCTGTGGAGTTTAAGTTCGATAAAAAATCAGGAATTAAAGGTTTAATAGTGACCATGAAACTATTGTTGATTGTCAGAAAACTCCATCTGATTCACTAATGTCCTTTCAGGAGGGAAACTGCCAAATGTACCTGGTCCAGCCTACATGTAACTCCAGACTCACAGCAAAGTGGTTGACTCTTAATTGCCCTCTGTGTAATTAGGATGGGCAATAAATGTTCATCTAGCCAGAGATACACATCCCATGAGTGGATTTTTTAAAAAAATGTATGCTTAAGCACTTAGGCGTATTCTACTTTGTATCATTTTGATCAGATACATTGCGTTGAGTCTTTATCTGTTCAGTGATGGTGCATCAGGTTCCAGTGCAAAGTCTATCCTCAATTTTGCCAAGAATCAACTGAATACTTTATATGTGCTCTCTTCCTTCTTCTTAGGCAATCCCTTCAGATCAAGAATAATTTTCTTTCACTCCAGAGTTGGGGATCTTGAGGTAACCAATTATCCAATACTAGATCCACAAACAGGTGATGTTCAAAGAGGCCATCTTGGGGTTTTTGTATGTTCCTTCCACTGTTTATGCTTGGCCTCCCACTGGGCCTCTTGAAAGTGCTCAAGTGGTTTGGCACCTTCACTGATGCTTCTTCTCCAGTTGGGAGAGTCTTGTCTGGAGTTTACTACAAACTGGTGGCAATGTTGCATTTTTTCACACAAGATTTAAAGATGTCCTTGAAGCATTCTCGTTTGCCTTCTGGCAACTGCTTGTTGTAACAAAGCTCAGGTGAGAGAGCTTGCTTGGTAAGGCTTGTGTGAGGCATGCAGACAATGTGACCAACCATTGCAGTTGGTGGGCAGTTACTAGGGTATCCAAGCTGTGTGGTGTCAGCCTATCTAGCCACTGAATTTGCAAGACTTTGTGGAGACATCACTGATGATACTTCTCTGAGAATTTGAGATGTCCACTGTATGTTATCCATGACTCTGATACTTACAAAATCAGAGTCTGCTCTATGAACCATGAGCCTGGTGTCAGGTTTGAAGTCTTTGCTGTCAAATACTTTTTTCCTCAGGTAGCAAAAGCTTACATTGGCACACTGAAGGCAGCTCTCTTTAATCTGCTGTTTATTCCTAAGAGTTGGCTGGAATTGGATGTTGAATTTAAACTCGTCAAGAAAATTAGGGCTGACAGCGGTAATTATATCAACCAGTGCTCCCCAAATTTTTTCCCATTGTAACCTAACTTTAAGTCTTGAACATCATTGTGACCCCTCACTTTAAACTGAGACTTGGAGGGCACTGGGTGGAGGAAAGGACCAGCGAGAGTGGGGAAAGGGACTGCACAGCACCATGGAAACTATTGCTGGGCTCAGAGTTCACAACCCCAAATGTGGAGTTTGTGACTCCATTTGAAGTCAGGAGAATCCCTGATACAGATGTCATTCTTGAAGAGAGGCACAGCGACAGTGAGGACATGGCAAAGGGATGGGGGGACAGTGGAGTGGGGATAAAAGCAGCATAGAAGTTGTGAAAGTAAGTTGATGTATACTTTATTAACAACAGTCTAAACATGTTGAAGATTTTTGCCAAAGTATTAAATTTATTGACAGTTACTGTATCAATTCCACACTGGACTACTTTGGAACATTTACCTGAACAGACCACTTAACCAAGTAAAGCCCAGGTCATTAATGGGTTGCTTGTTCATCAGGGAGACTAATGGTTAGATTCCAGCAATTGGGTCCTCTTATATAGTAACTAACAGAAAGGAGGTCATGAACCAAGTTTAGAAGATGCTTCCTTCATCTTTGAATAGCTACCCACCAGTTCATCTTGGAGGCTTGAGGACAGGGGAATGCAGATTGCCTTAGGCTGAAGACATCACGTAAACATTTAATGATACTAATTCAATGGAGTTGACGTAGTTTAACACCAACCACACATTGATGGAATAGTTGTTGTTGGACTCCCTGTTCCTGTCCTCATTGACAGCTGGGAGCCCACAAGGCCATTTGTTAATTGCTTTCCTCCACCATCAGGATTCCAGCTAGCCCAGCGAGGCCACATGTCCTCTTATCCTATTTCTTCCTGCTTCAAGAACACACAATGTGTTCACCTCTCTTCACATGCATGGCCTCTGTCACTCATATTGTGATCAGTGGCTTACAGGGAGGTTTGATAAAAAATGTGGTCCCACTATGATTGACCTAGTTGTGGAGACGTTTAATATGGCTGGGATTGTTATGACCACTAGTAAGTTGTCAGGCTGCCTTCTTGATGCAGTCCCCTCCTGCTAATGGATATAGCCTGGTAAGAGCAGGATGTAGCCCTTGAATGGCTATCATTTGCCCAGTTAAGGGCCTTACTTGACTCACAGGGTGAATGAGCCACCCTGCCTCATGCCCTCTGGTGGTAAAAATGCAATGGGGCAGAAGGAGCAGGTGGGTAAGCATCCAGCAAGCTGATTGCTGCAATTAACTGACCATCCCCACCTCTGACCCTCCCCACTTCTGAACCTCCCCATCTCTGACCCTCCTCACTTCTGACCCTCCTCACCTCTAACCCTCCCCTCTTCTGGCCCTCCCTACATCCATTTCCTTCAATCCCTCTGGCAGGGTAGCCTAAACCTCTGGACATGGATTCCATGGACTCTAGGCCATGATAACTAGCGTGGATGGATAGTTTGGTCAGCCTGGATTAGTTTGGGCCAGAGGGCCTGTTTGCATGCTGTAGGACTCTAGGACTCTCTGTAATTCTATAACTATAATGGCCATAAAGGGCTGGAGAGTCCAAATGATAAATAAGAAGCCTATTTGTCATAACAGCAGAAAGTGTTGGGGAAAACCAGTAGGCTGAAAGCTTCTATGGAGAGAGAAAGAAAATTCATCTTTCACTCCAACATGACTCATCTTCAGGATACGTTTTTAGTTTCAAAGGAGAGTCATATTGGACTCAAAATGTTAACTCTGTTTTGTCTACACAAATGCTGCCAGAATTGTTGAGTTTCTCCAACACTTTCCTGTTTATTTCAGTTCTCCACCATCTGCAATACCTGTCTCCTATCTGACATTGTTCTTTTGTGTCAAGGGCATTGAAGCACAGTCATTATGCTTATTGGGCTAGCAAGTCAGATGCTAGCCCAACATAATAACATAAGTTTAAAGCTGTCTGTAACAACTAGAAAATGTAAATAAAGATGGAACCTCCAAACAGGAGATGTGAACAGCAATAATGTCATTAGATTAGTAATCCAGGTTAACTTCCAGAAGGTAAAAATTCAAATCCCACCAGGGCAGCAGGAGAAATTGACATTTAAATCCCAAAATCTGAAATTGAGGGTTAGTGTCAGTGATGGAAGCTATCAATGATTGTCCTGCAAGCCCGTTGGGTTCTTTAAGGTCACACAGGTAGTACCTACACAGGTAGTACCTCTATAACAAGATGGTTGTGTTTTTGTGCAACTCCGCTTTAGAAACAGCACTTAAACAGCTAGCAATGTGATCGTGTTACATCCAAACACATTCAAAAAGTTTGCACTTTACAAATAACGTCCCCAATCTCACGTCAGAGAATTCGCGTTGAGGAAAGGCATGTTACAGCAGAACGACCTGCGGTGACTCTAGCCTAACTGCATTGTGGTTGATTCTTTTCAAGATATTTTTACTCAAAAGGAAAAGATTAGACAAACAAATCCCAAACTGTCTGGATGAAAAAGATGATAGAAATTAAGACAAAGAACAGAATGTGTGCTTATGACAATCATCAAATTGAAAACACAATTGAGAAGCAAGGTGGTTGTAGAGGATTCAGAGGGGAAATGAGATAGAGAAGTAAGGAGAAGTTACAAGAAAACACTATTCATCAACATAAAGGGGAAATCCCAAAGTCTTCTATAGGTGTGTAAAAGAGTGATAAAATGAAGACTAAGGTCAATTAGGCTCAAAATAATGGAATATGCAAATATGAAGGCAGGAAGCATCGCTGAAATATTAAATTAATCATTTGCATTTTTCATTAGCAAGGAGATAGGTCATGGTGACAGAAGAGATAAGTGTCACCACAAGATTTCAAGATTGATAAGGAAGATGTGTTGCATAGATTATGGGCAACCAAAGTTGACAATGCGTGGGATCTAGGTGAGATGCATCCAAAGATATTGAAGGAGTTGAAAATGGAAATTGCAGGAGTACTGGCCATAATCTTTTAGTCTTCCCTAGAGTCAGGGCAGGTTCTAAAGAGGTTGTGAACATAAGCCCATCAATTACTATACAGACCATCTATTAATGATCTGGATCTTGGTGGATGGGGGACAATTTTAAGGTTTGTGCTTTATACGAAACTTGGAAGCATTGTAAACTCTAAGTAGCATAGTGTAGAGTTTCAAATGGATAGTGACAATTAGGTGGGGTGGATGGATGGGTGGCAGATGCAATTCAATAGAGAGAAGTGTGAACTAGGAGGAACATGGACAGACAATGTAAAGGAAAAGGTAAAATTCTAAAGGGGTTGCAGGAGCAGAGGATCCTGGAGGCATATGTGCACAGACCATTGAACAGTGCAGGAGAGAGCTGTTAATGAAGCATATAGTGTTCTTGGTCTTATTAATGGGGGCTCAGACTATAAAAACAATGAGATTATTTAAATCAAAACCATGTGCGAGAGTATGGGGAAAAGGCAGGAGAATTGCACTGAGTCATGATGCTGATGTGGCGAGTTGGTCGAGCTGCCTCCTTCTGTCAGTAACATTTGCTTTGCGATAAGATCAATAAGGTGATCCTCAAACAGCTGGTGCATTCTAGACATCCATCTAGTTCATTGATATCTTTGAGGGAAGTAAATCTACTATTCTTTATCTGTCCACATGTGACTCCACAGCCACCTAATGTTTTGGCTGCTCTTTGAAATGGTTAAGCAAACCATTCAGTTAGATTTAAGAAACTGGCTCACCACCATCTTCCGAAAAGCAATTTGGAGTGAGCAATAATTTGCCAACATTGTCAATAATGCGCACGTTCTGTGAATAAAAAAAAAGCCCTATGTTCAATTTGCATACAAAACTTAATGCTCCCATTTTTATTTCATGATCTAACTTTTAAGTTTTGTCACTATCCACAACTCTACCGACCTTTGTGTCACCTACAAATTTACTAACACATCCTACTGTGCCCTCATCTAGCTAATTTATATAAATGACAAACAACAGTGGACCCAAAACAGATCCTTTTGCTACCCCACTTATAACTGAAATCCAGGATTAATATTTCCCATCAACCACCACCCTCTGTCTTCTTTCAGCTAGCCAAAAATCACCCTCAATCCCATACCTTTGTATTTTGTGCAATAGCCTACTGTAGGGAACCTTATTAAATGCCTTACTGAAATCCATATACACCACAGCAACCACTTTACCCTCATCCATCTGTTTGATCACCTTCTCAAAGAACTCAATAAGGTTTGTGAGGCGCGATCCAGCCTTCAGCAAACCATGTTGACTATCCCTAATCAACTTATTCCTCTCTAGATGATTATAAATCCTATCTCTTATAACCCTTTCCAACACTTTACCCACAGCCAGAGCAAGGCTTACAGATCTATAATTTCCAGCTTTTTCTCTACTCCCCTGCTTGAACAAGGAGACAACATGAACTATCCTTCAGTCTTCTGGCACTATTCCTGTAGACAATGACTACATAAAGATCAACGCCAAATGTTCGGCAATCTCCTCCCTGGCTTCCCAGAGAATCCTAGGATAAATCCCATCTGGCACAGGGTACTTATCTATCTTTACACTTTCCAGAATTGCTAACACCTCCTCCTTATGCATCTCAATCCCATCTAGTCTAGTAACCTGTTTCACAGTATTGTTCTCGACCACATTGTCTTTTTCTAGTGTGAATACTGACAAAAGGCATTCATTTAGTGCTTCGATATCTCCTCTGACTCCATGCACTATTATGTTTGATTGGTCCTAATCTTACTCTTTGTAGTACTCCTCTTACCGTAACACACCCGGAAACTTCTGTTTCGCACAATAATATAAAATCAAGATACTGTTGATGTTAACTGTCTGACGTAAAAACAGAAAGTCCTGGGAAATTCTCAGCCTGACCATGGTAGAATCATTAGATATTCAAATTGTATCATACGGCAAACTCTGTTTTTCTGCCTCTCCACAGATGCTGCTATATTTATTGAGTTTCTCCAGTACTTTCTGTTCTTGGGATGAGTATTCCAAGCCAGCATGTCTCATCTGAGAGCCACTTTAACATACGTCCCTGACTTCTTCACACTCATTGCTTCCACTTCTCAATGTACACCATCTTAGCTGTTACGTGTAACTCTTTCTAAGAACTATCCATCAAAGCAGGTCCATTCTGCACAAGCATCTGGTCTACAACAAAAATAGAAATTGCTGATTAAACTCAGCAGGTCTGGCAACATCAGTGGAGAGAATGCATTGTTATCACTTCTAGTCCAGTTGCCCTGCTTCAGGATTGATTGTAGTTCAGAAAAGGTGGTATACATGACGAAGACAGTGGTTGGAGGTGGGGGAAGGAGTGAGCGGATGGCTAGCGACAGAGCCCAAACAGAGATAATGATAGCGGACAGACAGCAGGATGGATAATACTATGGTAGATAGGAAGAAAGGCTGACAATAGGGAGGTGAAAATGGGTTGGCTGGGCTGATAGCTACGCATGTCATGACAGGGCCTAGGACGGGTAAGTGACACAAAGAAGGTGTTCAGGTTTTTAAATTATTGACCTCGATGTTGAGTCCTAAAGGCTGCAGGGTCACCTAGTGATAAATGAGATGCTGTATTTCGAACTTGTTCTGAACTTCACTGGAATATTGCAGCAAGGCTGAGACAGAGATGTTGGTCAAAGAATATAGTAGTGTGTTGAAATGGCAGGCAACTGGAAGCTAGGAGTCATTATTACAGACAGAACATGGGTGTTCTGCAAAGTGGTTGCTCAGCCTGTGTGTTGTCTCCCTAATGTAGAGGAGATCACATTGTGAGCAGCGAATACAGTAGACCAGATTGACTGAAATGCTGATAAACTGTTGCTTCACCTGGAGGGTGTGTCTGGGGCCTTGGATGTTGAGGAGGTAAATAGACAGGTGTTTCACTTTCTGCGATTGCTCAGGAAGCTGCCATGGGGGTGTGGGGAGATGTTGGGAATAGAGGATGAGTGAAGCTGAGTGTCCCAGAGCCAAACCTGCCTGCACAATACTGACAACGGAGATTGGGGTGGGGGCAGCATGTGTCTGGTGTTGACATCCTGCAGGAGGTAGCACAAATGGCATCCTTTGGATGTGGATGCTGGTGGGTAGAAAGTAAATACCGGGGAATCCTATCATTGTTGTGAGATGGTACAGCAGGGATGAGGTCAGAGGTGTCAAATGTGTTGGTCAAGGCTAAGAGCCCGGCCAAAGTGGTGAGTAATCCTCAGTTGAGGAAAGAGGGAGACATCTCTGGGGCCCCCTGCAGAAAGTGGCAGCATCAAAACATGATTCACAATCAATACACTGGAGGCCGTCGCGGGGAGGCAAGTCAAACTTCTTTGATGTATTGCTTTTTTGAAATTAAATGATATTTAAAAATTGCAGGGCCAGAGAAATAATGATCAATTTAGATCTTTCAGGACTGGTGAAAATCTAATTTGTATACCAATGGCACGTTCCTTTCAAAATGCATAACTGTAATTTCCCTCAGCTGGTTCTCAAGTGTCAAGGATAATCTCAAATAAAGTTGTCAGTAGATCAGCTTTTCCATACTGACCAGCTTTAGGAATGCTCTTAAAATGAGCTCATTGACTATCTCAGGTAAGCCGTTATCAGAATTCATTGGATTAGCTCTCAAACATAATTTCTTATCTTCCTTACTTGTAAAACCTTGTCACTCAAAATTGGCAAATCATTAGGAATAGGGAAGGAGTGAATCACAATACCAAGTCTCAAACTCACAGTGAACAAATTAAGAAAACAATGGTTTAGAAGTGCCCTCCTCAGTTGACACCAAGATGGATATGTCCTTAATTCAAACTTCAAAAGCGAAGGCAATTTTTAGATATATCTAGAAAATGTCAGTTATAACCAAACTGGTTGCTTTTCATTGATCTCCTCACAGCATTGAAGTTAGCTGCCTGGCCTTCTTTCTTCACATATTAGACAAAGTTTTAGTAGTTATCTTCTGGATTCATCTGAAATAAACCAATGTAATTATTCTCAAATTAATTTTGCATCACTGATCCCCCAAGAGCTGAGTGTGGTATCACCTTGTCGCTTTGATAAAATAAAAAGATATCCCAAATTGTAAAACTGGCCTTATGTTAAAGACATTTTAGGGAAATATTTTAAACAAACTGTCAGAGGAAATTTTGGATGCAAGTACAGTGACAATATTTAAAAGACATTTGGATAGGTACATATATGGGAAAGGTTTACAGGAATTTCAGCAAATGCAGACAAGTGAGTCTAGTTTAGTTTGAGAAACTTGGTTGACATGGATGAGTCGGACTAAATGGTCTGTTTCTAAGTTGTATGACTCTATGACCCTTAGAATAAATCAATCCAAGTTAAGCGACACAGGCTGAGGGGTGAACTTATAGAGGTTTATAAAATCATGAGGTCTTCTCCCTGGGATAGGGGAGTCCAGCATGAGAGGGCATAGGTTTAGGGTGAGAAGAAAAGTATTTAAAAGGGACCTAATGGGCAACTTTTTCATGCAGAGGGTGGTGAATGTATGGAATGAGCTGCCAGAGGAAGTGGTGGAGGCTAGTACAATTACAACATTTAACAGGCATCTGGATGGATAAATGAATAGGAAGGGTTTAGAGGGACATGGGACTGAAGGGCTCCTGCCTGAAACGTCGATTTTCCTGATCCTCAGATGCCGCCTGACCCGTTGTGCATTTCCAGCACCACTCTAATCTTGATTCTAATGCCCAGCACCTGCAGTCCTCACTTTTGCCTTTAGAGGGTTATGAGCCAAGTGCTAGCAAATGGGACTAGATTAGTTTAGGATGTCTGATTGGCATGGATGAGTTGGACCAAAGGGTCTGTTTCCGTGCTGTACATCTTTATGACTTTATGATGTAGTGAGTGTAATAGGTCAGATGTTATGAGGATAAGAGTTTGCTGATTGGGGCTGTTAATTTGGTCCAGTCAGGGAGCCCTGGTTTACATATGAAAAAGGAGTGTTAGAGATACTGACACTCTGCATGAGGCAGTACTATAGCCAAGGACTGTTCATGTGTAAATAAAGTGTGACTTGGTAATGAGATGCTGGTCTCTGTGGAGTTATTTCAACTTCAACTTCAATCATAGGTACCGGTCAAGTCCCTAATATGTCTTTAACTAAAGGACAGTTTTACAATCCAGGATAACTCATTATTTTATCAAAGTGAAAAGATTGACACCACAGTCACCTCTAAGGTCATCAGAGATACAAAATTTTATTTGTGAATAATTACATTGGTTTCTTTCAGATGAATCCAGAAGATAACTAGTAAAACTCTTCTCTAAAATGTGAAGGAGCAAAACCATGCAGCAAACTTCCATGTTGTGAGGAGGACAATAAAAAGTAACCAGCTTGGTTGTAACTGACATTTATATTCTAATGGAATTAAATGGAAAATGTATAAGAAATTGAAAATCAGTTTGAGAAAAAAGGATAAATTAGTCAATGGTGGAATTGAGTAATAGGGATAAATTCTACCCCTTTGTTGTTTCAGCTGCAAACTCATGAGGAATATAAGACCTGACCAAAAGTGATCATAATCCCTTTAGAAAATGAATCTGGGGCAAAAGTTCTGGGGGCCAAAGAAATGGCAGAGGAGTTAAACAGATGCTTTGCGTTAATCTTTGCAGTAAAAGATACTTTGAACATCCCATTCATGTTAAAGAATATGGTGGTGGAATTAAGTACCATCACCTTCACTGAACAAGTATATTTGACACAAAAACAGAAGTTGCTGGAAAAGATCAGCTGGTCTCACAGCGCTGATGGCAGATATCCCTCCTGACCCTGACACTTTGCTTCCTAGAATGCCAAAACCAGTCGCTACAGAAGTAATCTGTAAAATTCTTGGATTTTGGAGAAGTATCAGAGGATTGAAAAACTGCCAATGTGACACTCCGATTCCAAAATGGAGAAAGGCAAAAAGTAGGTAACTATAGGCAGATTAGCCTAACATCAATTGTTGGAAAAATGTTGGAATCAATTACTAAGGAAGTAAAAGCAGAATGTTTCAAAAATCATAACATAATCAAGCAGAAGCAGCATGGCATCATGAAATAAAAATCATGTTCTAGTTAATTTATTAAAGATTTTTGAGGAAGTCAACCATAGTGGATAGAGTGGAACCAAAAGATGTATTGCATTTGGGTTCCCAAAAGGCATTTGACCAGGTAGTTAAGTCTATAGAATAGAATAGAATCTCTACAGTATGGAAACAGGACATTCAGCCCAAGATCACACCAACCCTCCAAAGAGTAAACCACCCAGACACATTCCCCTACCCTATATTTACCCCTGACTAATGTACCTAACTTACAGCTCTCTGAACACTACAGGCAATTTAGAATGGCCAATTCACCTAACCTGCACATCTTTAGACTGTAGGAGGAAACCCACACAGACACGAGGAGAATGTGCAAAATCCATACAGACAGTTATCCGAGGCTGGAATCGAACCTGGGTCCCTGGTACTGTGAGGTATTAGTGTTAACCATTGAGTCACCGTGCTGCCCCAAAGTCAGACCGTAAGAGCCCACAGTATTGGGGGTAGTATATTTATATGGATAGAGAATTGGTTCATGAACAGAAAACAGCAAGTTGTGATAAGGGGTTCACATTCAGCTTAGTGACCCATGACCATTGGGACTCCACAGTGATGCCCCGTTATTTCCACAGGGATCAGTTCTGGGACGACAACTGTTACAACATATACTAATAACTCAGTGAATGGAAGCGAATGTACTGTATTCAAATTTGCAGGCAGGCAACACTAAAATAGGTGGAAAGGCAAGTTGTATGAGGGATACAGTTTGCAGGGAGATATTGATAGACTATGTAAGTGGACAATAAGTTAGCAAATGGAGCATAATGCAGGAAAATGTGTTTATTTTGGAAAGGACAACAAAAGAACAGAATATTATTTAAATGGAGAAAAACTGCAGAAAGCTGTAACGCAAAGGGACTTGGGGCTACTTGTGCAAGAAACACAGAAAGCTACCACATAGGGGTAGCAGGTAATCAGGAAGGCTAACAGAATGTTAGCTCTTATTTCAATTGGGTTGGAGTATAAGAATAGTGAAATCTTTCTGCAATTGTGCAAAGTGTTGGTGATACCACATTCGAGCACTATAAGCACTTTTAGTCCCCTTAATGAAAGAAAGATGTTATTTCATTGGACACTGTTAAGAGAAGTTTCACTTGGATGATCCCTGATAATGGAGGGATTGTCTATAAGCCAAGGATAAACATATTGGAAGTCTTCTTCCAGGAATGTATAAGGATGAGAGGTGATCTCATTGAAACTTATTGGATTGTTAAAGGACTTGGCAGGGTAAATGCTGAGAGGATGTTTCCCCTCATGTCTAGGAGTCTAGGACTAGAGGGCACAGGCTGAGGATGAAGGGGAATCAGTTTAAGACTGAGATGAGGAGGGTACTCTCAGAGGCAAATCTTTGGTGTTCCTTGTTACAGAGAGTTGTGGGGGTGGAGACCTTCTGTATCTTTAAGGCTGAGATTGATAGATTCTTCACCAGTCAGGGAATCGAGGGTTACAGGGAAAGGCAGGAAAGTTAACATGAGGAACAGTGAATCAGCTCTGATTCTATTGAATGGTGGACTAGGCTCAAGGACCAAATGGTTTTCTCATGTTCCCTATGGTCTTAAAGATCTCAGCATTGGCCGCTGTTCCCAATCCTAATTTCCTGCCACTGGATCCTACCTCCCGGCTTCATTGCCAGACCTGTTCCAAACAAACCCCAACACAGGACCTGGTCCTAAGCAAGCCATCACCTACCCATTCCCCCCTACCCACATTGTACCCTGATACACTAACCACCTGCACTCTACGTCCTTACCTGCCTGTCATCCTACCCTGCCAGCAGCCTAACCTCACACTTACCTCATGTACTGACTCATTTACAGGAGCTGTCAAAGTGACTGTCTAAGCTGCTGGAGCTTTAAATCACGGAACTCAGCAGCTGACTGCTGTGAAAAAGGGGACATGGCTTTCCTTCCCCTCGTTGTTCTACACCGTGTGACACCTGTCCGAATTGAAGTACAATTCCATATTTCTGAAGAAACCTTGACCAGAATCACCTGCAGAGCTCTTACATATTATTAAAAAGGAAGGGCATGTCAGTCATTGCCCATCCTTAGGAAATCAAGTCTTTTTTTGAGTAAAAAAGACATAGTGGCAAGAATCATGCATACACAAGTTTCAAAGGGATAGTATCCAAAAGGAAGCTGAAAGGAATACACAGTTTACAGTACTGAGAACAGTTAATCAGTTAATTTTTTTAAAAATCCTCAGTAACAGCAAATCTTTTCATTCTGTTTTCTTCATTCGTGGGATGTGAGCAGCTCTGGCGGGTCAACATTTATTGCCCATTCCTAATTGCACTTGAGAAGATGATGTTGCTGTCTATATACTGCAGGTGGACCTAAATTGCCATTAGGAAGGGAATTCCAGGATTCTGACCCAGTGACAGTGAAGGAACGGCGATATATTTTCAAGTTAAGACAGTGAGTGGCTTGGAGGGCAACTTGCAGATGGTGGTGTTCCCATGTATCTGCTTCACTTATCCTTCTAGATGGAAGTGGTTGTGGATTTGGAAGGTGTTGTCTAAGGATCTTTGGTGAATTTCTGCAGTACATCTTGTAGATAGCATATACTGCTGCTATTGAACATCGGTGGTGGAGGAAGTATAATTTTGTGGATGTGGTGCCAATCAGGCAGGCATAACAATCTCATTATACCACAATGATAGGCCTCCCCAACAAAAGCGCACCCTTCCACATCACAGGTATTCTTCCATACTTACATTTCAGTGTGCGAATCTGGCAACTGTAATGCACTGCCTTCCAGGACTTGTTATGGAATGTGTACTAGATGACCTGACAGAAGCGTGTAACTCATATGTGTCTCTGTTATAGCAAAGGAAGTGTTGAAGATATAAAGATGAAATTGACAGATGCAATTCATACATTATACAATTACCCTTTTGGGTATATAGGCAATTTTGACTGGTGTCTTTGCCTTTCAAACCCATTCAAGGTTTATTATCTTCAGAAACAGCAGGGAAAGAGAGAAAGAGAGAAGAGAGAGAGAAGAATACAAAGGAGTTCAGTCTAATAGATCCAGTTCAATGGTGAGCATTGATAAACAAAATTGACCATTAATAACAGGTTAATCTAATACTACTGTTGTTGGGTTTTCAATAATTTGGAACTGGTAAAATTGAAGCCAGAGTAATACAGCATTGTTAATAAAAGATTGTTACGTAAAGTAAACAAAAAATGTATGAACAATTTGAGGAATATTTAGTTGATATATTACTGATGTTACAATAGTCTGGTGTTGGAGTAAAATTCCTTCAAAGTTCATGTTGATGTTGCATGATAGAAACTGCTCATTTGTATTTGTCTGCAGCAGGTTGTTTTACCTGATGTAGCAATGCTTGTATTATCCCCCATAATATATGAAACTGAGCAGAGATATTGCTGTGTGATGAACCGAACAGACAATTATTTCAACTGACTATTATGGACATTACATTCACTTGGGCTAACATGAACCTATTGTATTTCGGAAAAGTACAGCATGCTTCTATTTGCGTGTCATGTTTCCAGTATTGAGTGTAAGATGGAGACTAAGATCTCAGGTAACATGCTATAATACATAGCTTAAAGGTATACTGGCCATGAGCACAAACAATAGCAATAGTGTGTAAAGTTGATATGCGTGGAAGATATTGAGACAAAACAAGTAAATTAGAGCATCAAAATAAATTATTTCTGAAAGCATTTACATAAATTGTTAGATTCCATACATTATGGAAATAGGCTCTTCGGCCCAACAATCCACACTAACCTTCCAAAGAGTAACCCACCCAGACCCATTTCCCTCTGACTAATGTACCTAATACTATGGGCAATTTAGCATGGCCAATTCACCTGACCAACATAACTTTGGACTGTGGGTGGAAACCAACACAGACATGGGGAGAATGCACAAACTCCACACAGACAGTCATCTAAGGCTGGAATTGAACCTAGATCCTGTGAGGCAGCAGTGCTAACCACTGAGCCACAGTACCACCCCAATGTGCAATGCTAATGGGTGCCACCCCGATGATAACGGGTGACTTGGAATATGTCCAAATAGGTTAGGGAGAGGTCTGCGAATACACTCATAATTAGAATAAACCATCTTGCATATGCAAGGTAGTAACAATGTTTTCAACCAAAATAAGTTCAGAGATGAAGAGAGCAGTAGTTTCCAAGGATTGGAGTGGAGGATGCATAGAGTCATGGAGATGTACAGCACGGAAACAGGCCCTTTGGTCCAACTCTCCCATGCTTACTAGATATCCTAAATTAATCTAATCCCATTTTTCAGCATATGGCCCATAACCCTCTAAATCATTCCTTAATCATATACCCATCCAGATGCCTTTTACATGCTGTAATTGTACCAACCTCCACCACTTCCTCTGGCAGATCATTCCGAACATGCACCACCATCTGTGTCAAAAAATTATCCCTTAGGTCCCTTTTATATCATTTTTCTCTCTCATCTTAAACCAATGCCCTCTAGATTTGGACTCCCCTACCTTGGGAAAAATTCCTTGGTTATTCACGATTTGGAGATGCCGTGTTGGACTAGGGTGTACAAAGTTAAAAATCACACAACACCAGGTTATAGTACTAGCTTTTGGACCGTTGCTCCTTCATCAGGTGTTTGTGTGATATGGTACAGAACCCTAGGTGTCCACAACCACCTGATGAAGGAGCAGCACTCCGAAAACTAGTGCTTCCAATTAAACCTGTTGGACTATAACCTGGTGTTGTGTGATTTTTAACTTTGGTTATTCACCATATCCATGCTCCTCAAAATTTTATAAATCTTTATAAGGTCACCCCTCAGCCTCCAGTGCTCATGTTTTGAGGAGCAATGTGATGATGCTGATATTTAAATGAAAGGGATCAGTACTTAACACATAGGATTCATAATGTCAGCTCACCTCAGGGGTTGAAGGGAAGATGGGCAATCAGCAGTTTAGGGGAATGGTTTAACTGAGCCAGAAATATATAACAGATATGTTCCTGAATTGGAATGGCATGGAAATAAAGTGAGAAATTATGTGCCTGTAGAGTATGAATAGGGGTGAATCCTGGGGGATGCTTGTCTCAGTCAATAAGGGGAAGAGGGGCAATGGTGTAGAGATTTAAACCATTATGACAATGAAGTCCTTACAATTTCCTCTCTCTTTGAGAAATGTTAGTGTTCCAATCTGATGTCTTTCCACAGTTTAAAAACAAATTTTAAAAAAATACAGTCCTCAGAATTAAGTGAAACTGATGTTTTCATCTTTTTGATTTAGAAGATGTCAACTGATATGTCTGACTATGGGTGGATGATGGTTTCATATTTTGTACAATGTACTGTGGTCAGTCTGGATTTTTTAACTAGTGAAAGGCAGAGTCATTTTCAAAGCAAGATTCCATAACAGCTGAAAATGCTTTCGAAATGCATTGGATGGCATTTTGAACTTCTCATGACAGCTTTGTCAGCTGATATTTTAGTATTTACCTTTGTTTCATTTAAGTTTGAAAAAAGACATGGTAAATCATTGTTCATTGGAACAGGAAGTGGAAGAAAAATTTGCTCCATATTAAAAAAAATTGAACGGTTTGCAATGAGACCTAGTTCTTGAAAAGAGCTCACCACAACATACTCAAGAATAATTAGACAGAAAAATGAACGCCAGCTTTACCAACATGCCCCACATTCTATGACCGAATAAATTTGAAAAACACACATAGGTAGCATGGCCAGCTGACAGAGTGTTCCACTGCCATTATCTCTTAATGCATCACCCAGCCATTGTTTCATTATTCTTGTCCATCTCTTTCTTTCTTTCTTTAGGACCATCCTTGTCCCTTGAGTACCAGGACACAAGAACCGGAGTGGGAGGTCTTTCATAAAAATGGACTGTCCTTCCCAACATCAACATGGATAATCAGAATCTGGGAGGCTGAATCATGACAGGGTGAGTCTTTGAATACTAATGAACAAGACCCGATGGCATTGAAAATGTTGACAAGCAGAAGTATGGTCAGTTCCCAATTCTGCCAGAGATAACCAAGATCAGGACTTCGGACCTTGAAAGAAAGCTTTTCCTTCTGCACCAACAATTGTTGAATGCATTGGAATAAGTGCTGGCCTGATCGCTTGTAGCGGAGTTCATTTCCAGTTTGTGAACGATGCCAATGTAAGATACATATAGTATGTGGTCACTCCTATCCAGAAATCATTGCAACCAACACCAGTGTCCTTATACTCAAGGGGAGGTGATGGCCTTCTGGTAATAGCACTAGACTACTAATCCAGAGACGCAGAGATCTGGAATAAATATATCTCCGTAATGCTGTCTTTGAACCATAGTTGATTGTTGGGGGAAAAAAACCATCTGGTTAATTCAAGTCCATTAGGGAAGAAAATTGCCATCTTGAACTGCTCTTGTCTACATTTGACTCCAGATCCACAGAAAAGTGGCTGGCCCTTAACTGCCTTCTAGGCAATTAGAGATGGGCAATAAATGGGCATAAATTAGAGTGGTGCTGGAAAAGCACAGCAGGTCAGGCAACATCTGAGGAGCAGGAAAATTGATGTTTCAAGCAAAAGCCCTTCATCAGGATTCCAGCACCACTCTAATCATGACTCTGACCTCCAGCATCTGCAGTCCTCACTTTTGCCGAATAAATGGGCATATCCTATGAATGGATTTTTTTTAAATTCCAAACTTGAAGGCACAATTCAGTCTATGGGCTTCATCATTGCCAGAAGGGAGAAAGAGTGCCTCTATAGGAGCTTGAAACAAATCACAGACCTCAGTTATCCTGACAATTAGTGAGAGTGATGAGACTCCACGGGAGTATCTCCGTACGAATAATGCACAGTGCATGCCCTCATAATGACAGCCTATCTGTTTCCTCATCGTTCATTCAATCAACGCTTACCATGGCATCAGGAGGGACCAGAGAGCATCTGCACCTCACTAGAACAGGAATTTAGTGCCAAGATTAGAGTGGCGCTGGAAAAGTGCAGCTGATCAGGCAGCATCTGAGGAGTAGGAAAATCGATGTTTTGGGCAAAAGCCCTTCATCAGGAAATGCCCTTCATCAGCCCTTCATTCCTGATGAGAGGCTTTTGCCCGAAACGTCAATTTTACTGCTCCTCAGATGCTGCCAGACCTGCTGTGCTTTTCCAGCACCACTCTAATTATGACTCTGATCTCCAGCATCAAGTGTATTCACTTTCACCTAGGAATTTGGTGCCGCTGATATAATTGTTGCTCACCTGCTGCTGCTGCCTCTCCCTGGCCACCCTATTCTCCACTTCTCTTGCGCTGTAATGTCTCAGCATTTATTTGCTTAAATGGTTATGGCAGTCTGTACCAATAAATCGGTTGTTCTACTGATCTGTAGTTTTGTCTGAATGTATCCCACTGTTCCCCTTTTGTTGTTGCCCTCAGGAACCAGGGCATGGAGTGGAGTATTGAGAATGCCCTCCGCACTTGCACTAGTAACGAATGGAGCCTATGTGAAAAAATGAAGTTATCCACTTTGATAGGAATGATAGAAAAACTAAATACAATTTATGAAACAAGACTGCACAATGTCGCAGTGCAGAGGTACATTGTGTCCTTGTACACTAATCGTTAGAAGTTAACAAGCAAGTACAACAAGAAATTCAGAAGGTAAATGGAATATTAGCCATTATTGCAAGAAGGATGGAGCATAACATTAGGATCATTTCCTACAACTCTTCAGGGAATTGGTGAGACCACACCTAGGGTAATGCATATAGGTTTGATCTCCTTCCTAAAGAGGCACTGGAGGCAGTTTGACTAAGATTCACTCGGTTGATTTTGTGATCATACTATGAGAGAAGTTGAGTAGGTTAGGCCTACATTCATTGGAGTTTAGATGAATGAGAGATCATCTTATTGAAACATATATGATTCTAAGACGTTCTCGCACATTAGATGCTGGGAGAATGTTTTCCCTTATGAGGGAATTCGGGAAGCACAAACTTTGAACAAGAGGTCACCCATTTAAAATAAAGATGAGGAGCAATTTCTTCTCTCAGAAGGTCAGGAATCTTTTGAATTCTCGATGCCAGAAAGATGTGGCAGCTCAGTTACTGAATATATTCGAGACTGGGGTACTCTGATTTTTAATCTACACAGATTATTGGCAATTTGGGAATGGGCAAGCAGGAATGTTAAGTTGAGGCCACAATCAGATCACCAATGGTCTTAATGAATGGCTCAAGGGATTAAACAGTCTACTCCTGGCCCTATTTCTTATGTCCTTGTTTAGGTCAGTTACCACAGTGTCAAAAATCTTATGGAAAAGCCCAGCAAGAGTATGGTGGAAAGGGAGGTCAGGGAGAGGTCATAATTGTAAGATTTAGATGTCAAGCAGAAAATTCATAATACTCCTGGCTCTACAGGTTCTGTTCCCACAAGGAGGTTACTTAAGCATTTATCTTCCCAAAGTACTTTCTGAAAAAATGACCTAGAAGAAGCATTAAGCCACATATTTACATAATTAAGAAATTACTCCTTGGTCTGCTGCCTAAAAACACTAATCCAACATTGGCCCTGAAGTCAGCCATGTTGTTTTTACCTAAATAACAGGCACAATGAAGTTCGATTTGTCCACTAATGTGTATTATTGTGATACAACAGAAGACATTGTAACATTCCTTAACTAGACTGTAGTTGATAAAACATAGCCAAAGAGTCCAGTTTCTTTTGTTTAAGAGAGATTGCAACTCTGTCTTAAGAATATGAAAATACTGAGGATTTGCAGATTTAGGTTTTGTTGTAACCATTGTTCGGGTAATGAAGAGGAGGTACTTACTCTACTTTTCAATGAAGTTGTATTAAGAAACACCAAACGGTTACTGTAAATGACAAAAGGCCATTCAGCCAATCACATCTACAGCTTTCCAAATTAGCAGCTCACCTAACACCATTCTCTCTGATATACCTCATACCACCTGAATGCCTCAGTTGAACCTGCCTCCTCCATACTCTCAGGCAATGCATTCCAGATTTTAACGAATCAATGAGTGAAAATGTTGCTTCCTCATACCATTTTTGCTTCTTTTACTCATGACTTTAAATCATTACTATCTCATTCCTGACCCTTTCATGAATGGAAACATTTTCTTCCTATTTCTTCTTTCTAAACTGCTCATGATTTCTAATGCGTTGATCAGATCTTGTTGTCAGGCTTGTCTTAGTCATAGAGTCATAGAGATATACAGCAAGGAAACAGACCCTTTGATCCAATTTGTCTACGTCCACCAGATATCCCTTTAAACCCTTCCAATTCATATACCCATCCAGTTGCTTTTTTAATGTTGTAATAGTAATATTCTCCACCACTTCCTCTGGCAGCTCATTCCATATACGCACCACCCGTGAAAACGTTGCCCCTTAGGTCCCTTTTATATCTTTCTCCTCTCACCCTAAACCTATGCCCTCTAATTCTGGACTCCCCCACCCAAGGGAAAAAAAGTTTATCCATTTACCCTATCCATGCCCCTCATGATTTTATAAACCTCTATAAGGTCACCCCCTCAGCCTCTGATGCTCCAGGGAAAACAGCCCCAGCCTATTCATCCTCTCCGTATTGCTCATACCTTCCAACCCTGGCAATATTCTTTTAAATCATTTCTGAACCCTTTCAAGTTTCACAAAATCCTTCCCATAAGAAGGAGACCAGAATTGCAAAAAGTATTCCAAATGTGGCCTAACCAATGTCCTGTACAGCCGCAACTTGACCTCCCAAATCCTACACTGCTCTGACCAATAAAGGAAAGCATACCAAACACCTTCTTCACTATCCTATCTTCCTGCAACTGCACTTTCAAGGAACTTGCCCTCCAAGGTCTCTTTGTTCAGTAACATTCCCCTGGACCTTACCATTTTTCTCATCCGAGTGCTTCCGATCTGTTGTTGTGGTTCTGTTCGCCGAGCTGGAAATTTTTGTTGCAAACGTTTCGTCCCCTGTCTAGGTGACATCCTCAGTGCTTGGGAGCCTCCTGTGAAGCGCTTCTGTGGTGTTTCCTCCGGCATTTATAGTGGCCTGCCCCTGCCGCTTCCGGTTGTCAGTTTCAGCTGTCCGCTGTAGTGGCCGGTATATTGGGTCCAGGTCGATGTGTTTGTTGATGGAGTTTGTGGATGAGTGCCATGCTTCTAGGAATTCCCTGGCTGTTCTCTGTTTGGCTTGCCCTATAATGGTAGTGTTGTCCCAGTCGAATTCACGTTGCTTGTCGTCTGCGTGTGTGGCTACTAAGGATAGCTGGTCGTGTCGTTTTGTGGCTAGTTGATGTTCATGAATGCGGATCGTTAGCTGTCTTCCTGTTTGTCCTATATAGTGTTTTGTGCAGTCCTTGCATGGGATTTTGTACACTAAGTTCATTCAGTCCTTGTCTATAGACAGGGGGCTGAGCTGATTCACTAATTGTTCAGTTTCTCAGTCACTCGTTAAAGGCAGTAGCTCAGAGTCAAATGGTGAATGAGAGTAGTTAGCAAGCTATCTATTCTTTGTGAGTTCACTGTGAGGAGAGAGCCCGACGCTGTCGTTTCTCAAAGGGAAAGTCCCAACGTCTCTAATCTATCTTCATAACTGAAACTTCTCAACTCTGCAATCATGAATGGTGGTAAGCATTGATTCAAAAGGTTTGATCATTTTAAACGACTTTTGCATATGCTGACTGGAATATTCAAGAATAACAACCATTCTTTTGAAGCAAATATACTTAATTAAGTCATTTTATTTTTAAAATTACCATAAATAGTATAAATACATCCAATTGACATAAATATTTCAAGTTTTACATAACTTAAAAACATGAATTGTTACATTAAACATTCATTCATCTGTCATTAGTAATGTAAATAAATATGACATGGGTCAATTAGACTACCATGGCCAAGATGCAATAAATACACAATTTAAAAAAAAAATTTGCGAGTAAGTTGTTTCTAAAAAGTCTTTTGTTGTACCTCTATATTGTTGCAATATACCTACATGACATAGCCATCACTCAAACATAGTTTGAAACTAATTTACCATTTATCCTCACTTCTACTTATCATTTCAACAGTAATTTTAATGTATAGTCTCACCCTGAAAGCTATCAATAAGATTAAAAAAGAGGATAAATTGGTAAATATGAATTTGTCAGCATCTCCTTTTCAAAACCCTGAAGGCATTTTTTTAAAGGGAAGTACTCCATAGTCTTGAGGCATTGATTCACCAAGATTGACTACAATGACTTTGGCTTTTTAACATAGCAGCCACGAGCTGCACATAAGTATCATTGGCGTTTGGAAAGAAGGAGAAAAATGTTTAGAAGAGGACCAACCATTTTAATTTTGATGAGATAGAAAGGTGCTATTAACCTTACTATGGTTTCTTGGATTATTGGAGACTAGATAGGGGCAAAAATTAGCTGAGCACTTGCTCTTGTATTTGAGAGAAGTGGAAGATGAAACAGAATCACAGAATAGTGCAAAAGGCTATTCAGCCTATCATGTCCACACCAACTCTCCGAATGAGAATTATGATTTTGTGCCACCCTCCTGCCCGTTCTCCCTAACTGCACATTATTTCTATTTAAGTAATCAACTATAGTTCAGGACTTGAAAGAGCAAGCATCTTAAGAGAGTTTCCTGTACTGAAGGGACACTATAAGACAAGCTCTTGTGCTTGTCAGGGAGCAGTATTCACAACTTAGAAAACACAGAGCTGAATTCAACATAATTCAGTTAAGGTCAGGTACCAATTGTTTGTAAGTGCTCTATAAATTTTAGGTAACTCGAGTAATTCTGCCACTTTAACCTTGACAGAGTGGGCTACACCCAGAGAAAGTGTAGGTTAGGATAGGGTTATGACTGTCTAACCCAATCTCCAACATTCACTGCCAGTGAGTACAGATCTAACACTTTCCCATCCATTCACCATCGACGTGAGCTATATGGTTTAGGCATCTTTTGAATATCATTTTAATGGGAAGAGTTAATCACTAGTTGGAATATTAGCATCAGGACATTTTGTTGCTTGCATTGTATTAATTCCCAACACTAAACTGAATTTGACACTAAATAATGTTCGTGGGGTTGCATTATCAAATAACAGAGATTCAATTGAAAAGTCCTCTTCAAATCATTGAAATATTTTAGCGGTGATGAAGGTATTCTGGAGTCTACCTTCTTTGGATTAACACTGAAAAGAAACTGTGGAGAGCTGACAAATTGCAAGAGGAGAAAGAAAACATTCTTCATTTTGAAAAGTTCTGCACATTTTTCTTTATCAGAGGATTAACAAGATCCATCAATTATTCTCTTTTCTTTATCGCTGACGAGGAGGAAGGTCCGTTGCCCCATCCATCCGTAACCATGGCTGCAGTTAACACAACCTGCGGTTTCGGTGGTTTAAAAACAAATTGAATTGTTTCAGGAACCATGTCAATTTTACCTCCTTAACTGCTGGGGGTGTGCACGGCCGAGTCTTTAAAAACAAAGAAGCACAAGACATGTTAGGTCTGACATTTTCAAAACCCAGAGAAGTTCTGCAAGTTTTCAAATCAATCAATGACTTTGCACATATTCCCTCTTAATATTAGACAAAGGAAATACTTACCACACAGCTGTCTAGGTGTCTTTGCACAATGCTGAGATTCCCCACGACTTTGCTGAGAAGTTTTTGAAACTCAATTTCCACTTTGCTGCAAATCTCATCCTGATTAAAAACAAAAGAGGAAGGGGTAATCTTTAGACACATCGTGGACATGAGGAGCAGACACTCAGTGATATAGCTGCACACAGACAGCAAGACCACAGTGACCACATACTACCACTTGGTCAGATCCAAGTTCACTGTCTCCTCCTTCAGGCCAATTTGAAATTACACTATTTCCTGACTTGTCAAATTTCACTCTTATAAACACATTAACACCATATTTTTCTCTATTTTTTGGGCACTAAGAAATGCAATGATGCAGATTTGATGTCTCTTCGCAAAACTTAATAAGCCAGCTTTTTCAAGTTCTGACCGACATTAAGAGCTGACCATAAACATGATACAGACAAGTTCTCCCTTTTCTTTATTCATTTATGGGATCCGGATGAGGGAGGCCACTGGCTGGGCCAACTGCTCATCTCTAATTGTCCACTTAGGAGGCAACCATATTGCTATGGGTATGATGTCACATGTAGGCCAGAACAGTTAAGGATGACTGATTTCCTTCCCTAAAGGACATCAGTGAACCAGATGTGGTTTTAATCTATTAAGTTTTTACTTTAAGTGTTAATCAAATTCAAATTTCACCCTCTGCCAGAGTGGGATTTGAACTCATATCCCAGAATACTGGCTTGGGTCCTAGGTTACTAATCCAATGATAACACGATGCCTACATTCACAGAAAAGCTTTTGCAAGCTCACCATTGTAAATATTCAACTATAACTTGAAGGGCTAGGGAGCTTTGATCTCCCTCTATTATTGTTCCTGAAGACTATTCCAAGTATGATCGAAACTCACTTTGCAAGAGCCCTACAGATGCATTTATTCCCATCACAACTGGGTCCGCTCCAACAACTGCTTGCCACTTTATAAAGGGCCACAGACAAAAAGCAAGAAACAGCCATGAATGCTAGCTGAAACAGAAATACGGCAAGTCATCAGTGTAGGGTGCCCTCTTCAAGAACCAATAGGGGAAGAAATGAAACTAAAGCAAGTGTTTTTAAAAGGAAGAGTGAAAAATAGAGGGACAGGAAGTTCTATGTTTGGCTCAGGTGCACAAGAGAAATAGCTGGAGCTGGATGTGGGGAATGATTGCTAAAGAGTTTCAAACAATGAGAAGAATTTGTGAAAAGTTTTCTTTAAAACAAACCACTAAAATGAGCAAACTGAAAAGACAGTAATAAGCCAGGTCTAACCCGGAGCTGCTTGTAACAGTCTTTCCTTTTAAAAGCTCAATGCAGATGAAGAGTAACAGGCTAACACAAAGCCCAAACTACCGCCACTGGCATTGTAATTTAACAAGGAGTCTCTCCCCCTAAATTTAACCACACTCCCCCTCCACAACTTGGCAACAACAACATCTATAAATACATTGTCATGGCATTAGCATTGCCTGCAGCAAAGGAAGTGGAAGATATAAAGTCACAGAATTACAGAACTGTTATGGTGCAGAGGATGTGCATTCGCCCACCACCAGCTCTCAGAGCATTTTGACTGACTGTTAATGTTCTGAATTTTCTCTGTACATCTTCACGTTGCTTCTGTCAAATAATCATTCCACGCAATCTTGGATAACTCAATTGAACCTGCCTCCACTAAAGCAGTACACACCATGCCCTAATTACTCACTGTATGAGAAAGTATTTTTTCAACTCACATTTGTTTCATTTACAAATCATTTCAAATCTGTGTCCTCAATTCCCTTGCAAGCAGTCTTTGGCCATGCTCTTCACTGTATTTAAAACTTGCATCACATGTCCTCTGAGTCATCTCTGCTCCAAGAAAAATAATCCCAACTTCTCAAATCTATGCTTCTAATTGATTCTTCTCATCTTTGGAATCATTCTCATAAACCTTGTCTGCACTTTCCAATGTGTTCACATTCTTTCTATAGTGTCCTAGAAATGTGCACAATACTGCAGCTGAGGTTAACTATGATCCTGTATAAATTCAGTATAATGTCATTGCAACTTGTAATTTAAAATCCAATAAATGAAGCCAAGGATGGTATGGCATGCTTTATTAACTGCTCTCTCTAGCTGTCTGGCCATTTTTAATGAATTATGCAGAGACACATTCAGATGTTTCCACTCTTGAACTCACTTTAAAAAAGTATAATTTATTTTATACTGCCTGTCTTTTTCCTTTATTCCAAAATATATCATCTTTCACTTCTCTGCATTGAGTTTCAGTTGCCACCTATCTACCTACTCCACTAATTTGTCAGGATCTTCTTTACGTTCTATACTGTTCTACAATTTATAGTGCTCTCAAGTTTTCCATCAGCCATAAAATTTTAATTCCACAACCACATCAAAATCAATTTAATTTCTATACCTTATCAGAAAATGTACCTGACTCCTCGGAGATCCACTACATGTATTCCTCCAGCCTGAGAAATATGCACTAACCATTACCAGCCAAACTTGTATCCATATTGCTACTGAACTTTTTTTCCATGAGCTATAACTTTCTTCAAGTCTATTGTGTGCTATTATATCAAATGTCTTTTGGAAGTCCAGGTAAACCATATCAACAGCATTGCCCTGATTAACCCTCTCTGTTACTTCTTCAAAAAATTCCAGCAAGACACTTGGACATGATTTTCCCTTAGCAAATCTGTGCTTCTGAATTAACTCATTGCATTTGTTCAGAGTCAAGGGTTGCTGACTGGGAAGGGAGATATTAGCTTATTTTCCATCAGCACACTGTACACTCATGCTTCAAATTAACTATATCTTACTTTGCCAGTATTTTATTCTTATAAATAAATGTGTACACTGGATGCCCTAAAGACCAAACACCATTTATTCAGCAACAAAACAGAAATTGCTGGAAATCTCAGAAAATTCTATTTTTGTTTCTGATTTCCAGCATAAGCAGTTCTTTCAGTTTTATTCAGCACCTAAATTCATGTCTAGAATTTATTATGTTTGAAATGCTTTCATACTGAGTGACTAAAATTTCCAGTGCTTTTTCTATTCATTACCCTTTCCCATATCCACAAATTTGCAGAATTTCCAGAAGGCACCAAAATGCCTTGTGCTTGGTCAAGTTATCTAGCCTGGCTTTACAACAGGTACTCTGAACTGTATCTTCACTATTTCAAGGAGAAAGTGAGGACTGCAGATGCTGGAGATCAGAGCTGAAAATGTGTTGCTGGAAAAGCGCAGCAGGTCAGGCAGCATCCAAGGAGCAGAAGAATCGACGTTTCGGGCATGAGCCCTTCTTTTGGCTCATGCCCGAAACGTCGAGTCTCCTGCTCCTTGGATGCTGCCTGACCTGCTGCGCTTTTCCAGCAACACATTTTCAGCTTCACTATTTCAAGTTTGTTACAAATGGCAAACATGGTTTATTTTAAAACTTACATTTTCACAGTCGATTTGTAGGGTCTTCAAGGATTTAACATATATTTTGAGATATTCAGCATGACATGTTTTCTGTAATTATAAAGAAAGAACTATGTAAGAATGAGAAAATAGGTTTGCCTGGAATAACCTAAAAATAATTGACAAAAGGCTAGATTTTAAATGATGCTGCTTAAAGTCAACTGGATGTAAAACTGACAATGAAATTAATTGAAATGAAGGTTAGGAAGTTTCCTTAACAGGTTGTTAATCTGAAATGCCAGTTTTATACCTAATTGACAAGATGGTAGCTCCTCAAGATTTTGCACTCTTTAGTATTTTCCACCTCAGTTACATTCTGTCCCATTTTAACTTTAAAATTCATCGCAAGATCTCTTGATATTAAATTGCAAAAAGAAACTTCAGGACATTAGTACAACATAACCTACCAAACTGACGGGATTTTTGACATGAATTTTATTTTCAAATTTTCCCCTCCCCCTCATTATATAGTTCTTACCACTATCACCAACAGTTTAGTGTATTCCTGGGGGTGGGGAATTATTACAAGCAGCTTCAGGAGAGGACAATTTCCAGATTTCCATCCAGCATATTCTACTTTGCACACCTCCAGCAACTAACATCTTTCAAAATGAAATCAACCTTCCTTTGGATCAATTGGAGAGTTGATAAAACTCACCCCATGCCAGCATCAGCTCGGTTGACTACTTGGCAATTATCAGACTCTATCTCACAGGCTGCCGATTTGACATGGAGTGCTCAAGAAGCCAGCCCCGCATTTTAAAAATTTGTTCACAGAATGTGGGTGTCTCCAAACAAATCAGCATTTACTGCCCATCCCTAATTATCCCTCACAAAGTGGTGGTGAGCCACCTTTCTGACTACCCTGTGGTTTGTTCAGCCAGTTCAGACATTATGAGTCAATCACATTGCTCTGAATTTGGAATCACATGTAGTCCAAAGCCACTGACAACAGTATCTTTGCTCTACCTTTCCATTTTAGAAATGTATATAAAAATACATATTCAGTGATTGCAAGTTTCAATAAATTTGTAAGCTATTAATCTGATGCCAGGTTTACATTATATGTGAAATATGGATGCATCCCTTCCAGCACAATGTTGGATTTTGAATTATAAGTTTGATTGCATTCATCACTTTTCAAAAAAAAACACAATTTATATTGAAGACATTTTACTGCAGCTCTCAGATAATCAGGCAGATGCAGTTTCAAAATGACCAAATATCTGTATGAATGATCAGTGATCAATTCACTAACTATGGCACCCATAGATTTTATCAGTCTGATGTCTCACATGGTATGATATACCTGTCTTCTCCTAAATGTCTACATGAAATGGCAGTCAATACTCAAGTGAGACTGTATAAACAGGATATAGATGAAAAATGACTAATAACATAATAACATTTTGATGTTGCCTTGTTATATTACAACAGTCCAACAAACCATTTTTCAAGTGATTGTCATTCCAGATATTGTTATTGTGCTTTATTTTTCTTTTTTATAAACTAAAGAAAAAATGCACAGCATTTTGAAGTCATGCCACTAATTCTGCTTCTGGCCTATGAGATCATGCTTTTACTACTTGATCTGAGGCCTGGGACTCTTGCATGTTAAGAGTTTTCTTGGTTTGTCTCTGTGGTTGAATCTTTCTGTTCACTACAGACTAGTGTGTGAGAAAATATTGACAACCACATCTTTAGAAAAAAGTAGTCTTGAAATAGTGATGAATGTGTAGCAGCACCGAACTGAATTAGGAAACTAAATAGTGCATCAGTAATAAACATCTGAAGAAATAACTGAATTATTGCATTTGATCAAAAGAAACAAATTCTAGACTCCTCTCTAATTTGCTTTTCTCTGATTCCTTCTCAAAACTGGATTTGATCCATGAATTATGAACTCAAATTAATTCTTTTCTGGTTATGTTTAACAAAGTTTGGAAACATAGTAATTGTAAACAATATCAAAAATCAATGCTCACCGATATATACTTTGGAATTTCAAGATAGGTGCCACTCCATTCCTATGAAAGAAAATAATTCTTTAGTATTGTAGATCAGGCATCACTCACACATATATTTTCACATATTATGTACAAATATGTATAAAAATATTTTATGCTGTGCTAAAATAGATTTCATTATCTTACCGATGATAGATTTAGACTATTAATCCCCTCGAAAGCTTGAAGAATTTCATCAATCTCAGTTTCTTCAAAACTGCCAAAAACACAGCAACTAAATAAAAGTAGGCACAGGCGCATCATCTTTCTGTAAAGCTTTTCTTTCAGCTACTTAGTATTGTTTATGGATGAACGGATTGTAATTTGTTCAAACATTACAGACTCTTTATATCCTTCACTGCCACAGAGGAAATGAGGTAAACAGGTGGAAAGTAAAGGTGGGAAATGCCACCTCCAGAGACTAGCATGGAATCTACTTCAAGATTCATTGTCAGATTCTGACTCACTACATATTAGTGAATACATGCCACTAATAAAATAGAAGTAGTTAAAAGAATATAACAAAATTTACTAGCGTTTTATGACTTACAAATCGTGAAACCCTTAAAGATCCATATATGGGTCAGTAAGTACTATAATCTCCAAAATCAGTATCTTGAAGGGGAAAAAACTTGCCACAATCACCTTGCACTCAAGAAAACCCAAGTCGAGATGTGCAGAATATTCAAAGACCACATTTCTCACTTCGTCATTTGTAACAGTGATACTAAATGGCATTATTTCCCTATATCAGTTTTAGACACGTAATTTTCAGTGACGCATAGAACCCGCAGTAAACCCATCCAGGAAGAAAAAATGCAACTCATACAATTTTTTTTTTTCTGTGAATCATGAGATCAATAGAACCTTTGGGGGGATCATCTCTGTTTCTGATTACCACTGTTCATTGTCGTTGAAGATCTCCAGTAATTTTTTTATCAACAAATCAGGTTATCTGGTCATTAAGTTGTCTGTGGGGTCTTACTTTGTGCAAAGTACTGATATTGTTTGTTACAGAGACATTCAATGTATGTGAAGGAGTTAAGGCATTTCTTGCAGAGTAATATAGATGCATTATCGAGCCTTTTCAGAATTTCTTTATACAATCTTGGATTATGTAGTGAGACGAATAGAGCATAAGCCCAAACAAGGTCCACTCAGATTTTGATTTCACTCCATCTGCTGCAACAAATACTGGACATTATATTATAATTGGGCATTCAAGTTTGGAGCAAGTACAGAGTAGATATTTTTAAAATTGATACTGAAAACTAAATGCTGAACTTCCAAGTTAAGACTGCACAAAATGAAAATGTTAGCATCACTTCAAAGAAGACTCAGGTCAAACTTTACCAATGTTTTCAGGATCCATGCAAGCTCAATGTTGTTATTTATTTACCTAGTTCACACAAAGGATGGTAAATGTGGGTACTGACCACCCAGGAAGATAATGCAAGTTACTAATATCATCAAATTCACGAAGAAGCTGAATGTTTCTTTCTCGGCTTCAATTGAAGAATATAGCACTAGACTAAGCGAAGAACCCAAAATCCTTCTGTTATTTTGGCACTTCCCTTTCAACAAACATCATTAAATAATCACTATGGCATTGAAAACCTAAAAAAAAACCACTCCTGACATTCTGCCAGTCTTCAAAGCAATTCATTTCAGGATCCATGGAACCCCAGACAGACTGCATAAGGAGACACTTTCAGTCAATTACGGTTATTAGCAGAAGAAGACCAGGCAGCCCTTCAAATCTGTGCCACAATTCAGTGAGGTCATGACAGACCTCTACTCTATTTTCCTGCTTTTTCCAAATAACTTTTGATTCCCTTCTGATTTAAAATTTGTCCATCTCAGCCTTGAATATACTTAATAACTCAGCCTCAGCAGCCATCTGCGGTAACAAATTCCACCAATTCACTACCCTCTGAAAGAAATAATTCATAGAGTCATACAACATGGAAACAGACCCTTTGGTTCAATCAGTCTGTACTTGATCATGTTCCCAAACTAAACTAATCCCACCTGCCTGATTTTGACCCATATCCCTCCAAATCTTTCCTATTCATGAACTTATCCAAATGATTTTTAAATGTTGTAACTGTACCTGCATCCACCACTTTCTCTGGCAGTTTATTCCACACATAAACCATGCATTGTGCAGAAAAATTACCCCTCATTGTCTTTTTAAAATCCTTCTCCACTCACTTTAAAAATTTGCCCCTTTTGTTTTGAATTCCCCAACCCAAGGGCAAGGACCCTTTTCATTCACCTCTTCTATATCGCTCATGGTTGTATAAACCCCAATAAGATATCACCCCTCAACCTCTTATGCTTCAGTGAAAAATGTCCCAGTCTTTCCAGTCTGTTTTTATACTTCCCATTCCCAGCAAATTCTGGTAAGTCTTTTCTGAACCCTCTCCAATTTAATAATATCCTTCCTATAGCAGGGCGACTAGAACTGCACACAGTATTCTAGAAGAGGTCTCACCAACGTCCTGTACAACCTGAGCGTGAGATCACAACTCCTATACTCAAAGGTCGGAGCAATGAAGGTAAGCATGTTAAATGCCTTGCTAATGACCCTGTCTACCTGCAATGCAAATTTCAAATCTGAACCCCTTGGTGTCTCTATTCTACAAATCTCTTCTCATCTCCACCTTAAATGGGTGACTCCTTATTCTGAGATTATGTCCTCTGGTCCGAGGCTCTCCCACAAGGGGAAAGAACCATTCTATGTCTACTCTGTCAAGTCACTTTAGAATCCTATATGTTTTAATAAGGTTCCCTCTCATTTTTCTATGTTCAAAAAGTACAGACCCCTTCTACTCAACCTCTCCTCATAACACAGTCCCTCCATACTTGGTATCTGTTAAACAAACTTTCTCTGTGGCAGAATCCTTACTGAATTTCAGTGTCCTGGTGTATAGATGTGCCAAACTTCCAAGAGTTCTGTGCCTCAGTCTAGTGGAACATGTGCTTCTCCAGTGGACAAAGGGGAGCTCTGGCATAAGAGCTAACTTTACTCTCCAAGCAATCTATTCAAGATGGCATTAGCCTTACTCAATTCCCTTACTACTGGCTTGCATATCTGAGCTCAGCCATCAGAGAAATGTGCCAAGTGAGGACAGAATGTTTTCTCCACAGAAAAGAAAAGGCAGATGGAATTAAATCTTGGAGTGATTTTGCTCAACATCTAGGAGGTAACTAAGAAGATGAAGAAAGCAGCTTAAAAGAATTATGGGCGCGATGTGCAGAACAAAAGATGCCAGGCTATTTACCTTTGGCCACAGGAAGTACTGAAATATTTTGTGGGTTTAATAGGAATTTCCAAAATAAGCTATCAAGGCAATCTTTAAAAGTTAGATTTGCAGTTTTACATAAACCCATGGAACTCAAATAAACCATTCAGTCTCTCTCGCCTAGCCTGCCATTCAATTTGATCATATCTGACCTGTAACCTTCGCTCCATCTATCCGCCTTTAATTGTGCAATTCTTAAAACACATGCCGAACAAAACTCTATCAATCTTATTGGTTTTGAAGGCTTCCATTGACAGCCCATCGCAAACAGCTTTTCAGGTGTAGAGACTTCATTTCTGCTTAATGTAAAGCTGTGCATCTTGAAATCACTCCTTCATGATTGAGCTCTAACTTTAAAGTTGCACACACCTGTTTGGATTCTCCATCAAAAGAAACGGTTTCTGTTTATCTACCCCAGCAATTCATCATCTTAAACGCTCAACTCTGCACCACTGCAAAGTGACCTTTTGCAGAACGTCTTTGTTTGCAAATTTTGTTCAAGGTATTCCTCAGACTTTACAATATGCACAATGGTATTCTAAAGAGTCATAGAGTCATAGCGACATAGAGATGTACAGTACGGAAACAGACCCTTCAGTCCAACTCATCCATGCCGACCAGATATCCCAAACCAATCTAGTCCCACTTGTCAGCACCCGGCCCATATTTCTCTAAACCCTTCCTATTCATATGCCCATCCAGATGCCTTTGAAGTGTTGCAATTGTACCAGCCTCCACCACTTCCTCTCGCAGCTCATTCCATACACGCACCACCCTCTGAGTGAAAAAAATTGCCCCTCAAGTCTCTTTTATATCTTCCCCCTCTCACCATAAACCTATGCCCTCTAGTTCTGGACTCCCCCACGCCAGGGAAGAGACTTTATCTATTTAACCTATCCATGCCCCTCATGATTTTATAAACTTATGTAATGTCACCCAGTGAAAACAGCCCCAAACTAATCAATCTCTCCCTAAAGCTCAAATCCTCCAACCCTGGCAACATCCTTGTAAATCTTTTCTGAACCCTTTCAAGTTTCACATGCTTCCGATAAGAAGGAGACCAGATTTGCACGCAATATTCAAAAAGTGGCCTAATTAATGTCTTGTACAACCGCAACATGACCTCACAACTCCTGTACTCAGTACTCTGACCAATAAAGGAAAGCATACCAAATGCATTCTTCACTATCCTATCTACCTGCGTCTCCACTTTCAAGGAGCTATGAACCTGCACTCCAAGGTCTCTTTGTTCAGCAACACTCCCCAGGATCTTACCATTAAGTGTATGAGTCCTGCTAAAATTTGCTTTCCCAAAATACAGCATCTCACATTTATCTAAATTAAACTCCATCTGCCACTCCTCAGTCCATTGGCTCATCTGATCAAGATCCCATTGTAATCTGAGGTAACCTTCTTTGCTGTCCACTACACCTCCAATTTTGGTGTCATCTGCAAACTTACTAACTGTACCTCTTATGCTCGCATCCAAATCGTTTATATAAATGATGAAAAGTAGTGGACCCAGCACCAATCCTTGTGGCACTCCACTGGTCACAGGCCTCCAGTCTGAAAAGCAACCCTCCACCACCACCCTCTGTCTTCTATCTTTGAGCCAGTTCTGTATCCAAATGGCTAGTTCTCCCTGTATTCCATGAGATCTAACCTTGTTAACAAGTCTCCCCTGGGGAACATTGTTGAACACCTTACTGAAATCCATACAGATCATGTCCACCACTCTGCCCTCATCAATCCTCTTTGTTACTTCTTCAAAAAATTCAATCAAATTTGTGAGACATGATTTCCCACACACAAAGCCATGTTGACTATCCCTAATCAGTCCTTGCCTTTACAAATACATGTACATCCTGTCCCTCAGGATTCCCTCCAACAACTTACCCACCACTGACGTCAGGCTCACTGGTCTATAGTTCCCTGGCTTGTCCTTACTACCCTTCTTAAACAGTGGCACCACGTTAGCCAACCTTCAGGCTTCCAGCACCTCACCTGTGACTATCAATGATACAAATATTCAGCAAGAGGCCCAGCAATCACTTCTCTAGCTTCCCACAGAGTTCTAGGGTGCACCTGATCAGGTCCTGGGGATTTATCCACTTTTATGCATTTCAAGACACCCAGCACTTGCTTCTCTGTAATATGGATATTTTGCAAGATATCACCATCTATTTCCTTACATTCTATACCTTCCATGTACTTTTCCACAGTAAACACTTCTGCAAAATACTCATTTAGTATCTCTCCCATCTCCTGTGGCTCCACACAAAGGCCACCTTGCTGATCTTTGAGAGGCACTATTCTCTCCCTCGTTACCTTTTTGTCCTTAATGTACTTGTAAAAATCCTTCGGATTCGCTTTCACTCTATTTGCCAAAGCTATCGTCTCTGATCATGTCCACTGTTTTAAACTCTTTATTTAACATGAAATTTAAAATGATGAGAAATTTTGAACATAAATTTCATGAAAGTTTATAGTTAGAATACTGCCGGTTTGTCATGTTGTACGAACATTACTTTTGTTGCAAACACCTTTTGGGTCAAAAATGTTCATACCAATCATACTCGAATTGTTCCTTTGTATGCAGTATTGAGCTATAACACAAATTAAAATATGCAAAAATAGAAGTTACTTTTGATGAGGTTCATATGTTCTTTCTGTACCTCTCCATCTTGATAGACTATTTTTAATTGATATGTTAGTCATTGAAAAATGACATTAACCCATATGTTAACTAACATTATCAGCAATAATTTTAAGCAACGCATGAAGGGAATTTCATTGTGACTAAGTGCAATTGTTTGCTTTATGAAATATAGGTTATATTCACCTAATTGAGGTAAGAATAAGTTGTTGACTTTAGAAACTTGAGAGCTGATAGGAAAATGTTCTCCCACACACTTCATTATTATTCTGAATGTTTGCACAATACTTTATTTTTATCTGCCTACCAAATCTCTATATCATTTTAAACACATCAATTAGAACACCCCTTGACTTTATGAACTCAAGAGAATTCAAAAGCAAGTTTATACATCGTATGCTGTGTTGAACTGAAACCCTTGTCTGCCTGTTCAGGTCAATGTAAAACATCCTGTAATCCACATTGATCTCACTGCTCAGATAAGGTACTGTGTTTACCTGTATAATAGCAGTGACCTAACTTTTATAGCCCTTGTGTTTGTTAATTCTTCCTGCAATAGTATTTTAACTGCTAAATTTTTGAATATTAAATAAATGAGTTGGTTGTTCATGCAATTCTTAGCACAATCGGGATTGTTTAGTAAGTGTTATCCAATTACAGAATCAGCATGTCATGTTAGACTTATGTTCTAAAATCTGCAAGCTAAAATTTTTTGAGTTTATTTTAATTGTTCATGGGATTGTAAGGATTGTTGGCTAGGCCAGCATTTGTTCCTCATGCCTAATTGCTTTGACATGACAAAGGTGGGCTCCCTGCTTGAAACACAATTCCTTTGGGTGTCAGTACAACCAATGGGCTGACGTAAAGGAAGTTCCATGACTCAAACACAGCAAGAATAAAGGGTTCATAATACAGCTCCAACTCAGGGTGGTATGTAGCTGAGAAGGAAGCTTACAGCTAAAGGTGTTCATATATGTCTATTTCCCTTGTCATAGCTCTGAAGATGCTAATCCAAAGGAGACTTGGTGAGTTGCTGCAGTGCATTCTGCACATGGGACATACCATTGCCACTGTACATGGTGGTGAAAGTAGTGGATGGGGTAGTCAATCAAGAGGGCTGCTTTGTCCTGGATAGTGCAGAGTTTCTTGAATTGGTAGAGCTTTTTTTTATCCAGGCAAGTAAGAGAGTGTTTCATTACATCACTGATTTGTACCTTGTACAAGATGGACAGCCACTGGGGAGACAAAAAGTAAGTTACTCATTGCATAGTTCTCTGAGCTTCTGACCTGTGCTTGTAGTCACAGGAGTTATATCATTTGTCCAGTTTGTTTCCTGGTCAATGGTAACCCCAACAACATGGATAGTGGGAGAGTTTACCATGGCAATGTCATTAAACATTGCGTGCTGACAGTCAGATTCTCACTGAAAATGGCTATTGCCAGACACGTATTGCATGAATGCTACTTTTCCCTCACCAATTCTTGTCCCACTCAAATTCATCCTCCTCTAATTTAATATTTTTATTTCAGATTGATAGTTATTCTTTTCCACAGCTAACCTAAAACATGTTATATTATGATCACTCCTCCTGAAAAGTTCCCTGTCTGTTTAATCCATTTGTCCCACCTCATTCCCAAGAACCAGATCCGGGACGTCATCCTTCCTTATTGGATGGAGACATACTGATCCAGAAAATCATTTGAACACACTTCAGGAACTCCAACACCCCCTTCTCCACTAACCATTACACTGTTACTATTCCATCCCATACAAGAATGATTAATGTCCTCCATTAAACTGAATAGGTTTTGCGTCTTTGTGTAATTTACTCCTTCCTACAGTTCCCATTGGTTGAATAGTGTAGAACATAGAATACACCCAAATGTGTATTAGTAATTGTTCTTTAAGCCTAATTAACTAGATTCCATCATGTTCCCTTTAAGAAATCTCCTCTGACATGGTAATGTTCGTCTTAATCCTTACAGACAGCACACCCTCCTTTCGTTCTTCCCTTGTCTTAATAATAATAATATTGAGCAAATAATATCACTGAATTATGTGTACCCATTCCTGCTCTTTTTAAAGCCGGGTTTCCATCATTGCCACTACATCACATTCCCACATGGCTGTTAACAACTGCAGCTCAGTATTATTATTTTCTAAGCTTCATGTGTTTACATGTGTACAGCTGTTTACATACAAATCTTGTACATACCTACAAATCTTGCAGAAACATTGCTGTATTATCAATTATTCTGACTTCGAGACATCGAGTAATAGAGACTTACAGCATGGAAACAAACACTTCGGTCCAACTTGTCCATGCAGATCAGATACCCTAAATTAAACAAGACCTATTTGCCAGCATTTGGCCCATATCCCTCCAAACCCTTCCTATTCATATATATCCAGATGCCTTTTAATTGTTGCAATTATACTAGCCTACATCACATCCTCCAACAGCTCATTCCACACACATACCTCCCTCTGGGTGAACAAGTTGAATCTTAAGTCCCTTTTAAATCTTTCCCCTCTCACCTTAAACATATGCCCTCTAGTTTAGGATTCCCCTACCCCATCCACGAGACTCATGATTTTATAAACTTCCATAAGGTCACTTCTGAGCCTCCAATGCTCCCGGGAAAATAGCTCCAGGATATTCCGCCTCACCCTATAGCTCAAACCCTCCACCCCTGCCAACATCCTTGTAAATCTTTCCTGAACCCTTTCAAGTTTAACAACTTGCACAAAATGTAACTATTTCTTGCTCTTGTGCAATCCACTTTTCTCAATGTTTGGGCACCATCCTGATGTTTATTCCTTTCACTGTTACATTCTGGTCTCATCCCCCAAGTTAATTTAATTCCTCACCAACAGCAATAACACAGTATTGTGAGAGGATGCTAGTTATGGGATGTTTTGGTGCACACCAACTGGTCTGGCTATATTCCACTTCCCCCATAACTAGTCCCAGATTCCAGAATTCAAAAACCCTCCCTTCTCCATCATCTCTCCAGGCGCTCATGTATATGCCAGGAGAAAGGGAGGATTGCGAGGCTGGAGTTCAGTGTCGAAAATGGTGGCACTGGAAAAGCCCACAGCAGGTCAGGCAGCATCCAAAGAGCAGGAGAATCAACATTTCGGGCATAAGCCCTTCACCAGGAATACTTATGTGTATGCTGTTCAATCACATTTCTGCATTCAACAATGGGTGAGATATTAATAGCAATACAACATTTCCTACTTTTGAGGTCCTGTTTGCTAGACTCTCCTAGCTCCCTAAACATTGCTGGTAAAACTTTGTTCCTCTTTCTACCTATGCTATTCATACTATGTGATGACAATTGTACATAATAGAATCATAAAATTTTACAGTACAGAAGGAGGCCATTTGACCCATTGTGTCTGTACTGGCTCCTGAAAGAGTTATCCACTCATCCCATTTTCCGGCATTATCTCCGCAGCCCTCTAAGTTCATAATCTCATATCACCTACAGATATAATGACATTTTAATTAAAAATGCTTTTTTTTTATAACAACAAGAGGAGACACAGTCAAGAAATGAAGGAGAATATAAATTCTGAGCAATGAAACTCAGTGACTATCTTGAAGGTCTGTGTGATTAACCTCAGCTTTGAATGTCACAGCTGATGAGTCAAAAGGAATCTTTAAAGAGAAGAACTCCAAAGGGAGAAATGCATTGCAAACTGAAATGTAATCTCCTGTGAGTAATCTCAAACTGCAAGCATGATTGGAGTAAAGAGAGCAGTCTGGGTAAGAGATATGCTTGCATTTACCCCTTTCAAGAATACACAGGAATGGGGCTAAATACTAGTTTCAACCATGATTTTTGTCTGTGCAAGTGGGTGAAGCTGTGTGCTGTCAAGCTCACAACTGAAAAAAAACTGTATTCTTACCTGCACTGCGTGTAAAAAGGAAGGCATCACTCTCACTCTCTCTCCTTTGTTGACAGGACAAAGATCTTTCAGTTGACATGCAATGTCAAGCATCTCAAAGTCAACTGTTTAATGACAAACATCTGTTCTGCCAATATCTCCCAATGTAATGCCCACAACCTCCCATCAAGGAATTCAGAGACTAATTTCTTTAAAAAACAATGTTTTACTCATTCACAGAAACGGGGTGTCATTGGCTGGGCATACATTTATTGCCACTCCTAGTTGCCATTGAGAAGGTGGTGGTGAGCTGACCAGTTGAACCGCTGTAGTTCATTTGGTGTATAGCAACCCATAATGCTGTGAGGGAGGTTATCCTAGTCACACCAAAGAATTTGTGATATATTTCTAGTCAGCACTCACTTCACATTTCAAATCTGTGTGTTCATGTTGCTTTAATTTTTCTCTTACATTTAGTAAAAATATCTCACTCACATTAACTCACTCTTTTGTTAACTCAGAAAAGTCTGATCTGGGAGAAAGGTATCCAGAAGGAAGGAATCCTTTTCAATTAACCTTGCTGAGGCCAACTAAGAAGGTTCAAATGGCTTGAATAAAGAAAGGAAGCCATTTCATATTTCCTAACTTAGAGCTTGACAATTTGCGCATCTGCAAAGAATTGGGGAACCTCATGACTGACATGGACCATGACCCCCGACTCCTCAAAGTGCAAAGTCAGCCTCATACCAACTTAAAACATTGGTTTGTAACTCTGGCGTCTTGACCTCAAATATAATGTTGTATTCACTTATGTTCTGGTCACCTTTAGCTCCTTGTTCTCATTAGATTGTTAATTAATTTGGTTACTCAACAGTCTTGTTGGTTCAAAATACACTGAAATCAGAAACGTGTAGTCACAGAATTTTGGGCTTTTGCCCGAAACGTCGATTTTCCTGCTGCTCGGATGCTGCCTGACCTGCTATGCTTTTCCAGCACCACTCTAATCTTGAGTCTAATCTCCAGCATCTGCAGTACCCAATTCCACCTTATCTAGCCATTATAACCATCTTGACTCTGCAAAAGATTTCTCAGGTCACTATATTGATGCATCTCACCACTTTATCACTGTTATCAAGTTTTTTGAAGTCGTTTCTGACTAAAGTGTTGCAACTTTCCATTCTCTAATTTTACCCAGTGATTTTTCATGGACAACTCAATCTTAATTTGATCACCTCTTCCTAATCCAAATTGGATTATTTCTTTAACATTGTTACTCCTCCTGCTTTCTAAGTTCCATGCACATTCTAATACATCTGAGATAAATAGGTCCCAGCCAGCTTACAGCCAGATCATGCTCTTGTCATGCCTTATTGGAGTAGCGAGCTGAAAATCACACCATGCTATTCCTGGAGTCATCACAAAAGTTAAAAATTAATTCAACTCGGATGAGATTTCTAAACTTATCAAAAACTACTAATTCATGCAAACCCAATAGATTTTAACTGCAGGTAAGTAACTATGACATGTAGATATATAACTGTACAAGTTAAAGTTTTAAACCCCTTTGAACACACGCCCCACAGCTCAACACACGTACAGAGAGATACTCCAAAAAAAAAGGCTGGTGTTATGGGTGGAGGGATAAAACAAAATTGGGAAACTGTTAAATGGCACATTCCTCAGGATTTATTGAAAGGGTCCTTTTTGTTTTCATTGACTTTTATTCCTTTGAGCTTTTCCTTTAGGTTTTTTTTTCATTTCATCACAGGAGGAACAAAGTGACTGCTTTACAATTATACAGTCTCTAACTCGTTGGTTAAATTCAACAGCTTAGAGAAAAGAAAATGGCTTTCTTCAGGCTTTAGGTATTTGACTGGACAGAGACACACCATCTGCCCTTTCTGCAGTATGAAGGCTTCTGCCAGTATCATGCACACCACAAGCTGTTCAGCCAGATATTTGTTGTCAGGCTGGTTACCTTTCACATCACCAATTGGTCACAACTCCATAAATCAGCCAGCAACCTACAGCTCGCCAAATCACACTTTGTACACAGACTAGTCCTTCTACAAATATCTTCTTATGCTGCTTGAATAAAGCAATGAGCTTTGGTAACTTGCTTTTTTGAAAATAAACCATTCCTTCCTCAGTCCTTCATGATGGAAAAGTCTTTTCTCCAGTTCAGTCCCCAATCCAAAATACAGAAAATAAAATGAAGTAGCCTGTACACCCTTAAAGCTGATTCTACATTTCCAATCTGCTTTTGTTTCCTTACATTTTGTGAATTAATGGATGTTCATGATGTTGCAGACATTGCCACAGACAGCAGCTTCTATCAATCTCTGGAGGTTCCTCCTCCTAAATTTCTTAAGTATATTTAAGAACATTCAAAGAAGCATCAGGAGTCTGGGGCAGCTCTTCAACTCATCTCTGATACTGCAATTCATCTCAGTGATTTTGTAACAAAGCTAAGATCAATACACCTAAAATGGCTTTGGGTCAGAATTTAGATTTGACCTCCTCTTCCAAATTGCAAAGAAATGTGGTTAATGCAGCAGGCAATCATCTTAGATATTTGGGTTACGGTAAGAGAACATAAAGTGTCTCTGATCCACCCAGATATCTATAACGCTGATTCAAAACACCAACATTACACCCAACAACTGTTGGGTTGGTTGCAAGGCTTTGCAGTTTCTGCATCTGACAAAATAACTTATATTGTTGAATTGCAATCTGTTTCTTCATAGACAGCACATAAGATTGCTTCCAAAAACAAGTCCTCATTCCTTACAAAATGCAATTTATGTTCAACATCTTCACTACAAATTGTGAAGTCATGCATCTAACAGTGACCTTTCCGTTGCATTCCACCTTAATAGAAATGTCATCAACTAAGATATACTTTCCTTAGGCTTGGAAGTGGTAAAATGAACCATGGGCTAAAGCTCTAAGCAATCACATATTGTATCATTAGCAAATAGCAATGATACACATAGCAGCCCAAGAATAACATACAATTAAAAATATAATAGCATAGTAGTTCTGTAACTAGCTTAATTTCGAGTGGTCAACAAAGATAACTGAGGAACATGATTGCACAATTTTATGGTTTCTATTGTAACAAATAATCCTAAATCAACATAGACCAAACAATACTTAACATATAACTAACATCCCAAGTTGAAGAGAATTGCTCTATTTCAAAGAGTCAATAGTTTTCTTCCTTATGACATAATGTCGGCTGGATCATTGAATTTATTCAAGGCTGAATTAGATATATTTTTGAAAGACATGTAACCCTAGGGTTCCGATGGACAGATGGGAGAGTGGAGTTGAGATCACAATTTAATCAGTCATGATCTTATCAAATGTCAGACTAGGCTTAAAGGACTAAATAGTTTAATTCTACTCCAAAAAACTATGTTCTTGAACTAAAGTTTCCTTCTGTCTTAAATCTTCAAAAGTTTTCTCAGTCCTGCCCCTTCCTTTTGAACAGACAACAAGCATTTTAAAACATAGCTGTTAATACAAAAAACAGTTCACCCTGCTCTTTACAGCAGTAAACTACTTCTCCACACGGCAGTAATTCCTTTGTATCTCTCCTCATCTTCCTCAATCTCTAACAAAAGAAATAGCAGTCCTACTTTGTGTCTCAAAATGTGAAAAATGTATCTTTCCAACAGATTTCTATTGGTGTTTCTTACCCCATTCAACCAAATAATCTCAGGGCAAACATTTGTTCTAATCACCAACTCCTCCATCTTGATCATTTGTTTCACTAAAATTATAAGAGACATTTTAAAGCATAGTCACCTTTTAAAATTCAAAGTTCAGAACATATAATCAAATTATAACTTATAACAAAAGTTCCAGACCCTTCCCCTGTCATTCCTGAATACAACCTTTCCTCCTGGCAGGACAAACCCCCAAATGACAGTGGTGTACAATGAAGAGGGTGTAACCCTAAGAGCCCTAAACATTGACTCCAAACCCCATAGAGTTGCACAGTATAAAGTCAAACCTCAGTCCAAAAGAACTGAATTCCACAGGAAAGGTGTGAGTGTTTGGTTTTGACCTGAGGGCAGCACTAGACCAAGAATGGCATCAAGCAGTTTGTTAGACTGTAGCCTAGTGTCATGGGATTTTTGACTTGGTATAATCAAAGGCAATGGTGATCAAGGGAAAAGCTCTCCACTGCTTAGGATCATACCCAAAAACTTGTGAGAGGTTAATCATTGCAATGCCAGGACATAATAACAAATGTTCTTTCGGGTAATGTCCCTGGCCCAACTGTATTCAACTACTCCATCACTCATCTTTTTTTCCATCATAAGGCTTTACTGATGATAGTGTCTTATTCAGTAAGTCACCACTTCCATATTTGTTTGGACTCTCCCTCAGATATATATGCTCTTTTAAAACTAAGATACAGAAAATTTCATACCATATCCAAATCTGATTTCTTGATTGAGACACAGAGAACTAAATTTAACAAGTTCAGAAAAGATTTACAAGGATGTTGCCAGTGCTGGAGGGTTTGAGCTAAAGAGAGAGGCTGAATAGGCTGGGACTAATTTCCCTTGAATAGCAGAAGCTGTGGGGTGAACTTACAGATGTCTATAAAATCATGATAGGCTGAATAGGATGAATAGATTAGAGTGATGCTGGAAAAGCACAGCAGTTCAGGCAGCATCCGAGGAGCAGGAAAATCGACGTTTCAAGCAAAAACCCTTAATCAGGAATAGAGCTGCCTGAACTGCTGTGCTTTTCCAGCACTACTCTAATCTAGAATCTGGTTTCCAGCATCTGCAGCCCTTGTTTTTACTTATTTGATTTTAACCTTACTGTGAATCCTCTTGAAAGGATGCCTGCCTTGAAGAAGTTTTCCTCCTCAAAAAAGATGCTGCCTGAACTGCTGTGCTTTTCCAGCACTCTAATCTAGAATCTGGTTTCCAGCATCTGCAGCCCTAGTTTTTAACTGAATAGGGTGAATAGTCAAGGTCTTTTTTCTCAGGGTAGGGGAGTCCCAAACTAGAGAGCATAGATTTAAGATGAGAGGGGAAAGATTTAAAAGGGATCTAAAGAGCAACTTCTTCACGCAGAGGGTGGTTGTGTATGGAATGAGCTGCCAGAGAGTGTGGTAGAGTCTGGTACAATCACAATATTTGTATATGAATAGGAAGGGTTTAGAAGGATATGGGCCAAATGCTGACAAATGGGTCTACATTAAATTAGGATATCTAGATGACATGGACAACTTGGATCGAAGGGTCTGTTTCCATGCTGTACATCTCTGTGACTCTAATTTGATTTTAAATCCAAATATTTGTGAGAAATATCCCAGCAGTTCATTAAAATGTGCCTTCACAATCCAATAGATTCCTAGGATGTTTTAAAGTGCAGATTGCTTTTTATACTTGATCTACTCTCTGTGTAGTTTTCAGAATAGATGCTATCCAGAGAGTCACCATGGTCCAAGAAGACCGTAAGGCTCTTCTCTAGTTAGAGACAACTGATAGAGCATTTGACCTGGGTGTCACCACCTCTCAGGCAAGGGAAAAGGTTGAGAAGTAGAGTCCTTATAGGGGTTGATAAGGTTGTTAAGAAGTTGTTGTGGTTCTGTTCGCCGAGCTGGAAGTTTTTGTTGCAAACGTTTCGTCCCCTGGCTAGGCGACATCATCAGTGCTTGGGAGCCTCCTGCGAAGCGCTTCTTTGATGTTTCCTCCGGTGTTTATAGTGGTCTGTCCCTGCCGCTTCTGGTTGTCAGTTTCAGCTGTCCGCTGTAGTGGTTGGTATATTGGGTCCAGGTCGATGTGTTTGTTGATGGAGTTTGTGGATGAATGCCATGCCTCTAGGAATTCCCTGGCTGTTCTCTGTCTGCCCTGCCCTATGATAGTAGTGTTGTCCCAGTCGAATTCATGTTGCTTGTTGTCTGCGTGTGTGGCTACTAAGGATAGCTGGTCGTGTCGTTTCGTGGCTAGTTGATGTTCATGTATGCGGATTGTTAGCTGTCTTCCTGTTTGTCCTATATAGTGTTTAGTGCAGTCCTTGCATGGTATTTTGTACACTACATTCGTCTTGCTCATGTTGGGTATCGTGTCCTTCGTTCTGGTGAGTTGTTGTCTGAGCGTGGCTGTTGGTTTGTGTGCCGTTATGAGTCCTAGGGGTCGCAATAGTCTGGCAGTCAGTTCCGAGATGCTCCTGATGTATGGTAGTGTGGCTAGTCCTTTTGGTTGTGGTATGTCCTCGTTCCGTGGTCTTTCTCTTAGGCATCTGCTGATGAAGTTGCGCGGGTATCCGTTTTTGGCGAATACCTTGTATAGGTGTTCCTCTTCTTCTTTTTGCAGTCCTGGTGTACTGCAGTGTGTTGTGGCCCTTTTGAATAGTGTCCTGATGCAGCTTCGTTTGTGTGTGTTGGGGTGGTTACTTTCATAGTTTAGGACTTGGTCTGTGTGTGTGGCTTTCCTGTATACCCTTGTAGTGAATTCTCCGTTTGGTGTTCTCTGTACCATCACGTCTAGGAATGGGAGTTGGCTATCCTTTTCTTCTTCTCTCGTGAATCGGATTCCTGTGAGTGTGGCATTGATGATCCGGTGTGTTTTTTTCTATTTCCGTGTTTTTAATGATTACAAACATGTCATCGACATATCTGACCCAGAGTTTGGGTTGAATTTGTGGTAGGACTGTTTGTTCTAACCTTTGCATAACTGCCTCTGCTATGAGTCCCGAGATTGGTGATCCTATGGGTGTTCCGTTGATTTGTTCGTATATCTGGTTGTTGAATGTGAAGCGTGTTGTGAGGCACAAGTCCAGTAGTTTAAGTATGCCGTCTTTGTTGATAAGTTCAGCGTCCTGTTTTCTGTTCTGTACGTCCAGTAGGTTGGCTATTGTTTCTCTGGCTAAGGTTTTGTCAACCATGATATCATTCGACGTGACGGCACTGTTCACTTCGATTGACAGAGGAGATTTACCAGGATGTTGCCTGGTATAGAGGAAAGGTCTTATGAGGAAAGGCTGAGGGACTTGAGGCTGTTTTCATTAGAGAGAAGGAGATTGAGAGGTGACTTAATTGAGACATACAAGATGATCGGGGATTAGATACGGTGGACAGTGAGTGCCTTTTTCCTCGGATGGTGATGGCTAGCATACGGGAACATAGCTTTAAATTGAGGGGTTATAGATATAGGACAGATGTGCAGAGGTAGGTTCTTTACTCTTGCAACAGTAGTGGACTTGCCAACTTTATGGACTTTAGATAGTCATTGGATAAACATATGGATAGTAAAGGAGTACTGTAGGTTAGATGAGTTTCAGATTGGTTTCACAGGTCAGCGTAATATTGAAAGCTATAATGTTCTGTGTTCTACTTTCTATGTAACCTCAGCTAGTAAAGGAACTGAGCACACACAATTGTTGTTGTTACCAGAACCAGCCATCTAGTTAACTGAGCTAATCAAACACCTACATTTGAACACTATTAGTTGCAGCCTTGGATTTAAATTCTGGCAATTCGAAGAGAGTGCATCAATTTATTTGATGAGGGTTGCTGTAATCTTATTATGACAGTGGTTTCCTGTTCAATATTATTAATCATCTAGATGATTATGATTATCAATTGAATTTTCATCTGTCTTGTTGATTTAATCAGATCAGCCAGCTTTCCCTTATTTGTAGTGTGCACAACATTCCTGAGACCCACTTGAAACCATTTAGAAAAGCAATAAGTCTAACAACCAGCTCGAGATCTCCAGGGCCGACCATCAGAGTAGACAATTATTTCCCCAGCATAGCTAATTGTTAATAACTAATTTCCCCTTCTCAACCAAATAAGGGGAAAATTATTATGATCTATAAGTTCTCTTAGCTTGTCACACCATGATGACGGAAACCAAGTGCTGAAAGTAACTGCAGAGCAGTAGCTGAACTTGGAGAGGATGTGTGGTAACCTGGAACCCACAAGTGGAGGAGGAACATTTCACCAGATTTGAGTTAGCTTTTCTCCATGATGCACAACATTGAATCTAAAAACTGGTTTCAGACCTGTATATTGTCATGAACTTAGAGCTGCAGCATCACAGAATCACAGATTTGTTACGGACATGTGTCTCTACCAGCATTCAGAATGAGCAACATTTCTTAACACCATTTTCATACCCTTTCCCCATAAGGCTGCATCTAACTTCCATTTAAATACTAATCTAATGCCCTCTTGAACGTTTCAATTGAAGCTGCCTCCTCCACCCTTCCAAACAATACGTTCTAGTCTAAACCACTCACTATATGATACCTCTTTTTCACACATCACTTAAATTGCAAATCATTTTAGATCTGCACCCTCCAGTTTTTGTAAAAATTGTTAAGAGAAATGTAAAAGGAACTATTCCGTCCAGAACTTGATAAGTAACTTAAAATATAAAGGGCCATTTTTTAAAAAGTGACTACAGGCTTACTTAGCTATCATGTGGTAAAATAACCCAACATGTTTCTCAGGAGTATTATCAAATGCTGAGCCACGCAAAGAGATAGTCAGATAGATAAAGAAACCTTGGTCAAAGAGCTACATTTTAAGAAGCATTTTATAGAGACAGAAAGAGGCAAAGAAGTTTAGAGGAGAGAATTCCAGAGATTAATGTCTGAACAGTTCGAGATATCATTGTATTGTGTTGACTTCCTTAAAACAAAATGCCCATTCTCATAAGTAAGTAAAGTGACCATAGTCCCAGAGGATCATAAGGCTGCTTTCTCAATACAGAGAAACAACTAGTGGTGGTTTAATCTGAGGCAAGGGGAGAGGCTAGATTGGCAAATAGCATAGGGTCAATTTTTTAAAATCTCAAAAGGTCTATTTCACTGACAAATTGATAACTTGCAGTGACAGAGCAGCTGATATACATGTCTTTATTCTAGCATGCTGCTGCTTGTAATCCTCATGATGGCAGGACACACGATCGTCATTCTGGTTAATACTTAAAGCAATAACATAATTTGTTAAACAGCTATTAAGACCATAAGACCATGAAACATAGAATAGCCATGAATAGTAGTAGGCTATTCAGCCCATCAAATGTGCTCTCCCATTCAATGGGATTGCGGCTGATGTGATAATCCTCAACTCCATTTTTCTGCTATTTCCCTATAACCCTTGATTCCCTCACTGATGAAAAATTTGTTAATCCCAGTCTTGAATATGCTTAATGACTGAGCCTTGAAAGCACTCCGCATTAAATAATTCCACAGGTCTTATGAGGAAGGGCTGAGGGACTTGAGGCTGTTTTTGTTCCAGTAAAGAAGGTTGGGAGGTGACTTAATTGTGACATATAAGATAAGCAGAGGGTTAGATAGGGTGGACAGTGAGAGCGTTTTTCCTCGGATGATGATGGCTAGCACAAGGGGACATGGATTTAAATTGAGGGGTGATAGATATAGGACTGATGTCAGAGGTAGGATCTTTACTCAGAGTAGTAGGGGCATGGAACACACTGCCTGCAACAGTAGTAGACTCTCCAACTTTAAGGGCATTTAAAAGGTCACTGAATAAACATATGGATGAAAATGGAAAAGTGTAGGATAGATCAGCTTCAGATTAGTTCCACAGTTCGGCACATCATCGAGGGCTAAAGGACCTGTACTGCGCTGTAATGTTCAATGTTCTATGTTCTACTCGCAACCTTCTGAGAGAAGAAATTCCTCCACAACTCTATTTAAATTTACGATGTCTTAATCTAAGATTACACCCTCTGATCCTAGACTTTCTAGCAAGGGAAAACAAGCCCTTTCTCATCTACCTTGTCAAGTTCCCTGTGAGTTTGTCTGTTTCAATAAGGCCATCTCTCATTCTTCTAAATAGCTCCTCAAACAGTAGCACAACTTCGATGATGATATAGACTTCCAGAGATCTAGACTTGACACTTAGTTGTTCAAAACTTCTTAATGTATTGGTGTCTTGTTTGTTGTCATGATGGTTTTCCATGCCTTCACTATCTGAACATATCTCCCCCCCACTTACTCAACCCCCAATTCAGATCCGACATCTCCCCAGCTTGATATTTCCCAGCACCTGACTATCCGCAGCACACCCACATCCAAACACCACATCCCCCAACGTAGTCCCTTTGGAGGACTGACACTGCACCCCACCCAACACGTGGCATCCTGTGATAGCTCCCCCTCTGGCAGAGTGAATTCCTTCATGCTTAACCAGACCCAATGCTACTGAATGCCCCTGGACAGGACACACCCTTGTCACAGGCCTTAGACCCAACAGCCCCAAGCGTTCCCTAAATCTGGCCTGATTACCTCAGACATGGAATGACTTAGCATCCTCAGTCATAGCCCTGAGACCCCCATCACCTAACCCTACTGACCCCTCTGGACATATCACCAGCATGAAGTACCTCCTCCCACCAAGGCCTTGCACTAACCTTCCCACCTCTCAAACCAACACTGTTGACTATCCATCCCCTCTTACTCCTCCCAGCAACCCTCACCCTGCACTACAACCAGTCACCAGATGATTAATGGGTTCCATTCTTGAGTCTGTTTGCAAGTCAGTTTGGACATAAATCAGGACACAATGAAGGACAATAAAAGATAACTATTCGTAAGTACAGGAAACATTTGGAAGTGGGATCGTTACATTCCTGTATGAGATTACATTCATACACATGTGTATTTGTAAATCAGCCATTCATAAACTGAGTAAAAACTGAAAGGACTGTGGATGTTGTAAATCAAAGACAAAAACATAAATTGCTGAAAAAGCTTTGCAGGTCTGGCAGCATCTGTGGACAGAAATTAACTTTTTGGGTTGAGCAACCCTTTCTCAGAACTTCCACTGTGCTTTTCCAGTCTGATTTCTCTCCACAGATGCTGCCAGACCTGCTGAGCTTTTCCAGGAATTTGTGCTTTGTCTATTCATAAACTGAGCACTCCCTGTATGCATCCAGTATCCTACCCACTTGGTGTCCTACTCATCTAGCACATGATTATCTTGCATCCAAACCTCTTGCACATCTGGACTATCTTCTCAATGTCATTGCTGATCCATGGCCAATACACAATATCCAAAGCCAGGCATTTTGTTCACTTAATGCTCACATGTTCCTGATCTAGCTGTGACAATAATCCTGGTGCAGAGCTTTGGATCCAAGCAGTTATTTCTCTTTACAAATTACAACTCTTCAGATACATAGTCCATCTCTGTACAGCCAAGTGTATCTGAGAGTTTCCAGTTATCAGATCAGCCAGGACCACATTGAATAGCAAAATAGACTCAATGGACTACTTCTGCTCCTGTCACTTATGGTACCTCTTCTATTGTGTCAGACCATCCTCTAAGAAAACTTTCTTATGCGGATTGTGGATCATAAGCTGGTTCTCTCTGAACTTGGTAGCATTTTTGCCAATCAACGTTCTTCAAATCAGTCTAAAGGACATTTTCACTTCAACGTTCATACTATCTATTTTTAAGATTATGGAAATTCCTGCACTCTTATTCAGCTTTGGTAATCTTCTCACTGCATCTGAAGTGATCATTTTGATAGCACTTTTATAATAGACATTGAGATCAACTATTGCACTTTTATTACAAGTGGTTTGTGCCAAGCCATTTCCAGTGGTCTATGATTGGTTTCCACAGCAAATTGCTTATGCAACAGAAACATATCGAAACTTGAGATAACAAATACCACAGCAAACGATTCAGGATCTCTTTTGAAATAAGCTGGTAGCACTTTGGATAGACTTCTGGAACCAAATGCAATTGGTTTACATGCTGCGAACTTATAATTCTTTCTGAGATGAATTAGATTCATAGAGTCATTGAGTCATACAGCATGGAAATAGATCCTTTGGTCCACCTCGTCCTCACCGACTAGGCATCCAATCTGATCTAGATCCATTTGCCAGCATTTGCCCCAAATCCCTCTAAACCCTTCGTATTCATACACCCATCGAGATTCTTCTAAAATGTTATAATTTTGCCCACCTCCACCACTTCCTCTGGCAGCTCGTTCTATACACACACCACTCTCTGCAGGAGAAAGGGACCTTTTTAAACCTTTCCCCTCTCATCTGAAACCTACACCCTCTGGTTTTGGACTCCCCACCCGAGGAAAAAGACCTTGGCCATTCACCCTATCCATGCCCCTCATGATTATATAAACCTTTATAAGATCACCCCCTCAGCCTTCAACGCCCCAGGGAAAAAAAGCCTTAGCTTATTTACCCTTTTGACTTCCAACATTGTCTTCTTCCTGGATCATAGTATTTTATGGTACAAATTTCTACTGTCAGTGTTTGTTTGAGTGATTTGACTATGTGTTGATCACCCTTCTATCGTATATACAAGTTGTCTTTCCTTCAAAGTTCTACTAATGATGATGCTTTGTCAGGAAAGTTTGGTATATATGGTTCCAGGAAGTTAAAAGGTCAAGACATCTCTGCAGATCTGATAGTTAACATGTATGGTTTATCTCCAACTTTCTCTGGCTCAGGACAGATCCCATAACCTGAATATACAGAGCCAAAAATGTTGATTTGACTCAAACTCACCTGGTATTTCTTGCAGTTAAAGACACATCCTTCCTGCTGACCCCTCATGACTATAAATTTTAGTTGTGCCTTTTTTGTGTTTTTGCTGATCACCACAATATGATTAGCATTGCATATAAATTCAGAAATATTTTCTGTAATTCTGTTCACACACTGCTGGAATAGATGCTTATTGACAGATAGAACAAAAGGAATCACCTGGAAACAATATCTTCCAAATGGTGTTCTGAAAGTTGTGATTTTTTTGAGATTCCTTCGCCAACTAAGTCAATGAACAAGGTCAATTTCAAATAAAAGCAAAATAATATAGAGGCTGAGGATTGGATAAATAAAAGCAGAAAGTGGTGGAGAAATTCAGCAGATTTAGTGTCACCTGTAGAGAGAGAAACAGTGATAACATTTCAAGTGGAATGTTATCACTGTTTCACTCTCTACAGGTGACACTAAATCTGCTGAATTTCTCCACCACTTTCAAGTGAAATGTTAGTGTTTTTCAGAATGCTTGACATTGGAAATAAAAACTCCTGTGAATGTGGGATTAAGTTTCTCTAATGTTGGAATTTGAAGTGGAATCACTTTCAAGACAGATTTAGATGTCTTGTGTCCAAATGAACTTTTATGTGCATGTAGTAGAACTGCACCAGTGTGTGTGCGGACATACATGACAGATGATTCCGTCACATTCCATATCACCCAGCTTACCCTTACAAGGGCACTCCATTCTCTGGAAAGGATGATTGTGGAATTGTCTCTTCTCTGAGGAGCAATACGTAACCTTTGAATATTCTTGCGGTGTTGACTCTGTCAAGGTATATTCTTTGAAATTTTCACGGACTCGAAGTGAGTACTCTTAACATTTTCTGCTGTGACTGGTATCTTGGTAATGTTGTGAATGATCACACATATAGAGGTTTATAAATTCATGAGGGGTATGGATAAGGTAAATAGCAAAGGTTTTTTCCCTCAGGTAGGGGAATTTAAAACTAAGGAGAATTTTTTAAGTTGAGAGGAGAAAGATTTAAAAGGCCCTGAATTTTTTCACGCAGAGGAAGTGGTAGATGCAGATACAGCTACAACATTTAAATGACATTTGGACAGGTACATGAGTAGGACAGGTTAAGAGTGATATGGGCCAAATGCAGGCAAGTGGGTTTAGTTTAGTTTGGGAAACTTGGTCAGCATGGATAAGTTGGACCGAAGGGTCTGTTTCCATGCTAAATGACTTGATGACTCTATCACAATGCTGAATTCCATAAATGGAACTGGTAGTTTTGCTTGCATTGTCCACTCAGTGGGTTTCAGAATCGCTGACTGTGTCAGCAATCATTGCCCATCCCTAAATGCATCTTGAACTGCTATAGTTCGTTTTGTGAGGGAACACCCACAGAACTGTTGGGGAAGGAATTCCAGGATTTTAACCCAGCGTCAGTGAAAGAACAGCAATAGATTTCCAAGTCTGGAATGAACCAGCTCAAAGAGGAACTTGCAGATGGTGATAATTTCATGTGTCTGCTGCCTTTGACCTATGAGATCATAGTGGTAGTAGGTTTGAAAGGTGCTTTCAAAGGAACTTTCGTGAATTTCTTCGTAAAGTGTTGCCCCATTTATTTCCATCAGGTAATCTTTATGTTTTCCACGTGTTTACGATTTCCATGCAGAACAGCCATAGTTGCATTATGTTGGCAATGTAAGATTGCAAGGAATGGGTGCCAAATTACATCTATACTTCTGTAAGTTGTAACACTGACTTCCAACTGTCCCAGGTGCATATCCTTCAGAATTCCGACTGGTCTAGCAAACATGGTTCCGAGCAGATACTATCGACGGAGCCTTGAGTTGTTGTAGTGCATATTTTTAATGGTAGATACTGAAGCTAGTGTATGTTGATGCTAAAGGCTATGAATGCTCAGAACGTAGGTGGCACAGTGGCTTAGTGATTAGCACTGCTGCCTCACAGTGCTAGGCATTCAGGTTTGATTCCAGCCTTGGGTTACTACTTGCATGGAGTTTGCATGTTCTCTCTGTGTCTGCATGGGTTTTCTCTGGGTACTCTAGTTTCCTCCCACAGTCCAAAAATGTGCAGATCAGCTGGCCTGGCTATGCTAAATTGTGCAGCCTAAGTAGGTTAATCATGGTTAATCATGGGGTTATGGGTTTAGCTTAGAGGCCTGGGTCTGAGTGGGATGCTCCTCAGAAACTCGGTGCAGACTCAACAGATCAAATAAGCTCTTTCTGTACTGTAGGGATTCTATGAGTATATTGTACAGAATGAACAAAGCATTATATGAAGCAAAATATAGTATATTAATACATAATACAGGTGCTGCACATGAAAATCAAATCTAAATTCTGTCTTTTCCTGTGACTACCTTTTGACTTGCCTCCTACTGTATTCATCGTGACCTCATTTATTTGCAATTTTCTATTTCTCTTTCGCTCCCGGTAATTGTGTAATTCTCATGTTTTCTTTTACATGACTCTCTGAAAGCTTGTAAATCTCAAAATGCCATCCACTGTTTTTACTTTCCTTTCTGCATATCTGTAAATCTTTTGCTTTGTTTGAGCACTTCTGATGTTCAGTGTGTTAACTTTATTACAACAGTGACTACATGACAGAGCTACATTACTGGCTCAAGAAGCTCTTAGAAAGCCCTGTGGTTCTGAAAGGAACAGTTAAAATGTAGTTCATCTTCCTATCTTTATATATCTGCAATTTAATTGTACTCTATCTTTGCTTTCCCACTTCCTATGTTGTGCTTTATCTTTTGCTTCAAGCCAAAGGTTGCAACCTGCACAATAAGGTACTAGTCTGGTGTGTTCTGATGTATCTCTGGGCTATAAATGCCGACACATGCACAGCCCCTGAAGCTGCTTTCTCATTGTCTCCAATAAGGTTCTGACCCTGACACAATGCCTATGCTGAACCTGCCTGAGCTCTTTAGACCTGACTTGACGTTACCTGAGTAATCCCATCACCCCAATTTATGACCCAAACCTCCAAGACCTGACACACAGCCCAACCCATTCTAAATGCTGCATCACTTACTTTGTCACCTTATACCCTGTCATCCTAACTATTTGGCACCCTATCCCCTTTCCACTTGGCATCCTTCCCGTGTGGCACACCACTCATCAGACCCCTCCCCTTCCCTCTTCATCTGACATCCTTCCCATGGTACCCTATCCCATATCCAACTGGAATCCTATCCCTGGTATGCTACTCTTTCCCCAGCTGGCAACCTGCCTATCTGGCATTCTGCCTACCTGGCATCCTAGTCTGCTTACCTGATCTTCCCAGCACCCTAACATCACGCTGACCACATGTACTTACGATCTGACAGCAGCTGACAATGTTACTGTCAGGACATTTCCAATTCAGGATACAGCAGCTAACTGCTGTGAATAGGGGCACAGCTTTCCTTCCTGATCGTTCTCTGCAGTGAAAAAACTATCATAATGGAAGTACGGCTCCACATTTCTGAGGGACCCCTGATTGGAATCTCCTCTCAGAAATTCCAGATGTTTTTCAATCAATTGCCACACCTCAGAAAATCTGGCCTTAGAGTCATAGAGATGTACAGCACAGAAACAGACCCTTCAGTCCAACTGGGCCATGTCAACCAGATATTCCAACCCATTCTAGTCCCACCTGCCAGCACCCAGCCCATATCCCTCCAAACCCTTCCTTTTCGTATACCCATCCAGATGCCTTTTAAATGTTACAACTGTACTAGCCTCCACCACTTCCTCTTGCAGCTCATTCCATACATGTACCACCCTCCGCGTGAAAATGTTGCCCCTGCAGTCTCTTTTATATCTTTCCACTCTCACCCTAAACCTATGCCCTCTAGATCTAGACTCCCCAACCCCTTATCTATTTATCCTATCCATGCCTCTCATGATTTTGTAAACCTCTTTAAGGTCACCTCCCAACCTCCGATGCTGCAGGAAAAACAGCCCTGCCTATTCAATCTTTCTCTACAGCTCAAATCCTCCAACCCTGGCAACATCCTTGTAAATCTTTTCTGAACCTTTTCAAGTTTCACAACATCTTTCCGATAGGAAGGAGACCAGAATTGCACGCAACATTCCAACAGTGGCCTAACCAATGTCCTGTACAGCCACAACATGACCTCCCAACTTCTGTACTCAATACTCTGACCAATAAAGGAAAGCATACCAAATGTCTTCTTCACTATCATATCCACCTGCAACTCTATTTTCAAGAAGCTAAGAACCTGTACTCCAAGATCTCTTTGTCCAGCAACACTCCCTAGGAACTTATCATTCAGTGTATAAGTCCTGCCCTGATTTGCCTTTCCACAATGCAGCATCTCACATTTATCTGAATTAAACTCCATCTGCCACTCCTCAGCCCATTGGCCCATCTGTTGTAATCTTAGGTAACCTTCTTCGCTATCCACTACACCTCCAATTTTGGTATTATCCGCAAACTTACTAAGTGTACCTTTTATGCTCACATCCAAATGATTTATGTAAATAATGAAAAGTAGAGGACCCAACACCAATCCTTGTGGCACTCCACTGGTCACAGGTCTCAGTCTGAAAAGCAACCCTCCATACCACCCTCTATCTTTTACCTTTGAGCCAGTTCTGTATCCAAATGACGAGTTCTCCTTGTGTTCCTGAGTTTTCCCTGAGATCTGACCTTGCTAACCAGTCTCCCATGGAAAACTTTGTCAAACACCTTACTGAAAGTTCATATAGATCATATCTACTGCTCTGCCCTTATCAGTCCTATTTGTTACTTCTTCAAAAAAAGTCAATCAAGTTTGTGAGACATGATTTCCTGTGCACAATGCCATGTTGACTATCCTTAATCATTCCTTGCCTTTCCAAATACATGTACAATCCAGTCCCTCAGGATTCCCTCCAACAACTTGCCCACCACCAATGTCAGGCTCACTGCTCTATAGTTCCCTGGCTTGTCCTTACCACTTTTCTTAAATAGTGCACCACGTTAGCCAACTTCCAGTCTTCCAGTACCTCACCTGTGACTATCAATGATATAAATGTCTCAGCAAGAGGCTCAGCAATCATTTCCTAGCTTCCCATAGAGATCTACATAGAACATAGAAGAATACAGCGCAGTACAGGCCCTTCGGCCCTCGATGTTGCGCCGATCCAAGCCCACCTAACCTACACTAGCCCACTATCTTCCATATGCCTATCCAATGCCCGCTTAAATACCCATAATGAGGAAGAGTCCACCACTGCTACTGGCAGGGCATTCCATGAACTCACGACTCGCTGAGTAAAGAACCTACCCCTAACATCTGTCCTATACCTACCCCCCTTAAAGCTATGCCCCCTTGTAATAGCTGACTCCATACGTGGAAAAAGATTCTCACTGTCGACCCTATCTAAACCCCTAATCATCTTATACACCTCTATCAAGTCACCCCTAAACCTTCTTTTCTCCAATGAAAACAACCCCAAGTGCCTCAGCCTTTCCTCATACGATCTTTCTACCATACCAGGCAACATCCTGGTAAACCTCCTCTGCACCCGTTCCAGTGCCTCCACATCCTTCCTATAGTATGGCGACCAAAACTGCACACAATACTCCAGGGTACATCTGATCAGGTCCTGGGGATTTATCCACTTTTATGCGTTTCAAGACATCTAACACTTCCTCCTCTGTAACGTGGACGTTTTTCAAGATATCACCATCTATTTCCCTACATTTAATATATTCCATGTTCTTTTCCACAGTAAACACTGATACAAAATACTCGTTTAATACCCCCTCAAATCTCCTGCGACTTCACACAAAGGCCGCCTTGCTGATCCTTGAGGGCCTCTATTCTCTCCCTAGTGACCCTTTTGAGCTTAATGTATGAGTAAAAACCCTTCAGATTCTCCTTAACCCTATTCTCATGTCCCCTTTTTGCCCTCCTGGTTTCCCTCTTTCGTATACTCCGACTGCCTTTATACTCTTCTAAGGTTTCACTCAATCTATCTTGTCTATACGTGACATATGCTTCCTTCTTTTTCTTATTAAAACCCTCAGTTTCACTCATCCTCCAGCATTCCTTATACCTACCAGCCTTTCCTTTCATCCTAACTGGAATAAACTGTCTCTAGACTCTTGTCATCTCATTTCTGAAGGCTTCCCATTTTCCAGCCATCCCTTTACCTGCGAACATCTTCCCCCAATCATTTTTTAAAAGTTCATGCTTAATACTGTCAAAATTAGCCTTCCTCCAATTTAGAATTTCAAATTTTAGATCTGGTCTATCCTTTTCCATCATTATTTTAAAACTTATAGAATTATGGTCGCTGGCCCCAAAGTACTCCCCCAGTGACATCTCAGTCACCTGCCATGCCTTATTTCCCAAGAGTGGGACAAGTTTTACATCTTCACTAGTAATAGGTCCATTCACATACTGAGTCAGAAAATTTTCTTGTAAACTCTTAACAAATCCCTCTCCATCTCAATCCTTAACTCTATGGCAATCCCAGTCTATGTTTAGAAAGTTAACATCCCCTGCAATAACCACCCTATTGTTCTTACAGATATTTGAAAACTCTTTACAAATTTGTTTCTCAATTTCCCACTGACTATTAGATGGTCTATAATACAATCCCAGTAAGGTGATCTTCTCTTTCTTATTTCTCAGTTCCACGCAAATAACTTACCTGGATGTATTTCCAGAAATATCCTCCATCAGTACAGTTGTAATGCTACCCCTTAGCAAAAATGCCACTCTCCCTCCTCTCCTGCCTCCCTTTCTGTCCTTCCTTTAGCATTTGTATCCTGGAACATTAAGCTGCCAGTCCTGACCATTTCTGAGCCATGTTTCTGTAATTGCTATGATATCCCAGTCCCATGTTCCTAACCATGCCCTGAGTTCATCTGCTTTCCCTGTTCGGCCTCTTGCATTGAAATAAATGCTTAATTTATCAAGCCTACCTTGTTCTCTGGCAGCATCTGTAAGGAGAGAAAAGAGCTGACATTTTGAGTCTAACTGACCCTTTGTCAAAGCTTTGACAAAGGGTCAGTTAGACTCGAAACATCAGCTCTTTTCTCTCCCTACAGATGCTGCCAGACCTGCTGAGATTTTCCAGCATTTTCTCTATTGGTTTCAGATTCCAGTATCCACAGTAATTTGCTTTTATCTACCTTGTTCTCTGCTTTGTCCCTGCCTGTTTGACTCGCTTCTTTTCTCAACTGTACCAGTCTCAGATTGATTTCTTTCCTCACTACCTCATGGGTCCCACCACTCACCTTACTGGTTTATATCCTCCTGAGCAGCTCTAGCAAATCTCCCTGCCAGTACGTTAGTCCCATTCCAATTCAGATGCAATCCGTCCTTCTTGTACAGGTCACTTCTACCCGAGAAGTGATTCCAATGATCCAAAAATTTGAATTCTTCTCCCATTCACCAGCTCCTCAGCCATACATTCATTGCTCTATCCTCCTATTCCTACCCTCACTAGCTCACAGCACTGGGAGTAATTCAGATACTACTACTCTCAAGGACCTCCTGTTTAAATTCCTGCCTAACTCTCTATACTGGCCCTTCAGAATCTCATCCTTTTCCATTCCTATGTCATTGGTTCCAATGTGTACAATGACCTCCTGCTCTTCCCTCTTCCCATTCTGTGCCATCTCTGATTCTGGCACCGGGGAGGCAACACACCATTCTGATTTTTCACTGCTGGACACAGGAACGTCTGTCTGTGCCTCGGACTAGAGAGTCCCCTAACACAATCGATCTTTTGGAACCTGACCTACCCCTCATTGTATTACAGCCAGTCTCAATATCAGAAACTTGGCTGTTTGTGCTACATTTGCCTGAGAATCCATCACCCCTTCATTTTTCAAATTGTTATATTCACATTATCCATATTATTTCTCACTATGGATCCATGTGACTTAATATTCTGGACTAGTCTGCCAGCCTACCTTGTCAAACTATTTTGTAAAGTCCATATAGAAACCACTTATCAATCATCTTCATTACCTCCTCAAAAGTCTTAAACAATTCTTTTGAGACAATTTCTCCCCCATACAATTCCATACTATTTCTAATAAGTCCATTATTTTCCAAATGTGAATAAATCCTGTCCCTAAGAATCTTCTCCAATAATTTCCCTGCCACTAATGTAAGGCTCATTGGTGTATAATTTCCAGGATTATCCCTATTGGTCTTCTTAAACAAAGGAACAACATTGCTTATTCTCCATTAGACCCCACCTATGTTAAAGGGGACATAAAGATCGCGCAGCAATTTCCTCTGTTACCTCCCTCAGTATTCCAGAATAGAATATTATCAGGCCCTGGGGGCTTATCCTTATTAACGTTTATCAAGACACCCAACACTTCATTCTTCTTATAATAATATACCATTATCCACTTCCATCATCCCATGAATACTGATGCAAAGTACTCATTAAAAACCTCACCCTCTGCCTCCATACATAAATTCTTCCTTTGCCCTTGAAAGAATCTTCCCTTTCTTGAGGGACCCTTTTCTCTGAATATTTATATAAAATGCCTTGGGATTCTTCTTTTCCCCACTTGCCAAGAACATTTCATGGCCTCTTTGAGTCCTCCTACCTACTTGGTTAAATACTTTCCTGCTTCCTTTATATTCTTCAAGGGCCTTACCTGATTTCAATTTCCTAAACCTGACATATGCCTCCTTTTTCTTTGTGACTAAACTTTCAATACCTTCTGTCATCCAGGATTCCTGAATCTTGCCAAATTTATCTTGCATCCTCACAGGAATATATTGGTCCTGAAATCTGATCAATTGGCTTTTAAAAAACTCCCAGATGTCAGATGTGGATTTACTCTTAAACAGCTGCCCCCAGTCAAATTTCTCCAGTTCCTGCCAAATACTGTCATATTTAGCCTTGCTACAATGTAGCACTTACACCCAAAGACCAGTCTGATCTTCATCCTTAACTATCTTAAAACTTACAGAAAGGATACTTAAAAACCCATGGCTCTTTGACACCAGGTCCTCTGTGTTCCCTTTCTCGGTCATGCTGAGCGAGCTGACATCTCCCAGAATCCTTCTCAGTTGCTTCTCACACTGTCCTCTGTCTTAGGAGAAAATGTTGAGCAGATTGGGCTATACCTATTGATAGTGTAGAAAAATAAGGGGTTGATCATGTTGAAACTTATTGGAAAGATTCTGAATTGTCCTGAAGGGACTTGAGAGAGATTTTTTAGATTGAACTAGTCAATTAATTCACCACACAAGTGAAAATCTAAGTCTCTTAGTTTCTGTAGCTCTCTTTTCTGTATTCTGAAATCTTTGCATTGGTAATTACTCAGTATATTTTCAAATCTAACACTTTAGTTGTTATTCTTAGTCAATAAAATGCATGCCTAATTTGGACAATTATTTGCTGATGCTGAAAATAACATAAGGTTTTTAAATGCATATCTCTAAAATGTATTTTTTTTAATTCAAGGCACTATATAAATGTAAGGTCTTGTCATACACTGTTGCCCCAGGGATCTATTCTTGGTCCCCTTCTGTTTCTCACCTGCATGCTATCCCATGGTAATATCATCCAAAATCAAAATATTATCTTTCACACTGACAGCTCTATCTCACGACCAACTTGTTGGACCGTTCCCCAGTCACTGTGTTGTAACACAGCTATATCCAACCTATCACGTTGGTTAAAAAAATTCTTTCAACTAAAAAGAAAGATCTGAAGAAGCGTCTCTGGACCTGAAATGTTAACTCTGTTTCTCTTTCCACCAAGGCTGCCAGACCTGCTGAGTTTCTCCAGCAATTTCTGTTTTTGTTTCAGATTTCTAGCGTTCTCAGTTCTTTCTCTTTTTTTGTGTGTATTTCAAACAGATGCTAGTGGCAGAAGAACAAAGATGGACTCTTTTACTGTCAAACTGAATGAGCTGGAGAAAACTCTGTCTTTTAAAGAACAGAGAAAATTTACAGCCCAGGAACAGGCCCTTCGGCCCTCCAAGCCTGAGCCGATCCAAATGTCTAAACCTGTTGGTCAATTCCCAAGCATTTGTTCCCTTTGCTCCCCACCTACTCATGCATCTATCCAGATGCATCTTAAATGAATCTACCGTGCCTGCCTCTACCACCTCTGCTGGCAACGCGTTCCAAACGCCCACCACCCTCTGTGTGAAGTACTTGCTGCGTGTATCCCTCTTAAACTTTCCACCTCTCACCTTGAAAGCATGACCTCTCGTTATTGAATCCTTCACTCTGGGAAAAAGCTTGTCTCTATCCACCCTATCTACACCCTTCATGATTTTGTAAACCTCAATCAGGTCCCCCCTCAATCTCCTTTTTTCTAGTGAAAATAAACCTAACCTATTCAACCTTTCTTCATAGCTAGCACCTTCCATACCAGGCAACATCCTCGTCAACCTTCTCTGCACCCCCTCCAAAGCGTCCACATCCTTTTGACAATGTGGCGACCAGAACTGTACACAGTATTCTAAAAGCGGCCGAACAATGTCTTGTACAATTTTAACATGACTTGCCAGCTCTCATACTCAATACCCTGTCCAATGAAGGTAAGCATACTATATGCCTTCTTGACTACTCTATCCACCTGTGCAGCAACCTTCAGGGTACAATGGACCTGCACTCCCAGACCTCTCTGCCCATCAACTTTTCCCAAGGCTTTTCCATTCATTATATAATTCGCTCTAGAATTAGACTTGCCTAAATGCATCACCTCACATTTGTCTGGATTGAAAGCCATCTGCCACTTTTCTGCCCAACTCTCCAGTCTATCTGTATCCTCCTGTATTCTCTGACAGTCCCTTATGCTTTCTGCTCCTCCACCAATCTTTGTGTCATCTGCAAACTTGCTGATCATACCAACAGTGCCCTCTTCCAGATCATTTATGTATATCAAAAACAACAGCGGCCCCGATACTGACCCCTGTGGAACACCACTGGTCACCTTTCTCAATTTCGAGAAACTCCCTTCAACTACTAAGAATGACAATACTGATTAAAAAGAAGCATCTGAACATCAAGAACTCAAAAGAGAACTACAAATGTTCTCTCCTGCTAATGATCCAAGATGTCAAAGAGACAATCATGGACACCCTTGGGTCTTTAAGCTGCACTTTCCTTTATTCATGCTTTTTACTGGCCACTGTTTATTTCCTGAGGTATTCAAGAAAGATGAGGAACAAAATAATGAAGGAAGGATAATGTACTTAGTTGGGAAAATATTAGACTGGATTTGTTCTCCTTAGAGCAGAGCTGGCATAGAAGAGATTCAATAGATGTTAAGTATGTCAGCTAGCTCGCTGAGCTGGAAGGTTTGTTTTCAGATGTTTTGTGACCACGACTAGGTAACATCATCAGTGAGAGTCTCCAGTGAAATGCTGGTGGTATGTCCCACCTCTCTATTTATAGATCTTGGTTTCTTAAGGTGGGTGATGTCATTTCCAGTTCTTCTTTTCAAGGAAGGGAAATGGGATCTAAGTGGATGTGTTTATTGATGGAGTTCTGGTTAGAATGCCATGCCTCTACGAATTCTTGTGTGTGTCTTTGCTTCACGTGTCCCAGGATGTGTGTGTTGGCCCAGTCAAAGTGGTGCCCTCCTTTTGTCTGTATGTATGGAAACTAGTGATAGTAGGTTGTGTCTTTTGGTGGTCAGTTGGTGTTCATGTATCCTGGTGGGAAGTTCCCATCAACAATATCCTGGCAGGCATAAAATTCACAAAACAGAAGGAGAACGACAACAGACTCCCATTCCTCGATGTGACATTTGAACATACAGTTAACGGAGAGCTTCAAACCAGCTTTGACAGCAAAACACTACAAACAGGCCAACAGAAAAACAGAAGGAATCATCCCAACACCCAGAAATGGAGCTGCATCAAGACATTATTTCAATCACACTGCAGCACCCAAGAGCTACAAACAGCAAAAGAAATGTTTATACCATGCTTTCAAGAAAAACAAGTACCCAATAAACACAATCTGCTGATTCCTCAGAAACAAGCCCAAATAAGCAGGCATAACACAACCAAAAACTATAGCCACATTACCTTACATCAAAGACATATCAGAAATGACTTCCAGATACACAGACCCCTTGGTATCATGGTAGCCCACAAACCTACCAACACACTAAAACAGCAACTACTGAACCTGAAGGATCCATTAGAAACTACCAGCAAAACTATCATTTGCAAGATACTGTGCAAGAACTGCAAAAAACACTTCATCAGACAAACAAGTAGGAAACTTGCCACCAAGATACACAAACACCAACTTGCCTCCAAAAGACACAACCCCCTATCACTAGTTCCCATATATACAGACAAAGAAGGACATCATTTTGACTGGGACAAGACACACATCCTAGGACAGGCAAAACAAAGACATGCACAAGAGTTCTTAGAGGCATAGCATTCTAATCAGAACTCCATCAATAAACACATCGACCTAGATCTCATCTATCTTCTCATGAGAAAAGGAACTGGAAATGCGTCACCCACCTTAAGAAACCAAGACCTACAAATCGAGAGGTGGGACATACACCAGCGCTTCACTGGAGACTCTCACTGATGATGTTACCTAGTCATGGTGATGAAACATCTGAAAACAAACCTTCCAACTCAGCGAGCTAACTTACATCCTTTTTTTATATTGGGTTCCCTACAGTATGGAAACAGGCCCGTCAGCCCAACAAATCCACATCGACCCTCTGAAGAGTAATCCATCCAGACCCATTTTTCTCTGATTAATGCACGTAGCACTATGGGCAATTTAGCATGGCCAATTCACCTAACCTACACAGCTTTGCACTGTAGGAGGAAACCAGAGCACCTGGAGGAAATCCATGCAGACACAGGGAGAACATGCAAACTCCACATAGACAGTCGCCCGAGGCTGGAATGAAACCTGGCTCCCTGGTGCAGTGAGGCAGCAGTGCTAACCACTGAGCCACCATGCTGCCTTATCATCAACCTGAACTACAAATCTTCTCAAAAATCACTAATTCAATGGATGCATTTAAATTCATGTAGATTTAGACTGTGTGAATAAAGAGAAACTGTTTGCGTTCGCTGAAATGCCAATGATCAGAGGTCACAGATTTAAGGTGGTTGACAAACAAAGCTGGGACAACATGAAGAAAATCTGTTTTTTTATAACAGACAAGTTGTTAGGGTCCAGAATGTACTGCCTAATTGCGTGATGAGCACAAATTTAATCATATCTTTCAAAAGGGAATTGAATAAATTCTTGATGGTGGAAAATATTGCAATATTATGGGGCAAAAGAGTAGGAGCAGGAGTATGTGTGTTATATTTTGAAAGCACCAATGCAGACGCAGTCGGTCCATTAAGTCCCTCTGGTGGTGTATGCATAGCCACAAAATCATCCAAGATAATACCGGTGGCTTCAGCACTACAGGAGTCAGTTGAGGGTCTATATGTTGCTTAGTGCTGAATGCTGTCTCAACATTAAACTACTATTGCTGAAAATGTGTTGCTGGAAAAGCGCAGCAGGTCAGGCAGCATCCAAGGAGCAGGAGAATTGACGTTTCGGGCATGAGCCCTTCTTCAGGAATGAGGAAAGTGTGTCCAGCAGGCTAAGATAAAAGGTAGGGAGGAGGAACTTGGGGGAGGGGCGTTGGAAATGCGATAGGTGGAAGGAGGTTAAGGTGAGGGTGATAGGCCGGAGTAGGGGTGGGGGCAGAGAGGTCAGGAAGAAGATTGCAGGTTAGGAAGGCGGTGCTGAGTTCGAGGGTTGGGACTGAGACAAGGTGTGGGAAAGGGAAATGAGGAAACTGGAGAAATCTGAGTTCATCCCTTGTGGTTGGAGGGTTCCTAGGTGGAAGATGAGCACTCTTCCTCCAACCATCGTGTTGGTATGATCTGGCGATGGAGGAGTCCAAGGACCTGCATGTCCTTGGTGGAGTGGGAGGGGGAGTTGAAGTGTTGAGCCACGGGGTGGTTGGGTTGGTTGGTCCGGGTGTCCCAGAGGTGTTCTCTGAAACGTTCCGCAAGTAGGCGGCCTGTCTCCCCAATATAGAGGAGGCCACATCGGGTGCAGCAGATGCAGTAAATGATGTGTGTGGAGGTGCAGGTGAATTTGTGGTGGATATGGAAGGATCCCTTGGGGCCTTGGAGGGAAGTAAGGGGGGAGGTGTGGGTGCAAGTTTTGCATTTCATGTGGTTGCAGGGGAAGGTGCCGGGAGTGGAGGTTGGGTTAGTGGGGGGTGTGGACCTGACGAGGGAGTCACGGATGGAGTCGTCTTTTCGGAGCGCTGATAGGGGAGGGGAGGAAAATATATCCTTGGTGGTGGGGTCTGTTTGGAGGTGGCGGAAATGATGACGGATGATACGATGTATCTGGAGGTTGGTGGAATGGTAGGTGAAGACCAGTGGGGTTCTGTCCTGGTGGTGATTGGAGGGGCAGGGCTCAAGGGCGGAGGAGCGGGAAGTGGAGGAGATGCGGTGGAGAGCATCGTCGATCACGTCGATCGTCGATACTATTTCAAACCTCACCATCTCCAGTCAGCACCCTGTCTGATACATGTACAGTGGAACATAGGGTTTCAAAGCTCCACAACTGGCACTGTATAAAGGCATCATCATCCAACATCCAGGTGAGTTTGTTTTGACTATCCACTTGATGTGGTAGAGCTAGCAGGGTCATTGGAGAAATTGTGAAAAATTGGTTAAGTCCAAAGGATGTGGTGCTGGACGCTTGGAAGGAGTTGGATGCTTCTGAAAGGTCTCTGAGCATACCACTTGCTCCCAGTCACTGGTGTTATGGTCACGATTTATACTGAGCTTTAGGGCAATGGAGCAGAGACAGCATCCTCTGCATCTTGACTGCAGCAGTTTGAACTGAAAACATATAAATGACTGCTTATTGCTATCTCTAGAAGTGATGGAAACGCTGTATATCAGGAATCACTTCTCTCTAAGCAAAGGGAAGGTTTACACTAAGATTCAATCAGAGACGGTGTGGACTTGTTGGGCCGAAGGGCCTGTTTCCACACTGTAAGTAATCTAATCTAATCTAATCTTGTCACTAGTACACACTGCTGCTACTGAGGGTCAGTGGTGGAGGGAGTGGATGTTTGTGGATGTGATGCCAAGCAAGCAGTTGCTATGTCCTGGATAGTGTCAAGCCTTTTGAGTGTTGTTGGAGCTGCACCTATCCAGGAAAGTGGGGAGCATTCCACCACACTGACTTGTGTCCTGTAGATGGTGGGCAGCGTTTTGGGGAGGTAGGAGATGAGTTAGTCACGGCAGTATTCCAAGATTCTGACTTGATCTTGTGGCCATGTGCTTATGTGGTAACTCCAATTGAGTTTCTGGTCAACGTTAATGCAAGGGATATTGATAGTGGAAGATTCAGTGATTGTAACACTGTTGAATGTCAACAGGTGGTGATTAGATGGTCTCTGATTGAAAATGGTCATTGCCTGGCATTTGTGTAGCACGAATGTTACTTGTCAGATATCAACCTAAGCCTGGACATTATCCAGATCTTGTTGAATTTGAGCATGGATTGTCTCAGTATCTGAGAAGTCATGAATCGTACTGAACACTGTGCAATCATCAGCATACATCCCCACTTCTGACATTATGATGAAGTGAAGGTCATTGAGAAAGCAACTGAAGATGACTTGGCCCAGGACACTACACTGAGGAATTCCTGCAGAGACATCCTGAAGCTGAGATGACTGACCTTCAACAACGCAACCATCTTCCAGTGAGCCAGATATGAATCCAGCCATCAGAGAGCTTGCCCTGATGCTCATTGATTCCAATTTTTGCTAGGGCTCATTGATGCCACACTCGGTCAAATGCAGTCTTGATGTCAAGAGCTATCACTCTTATCTCACTGGTGGGCCTTTGGTTTCAATTAAGACCCTGGAGGTGGAGGTCCCAACCAGAAAGAGGCTATGGATCTTTGGTGCAAGAGCCCCCAGGAAAACGCAGTGGTTGTTACTGGGACTGCACTCCCAAGAATCCAGAATCATGGACAACTCTAGACCAAGGGTGGGGGAATGGGGAGTGGGCTGAATGTATTCTAAGGTTGTGGATTAAGAGGAGAAGTTTGCAGGAGGCTCAGCAGAAAGTTTAGGAGGGATGGTTCCCAACGGCCACTGCTCTACCCTGTATGGTCAGCCAATAAAGGTCTTACTATTTGACCTATAGTTGGGTATTTAAGATCAGAGCATTCTGTCTCCTTAAAAGGATACTATAAAACTGTTAAGTTCCACTTACTCGAAGCCACCAGGTCTCGAGATGCCAGGCACTCCCTAACATACTTCACACAGTTGTCAACAGGGCTGGGTATATGAAGCTGAGGAACAGCAGTTTGATTCGGGGCAGCTATGTGAGGCACTAGCTGGATGTGATTGTTTTCTGGATAGAGTGCACCTGAACTCCCTTCACTGGCTTGGCTTATCATAACCTTTTGACCTCTTTTGCTTGTAGAGGAGGCACCCACATTAACCACTACAAAAACAAGCAATAGCAAAAACAAATCACTTCGCATCTATCAATGTAGCAATTCTGCTTTTACAAAATATAGCCACGTTTGCAAATTTAAAAGTTTCAAGGAGGTTGTTCCATTCAATTTATCTATGCTGTTTCTCATGAATCCTTTAGTCCTGACTCTTTTCCATACTGTTTGACAAAAATTCCATGAGTTATCAACCTGCCGTTTAAAAGCAATCGCAAATTCTGCTTCTCTCAATGTTCTGAAAGACCCTATCATATAAGAACATTTGTCTAATCTAATTTAAACTTTTTTTGGTTACAATCTCAAACGTGCTATATCTCACTCTTGAGCCACCCCCACCCACTCCCCAACCTCCCCCCACCCCACCCCCCAAACTGAGGTAGAAATATTGAGAAGGAATTTCCCAGCCTCACAGAGGTGACTTTTGATGAGAGTGAGAGATGACGTCACAGAAATTGCTGTCGGATTAAGACCTTAAAGTCATTCCTGCCTCTTCTGACTTCCCCTGGGGTGGGATTGAAAGTGAGCAGGGAATACCCTAGCATCTGTTTGACAAGTAACAAAGAAGTGACTAAGGTTGTTAGAAGACAATCCTAAATTTCCCCATGAGGGGGTCTTTTAAAAACACATTAAATTTTAACAGGGGTGGACTGACTGGAGGAAAGGGAGGATGTTTTCCCTTGCTGGAGTGTCTAGAACCAAAGAACACAGTCTCAGCATATGGAGTTGATGATTTAGGACTCCAAGATTGATGGTAATGGTAAAGTGAGGGATATGCTGGGCCATGAGGTTACAGATTATGCTGAATTGTTCTGCTCCCACAAGCCCACAGTGGCTCATGAATACCCAGAATTGACTTCCTAGATACATTCAAACTCTATCCAGTTTAGTATGATGTTAGTGTACACAGCATGATGGTGTGTACCTCCATCTGAAAACAGGACTTTGTTTCCACAAGGACTGTGCATTGGTCCAGAACTAGGGGTCCCAGTCTATGGATACTCGGGGACTGAGATGAGGAGAAATTTCTTCACCCAGAGAGTGGTGAGACTGTGGAATTTGTTACCATGGAAAGCAGTCAAGGTCAAAATGACTTCAAGAAGGGGTTGGATATTACACTTGGCACTAAAGGATATGGAGAAAAGATGGATTATTGTGTTGGATGGTCAACCAGAATCGTAATGAATGACATAGCAGGGTTGAATGGCCTACTCTTGCAACTATTTTCTGCATATCTATGGTCACACTTGCCAATTACTTGCATTTACTTGTGGGATGTGGGCATTGCTGGCTGACCAGTATTTAGAATCTGTTCCAAGTTACTCTGGACAGGGTGGTGGTGAGCTGCCTTCTTGAACTGCTATCATCCACATGCTGAAAGTGGACCCATAATATACTTAGGGAGGGAATTCCAGGATTTTTAGATCACAACAGTGAAGGAAGGGTGATACATTTCTAAGTCAGGATTGTGAAAGGGGAACTTGCAAGTGATGGTGTTCCCATTATCAGCTGCCCTTGACCTTCAGATGGAAGTGGTTGTACATTTAGATGGTGCTATCTAAGACTAATTTATGCAGTGCATCCTCTAGCCAGTACACACTGCTGCTACTGAGCATCAGTGGTGAAGGTCATGGATGCTTGTGGATATGGTGCTAATCAAATGTGCTGCTTTGTCCTGGATGGTGTCAAGCTTCTTGAATGTTGTTGGAGCTGCATCCGTCTAGGAAAGTGGGGAATATTCCATCACACTCCACGACTTGTGCCTTGTAGATTAGGAATAGTCTTTGAAGAGTCGGGAGGTGAGTTACTCGCTGCAGTATTCCTGGCCTCTGACCTGCTTTCGTAGCTACTATATTTACGCAGTGAGTCCAATTGAGTTTCTGGTCATGGAGAGATGCATCTGCAACATGTAGATTGGTGAAGACAAGATCAAACAGCTTTTCCCCTCTTGTTTCCCTCACCACCTGATGCGTCTAACAGGTAATTCCCTGAGTAATTGGATAGCTCACTCACAAGAAGTTGTATCAAGCCATATTTGGTAATGGACACTGAAGTCCCCCACCTTGGCTATATTCTGTACTCTTTTCACCCTCAGTGCATTCTGCAGGTATTATGCTGTACATCTCTATGACTCTACAACTCTATGATGCATAAGCTGAGAAGGTTCAGAAGTTTATTTTGCCCATGTGTGATCTGATCACACAAGATAATCCAAAGAGATTCTACAAATACGTTAAGAGCAAAAGGGTAACTGGAGAGAGGGTAGGGCCTCTTAAAGATCAAGGAGGTCACCTTTGTGTTGAACCCCAGGAGATAAGAGAGTTTTTACAATGGAGAGAGAAATGGAATCTGGAGAATGCAGAGAAATAAACTATGATGTTTTAAGAACAGTTCACATTATAGACGAGGAAGTTTGCTATGTATTAGAGAATATAAAGGTGGATAAATCTCCAGGACCTGATCTAATGTATCCCAGAACATTGTGGGAAGTAAGGGAAGAAATTGCAAGGCCGCCTGCAGAAATATTTGCATCATCCACAACTACAGATGAGATGCCTGATGAGTGGAGGGTGGCTATGTTGTACTTTTGTTCAAGAAACGTTGTAAGGAAAAGCCTGGAAACTACATATATGTGAGTCTGACTTTGGTTGTAGGTCAATTGTTGGAGGTGATTATAAAACATAGGATTTATGGACATTTAGACAGGCAAAAAACTGATTAGATAGAGTCAGCATGGTTTTGCGCAAGGCAAATCATATCTCACAAACTTGATTGAGTTATTGAGGAAGTTACCAAAAAGGTGGATGTTGGCAGAGCAGTAGACGTTGATTATATGGATTTTAATAAAATCTTTGACAAGGTACCATGTGGTAGACTAATTAGTAAAGTTAGGTTACATGGGATTCAGGGTAAGCTTGCCATTTGGATACATAATTAGATTAATGGCAAGAGACAGAGAGTAATGGTGGAGGATTGCGTTTCGAACTGGAGGTCTATGACCAGCAGTGTTCTGCAGGGATTGATTCTGCCTCCTCTTTTGCTTGTCATTTATATAAATGGTTTGGATGAGAATATAGAAGGTATGTTTAGTAATTTTGCAGTTGACACCAAATTTGATGGCATAGTAGACAGTGAAGAAGGTTTTCTAAGATTACAAGGAATCTTGATCAAATGGGCTGAAAAATGGCAAATGAAATTCAATCTGGATAAATGTCAAGTATTGCACTTTGGTAAAAGAAACAAGGGTATGGCTTATAAAATTAACGGTAGGGCCTTAGGTTGTGTTGTAGAACAGAGGGACCTGGGGGTGCAGGTACATAATTCTTTGAAGTTTGTGTTACATATAGACAGGGTGGTTAAAAAGACATTTGGCACATTTGCCTTCATTGTTCAGTCCTTTGAATATCAGCATGGGGAAGTAATGTTGAGGTTGTACAGGACTGGTGATGCTTCTCTCCCAGATGAGTTGAACAACTTTTATGTATGGTTTGAGGCACAAAGTGACATGGCAGTGAGGAAGTACAGCTCCTCTCCCCAGTGACCAGGCGATGTGTCTTACCATGGCTGGTGTGAGGAAAACCTAATGCAGAGTCAACCCAGATAAGGCTGCTGGACCAGATAACATCTCTGTCAGAGTGCTCAGAGGTTGCTCTGATGTACAGGTGGATGTTTTTTATGGATATCTTCAACATAGGTGCTCTATAGTTTCAATGTGCTTCAATGCTGCTACCATCGTCCCCCATGCCAAAGAAGTCTTCAGCATCCTGTCTCAATGACTACCGCTCCATTGGGCTAACACCCATCATCATGAAGCGTTTCGAGCAGATCATGATGAGGCATTTTAAGACCCTGCTGCCGCCCACCCCTCACTGGACACCCTGCAGTTCATATATCATCCCAACCCCTCAACAGATGATGCCATTTCCACCACCCTCCATCTGGCCCTCACCCACCTGGGGAAAGAGATCACCTATATCAGATTACTGTTCATAGACCTAATTTCTTCATTTAACACTATCATTCCTCAGCACCTGGTTGGAAAGCTGAGTCTGCTGGGCCTAAATACCTCCCTTTGTAACTGGATCCTGGACTTCTTGACTGGGACACCTCAGTCAGTCTGAATTGGGAACAGCATCTCCAACACCTTCATACTGAGCACAGGTGCTCCCCCAGGGCTATGTGCTCAGTTTACTGCTGTTCACCTTGCTGACACATGACTGTGCAGTGATGCACAGGTGGAATCACATCACCAAATTCGCTGATGATACGACAGTAGTGAGTCTCATTAGCTGGAACAACATGTCAGCATACAGCAAGGAGGTACAGTGGCTAACGGGTTGGTGCAGAGCCAATAACCTGTCTCTGAATGTGGACAAGATGAAAGAGATGGTTGTTGACTTCAGGCGGGCATGGAACGACCACGCTCCACTGAACTTTGAGGGCTCCCCTGTGGACATCGTGAAAAGCACTAAATTTCTCAGCTTCCACCTGGCAAAGAATCTCACCTGGTTTCTCAACACCAGCTCCCTAGTCAAGAAAACCCAGCTGCTGCATCCCCATCTAGTTCAGGAATTGCACTGTCTTGGATCGTAAGACACTACAACAGATAGTGAGAACAGCTGAGAAGATCATTGGGTCACTCTTCCCTCCATTACAGACATTTCCTTCACACGCTGCTTCCAAAAGGCTAAGAGCATTGTGGAAGATCCCACACACCCCTCACTCAAACTCTTCTCCCTCCTGCCATCTGACAGAAGATAACGGAGCATGCGGTCTCTCATGGCCAGACTGAGAAACAGTTTCTTTCCCCAAGCCACTGGGCTCCTTAACACAGTATGATCGGACACTTTTCCATCTGAAATTCTTTGCACGACTTTGAATTGCTGCTAGAACAATGTCTATTAATTAGCGTTCTTCTATTACACTGTAATTTGCGTGTGTTGCACTTCTCACACACCTTATGCCACCCTTTACATGATGGTGTAGTTGGTGCTGTCCATGTAGCGGTCCTAGAGGAACGCTGTCTTGTCTTTAACTGTATCAGTTGTATATGGTAGAAATTACAAATAAAAGCTACTCTACTCTATATTGGTGAGACCTCTTTCCTGGAATACTGTGTCCAGTTCTGGTCGCCCAGTTATAGGAAGGATATTATTAAGCTGGAGAGAGTTCAGAAGAGATTTACCAGGATGCTGCTGTGTATAGGAAGTTTGAATTATAAAGAAAGGCTGGATAGGCTTGGACTTTTTTTATTGGAGCGTAGGAGGTTGAGAAGCGACCTGGTAAAAGTTTATAAAATAATGAGGGCTATAGATAAAGTTAATAATAGTTGTATTTTGCCTAGGATGGGGGATTTAAAAACCAGGGGCTCAGTTTTAACATGAGAGGACCAAGATTTAAAAAAGACATGAGAGGTAAATTTTGTTACACAGAGAGTGGCTTGTGTGTGGAATGAACTTTCTGAGGAAGTGGTGGATGCTGATACAATTACAAAGTTTAAAAGACATTTGAATAGACACATGAATAGGAAAGGTTTGGAGGGATATGGGTCAGGAGCAGGCAAGTGTGACTAGTTTAATTTGGGATTGTGTTCGGCATGCACTGTTTGGACCGAAGGATCTGTTTCTGTGCTCTATAACTCTATAAATGTATTTCACGAAGTCGGAGATCAGCATTGAAGCCTCATTCCCAACTATGTACCAATTGGTTACTATTTATGGTGTGTCTGTCTTGCTGGTGTGACAGGGCATGCCAGACAGCATTTCAATGGAGAGAACAGTTTTTCAGACTTTCTTTGTGGGCATGACATTGTCTGGTTGCTGTGTTCTGAGGGACGGTTATCCCAATTTTGCTACAAGCTCCCAAATATTGTTAAAGAGAATTTTGCAGGATTAAGAGTGCTTTGTTTTCCATTGTCATTTCTGGTTCTTAGGTTCATGATGGGTGGTCTGTCCAGCTTAAATCCTTTCTTTAGACTTTGTTACAGGTCAAGTGGTGAAGAAACAACGTATCAGACTCGAAACATGAACTGTGTTTCTCTCTCCACAGATGCTACCAGACCTATTGAGTTTCTCCACCTATTGAGTTTTTATTATGGCTTGCCAGCATTTTCAGTATCTTGATTTCATCCCGACAGCATTAGAATCTTGGAATAGAATCCCTATAGTGGGGAAGCAGGAATTTCAGCCCATCAAGTCCACTGAGCCTCCGAAGATCATCCCACCCAGATCCATCCCCCCTGCCTCATTCCGGTACCCTGCATTTCCCATGGCTAACACACGTAGCCCACATATCTTTGGACTAAGGGAGGAAACTGGAGAACCCAGAGGAAACATATAAAGATACGAGGAGAACATACAAACTCCACACAGACAGTCACCCAAAGCTGGAATCAAACCCAGGTCCTTGATACTGTAAGGCAGCACTGCTAACCATTGAGCCATTATATCATCCCACCATTAGCCTGGGGTGGAACTGGATCAATTGTCCAGGACATTGCCATGACGACACTTCCTCCTCAAAATGAAAAAGCCAATTATGAGGTTTTCTTGAGTAAAGGATTCCCTACTAATGTGACAGAAGCAATTAAAACAACATTTAATACATAAATCACAGGTCATAAGTTGAAAAAAGAGAATTTTTAGTACAGAAAGAAAGAATACAGGTCTCGCGGTCCTTATAATCCTTGTGTTTTACCCTCAGACTGCCATTGTTTAATTGGTAACTGATAATTTCAGCAGTAGTGAAGTAGCTATCTTTCAGTTCCTGGGGAATGCTTGAGGGAAGCAAGAGCAAGAGAGGACGAGAGCGAGAGAGAGTCATTTCTCTGAATTCTTGAAGGAAACTAGACAGAGTGAGAGACAGACCAATCCACATTCCTTCTGTTCTGTTGCTTTTGATTTTCCCATGCAGGTCAGCCTTTAATGTTCCAATGTCTGAAATTATCAGACAATTATGAATTAAAATAGAAGGTGCACATCTCTTGACACTGACATGGTTACTTGATTTTAATTTAATCAATTAAATGGTGATTCAAGTGCAGACAGTCTAAATTATTCCACACAGATTGACTTAGTTCAATGCATCGTTAGAGCATCATGACCGCCATTTTAGGTCAATACTTGGACTCCTGTTTAAAGCCATTGTAGACCATGGAAGGTCACAGATATAACAGTCAGATGCTTGAAGTTAAGATTTTACATGCCATGTTTACTACTAAGGTGGCACGGTGGCACAGTGGTTAGCACTGCTGCCACACAGTGCCAGAGACCTGGGTTCAATTCCCGCCTCAGGCGACTGTGTGGAGGTTGCACATTCTCCCTGTGTCTGCGTGGGTTTCCTCTGGGTGCTCCGGTTTCCTCCTACAGTCCAAAGATGTGCAGGTTAGGTGAATTGGCCATGCTAAATTGCCCGTAGTGTTAGGTGAAGGGGTAAATATAGGGGTCTGGGTGGGTTGCGCTTTGGCGGGTCGGTGTGGACTTGTTGGGCCGAAGGGCCTGTTTCCACGCTGTAAGTAATCTAATCTAATTATCGTAGACCTTGCCTATTTCAAAATGAGCCTAAGTGTCTATCCCTCTTCCCCATGTATTCATGAAGGTAGTGCTGTTGATGGCAGTAGTGATGCTTCTGTATTTGGCCTCATCAGAAGGTAAAGCAGCATAAATTCCTTCCCTACCACAGACTGGCAGCGGGAAGGTATAGCATTAGGTGAAGGCAGTACTGTACGGGCAGACGGCCCTCTAAACATGGGGAAGTAATGGCCTTGCTGGGCTGTTAATCTAGAGACCCAGGTAATGTCCTAGGAACCCAGGCTCAAATCTTGCCACTGCAGATGGTGGAATTTGAATTCAAAAAAATCTGAAATAAAAAGTCTAATGATAGCCATGAATGCATTGCCAAATCCATCTGGTTCATTAATGTCCTTTAGGGAAGGAATCTGCCATTCTTACCTGGCCTACATGTGACTCCAGGCCCACAGCAATGCGGTTGACTCTAAATTGCTCTCTGAGGCAATTAGGATAGGCGATAATTGCTGGCCTAGCCAGTGACACCCACATTCCTTGTAGAAATAAAAAAGATGGTGATCTCCTTACAAGCAGTGAAGTGCTGTCTGAGAGAAGTACTTTGCATGGAAGTCTGTCAACAGATATGGCTGGAACACTTCAGTGTAAGTGATCAAATTGGAAACAACATCTAGATGCAGGTTTCAGGCAACAGAAGAAAGGGGAATCGTAACAAGAAGAAATGACAACAGACATACAATTGATAATTATGAGAAGCAAAGAAAGTTTGGGATTTACCCATAAGCAAATGATTCCTAGAAATATTTAGAGTGTAGTCAATGCTTCAGTTGTGATTCAAAGTACCGTTGTGCTGTCAAAAATGGTACAATACAGTATTCAAAACTAAACATGACATGGAAGATTTAGAGAAAGAAAATGGATGTTAGAGATTAAAGAGAACCCATTGTATTGATCACAGGAGGTTTCAGTATATGGATGAATGTGCTGATGGTGGTAATGATTAAGCACGTCAATACTGTGTGCAATGGTGAAGCTAAAATGTTAACTAAACTCTCTGGGTAATGAGAATCATTTATTACTTTTGAGAAAGTTAAGGAATATGAGAGTTCCACCAATTCTTGACTTAAGGGATAATTAAAATTTTTGACCAGAGTCATCATTCTTTGTAAAATACCTGGAATTAATAATTTTATTAGCATAAATGTAGTGTCCAGTGAAGAATTATCATTATTAAGTGGGTCATCAAGAAAGAAATCACAGATTAAGCTGAATGTGGAAAAAACTATTGTGTCTGAAAACGAAGTAAATATGCAATTTACACAATCAGTTCACAATTATGTTCCTTTTGTGCCACATAATCTCGTCACTAAATAAAGAAATGTTATTGACATAAAGTAGTAGAAGTTTAAGAAACAAAATGTCAGTTGGATTAAAATTACATGGGCAATTTACCCATTTGTCTTTCCAGCATTTAAAATTTACTGTTAATGCTGCAGGAATAAATGATGGGAAGAACATTAGGGCGGCACGGTGGCACAGTGGTTAGCACTGCTGCCTCACAGCGCCAGAGACCTGGGTTCAATTCCCGCCTCAGGCGACTGACTGTGTGGAGTTTGCACGTTCTCTCCGTGTCTGCGTGGGTTTCCTCCGGGTGCTCCGGTTTCCTCCCACAGTCCAAAGATGTGCAGGTCAGGTGAATTGACCATGCTAAATTGCCCGTAGTGTTAGGTTAGGGGTATGGGTGGGTTGCGCTTCGGCGGGGCGGTGTGGACTTGTTGGGCCGAAGGGCCTGTTTCCACACTGTAAGTAATCTAATCTAATCTAATCTAATCTAATTAAGCTCATAAAAGAGGTCAGTGATAGATGTGAGATTTGTAGGAAATAAAGATACAGGAGGAAGAATAAACTTGTCAAATCTACAAAATGTGAAATGAAAATTTGATCAGTCAACAACAATACACAATAAAGACAAGAAAATAGTTGCAGATTAGGCAAAACAAAAGTGGATAGGGATCAGGCTCAGACCACCAGTAAAATTTCTCATTGGCAATAGGTAGTCTTTGTTAATGATTAATTTAGAGATGGGTGAATATGAACATAATATGGCAGCAGAAAACCCTGTTAACAATGGGGTGTGTGAAAGGAACCAAGCAGTAATAGACAGCATTATTCATAAAATGTTATCAGAGCAAACAAATTATAAATTATCATCTATGCTAACAAGGGCTATATGTGCTAAGAATTAGTTGCAGATGGTTGGAGAATATAGTCTAAATCAGTTAGTTGGTAGGATTCCACAAGTTTCATTAGTAATAAGTGTTCAGCCCCAGTTTTGAAAAGGGGCTACAATTAGCTCTACTTTTTCAGAGCATCTGGATGCACTGTACTGAGGCAGAAAGTCAAAGTCTCTAAAGGACTTTGGCAAACCTTAGATATAAGATAAGGCCATTGGAAACCAGTTTCAATCTGGAAGATACTGTTTATTCAAAGAGAGAGGTTAAAGAATGGAGAGGCCCAGGGAAGATTATTGATAAAGACAGAATTGTACAACATGGAAATCAGTCTATTCAGATACACTTTTCAAACTGCTTCCTATCAATTACAAATTTGCAGGTTCTGAAGGAGTTATAGAAAATAACGAGGAGCCAGGAACCTCTCAAACTCGAATGTCGCACAGTTCTGAGGATCAAACTGCTGTAATTGATCATTTGTCTGATGATGGACAGATCAGTTCTAATGGACAGAGAACAACTCCAAAAGTAGGAACTAAAGTCAAATATTTGCCAGAAGAGGCGTATCAGTGGAGAAAGGTAACCAATATGTGTTGAAAAGAAACGGCCACCAGAGAATATAAAAGCAGCATGAACATACAGGATAAGAAGCAGAAGGTTAGGCCCACAGATTAGAAAAATTACATACAAAGTTGAAAGGCAAGAAAATGCAAATGAAAAGGCAAACAAAGCCTCTGGAAGTGAATGTGCCTCTAAAGAGATTGCAAACAATTGAAGAAATTCTATTAATAGGAGTGCAAAGTTAAACAGAAGCAGTAAAAGTTCAAAGATGTAGTTTAACAAGGTCAAGAGATATATCCCAGACAACATGAACTACAAAGCTGGAGAGAGTTGGGTTTTACACAGAGATGTCAGACAGGGGCCAACCGCACCATTCACACAGGTGGATATACAGTGAAAAGGAATCTCCAGATGGAACTGTAAGGCTAGTGAGACAAGGTTTTGGAGAAAAACTCAAGGCACAAAGACAAAAAATAGATTCAGTGATCTTAGGGAAAGCAATTTTGAAAATTGTCTTACCTTTGCTAACCATACTTGCTGGGGAATATAGACAAATTGGACATCAAAGCTACATTTCTTCAGGAAGAACAGCTCAAGAGGGAAGTGTTTTCTCATTATCCAAAGGAAACACCAAATGAAGTGGGACACTGAAGTTAAAATCATGCATTTATGGTTTAAATTATGCCTCTAGAGTTTTGTACTTCTCACTAATGTGTGTCTTATTAAAATTGGCTGTGTTCAATTAAAAAAACAGATCCTGCCATATTTTGCTAACACAATAAGAGACAAATATACCATTTTTATGATGCAAGTGGATTTTTTTTGTGAGTAGTGAATTTGAAAACATTCTAATAACAGGACTTTAAGAATTCAACATTGAAATAAAACAAAAACTGGGAATGTTGGAGATCTGAAACAATCAAAAACAGAATTTGCTGGAGAATCTCAACAGGTCTGGCAGCATAGAGTCATAGAGATGTACAGCATGGAAACAGACCCTTCGGTCCAACCCGTCCATGCCGACCAGATATCCCAACCCAATCTAGTCCCACCTGCCAGTGCCTGGCCCATATCCCTCCAAACCCTTCCTATTCATATACCCATCCAAATGCCTCTTAAATGTTGCCATTGTACCAGCCTCCACCACATCCTCTGGCAGCTCATTCCATACACGTACTACCCTCTGCATGAAAAAGTTGCCCCTTAGGTCTCTTTTATATCTTTCCCCTCTCACCCTAAACCTCTAGTTCTGGACTCCCCGATCCCAGGGAAAAGACTTTGTCTATTTATCCTACCCATGCCCCTCATAATTTTGTAAACCTCTATAACGTCACCCCTCAGCCTCTGACGGTCCAGGGAAAACAGCCCCAGCCTGTTCAGCCTCTCCCTGTAGCTCAGATCCACCAACCCTGGCAACATCCTTGTAAATCTTTTCTGAACCCTTTCAAGTTTCACAACATCTTTCCAATAGGAAGGAGACCAGAATTACATGCAATATTCCAACAGTGGCCTGACCATTGTCCTGTACAGCCGCAACATGACCTCCTAACTCCTGTACTCAATACTCTGACCAATAAAGGAAGGCATACCAAACGCTTATCTTCCTGTGACTCCACTTTCAAGGAGCTATGAACCTGCACTCCAAGGTCTCTTTGTTCAGCAACACTCCCTAGGACCTTACCGTTAAGTGTATAAGTCCTGCTAAGATTTGTTTTTCCAAAATGCAGCACCTTGCATTTATCTGAATTAAACTCCATCTGCCACTTCTCAGCCCATTGGCCCATCTGGTCCAGATCCTGTTGTAATCTGAGGTAACCGTCTTTGCTGTCCACTACACCTCCAATTTTGATGTCATCTGCAAACTTACTAACTGTATCTCTTATGCTCGCATCCAAATCATTTATGCAAATGACAAAAAGTAAAGGGCCTAGCACCAATTCTTGTGGCACTGCACTGGTCACGGGCCTCCAGTCTGAAAAACAACCTTCCACCACCACCCTCTGTCTTCTACCTTTGAGCCAGTTCTGTATCCAAATGGGTGGTTCTCCCTGTATTCCATGAGATCCAACCTTGCTAATCAGTCTCCCATGGAGAACCTTGTCGAATGCCTTACTGAAGTCCATATAGATCACATTTACTGCTCTGCCCTCATCAATCTTCTTTGTTACGTCATCAAAAAATTCAATCAAGTTTGTGAGACATAATTTCCCAGGCACAAAGCCATGTTGACTATCCCGAATTAGTCCTTGCCTTTCCAAATACATGTACATCTGTCCCTCAGGATTCTCTCCAACAACTTGCCCACCACTGAGGTCAGGCTCACCGGTCTATAGTTCCCTGGCTTGTCCTTACTGACCTTCTTAAACATTGGCACCACGTTTGCCAACCTCCAGTCTTCCGACACCTCACCTGTGACTATCGATGATACAAATATCTCAGCAAGAGGCCCAGCAATCACTTCTCTAGCTTCCCACAGAGTTCTCGGGTACACCCGATCAGGTCCTGGGGATTTATCCACCTTTAACCGTTTCAAGACATCCGGCACTTCCTCCTCTGTAATCTGGACATTTTGCAAGAAAACATCACTTTTCGAGCCTTCAGCACTGAAGAAGGGTTATTTGACATGAAACATTATCTCTGCTTTCTCTCCACAGATGCTGCCAAACCCACTGAATTTCTTCAGCAATTTCTGTTTTGGTTTGATTTTACATTGGAAGTCAGACTTCTAGGGCTTTCAAGCAGAATGATCAAATGCCACATTTTATCAGCAAACGTATTTGAAAAATGCTAGCCCCAATAATATTATGTTCAAGAAGGGGAGTAGAGACAACCCTGGTAATTATAGACCAGTGAGCCTCACTTTGGCTGTGGGGAAAGTGTTGGAAAAGGTTATAAGAGATAAGATTTATAATCAACTAGAAAGGAATAAGTTGATTAGGGATAGTCAACATGGTTTTGTGAAGGATAGGTTGTGCCTCACAAACCTTGTTGAGTTCTTTGAGAAGGTGACAAACAGGTGGATGAGGGTCAAGCGGTTGATGTGATGTATTTGGATTTCAGTAAGGTGTTTGATAAGGCTCCCCATGGTAGGCAATTGCACAAAATACAGAGGCATAGGATTGAGGGTGATTTAGTGGCTTGGATCAGAAATTGGTTAGCTGAAATAAGACAGAGGGTGTTGGTTGATGGGAAATGTTCACCCTGGAGTTTAGTTACTACTGGTACACCACAAGGATATGTTTCAGGGTCACTGCTGTTTGTCATTTATATAACTTACCTTGATGAGGGCACAGAAGGATGGGTTAGTAAATTTGTGGATGACACTAAGGTTGGTGGAGTTGTGGATAGTGCAGAAGAATGTTGCAGGTTACTGAGAGACAGATAAGTTTCAGAGCTGTGCTGAGGTGTGGCAAATAGAGTTTAATGCAGAAAAGTTTGAGGTGATTCACTTTGGAAGGAGCAACAGGAATGCAGAATACTGGGCTGATGGTAGGATTCTTGGTAGTGTAGGTGAGCAGAGAGATCTCAGCGTCCATGTCAATTGATCTCTGAAAGTTACCACTCAGGTTGATAGTGTTGTTAAGAAGGCAATCAGTGTGTTAGCTTTTACTGGTAGAGGGATTGAGTTTCGGAGCCATGATGCCATGTTGCAGCTGTACAAAACTCTGGTACGCCGCACTTAGAATATTGCATACTGGTCTTTGCATTATAAGAAGGATGCGGAAGCTTTGGAAAGGGCTCAGAGGAGATATACCAGGATGTTGCCTGGTATAAAGGGAAGGTCTTATGAGGAAAAGCTGAGGGACTTGAGGATGTTTTTGTTCGAGTAAAGAAGTTTGAGAGGTGACTTAATTGAGACATATAAGAAAATCAGAGGGTTAGATAGCTTGGACATTGAGAGCCTTTTACCTCGGATAGTAATGGCTAGCATGAGTGGATATAGCTTTAAGTTGAGGGGTGATAGATATAGGACAGATGTCAGAGGTAGATTCTTTACTTAGAGAGTAGTGGGGCGGTGGAATACCCTGCCTACAACAATAGTAGACTCGCCAACTTTAAGGGCATTTAAGTGGATAAACATATGGATGAAAATGGAATAGTGTAGGTTAGATGGGCTTCAGATTGGTTCCGCAGATCGGCACAACATTGAGGGCTGAAGGGTTTGTGCTGCGCTGTAATGTTCTATATTCTATGACCTATATTAGGCATAGCAAGGCTTCACAAAAAGATGCAATGGCTTCCAAAACTGAAACAGGAATTGGATTCTCTAAAAGGAAGGCTGAATTGACTGACTCCACAAAAACATTCCAGTAGCCAGTTTTGGTATTTTAGATTAGAGTACAATTATGAAAAATTTCATGGTGAAAGATACTACTTGATTGAAGAAAACATTAAAAAAAAAATTAAATGGAGCATTGTGTTTTGAAGTTTTCAGTATTGGGTGATGACAAGAATATGAGTTTTTTTTTGTAATACTTCTTACTCTGATATCTGTGATGGGTTCTCAAGTGCAGGAGTGTTCATACTTTTTTTTGTCAGACAGGGGGTTAATTGTTGCCCTTTAGGTTTGGAAGCTAAAACAGTAGTAGAAGCACAGTACTGTTCACCGTTGATGAGGCAGTTGCTCTTAGCAAAAATATCGGAAGAAATCCTATAAAGGGATTCAGCAGCAATACCCAATGAGTGCTGCATTGATGTGAGTCACTAAGGGATAATGTGCATTCAATGAAATGTGTGAATGAAAAATGATTGAGAATTGATATTACTGTTTTAGAACAGATGCTGGAAAATGGAGTAATCTCCAAATGCAATAGCTGGGTAGCAGCGGTCAGTTATCTGATTATTTAATGCGGAAAGGAGCAAACTGTTGGGCAAAGTCAAGAAAGAGTGCTGGAACTTGAATGTGCAAAGAGAGATAAAGGAATATAATATATTGTCATTTTATTTTTTATCATATGTAGATTTATTTAGAAAGAAGGAGGAAACTTTTATCACTTAATAATGTCTGAAGGACGTTCTGATACACAATGCAATGAGGAAACAAGTAATGGATGTGTTAATTGGGTGAGAATTGGCAATATAAATTTGGGGAGCTAGTAATCAGTGAGTTGTAAACGTTATGGTACATGGTGAACTGAAATGAAGCTCTCACTAAAAGTCACAGACCCGGACCCTTCTCTTCTCCTATCTAACAGGATATGTATTGCCAGTGACTGTCTGGGTATTATCACTGAAGGGGCACCATCTCCAGATCATTTTCACTGAGCAAATTGTACACTGCCTTCTTGTGCAAGGAAAGAAAGAGAACTGTTTTGTAATAGGTTCTGCAAAGAAGAGGGAAAGACACCACTAGTGATGGATCACCAAGAGACATAGGTGTTAGAAGTCAAAAGGCTCGGAGTCAGTGTGAAGCTTGGTCTGTTCAAATGAGGACTTATTGTATCTGCAGGTATAAACTGTGAGACTTAAAGCATCCTGTAATAGAGAAGGCTGGACAAATCACACTGGGGTACCTGAAAATGTCAAACCATTTCCAATCTTGACCTCCTAAGTCCCAGGATTCTTTGGTGCACTGCATCCAGGTTAGTAGCACATTTTAGTCGCTGATACGCTTGGCCAGATCTCTTTGTACTTTGGTTTCTAAAGCCTCAAATATCTATGTTCAGGTGAACATATAACCCAGTCTATGGTTCCTTTTAAAAATATTGTTTCTTTGACTGAATGGTCATCCTGCATGTCTTCCCTATTAACTTGGAGCCTGGAGGCAGAATGATAATTAATTTGTTTTTGGGAAAAGCAAGCGCGCAAATCCACGAGTAGGATTGTCGACCACCAAAAGGCTCTGTTGTTCCAGCAGGGCGTAAGGTGAGAAGATCCTGCCCAGTGTTGTTTGCTTCACTTTGACAAAACTGTTCATAATTTGAACACCTCTGTCATAATCCTGGAACTTCCTCCCTTCATGGCATTGTGGGTCTACCTTTGGCAGATAGACAGCAGCAGTTCAAAGAGGCATTGAGCCACCTCTTTCTCAAGGGTAGCTGAGGACAGTAAATGCTGACCCAACCCACAAAGCTGACATCCCAGGAGTGAATGAAAGAAAAAAAAGTCTTCTCTTTTCATAGAAGCATAGAAAATAGGTGCAGAAGGAGGCCATTCAATCTATCAAGTCCACTCTTATCTTTCAATATGATCATGACTAATTATCTATCTCAGTGCAGTCTCCTCATACCCCTTCAAGTCCCTGTTTCTGTTACCATTTGAAATAAAGTTTTATGCTAACCAAGGATAAAACGGACCAAATGTTGGTGGTTTTTGATAACTGTTTTGTACAGTTTGTGCTGCAAAAGCATCATGTGTAATTCTTGTCTGGGTTTCATCATTTTCCAGTCATAGTAAGTAAGATGAAAAGGTGAATGTGACTAAAGCTGGGAGAGAATCGTGGGAAATGTATTGAGGTCAGACTTGTTCGCTGGATCATCAAGAAATGTAACCTCAATGTTCCTGTTCTGATGTGGCAAAGTTGGGTATTTTCAAAGGGTTTACACATGTTTCAGAATGGTTTAGAAAGGGTACTTACATTCAGTAAGCAAATATCATTAAATCCAAATTTCTTTAAAACTTGTAAAGGAAGATACTTCTCCAGAATGTTATTTAACACAGAACAATTAATCCTTGATTTTCATGGTGGAATGCCTTCTAAATTGGTAATTTATTCACCTAAATGATTTTAAGCCATCAAGAACATGCCTGAAAAATGCTTTGTGATCTTAAAAATGCAATTGAGATTCTATAACAGTTGTAGGACATAAAATGTGAAATTTAACTTGTACTGCTTCAGCTCCTTCTATGTTGTATCAGTTCTTGAACACCCTATTCAATAGTCCTAAGCAAGACTGTTAAGAATTCCTTACAAAAGGCCTGAAAAGAAAATTGTCTAGAAATCCAATTGCAGCCAGAATTGGATGTACAAGGAGCTGAACATGCAATGATATTGTAAGTGTATTGCGTCAGTCAACATACAATATTCATGTTGCTTTTTCATTTTAATGATAATGTCGAGCTACCAGCTCGAAGCTCGTAATGTTCATTGGTTGTACACTTTTCTGGGACTTACAACATTTATTGCCCCTTACCAGGGAAGTGGACTCTGGCTGCAAACACATGGTAGACACTTGAAAGCATAGATTTAGCTCTAGCAAGCAATGAGAGTGCACCAAAGTTCTTAGATGTTATCTGAGAGGCTTTGGTGCAGGGACTGGACAGGAAGATTGGGATCTTCCTAACTACATGAGGCAGGAGCCCTTTCCAGAATCAATTGCATCAACAATGGGAAGAAGTCAGACTATATTAATATCAACAGTTGAACACTCAGGACATGGTTGGCAATGTTGGAAATGATTTAATAGCATCATTACAATTGTCAAGGTGTCTCTCTATTCACATCTCCACAAGTGACAGCTTCAGTAATTAGTAGGCTTATACTGCTGTTCTGGGAGCCAATGTAGAGAGGTCTTTTAAGACATTAGAGGAGCCCTACTCCTGTCTAGAGCTTTATGAACTTCTAAGGTATAGTCCCATCTACGATTTCTCACAAGATGATGGCCCCACTGCCAGCATGGTACATAGTCTACTGACCCAGATGGTTCCGGACATGTTAGGTACATCAAACTACAACCAAACTCTTAATCTTCAAGAGCTGTTTTAATTCATCTTCCAGGAATATTTGACATGTCCTGAATGGAAGCTCAAAAGTTGCATTTTTCTAAACGTTAGTTCATTTTTGATTATAGAAATTCAACTTACGGGGGATAATGTTTCAATGTTGCTTCTTCTGAAATAGAATGCTTTCAGAAACTCACTACAGCTTTTACATTGTGGGAGTGGGAAACCTGATTGTCTTGAGGTTGTTTCATTTAAAGTTGCATTTTTCAGAAATGCAACTATAGTGTTTAGTGTGTAGTTTCTAAGTTCAAAGAATAATTCATGTGGCTGCCCTGTCTTGCCCTGAGTCCATTAATAATGATATGTAAATATGATTTCTGTCTTAGAGTCATAGAAATGTACAACATGGAAAAAGACCCTTTGGTCCAATTTGTCTATGCTGACCAGATATCCCTCTGAAGCCTTCATACTCATATACCCATCCAGATGCCTTTTAAATGTTGTTAGTGTACCAGCCTCCACCACTTCCTCTGCACCACACTTTGCGTGAAAAAGTTGCCCCTTAGGCCTCTTTTAGATCGTTCCCCTGTCACCCTAAACTATGCCCTCTAGTTCTGGATTCCCCCAACCCAGGGAAGAGACTTTGTCTATTTAACCTATCCATGCCCTTCATGATTTCATAAATCTCTGTAAGGTCGCCCCTCAGCCTCTGACACTCCAGGTAAAACAGCCCCAGCTTATTCAACCTCTCCCTATAGCTCAAACCCTCTGGCAGCATCCTTGTAAATCTTTTCTGAACCCTTCCAAGTTTCCCAACATCTTTCCATGGATGGAGACCAGAACTGCACACAATATTCCAAAAGTGGCTTAACCAATGTGCTGTAGGCAAGTCTAATTCTAGAGCAAATTATACAATGAACAGAAGAGCCTTGGGAAAAGTTGATGAGCAGAGAAATCTGGGAGTGCAGGTCCATTGTACCCTGAAGGTTGCTGCACAGGTGGATAGAGTGGTCAAGAAGGCATATGGTATGCTTGCCTTCATTGGACGGGGTATTGAGTAGAAGAGCTGGCAGGTCATGTTAAGATTATACAAGACATTGGTTCAGCAGCACTTAGAATGCTGTGTACAGTTCTGGTCACCACATTACCAAAAGGATGTGGACACTTTCCAGAGGGTTCAGAGAAGATTTACGAGGATGTTAACTGATATGGAAGGTGCTAGCTATGAAGGGAGGTTGAGTAGGTTGGGTTTGTTTTCATTAGAAAAAAAGGAGATTGAGGGCAGACCTGATTGAGGTTTACAAATTCATGAAGGATATGGACAGGGTAGATAGAGATAAGCTATCTTTCCCAGGATGAAGGATTCAATAACGAGAGGTCACGCTTTCAAGGTGAGAGGTGAAAAGTTTAAGGGGGATACACACGGCAAGTACTTTACGCAGAGGGTGATGGGTGTCTGGAAAGCATTGCCAGCAAAGGTGGTAGAGGCAGGCACGGTAGATTCATTTAAGATGCGTCTGGACAGGTGCATGAGTAGGTGGGGAACAGAGGGATAAAGATGCTTAGGAATTGGGCGACAGGTTTAGACAGTAGATTTGGATCGGCTCAGGCTTGGAGGGCCGAAGGGCCTGTTCCTGGGCTGTAAATTTTCTTTGTTCTTTGTTCTTCTTTGTTCTCTACAGCCACAACATTATCTCCAATGGAGACTCAAACAAACAAGTTTAAACAGAGGTGCTAATGCATTATGCAATATTGAAAACAGCTGGATTTGAAACTCCTTGTGTATACCTTTTGAATTAAAGGAATGATCTCCAAATTAAAACTGGAGAATAGTGCTCTATATATTTCTATTATAAAGTTCTTATGTCATCCTACCCTTTCTCTAGGTTCCTCTTCAATCAAAACACCTCTCCCAAAACATTGGGAATGATATAAACAAAAGAAAATAAGAACTAGGAGCAGGAACAGGCCATCTGGCCCTTTGAGCCTGCTCAACCATTCATTAACGTCATGGCTGATCTTTTTTGTGGCCTCAGCTCCACTTACCCGCCCTCCCACCATAACCCTTGCTTCCTTCATTGTTCAAAAAAAATCTATCTTAGCTTTATAAACATTTACTGAATTAGCGTCAACTACTTCACTGGGCAGGGAATTCCACAGATTCACAACCCTCTGGGTGAAGAAGTATTTTCTCATTTCGGTCCTAAAACTGCTCCCCCTAATTTTGAGGCTATTCCTTCTTGTCCTAGTTTCACCTGCATGTGGAAACATCCTCTCTATGTCTATCTTATCTATTCCCTTCATAATTGTATAAGTTTCTATAAGATTCCCTCTCATTCTTCTAAATTCCAATGATTATAATCCCAGTGTATTCAATTTTTCCTCATAAGCCAACCCCCTCACTCCAGAATTAATGTACTGATCTGCCTCTAGTGCCAGTACATCCTTTCTCATGTAAGGAGACCAAAACTGCATGCAGTACTCTCGGTGTGGCTTCACCAGCATCCTTTACTGCCTTAACATAACCTCCCTGCTTTTAAACTCAATCCCTTTAGCAATGAAGGGCAAGATTCCATTTGCCTTCCTGATTACTTGCAGACCGACCTTCTGTGACTCGTGCACATGGACACCCAGGTACCTCTGCATAAAAGCATGCTGCAACCTTTTACCATTCAAGTAATATTCATTTTTACCATTACTCCCACCAAAATGGATGACTTCACATTATGCGGCAAGAATATGATAACCTGTTATAAATTCCACAGGGGGTTAATATTAGTCATATTGTCATATACTGTAGTGTGTGGCATAATTTCAGGAGTCCAATGCATGAGTTTACAGAGATATGAATTAGGAACAAAAGTTAACCATTTGTCCCCTTGCGACCACCCTACCATTTGAGAAGATCCTTGCTGATTTGATTGTGGGCTTGACTCTAATTTCCTGTCCATCCCTTTATTTCCTGCAAGTCAATTTTCAGTGAAGAGTCTAACTAACTTAACCTTAAAAGTATTGAATTCCTTTGCCTCTATTGTTCTTCGGGGAAGAGAAGTCCATTAACAAACAACCTCTGACAGAAAATATTCTCCTCACCTGTAATGCAAATGAGACCCCTTATTTATTGACTGTATCCCTACTAGCTGTCTCTCCCACAATGGGAAACATCCTTCCAGTATCCACTCTGCCAAGTCCTTCATGATCTACTGTTCTTCAATAAGATCTCCACTCATTTTTTCTAAACTCCAATAGATACAGGTTCAACCTGTCCAATCTTTCTTCACAAGACAAATCCTTCAAACAAGGAATCAATTGCATGAAAATTCTCTGCACTGCTTCCAGTTCTGTTATATTATTTCTTAAATAAGGAGACCCAAATTGTTCACAGTGCATCGGATATGGTCTCACCAATGTCCTGTCAATGTTTTAAACAACTTGCTCAGATGAGTTATGGCACATCCCTGGAGTTCATGAACCCAGGCCTTCTGACCCAGACATAGGGACACTATCACTATGCCAAAAGAACCCCAACCAATGCCATGTGTAGATATCACAAGTTGTGTTCGGTTCTTATATTACACAATATACATAGTTAAAAATCACATAACACCAGGTTATATTTCGACGTACTAGTTTTCAGAACTCTGCTCCTTCACCAGGTAGCTGTGAAGCAGGATCATAAGACACAGAATGTATAGCAAAAGACCACAGTGTCATGCAACTGATACGAGATATTGAACAAAACTAGATTGTTGTTAAGTCTTTCATCTTTTGGAATGTTATCTTGAGAATGTGACTTAAAAGAACTTCTGGGATTTAAATATTAATAATTGGCCAGCACGGTGGCTCAGTGGTTAGCTCTGTTGCCTCACAGCACCAGCATCCCAGGTTTGATTCCAGCCTCAGCGACTGTCTGTGTGGGGTTTGCACATTCTCCCTGTGTCTGCATGGGTTTCCTCCGGGTGCTCCGGTTTCCTCCCACAATCCAAAGATGTGCAGGTCAGGTAAATTGGGCATGCTAAATTGCCCATAGTGTTGGGTGCGTTAGTCATATGGGAATGGGTGGGTTACTATTCTGAGGTTCGGTGTGGACTTGTTGGGCCAACGGGCCTTGTTCCACACTGTAGGGAATGTAATCTAATCTAAAATCTTTGAACCAAAACCTATAACCCATTCTAAAAGATGAAAGACTTAACAGCAATCTAAGTTTGTTCAATATGTCGTATCAGTAGCGTGACACTGTAATCTTTTGCTTAAAATTCTGTGTCTTATGATGCTTCTCCACAGCTACGTGATGAAGGAGCGGTGCTCCGAAAGCTAGTGCTTCCAAATAAACCTGTTGGACTATAACCTGGTATTGTGTGATTTTTAACTTTGTCCACCCCAGTCCAACATTGGCACCTCCACAATATACATAACTAGTGGATGACGTCATCCTTTCAAAAGCTAAACTGCCCGCTTCTGCTTCCATTATATCACCCACTGTGGCCCATTCTTCACCATATCTAATGCTGATTCCATCAGCAGAAGAGCCATGGTGAGGGTGGGTTAGGTGTAAGGCTTGACATGTGTTCATAAGGGGTCATGGCTGGTTGTTGGGGAGCACCCCTAGCATAGGGGGCATGAGGTGATTGCGATGATGGTGAGTTAGGCAAGGTGTGAGGAGGACTTATTGAAGTTACATTTCTGACATAACAATGGATCTGAACGCCCAAATACTATGTTTGTTTTGTTAACTGATAATTTCGAACTGTATTTTTTAAAAGAAGATTGCTACAGACAAAAAACAAATTGAAGGTATGTATTCAATGTCTCTTTCGCAAAGTCCTGTGTGGGACTCATTGAATGGTGCACCTGTAGAGTGTCAAGAAAACTTCATAGAGATAATGACACAACATGAAGAGTTATTAAGGGGAGTTGACTATTGCCTCCCACTCAACTGAAAGTCCTCTTCTACAGGCATATATGTGCTTTGCTCTTCCAGAAGCATAAAAATTGTGTTAAAAAAAAATTGAAATCTTGGTCTGTGCATTACTAAGTGGAGGTCTGCAATTGGAAGGAAGTTTGTGAGTGAATGAAAGTTTACGTATATTAGCCTGGATTAAGCACTCGTACGCTGTGAAGGTCACAGGTGAAGAATAACCTGCTATTCATTGCAGGTAAAAGAACTGGCTTGCTCTGATTGTTGCCAGCTAACTACCATCAAAAGGAAATAAGCTGGAAGGATTTCAGTCAAATTGTAAAAGCCAAGGATCATGAACGTGACTGTTCAATGGACTCATGAACTACAAATATAGCCAATCCATATATTTTTAACTTTTATCTATTTTTGAATTCACTTATTCCTAATGTGGGAATGTGAGTTGCTTTTTATTATTTATATATTTAGTAACTAATAAGCCCACTCTGTTATTCTGTCAACATATGGTTAACTTGGTTCCTTTTGCAATAAATTCATTTGGTCTGTCAGAAAGGTGTCCACACAGGCCTTTGTAAATTAATCTTGTGTAACCAACCGAGGGCATGGGTGATTAAAGGCAGCCCAGTTCCCTCCTCCGCCCACATCCAGGAGCATCCCGTCTGGAACCATAATAATTTGATGAACCTGTGTTCAGGACCCAATCATAACTTCCACCATTCAGACTTTAAATCATTAAACCGCTGAGGAACTGTGAACAATGAGTCATAGATTCATACAGCATGGAAGCAGACCCTTCAGTCCAACCAGTCCATGCCAACCATAATCTCAAACTAAACTAGTGCCACCTGCCTGGCCTGGCCCATATCCCTCCAAATATTTCTTGTTCATGTAATTATCCAAATGTCTTTTAAACGTTGTAAATCTACCTGCTTCTATCACTTCCCCTGGAAGTTCATTCCACACCCAAATCACTCTGTGTGTAAATAAGTTGTCCCTCATGTCTTTTTTAAGCCTTTCTCCTCACCTTAAAAATATGCCCACTAGCTTTGAAATCCCCTACCATAGGGAAAAGACACCAACTGTACACCTTATCTAAACCCCTTGTGATTTTATAAACCTCTATAAGGTCACCTCCCAACCTCCTATGCTCCAGTGAAGAGTTTCAGCCCTTCCAACATCTCCTCATAACTCAAACCCTCTATTCCCAGCAAACATCCTGGGAAATCGTTTCTGAACCCGCCCCAGCTTAATACTTTCCTTCCTCAAAAATAGAGTCCTTTTAAAAAACTGGCCTGACTCCTTGAAAATTGCAGAGGTCAGTGCAGATTTGTGACCAGACCACCTTATACAGTGAAATGGCCCTGCTGAAAATCAGAAACCTCAGAATTGGGTTAGTGTTCACTAAATCAAGACCTCGCCATTATTTCTTAAAGGGCTTCCAAATCATCTCAACTCAGTAACCATTGAGGCCTCTTCATGTGTGAAAATCTGGGAATGTCCATGAAATGTGTAGGGAATTTTGCTGTGTTTACAATTGCTGGGAACATCAGTTTCAGCCTGATCTTGGTGTGAGTGCAACCACAACATAGAAGTGACCATTTTTCAGTGTGTCACTAACTGGCATCTGTCAAGTATACTTTGCACTCTGGATGTATAGTTAAAATGCATCTAGAGTGTGGTTTTAACCACCATTCTAAAAATAGAGTGGGCTGTAGAGAACACATTCAAAAGCAGCTAATGACTGTCTTGTAGTCCTGTGTGAGAGTGGCTATCTTGAAAGCAAATATAGAAGCTGAAGTATTCCTAGTTTTCAAACATGTTTCCTTGGAAGTTGAATATATTTGTCTGACGTTGAAGGTTCTGCTCAGCCTGAGAATGTTCATTTATTTCTTTGCTGAATTGTATTTTAATTCAACTGATTACCATAAAGCACAATGATAAGAAAAAAATAACTTTCTCACCCTGCACCATATCTGATTTCCAGTAGCAATTGAATGCACCAGCAACTAATGCTTCTAGAAGTCTGAGTAATAAGCTGTTTCTCTCCCCTCACAATGTCACTTTCTGTATGTTTCACATTTTAATTAACAGTGCATCACGAATATAGTTTGTAGTGTTAATTCCAGCAATGTAATTTGATGAGGAAATTTGTCCAAATAGGTTAATATGAGAAGAAATTATAATCTGCAAAATTTCTGGAGGTATGCAATGTTTGAGTGTTTAGTTAATGTGGGTGGTTTTTTGTTGCGTTATGAGTTTTTCAGTATAGAATATGTGTTGCTTATGAGACTGTTAGTGATTCACTATTTCATGTTTTATGTCAATAGTACTTGAGGATTGAACTACAAATAGTTGCAACACCTGAACACAAATTTCATCTTCATTTCAACCTAGAAGAGAGAAACATCAGACCTTGGATGGGCAATTTTAACCAAACTGGCCTAACAGAAAGCTCATGGGATTGGCTACAGCACTGGTTTTACTTTCCATGTGATTTTCAGTCTGTGGATGATAATATTAGGCTGGGTATGATACTGTAATTCCACCTTTACTATTGGTTTCTATCCAGCCAAAGTTGGCTATAATCATCGCAAAGTTATCAGATTTACCAGCAACTGTAAAGAAAACTTCTGGTTGTGAACAATTTGTCAGGACTTAAAAGTAGCAATTTGAGGTATTTGTTTATTTTTAATCACATATTTCCAAGGTATTTCCTTCATTTTTCTTTTCATGCACCTACCCACTTTTTAAAAATAAATTGCTGGATCTTAGTTGCTGGCAGAAATAATTCCTCCTTTTGCATAAACACAGATTTCAAGAAATCATAGAAACACAGAATGATAGGACAGAGAAACGGAATCATTAATGTTTTTTCACTATCATTCGGTCAAAGTCCTGGCTATTCCTCCACACAAAAAAAATGAATGGACCTATTGTTCCTTAATTCCAACCAAATATATTCTGTTTCCAGAAATCACATGGAAAAACTCAGCAGGGATCTGGCAGTATCTGTGGAGATACAACAGAGTCAACACTTCAGAAATGTTCCAAAATGCTTTCTTTTCACAGATGCTGCCAGGCCTGCTGAGTTTTGCCAGCAATATCGGATTTTGTTTCTGATTTACGGCACTCAGAGTTCTTTGGGTTTAAATACTATTTGCAACTGTCCAGCAGCATCATCCATTCCCTATGCTACAATAATATTTTTGATTAATCCTGTCATCCTGCCTCGGTTTTTTTTCCCCTACCTTTCCTGAGTGCCTGGCAGCCAGCAATATTCATGTCCTAATCCTCCTTTTGTTGAGCAATTTGCTGTTTCTGCTAAATAATAATTCCATGTGGCAAATGGTGCCACAGTTTACCAACTTTATTCACCATGCCCCATGTATTTGAATGTGTGCACTCCAAACGCAGTTTCGACTGCTCCACATTTACTCTTGCTTGATATCTCATATTGCTGTGGTTTTCTTTATTCTTGTGCCTCTTGTTTCTCCCAATTTTCCGTGTACTTAATTTCTCCTCTCTAATTGTTTCTTGCTGATGTCCATCCCCTGTCAAATTGGCTTCTAGCACTGACTGAGAGAGTCCTTGACCTGCAAACAAGGGTGTCCATTGGCTGATTCTTTAACTCTGAGCTTCACATATACAAGCACTTAAACCAGGCTAGCATACTTGAATTCATCTTTATCTACTGGCACACAGACCATAGTTATATTGGCTTTTAACCCTTGTTCTTTTGTATTCTTCCTTGAAGTATTATGGCATGTTGTCAACCAGTCCTAGGGTTGGCTAGGCTGTGCATAATTGATAATATTATTTTCACAAATTCAACAGTGTGCTTGCTGAAGCAATAGATCTGCAAACTACAGGCTTGGATCTTCCAAAGCTAATTAAAATAAACCAGAGAGAATAAAATCACCTCCAATATTTCACCCCAAAAGCTATCACTAATAAAGTACATCAAGAACAAATAAAAAAAAAGCTATCCACATATTAGAGTGTGTGAGAAACCAGAAAGTTGTTAAAACTTTCTAGAAACTGTATTGAAACAGTTGCCAGACATGGAAAGATACTCACTGACAAATACTCATATCAATCCTCAAATATTCTGAGAATTCGCCCACTCTAAATTGACACCCAAACATTTAAGTATGAAAACCTGAAAACTACTTCTAGCTCTTCCTATAAACCTATCCAGATCTCAGAAGTAGGACAAATGATTTTTCTTATTATACGTCCTCACTCGGAAACTGTTATTTTCTTTTTGTGCGAAGTCAGGAATCAGATAAGCAGCATACCGTTTGTATACAAATTCACAGAAATGCTTGTAGATGATACATCATGACAAATCATTTTACCTGAACAGTCTATATAGACAAAATAATACTACTGAAATTAACCTGAAGTGAATAAATGTATTTATTTTTGTTATCTGAGGGGTGACTTTATAGAGGTTTACAAAATTATGAGGGGCATGGATAGGGTAAATAGGCAAAGTCTTTTCCCTGGGGTCGGGGAGTCCAGAATTAGAGGGTATAGGTTTAGAGTGAGAGGAGAAAGATATAAAAGAGACCTAAGGGTCAACTTTTTCACGCAGATGGTGGTACGGGTATGGAATGAGCTGCCACGGGAAGTGGTGGAGGCTGGTACAATTGCAACATTTAAGAGGCATTTGGATGGGTATATGAATAGGAACGTTTTGGAGGGATATGGGCCGGGCGCTGGCAGGTGGGACTAGATTGGGTTGGAATATATGGTCAGCATGGACGGGTTGGACCGAAGAGGCAACTGTACATCTCTATGACTCATGACTCTAAGTATGTTATTTTAAGAGAGGTTGCGTTTCAGACTGGATGCACGTGACCAGCGGTGTGACACAAGTATCGGTGCTGGGTCCACTGCTTTTCACCATTTATATATACGATTTGGATGTGAACACAGGAGATATTGTTAGTAAGTTTGCAGATGACACCAAAATTGGAAGTGTAGTGGAGAGTGAAGAAAGTGACCACAGAGTAAAACAGGATCTTGATCAGATGGGCCAATGGGCTGAGGAGTGACAGATGGAGTTTAATTTAGTTGAATGTGATGTGCTGCATTTTGGAAAGGCAAATCAGAGCAGGCCTTAAACACTTAATGGTAAGGTCCTGGGGATTGTTGCTGAACAAAGAAACCTTGGAGTGCAGATTCCTTGAAAGCAGAGTCGCAAGTAGATAGGATGTGAAGGCAGCATTTGGTATGCTTTCCATTATTGAGCAGAGCATTGAGTTTAGGAGGTGGGAGGTCATATTGCAGCTTTAGTTAGGCCACTTACAGGACATTAGTTAGGCCACTTTTGGAATATTGTGTGCAATGCTCGTCTCCCTCCTATTGGAAGGATGCAGTGAAATTTGAAAGGATTCAGAAAAGATTTACAAGGATGTTGCCAAGGTTGGAGGATTTGACGTAAAGGGAGAGCTTGAATAAGCTGGGGCTATTTTCCCTGGAGTGTCAAAGGTTGAGGGGTGAGCTCATAGAGGTTTATAAAATGATGAGGGGCATGGATAGGATAAATAGACAAAGTCTTTTCCCGGGGGTGGGGGAGTACAGCATTAGAGGGCATAGATTTAGGGTGTGAGGGAAAAGATATGAAAGGGACCTAAGGGGCAACTTTTTCACACAGAGCATAGTGCATGTATGGAATGAGTTGGTGGAGGCTGGTATAATTGCAGCCTTTAAAGGGCATCTGGATGGGTATATGAATAAGAAGAGTTTAGAGGGATATGAGGAGAAAGTGAGGACTGCAGATGCTGGAGATCAGAGCTGAAAATGTGTTGCTGGAAAAGCGCAGCAGGTCAGGCAGCACCCAAGGAACAGGAGAATCGACGTTTCGGGATGCTGCCTGACCTGCTGCGCTTTTCCAGCAACACATTTTCAGCTTAGAGGGATATGAGCCAAGTGCTGGCAAATGGGACTAGATTGGGTTAGGATATCTAGTCAGGTTGGATGAGTTGGACCATAGGGTCTGTTTCCATACTGTGGATATCCTTAACTCAATGACTCTATCACAAATTAATGGCTGAGGAGCAAGCTAATTTTGTCCATCTTCTCTTTTCCATGTAGACTGATACTCAAAAGCCCCTCTGCAACATTCCATTTGTTCTTAAATGAATCCAACTTCTATGTACTCAATCTATTTGGGCAAATTGCAAGAAGAACAAGAGAGTATTTTTCATTTTGAAAAGTTCAGTACATTTTCCCTTTGCAAAGGGTCTACAATTGATTTTTTTTCTGGTGAGATGGAAGATTCATTGCCCCATCCATAACGAAGTGTCAATTTAGCACAATCTGCAATTCTATCAAATTAAAAGCTCTCTCCTCAGTTGGTCAAAAGAAGGTTCATTCACAGACGATCTCCTTCCTTTTGGATACCTCTCTCCTGGAGCAAAATGAAGTGAGGCTTTAAGAGGAGCAATTTAACTAGGCTGTCTTGAGTTGATAAGAGTGAGTTTGTAAGTTACAAAATGCAAGAAGGAAAATAACCAATTTACATATACATAGATTGGAAAAGAGAAGTGAGTCCCAAAAATAGCTAAAAGATAAATGATGTACAGGTCAGTCTCTGGGATGTTCGTGAAGAGTATATAGCAGACTTTGAAAGGAAAACAGCTGATTTTGAAATTCTTGCCTTACAGGTTGATTGAATTTCTTTCACTTGTTCCATTTTGTCTGGTTTGCTGGCTAATTGGCTTCTAGCACTGAGTGAGAGAGTCCTTTACCTGCAAACAATGGTGTCCAGTGGCAGGTTCTTTAACTCTGACCTTCACAGTACACAAGCACTTAAACCCAGGCTAGCATACTTGAATTCATCTTTATCTACTGACACACAGACCAGAATTAAATTGGCTTTTAACCCCTGTTCTTTTATATTCATGAATTAGAGGAGTCACAAAATATGCCTCTTACCCTGACTGCTGTCATCAGTTTAACAGTCTGCAATAATTTCTAGGAGATTACAGTTCAGTTTGCAATACATTTCCCCCCCATTTTAATTCCATGTCTTTGAAGCTACCTTGACACCTCATCACATGTAACATTCCAATGTCTTTCTTTCTCTCTCCCCCCACTCGGAAACCAAAATTACATCCGCAGTCACTTTTTGGCTGTGTATGATATTTGTAAAACAAAAACACATTTCACAATTAAAACTTCAGTATGTTGTAAGTGATCTGATGCTATAAATTGTTCATGACAGATGTGCAGCATATAGCAATCATTACAAATCTTGACCAATTGTTGATTTCTCCAGGGCTCTTCTGAAGTGGTGCAAGCAGCTAAACATTGTTGAAGTGGCCTCAGTGTTGTGCTCAGCCCCATTTCATGTGTATGAAATTATACATGCATGCTGTCAAAGTGTCTTGTGCTTTCTGCAGTGGGGTCATAAGCCTTATGAACAAAAAAAATCTCTTCCGATCTGGTAGATACATTCTGCTTATCGGTGGTGCAAATAGCACAGTAAACTGGAATGAAGTGAAGACAGGATAGAGTACTGGACCTGCATGATAGTCTATGATCACAAACTAGGTAGACACTGAGGGAGTGACATCTGCTTTGATTGTATCTCAGCATGTATAGTCAAAGGCATGTTGCACAATGAGGAATCCATTGCAAATCCATGTGCTTACTCAACCTGCCTCTCTGTAGGAAAAGTCAAGGTGCTGCATTTTGCTGTCGTGGAATACAGAACTTCCTGAAGGGTTGCACTCGAAATGTTGACTTCTCCACCTTCTGATGCTGCCTGGCTTGCTGTGTTCTTCCAGTCTCCTGCCTGTGTACTGTACAACAAATTACAAGGAGTGGCAAATTATACCTGCTCCCACCCATAAGGAACAGAACATATTAACAGTCATGACAGTGATTATTTTCATTGCCATGCTAACCATTTACCTCAATCTTATGTTGCAATTCTGACTACAACAGATTTCCTTGAAGTTTTTCTGGAAGCAGAGATGCTTGACAAATGGTTCCATGCTGAGGTTGAGGTAGGAAAACTTCCCCCAAATGGATATATGTTTCTGTTCAGAACTTTTCTCACCCTCTTCTTCCAGCATTAGTTTGTGTTACCTCTGCTCATTCTCCCTCCCATATTTTTATCCAATTGGAATGCACACCACTGTCTGGTAGGAAGAATTCTTGAAGACATGATAAATTCCTTAAGCACAAACCATACGCTCCCTGTAGACTTCAATTACTTAAAGATAACTCTGGAAAGCAAAAGCTCTTTTAAAATTGAAACAACATACATTGGGACTCGATCAGATATAAGCCTAGAAGTTATGGTTCCTTTCCATAGAACTGCTCATGGTGCTATTGGTGGTGATTGGGAGGGGTATTGTGTAGGGGCGATAATCCTGACTGCATAGATATGTCCTTTGCAGCCAGGTTGAGAAGTGGTATCAGCTGGAACTGAACTCCTAATTGGCAGCATGGCATCCAATGAGGACTGTACATTCAGAGTTAAAAATGACACAACACCAGGTAATCGTCCAAAAGGTATATTTGGAAGTATTAGCTTTCGGAGTGCTGCTACCTGACGATGGAGCAGCTCTCCGAAAGCTAATACTTCCAAATAAACCTGTTGGACTATAACCTGGTGTTGTGTGATTTTTAACGTTGTCCACCCCAATCCAAAACTTGCACGTCCTAATCATAGCTACACATTTATTGATATCACAATGTATTGCCTACTCTGTATACCTTCAGCAGGCACTTCCTGCACGTGCACTAATCTTTTCACCTTGGAACATAGGACAATGTGTCCACCATCTCTGCTTCAGCCAGGATTTTTTTCTCTAAAATCAGCCAAGTACTGAGGCCACAACTACAACCACAGAACAGAGGAAAAATGTTGCTGTAGTCATGAATGTCAATATGTCTCACTTTGTACAGACAGGAACAGGCTTTATTTCGCAACTTCACAGTTTGATTTGTTCAGCTCATGCCAGAATTGTACAACGTAGCATTCGTACCATAGAAAAAAGTGGAAAAGGTTGTATTGAGAAACATCTTTGTTCATGAATTCATCAGGGAGTGGTCCATACTTTAGATCTGTAGAGATCTGTACTCAGGATTTGCTCAGGTGTCTTCAGAAACTCTTGATGCAATACTGTCAAAGGATTGAACACAATTCTTTCACGGTGTTATTTCCACAAAGCATTTGATGAATTGATCAAAAAAGATCTTCTTCTGAATTCATGCTGTTTTAACTAAACGTCTTTTTTAACATATTCTCTTGCTGTTCTGTAATTTTCTTACAAATAGCTAAGGAAACACTGCCTATACTATTAGAAGACCCAAAGACGCATACACCAAACACCACTAACTTCACCAGCAAGGATAGTATCATCAAGCTACTGGACCTATGCCTTACCACACACTTCAACTTCAATAACAAAACCTACAGACAAACCAACGGAACACCCATGGGATCTCCAGTAACAGGGTTCTTAGCAAAGGCAGTAATGCAGAGACTTGAACAAACATTCAACTATTCAACCCAAACTTTGGGTCCACTACGTGGATAACACCTTTGTCATCACTAAACGAAACAAATTAGAGGAAACCTTCAAGACCATCAATAATACCCTTACTGGCATAAAATTCACTAAAGAGGAGGAAGACAACAACAAACTGCTATTCGTAGATGTCACAGTAGAGCAAACAGTCAATGAGTAACTTCAAACCAGCGTCTGTAGGAAAACAACGCATAAGGACCAAATATTGAACTACAGAAGCAATCATCCCAACATCCACACAGGAAGCTTCATCAGAACATTATTTCAATGAGCCAACACACATTGCAGCACAGAGGAACTATGCAGAGCAGAGAAAATCAGAGCAGAGGAATGGGTACCCAATGAACACAGTCCACCGATTTCTCAGCAACAAATCCAAACAGCAGCAAAACATGTCCAGAAACCCTAGTCACTCTCTCCTACATCAAAGACATCTTGGAAATGACTGACAGACTACTCAGACCCCTTGGCATCATGGTACCCCACAAATCCACCACTAAAACAGCAGCTAATGAACTTGAAAGACCCTATACAGACAACAAGCAAAACTAATGTCATTTACAAATTACTGTGCAAGAACTATAACAAACACTACATTGGACAAACAGGCAGAAAACTAGCCACCAGGATACATGAACACCAACCGGCCTCAAAACAACATAACTCTCTCTCACTCATATCCTTACATACAGATAAGGAAGGACACCACTTCGACTGGGACAACACATCCATCTTAGGATAAGCCAAACAGAGACACACACGAGAATTCCTAGAAGCATAGCATTCCAACTGGAACTCTATCAACAAATACACCGAGTTAGACCCCATCTACCAACCCCTGAGAAAAAGAACAGGAAATAACAACACCAACCCAAAGAAACCCAAACATATAAATAGAAAGCAGGAATCATGTACAGTGCTTCACCTGAGGCCCACTGAAGATGTTACCTAGTAGGGTGATGAAACATCTGGAAATGAACCTTCCAGCTCAGCGAGTAAACCTATATCCAGCTTATGGACTAAAATATCAATGTGCCGCACACAGATTATACCTGCATGTAACATAAGATTTGAACACATATAGCCCAAAGATAATGAACAAAGATTCTTTGTTCCACTGGCATCATGGCAACATAAACAGGAAGGGAAATTAAGGATAAAATAGCATTATACCAGAGGAACCTGAGGGATGAGTTACCTCAGGTTAGTGCATAGTGGAGTTTAGCAAGTAATTTACCTTCTAGTGAGAGAATGAGGAGGTTCCTGTTTCACACTCAGCATTCAGGCCTGGCTCAATCTGCATTTCAATTCACTGAACGTCTGACTAAGGGAAGTTCTCGGTGATGGCACTGCAGAAAGTTAGGATTAACATCAAGGCATAAAACATCTGCAGACAGCTCTGGTTCAGAAACTGACAAACACTAACTATTGCAATTCTCACAGAAAAACCTCGATCAAGATTTACAAAAAAACAGCCAGTTGTCGAATCTTCTCTTTGCAATTTCTTCTCCAGATTTTCTTCTGATGACCTTTCCTCAGTATTCTGCTTCACAGGTCTTTCATGCGGTCAGGTACCTTTCAGAGAGGTATTTGGCTAGCAGTCTATACTTGTTGATTTTCTTGGCAGTTTTCCCCCAACTGTTCAAAATGTCTGGTCTTATACTCCAAAGCTTTGGATCATTTCATTGGTTTGATGTCATCCAAAAAAATAAAATTCAATTTCGATTGGATTTTGTTATCTGGAGCACAATTTAAACTGATTGGCTGAATTTGAATTTATTTTTGTTCCATGGCAGCACACCACCAGCAATCTGTGTCAACCAAATATTACATTTTCACCTCGTTCAGGACACACTGCACTTTCAATCAGTCCCTTCTAGCTTCCTGTCTCTACTCCTCCTTCATGACATAATGATGATGAGGACGTGCCAGTGTTGAACTGGGGTGGACAAAGTTAAAGTTCACACAACACCAGGTTATGGTCCAACAAGTTTATTTGGAAGTATTAGCTTTTGAGTGTTGCTCCTTCATCAGGTACAGCTACCTGATGAAGGAGCAGCACTCCAAAAGTTAGTACTTCCAAATAAACCTTTTGGACTACAACCTGTTGTTGAGTACTCTTAATAAATATCAATGTAAATACACAAAGTAAATGGAAGCATCATGTAGCTGACAATGGGTTGAGGAATTCCATTATGTGCGTACCCTGCCTTCCCATTAACCTTCTTCCCAACAAAAAAAACTCTTTCATTTCCAGTTGTCACATAACTGGTTCCTTTTCTCTAAAAGCTGTTCCCTTTCTCAAGGTTACTATGTTCTTGGTTTTTGTTTCAGAAGGGTCATAAACCACTCCCTGTGTCGATTAGACTGCTTTGGTATAGAAATTAAAGGGTTTTTAGAGGCCTTTTTTATTTATATGTAAACAGATGACACTTCAGGCCAAAGTGTTCATGTTTTAGAAGTGACCTGTATCATGAAAGGGGAGTGGTTAGCTCTCTAGCTGAGCTGTTTAGTTCACTCCAGAACTAGTTGAGAGTTCAACAGTGAGCTGTGTAGAAATTCTCTCTCTCCTTCTGCCCTTCTAACTCAACCTGTAACATCTGTTCCTTTTTTTTTTACTGTGTTTTAAGGGGGTTTGCTTATTTGAACTGTTATATATATTCAGAACAGCATAATTAGTTTGGATAGACTGAGTTCTGTAGGGGTTCTTTATTCTGTTCTTTGTGTTTCATTGTGTAATTTTGTGAATAAATTTTGTGTCTTGTAAAACCTGGTAGTCAACCTAGCTACCTCACTCCAGTTAATTTTCACTGTACACTTACTGAAACAAATTGCAAAGTTATGGCCTGGGCTGCCTGCTTTCGAATGTTTTGAGCGACCTGGCCTAGTCCATAACAGATTGGGGGCTCCTTTGTGGGATTTTAAACAGTGAGTTGTAGGTGCTAATGTCTTTATTTTGGTTTTTGGTTTGGTTGGGTAGACAAAGCTTGGGATAGTAATGGCTCTTTCAGTCGCCAAATGTTTTCCCGATTGGATGCGGTGACTTTGGAGGTTTTGCAAAAAGGTGAATAAGACCAAGTTGCAGGAATTTGCAGACCAACTGGGATTGGATCTGCCTGCTTCTGTGAGGAAAGGAGAGATAATTACAGCAGTAACTCAGCACTTAAACTTGCTGGAGAAATCATCAGAATCTAAAGAAATGGCAATTCAATTGCAAATAAAGCAGCTTGAGTTAGAGGTGAGAGATAAGGAAATGGCAGTAGAAATGAGACAGTTTGAGTTCTGATTAAATGTAGAAGAGAGGGAAAAAGAGAGAGCAGAGAAAGAAAAAGAGAGAGCTTTTGAACTTCAGAAACTGACACTTAAAAAGGAAAGTCAGCTTAAAAGGCTGCAGATAAAAGCTAAAGGTAACCTTAGTGAAGAAGTAATGCAAAGTCATGTGAAAGAGCAGAGAGTTAAAATGACAAGGTTAGCAGCTGAAGTGACTGATAATTATGAGCTTGTCCATAAAACAGTATTTGGCTTCCAGAATGAATTTCAGTCCATGAGGGATAGAAATTGGGGCAAAGAGAAATCCTCATATGGAAAAGGAAAGGTAGATCTCAGTGAAGATCATAAGGATAACTTACCACAAGGTGAAAAAATAAACCATTGAGGGGGACAAAGAAATTAAAAAGCTTCGGTGTTTTATTTGTAATAAAGTGGGTCATACAAAATCAGAGAAAGCCAGATGTAGGAAAACCAGACAAGTCTGATAGTTTTGTTGGACTGGTAACAAAAGGCACAAGGGAAGTTAGACAACTGCCTCAGAGTTTACAAGATGATCAGAGGTTGGTTAAGGAGAAAGTGCCAGATCTGCTTAAGAAATATACATGCAATGTCAACTTTATTCACATAGGCCAGGAGTTGTAGGTAAGGAAGTTACAATATTAAGGGACACAGGATCCTCTCAGTCTCTAAAGCTGAAAGCTGAGGACATATGTACTCCTGAGGGACTATTGCCAGAAAAGGTATCGGTAACAGAATTCATGGTGAGACAAAAAGTGCTCAGTTATGTAAAGTGAAGCTAGAGAGTCCAGACAAAAATGGAGAATTTGTGGTAGGAGTACTGGACAAACTCTCAGCTCCATGAATACCAATTTGTCCTTGCAAATGATATAGCTTATTCACCAGTAGGCGTGCTGCCTACTCTAGTTGAGAAGCCAGTGGAGACGCAGGCAACTGAAGACGTGGAGAGTGTTTATCCAGGAGTTTTCCCTGACTGTGTGATCACAAGACCACAGAGGCACAAGGTGAAGCAGGAGGGATCAATAGGTACAGATAAGGAAGCTGACACAGTGTTACCCAAAACTTTTTTTGATCAGAGAAGTGGCACAGAACAGGAGCAAATAGGTAAACATGCCAGTATCTTTAGCTCTACTAAGCTTGTCGAATTACAGCAGAAAGATGAGATCTTAAAACAGTCATATCAAAAGGCATTTACAGAGAAGGAGAATGAATGCATTCCTGTGCATTATTACTTAACAAATGATGTCTTAATGAGGAAATGGAGGCCATCACACATTCAAGTAGATGAGAAATGGGCAGAAATTCATCAAATTGTTTTGCCAGTAGGGTATAGAAAATAGATGCTGCGAGTGGCTCATGAAATACCACTTGGAGGTTATTTAGAGGTGAGGAAAACACAGGCAAAAATACAAAGGCATTTTTAATGGCCTGGATTGCACAAGGATGTGGTTGAATTTTTCCAGATGTGTCATACATGTCAGCTAATTGGAAGACCACAGGCAGTAATAAAACCTGCACCTTCAATACTTATGCCAGCATTTGAGGAACCTTTCACAAATGTCTTGACTGATTGCGTAGGTCCCCTATTTCAAACAAAAAGTGGGAATACGTATTTATTAACAATAATGGATGTGTTGACTAGATTTCCAGAGGCACATCACAGCTAAAAGTGTTGTAGAAGAATTACTTAATTTGTTTTTACTAGATACGGACTACTAATAGTGATCCAGTCAGATCAGGGATCAAACTTCACATCCAAACTATTCACGGAGGTTATGGATAACTTGGGAATAAAGCAATTCAAATCTACTGCATACCATCCGGAATCACAGGGAGCACCAGAGAGATGGCACCAAACACTAAGGACTAGGTTGATGGCTTATAGTCAGGATTATTAAAATGATTGGGATAAGGGAGTTCCATTTGTACTTTTAGCGAACAGAGATGCACTGAATGAATCAACAAAATTCACTCCATTTGAATTAATTTTTGGGCATAAAGTAAGAGGACCATTAAAATTGATTAAGGAGACCACCTATTTGGACTATGTGTAAAATTTTAGAGAACAATTAAATAGAGATGGAGAGTTGGCTAGACAGCATTTAAAAGTATCACAATGAAACAGGAAGCAGAGAAGAAATCACAAATTTGCAATTTTGCAATTGGGGATAAGGTATTTGTGTAAGGTCCAGTAACAGTGAGCCTTTAAAAGCCAGGTTTAGTGTCAAATCGAGAGGAAATTGAGTGAGATGAACTACTTGATAAGGACTCCAGACAGGAAGAAATCTCACAGAGTGTGCCATGAGAATATGCTCATAGGTATTTTGATAGGGAAGGAAAGCAAGAGGAGAAGGTGCTACTGATTACAGCACAGAAGGAAGAACCAAGTTCAGAGGATTCTGAATTGGACATTCCTCAAATCAAATTGGACAATGAGGAAGTTGTCAAAAATTGGGATTAATTATTGAGTTACTTTTCACAAGAAAATCAAAATGATCTGAAAGAGTTTTTACTATCACATGGGGAGATATGGAGAAATAAACTGGGAAGTGCTTACGTAATTATGCATGATGTAGAGATATGAGATGCTGTTCTGATTAAGCAACATCCTGATAGGCATAACCCTCTAAAGTTGGCACAGGTTCAGAAAGAGATAGAGCTCATGCTCCAAGATGGAATGAAGTGAGTTACAGAGACTGGAGCTCACCCATCGTCATGGTGCCAAAGCCAGATGGTCCTCAATAGTTATGTGTGAACTATTGCAAAGTCAACGCCGTTACAAAGGCTGATGCATATCCAATTCCACGGTTGGAGGACTGTGTCAAAAAAATGAGACAAGCAACTTACATTTCAAAGTTGGACTTGTTCAGAGGCTTGCGGCAAGTACCTCTGTCAGAGAGAGCAGAGGCAGTTTAGGCTTTCATGATGCCAGATGGACTATATCAGTTCAAAATGACGCCATTTGGTATGAAAAATGCTCCAGCCACATTTCAGAGACTGACTAATAAGTTAATTGCTGGATTACCCAACTATGTGGTGATATTGATGACCTGGTGATTCGTAGTCACTCATGGAAGGAACATTTACAGCATTTATTGGACTTGTTTGATTGACTTCGGAAGGCAGGCTTGGTGGTAAACCTGGCTAAAAGTGAATTTGCCAAAGCACCAGTCACCTTCTTGGGCCATGTTATTGGACCTGGACAAATGGCCTCATGGGATGCGACAACGAAAGTAATTGGGGAATTTCCCACACCATTGATGAAAAAAACAGTACTACGGTTCCTGGGGTTGAGTGGATTTTACCGAAGGTTTGTGCCAAACTTTAGCAATGTGGCTGCTTCGCTCACCGAATTGTTAAAAAAGGACAAGAAGTTTCAGTGGACAGTGGGCAGTCAAAAGGCATTTGACAGCCTAAAAACAGTGTTAACCCCTGCCGCAGTATTAGTCACACCGGACTACACAAAGCCTTTCAAGGTGGCTATCGTTGCCAGTGATATGGGTGTCGGTGTTGGTGCTCCTGCATAAGGATGATGAGGGAACAGAAAAACTCATCAGTTAATTTTCCAGGAAGTTGAACATCATAAACAGAAATATCCAATGGATGAGAAAGAGACTTTAAGCTTGGTGTTGTCTTTACATCATTTCAGTGTTTATATTACCAGCAATGATTCTGAGACAATTGTATAAACTGATCATAGCCCATTGACATTTGTGGAAAAATTTAAGGACAAAAATGCCAGACTGTTTTAATGGAGCTTGTTGCTGCAACCATTCAATTTGACAATTGTGCATGTAGCAGATCGCGGAAATGTGATTGCCAATGTGTTATCAAGACTCAAATGGTTTCCAGAGTTGTGTGGTGGTGGTGGGTGTGCCACCGCCTGAATTTCCATGTGATTATACATGTTTGCATGTTTATAGTTAGTATAGTGTACATGTGTTTAGAGTACTAACTGGGGTTTTGAAGGGTTTTAAAAATGAAGCCATCTTTTGGTATTGATGGTTCATTTTTTTAATGGAGCAATGTCACAAAGCTGGTCTCTTTTTTACTAAAAGCTGTTCCTTTTCTCAAGGATATTATGTCCTTGGTTTTTTTTCAGAGGGGTCGTATTAGACTAGTTGATACAGAGATTAAAGGATATTGAGAGGCCTATTTGTTTATCTGTAAACAAATAAGATTCCACTCCAAAGTGGTCATGTTTTAGAAGTAATGAAAGGGGAGTGGTCAGCTCTGCAGCTGGGCAGCTAAGGTCAGTTCAGAACTAGTTGGGAGTTCAATAGTGAGCTGTTTGAAAACTCTCTCTCTCCTTCTGCCCTTCTAACTTTAACCTGTAAGCATCTGTTCCTTTTTTCTTAACTGTGTTTTAAGGGGGTTTGCTTATTGAGACTTTTGTATATTTGGAACAGCATAATTAAGTTTAGTTTGGATAGATAGGCTGAGTTCTGTAGGGGTTCTTTATTCTGTTCTTTGTGTTTCATTATGTAATTTTGTGAATACATTTTTTATCTGTTTTAAAACCTGGTCGTCAACCTCGCTAATTTACTCCAGGTAACTTTCACTGGACACTTACCGAAACAAATTATGGTCTGGGCTGCCTGCTGAAGAACGTTTTGAGTGGTCCGGCCTCGTCCATAACTCAGTCCATTCAATTGCTCCAGCTGCCCTCCCTCGCCATTGCCACGCGCTAATAGAAGTCCCACAAAACTGCTCAGATACCCTGCTCAGTGCCCTCCATCACTGTCACCATCTGGAGGTCCCATTACAGTAGAAAGGATGCATCAATGAGACAAAGCATGAATTTTTATGAGCCAAATAGCATGCTCTTATTATTATCTTGAACAATTAATAGCATTTAACAAGGCATTTCCGTGAGTTTAACCAAACAAATAAAAAGTTTACTGTGTGTGAATTCCTTCACGAGATATTTGCTGAGAATGTATGCAAGTGTTTAATTGGTTTGGTTGATTGGACTGTCAGCAAATTTTTGAATGAGAATGGAGCTGGAAATCTATCTTCCATTTCCCATTAATACTTATAGCCCAGAAGAGAACAGAGATACACCAATGTTTTAAAGACCACTTTTTAAATCCATAATTGTGGACTAAAGTAGAAAAAAGACTGTTTTGAAACCAATGACAGTGAAATAATTTGTTACACTTTTAAAAGCAATTTACTGGAAATTATTGTGAGTTGTGTTTACATGACTGCCTTGCAGGAGAGATACAACGTCATGGTGCCGTGAAATGTATGCAGACTGAGATTTATCCAGCAACAGATTGTTGATTGGTTTGTGCAATTGTAACCATTTGTAGATGTTAAAGATCATCATTCTTGATAACAACTCTCTATATGGTTCCTGGGCAAGTGAGCAGATCGGAATTGTTTTACAATTGAGGGGGATGAAACTCCTGACTTTTGTGGTACCAGTTCTGTTGCTCTATTTCTGCATCAGACTAACTAAAGCCTAAAAGAAGCCCATGAGCTGCTGCGGGCTATTGCCATTACCCATTAGCTCATAGACTTCACAATTAGTGTACCAGTCACCCCATGCCTCCTGCAAGCTACTGAAAGAATTGAGAAAGGAGGTCAGACAACAGAAAGCCTTGGAAAACACAAGGAATATCACAACAAATGCCATAACACCAATATTTTTTTTGTGTCTGTGTGTAGCAGTTTTAAAAATGGCTTTCTTTTGGTTTTCTTCTACTTTTTCTCATTGTGTATCCTTTATCATTCTTACAGAAGGCACAGGCACTACGAAAAGCCAGTAAGACTTGTGAATGCTGCACACTGGTCTGCCTTATTTTGTATATCTCAAAACGGATCTGCAGTATGGCCAGTGCAAGTATGATTATATCTTTGTTGTTTTATGTCCCCCCACCCCCGAGACATCAATTAAAATTGGAGATTCATCAGAGAGCAGAATTAGAGAAGCACGGCCAAAAATACAAGTCTCCATGTATCAGAGCTTTTCTGGTTCATTGGTAATGCTCTTAGGCTTGGGTTCTAAACCCATCTGCTCCGGAGGCGTGTTACATCTGAAAAAGTTGAGTAGAAATTTCTCAGTGCAGATGTTGCAGCATTTTATTACAAGATTTTGCAATATCAATATTTGTAAAGAAGACGCTGCAAAAAGGTAGCCAATATGAATAGATTGGAAATTCTGCAACATTAACCTGAGAAATGGTAAGCGGGTTCGCTGTATTTGGGAGGTAAAAGTAGGTTGATTGACAGGGAGAGCCAGTACTGGAAGCGCCGTCCTCTTTCTCGGGCAGCACGCCTGCGCAGTGTGGCTGAATGTAGCAGTTTGAGCGGAATCAGCTGGACTTAGGGTTCCATTGGAGTGGGTGTAGCGGGTTCCGGACTGGGACTAACCTCTATGATTGGTGTAAGTTCTGGACTTTGGCTTTTTCTCTTCCTCTATAGCCCCCTTTTCCCGCAGCCTGCTCTTCGTTCCCATCCCTGGTGTTTTATTTTGTTGCCTGATATCAAGGATTCCATTTCCAATGTTGAACAACAGTGTCACTTTCACTTTACATTGCGCGTCTGAGCGGGAGTCGTTATCTCGCACATGGGTCACAGCCCCCTGCTAAAACATTTGCCGTACAGGTAACGCTGACTTTCTGAAAACAGGTCAACTGAAATTCTGGGTAATTTTATACTTCAGCCGAGAGTTTGAGGGCAGATTTACAGCATCGCAGTTTGTTTTTTTTTGTAGAAGAAGGCCTCCCGATGTGTATGCCGGGTTTGTTTTGAACGGGAAGGTTATGAACTGCATGTTTTTGAAAGAGAATTTATGAAAATGAATGGATTTAACACGATGCATCGATTTTAACGTCCTTAAAAATGCCAAAGTACATCATGACCAATTCATCACTTGTGGTTTGTCGTTACTTTTTTTTTGCAAAGTATGATTTAACAGATTGCATTCAGAAAGCATGTAGTAACGAGGGGTAGTTTTTTGTTCACCTTGTTCCCCGGAAGTGACCATTTATGATAAGACTGGCAATTATTGCCCACCCATACTTACCCTAATTGGTGATCTGTTGTGCCTTTCAGTGCTGCACTGTTGAACGTCTGCAGCAGTAGTGGCTGATAAACAGGATGTTTAAGAAGGGCATCTATTGGCTTTGGAGGGAGTACAATATAGGTTTACAAGAATGATGCCTAGACTTCAAGGTTTGAGATTATACAAGTTAAGCCTGTTTTCTAGAATTTAGAATTTTAAAGGGTGATCTGATCGAAGACTTCAAGACATTAATAGGAAAACAGGGAGTAGATAAATACACTATTTCCACTGGTTGGGGATTTTAGAACAAGAGGATGTCATCGAGATGTACAGTGTCGAAACAGACCCTTCCTTCGGTCCAACCCGTCCATGCCGACCAGATATCCCAACCCAATCTAGTCCCACCTGCCAGCACCCGGCCCATATCCCTCCAAACCCTTCCTATTCATATACCTATCCAAATGCCTCTTAAATGTTGCAATTGTACCAGCCTCCACCACATCCTCTGGCAGCTCATTCCAAACACGTACCACCCTCTGTGTGAAAAAGTTGCCCCTTAGGTCTCTTTTATATCTTTCCCCTCTCACCCTAAACCTATGCCCTCTAGTTCTGGACTCCCCGATCCCAGGGAAAAGACTTTGTCTATTTATCCTATCCATGCCCCTCATAATTTTGTAAACCTCTATAAGGTCACCCCTCAACCTCCGATGCTCCAGAGAAAACAGCCCCAGCCTGTTCAGCCTCTCCCTGTTGCTCAGGTCCTCCAACCCTGGCAACATCCTTGTAAATCTTTTCTGAACCCTCTCAAGTTTCACAACATCTTTCCAATAAGAACGAGACCAGAATTGCACGCAATATTCCAACAGTGGTCTGACCAATGTCCTGTAGAGCCGCAACATGACCTCCCAACTCCTGTACTCAATACTCTGACCAATAAAGGAAAGCATACCAAACGCCTTCTTCACTATCCTATCTACCTGCAACTCCACTTTCAAGGAGCTATGAACCTGCACTCCAAGCTAAGATTTGCTTTCCCAAAATGCAGCACCTCACATTAATCTGAATTAAACTCCATCTGCCACTTCTCAGCCCATTGGCCCATCTGGTCCAGATCCTATTGTAATCTGAGGTAACCCTCTTCGCTATCCACTACACTTCCAATTTTGGTGTCATCTGCAAACTTACAAACTGTACCTCTTATGCTCACATCCAAATCATTTATGTAACTGACAAAAAGTAGAGGATCCAGCACCGATCCTTGTGGCATTCCACTGGTCACAGGCCTCCAGTCTGAAAAACAACCCTCTACCACCACCCTCTGTCTTCTACCTTTTGAGCCAGTTCTGTATCCAAATGGCTAGTTCTCCCTGTATTCCATGAGATCTAACCTTGCTAATCAGTCTCCCATGGGGAACCTTGTCAAACGCCTTACTGAAGTCCATATAGATCACATCTACTGGTCTACCCTCACCAATCTTCTTTGTTACTTCATCAAAAAACTCAATCAAGCTTGTGAGACATAATTTCCCACGCACAAAGCCATGTTGACTATCCCGAATCAGTCCTTGCCTTTCCAAATACATGTACGTCCTGTCCCTCAGGATTCCCTCCAACAACTTGCCCACCACTGAGGTCAGGCTCCCTGGCTTGTCCTTACCACCCTTCTTAAACAGTGGCATCACGTTTGCCACCCTCCAGTCTTCCGGCACTTCACCTGTGACTATCGATGATACAAATATCTCAGCAAGCGGCCCAGCAATCACTTCTCTAGCTTCCCACAGAGTTCTCGGGTACATCTGATCAGGTCCTGGGGATTTATCCACCTTTAACCGTTTCAAGACATCCGGCACTTCCTCCTCTGTAATCTGGACATTTTGCAAGATGTCACCATCTATTTCCCAACAGTCTATATCTTCCATATCCTTTTCCACAGTAAATACTGATGCAAAATATTCATTTAGTATCTCTCCCATTTTCTGTGGCTCCACACAAAGGCCGCCTTGCTGATCTTTGAGGGGCCCTATTCTCTAGGAGAAAGTGAGGTCTGCAGATGCTGGAGATCAAAGTTGAAACTTTATTGCTGGAACAGCACAGCAGGTCAGGCAGCATCCAGGGAACAGGAGATTCGACGTTTCGGGCACAGGCCCTTCTTCAGGGCCCTATTCTCTCCCTAGTTACCCTTTTGTCCTTAATATATTTATAAAAAGCCTTTGGATTCTCCTTAATTCTATTTGCCAAAACTATCTCATGTCCCCGTTTTGCCCTCCTGATTTCCCTCTTAAGTATACTCCTATTTTCTTTATACTCTTCTAAGGATTCACTCGATCTATCCTGAATGTACCTGACATATGCTTCCGTCTTTTTCTTAACCAAACCCTCAATTTCTTTAGTCATCCAGCATTCCCTGTACCTACCAGCCTTCTCTTTCACCCTGACAGGAATATACTTTCTCTGGATTCTTGTTATCTCATTTCTGAAGGCTTCCCATTTTCCAGCCGTCCCTTTACCTGCGAACATCTGCCTCCAGTCAGCTTTTGAACGTTCTTGCCTAATACCATCAAAATTGGCTTTTCTCCAATTTAGAACTTCAACTCTTAGATCTGGTCTATCCTTTTCCATCACTATTTTAAAACGAATAGAATTATGGTCGCTGGCCCCAAAGTGCTCCCCCACTGACACCTCAGTCACCTGCCCTGCCTTATTTCCTAAGAGTAGGTCAAGTTTTGCACCTTCTTTAGTGGGTACATCCACATACTGAATCAGAAAATTGTCTTGTACACACTTAAGAAATTCCTCTCCATCTAAACCTTTAACACTATGGCAGTCCCAGTTGATGTTTGGAAAGTTAAAATCCCCTACCATAACCACCATATTATTCTTACATATAGCTGAGATCTCCTTACAAGTTTGTTTCTCAATTTCCCTCTGACTATTGGGGGGTCTGTAATACAATCCCAGTAAGGTGATCATCCCTTTCTGATTTCTCAGTTCCACCCAAATAACTTCCCTGGATGTATTTCCAGGAATATCCTCCTTTAGCACAACTGTAATGCTATCCCTTATCAAAAATGCCACTCCCCCTCCTCTTTTGCCTCCTTTTCTATCCTTCCTGTAGCATTTGTATCCAGGAACATTCAGCTGCCAGTCCTGCCCATCTCTGATCCATGTTTCCGTAATTGCTGTGATATCCTAGTCCCATGTTCCTAACCATGCCCTGAGTTCATCTGCCTTCCCTGTTAGGCCTCTTGCATTGAAATAAATGCAGTTTAATTTATTAGTCGTATCTTATCCCTGCCTGCCCTGACTGTTTGACTCACGTCAGTTCTCAGCTGTACCCGTCTCAGATCAATCTCTTTCCTCACTATCTCCCTGGGTCCCACCCCCCCCCCCCACCTTACTAGTTTAAATCCTCCCAAGCAGTTCTAGCAAATTTCCCTACCAGTATATTAGTCCACTTGCAATTTAGGTGCAATCCGTCCTTCTTGTACAGGTCACTTCTACCCCAAAAGAGATTCCAATAGTCCAAAAACGTGAATCCTTCTCCCATACACCAGCTCCTCAACCATGCATTCACCTGCTCTATCCTCCTATTCCTGCCCTCACTAGCTCGTAGCACTGGGAGTGATCCAGATATTACTACCCTTGAGGACCTCCTTTTTAAATTTCTACCTAACTCTTTGTAATCTCCCTTCAGAGTCTCAACCTTTTCCCTTCCAATGTCGTTGGTTCCAATGTGGACAATGACCTCCTGCTAGCCCCTCTCTGAGAACATTCTGTACCCTCTCTGAGACATCCTTGATCCTGGCACCAGGGAAACAACACACCATTCTGCTTTTTCTCTGCTGGCCACAGAAATGTCTGTCTGTACCTCTGACTACAGAATCCCCTAACACAATTGATCTCTTGGAAGCGGACGTACCCTTCGTTGCATTCGAGCCAGTCTCAATACCAGAAACTTGGCTGTTTGTGCTACGTTCCCCTGAGAATCCATCACCCCCTACATTTTCCAAAACAGCATACCTGTTTGAAATGGGTATATCCACAAAAGACTTCTGCTCTAGTTGTCTACCTCTCTTACCCTTCCTGGAGTTAACCCATCTATGTGACTGTATCTGAGACTTTCCCCCCTTTCTTTTACTGCCATCCATCACATACTGTTGCTGTAGCAAATTCCTCATTGCTTCTATTTGTCTCTCCAACCGATCCACTTGATCTGATAAGATTCGCATCCAACAGCATTTATGGCAGATATAATCTGCAGTAACCCTTAAACTCTCTTTAAACTCCCACATCTGACAAGAAGTACATATCACTGCAAAGGCCATTTTTGATGCTTCACAATCTACAGACCCAGAAAATAACAGTCTTATTCCTCTACAAGCACTGCCCCAAGTTAAATTAATAGCTATGGCTTATATTTTAAGTTTAATCAAGCGACTTATCTCCAAAAACATATAATCAAGAAAGAATCCACTGTACCCACCACTGCAGCCTTTCTCTTGGACAGACTTAAAACAACAATTAACTTATCTGATTCTTTGCTGTGAACTTCGCCCAACAGTTCCTCCAAGATTGGTTGTGAATTTCACCATTAATTTTCCCAGATGCACTCTGATGTCCAGCGATACACAAATTCAAACAGCAAAGGCAGTAACTGTGCAGGTTTTCTCTCTCTCTCTCTCTCCTGCACTGTCCTCACCATGTGCTTCCTTTGTCTGCTCTTCTCCCGTTTAAACTGCTATTGTTTTGACTTTTTTTTTCCAAAGTTCCAAAACAATGCAACAGCATATAAACAGTAATTGCTGCTCCTGGAATTCGAGAAAATCACCTCCAAAACCTAAAATACCTCAAAAAAAGAAGCAGCTCTTACAGCCAGAAATTTTTCCCATCCTCCTGTACTTGAAGAATTAGGGCCAGCCATTCAGGAGGGATGTTAGGAAGCACTTCTACACAAAGCAAAGGGTGGTAGATGTTAAGAACCCTCTTCCATAAAGGGCAGTGGATGCTGGATCATTCACTAATTTTAGATCCAACATAGATAAATTTTTGATAAGCAAAGGTATATGATAATGCATTTTCTGGGCCGACATGACACTAATTGTTTCAGTTCAATTGAGGATATAACTTTAAAAATGTTCTGCGATTTACATATGAAAGAACTGAAACCAACATGGTCATTCTAAAAGATGAGAGACTTAACAAACAATCCAGGTATTTTTCAATATATAACTTCAGTTACATCACACTGTAAACTTTTGCTATAAATTCTGCGTCTTATGACCTTATACTCCACAACCACCTGATGAACGAGCAGCGCTCCGAAAGCTAGTGCTTCCAAATAACTATAACCTGGTGTAATGTAATTTTTAATCAGGTTTGTGAAGTCAGGCCACAGGTCAACCATGATTTCATTGAATGGTGGAACAGGTTCAAGGAGCTGAATGGTCTACTTCTGTTCCTTTACTTAATGGTCTACTTTGCTGCTGGTTGAGTATCGTCCTTTTCAATCACATGAAGATCCCTGGCAGGAACAATCAATCCTGAGTAGATGTCTTTGTTGAATGGGTGGCAAGCAAACAGAAACTCCATTAATGGCATGTGTAGTTAGTACCACTGATCAGTCATTTTTACAGCACTGTAACACAGCTATTTCTGCATTCTGTTACTTCATCTGTTGTTTCTGATATCTGCCTCCAATTGTTGAGCCTGGAACTTGACTAGATACACTCCCTGACAAGTTGTATTGCAGATAAACTTTGAAGTTTAAAATTTCAATGGGATTTGTGCAGCATAAAGCAAAATGTTTTGTGCTACTGTATAAAGTCAATAAGAGGAAACTATTGGAAGTATCAGAAGGGTCCAGTACCAAAAAAAAACAAATATTTAGAGTAAAGAAAAAGTGATAACATGAAGAATTTTCAGTGCAGCCAGTTGCTGAGATCTGCAATGTGCTGTCTAAAAGATTACTCGATGGAAACTGGACATTAACTTTCAGAAAGAGATTAGATAAGTACTTGAAAGGAATTTACTTAACACTGCTATTGAGACAGAGCAGAGGAGTATCATTAGTTGGATAAATCTGTCAAGGAGATTACACAGGAACATTGACCTTCAGTGGTATAAAGATGCAAGTGACCCACAATGTGGAATAAGTTGATTGTATTAAAAGGCAATAATGGAATTCTCAGAAGTCTGTTACAGGAGGAAACCTTAGAAGACTTTTCTAAAATAGTTGGAATAGTGGGGTTCAGTAATTCCTAACATATTTATGTTCTTTGTTTTGGATTTAACAGATTTTGCAGTAATGATGCCAATTGTTGCTACTTGTCTTATCTACTTGTGACCATAGTTGTACCTTTGTGCCTTTGTGATTTGCCATTGCAGCACTTCTGCTGGTTCGTTCACAACAAGCTGGTGAGGTGGGAGGCACAGAGAGCCAGGAGCCCATCTGTGGGGAAAGGAAACCAGATGAAAAAGAGGGGATAACAAATGTAGAGGAGAGAAATTGGGCACCTTTGAATTCACCTTTAATTAATAATAGCTCTTTATCAGTCTAGTTTTACATTATTTTGCTAAAAGACAAAAGCTATACCTTGGAAATGTACCAATGGTATTATCACTAGAACGGAGTTAAGACCATCATCGAATGTGTTGTGATCTTTTTGAATGGTGGGGCACATCCAAAGGGTGGAATTGCCCAACTGTCCCTGTGTCCTATGCATCTACGTTCCAGTGTGAAAATATTTGCTAATATTCAGCTTGGAAGTGGAGGTGGCCAGTGGAAATCCACGATATACCACTCCATCTATCTGTATGATGATGTATATCCAACTCCTAAGTCAGCACTGGGACAACCAAAACAGAAAATGCTTTAGGTAAGTCAGTCAATAAGGTGCAGAGAAAAGACCTGGGCAGCACGGTGGCTCAATGGTTAGCACTGCTGCCTCACAGCGCCAGGGAACCGGGTTCAATTCCAACCTCAGGTGACGGTCTATGTGGAGTTTGCACATTCTCCCTGTGTCTGTGTGGATTTCCTCCGGGTGCTCTGATTTCCTCCCACAGTCCAAAGATGTGCAGTTTAGGTGAATTGGCCATGCTAAATTGCCCATAGTGTACAGGGATGTGTAGGTTAGGTGCATTAGTCAGGGGTAAATATAGGGTGGGGGGGGGGAATGGGCCTGGGTGGGTTACTCTTTGGAGTGCAGAATTGGGCTGAAGGGCCTGTTTCCACACTGTAGGGATTCTATGAAGACAAGTTTGAAATGTCAGAAATGAAAGGAAAAAGGATCTGGGGAGGGAAATGTAACAAGAAACATTGATGTCTTCTATTTTTGCATCAAAAGTTTTAAATGTGAAGAACGCCAAAGTCTATCTTGTTCATCTATCTTGGTAACGCACACACAGAATGATAATAGCAAACAACTTTTCTGCAACAAAACTAGAAATGACTTGAGAAACACCAAAATGCACAGAACTTAGCGACCCACAGCTCCAAAGCCGCATGCCCTATGTTACTCATATGTTGCATCCACAAATGTTATTTTCTGGAAGAGATGTGTCTACTTTGTATTTAAATGAATCAACACTAACTGCTCCTATTCTCTCTCTTAGGAAGGAGTCTGTCTCATTGATTGAATATTTGATTACTGAAATGTTGCTTTACACCAGGGTATTTCTGTGATATTTCCTCTTCTGGGCAAGTTGGAATAATCTTTCATTGTCAACACTATCTTTGTAATGTAATCCCTTTTAGAATCTGAAATACAAGCATTGCTTTACTTTATGCAGTGCTATTGAACAGTAGTGAGATCAACTTGTTATTGATTGGAATCTCCAAATCACATTCTTTCACTAGGTACACCTCACCCCACCACCATTTTCCTAAAATACTAATTTGATTATCTGTTGAGGATTCTGAAGTTTTTTGATGAAACATTAACCAGACCTGTCAGGTGCTCACCTATTGTATGATCTTATCCAGTAAGGAAATCATACCATCGCTTCTCTCCTACTTATGGAAACATTTCCACATCCACTTTATCCAGGCCTCTTAGTACTCTGTTAGATGACGGGGATCTGATTGAAACTATCTAGACTTTGCATACAGACCCAGAGTCCTCAATTGCTCCTCATATGACAAGCCTTTCATCCCTGGGATCATTTTTGTAAACCTCCTCTGAACCCATTCCTGATGCTAGCATATCCTTCCTTAGAAACCCAAAATATAGGGGTCCAAATTACTCACAATATTCCAAATGTGTTCTGACCAGAACCTTATACAGTTTCAGTAGTACATCCCTGCTGTTGTATTCTAAACCTCTTGATACCAGTTCTAACATTGAATTTGCCTACCTCACTGCCAGCTGAATCTACATGTTAGCCTTAAGAGAATCCTGAATAGGACTCCTAAGTCTTTTGTGCTTGACATTTCCAAAGCCTTTCCTTAATTACAAAATAGTCTTTTTTTTCTATAAAAGTGCAAAACCTCTCACTTTCCCATATTTTATTTCATGTGCCTTCTTTGACCACTTTCTTAGCCTGTACAAGTCTTTCTGAAGCCTCCCATTCCCTCAACACTACCTGTCTCTCCCTTGGATACATATCAGATCTCCTTTTGAGAAGTACTGAGATCAATTTGATATTGATCAAGCAGTTTTCTTGAACCATGTACACCTCACCTTGCCTCCAATTGACTAAAATACTCGTTTGATTATCTATTTAGGATTCAGAAATGTTTTATTGAAACATTAGCCTGTCTCATCAGATGCTCATTTATCGTGCATTCTGCTGGTAATTTTATTCTTCTCTATTACTGTTTGCATAAAAGTGGGCGGCACGGTGGCACAGTGGTTAGCACTGCTGTCTCACAGCGCCAGAGACCCGGGTTCAATTCCTGCCTCAGGCAACTGTCTGTGTGGAGTTTGCACATTTTCCCCGTGTCTGCCTGGGTTTCCTCCGGGTGCTCCGGTTTCCTCCCAAAGTCCAAAGATGTGCAGGTTAGGTGAGTTGCCAATAATGTTAGGTGAAGGGGTAATGGGTCTGGGTGGGTTGCGCTTCGGCGGGTTGATGTGGACTTGTTGGGCCGAAGGGCCTGTTTCCACACTAAGTAATCTAATCTAATCTAAAAAATTCAACGTAAACAGACCATTTGTGCCATCCAAGTCAGACCAGTGTTGATGCACCTGTTCAGACATCTTTGGAGATGGCCTTGAATCCAGATCTTTTGGCCGAAAGGTAGAAACAGTATTGCTGTGCTACAACCAAGCTTCCCCTTAAATCCTTTGAAATTAAAGGATTGAGTAGTAGCCACTCTGTTCACCTCAAACAATTACTATGGTAGCACATTCCACATTCTTGCTCCTCTCTGGGCTAAGCTATTCCTTCTGTGTACACTGACTATTTTTTGATGACACTGACATTGACAGTCTGCTCTTTTTCACTTCTGGAAATGTCTTCTCTGCTGTATCAAGACGTTTCCTAGTTTTTAAAAACTCTCGTGGAAGAGGAAACCAAAAGATCCCGCTTGATCATTTTCAGACAGTTTTTTGTTTTCCTCTGTGGCAAATGCTCCTGATGGGTTTCTTCAGTGCTTTCCACCAAAGATTCTTGATCAGTAGAAAATCAGCACCTTTAGTATGGACTTTAAGAAAATTGTTCCAAGTCTAGATACTTCCCATGTTAGCACTAGCTACATCACAGGATTATTACAGCAATTTCTATCCAAATAATAATCCAATGCTCTTTTGAATGTCTCAGCTGAACCTGGCTCCACCACATTTCCTGGGCAGCGCTTTGCATCCCCTAACTGTTCACTGTGTGAAAGTGTTATTATCACAGTACCCTTGCTTCGTTTCCGCATAACTTCAAGTCTTTGCTCTCCTGCCCGTGTTCTTATACATGCAGGGACTGCTTCTCCCATTCCACCCATGATTTTGAAGACCCCTATTATATCTCCTTTCAGCCTTTCAAAATTATGAGGAGCATGGATAGGATAAATAGACAAAGTCTTTTCCCTGGGGCCGGGGACTCCAGAACTAGAGGGCATAGGTTTAGGGTGAGAGGGGAAAGATATAAAAGAGACCTAAGGGGCGACTTTTTCATGCAGAGGGTGGTATGTGTATCGAATGAGCTGCCAGAAGATGTGGTGGAGGCTGGTACAATTGCAACATTTAAGAGGCATTTGGATGGGTATATGAATAGGAAGGGTTTGGAGGGAAATGGGCCGGGTGCTGGCAGGTGGGACTAGATTGGGTTGGGATATCTGGTCGGCATGGACGGGTTTGACCGAAGGGTCTGTTTCCATGCTATACATCTCTATGACTCTCTCCAAGGAGTGTAGTCCTAATTTCTTCAGTCTATTCTCCTTACTAATTATTCTCATCCCTGGAATTATTCATGTAAATTGCTTCTGCAATCTCTCCAATGCATTTGCAGCCTTCCTATAAAATGGCACCCACAACTGAACACAGTACTCCGGCTGAGGACTAACAAGTAGCTTGTACAAATTCAACAACACCTTTTTGCTCTTGTACTCTATGTCCTTCTTAATAATTCTGAGAACACTGCTTTATTAACTTTTCTCTCAAACAGTCCTGCTACTTTCAATGATCTGTGCACATATACATCCAGGACTCTCACTTCCTGCACTCCTTGTAGAATTAAACTCCCCATTTTATATTGTCTTTCATTGTTCTTCCAAACAAAGTACGTCACCTCACACTTCTCTGCTTTGACCATCATCTGCCACCTATCCACCCACTCTACCAGTTTCAGTGACCTTTTTAGAGATTCACTCTGTCCTCCTCAGCTTACGTTCATCCAAATTTAATGTTATCAGTAGACTTTGAAATTATCTCTTGTACACTAAGATCCAGTTAACGAAAACCAGGAGTCCCAATACCAACCTCTGGGGAACTCCACTACAAAATGCCATCCATCTGAAAAATATCTTCTAACTATTGCTCTCTCTTTCCTAGTTCTCAGCCAGTTTGTGTTCACTTTGCTACTGATCTTCTATATTATGACCTACAACTTTCCCCACAAGTCTGTTGTGTGACAATATGTCAAACATCTTCTGGAAATCCATGGATATCACTTCAGCAGTGGTTCTCGTAGAACTTTGCTGTTACCTCTTCAAAAAAAGCTCCAGCAAGTTAGTTAAATATAATTCCCCTAATAAAAGTCCAAGCCACCTCTTGCTAATTAATCTACCTTTATCCGTGTGATAGCTAATTCTATCTTGAATAGTTGTTCGTAGAAGTTTCTGCTACCAGCAAAGTTAGACTAACTGCTCTGTAACTTGGGGTTATCCTTGCAATCTTTCTTGAACAGGGCCATAATGTTTGCAATTTTTCAGTCTTCTGGCACCTCCCTCAGTCCAGGAAAGATGAAATGATTATGGCCCTACAATGTCTAATGTAACTTCCTTCAGAATGATTGATTGCACCTCATCGGGTGTTTTTGACTTACGGTGTCATCAATCTACCCAAGACTTGTTCCTTATTCATTTTATCTCTTCCTCTATCACTGTGCTCTGGGCAGCATTATCTTCCTTTGTAAAGATAGAGCAAAGTATGCATTTAACACCTCAACCATGCCCACTGCCTCCACGTGTAAATCCCCTTCTCTATCAGTCTTACTCCTTCCTTTAACTACTTTTTTCTTATATGCTTATAGCTTGACTTTGGGATTTCCCTTTATTAGCTGCTAGTCTTTTACAGTTCTTTGTTTCTCTTGTATGCTTTTTCATGTACTCCAAATGTTTGGTATTCCTGTTCGTTCTGCCTTGCATTGTCATAAGTACACTTTATCTTTCTAATGCTAGTTTCTACCTCCTCCATCATCCAGGGAATGTTGGATTTGTTTGTCCTACCTTTTCCATGAGAGGGAATGTCCCTTGACTGTACCTAAAAAAAATGGTGGCCAATTGACCAGAAACACATACTCCTCCCAACCTCTTCCTTCAATCAATTCTGCTCAGCCAAACTTTTACCTCGTTAATCAGCGTTAGCATTTCGGATCCACTGACCCTTCCTCAGAACTGAAGAAGTTCAGAAGAAGAGTCACTGGACCTGAAACGTTAACTCTGATTTCTCTTCACAGATGCTGCCAAACCTACTGAGCTTTTCTAACAATTTCTGTTTTTGTCCTCATTATAGATACTTTGGTCAGAATGACCCAGTTGAATTGTTGATTTAAGGTTATTTATTTGATTTTTTTTTTGAAAATAAATACAAGGCAAAGGTTATCAGACTATTCGACCTGTATTCTCATTGTGACAATTGTTATTCTCACTCCTATTTTTCAGTAGTAATTGGTGCTTTCTGAATGCCTTTGCCGAGACTCCGATGTAGTTATGGATCTTCGGGGTCACAAAAGCATCAGTCCTTTCATCAGAACGTGGGCAGTGTTGTGAGGTGGGGCTAATCAGTAACTGGCATCATTGATATGCCAACATCATTTCATAAAATTTCACTTTTCCTTGCCAAAACTATTCAGTATGCCCCTGTTATAACCATCAGATGGGGGGTGGCGTGGGGAAGGGGTGGGGGGTGGAGAACAGCCAAACAACAGTTTATAATATCCTAGGACAAGCCAAACAGAGACATGCATGAGAATTCCTAGAAGCATGGCATTCCAACTGGAACTCTATCAACAAACGCATTGACTTGGACCCCATTTATCACCCTCTGATTTAAAAAAACAGAAAATGCCATCACCAATACAGGAAATGACACCGCCAACCCAAGTACACCTAAACACATAAATAGAAAGCGGACTATAATACCAGTGCTTCACCGGACACTCACTGATGATGTTACCTGGTATGGTGATGAAACGTCTGAAAACTACCTTCCAGCTCAGTGAGCAAACTTATATCAACAAATCCAACAACTTACTGATTTTTAAAAAATAACTTTTTGTTCCTCTCGATTTTTCAAGCCCTCGGTTACCAAGTGTCCTGTAACTGGAAACAGTGTCTCCCTATGTAATCTGTGAAAACGCCTCAATTTTCAGCACCTCTATGAAATCTTCCTTTAATCCTCCTTATCCTCCAACAGATAATCTGATCTTTGCTAGTCTCTTCAACTAACAGGAAAATGTCATTGCTGGTGCCATCTGATTAATCGTCTCTGCACACTTCCCAAGGCCTTAATGTTCTTTCTAAAGTTTAGAAGCCTAGACTCAGACTCAAATCCCAGCAAAACTACTATCAGTGTCTTGAAAATTCAACATAATGTTCTCAAAGGATATTTTTAAAAATAAAACATTATCAGCCTGTCCTTCCACCATCAAAGATGTAGCTTAAACTGTTCCAGGTCTTTGTTAGTGTATATATTTAAAATGTTTTTCTATTTAGTTTTTTTTAATTCACTCATGGGATACTGACATGCCTGGCTGGGCCAGTATTTTCTTGCCTGTCTTGGGTTGCCCTTGATGGGCGGTGAGCTTCTGCCTTGAACCACGACAGTCCACGTGCTCATAAACAAAAACAAAGAGCTGGAAAAACCCAGCAGGTTTGTCAGCGTCTGTGGAGAGAAATCAGAGTTTTCATTTCAGATCCAATATCCCTTTTTTAGAACACGTGATAACTGGGGTAAGGTTGATATTCATGCACAAGGTGAGGTGGGGTGGGAGGGTAAATAATAGGTGGAAATAGAGCCCTAAGAGAGAGAACAACAGATGGACAGGCAGAGGAGTGATTAAAGGTCAGTCTGGGTGAATGAATAGTTGCTAATGAGGGCAATTAGTAGCTGACAATGGGTATAAAGTCAGGGTTGGATCGGAGAGCACAATGCAGTCAATTCAGAGTGATAGTCCTGATGAAGGACTTATGCCTGAAACGTTGACTCTCCTGCTCCTTAAATGCTGCTTGACCTACCTGACCTCTCCGCCCCCACCCCAGTCTTTCCTATCACCCTCACCTTGACCTCTCTCCACCTATCACATTTCCGACCCCCCTCCCCCAAGTCCCTCCTCCCTACCTTTTATCTTAGCCTGCTGGACAAACTTTCCTCAATACTGAAGAAGGGCTTATGCCCGAAACGTCGATTCTCCTGTTCCCTGGATGCTGCCTGACCTGCTGCGCTTTTCCAGCAACACATTTTCAGCTCTGATCTCCAGCATCTGCGGACCTCACTTTCTCCCGGGAGAAGTTTAGAGGAAGCTGACGGTGTCTATGGGATAGGAAGAGGACTCTTGCCCAAAGAAATGGGTTCAGAGGCAAAGGTGACAGGAGAGTTCAATGTCATGTTGTGTCTGAAATTCACTAAGGTGGGTGCTCAGAGATAAAACTGAGACTTTCGCTGAATACAGAGCGTCCTGCATCAGAATGGAAGGTCAGAAGTGGAAGGAAGTGGATGCTTATATTGCCACTGGACATTTAATTTCTTCCAGAGTATGCTATTTGACTTATGCCCATGTAAGATTTCATATATTCTCATTTCACTAGTTGCTGCTGCGCTCAAGATTATTATCTTTATCATGTCAACTCACAACCAAGAGCATGAGCATCTCCTCCCAGTCAGAGAGAGATGGTTTTTTGATATGGTGCTCCTCAACCTCCCATAAGCATGAGGAACAAGAAGAAGCGGACCTCCATGAGTTACCAATGTCACTATAGGATTCAACCAGCATCACCTTATCACTTTGCCCCACAACATTAGCCACCGAGCAAACTGAGCTAATCGATGGCCACCCTTTCAAGCTTTGTGTCATTTGAAAGCTTTAATTCTTTGATCCATATCCAAATCAAGTTCCTCGTGTACATGATCAAACCCCTTCCTCAGTGCCTGCCTACGGAACCGACTGATCCCGCATGGACTCCAGGCTAGATTCGGACCATCCTCCACCACAAAACTCTAGCCACCTGACACCTGGAGGAAGAGCGCCTCATCTTCCGCCTTGGGACCCTGTTGCAGTTGTATAAGACTCTGGTGCGGCCACATCTGGAGTATTGTGTGCAGTTTTGGTCGCCATACCATAGGAAGGATGTGGAGGCACTGGAACGGGTGCAGAGGAGGTTTACCAGGATGTTGCCTGGTATGGTGGAAAGGTCGTATGAGGAAAGGCTGAGGCACTTGGGGTTGTTTTCATTGGAGAAAAGAAGGTTTAGGGGTGACTTGATAGAGGTGTATAAGATGATTAGGGGTTTAGATAGGGTCGACAGTGAGAATCTTTTTCCACGTATGGAGTCAGCTATTACAAGGGGGCATAGCTTTAAATTAAGGGGGGGTAGGTATAGGACAGATGTTAGGGGTAGCTTCTTTACTCAGCGAGTCGTGAGTTCATGGAATGCCCTGCCAGTAGCAGTGGTGGACTCTCCCTCATTATGGGCATTTAAGCGGGCATTGGATAGGCATATGGAGGATAGTGGGCTAGTGTAGGTTAGGTGGGCTTGGATCGGCGCAACATCGAGGGCCGAAGGGCCTGTACTGCGCTGTATTGTTCTATGTTCTATGTTCCAATCACATGGGATCAATGTTGATTTCATCAGTTTCCTCATTTCTCCTCCCCCCACCTTATCCCAGATCCAACTTTTCCAACTCGGCACCACCCTCTTGAACAGTCATACTTATCAACTTCCTTCCCACTTATTCGCTCCACCCTTCTCTCCGACCTGTCACCATCATCATCATCCCCCACCTTCATCTACCTCAGGTACCTCCCATCCCACTTCCAAGCCCCCCCACTTCCCTCATCTATCTCTAAGCCCCCTTGGGCCAACCCCTCATTCCTAATGAAGAGCTCATGCTCAAAACATCGACTGTCCTGCTCCTCGGATGCTGGCTGACGGTAAATGGAAAAGCCCTGGGGAAAATTGGTGTACAGAGATATCTGGCTGTTCAGGTCCATTGTACCCTCAAGATGGCAACGCAGGTCGAAAGTGTGTTCAAGAAGGCATCTGGCACACTTTCCTTCATCAGACAGGGTATTGAGTACAAGAGTTGGCAGGTCACGTTACAGTTGTAAAGGACTTTGGTTCATCCACGTTTGGAATACTGTACTGCATACAGTTCTGGTCGCCACATTACCAAAAGGATATGGATGCTTTGGAGAGGGTGCAGAGGCAGTTCACCAGGATGTTGCCTGGTATCGAGGGTGCTAACTATGAAGAGAGGTTGAGTAGTTTAGGATTATTTTCATTAGAAAGGCGGAGGTTGAGGGGCTACCTGATTGAGGTCGACAAAATCATGAGAGGTATAGGCAGAGTGGATAGCAAGAAGATTTTTTCCCAGAATGGGGGACTCAGTTACTAGGGCTCATGAGTTCAAGGTGAAAAGGCAAAAGTTTTAGGGAGATCTGGAAAGTTCTTTACACAGAGGGTGGTGGGTGCCTGGAATGCATTGCCAGCAGAGGTGATAGAAGTGGGCACTATAGCATCATTTAAGATACTTCTAGACAGATACAGAATTGAGCAGGGAGCAGAGGGGTACAGAGCCTTAGAAAATAGATGACAGGTTTAGATAGAGGATACGGATCGGTGCAGGCTTGGAAGGCCGAAGGGCCTGTTCCTGTGTTGTAATTTTCTTTGTTCTTTGTAGGCAAGATATAGCATAAAGGGGCATCACTTGTTTTGTGTCTTGTCAGTAGTTGTAAGTACATCCTATCCTTCTAGTTATGTGCTTTCTGCTCTCTTAAACAAACCTGTAATCAGGTTAAGATTCTGAGTTTACCTTTCATCTACAGTGTTAAAGATCTTCTGCAATTAAGTTCCCCAATTAATGAAAATAGCTTCACTTTTAAAGAATGAATGTCAGTGAGTTTTAAACTCTCAACCTCACTTGGGTTTGGAGTGCCTCCTCAATGTTTTGAGGTGCAACAGTTTCTGAGGGTCACATGCTCTCCAGTAAATTGAATGACAAAGGTGTGAGATGAGAAATTCCTCCTTTTACACCCTGCTGCATGTTTTAACACTGACTTTCACAGCTATGAATCAACTTAAGCCTTTTTTGACACGTTTTGCCAAAGTTTTCACACATCAAGTATAACAGTAGTGTGTGACCTGCAGTACAACTGAAAGTTCCTGGAGCTAAAAGGAAGGAAATGCACCTTTTCAATAAGAGAACTTTCTTTGAGTCCACCCACAAAGTTGTTTCCTCATAGAGAAGAAAGGCTGATGTTTCATTGTAAGGTCTTAGTTGGTCTAGTTGCTGGCTATGGGAAGAAGATGGGAAATTTTCCCTCTGATCAAGTATCAGTACTCTCCTGTCCACTGCCTGTGTAAATTTAAGTGTGTACTATATATAGTGACCTTCCCCTTTCATGTGACATTTGGGGGGACGAAAACTAGTGACTGATGCAAATAGGTATTGGTTATAATGATGCTGTTAGATTCACATTGATGATGAATAGTGATTAAATGGATTTCCTAGCATTGAATGAGAAGACCGTTTGATGAGCCAAAGGGGGGAATTATAATAGTTGTACATTTCCCAATAAGGTTTGTGTAAAACGTAATTAGCTAAATCTTTACTGTTGCGTGCACATGTTCTAGTTTCAGATCTGGGAACCCCTGGGAAATGTTTCCTCTGATCTTTGTTTTCCCCAGCTGATATCAGCTAATGGATCATGTAGGACAGACTCCTGGGCTTCCACTTACTCCAGTCAGTCAGTCGAATCATGCTTGATCTTTTGTAACACCATCTACCAATGTGGTTGGACATTCCTTTAAAGTGCTTGCCAATTAATCTTATGTTTTTAAAAACTTGCAAATGACTGGTGTCCATCTCTCCTACCGTAGGGAAAAGTTGACTGCGATTTACCTTATCAATGCCTCTCATAACTTAAATCCATCTATAAGGCCACCCTTCGGTCTCCTACGCACCAGGGAAAGAAGTCCCAGCCTAGCCAACTTCTCCTTCTAACACAAACCTCCCAGTCCTGGTAGCATCCTTTGTAAATCTTTTCTGCACTCTTTTTCTAGTTTAATAGTATCATTTTTTAATAGTAGGGCTATCAAAAAAATTCGAACTCTACGCACCACCCTGAATGTAGCCTTGCCAATGTCTTGTACATCTGCAACAAGATGTTCCATCTTCTATACTCAGTGCTCTGATTAATGAAAGCTCACGTATTGAAAGCTGTCTTCACTGGCCTGTCTATCTGTGACTCCATTTTCAAGAAGCTATGAACCTGTAGCCCTAGATCTCTTTCTTCTGTAACACTCTCTAGAGCCCGACCATTGACTGTGTAAGTCCTACCACAGTTTGCTTCACCAAAATGAAACACATTGCATTTATCTAAATTAAACTCCATCTGCCATTCCTCAGCACAATGGGCCAGTTGATTAAGATCTCACAGCATTCCCAGATAACCTCCTTTATTTTTCACTATACCACACAAACTTACTAACCACACCCTAAATTCGCATCCAATGACACTCATTGCTGTTCAGGAGGGAGTTCGAAGATTTTGAGCAAGTGACGGTGAAGGAACAACAATGTTTTATGCAATCAGTACCTGTTGAATCCTTCAATCATTTAACCATATGAATTCAATCCCTCCCTGAATCTGCATCCTCAAGGGGTTGCAAACCTAGAACGTGGAACCTGTCTTCTTTCAGCCCTTTCTTCCAAGATGGGGATGGATTCTATGACTTTTCGTGTTCTCTTTGTCTTTTGGTATCCTGACAATTTACTAGTGAATTGTTGTGGGAGGAGCTGGAGTTTTCTTTCCTTCTGAATACTGTCTTGGGAAGGAAGAATTGGGTGCACTGATTTGCTCTCAAGGAAATGTTTTGACACCTTTTATAAAGTAGCATTTGGCCCAGTGTCTCTGAATATTGCTAAAGCCTTTTGTCCAAATTGAGAAAATGGTGCTTTAGTCGATTGTATTCAGTCCATTTGGCCCATCTATTTCATGGCTAGAATAATGGGCTAGATCAAAAGATTTAAAAGTAAGGGGAAAGAAAGGAAAACATTTCCCTTTGTGGATTGCTGGTTCTTGGAATTTCTTTCCCCAGTCCACCTTCCAGTGGAGGCATAGCCATTGAATAATTTTAAGGCTCAGTTGCTTGGCAAAGGCATGGAAGGGTATAGGGACTTGACAGGAGAATTGAGCTGAGGCCACAGCAGATCAACTATTGGAAAAGGCTCTTGCGATCAAATGGACTGCCCCTAATTTGTACGTTCCCAATGTGAGGGAGGTTTGTGACATGTAGTATGCCTCAATTAACTGCACTACAGACCATATTGATACTCTCATCAAGAGAGGTCTCTTGCTGCTCATTTGAATGAAAATTGACAACAAATTGTGGTTCTTTTTTTCTGTCAAGTGAATTACCCCTCATTTTAGGTGCTGCATCATTTATTTACGAGATCAGAAGTGATAGAAAATTGAAGACCGCCAAGATGTCTAAAATTGAGAAGATGAGTATTCAAGGTGTGAGGAGCTTTGGGATAGATGACAAGAGCAAGCAGGTTATCGCCTTCTACACTCCATTAACTGTTCTGGTGGGACCAAATGGCGCTGGCAAAACGGTGAGTTCTACAGCAGGAATATAGCAAATTGAATTTGGGCCACGCAACAAATGCAGGAATTTAATCCAATGTGAGTTATTCGAGCTGAAACAGGGCAGCCTAAACTGATTAAATAAGTGATCTCCTGGAGGGTAAACTAAAATCCAGCCTAGATTGGTAGATAACTGAACCCATGTCACATACCTTTCTTTGCCAGGGGTGAGAATGACCCTTCTTGCACTGAATTTACATTGTCACATTATGGTGCCAGCTACCAGTGAGTTGGGAATCCCCCTTCAACCTGCAACAATAGTTGATGTGAGAAAAGAAAAATAGTGTAGTGCAGTCTGTTCTTCATCTTCTGTACAACTTAGTTAACTGAAATTGGATAACGTGGAAATAAATAACTGAATTCTTTTGCATTTTGGACAGAGTTTCATGTTTTGAGCTGTTCCGTTTTGTAACGAGCGTGCAGAATATGATTTGTTTGCTGTTCTGTGAGCTTGTTTAAATTAATAGTCGAATGCCAAATGGAGATTTCCAGCATAAGGAATGTTGAATAGGAGTAGGCCATTCAGCCTCTCTAGCCTGTACTGCCATTCAATGAGATCATGGCTGATCTGTGGCTCAATTCCATATACCTGCCTTTTGGCTCGTATCCTTTAATACCCTTGCTTAATAGAAAAATTACCTATCTCAAATTTAAAATTAGCAATTGATCCAGCATCCACTTCAGTTTTTGGAAGAGTGTTCAAGTATCGACCAGCCTTTGTATATAGAAGTGCTTTTCAACTTCGCTCTTTAAGAGTCTACCCCTAACTTTTAACTATGTCCCCTAGTTCTGGAATCCCTAACCAGTGAAAATAGGTTATCTTTATCTATCCTGTCTTTTCCTGTTAATATCTTGCAGATCTCAATCAGGTCACCTCTTAATCTTCTGAATTCCAGAGAAAATAGACTTAATTTGTGTAAGTTCTCCTCATTACTTAACTCTTGACATTCTTGTAAATGTACATTCTACCACCACCATGGTCCCTTTATTCTTCCCAAGGTCTGACACCCAGATCTGCTCTCAGTACTCTAAGTGGACTCCAGTCAGGGTCTTCTGCAACTGCGGTATAATGTCAGGATCCTTGTACTCCAATCCTTTCCATATAAAGGCCAGTGTTCCATTTGATCTCTTGATTATTTTCCACACCTGCTCGTGCCATTTTAAAGGTCTACCTGCACATTGTCTCCTGTAAGTGATGTTCTTAACTACTTACCAAAATACTTACATTTTATCACTTGTTAGTACACCATTTCAGTGTTGCTGAGGAAAGGGACATCCTGTCAAAGCAGTCATTAGGGAGTTGTAGATTCATGGATAAGCCATGATCGCATTGAATGGCAGAGCCAACCTGATAGGCAGAATGGGAGAAAGTGAGGACTGCAGATGCTGGAGATCAGAGCTGAAAATGTGTTGCTGGAAAAGTGCAGCAGGTCAGGCAGCATCCAAAGAGCAGGAGAATCGACGTTTCGGGCATGAGCCCGAAGAAGGGCTTATGCCCCAAATGTCGATTCTCCTGCTCCTTGGATGCTGCCTGACCTGCTGCGCTTTTCCAGCAACACATTTTCAGCTCTGATGGGCAGGATGGCCTACTTCTGCTCCTATCTCTCAATATTACTACTTTAATTTTGCTTTCAGCAGGACCGATGCAAGAATGCCAAATTTCAAAGGCAGCCAGAATTTATATTGCATGAGAAAAGATACTGATTGGTTGAGATGTTGGGAACTATTGCTAGGGAACTATTGTCCCCACAATTGTTTAATACAAAATGGTTCCTTTCTTTTCCACCAGGCAGGTTCCTGAGTATGAATGTCTGTAGCTTTTACTAAGAGGAAGTGAACTACGTTCTGGGAGTACCTGGATTGAAGGCGTGCAGCAAAAATGGGAACCATGTTGAGTGTGATAAGAGGATACGGTTGCAGAAGTTACTGAGAGGAAAGTGAAGGCTGTAGATTTTGGGTGTTGGCAATGAACGAAAGAAGAAGTGATTGCAATTCAGTGGAAGCAGAGGAACTGAGGGGAGAGAGGAGAACATTGGGGTCACTTAATCACTTTGACCATTGTTACAGTAGGGACTGCAGGATTGGATCAGTGTCAAGCCAGCAATTAAACCCCTTGGAAACCAATTTGTCCACGGAGCATGCAACCAAACCATTGTGGATTACAATAGTGATGTAATCAGTTAATTTCAACATAATTTAAGAGTTTCTGAGGGAGAAAAAAACCTGTAGACTTTCCTCTAAACAGCAGCACTTGTTTGACTCTTTTTGTCTTGAATGTTAATTTATCAGAAAAATACTTTGAAGAATTGTCTTAAAATGACTTAGTCTTATAGAATAAGACATTTGTTTTATATTGTTTTACCCTTTTCAAATGTTGCAGACAATAATCGAGTGCCTGAAGTATATTTGTACAGGTGACTTCCCTCCTGGAACTAAAGGACAAACGTTTGTGCATGACCCAAAGGTAGGGTGGATTTATTAAGATGCATCTTTAATTGATTAGTTTATTTGAAGTATTCCTTTTTCATTTAATTATTTTTTCAGTTCAGACATTTAAGTAGAAATCTTATATTTCCACCTAATTTCAGACGCACCCATTTCGAATCACAAACTACACTTCACAGCTGTAGTTAACCTTGTGGCAAATTACTTCCCTTCAATGTATTCATCTTGAAAAAAAAACTTAACCTGGATTATCGCATTGTTTTAAATGCTCTCTTGTTGTGGTTTTGAAATTCTTTGAAATTACCTGTTTATAAGCTGTGTTTGCTTTGATTTAGTTGGTGTTTAAGTAATGCCGATATTAGGCTTGCTCTGTTTGATAGAGAGTGCAATTTGGGAATCCTGATGATGAAAGCTTTGATTCAAGACTGCTTTCCTTTTTATCATCAACCGCAGCCCAACAGTTTGCTGATAACAACGGAGACAAAAAAGATATTGTTATTTTTAATCATTTGTAGCTCGGGTGCTTGTTGTTGTGGTTCTGTTCGCCGAGCTGGGAATTTGTGTTGCAGACGTTTCGTCCCCTGTCTAGGTGACATCCTCAGTGCTTGGGAGCCTCTTGTGAAGCGCTAATCATGCCCTAATCATTCCCTAATTCTCATCTCTCTGTAAAAATCATCCTGCAATTCGAAGAGCTACATTGTTTTTATGGGGGATCGTTAGATGACTGTTTTTCTGATATACATTAAAATAACAATCATTGTACTAGCTTCATAAATTGATTTAAAGCTACAGTATTCAGAGTATGTAGTATTCAAGTTTTACTGGAGTATTTTAAGCAATCCGATTTCAATTAAAATTGGACTGGTTCAATTGTGAATAGCCTGTGCTGGAATTTTTGCCAGTGACTTTACTTTGCATATTCAGCTTGAGCTAGTCTCTGACAGCTGAAGGTACACTGATCTTGCTGTTGCATGTAACTGCAGTGATGAGGAGATTCCCTCCACTAGGGAATTGATTTGCGAAAGCATGAAGTGTGAAAGAAGGAAATAACCTGTATGATATCCTAAAATGCCCGCTGCAAATGTATTAGTTTTGAAGAGTAGTTACTCGTGTCATATGTGTGAACGTGGCGTATTTCAGAAATGGCAAGCTCCCACGTGTAGCAAAGGTGATGAGTTAATATATTCTCCTGTTGGTTCAGCCAAAATTGTGGAGGAATTATCTCTTCTGCTCGAAAGACAAGAACTTGGTTTAGTACCGTAGCTCAAAGGTCAACAATGAGTCAGTCTATTCATATTGCACTGATGTAGCATGTGTTCGAATGGTAGTCCAGGCCATGATCTTTTTTTTGACTAGGTTGACAGTACTTACATTGATCAAACTGATGATAGAAGGTTTGGTATTCGTTTTACTTCATTTGATGTCAAAGTCTTTTGTGCGCATTAAAGATGTGATCTGTTTGCCAATAGTGTTATCATGTCTTCACAGCAGAATGGTGGTATCCAAAGCAGCTTGGGTCTCCATTCTTCGAAGCCTTTGTCCTTCCAGCTAATGTTTTATTTAACTTCATCTGGTTTCTGCATTCCTGGCTAGACTACCATTTATTGCCCATCGTCGATTCACCTCTAGGAAGCGGTGGTGAGCTGTTGCCTTGAATTGTTGTGGTTTGTGTGTGGATACATCACAGTTCTGTTGGAAGTGCGTTCCAGGATTTTGACCCAGTAAAAATTACCATTTACAATCGTGTCTGCCTAATCTTGATCAATAAAATGATGGAATGGTTGTCGAGAGTAATATCAAGTGGCTTTTCCAAAGCATTAACCTGCTCACTGAAACTTGCTTTGGGCTTCTCCAAGACGACTCAATGTCTGACCTTTTACTACAGCTTTGGTCCAAAAGTGAGGTAAGAGTGACTGCCCTTGACTTCACTGCCATATTAGGTCAAATGCTGCTTCAAGGAGTCAGTGGGATTCAGGAATACTGTCTGTTCATTGCAGTCATACTGAGCATAAAATGCTACTGGTTGCTGGAGGTCAATCATCTCAGCTCCAGCACAGCTCTGCAGGAAATCCTCAGGGCAGTGTCCTAGGCCCAACCATCTTCAGCTGGGGTGGCATGGTGGCGCAGTGGGCTGCTGCCTCACAGCGCCAGGACCCAGGTTCAATTCCCACTGTCTTTGTGGAGTTTGCACATTCTCCCCATGGATTTCCTCCCACAATCCAAAGATGTGCAGGTTAGGTGAATTGACCATGCTAAACTGCCCACAGTGTTCAGGCATGTGTAGGTTAGGTGTATGAGTCAGGGGTAAATATAAGATAATAGGATAGGGTAATAGGTCCGGACGGGTTACTCTTTGGTGGGTCGGTGTGGACTTGTTGGGCTGAAGGGGCCTGTTTCCACACTGTAGGGATTCTGTATTTCCAGCTGCTTCATCAATGATCTTTCAACCATCCTAAGGTGAGTAGTGGGAATGTTTGACGATGGTTTCACTAAGTTCAACAACGTTCGCAACATCTCAGACACTGAAGCAGTCCACGTTGAATTGCAACAAGAAATCGACAGCATCTGAGAGAAGAGATTGCTAATCATCTCTGTCTTAAATAGGCAACACCTCATTATGCGATTGTGTCCTCTGATCCTAGCCTCTCCCACAAGGGGAAATAACCCCTTTGTACCTACCTTTTCACACCCTCTAAGTCTTTTATGTTTCATTAAGGTCTTCTTGCATTCTTCTAAATACCAGTGAGTACAAATAAACCTCTCCTCATAAGAAAAAACCCTTCATGCCTCAAAACAACCCAGTGAACTGTCTCCCAATGCCAGTACATCTTTTCTTTGATGAAGCAATCACAATTGTTCACTTTTGGGAAGGGTTTATGTCCAAAGAGGTCTGAGTATCCTTGTTCTTAGATTGCTGAATGCTAATGTGGAAGTGCAGCAAGAAATTAGAAAGGCAAAAGGCATGTTGGCCTTAATTGCAAATTTGAGAACAAGTGCAAAGATGTCTTGCTTCAGTTGTATACAACCTATGGAGAACAAACATGAAATATTGTGTCCTTACCCAAAGGAAAAGATACTCTTTAAGATGGGGGGGGGGGGGGGGGGGGGGGGGGGGGAGGAGGTAATGAAGGTTCACAGGCTGATCTCTTGGGATGGTTGGGTTGACCTACAAGGAGAAACTAAGGAGATTGTGCTTATATTCTGTAGAATTAAGAATGAGGAAGAATCTAAGGTGATCACGCTGAAGTGTATAAAATCATTACAAAGTCTAAGAGGGCAGCTATCATGAAAGACATTTCTCCCGGATGGAGGTGGTTATAGAACTAAGGAGTGCAATCTCAGAATAAAAATTGAATTGAGAGGTAGAGGAATCTCTTCACTCAGAATTGTCAAGCTTTGGAATCAACAACCCCAGAGGAAATTGCAGAGGCTAAGTCATTGAGTCCCATCAAGACAGAGGTTGACAGATGTCTAGGTATTAAAGATATGGGATTATGGATTATCCATATATGGATTATGGGAATAAAACAAGAAATGGTATTGAAGTTGATCAGCTGTGATCTAATTGAAGGGCAGAGGAAGCCTGAGAGCCCAAATGGTTTACTCCTATTTCCATTTGTTCTAAAACTACTTTTGGTATTTAACCATGAATAGCTGTTAGTTGATCATGTAACCAGTTGCCTGGATCGTATTTTGTTTGCCCCTTTTAATTTTTGCTGGCTTCTGAATTTTCTAAACTGTAGAGCTGAAGTTCAGTATCTTTTGTGACAGTTGTGACTCATTTGGTAGCGCACTCATGTCTGGTTCAGAAAGTTCTTGGTTCAAATCTGATGTCAGGCTTTGTGTAGCACAATCCAGTTTGACACTTCTCTGCAACTCTGCATCATTGAAGGTGTTGCCTTCCAAGTAAAATATTAAACCTGAGGCCGTGTGTGGTCATAACAGCACTGACAGCATTGCTTTGAAGAGAAGTCAGGAAAGTTATCTCCAGTAACTTGGCTAATATTTATCAAAAACACAAAAACATTATTTCATCAAGATGACGTTGCTGTTTTGGGGGTTTGCTGTCTGCAATTCGCTGCAGCAATTCTTACAGTAACAATATTGACTATATTTCTAAAGGAACTAAATTGTCTGCAGAGCACTTTGGGGCATCTAATTGTTTGTGAGGCACTATGTAATTTCAAGCCTTATTTAAAGGTTTTTGCATGAGAACCAAACACCCCTCCTTCCCTTCAGTCCGGGGTCCCTGCTTTTGTTTGCAAGTCTGTGAAATGGTAATGAACCTCATACAGATTTCAATTTTATGCATGTAACAATTATCAACAGACTTTATGCATGTTGTGGTTCTGTTCGCCAAGCTAGGAATTTGTGTTGCAGACGTTTCGTCCCCTGTCTAGGTGACATCCTCAGTGCTTGGGACCCTCCTGTGAAACGCTTCTGTGATGTTTCCTCCAGCATTTATAGTGATTTGTACCAGCCGCTTCCGGTTATCAGTTCCAGCTGTCTGCTGCAGTGGCCGATATATTGGGTCCAGGTCGATGTGCTTATTGATTGAATCTGTGGATGAGTGCTATGCCTCTAGGAATTCCCTGGCTGTTCTCTGTTTGGCTTGTCCTATAATAGTAGTGTTGTCCCAGTCCAACTCATGTTGCTTGTCATCTGCATGTGTGGCTACTAAGGATAGCTGGTCATGTCGTTTCGTGGCTAGTTGGTGTTCATGGATGCGGATTGTTAGCTGTCTTCCTGTTTGTTCTATGTAGTGTTTTGTGCAGTCCTTGCATGGGATTTTGTACACTACATTGGTTTTGCTCATGTAGTGTACCAATGTAGTGTACAAAATCCCATGCAAGGACTGCACAAAACACTACATAGGACAAACAGGAAGACAGCTAACGATCCACATCCATGAACACCAACTAGCCACGAAACGACACGACCAGCTATCCTTAGTAACCACACACACAGATGACAAGCAACATGAGTTCGACTGGGACAATACTACTATTGTAGAAGAAGTCAAACAGAGAACAGTCAGGGAATTCCTAGAGGCATAGCACTTATCCACAGATTCAATCAATAAGCACATCGACCTGGACCCAATATACCAGCCACTGCAGCGGACAGCTGGAACTGACAACCGGAAGCGGCAGATACAAATCACTATAAATGCCGGAGGAAACATCACAGAAGCGCTTCACAGGAGGCTCCCAAGCACTGAGGATGTCACCTAGACAGGGGACGAAATGTCTGCAACACAAATTCCCAGCTCGGTGAACAGAACCACAACAACGAGCACCGAGCTACAAATCTTCTCCCAAACTTTGAAGAGTTTATGCATGTGTTTTTATTGGTATCTCTATTAGCTCTAACCATAAAATGAATGATTTTCTTTAATGAAGGTTGCCCATGAGACTGATGTACGAGCACAAATCCGCCTACAATTTCGAGATGTGAATGGAGGAGTTGTGGCTGTGCAGAGGTCAATGCTTTGCACGCAAAAAGGAAAAAAGACTGAGTTTAAAACACTGGAGGGGGTGATCACACGAATGAAGTGAGTGCAACTGAACAAGAATAACTTGATTCAATCAGACAATCATTCGTTCCAATTTATTTATTTATCTTTTGTACATTGCTGAAGACTTAAGAGGATGCAAATTGTAATGATCCCAGACAAGGCTACCAAATTTACGTTACTATCTGGTTAAGTAGCAGTAATTTTTTTGTTTTGTTTAAAATTAAACCACGTTTAAAATATCAGGTGCATACTACGAAAGTAAAGCTTAAAAAAGAACCTCATGGTTTTGAACAAGTAAAACTAACTTTGTCAGACAAGGTTAGGAAAGTAAAACAATCCACTGCAGTATATACAATAGTTACAGAGTGATCGAGAGAAATTCAGCAGTTCTGGCAGTGTCTGTGGAGAGAGAAGCAAAGTTAAAGTTTCTAGTCCAGTATGACTCCGCACACATAATATGTATATACATTACATCTTTGTGTTTATATATCATAGAGTGTGTGTATATAAGTTAAACTCCAATATCCAATTTTAATATAAAGTAAAAATCGATTAACAGACAAATTGTGATTGAACACCCCTTGGGCGCATATTATTAAAAGCTACACCAAGACATGATTTGCAGGAGCCTGTGTTGGTCTGGGGTGTACAAAGTTAAAAATCACACAACACCAGGTTATAGTCCGACAAGTTTAACTGGAAGCGTTAGTTTTCGGAGCACTGCTCCTTTATCAGGTAGTTGTGCCACAACCACCTGATGAAGGAGTAGCACTCCGAAAGCTAGTGCTTCCAAATAAACCTGTCAGACTATAACCTGGTGGTGTGTGATTTTTAACTTTACACCAAGATACATCCTTTGAATTTCTTAGCAACATATCCAGACAAGAATGATTACTTTGAGCCACAAAAGAGCTTTTAAAAGCTTTGTCTCCCTCATGAGGAATTTTATCGTCTTTCTTCATAGCGCTACTTCAATCCTTAGTCGACAACATCCTCACCCAAAAGGCACACTCTTTCAGATCTACCTCTAATCTGTTGCCAGATCCAGTTTCTGCTGATCTGACCTACTTCTGAGATTGCTCCCCTCCTGGTTACTCAATCTCTTCTGAAACTGCATCGCACTGAGCTTTACTGGGCTGAACTCCCATGTTGAATTATTAGCCCACCTTTACTCTAGCTCCATTGCTAATAACCACACTTTAACAACATGGAATCTTCTTTTCCGAGTCTCCCCCATTCACTTTTTAGAACTGGCTGTTAAACTGCCGTTCACTGACCCTTGAACTGATTGGAGTGACCCATTAAAAACCTCAGTAACAGTCTGGAAATGTGTTGCTGGAAAAGCGCAGCAGGTCAGGCAGCATCTAGGGAACAGGAGAATCGACGTTTCGGGCATTAGCCCTTCTTCAGGAATTCCTGAAGAAGGGCTAATGCTCGAAACGTCGATTCTCCTGTTCCCTAGATGCTGCCTGACCTGCTGCGCTTTTCCAGCAACACATTTCCATCTCTGATCTCCAGCATCTGCAGACATCACTTTCTCCCCTCAGTAACAGTCTGCCCTTGCTCCTAGGCAGAATTAAATATAACCAGCATTGGAGTATCTTGTGTTTAAATGTTACAATTTTGACAGGCTACCAGTCAATACAGTACAAATGGATGTAAAAAGAAATAGATTATATCACATATTGGTGTCTAGATAGGCCTTTGGGCATTGTCAGATGAAAGAGACCACATCAAGGAGAGAGAAAGACTCTTCGCTTCCCTCTGCTGGTTGGAGGATGACAGCCAATACTTTCAAGTTTTGACTGCCATTTCTATCTTTAGTTTGGAAACTTAGGATTGTCCCTGTTTGGGGCCAGTTTCTTGCAAACTGCAAATGTTTTGGAGCATATCTGTGTTAAATGTGGAAGAACAGCAACTTAAGGAAGGGTAAATAGTATCCCTTACTATCCAGGTGGGAAGAGGAGGAAAATAATAATAGTCGTCACCACAGTCAGGACCAAAACTGGTGTGGGAATTGAACCCTTGCTGTTAGCATAATCCTGCATCGCAAACTAGCTGTCTAGCTAACTGATTTTCCTCTCCTCCTCAACCCCTCCAGCCCATAAGCAGTGATTGTCCTTTACAATCCAGTTCGGAGTAAATAGTGAGGATCCCTAAAGTTCAGTTGCCTGTAGATGTCATGGTGCTCAGCCACTTTGGACTGAGAAATATGGATTTTTTTTTTGGGTGGAAAGAGAAAGATGGTGTTCTGTAAAGGAGGAGAGAGTAAGAAAAAAATCATTGAGAGTCTTTTTTGATTTTAAAGGCATGGGGAGAAGGTCAGCTTGAGCTCAAAATGCGCAGAGATGGACCGTGAGATGATCAGTGCATTGGGTGTCTCGAAAGCTGTGTTAAACAATGTCATTTTCTGTCATCAAGAAGAGTCAAACTGGCCTTTGAGCGAAGGAAAAGCTCTGAAACAGAAATTTGATGAAATTTTCTCAGCCACCAGGTGAGTTATTTTCTGTTCCGATTTCCAGAGAAGACTTGCATGGCACCGTGGCTGGCTCTGTGGTACAGAATGGTGGGAAAAGAGTCGAAGGGCTATAGTCAGAAGGGATTCAGTTGTAAGGGGACTAGATAGGTGGTTCTGTGGTCGACAATGAGATTCCTGAATGGTATGTTGTTGGGTCAGGGATGCCTCCGTGCATTCTGAAGGGGGAGGGTGAACAGCCAACTGTTGTGGTGCATATGGATACCAATGATATAGGTTAAAAAAAGGGATGAGGTCCTAAAAGCAGAATTTAGGGAGTTAGGAGCCAAGTTTTAAAAAAAAGTAGGACCCCAGAAGTAGTAATCTTAGGATTGCTACCAGTGCCACATGCCAGAGTCGAAATGAAAAAATAGGCAGGATGAATGCGTGCCTTGAGACATGATGCAGGAGGGAGGGGTTCAGAGTTTTGGGACATTGGGACCAGTTCTTGGGGAGGTGGGACTATTACAAGTTGGACAGTCTATACCTGGGCCAGACTGGAACCAATGTCTTACGGGGTGCTTTTGCTAACACTGTTGCGGAAGGTTTAAATAATGTGGCATGGGGATGGGAAGCAAATGAGGAGATTAGTGGACAGTAAAGAGTTAGGAACTAAAGCCTGTAAGGAACTAGATAGTGATGTCAGCGTGACAATGGGGAAGACTAAGCAGGGAGCAGGCGATGAACGTAGAGGGACAAGTGGTCTTATATTCATTTGTTTTAATGCGAGAAGTGTAGTAGGTAAGGCAGGTGAATTTAGGGCTTGGATTAGTACCTGGGAGTATGGTTTTATTGCTATTACTGAGACTTGGTTGAGGGAAGGGCAACTAAATGCCCCAGAATATAGATGCTTTAAGCAGGATAGAGAGAGGTAGAAGGGTGGTCAGAGAGGGTGTCACAGCTGTGCTGAAGGAGGGTACTATGGAGGGCTTGAGCAGTGAGGCAATATGGGCAGAGCTTAGAAATACGAGGGGTGCAGTAACTATATTGGGGCTGTACTACAAGCCTCCCAACAGTGAGCGTGAGATAGAGGTACAAATATGTAAACAGGTTATGAAAAGATGTAAGAGCAACAGTGTAGTGGTGATGGGAGATTTTCATTCTCCCAACTTTGACTGGGATTCACTTAGTGATAGAGGTCTAAATGGAGCAGAATTTGTAAGGAGCATCCAGGCAGGTTTTGTAGAGCAATATGTAAATACTTCAACCCGGGAAGGGGCCATACAGGACCTGGTATTGGGGAATGACTAGGTGGTTAAAGCTTCAGTAGGGGATTACTTGGGGAATAGTGATCACGATTCCATAAGTTTTAGAATGCTCGTGGACAAAGAGGTAGAGTGCTAAATTGGAAGAAGATCAACTATAGCAAAATTCAGCAGGAACTGGGGAATGTGGATTGGGAGCAGCTGTTTGAAGATAAATCCACATTTGATATATGGGAGATTTTTGAAGAGCGTTTGATTAGCATGCAGGACACACATGCCTTTGTGAAAATGAAGGATAGAAAGGGCAAGATTAGGGAAACATGGATGAAAGGTGAAATTGTGAGATGAGCTAAAAGGAAAAAGGAAGCAGACATAATGTCCAGGTGACTGAAAACACAGGAAGCTTTGGTCCTACTTTCTTGATATTCTTCCAATCTAAAACGAGGAATTAAGAGGGCAAAAAAGGGTCATGAAATATGTTTGGCAAACAGAGTTAAGGGCTATAAAAGGAGCAAGAGGGTAACTAGACAAAGGGTTGGCCCATTCAAGGAGAAAGGAGGGAAGTTATGCCTGGAGTCAGAGAAAATGGGTGAGATTCTTAATGAGTACTTTGCGTTGGTAATTCACCGAGGAGTGGGACATGATGGTTGCTGAGGTTAGGGATAGATGTTTGGGTCAGGTCAGCTTAAGGAGGGAGGAAATGTTGGTATTCTAAAAAGCATTAAGGTGGACAAATTCCCAGGATTGGATGGGATTTATCCCAGGTTACTGAGGGCAATAGAAGTGAAAATAGGTGGGGCCTTAACCGATATCTTTGAGGCATCCTTGAACACTGATGAGGTCCCGGAGGATTGGACAATTCCTAATGTTGTCCACTTATTTAAGAAGGGAGTAGGGATACTCCAGTAATTATAGACCGGTGAGCCTGACATCCGTGTTAAGGAAGCTGCTGGAGAAGATCCTGAGGGATCGGATCTATTTACATTTGGAAGAAAGTGGGCTTATCAGTGATAGGCAACATGGTTTTGTGCAGGTAAGGTTGTTTCTTACCAACTTAATAGGATCCTTTGAGGAAGTGACAAAGTTGATTAATGAAGGGAAGGGCTGTAGATGTCATATACATGGACTTCAGTAAAGCATTTGATAAGGTTCCCCATGGTAGGGTGATGGATAAAGTGAAGTCGCATGGGGTCCAGGGTGTACTAGCTAGACGAATAGAGAACTGACTGGGCAACAGGAGGCAGAGTAGTAGTATAAAGGAGTTTCTCAATGGAGAACTGTGACCAGTGGTGTTCAACAGGGATCGTGCTAGGACCACTGTTGTTTATGATATACACAAATGGTCTGATTTAGCAAGTTTGCTGATGACACTAAGATTGATAGAGTAGCAGATAGCTAAAGAGACTGTCAGAAAATGCAGCAGAATATAGATAGATTGGAGAGTTGGGCAGAGAAATGACAGATGGTGTTCAATCCAGGCAAGTGTAAGGAGATGCATTTTGAAAGATCCAATTCAAGAGCAAACTGTACAGTAAATGGAAATGGGTGTTCAGGTCCATTGTACCCTGAATGTGGCAATGCAGGTCGATAGAGTGATCAAGAAGGCATGCGGCATGCTTTTCTTCATCGGGGGGGGAGGGTGGGGGGGGGGCATTGTGTACATGTGGCAGATTATGTTACAGTTGTGTAGGACTTTGGTACAGCCACATTTGGAACACTGTATACAGTTCTGGTTGCCAAATTACCAAAAGAATGTGGATGCTTTGAAGAGGGTGCAGAGGAGTTTCATCAGGATTTTGCCTGGTATGGAGGGCGCTAGCAATGAAGAGAGGTTGAGTAGATTAGAATTATTTTCATTAGAAAGATGGAGGTTGAGGGGGAACCTGATTGAGATCGACAAAATCATGAGAGGTATAGACAGGGAGGATAGCAGGTTTAGATAGAGGATCTGGATCAGTGCAGGCTTGGAGGGCTGAAGGGCCTGTTCCTGTAACTTTTTGTTTTTGTTCTTGTCTTTATTGGAATGGGTGGAATGTAGTTTTCCTGCGATGATGTGCGTAAGTGAAAGTCTAGACTCTTATTTTCTCAAGACCGTATTGAGCTTCTTGAAGGAGACATATTGATCTACAAGCGTCAAGGAGGACCTGTCAGAATTCATATCTTCCCGTCACACTGGTATTATCCTAAATTTTGCTCCACATCAAAAATACTAATTTAGATCTATTCTTGATTTTTTTTTTGTTAAAGTTTCAGTAACAAGGCTGTGCAATGTCTGATGAGAAACCTGACCTGAATATGCAAAGTATCTAAGGTGTAATAACATGAATAAGAACCGTTTAACTTCCAGCAGAAACTGCGTATATTTGTTACTGGTCCAAATTAATTTTAGTTTTAACAATGTTATATCACTAAATAGGTTTCTTTCTGAACGCTAAAGGAAAATGTGGCAGATGCTGGAAATCTGAAATAAATGTAAAAAAAGTTAACTTGTAATGAAAATGCATCCTTTGTCTCTGTTTGCGTGTTCGCTGTTGCAGTTTCAATCAAAGTGTTACCATGTTGAAGTTGTCTTCAGAGCTTTACTGTGAACAATGAGGTTGAATCCATGTATAGCCGCAATGTTGCCGTTCTGCTTCAGATATATTAAAGCCCTGGAAACGTTACGGCAAGTCCGTCTGAAACAGTCACAGTCAGTCCGGGAGTACCAAGCAGAGCTCAAGTACCTGAAACAGAACAAAGAGAAAGCCCACACGATTCGGGGTCAACTGGAAGACAAAGAAACCCAGCTGGCTGCTTTGAAGGAGAATGTCCACGCGTTTGAAAATCAGATTGCCCCTTTGGAGGTAATACTCTTTATATGTAATGGCTTTTCACCTTGTATATGTTGTGTAAAAATAAAGCAGGTAAGTGTTGAAGCTTATTGTGATCTTGAATTACAGGCTTTGTCTTCCCTAGTTATTGTGAAAGCAACTATAGTAGATGTTGATAATCAGTTCTCCTGTTTCTGACTGATGCAGTTGTCATCCCTAATCCTTTTCTTTTTATATGCTTGATTCCTATTTGGATCTCATACTGTGCCTAATTACTTCTGTTATCCATGATTGGGCCTTTTCTCCTGGTGTGTTTTTACACCAGAAGGCAGTCTTCTGAGTGACTTCCTTTTGTTTTGAATGCTTTCTAGGACAATTTCACAAACACTTCAATATAAATGGAAGGTTATCTTCTTGTCCTAAGCTTTTTGCAGAGAGGTTCTTTTGTAACTATTCCAATCTTAAATATTTCTTCTTAAGAAGAAGGAGGAATATTTCAATCAGAATGTTACCATGTTGAGGTTATCTTCAGACCTTTGATTCAACCCGATTGTTCATAGTAATGTGTAGCCACTGTGTTGCCGTCCTGCTTCAGGTACGTTAAAGCCTTGGAAATGTTACGGCATGTCTGACTGAAACAGTCACAGTCAGTCCGAGAGTACCAAACAAAGCTGAAGCAGGACAAAGAGACAAAAATACTGCATGTGCGAGAAGTAATTTCCATGAAAATGTGACATTTATGTTCTCCCTGCTGACCACCCAAGGTCTCAAACGGTCCTTCCAAATGGAGCAGCGACTTGTGTGGACTTGTTTCAGTTAAATCTACTGTATTTGCTGCTCACTCTGCAGTACCTTGTAAGTTGAGGAGACCAAACGCAGATCCGGTGATCACAGTGTGAAACACCTGCTTTCAGACCACAGTAATGACTCCAATTTTACAGTGCCTTGTTATTTTAATTTACCACCTTGCTCTCGCTCTGATATTTCTGCCCTGAGCAGATTGCAATGTTTAAAGGAAGCTCAACTTAAGCTTCAGGAACAGCCCCATATCCATGTTCGACAGCTTACAGCCTCCAGACTCAACACAGAATTTAGACTGTAAACTCAGACCTCCCACTTTTGCTTTCCATTTTTTTTTTAATGTTTAACTTTTTTTCTGGCTCCTTTCCTTCCTGAATCATGTCAGTTGTGTCTTTTCTTGCCTCCATCTGGTTCATTTAATGTGATTTTAGGGAAGGAAATCTGATTTGTAATAGTCTGCCAAATAAGTCAGAAAGTAAGTGAGGGCTGCAGATGCTGGAGATTAGAGTTGAAGAGTGTGGTGCTGGAAAGGCACAGCCAGTCAGGTAGCATCTGAGGAGCAGGAGAATCAATATTTTGGGCATAATTCCTGATGAAGGGCTTATGCCCAAAGTGTTGATTCTCCTGCTCCTCAGATGCTGCCTGACCAGCTGTGCTTTACCAACACCACACTCTTCAACTGTCTAGCAAGTCATTCGGCCCATGGGCCATTAGAGATGAGCAGTAAAACCTAGCCCTAATTTGTGAAATCCAGAGTCCCCTCCAGGCTGGGCAGTTGCTTGGAGGTTGTGTGCACATCATTTGAAGGGCCTGCGTGTTAGTTTCTGCTTCCAGACATGGCTGCCACGCTTGGACCTCAGAGCTCCGTGAAGTGGGGAAAACTAACTGGAGGGAACATTGGTTAGACCTTTCATAAGCTACAACAAATGCCCTATGCTTGTTGTTGCTGAATTGACCCATATTGAGTTTGTTTGTGGCCCACGTGCCTAATATTTGCTTTTCCAATGTGAGTGCTTTCTCTTTCCTGTTCTGACAGTTGATGAACTGACATTGTTGTCAGTGAAGCAAAACCATTGTTTTTCAGTCCAGCCTTGACATTACAGTTTCTTATGAAGAATACTACAGAATGCTGAGTATAGACAAGCCATAAAATTATAATGAACCCAACAGGTAGCAGAATTGTGGAATACTGTCACACGGTACATTAATTCACAGTCAATACTATGTAGGGTTCCCATTGCTGGTCTCTAGAAAGCTGGGAATGGGGATTACAGCAGCATGTACAATGACTTAACACCTGTTCCTGTTATTCCCATTCATTGAGGTGGGTACCACATCTCCCCTTTTGTGTTAACCCACAATCTGTCAGCTGCAACAAATATTTCCCATTTTCAAAGCATCTGGCCATCACACTACAGTTAAAATTCGTTGTGAGGCAGATTCAAAAATGAAGTAGAGTTAATTCTAACTTAATTGTGAAAGAGAGTCAAGTTGTAAGAGCCAAAAGAAACACGAACAGATACAGGTGACAAACTCTGAAAGAAAGGGGCAAGTTGCCCTGGTACATCAAGGAAGGCAAAGACCGTTTCAGTCCACCTTTTTTTATTAAAGATCTTTGAGTTGCAATAATGAAAACGCTCAAATGTAAATGTTGCATTCATGCCTCGTTTCTTCCGTAATGGTGAAGCTGCATGTTCTGTATTTCTCAGTGAATTGTTCTGAGTTGTCTTTCATCAGTAAGTTTCTGAGTTTGAAGGAGATTGTGTGCCTGTGTTAAAGAGAGATGGTGAGAAAGAAGAGCTTTTCAGTTTCTTTGCTGTTATCAGCCTATGTTTCTTTTTGTTCCTGTTTGTTTATAGGTTCCCTTTAATATCCTGCTCCTCTCTGGATTTGATTTGATTGCTTGTTTCATTTCCAGCTGGATAGTTGTAAACAACATTTCATCTCTTTATGATCAGCTATCATACAAGTTTGGAGAAAACAAGAACTGCAAATTGTTTGACACCTTTGAGTTTCGATGCCTCTGGTAGTAGTCATCTGAGGCAACTGGTTTCATATATTCCGTGTGGGTTGCCTGAGGCTGTCAGGTGATCTCAGCTGCCATTTTAGGTCAACAGTATCCTTTTTAAATCCACTTTTAGTCCATGAAGATCTTAGGTGTTCAGGTAAAATGATGAAAGTTGAACATTAACTGTCCATTGTCACAGTAGTGATGACACCATCACTCCCTCAACTGGCAGTTCCAATGTCTATTGAAGGTGCAGCAGGTAGCTTCCTTTTGTGGCATGAACTCAGATTGAATGCTGCAACTTGTCCATGGTATCCATGTGAAAGTTTCCTTCATTTGGGAAGACGAGGCTTCCTGGTGGATGATTCAGTTAGATAATTCATGTGGTTCACGTTGGCAGGTTGCAACTGATCTCAGGTCATAGAAAATGACATCTCTTTAGTGCTTCTTCCCCATTCAAATGAGAACTGAAGCATTAATGAATGACCCACTTTGGAGAACAGTAAGGCACTTTAAAAGCAGGCCATGTCAGTTCAAAATGCCACAGCATCAGAGTGCTTTCGACTGTAAGTAAGCCATTGCCACAACTTTGATCATCCAACTTGCTTTAGACTGCACCCACCACAACTTCACACCTTTCGAAGAGATTGAAATCAAATTTAACTGTAAAATGCAAAAGGCCCACAGAAAGCAAACATGTCAGGCTATTTCATGCTGAAAGTGTGCAAGTTAAATACGACAAGCTTGATGTTTATCGGGGAAGAGGCTATAAAATATTCATCATTTTAGCATTCGTTGAGTTTTGATGTAATCTAAAGCTGCTGGTGTGCAACGCTGCACTCCAAAATTCATTTTTTCAGGCCTTTTGGAATTGTGACCAAATTCTTCATGACATTGGAGACCCCTTTCAAACTTAAAAATTACACAATACTAGATTATAGTCATACAGGTTTATTTGAAAGCACTAGCTTTCTGAGCGCTCAGAAACCTAGTGCTTCCAAATAAAGCTGTTTGACTATAGCCTGGTGTTGTTGATTTTTAACTTTGTACACCCCAATCCAACACCGACATCTCCAAATCATGCCTTTCAAATTTAGCAGCGTCTCCCAGTAACAGGGCTGAGCTGCAGTAGCCTAAACACTCTAGTAAAGTTGCCTTTGGCCAATGGAACCATAGCACTTCAGTCTCATTAGAGAGAGATGGTGGTTTAACCTGAGGGTCACCATACTTCAGGAAAGAGGAGAGAGGTTGAGAAAGAGAGTATTTCATGGTAATCTCATTCAGTGCGGGAATTAAACTTATGCTGTTGGCATCACTCTGCATCACAAACCAACCAACTGAGCTGGTTGATGCTGATGCAGCTACTAGAACCAGTTTCTGGAGCCAGTTTATCAATTGGTTTTTCTGTTTCCCTGCCAGCACTTATGATACTGAATCCCAATTGTTATGAGTTCCAAACCTCGCCCCATAGTAAGGAGCATAAACACTGGCTTTGAGTTTAGCATAGAGGCATGTTTCTACTGTAGGTTCTTTATCTTTCTGTTGTTGGGCTCGGCGAAATTTGGATGGAGGCTTTAGTTGGAACTTGTGGTAGTGGGAGAATTTTTTGGGTTTAATCACAAAGACAGTTAGGCTCCATTTTAGATGTTGCTTGGAGTTGAACACCACTTACACTGGTGAAAGTACTGTGTTACCAGTAGTATCATGCCATTCCAGCTAAAAAGAAAAATTCCACACTTATACATTGTTGTCCAGTGGTTGAAATTGACTGGTGTGTCAATATTGTGTGTCTGCAATAACATTTGCATTAATTTTAATGTAAAATATCTCTATATATACACAACACATACAAGTAATGCCCTTCACATGTTTATATTTACCCTTATTCCGTAACCAAGGAAATAAGGAACTCTTAATGGTCAAATAAATGCTTGAACATTGCTTTTCACTTTTTCACTTTTTTTGAACGAATGCACTACAATATTCACATCAATGTGCATATTTTTTGCGCATGTATTGAATTTGTATTACCAGGAACGGTGCCCATCATTCATTTTCTATTTGTCAATTAGAAGAATGATTAGCTGCATCTGAATTTCCAGTTCACCTCAAATGAACAATATTGCATTCAGGCGTAATTCAAAAATGCTCCTGTTATTTATTTGAACTTATACTGCAAAAATCAGTGGAATTATTATTCAAATTGAATGGTGCAGTGCAGTGAATAGGGTGCTACAATGGGATTGGGACTGTGCCTTTCATTTCTTCGTGTTGTGGACTAGACCAACCCCCTCAAAATATGTTCAGAGAGCCTAGACCCAACTTTTTCTTATTGTAAAGTTCATTGTAAGGTGTTGTAATCCAGATGAAATTCAATTGCTCCTACTACTCTACTTGATCAAAGCATGCTTTATATTTACACTACATTTAAAATACAGACAAAATAGAAAAGAAAATAATTGGCTTAACTAACTGTATGGATCTGCTTAACAATATACCTACCAATCAACAGTTCCAATACAGTAACATCCCATAAACACACTCTTGGCAAAGGCAAATTCAGTAAAATAGATTGTCTGATGTGCAATTCTAGCAGCTTTTAGCTGTGACAGAGAGAGAGAAGTAAGAGTTTTCACATCTAGTTTCAAGACCCTAGCAACTGCAGAGAGCTAAAGTTAACAATCCTAGTTCTGTGGGAGCTTGACTCACCTATTCAGGCTGTTTCTGTTATAATTTTAAAAAAACAAGGTTTCACAAGCTGTTTGTTGGCTATGAGGAGAGTGCCTGTCACTTCTCTCTCAACCTTTTCTTCATTTAAAGAAAAGAACGAAATACACTGCTTGTGCATCGTCACACATGGTGTTTCTAATGCATTCACGGAGTGTGGGCTGTGCTAGCATTTATTGTCTGTGAGATGCTCGTAGTGAGCTACCTTCCTCAGTTGCTGCAGTATATTTGATGTAGGTGCATGCATATTAGGAGGAAATTTCTGAATTTGGACCCAGTGCCACTATGGAAAGGCAACATATTTCCAAGTCTGGGTAGTGACAGTCTTGGATGGGCATGTGAGCTGGTAGTGTTCCCTTGTACCTGATGTCCTTTCTACAACCACGGAAACAGTTACACTGACCCACTTCCTCACATCCTGCTTCCTGCAAGATTGGATTTGATTCCATTCCATTCTCTTAGTTTCTCTGTCTGTGTCACCATTCCCACCCACCATGGCGGACAGAGCCCTTAGCTCTTCCCTTTTCATTGCCCAGAGCCCCAGATGCACCTTCCAGATGAAGTAGCATTTTTCTTGTACTTCTGTACTTTTTTTACCCTGTTCCACCCATACAAACACACACCACACCTTCACCCTTTCTTGTTTGGGTCTTGTCGACTTTGCTGTCAGCGTTTTCTATTTTTCATATCCTCATCTACACCCATTTTACGTCTCTATCATTCCTTCATCACTATTAGCACTCCTGTTTGTCTTGTGTCCATCTGGAGCATTGTGGTACTGGGTTTGATTTGCTGCTTCTGCCAAATTGGCGCTCAGCCAAGGAAGCATCAGGTACATCACCATTGGTGCATTAATCGACTGAACTAACAATTATCAGAAGTCTGTTGTAACTCCTCTAGGCTCACAATCTGTTCCACTCGCTGCTGTTCCCTCTTTGTCTGGCAACATAAAATTTGCTATTTTCCAGCCCACCCCCACAGTTCTGAAGTGGAGACAATGTCTGATTCAAAACGTTGACTCTCTGTCTGTCTCCACAGATGCTGAGTTTCTTCACTACTTTCCGTTTTGATATCTGCTGCCTTTGTCCTTCCAGATAGTGATGGTTGTTAGTTTGAAAGGTGCAATTACAGGGGCTTTGATGGATTTTTGCATCTTGTAGGTGGTACACCTGCTACTACTCAGCACCTGACCCTGTTGTATTCAAACTGCTGATAGCTTGCCTTGAGTTAACAGTTTTACTTACACTACAAAGGCTGTAAGCTGAACATATACCTTTCTGATAATGCATTTAAGAGGTGACGTTAGGCTCTGTGCAGTTGGATGCATTTTTTCCTCACCCGTGCACATTAAGACCAGCTACACCTTTTGAAAAGTGTAAGGAAAGAAACACATTCCACTCCTAAAACTTTGATTTTAAAAGAAAATGTGATGAGTTTGATTCATTTTGGTGCTATGAAATGCAAACTAGCTCTCTTTTGGTTAAAACATGTCGCTAAAAGAGAAACTATGTGCAATGATTGTATTATTTCTGATAATTCATAGCTAATTATCACTGATGTTAATCCTTTGAATAATTAATCCTTCTACAATGCTATTGATTCCTGAGCCAAGAAAATGACAAAGCATGGAATACATTTCCCACCAACTTTGTGGAATATAAAAAACTGAACGTGTTCAAAATATTTTATGCCAGGCTGAGTAGTTACTGTAGTGAAAGGATAGACTTTAGATTAGATTACATTACAGTGTGGAAACAGGCCCTTCGGCCCAACAAGTCCACACCGACCCGCCGAAGCGAAACCCACCCATACTCCTACATTTACCCCTTACCTAACACTACGGGCAATTTAGTATGGCCAATTCACCTGACCCTGCACATCTTTGGACTGTGGGAGGAAACCGGAGCACCCGGAGGAAACCCACGCAGACACGGGGAGAACGTGCAAACTCCACACAGTCGCCTGAGCCAAGGCGGGAATTGAACCCGGGTCTCTAGCGCTGTGAGGCAGCAGTGCTAACCACTGTGCCACCGCCCAAATACTCAATTTTCACTCCTCCTTCATTACACAATCACACTATTTTGGTTTCCTTTCTAAATCCTCACTGCCGTGAGCATAGAGGAGTTTCAGCAGGCTTTTGGCAATGGTTCGTGCACCAATGATGATGTACTTGAGCTTCTTTAACTGAGCTTTAATTTGGCAGAAGCACCAAATCAGTCCCAGTGTCACCATGCTGTGCACGGCTGTGTATGTGGTAATGTATTGTACAGTCAGGCCATCAATGCTGTAAAGTCTGTCTATTAGTAATTTTTTAGCCAGCTACTTGAGTGTACAAGAGTATTCCAGGATTACTCACCCACACTGTTTTTCCTTCTTTTCATTTGCAAAATGATTAAAACACTTTTCAAGAGAGACCTGATGTGTACAAAGGAGAGAAAAGTGGAGGGTGACGGGAATCTCAAACTATAGATTAATAAATTCCTTGCAAATTAATGTAGAATCTTTAGTTTAAAGCTGCAAGTGTTTGAGAGCTACTATGATGGAAAAAAGAAATTGGATGCTATTAATTGCTTAAATTTAAAATCGGGATTGAAATTGAAGGTGCAGGATAAAGAATAGTAACCACATGGTTTAAAATCTTCCAATCTTTTTATACATTTGATGGAAATATATTAGTTGTGATCTCAGTTTGGGTAGGTTGTGTACAGTGATCAGGTTTTATATTTAGAAGCATGTGTCTAAATAGACTAACTATTTTGAAAAAAGGCTGTTTCTAACTTACACCTGTTGAGTACAAATTTAAATATTGTGGTGTCCAGGAAAACAAATCTTTCCTTGCATGTTGTAGCTTTAAAGTTAATGAAGGTTGATGATTATTGAGGGTATTGCTGAATTCTTCTAATGTTACTTCATTATAAATGTCAGTCTGCTGCCTAACCAACACTCCCATGGACCCAGAAGTTTCTCTCCATACTGTTTTGAGACAAACCAATACACAACCAATGAGGAGAAGTCTCCCCTTTTATGTATTCAAAGTACTTAATCACTTGTGTAAGTCCTTTTAATAAGATAATTAACATGTTATTAACATTGAGGAGTGAGGAGAAATCTCTTTACTCATAGAATTTTGGATCTTTAGAATTCCTTTCTTGCAGAGGGCTGGGAATTTTCGATTGTTGATCACATTAGACTAAGATTAGTACATTTATTCGAATCTGATTTCTTGCACATGGGGATAAGTTTGGCGAATAGAATTGGGGTGGAAGATCAGGCGCAACCTTGCCAATTAGCGGAGTTTTACCGAGTTTTAATTATGTCCTTTTTGATGACTAGTCTAGCCGTGTAATCATCATACTACTGTACCTATAGGATCTCTGGTGGTTCCTTTCCAATTATTGTAGGTAATTCCATTGGCTAAGGGCTCTCACGGCATACAGGTAATATCCCTACCACTGGACCAGAAGATCCAGGTTCATGACCCACCTGCCTCAAAAGTGTTTCAAAACATAGAATCACTACAGTATAAATAGAGGCCATTTGGCTCATCGATTTGCACCAACTCTTCGAAGAGCGCCCCCCGCGCCCCCCCCCCCCGCCCCCCCCCCCCGCCCCCCCCCCCCCGCCCCCCCCCCCCCCCCCCGCCCCCCCCCCCCCCCGCCCGCCCCCGCCCCCCCCCCCCCCGCCCCCCCCCCCCCCGCCCCCCCCCCCGCCCCCCGCCCCCCCCCCGCCCCCCCCCGCCCGCCCCCCCCCCCCTGCGCCCCCCCCCCCCCGCGCCCCGCGCCCCCCCCCCATTCGTGTAACCCTGCATTTACCATAGCTAGCCACCTAGTCTGCACATCGTTGGTCACTACAGGGCAATTTAGCATGGCCAATCTACCTAACCTGCACATCTTTGGACTGTGGGAGGAAATCAGAGCACCCGGCAGAAACTCACACACACGTTGAGAACGTCCAAACTGTGTGCAGACAGTCATCCAAGGCTGGAATCGAACATGGGTCCTTGGTGCTGCGAGGCAATAGTGCTAACCACTGAGCCACCATGCCATCCTGAATCGGTGTCATTCTTTTGTTCTATATTTTAATTGAGAAGATTTAGGTACGGTCTCAAAAGTGAGCATTACTGCATGCCCAAATGGGTTGATTTAAACAACCAGTGCATTGGCTGGATATGACATATAATGGCCTTGTTTTAATGGCTTTGATGTGAACTGGACTGCTGGCTTTTGCAGGAACACTTGTCTCAAATTGACCGGAACCTGGGTAAAGTGATGAAGCTTGACAATGACATCAAAGCCCTTGAAAGCAGGAGAAAACAAATGGAGGAGGACAACCATGAACTGGAGGAGAAAATGGAGCAGGTTTGTTCCTGTTCTGCTTTATAAAAAAAAAAGTGCCGATATTCTGTTGACTTGGATTTTAAGGAAGAAAATCGTCCCAAGTATGTTTGAATTCAACCAGTTTCCTGGGCTTGTTCTTCCTGGTGTGGTGTGGGGAGGACAGAGCTGGTTTTGTCTGCCAATCAGTGAGAGCAAATCTCATCCCTAAGAGCTACCACCCAATCTGATTGGCTGCCAGCTCAAACTCGAATAATCCCAACAACGTCAAAGCTGGGCGGTGGTTGCCACTGGGAATGTGAGCAGTTTGAGCAAGAAGTGTGGATGGATGTCAGAGCCAAGAATTTAGAGCCTTTTGTAGGGCTGGAAGGGATCAGGCAGCCTGGGGGATGAGGTATGGTGTTTTAGAGACCAAGAAATGAAAAGCAGATGTATGGGTGGTGCCCTGAAAGCTCCTAACCCCAACATTTCCAAAATATGTTTTCTGTGAACATGCTGCCCACCTTGTTCTAAGAGACATGAGTAAGTCAGATTGTTAGAAGGCTCAGTTAGTTATTGATTATTGATTTAAGATGCGGGTAGCTGAACCCAGAACCTGTTAGCCGATACTGCTGGGATTGTGGGCCAGCTCATGAAGGAGGCATGACAGAACAAGGAGGGGCAGGGAGCATTAGGCAGTGACACTTTGCTGTCCTCTTGACTGTGTTTAAAGAACCCTGTAATTGAAAAGCAAGTAAGGAAGAAATGGGAGGGGAAGTTGTTGTTTTTTCAGGGGGATGCCCTCCTTGGGCCAAGATCACCCTCCAATAAATTGAACATCTATGAATCTGGCTCTGTACTGACCAATTTAATAGAGAGAAACTTGGTCAAAGAGATGAAAATAAAATTTTTGTTCGGAAATTCTACAGATTCTTGAAGCATTGTTTTGTTTATCAAGGGCACTATGATTTGCTAAGAAAAGCCACCTTTTTACTCGTGAGGCCGTTTTAACCAGTGGTATCTGACAAAAAGTGCAGCACTGTCTCTGCTAATCGGAAACCGTGTGGCTGAAAAATGTTTGCTGTATCTAAAAATGCACAAAACCGCGCTGTTATATATGTCAACCGTGTTTCTGCCGTGTTTACTGGTGGGGGGGGCAACTGAACTGATCTGTTTGTTACACACTAAACAAAGTAGAACAGTATTTTTGTGTGCAGGAGGCTATAGGTAGATTAATAATGTGTATAATAAATGATTTATGTGCAGTGGAACTTGCTCGACATTCACTTGATATTTAAATGGGAACATTAGGTGCTTATTGGACCATGTCAGCATTTGCATTTCTTGCAAGATTGAATGCATGAGAGTTTAATTGCGGTGCAAGAATTTCACATCAGATATAGATCAAAGTAGATTTTTCACATCATGTAACAGTACTATTCCTATTCAAGGAATAGTACTGTTACATGATGTGAAAACTCTAGTTGGATCTATATCTGGTGTGAAATAATTGCATATCCAATAGTTTTTAACTTAATCGACACTGTTGAGTGTAAAAAGCAAAGGGTATTATTCATCTGGATAGAAACATAAGACCTTTATAAAATAATTGCCTTGCTAAGTGTTTTGTTTGTGGTTGAAATACTTGGTTCATATATAGGTTGATGCTGGGTTAAATTACTTAAGGTTAGATTGATATCATTGATTATAAGATCACATTACATGGACATCATGAAGCAATTAACAAATTGCTTTTTTTGATTGAGAAGGACTATCTTGTTTCACTTTTTGAAGATGTCTGTTAGCTTCACCTCTCTTACCACCACCCCCATCACCACCACCTTCTGGTCCACCAGTGTGAAGTGGTTAAAAGGACAACACATGATAGTGTTTCCCAGTGTTATAGAACAGAATAGACCTTCAATTCAACTGATCCATGCTGACCAAGTTTCCCAAACTAAATCAGTCTCACTTGCCTGTGTTTGGCCCATATGCCGCCAAATATTTCCTTTTCATGTACGTATCTAGATGTTTTTGGAATGTTGTAACTGTACCTGCATCAAATGGTGGTTCATTTCACATCCGAGCAACCCTCTGTTGAAAATGTCCCTCAGATCCCTTTTAAATCTTTCTCGTCTCACCTTAAAAACATGCCCCGGGGGTTTGAACTCACCAACCCTAGGAAAGAAACTTTGGCTATTCACCTTATCTATGCCACTCATGATTTTATAATCCTCTATAAGGTCATCCTCAGCTTCCCATGCTCCAGGGAGGGAAGTCCCAGCCTATTGATCATGGTGCTTCTCCTCATCTGAATACTTTAACCTGCACACTCAAGATTACTGGCATGAATATTAAGGAGAAACCAGGAGTAGGTCTGTTTGCTGCAGCAGTAAGACCGTTCTTTGCTGCTTAAGCAGAGACTGAAATTAAATTACACCAGCAAAATTTGAAGAGCCTCTGATGACGAACTTTATCACTGTCACTATATTATCAATAAGGCTAGTTGAAGTGACTTGCATAAATGCATTTCAGGAGAAGCTAGATAGCCTTGGGGTATGAAAAAGTAAGGAGTCATGCTGTTAACGGATGAAAAAGTGCAGAGGTCGGCTTTTTAAAAGTTAGCTCATGAGAACACGGTGGCTCAATGGTCAGCATTGCTGCATCAGCACCAGGAAACCGGGTTTGAATCTAGCCTTGGATGACTGTATGATGTATGCATGTTCCCGACCACCCCCAACCACTCCATCGTGTCTCCCATGGGTTTCCTTTGGGTGTTCTGCTTTCCTGCCATATCCAAAGATACATAGGTTAGGTGGCTTTGCCATGGTAAGTTGCCCTGTAGTATAAAGGGATATGCAAGCTAGGTGAATTAGATTTAGATATGAGCACAGGAGGTATGGTTAGTAAGTTTGCAGATGACACCAAATTTGAAGGTGTAGTGGACAGAGAAGAAGGTTGACTCAGAGTACAACAGGATCTTGATGAGCCAATAGCTGAGGAATGGCAAATGCAGTTTAATTTGGATAAATATGAGGTGCTGCATTTTGGGAAAGCAAACCGGGATTGGACTTGTGCGCTTCACAGTACGGTCCTGGGGAGTGTTGCTGAACAAAGAGACCTTGGAGTGCACGTTCATAGTTCATCGAAAGTGGACTCGCTGATAGATAGGATAGTGAAGAAGGCTTTTGGTATGCTTTCTTTTATTGATCAGAGTATTGAGTACAGGAGTTGGGAGGTCATGTTGCGTGTGTACAGGACATTGGTTAGGCCACTTTTGGAATGTTTTGTGTGATTCTGGTCTCCCTCCTATCAGAAGGATGTTGTGAAACTTGAAAGGGTTCAGAAAAGATTTACAAGCATGTTACCAGGAATGGAGGATGTGAGCTATAGGGGTAGGCTGACTAGGCTGTGGCTGTTTACCCTGGAGCATCAGAGGCTGAGGGATGATTTCTAAAATCATGAAGGACATGGATAGGGTGAATAGCCAAGGTCTTTTCCCTGGGTTGTGAGAATCCAGAACTAGAGGACATCGGTTTAAGATGAGAGGGGAAAAATTTACAAGACCCAAGGGGCAACATTTCAATGCAGAGGATGGTGTGTGTATGGAACAAACTGCCAGATAAAGTGGTGGAGGCTGGTACAGTCACAACATTTAAAAGGCATATAAATGGGTATATGACTAGGAAGGATTTTGAGAGATATGGGCTAAATGCTTGCAGAAAATATCTGGTCAGCTTGGACGGGTTGGACCGAAGGGTCTGTTTCTTTGCTGTACATCTCTAAATGGGTGTTGGCTGCATGGGAAGCACTTCATAGGATCGCTGGAGAAATGATGGGCTGAATGGCCTCTTTCTGTCTTGTAGAGTTCTATGATTCCGTAACATCATTCTCAAAACCAGGGTGTTTGGTGTCCATCTGTAGTTACCCTTAAAACAAAAGTAAACTGCCTCCATGTAGTCCATTCAGCGAGGTTAGTTTGAAGCTTTTGGTCTGAATGGCCTTTTTGCTACCTACATTGTGCAGTAACTATCTCTAATCATTGAAGCTGTCAATTACTGTGTTTTCTCTCTTTAGTACTTACCTGCAAATATATTGTACTCTTGAAGGATTTATGTAGCTTTTGAGGAATCTGTATTGTATCAGACAGTTTAAGATCCATGAGCCTGGAGTGTCAAAAACACCGGTTCCTTTGAGGGAAATCCATATTAGATGACTGAAATGTTTGCTATGAAGGAAATAAATAATCTGTACTGATAACAAATTTTATTTCAAATATATCCACTACAGAGGCCACTCTCACTAGGAATACTGACTGAGGATGCAACAAACTTGGAAGTTAAAGACTGACTGTAGAAATTTTGTAAAATGCATGATCCTGTTTGAATTAACACTTTGTGTCATTCTATGCTGTTTCTTTGAACGTTGTAATCTGTAAGTCAACTCTTGCTCCATGTACACCTTCATGTTTTTCCCTCCGCTAACTGACTCTTCAGAACATCAGAGGAGCTCTGATCTGTGCTCAATATCTTATGCAATGTCCTTTGTGCAAATGGTTTGTGTGCATGCAGAGCTCCTCCACTCCTTCTGTTTTGTCCACCCCTTTTTGCTCTTTTTCTATCCCCGCTTTGGTCACTCGGCAGCTCCCAACCTGGTCAGAAGACTCATCAAAGACTGTTGAACTTTAAACTTATTCCTTTATTTTCCTAGTTTAAACTGCAAAAGACTTCAATGTAAGCTGTTACCTATTTCTTTACTTCACAGGATAGTAGAAAAGTAATGCTGAACTTTTTAACTCACATTTTTCTTAAACTTTGAAAATAAGCTGTTTTTGTTACCTAGGCACCTAAGATGGCACCATGTCTGGTGGCATTATACACTTTTCACTGTATTCTTGCACTTAAGTACACTTGATGATAGAATCTAAAAAAGAATCCAAACATCTACACATCACTGTCTTACTATCCTTCTGGAAATTGCACGCACTTTAAAGTTGGAACAAGAGTTTTCCACATTTAAGTTGTATCACTCCTCTAGCAGTAAAGGAATTCTCACATTTAATAATGATCTATTACATTTGTCTTGAATTTCAGCTATTCCAGGGAACTGATGAGCAGCTTCGGGACAAGTACCTCAATCACCAGAGGACAGTGATTGAAAAAGAGAGACGACTGACTGATCATCAGCGTGAGCTTGATCGGGTAAACCAGAGGTGCCAGAAACTCAACCGACAGAAGTCAGAGATGCTGGTTGAACAGGGTACCAGAAAAGTCATTTTCACTTTTGTAGTTTGCACAAAATGTCTCAATTTTACAAATTCTACACTAAACTTATTCTGGATATGCGTACACATTATTGATGACCTCCAATAGTCAGTTTTGCACGTTTTACTGTTTCACTTTTTGTACCATTGACATCAGCTTGCTAGTGAATTGCAAACCATCCTTTTGTCTTCCCTGATGTGGAATGCAGAAATCCTTTGTTATAATAGGAAATCAAGTTGTATTTCTGAGTGTCTTGATTGGAAAATAGGACAATTGACAACTCCTCTATAAAAGTACAATAGTGGTCTGTGCATTGTCGAAATCAAACCAGTAATTAGTTGCAATCTTGTGCACGTATTTAAATGATTGTTAGTTGATATATTGCCTGTTTCTTTCACTTGTTCTTTCCTGAGATACAGATATTGGAGGTGAGGTTTATTGCGCGTCCGAAGTTACCTTTACACTTCATAGGGAAGTTGGGAGTCAACCACATTATTGTGGGTCTGAAATCACCATATAGACCAGACCACTTAAAGATGGTAGATTTCTCTCTCAAAGGACATTGACAAACTAGATGGATTTTTAATGGCAATTACTGATTATGTTATTGTCCCTTACATGCAAAAACTGCCAGCACTCCCATCTCATGAATGAATAATTTAAAAATATAAATTTAGCAGTTGGTGGGAATCTCAAAGCTAGTCTGTGGTGGGATTTGAATCCGTGTCCCCAGAACATTAGCATTGGAGCCTCTGGATCACCAGTCAAGTGACATTACCACTAAATCATCATCTTTTCCATATATGGGGTGGCAGAGGAAGGAAATCAAGAATTGACTCCTAATATTCTGATTACTGTTCATTTTAATTATAGATGCTTGAAAAATGTGCCTGTTGGTAAGTTCTCAATCAATGCAGTGACTTTACTCCTGTAAGTAAATGATATTTTGAATACGTCTGATTCTCCTTCATTTTCCTTGCGTTTAGGACGACTTCAGCTCCAGGCAGATCGGCAGCAGGAGAACATCAAAAAACGCGATTCTTTAGTCCACTCTCTAGCAAGGCATCTTGAACTGGATGGTTATGAAAGGGCACCATTCAGCGATCGCCAGTATGATAGTTTCTGTCGTCAAATCGCAGCTAGATTAGGCAGTGAGGAAGAATCGGCCAACCAACTGATGGTGAGAACTTTCTTTTTAAGCAAAAGTATATGGCTCACCTAACAGTTCTCTGGTTTGCACCAATGGTGTTAAATGGGACTGTTTCGGGAAAATGTGACACAACAGCAGGTGATAGTCCAAAAGTTTTATTTGGAAACACTAGTTTTTGGAGCTCTGCTCCTTCATGACAAACTAGATGGATTTTTTATGGCAATTACTGATGATTTTATTGTCCCATATGAAACTTGTTCGTGAATTGCAAACCATCTTTCTGTGTACCCTGATGATGAATGCTCCTTTGCTCCTTCATGAAGGAGCCGCGCTCCAAAAGCTAGTGCTTCCAAATAAACCTGTTGGACTATAATCTGGTGTTGTGAATTTTAACTTTGTCCACCCCAGTCCAGCACTGGCTCCTCCACATCATGGTGAAAATGTGGACTGTCCTGCTGAGCCAACCTGTGCTGTGATTGGCTTCTGGATGTACTTTTGGAAGACAAGGTCCTAGTTTTACTGAACTTACCAACTGTATAACTGTATTCTGTTGTGGTCAGGCAGTTGAGCCCCCCACCAATTTGTAGACAACATTGAGCTAAGAAAGTACAAATTGAAAGCTTACAATTTTCTTTGAATTATTTCGCTTTAGAACAACCACAACCAAACTTATATTTTTTAAATTTAAGTTGAATGTCTTGCAGAATGTTTACTCTTTCACCCATTATCACTGAAGTAGATTATCTGCTTCATTATCATGTGCATCTATTGATTGCCAGGTTTCCTGCGTTACATTACATTAAATTACAAACAACTGCATTTGAAAAGTAAAACATTAGCTATGAATTGGCGAGGAGTCCCTTAACATTGTACAAAGTGCATTTTTTAACGTAAAATATCTTATGGTCTACTTTTGAGTCAGATTGTAAAATAGCGTTCAACCTGTGGACCTTTTAGGATTTTCAGATTTACAGATGTGGCAAGGTATTTGCCTACAATTGGATCCTGAGCCCGTTGCTGCCTTCATACACCCAACATGAATTACTGCAAACATTCAAAACATGCTTGTTTTAATAGGGAGAATATGCAGCAAAAGAAGCAACCAAGCAGCGGCAGATTGATGAGCTTAGAGATACAAAGACAGGACTGGAGCGAACAATTGAACTTAAGTCGGGCATTCAGCGAAAGAGACAGGATGAGCTGAAGAATGTTAAGTTGGAACTCCAGCAACTGGAAGGGTCTTCCACTAGATTGCAAGAATTGGACCAGGAACTCAACAAAGCGGTAAGGCAGCAAAGGAACTCCAACTTTCACATTGTTCCTTCCACCATCCAGATAAACATTGTAGGGGCTATAGATTCCTGAATTTAGCAATGTTTGAGGCAGGACTGCGGGAGTTTTACACTGCCAGCAATACCTTTGTTTCAATGAGACTTTAAGCTGAGGTCTTGTGTGGCATCTGAGGTACAAATAAGATTTCCTGGTACCACATTGAAGGTGAGCAGGAGAATTATCTCCTGTTCTGTGGACTATGTAGCCCTGAATCATATTATAAAAGCAGAACATCCGGCCGTTGTTGTTATAGTTGTTTGATGGATTAATGCAGTCTGCAACTTTGCTGTATCCTCGATTAAAATAATGATTGCACTTCCCAAGTGCATAATTTGCACATTCGATTGTGGTGGAAGGTGCTATATAAACGCATTATTTTCTATATAGAATACAAATATGATCCTATGTGTGAATTCACTTGTTAGTAGGAAGGAAAGTACAGACAGTGGCATGGTGATTTGAAAGAGAGGTAGTTAAAATCCTGAAAAGAACAACCAAAAGATCTTGAATAGATGTGCAACCACTTTTGCCAAGAAACATTGTTGAATGAGAGGATTAATTTGACTGAACTGTTATCTGTTCATTGTCTGATGGTTCCAGCTCAAGGACTTAAACAAACAGCAGACAGCAGTGTGGTAATTTGCTGATAATGATCAAAATTAATCAATGGGCAATCCATATATTTCTGTTTTGAGTGTTGAACTATAATACTCCCACTCAGTACTGCCTCAGAAGTTTCTAAGTTGAACAATCTGTAATACTAGTATCCAGATGCAATTGCTCCCTTGTGGTTATATGACTTACAAACTTGTTCTTCAGTCAAACATATAGCAAGCTTTACATTATGCAGTTATCTCTGGTGGAAGTCTGTATTCATAGCAAGAAGATTCAAATTGAATTACAACAAAGAACAGTACAGCACAGGAACAGGCCCTCTCAAGACTCCTCCGACACATTTTGCCCTTGCATATTAAAAATGTCTTCACCTACAGGATGTGTAACCCTCTGTTCCCTTCCTATTCATGTGTTTGTCCAGGTGCTTCTTGAATGCTGCTATTGTGTTAGCATCCACCATCATCTCTGGCAGTGCACTCTAGGCACTCACCCTCGGTGTGAAAAACTTGCCTGACACCTCTATTTTAAAGTGTCCCCCCCCCCCCCCCGCCCCCCCACTCCGGAACTGGTCTCCCCTAATAATTGATCCCTCCTCCCTGGGGAAAAGATCACACTTTCCACACTATCCATGCCATTTATAACCTGATAAACTTCTTTCTGGTTGCCCCCTCAACCTCCTGTGTCAAAGTGAAAACAAACCTGGTCTAACCAACCTTTCTCTATAGCTAAACATCCCCCATACCAGGCAACATCCTGGCAAACCTTTTCTGTACCCTCTCCAAAGCATTCACATCATTCTTCATCATTTCATAGTAATAGAAGCAGAAGTAGGCCATTTGGCCCGTCGAGCCTGCTCCGCCATTCACTAAGGTCACACTGATCTATCCATCGTGTCAATTTCTCCTACCTGCATTATTCCCATAATCCTTAGTTCCCCTACTATGCAAAAACACATCCAGCTTTGTCTTGAGTATATTTAATGATGCTGTCTCTACTGCTTCCTTGGGCAGAGAATTCCATAGATTCACTACTCTCTGGGAAAAGCAGTTCCTCCTCATCTTTGGCTGAAATCTACTCCCTACTAATTTTGAGGCCATGTCCCCTCACCCTAGTCTCACCCACCAGCGGAAACATCTTTCCTGCCTCTAATTTATCGATCTCTTCCATAATTTTATGTCTCTGTATGATACCCTCTCATTCTTCTCAATTCCTAGCGAGTACAGTCCCAGGCGGCACAACCTCTCCCCATAGGGTAACCCCCTTATATCTGGAATCAGCTTGGTGAACCTCCTCTGCACCACCTCCAAAGCCAGTATATCCTTCCTCGAGTAAGGAGACCAGAGCTGCACACAATACTCGATGTGTGGCCTCATTAACACCTCGTACGATTGCAGCAGAAGCCCCCCCCTTCCCTGAAATACACCCTCTTTTGAAAGCCAATATTCTGTTTGCCTTTCTGATTATCTGTTGCACCTGCAAATCATGTACGAGCGCTCTTTAGTCCCTCTGCACAATGTCATGTCGCAATCTTTCACCTTTTAAATAATATTCTGATCTACTACTTTTACTTCCAGAGTGGATAACCTCACTTTTACCAACATTCTTCTCCATCTGCCAGACCTTTGCCCACTCACTTAACCTATCTAAGTCTCTCTGCAAACCGTCCACATCCTCTACACAGTTTTCCTTTCCAGTCAAGTTAGTATCATCAGCAAACTGGGATACGTTACTCGGTCCCCTCTTCCAGATCATTTGTATATTATCATGAACAGTTGCGGGCCCAACACCGACCCCTGTTGCACCCCCCTCACCACTGATCTCCAACCAGAGAAACGCCCATTTATCCCAACTCTCTGCTTTCTGTTGGTTATCCAGTTCCTTGATTCCATGCTAGTATATTCCCCACAACTCTATGCATTCTTACCTTATGGAGGAGTCTTTTATGTGGCACTTTATCAAATGTCTTCTAGAAATCCAACTATACAACATCTTCTTGTTCTCCTCCCATCCTCCTATCAGCACTTGTTACATTCTCAAAGATTCCTGAATCCATGCTGTATCTGCCTGATGGAACCCTTTCCATCCAGATGTCTCACTGTTTCTTTTTTAATGATAGCCTCCAGCATTTTCCCAACTACAGATGTTAAGTTGTGTGGTGACCAGAACTGTATGCAATATTCTAAGTGTGACCTAAATAAAGTTCTATAAAGCTGCTGCATAACTTGCCCTTCCTTATACTCAATACCCCTTCCAATGAAGGCAAGCATGCCATAGACCTTGTTTTTTTACTGCCTCATCTACCTGTGCTGCCACCTTCAGTGCTCTGTGGACCTGCATACCCAGATCCCTCTGCTTATCAATACTCCTAAGGGTTCTGCATTCATTGAATAATTTCCACCTGCACTTGACCTTCCAAAATGCATCACTTCACATGTGTCCGGATTAAACTCCATCTGCCATTTTTCTGCTCATGCCTCCAACTGATCTATTTCGTGCTGTATCCTCTGACAATCCTCCTCATTATCTGCAACTCCACCAATCTTTGTATTTTCTGCAAACTTACCAATTAGACCAGCTCCGTTCTCCTCCAAATCCTTCATATAGACCACAAACAGCAGAGGTCCCAGCACTGATCCTTGTGGAACACAGCTCGTCACAATATCCATTCCGAAAAGCATCCTTCCACCGCTACCCTCTGTTTCCTATGACTAAGCCAGTTCTATCTCCATCTTGCCAGCTCACCTTGATATCATGTGACTTCACCTTTTGTACCAATCTGCCATGAATGCTGACTGGATCAGACATCTCTAGTGCTATTTTGATCAGGAAAACAATTTTAAAAAAGTTTAATAAACCTTAGAAAGGTACTGACTGAGCAACTTGTTGTGTGGACTTTGTGGTGTGGTTAGAGAAGGCAGCAGGGTCCTTCGTGAGTTCATCACCCTCAGAACAGTAAGGTGTAAGAGTTCAGTCAAGGCTTCACATCTACTGATCTTCCCTACAGCTGTGTGACTCAGGTTATTGACTAAGTGATACACTGACAGATTATTGCCTTTAAGCCAATTTTATTCCATGACGTTCCTGTGAAGTGGGATGATTTATTGAAAGTGCAATATAAAAATATGTTGTTGGAAAGAATTACCCTGACCTACCTCTGTCTGCCAAAGATGCTGAATAAATTTTCATTTTGACTAAGCTATGTCAGCTATAGCCTGTTGGACTAATGACAGTGACCCTGATGTATGTAAAATTTGAGTACATACCTCTGTGTGTTCATTACATTGAAAACTGCATCAACAGAGTTCAATGGAAATGCATCTGCCAGGAGGCTAGAAGGCAAGTCGTGGAGCATCTCCATTGAAACACCTGTAACATGGTAGGGCTCACTGGAAATGACCAGTGAATGTATGTTTTAGAGAGGGTTAGAATTTGAAGTGAAAAATGTGAAACAGCAGAGAAATAGTTAAAGCTGAGGAACGAAATATCTAGGTTTACACCTGTTTCGACACCCATTCATAGAATGCAACTGTCGTTTATGGGAAAGGAAGTATAGAATTAAATAGTGATGCCAAAGTTGCAAATAATAGAAACAAAAACAGAAGTTGCTGGAAAAGCTCAGCAGATCTGGCATCATCAGTGTAGAGAAATCAGAATTAATGTTTTGGGTCCAGTGACCCTCCTTCAGAATGGCTTGCGGATAATAGCTTGCTTTCTGGTCCTTTTTCTAACATCTCCAGTGAACAGACCCCTAACTGTTTCTGGTGCCTTTGTGACTTCTCACTTGTTCCTGAATTTATTGGCTCTTCAGGAGCATGACCTCGACCGTGCAGAAAGAGGCAGCAATGTGGACAGCCTGAAGGCTGAACTGGCGAATCTGCTAAATGAGAAGGGAGCACTAGACAAGTCCTTGAAGAAACTCGATCAGGAAATGGAGATGTTAAACTTGCACACTACGGCCAGAACTCAGATGGAAATGCTGAAAAAAGACAAGGTAAATGGGTGTGTACCTTTTGTCCATCTGTTTCACTTTTGCTGTGTAGATATTTTTAATTAACCTTTTCTGGGTTGTAATGACTCACCTCTGGAGCTGATGGAGCTTAAACCCAAGACTCCTAGCTCAGACGTAGAGACATTACCACTGCACCACAAGTGTTTTCTGCTTTGTATGGTTATTTAATTGTTCTACAGTTAAATTGTAGTAATCCAGGAGTGTGTCTATCATGTGTCTGTAGAGCTATAGAAGGTGGATGAGATCAGAAACAAATATTTCTAATCAGTATTTACTGTAGAGAAAGACATGAAAGTTAGGGAACTCAGACGTAAATATTGATGTCTTGAAAATAATCCGTATTTCAGAACAGGAGGTGTTGTTCTTAAATTGTATAAAGATAGATAAATCCCCAGGATCTGATGAAATATATCCCAAGATATCGTGGGAGGCTAGGGAAGAAATCACTAGCAGAGATAGTTGGATCATTGATAGCCATGGGTGAGATGATGGAGGATGGTTAAAGTTGCACCATTATTTTAAAAAGGCTGCAACGAAAACCCAAGGAACTACAGGCTGGTGAGCCTGATGTCAGTAGTGTTTAAGTTGTTGGAGGAGATTTCAAAACATGGGATTTACATGCTTTTGGAAAGGCAAGGACTGATTAGAGATAGTAAGCATGACTTTGACGGAGGGAAGTTATATCTCTCAAACTTTAAGGTTTTAAAGAGGTGACAAAAAAAGATCGAAGGCAGAACTGTAGACGTTGTGAACAAGGGCTTTTGCAAGGTGTTCAACAATGTTCCACATGGTAGACTGGTTAGCAAAATTAGATCATATGGAATTTAGCAAGAGCTAGCTAATTGGACACAAAATTGGCTTGACGGTAGAACACAGAGTGGTGGTGGTAGTAGAGTGTTGCTGTTTAGACAGGAGGCCTGTGACAAGTAGTGTGCTGCAAGGATTGGTGCTTGATCCACTGTTGTTTGTCATTTATATAAACAATTTGGATGAAAATACGGGAGGCATGGTTAGTAAATTTGCAATGACACCAAAATTAGTGATGTAGTGGACAATGAAGAAGGTTATCTCAGAATATAATGGGATCTTGAACAGCTGAGCCATTGGGCCAAGAAAAGGCAGATGGAGTTTATTTCAGATAAATGTGAGGGGTTGCATTTTAAGACAAACCAGGACAGGACTTAAACAGTTAATGGTAGGGCCCTGGGGAGTGTCGTCGAACACACAGGCCTGGGAGTGCAGGTGCATAGTTCCTTTAAAGTGGTGTCACAGGTAGACAGGGTGATGAAGAATGCATTTAGCATGTTTGCTTTCATTGGTCCAAACACTGAGTACAAGAGTTTGGTTATCATGTTACAAATGTGCAAGATATTGGTAAGATCACACTTAGAGTACTGAATACAATTCTGTTCGCCCTGCTATAGGAAGGATGCTTATTAAACTGGGAAGAGTACAGAGAAGACTTAGAAGGAAGTTTCCAACTCTGGAGGGCTTGAGTTATAAGGAGAGGCTGGATGAGCTTTCTTCGCTGGAGCATAGCAAGCTAAGGGGTGACCAAGTAGAGGTTTATTCGCAACACAGTGGCTCAGTGGTTATCACTACTGCCTTACAGTGCCAGGGACTCTGGTTTAATTCCAACCTCGGGCTACTGTCTGTGTGGAGTTTGCATGTTCTTTCTGTCAGTTTCCCCCCATAGTCCAAAATATGCACAACCATGCTAAATTGCCCTAAGTGTCCAAGGATGTGTAAGTTAGGTAGACCATGAATGGGATATAAAGAGTTAACAGGGATAGGGCAGGGGGGGTGACTCTGGGAGGGATGCTCTTCGGAGAGTCAGTTTTGGGCCTAATAATCTGTTTCCACACTGTAGGGATTCTATGAAAATCATGAGGGGCATGGATAAGGTGAATAACCAAGGGCTTTTTTACTATGGTGGGAAAGTCCAAAACTAGAGGGCATAGGTTTACGGTGAGAGGGGAAAAGTTTTAAAGGAACCTGAGGGGCAATGTTTTCAACACAGGGTATGGTGCATGTATGCAGAATGAGTTACCAAAGGAAGTGGTAGAGGCAGGTACAGTTATAACTTTTAAATGACATTTAGACAAGTACATGGATAGGAAAGGTTGAGTCGGGCCAGACGCAAGAAGCTGAGACTAATTACGTTTGGGAAACCATGTCTACAATAATATGTCAAAGGAACCTGTTGTGTTGTGAAACAATTGAAACACATGTGACAGACAACTAAGAAACGTCATGGTCTTTAATCATCATCTGAATACTAATGTGGTTTCTGACACTCTCAGGTACTTCTTGTATTGTTTGGATGACTTAATTTATATTAAATACAAAGGTTTGCTGAGCTCTGCATCAATCAGGGCGTTTGCCCTTACAAATTTAAGGAGTGATTTAATTAATATTTTCAAGATATTAAGGTGAGCAAATAGGATTCAAAGAAACTGTTTCCACTTGTTTTCGAGTCCTTAACTATGCAACACTATTTAAGAATTAGAAGCATTTATTTTTCTTTGAGCACTCCTGTGGTGCAGTGGTTGTGTCCCTTCTTCTGAGCCAGGAGACCCAGGTTTAAGGCTCGCCAGTTCTAGTGTGCATTAACACATCTCAACAGATTATTTCTAGCCAGACCTTTTGGGAGTGAAACAGGGGAAAACATCATACAGCAGTTATAGATGTCTGGAACCTTTTCTGCAAATGACATTTGGTACTAGATCGATTTGTTAATTTTAAAACTGAGATTGATAGGTATGTGTCAATGAAAGGTATAAAGTGAGCTAAGAAAAGGTAAGTGTTTGGAATTCCATCTCAGAGGAGCTATGTTATGATTATGTGGTGTAGCAGGCTGGAGATGATAAATGAACATTGACTTAGATAACAACAAGTATGAGCAAAAATCGAAGTTGCTGGAAAAGCTTAGCAGGTCTGGCAGCATCAGTGAAGAGAAATCAGAGTTAATGTTTCAGATCTGGTGACCCTTCCTCAGAAATGATGGTAGCTAGGAATAATGTTGGTTTATATGCAGAAGACAGGAGGGGACAAGGAGTAAACAATACACAGGGACAGAGCCCCCAGAGAGAGAGAAAAGAATAGTCGGTCAGACAAAGGAGTAGATAACGATCTGGCTGGGCGGGTGAATAGCTGTTAATGGAAACTGTTAGTGGCCAACAATAGGTAGTGTGTAATGGCAAACTATGTGATAACAAGGCCTGGTGTGTGGGGTTGGGGGCCAGGACATAGGGGAGTCCAGGCCTTAAAATTATTGAACTCTGAATTGAGTCTGGAGGGCTGCAGGGTCCCCAGTTGGAAAATTAGATGTTGTTCTTTCAGCTTACACTGAGCTTCACTGGAACACTGCAGCAAGCCTGAGACAGATGTTGGCCAGGGAATTGGGTGATTTGTTAAAGTTACAGGCAACTGGAAGCTCGGGGCCTTTTTTGCGGGCAGAACATAGGTGTTCCTCTATATTGGGGAAACCAAGTGTAGACTGAGTGACCGCTTCACAGAACACATGTACATTCTGTCTGCAAAAAAGACCCTAAGCTTCCAGTTGCCTGCTACTTTAACACACCATGGTGTTCTCTGGTCAACATCTTGGTCTCAGGCTTGCTGTAGTGCTCTAGCAAAGCTCAGTACAAACTGGAAGAACAATACCTTATGTTCCACTTGGGGACCCTGCAGCCCTCCAGGCTCTATATTGAGTTCAATAATTTTAGAGCCTGAACTCTCCAATGTACCCCCCCCCCCCCCCCCCATCTGCACCAGGCCTTGTTATCACACAGTCTACCATTACGCACTACTTATTGTTAGCCATTAATAGTTATCACACTTCTATCCACTCCTTTGTCTGTGCCAACTGTTCTTCTTTCTCTTCGAGGGGGCTCCATGTTTACTCCTTACCCCCCAACCCTATCTTGCTATAAACCAACATTTTCCATCAGTTCTAAGGAAGGGTCACCAGACCAGGAATATTAACTCTGATTTCTCTTCACAGATGCTGCCTGACCTGAGTTTTTCCAGCTATTTCTAATTTTGTTTCTGAATTACATCATCTGCAGTTTTTTTTAAAATCAAGCCTAGTTAGTTAGTGAAATATACTGTTGTTGCAATACCTAAAGGTAAGCATATTTCCTTCAATAACATATTTTAAAAATAGAGAACCTTTGAGTTGAGTCACTCACTACTTTTGTGATTATTGGTCTGTTGAAAATCTCTCTCTGGACTCTAATTGATGCTAATCTCATAAATCGTCCGTTAAAAGAGCCGCAAAGAGCCAGAGTTCTTCCCCCTTCATGGCCTCACTTCTGTCTTCACTTGGAATTTGGCTGTTAGTGAAACAGGTTATTTTAGTAGGTTTCCTGGGATATTGAAGATTTCAGCAGTTTAAATAGATGAAACTCAACAAAGAGCTGGAATGCTATTTTTCAGGGTCAATGGCTTTCTTGCTTGGTCTGCCAAGAACTCGTGGTTTCTTCACTTCGGTTCACTAAGACCTGCCTTGGTGCATCCTTACTCAGTCTTTCCTCGGAGTCCCCTCTTTGTTCCAAGCTATCTTCCAGAGGCCAATGTACTCAAGTTGTTTTAATCAGAAATTGCTGGAAAAAAGTTCAGCAGATCGGGTAGCATCTGCGGAGAAAAAGCAGAATTAATAAAACTGGTCATTGGACCAAAATGTTAATTCTGCTTTCCCTCTACAGATGCTATCAGATCTGCTAAGTTTTTCCAGCACTTTCAGGTTTCCAGCATTCTCAGTTCTTTGGGTTTTTTTGCTTTAGTTGTTTTAATCAGCGTTAAATTGGCAGGTGTGGAGGCCAGGTGAAAGTGAGGATTGCAGATACTGGAGATTAGAGTCGAGAGTGTGGTGCTGGAAAAGCACAGCAAGTCAGGCAACATCCGAGGAGCAGGAAAATTGACGTTTCGGGCAAAAACCTTTCAAGCTTGAGTTGAGCACTGAGCTGAATTATTTTTTCTGTTTTAATGCCCTCTGTATTGATGCCCAAGCTTAAAAGTCTGGGATAAATTCTGGTGAAAAATAGTATGTTGATCAAAAAAGAATTGGGAAAAAGAATATTATTGACTTTTTTTAATTTCAGCAACTTGACGCCACGTTATTTGATTGGACCATTGAACCTTTTCCCCTTGTTTTACAGATGAACTGAATCTCCGAAGCTATGGCTTTTTAGTTATTCTCTCTGCATTACGTTTGCACAAATTACTACTGGTGAATTTTTTTTTAATGTTTCCTCATGCTTATGCAAACTGGAAATCCATTTGTTTCTGTCAGGCTGACAAAGAAGAACAGATCAGGAAGATTAAGTCAAGGCGCAATGAGGAATTGGTCTTGCTGTTGGGGCATTTCCCAAACAAGAGACAACTGGAAGATTGGCTTCATACAAAAGCCACAGAGATCAATCAGACCAGAGATAAACTGTTTAAGATGAAGTAAGTACTGACATTTGAAGCTACAGTTATTTTTCATTTGTCAAGTTGGGTGCAGGTATCATGTAACTGTATAAGTTGGTTATATATATCACAGTATTTCCCACTGGCTTGAAGGGTGGTTATATCTCATGGGCATATGTGACTATTTGCTTTGAATGTGACTTTGAATATTTGAGGTATAACTCATTCTCATTGAAATTGTCTTCAACTTGACCTTTGTTGAATATAGAATCTAAATTGTGGGAGATGATAGCATAGTGGTAATGTCATTGGACTAGTGATCAAGAGACATGGGCTAATGTTCTGAGGATCTGGGTTCAAACTACAGCATCTTTTCAAAGTTGACTTCAATCAATAAAGATCTGGAATATGAAGCAAGTCTTATTGTTGGTGACCATGAAGCTATCATTGTTTCTTCTAAAAGCCTGTCTGGCTCATGAATGCCCCTTCAGGGAGGGAAATCTGTCATCTTTACCTAGTCTGACCTACATGTGATTCCAGACTCTTAAGTGCCCCCTGAAATGGCCAAACAAACTATTCAGTTCAGTGTCCAGTCCATAAAATAACAAAAAGAATCTTGCAATTGTACAACTTCTAGTTTCATCATTAGCCAAATACTAATGTCCAATTATTGCTGTTTCCAAAGCTCAAGTTGTTTCCAACACAATATGTTTCTTTGGGACCATTTTGAAAAGATACCGGACGTTTTTAAAAAAAATCTCACGCAAACTCTAGTTTGAGAAGGTACTTAAAGTAATTTATTAATGGGATTCCCGCACTTCAAATGATGGGATTCATCAGGAAGCATTAAATACTTCCTGCAATGATAATAGCAGATTTTTCTTCTTAAGTAATTTTCATTCTCTCAGTGGGTGAGGTGTTGCCGAGCCCTCTAAAATCAACCTTGTAACAGTTGAGAGAGATTGATCGACGTTTCGGGCATAAGCCCTTCTTCAGGAAGGGCTTATGCCCGAAACGTCAATTCTCCTGTTCCTTGGATGCTGCCTGACCTGCTGCACTTTTCCAGCAACACATTTTCAGCTATGATCTCCAGCATCTGCAGTCCTCACTTTCTCCTCCAGAGATATTGATCACCTGGGAATATTAATCCCACCTTGTCTCTTCTGAAATGCATTTGTTGTGAAAGGTCATGAGTGCTGCCATTGTGTTTTATACAGCATTGTCAATCATGGATGCCTTCCCTCGAATAAATTGCTGTAATTTAAACCCTTAAGTAGTTGGTGAATTGTTTAAACTCACTTCACAGGCCATCCAATGAGTTTAGAGCCTGATTGTTTCATTGAAAAATTGGAGTTCTGAACTGACCTCGAAAGCATGCCAATTGATGGCAGTGTCAAATCTGGTGTTTTGGTGATGCATTCTTGGATCTTGACTATTTTAAAGTGTATTTACTCTTTAATTATGTGGTATAATTCATCCTCTGGTGAAAACGAAGTGATCCATGGCCAAATGCCCTGGCCCTTGTGAAAAATATTGAGCAAAATGAGGAGTTGAGGAATCATTGCCTCAGATCTTGTATTTCAAAGGATCCTTTAATTATCCACTCCCTCCCAAATAAACAATCTCTGGAAGCTTGAACAGTGGAGAATGTTGATGGAAAGCTGTACATTGTCAATATTTCACGTGTATTTCCAAAGCTGTTATATTTAATAATTCCTGTATTTGACCAACAAAAACATTCCGCTGATGTTACTGGGAGAAATGGAGACCATATTGGAACTGCGACCTGAAGGAATGTAGTGGTATTGCAATCCTTTACATTAAAATAAATGAAATGCAACTGTTGAGAAGATACTTCCAATTCTTCATGAAGTCCAGATAATCTTCTGTAGTGTAGTGAGACAGTTATTGTTTTGCAGAGGTAGAGGCTTAATGCCATGTAACGTGTTCTATATTATCAGGGACACCAGTTTGCAGCGATGTGAATTAATTCGATTTTTAACCTGGTGACATGTGAGACTTTGTGGATCAACTGCCATAGAATTTGGGAACGATTCTGAGCTATGTCCACACTAAGAGGGGGTGGATGGTTGGATTTGGATGGGTACTTGGGTTTGGTAACAGTGGGGCAGTGGGAATCTGGGAGTTTTATGGGAGACATGCCAGAGGGCTCATGAATTCTCAGTTCTGGAGAGGAATCATCATGGACTCAACATTCACCCTGTTTCTCTTTCCACAGATGATGCCAGATCTGCAGTTTCTCCAGCACTTCAGGTGTTTGCTTTAGATTTCCAGCGTTCATAATATTTTGTTTTCACTTAGCTAGTGGTTCCCCACCCATGTCCTCCTGGGAGCTGAGGGTCAGAGGTTTAATGATGAAGTCATAGAGATGCACAGCACAGAAACAGACCCTTCGGTCCAACTCATCCATGCCAACCAGATATGTTATCCTAATCGAGTCCATTTGCCAGCACTTGACCCGTATCCCTCTAAACCCTTCCTATTCATATACCCATCCAGATGCTTTTTAAATGTTGTAATTGTACCAGCCTCCACCACTTCCTGTGTCTACTCATTCCATACACACACGGCCCTGTAGTTCTGGACTCCTCCACCCCAAGGAAAATACTTTGTCTATTTATCCTATTTATACCCTTCATGATTTTATAAACCTCTATAAGGTCACCCCTCAGCCTCCGCCGCTCCAGGGAAAACAGCCCAGGCCAATTCAGCCTCTCCCTTTAGCTCAAATCCTCCAACCCTGGCAACATCCTTGTAAATTTTTTCTGAACCCTTTCAAGTTTCACAACATCCTTCTGATAGGAGAGAGACCAGAATTGCATGCAATACTCCAAAGGTGGCCTAACCAATGTCCCATACAGCTGCAACATGACCTCCCAGCTCCTGTACTCAGTACTCTGACCAATAAAAGAAAGCATACCAAACGCCTTCTTCACTATCCTATCTACCTATGACTCCCCTTTCGAGGAACTATGAACCTGCACTCCAAGGTCTCTTTGTTCAGCAACACGCCTCAGGACCTTACCATTTAAGTGTACAAGTCCTGCTCTGATTTGCCTCTCCAAAATGCAACACCTCACATTTAACTAAGTTAAACGCCATCTGCCACTCCTCAGCCCATTGACCCATCTGATCAAGATCCCATTTTATTCTGAGGTAACCTTTTTTCGCTGTCCACTACACCTCCAATTTTAGTGTCAACTGCAAACTTACTAACTATATCTCCTATATTCACATCCAAGTCATTTAAATAAATGACAAAAAGCAGTGGACCCAGCACCGATCCCCATGGCACACCACTGTTCATAGGCCTCCAGTCTGAAAACCAACCCTCCACCACCACCACCTTCTGCCCTCTACCTTCAAGCCAAATAACTACTTCTCCCTGTATTCCATAAGATCTAACCTTGCAAACCAGTCTACCATAAGGAACCTTAAAGCATTGTGAGCAAGTTTGGGCCCCATACCTCAGGAAGGACGTACTGGTCCTGGAGCGGTTCCAGAGGAGGTTTGAGTATGATTCCAGTATGAAAGGCTTAACATATAAGAAACATTTGAGAACTCTTTCTACACTCGATGGAGTTTAGAATTTCTAATGGAAACTTGTAGAATACTGAATAGCCTGGACAGAGTGGACATTAAGAAGATGTTTCCATTGATAGGAGAGGCGAGGACCCAAGAGCACAGCCTTAGAATAAAGGGAAGACTCTTTAGATCAGAGATAAGGAGAAACTTCTTCAGCCAGAGAGTGGTGAATTTATGGAATTCATTGCCACAAAAGACTATGGAGGCCAGGTCATTGAGTATATTTAAGACAGAGATACGTTCTTGATTGTCAAGAAGATCAAAGGTTATGGGGAGAAAGCCAGAGAATGGGTTTGAAAAATGTATCAGCCACAATTGAATGGTGGAGCAGACTCGACGGGCCAAATGGCTTAATTTCTGCTCCTTTTGTCTCATGGTCTAAGACCATGAGAGATAGGACCATGGTAGGCTATTCAATGAGATCATGGCTATCTGAAAACCTTGAAATTCCACTTTCCTGTCTTTTCTCCATAACCTTAATTTCCTTCCTTGCATTGAATACTTTATTGATTCCGTCTTGACAGCTCTCTGTGGTAAAGAATTTCACAGATATGCAAACCTCTTGAGCGAAGAAATTACTCCTCATCCCTGTCCTAAATGTGTGACCCCCTTTCTTGAGAATATGATCTGTGGTTCGAGACTCTCCCAGAAGAGGTAACAACCTTTCTGTAACTACCATCTCAAGTCCTCGAAGAATCTTGTGTTTTTCTGAAAAGTCACCTGTTATTCGTCTATATTCCAAAGAAGTGAGCAAGCTTCTAGGTTCTGGGCAACAATCTGATTACTTGAAAAGTATACAGGAGAGCATTTTATGTCAATATGTGGATGACTCTACACGGAACTATGCAGTGCTGGATCTAATTCTAGGGAATGAAGCTAGACAGGTGCTTGAGGTGACAGTGGAGGGGGGGGAGCATTTTAGTGATAGTGACCACAACACTGAATGTTATGTTTTTTATGGAAAAAGAAGAAGATAGCCTGCAACAAAGGCATTGAGATAAGACAGACTTTGTTAAAATAAGCTGAAAATGTGTTGCTGGAAAAGCACAGCAGGTCAGGCAGCATCCAAGGAGCAGGAGAATCGACGTTTCGGTCATGAGCCCTTCTTCAGGAATAAGGCAAGGCTTTGGCTAAAATAGACTGGGAACAGGCTACATGACAGTAAGTCTACAGCGGAAAAAGTGGAAGGCTTTCAAAAAGGGGAGTACAAGCCTTAGGATTAAATGTAGGAGCTACAAGCCCAGAGAATCATGAATGTCTAGGACGATATAAAAAGGAAAAGGGAGGTATATAACCGATACAAAGGGAACAAAACAACAGAGGCACGAAGGAGAATAAGAAGTGCAGGGGGAATCTCAAGAAACCATTTAGGAGAGCAAAAAGGAAAGCATGAGAAAACATTGGTGGGAGAATTAGGGAGAATCTGAAAATATTCTCCAAGTGTATCAAGAGGACGATAATAAGCAGGTAAAGAATACAGCCCATTAAGGTGGGCAATCTTTTCATGAAACTGGAGAACGCAGTGTTAAAGGAGTACTTCACATCTGCCTTTACTCAGGAGAAGGGGTATGTAAGTACAGCATTTGAGATAAGAGACTGTGAAATTCTTGGAACAGATTTATGAAAGAACCGAGGGTGTATTGGAAGTTTTAGGGAATTTAAGAGTGGACAAATCTCCAGGTCCAAATGAGTTGTATCTCAGGCTGTTGTGGGAGATGAAGGAGGAACTTAGGGGGCTAACCAAATTTTCAAATCATCTGTGACAACGAGGGAGGTGCCAGATGACTGGCACTTTATAAGAAGTGTGGGGGGAGATAGGCCAGAGGACTATAGACCAATAAGTCTAACGTTAGTATCCCACTGGAGAAAATAGTGAAGGAGAAAAATAATCTCCATTTAGCGAAGCATGATTTGATTGGGGATAGTGGACATGGCTTTGAAACTCGGTCAATGAGACTCGAGTTTCATCCCTGTATTACCCGAAGGCCAGTGGAATATTTTGAGATGACTAAGCGTTTGGATGAAGGTAGAGCAGTTTATGTAGTTTATATGGATTCCGACAAGGCCTTTGCCAAGATCCTACTTGGGATACTGATAAAGAAGGTAAATGCTCATGGGATCCAGGGTAATTTGGCAAGATTGATCCAAAATTGGCATAGTGAAAGTAGTTAGATTAGATTAGATTAGATTACTTACAGTGTGGAAACAGGCCCTTTGGCCTAACAAGTCCACACTGACCCTCCAAAGAGCAACCCACCCAGACCCATTCCCCTACATTTACCCCTTCACCTAACACTACAGGCAATTTAGCATGGCCTATTCACCTAACCTGCAAATATTTGGACTGGGAGGAAACCAGAGCATCTGGAGGAAACCCATGCAGACACTGGGAGAATGTGCAAACTCCACGCAGACAGTTGCCTGAGGCGGGAATTGAACCCAGTCTCTGGCGCTGTGAGGCAGCAGTGCTAACCACTGTGCCACCGTGCCACCCAGAGGGTGGAGGGTGGTGGTGAAGCCTGTTTATGTCAATGGAGCCAGATGTGCCACAGCATGCCACAGGGATTGGTGCTGGTTCCATTATTGTTTGTGATCTTCACAAGTCAATTCAATGAGAATCTGGAAGGATGATAATTAAGTTTACGGATGACAAAGATTGACTGCCTGGTTGACAGAAGAGGAGGGTGATAGGTGACAGGAAGTTATAAATGGATTGGTCAAATGGACCCTGATAAATGTGAGGATTTTGGAAGGAGGAAGAAGACAAGGGTGTATTCAATGAAGAGCTCAGGGAGCTCAGAGGAACAGAAGGATGTTAGGGTGCTTGTTCACACTTCCGTGAAGGTGGCAAGATAGGTTAATAGGTCTGGTAAGAAGGCATATAGAACAATTTGCCAGAGGAGGTGGAGGAGCTTGGTACAATTACAACATTTGAAAGGCATCTGGATGGGCACATGAATAGGAAGAATTTAGAGGGATACGGGCCAAACACTGGCAAATGGGACAAGAACAGTTTAGGATGTCTGGTCAGCATAGACAAGTTGGACCAAAGGGCCTGTTTCTGTGTTGTATTACTCTATCACTGTACTTTCTATATTCCACTAAGCTTCCTAAAGTATTACTTTCTTTGAAATGGTCATAGCTACGTTTTTCTATTTTATCTTACGCTGATGCTACTTGATAAACAGCAGACTTTAGATTTGGCAGTACCATCGTTTTTCTTTGTGGGGAACGTATCTAAACTGTTCCAGTAGAAAACAGTTTCAGTTGTCACTGTCCAAAGTGAATTGAAGATTGTTCTAGTTGAGAGTCTGCAGCAAGTTTTTATGGGGCAGTAATAATCTCCCTACCTCTGGCCTTGAGACTGGGTTCAAATCCCCATTGGCACCAGAGGTGTGCTGTAACATGTCTGAGCACATTAATTAAAAATGGGTCTGCAGAGTCCTTGTGGGTAAGAGTAGTGTCACTACTTCTGAGCCAGGGCCCTGGGCTTAAATCCCAGGTATGTTATAACATCTGTGAACAAGTAGATTATAAATTTCTAGACAATCCGCAGAATAATAACTCTCCCATCATCATCTTAAAATTTGACTGTGATCTCTGAGCATCCTGTACGGGCTGCAAGCGTGATGAGGAATTGGATGTACATTCCTCAAAAGGAATAGCCCAGGAAAGCTAATGATTAGATTAGATTACTTACAGTGTGGAAACAGGCCCTTCAGCCCAACAAGTCCACACCGACCCGCCAAAGCGCACCCACCCAGACCCATTCCCCTGCACCTAACACTACGGACAATTTAGCATGGCCAATTCACCTAACCTGCACATTTTTGGACTGTGGGAGGAAACTGGAGCACCCGAAGGAAACTCACACAGACATGGGGAGAATGTGCAAACTCCACACAGTCAGCCGCCTGAGGCGGGAATTGAACCCAGGTCTCTGGCACTGTGAGACAGCAGTGCTAACCACTGTGCCACCGTGCTGCCCTAATGAATTAGGGAAACCAGCAGAACATCACAGAAGTGCTACAGGATATGAAAGTAATTATATCCTACTTCATTAGAATTACACATAGCAATGAGAAAGGAATACCACAAGGCAAAGATAATTATGGGGTATTTAGTTCATCTGTTTGAGTGTACGCACAGGACAGTTTGACAAGAATGACACTTGCAGGTAATGGGCACCTGAAGCACATATCTTAGGTGTCCCTAATTTGCATGTTTCACATTATCAAAATAAATTTGAGTGACAAGTAGGTTTAGCAGAGGTACCATGACTTTAAGGTGTATGCAATGTGTGTTTTTAAACAAGAATTACACATGAGCTTGTGATAATGGTCAGAAGTGTGTATTATTGAATCCTGATCTCATTCCTTCATATGCTTTGTGAGCAATGTGGATCTAAAAAAATTGTGTTACCAAGGGAATATGCAGCATTGCTAGTCCAGCAGACAGAGAGAGGAGGAGAATCCTTTTCGCCTGTTAGGGGCATAATCTCAGTTACTATGGATAAGACGCCACACTCCCTAATGGTGAGTGACCCTCATTCCTGATGAAGGGCTTTTGCCCGATGCTGCCTGACCTGCTGTGCTTTTCCAGCACCCCACCCAACCACACTTACTAATCTCATGTGTGATGATTGAGAAAGAAGAAAAGTAGGACAAAGTGAGGACTGCAGATGCTGGAAATCAGAGCTGAAAATGTGTTGCTGGGAAAGTGCAGCAGGTCAGGCAGCATTCAAGGAGCAGGAGAATCGACGTTTTGGGCATGAGCCCTTTTTCAGTAATACAAAGAATCAGTGGAATAAGGATGGAAAAAGCAGCCTGTATCTCCATTTTGATCATTCAGTAATAGAATTGCTTGTGTGTATCCTGAAGAAGGGCTCATGCCCGAAACGTCGATTCTCCTGCTCCTTGGTTCCTGCCTGACCTGCTGTGCTTTTCCAAAGAAGAAAAGTAGACAACCCAGAGGGAAAACTAGTTTAAAAGAAAAGTAAGACTTGGGACTGAATGTACTGGTCACACAGGAGTTCCATTTCATTTTGAGGTTTAGAGTAATTTGAGGACTTCAAAGGTCAGACTGGATCCCTGCCCTTTCCTCAGGCCTCAATGCCACTCAGAGCTGGGACATCTGAACTTTCACTCTGTGCTGACGTGGAAGATAAATTGACTAACTTAAATCACTGCAAAATTGTTGCAAGATTGAATTTTTTCAATGTGAATAACTGATCACTGGAAACTCAAAACTGACATTAGATGCTTTTGATAGATCAAAATAGTTATAGAACATAGAACAATACAGCGCAGTACAGGCCCTTCGGCCCTCAATGTTGCGCCGATCCAAGCCCACCTAACCTACACTAGCCCACTATCCTCCATATGCCTATCCAATGCCCGCTTAAATGCCCATAATGAGGGAGAGTCCACCACTGCTACTGGCAGGGCATTCCATGAACTCACGACTCGCTGAGTAAAGAACCTACCCCTAACATCTGTCCTATACCTACCCCCCCCTTAATTTAAAGCTATGCCCCCTTGTAATAGCTGACTCCATACGTGGAAAAAGATTCTCACTGTCGACCCTATCTAAACCCCTAATCATCTTATACACCTCTATCAAGTCACCCCTAAACCTTCTTTTCTCCAATGAAAACAACCCCAAGTGCCTCAGCCTTTCCTCATACAATCTTCCTACCATACCAGGCAACATCCTGGTAAACCTCCTCTGCACCAGTTCCAATGCCTCCACATCCTTCCTATAGTATGGCGACCAAAACTGCACACAATACTCCAGATGTGGCCGCACCAGAGTCTTATACAACTGCAACATGACCTCAGTACTCCGGAACTCAATTCCTCTACCAATAAAAGCCAGTACGCCATATGCCTTCTTCACCGCACTATTTACCTGGGTGGCAACTTTCAAAGATTTGTGTACATGGACACCAAGATCCCTCTGCTCATCCACACTACCAAGTATCCGACCGTTAGCCCAGTACCCCATCTTTTTATTACACTTACCAAAGTGAATCACCTCACACTTAGCTACATTGAACTCCATTTGCCACCTTTCTGCCCAGTTCTGCAGCTTATCTATATCCCGCTGTAACCTGCCACATCCTTCCTCACTGTCTACAACTCCTCCGACTTTCGTATCATCCGCAAACTTACTCACCCAACCTTCTAACCCCTCCTCCAGGTCATTTATAAAAATGACAAACAGCAATGGTCCCAAAACAGATCCTTGCGGAACACCGCTAGTGACAGCACTCCAAGATGAACATTTGCCATCAACTACTACCCTCTGTCTTCTTCCAGCCAGCCAACTCCTAATCCAAACCTCCAACTCACCCTCAATGCCATACCTCCGTATTTTTTGCAGTAGTCTACCATGGGGAACCTTATCAAACGCCTTACTAAAATCCATATACACCACATCTACTGCTTTCCCCTCGTCCACCTCCTTAGTCACCTTCTCAAAGAATTCAATAAGGTTTGTGAGGCACGACCTGCCCTTATTATGACATAATTTTAAGTCATTTTGATGCTCACCCTGTCCCAAAGGAACCAAATTACTGTCACCAAAATAAAACAAAGTGCCGGAAAAGCTCAGCGGTTCTAACAGCATCTGTGGTGAGAAAAACTGAGTTAACATTTTGAGGTACAACATGGCCCTCCTCAAAAGCCATTTGTCAGAATCGTCACTGAGTTGGTTTTGTGCTGTGTTTCTGTGGCTTTACTTTCAGGTTTGATCACTTTCATCATTGGAAGCCCTCTTGACTGTTCCATTTTAATTTGAAATGACTTACAAGCTGCAATAGAAAACAAGTAGGTGGTGAGTTGAAGCCTTCTAAAGTAGATACGCAGGAAAAGATCTGTATTTCCATCAGGCAGGCCCCAGCCTTGATGATGGAAGTATCGTGACTGGAAGCTTCTACATCTGGAACCCCCCCGCCAACCCAAACCCTGCAAAACCTGTGGCATTAGACATTCCCACAGTACCTCTAGGCGGCCATGTGATCAGTCAGGAGAAGGTGAAATAACTTGAGGGGTGGGGGAAATTACCCCGTGAAATCCCGACCTGAGCCCCCTCAGGTAATTGAAACCACTGGAGGGCGGTCACATGGGTCAGGTGTTATCTAGAAAGATACTTATCTTCTGTCCAAACCTTTTGTAATCATGTGCTTATCCAAATGAAACCACATTGAAGAAGGTGATTTTTTTTTAGAAATGCTTCTTTAATCTTGAAAGAGAGTAGAAAATATCATGGCAATTTGTATTTAAAATAAAATTGGTTTGGCCTCCATTGGAGTAATATGTTCAGTTATGAGCATCGCACCTTTGAAAGAGCGTCACGGCAGTGGGGAGGATGCAGAAGGTCGAATGACCATCCTCCTACTGGATCAAACAGCTGTTCTTTCGGACTGGTGATGGTTTAACCTGAGGGTCACCACACCTGAGGCAAGGGCAGAGGTTGAGAAGGAGAGTCCTTCATGGTGTCCTTGGCCTGTGTGGGGATTGAACCCATGCCATTGGCGTCACTCTGCATCACAGACTAGAAGGGTGCCAATGATGAGGGAATTCAGATAGAAGGGGAGACCAGAGAAGCTGCACTTAGTCTCCTTTGAGCAAAGAAGGTTTGAAAGACCAGAAAATATGCTTAGTGTTCAAAGCTGTGGTAACCAATATTCACAGACTACTGATGACTGGGGACGACTCTGGGTGGGATCCCCTTCGAGGCTCAGTGCAGACCCAAGGGGCTGAATTCCATCTCTGTACTAGGGACTCTGTGATTGAAGTGAGGGCAGGGGGCAAAATACTTAAAAGAAGAATAATTTGCCGGGTTATGGGAATGAGCAGGAAGTGGAAATATTTGGATATCTCAAAAAGCCAGCATGTACACAGTGGGATGAGTGGACATCTTCTGTACTGTATCATTCTGTGATTTTAAGTGGGTTCTGTTGCAAGCTTTGATTCATTAACAAATTTAATTAAGGACTTTTGTGACGTATGTAACTACAAGCTTACTTTCTGTGTACCTCATGGAAAGGTTTGCTCAGTAACCCCAAAGTTGTTGGCTAAACAAGTTATAGGACCACTGTGAAATTCTAAATAGTGCACATGTTTCTGTAGCTCTGTAATTTCTGTTGGGATTTTTAGTTGGGGTGATTCCTTTGTGCTACTACTTAACTGATAGATTTTCTCACAAGCACTTGGGAACTATTTGCATCTTATCAAGTGTGAAATGGAAAGCAGGGCTGTACATGTTAGGGGTGCCAACCACAAAAAGGCAGTAGAGTTCAAGAACCGTCTCGCTGCAAAGATTGAGTGATAAATAATGCTCTGTGCTTTACCCTGATGTATCTTCTTGGAATCGTGACAAATGAGGTGGAGGGGTTGGAAACAGCGATGACTGTGTATCCAGTGTTGTATATTTATTCTGAGATTATCAAGGTTAGCATCTTGTTAGAATGTGATAATTGACCTACTGCACTCGGCCGCTGTTGCCTGTAACTCTTTCCGGTTTATTTTCTGCCATGATTTTGAGGTATTTCAGACGTAATGGATACTTTCCAGAGAAATGTACAATCCCGCTCTGAGGGAAGCAAAGAAATGATATATGCATAGAGCTGTGACCAGCAATAAAGAGCAAATTCATGTTGGATTGGTTGCTTTTCTACAAAGAAAATTTGTGAAGGCAATGCATCAGACCATGTCAAATTTAAACTGTTTAGTAAAATGCAGTTGTGATGAACTTATTTTTCACTATGTGACACACTTGAGGCGTCTTGCCACATTTGAAATTACAGATTATATTTGCTGTATCATATCAGTGCAATTAAGAAGGAATTTCTAGGGTTTTGACCCAGAAAGCGGAAGGATGTTGTGAAACCTGAAAAGGTTCAGAAAAGATTTACAAGGATGTTGCCAGTTTTGGAGGGTTGGAGCGACAGGGAGAAGCTGAATAGGCTGGGGCTGCTTTCCCTGGAGCTTCGGAGACTGAGGGGTGACCTTATAGAGGTTTATAAAATCAAGAGGGACATGGATAGGATAAATAGACAAGGTATTTTCCCTGGAATGGGGAATCCAGAACTAGGGGGCATAGGTTTAGTGTGAGAGGGTAAAGATATAAAAGGGGCCTAAGGGGCAACTTTTTCACACAGATGGTGGTGCGTGTACAGAATGAGCTGCCAGAGGAAATGGTGGAGGCTGATACAATTACAATATTTAAAAGGCATTTGAATGGGTCTATGAATAAGAAGGGTTTGGAGGGATATGGTCTGAGTGTTGGCAAATGGGTCTAGGTTAGGTTAGGATATCTGGTCAGTATGGACAAGTTGGACTAAAGAGTCTGTTTCTGTGCTGTACATCTCTATGACTCTAAATAGTGAGTGGCAATATAGTTCCAAGCCAGAATGGTATGTGAGTTCGAGGGAAACTTGCAGATAGTGGTATTCCCACCTGCTCTGCAGCTCTTGTCCTCCTTAATCGATTAGGACTATGTTGTGGAAGGAGCCTTTGTGAAATGCTGGAGTGCATTTTGCTGCCACTCTGCACCAGTGATGGAACGTGTGAACAAACACAGCCCAGCGTGTCTGCCCCACCATTCTGGATTATATCTGATCACTTTTGTCACTGCCACTTTCCTGCAATATCTCTACTTTGCTCAATGTTATCAGTCTCCAAAGGCATAGTGATTTCTCTCTCAAACTTGCTAAATGATAGGGCTTCCATAGCCCTTAAGAATTCCCCATTCAAAGATTCACCACCATAGAAATTTCTACTCGTCTTCGTATTAAATAACTTTCCTTTTATCCTGAAATTATGTCCCCTAGTTTGAGTCACCTGTCTGGGAAATTTCCTAAATATTTCCACCCTGCCACCCATAGAGAATTTTTGAGATTGTCTCTAATTCTTCGAGACTCTAGAAAATACAGGTTCTATTTCATTCACCTCTCCTCAGAGCATAATCCCACTACCTTGGGGATTAATTTAATGAAGCCCTTTTATGGTGAGTATATCCTTCTTCAGAAAACAGTCTTATGACATAGTGGTATTGTCCTCATGTATGGGCCAAAAAACATCGAGTTCAAGTCTCAGGTGCTCCAGAGGTGCCCATAACATGTCTTAACAGGTTGATTAAAATTACTATCTTTCTTTAAACATTGCACATAATACAAATAACATTGCACATAATACAAATGGTGAAGGTAGTGGATAGGACAATAATCAAGCACATTGCTTTGCTTTTTTTTAATTGAATCATTCATGGGATGTGTGTTCCTGGCTAGGCCCAATGGGCAGTTAAGAGTCAACGACATTGCTGGAGGTCTGGGGTCATGGGTAGGCCAGACCAGATAAGGATGGCAGTTTCCTTTCCTGAAGGATATGGGTGAGCTGGATGGATTTTCCAGATAATCAGCAATGGATTCATGGTCATCATTATACTCATAGTTCTAGATATTTATTGAAAATATTCCAAATATTTATTGAACCATGGCAGGATTTTCACCCAGGTTCCCAGAACATTACCTCGGTCTCTGAATTAACAGCCCACTGATACCACTAGGCCACTGATTTGGATGGTGTCGAGTTACTCGGGTGTCATTGGAGGTGCCTGGCTGAGTGCAGGTAGGGAGTGTTCCATACCACTTCTGAGTTGATCTTTGTAGATGGTGGACAGGCTTTGACAAGTCTGGAGGTGAGTTATTAACTGCAGGATTCCTAACCTCTGACCTACTCTGGTAGCCACAGTATTTATATGGAGGAGAAAGTGAGGACTGCAGATGCTGGAGATCAGAGCTGAAAATGTGTTGCTGGAAAAGCGCAGCAGGTCAGGCAGCATCCAAGGAACAAGAGAATCGACATTTTGGGCATAAGCCCTTCTTCAGGAATGAAGAAAGTGTGTCCAGCAGGCTAAGATAAAAGGTAGGGAGGAGGGACTTGGGGGAGGGGCGTTGGAAATGCGATAGGTGGAAGGAGGTCAAGGTGAGGGTGATAGACCGGAGTAGGGGTGGGGGCAGAGAGGTCAGAAAGAAGATTGCAGGTTAGGAAGGCAATGCTGTGTTCGAGGGATTTGACTGAGACAAGTGGGGGGAGGGGAAATGAGGAAACTGGAGAAATCTGAGTTCATCCCTTGTGGTTGGAGGGTTACTAGGCGGAAGATGAGGAACTCTTCCTCCAACCGTCGTGTTGCTATGGTCTGGCGATGGAGGAATCCAAGGACCTGCATGTCCTTGGGGGAGTTGAAGTGTTGAGCCACGGGTGGTTGGGTTGGTTGGTCCGGGTGTCCCAGAGGTGTTCTCTGAAACGTTCCGCAAGTAGGTGGCCTGTCTCCACAATATAGAGGAGGCCACATCGGATGCAGTAGATGTGTGTGGAGGTGCAGGTGAATTTGTGGCGGATATGGCAGTATCTCTTGGGCCTTGGAGGGAAGTAAGGGGGGAGGTGTGGGCGCAAGTTTTGCATTTCTTGCAGTTGCAGGGGAAGGTGCCGGGAGTGGAGGTTGTGTTGGGTGGGCGGTGTGGACCTGACGAGGGAGTCACAGAGGGAGTGGTCTTTTCGGAACGCTGATAGGGGAGGGGAGGGAAATTTATCCCTGGTGGTGGGGTCCGTTTGGAGGTGGCGGAAATGACGGCGGATGATACACTGTACATGGAGGTTGGTGGGGTGGTAGGTGAGGACCAGTGTGGTTCTGTCCTGGTGGCGGTTGGAGGGGCGGGGCTCAAGGGCAGAGGAGCGGGAAGTGGAAGAGGTGAAGGGCATTGTCAACCACGTCTGGTGGGAAATTGCGGTCCTTTAAGAAGGAGGCCATCTGGGTTGTACAGATTTGGAACTGGTCCTCCTGGGAGTAGTTGCGGCGGAGACGAAGGAATTGGGAATATGGGATGGCGTTTTTACAGGGGGCAGGGTGGGAGGAGGTGTAGTCTAGGTAGCTGTGGGAGTCGGTCGGTTTATAGTAAATGTCCGTGTTGATTCGGTCGCCCGAGATAGAAATGGAAAGGTCTAGGAAGGGGAGGGAGGAGTCTGAGACGGTCCAGGTGAATTTGAGTTGGGGTGGAAGGTGTTGGTAAAGTGGATGAACTGTTCAACCTCCTCATGGGAGCACGAGGCAGTGCCGATACAGTCATCGATGTAGCGGAGGAAAAGGTGGGGGGTGGTGCCAGTGTAGCTGCGGAAGATGGACTGTTCCACATGTCCTACGAAGAGGCAAGCATAGCTGGGGCCCATGCGGGTGCCCATGGCTACTCCTTTGGTTTGGAGGAAGTGGGAGGATTGGAAAGAGAAGTTGTTCAGGGTGAGGACCAGTTCAGTCAGTCGAAGGAGGGTGTCAGTGGAAGGGTACTGGTTGGTACGGCAGGAAAGGAAGAAGCGGAGGGCTTTGAGTCCTTCGTGATGGGGGATGGAGGTGTACAGGGACTGGATGTCCATGGTGAAGATAAGCCGTTAGGGACCGGGGAAGCGAAAATCATGGAGGAGGTGGAGGGCGTGGGTGGTGTCCCAAACGTAGGTGGGGAGTTCTTGGACTAAGGGGGACAGGACCATGTCGAGGTATGCAGAGATAAGTTCGGTGGGGCAGGAGCAGGCTGAGACAATGGGTCGGCCGGGGCAGTCAGGTTTTTATATGGCACTCAAAACAACACTCTCCACTATATCTCAATACATGTGACCATAATAAACCAAACTTAAAACTCAAAGATTAAGTGCCATGAAATTAAGTGTAAAATGGCAGCATAAATGGACGAATGTCCACCTTTCCCATTTCCCACAACTAGATGCCTGGCTAAACTGACATTATCAATTCATGCCAATAATGATTTTTTTTCGCACACAGGTCCATGTCTACTTGGATTGGGTCAAACGCAATATGTGTTCAATGTGTCTGTGCAGGATCTGAACTTAGATAGAAGAGCATTGGTCTATTGCAATATACCACCGAGCCTATTTTTTGAAACTCTTAAATCAATAACTTAAAATTTTACCAGGAATATTTCAGCATTGTAATGAACATAAACACATTTTGTCTCAATAGGTACAACTGTGTGAAATGACCAATGGATCTGTTTCCATGCTGTATTACTTTATGACTATCCTGTTCACTTGACTTCCTTCTTCATGCAGGGAGCACTAAATGCCAGCAGGGGTAGCCACTGGGACATTTGTGTTGCATGTTGTTCAATACTGCCATCAGCTGGCCTCTTTGTTCCTGCACACAGGCTGACAATGCATTTAGTTTGAACTTGAGCCAGTCTCGATATGGGGGCAAAAGTCCTGTGAAAAGGATCCTGAAGATTACGCAGAGCAGAGGTGAGCAGCTCATTCCATACACGTACCACCCTCTGTGTGAAAAAGTTGCCCCTTAGGTCTCTTTTATATCTTTCCCCTCTCACCCTAAACCTATGCCCTCTAGTTCTGGACTCCCCGACCCCAGGCATATGACAGTATTTATATGGCAAATCTATCTCTGTTTCTGATCACAATCCCAAAGATGTTACAAATAATTGCAAATGCCTGAGATTGGCTTTAGGTAAAGACACTGAAAATTTCAGCATGTTCATTACCATGCTGAAATATTCCTGGTAAAATTTTAAGTTATTGATTTAAGAGTTTCAAAGAAATAGGCTAGGTGGTATATTGGAATAGACCAATGCTCTTCTATCTAAGTTCAGATCCTGCACAGACACATTGAACACATATTGCGTTTGACCCAATCCAAGTAGACATGGACCTGTGTGCGAAAAAAACCCATTATTGGCATGAATTGATAATGTCAGTTTAGCCAGGCATCTAGTTGTGGGAAATGGGAAAGGTGGACATTCGTCCATTTATGCTGCCATTTTACACTTAATTTCATGGCACTTAATCTTTGAGTTTTAAGTTTGGTTTATTATGGTCACATGTATTGAGATATAGTGGAGAGTGTTGTTTTGAGTGCCATACAGGCAAATTGTACTATACAAAGCGCATCAGGGCAGTAAAAAAGCGTAGAATACAGTGTTATAGTTGCAGAGAAGGGAGAGTGTGAGATCACCATTAATATGGAAGAGGTCCATGCAAAAGTCAATCAACAGCAGGGAAGAAGCTGCTTTTGAATCTGTTCATACATGTATTCAAAGTTTTATCTTTTACCAACAGAAGTGGGTGGGAGTGAGTATAACCAAGGCAGCAAGAAGTATAGATGAAGTCAATGGATGGAAGGCTAGTTTGCATGATGTACTGGGCCATGTCCTCCACTCTCTCTAGTTTCTTGCCGTCTTGGCAAGAGCAGTTGCCATACTATACTGTGGTGCATTCAGATAAGATGCTTTATGTGGCGCATGTATAAAAATTAGTAAGAGTTCTTGTAGACATGAGGTCTCCTTAGTCTCCTGAGGAAGTAGAGACGTGGATGCGCATGGCCCATATCCCTCCAAACCCTTCCTATTCATATACCCATCCAAATGCCTCTTAAATGTTGCAATTGTACCAGCCTCCGCCACATCCTCTGGCAGCTCATTCCATACACGTACCACCCTCTGTGTGAAAATGTTGCCCCTTAGGTCTCTTTTATATCTTTCCCCTCTCACCCTAAACCTATGCCCTCTAGTTCTGGACACCCCGACCCCAGGGAAAAGACTTGGTCTATTTATCCTATCCATGCCCCTCATAATTTTGTAAACCTCTATAAGGTCACCCCTCAGCCTCCAACACTCCAGGGAAAACAGCCCCAGCCTGTTCAGCCTCTCCCTGTAGCTCAGAATATTCAGAATCACATCAATAGATCTTTTGCTTTGTTTCTAACTACTCAGAATGTTCAAATATTAAATTATGTTTTTCCTTGTATTGCAATAATTGTCTTTGTTAAAGCCTTCATAGTGAAGAACATAAAATCTCTAAGTTATAGACAGGAATACTACTTCTTCACCATGAGATACTGTAAGTTTTTACCAAATGTTACTTTTTCCAAATTAAACTCTAGGTTAGATTGCAAAGGAAGCAAGTAATTAAGTAGGCTACCAAAAGATGAACCTAAGAAATAGGAATGAGATTAAGCCCTCAAGCCTGCTCCACCATTCAATAGTAACATGGTTGATCAGATATTCTTCATGTCATCTGTCCTGCATTTTTCCTACTGATTCCACAACTGATCAAAGAAATATACACAAGGACTTGCCCCCAGAGCTGTCTGTGGCAAGGAACTTCAAAGACACTCCACCCTCAAGAAATTCCCTGTCATCTCAGTCTTAAATTGGTGTCCCTTTATTCTGAGACCATGTTCTCTGGTCTTCGAATCTTCCATGAAGGGAAACAACCTCAACATTTACCCTGTCAAGGCCCTTAATCCTGTATGCTTCAATGAGTTCACCTCATTCTTCTAAACTCCAGTGAGTAGAGTCCTAACCTGTTTACTCTTTGCTAATATGATATCTTCATACCCAGGGATCAGACCTGGAATGCTGGACAACTACACTTCAGTGAAAAGCTCTCAACCTCAGGAGCGATAGAAATAGGAGCGTGTAAGTGTAGGAGACAATAAAATTAGGGGGATTGATGTAATTCCCTGAAGCCATAAATGAGAGTCCTGAAACCTGTACAATCTGCTTGGTGCCAGAGTTAAGAAAATATCCTTAGTGCTGGAGATGAATTGGAGTGGGGGTTGTCAAAGTCCATGTTGGTGCCAGTGACATTGAAGGGACTAGAAAAGAACCTGTTTAATCCAGTTGACCCTGTGCCAACTTGCTTGTGGTTTAGGCAGTAATCTTAAGATTACCTTTTTGATTCTGCCTTTTAATTTAGTCCCTAGCTGTGTTCATTCCCTCGGCAGAACCTCTTCCCTCCTCCAGATGTATGTTGATACCTTCATGGACCACAACAACTGGATCTTCACCCTCACTCCAAGTTAGTCTTCAACCCAGGTGAGATATCCTGAACTCAGGTACCAGGAAGGCAGCACAGCCTTTGGGACTCTCGGTCCTGGCCATAGGGAACACTGTCTATTCCTCTGACTATACTATCTCCAGTTACAAGTATAGATTCCCAACTCCTCCACAAACCCCCACCCCCTCAAAATAGCTCCCTGTACCACCGTGCTGTGGTCAGTTTAGTCATTCTCCCAATAGCCCCCATTGTCATCCACACGGAGCAAATATCTGTCAGACATGCTCAAAGGCTGAGGTTCCTTCAGCACTATCTCCCAGATGCCTCTACCTTCCTCACTCAGTCCCACATTCATTGTGCCACCCTCCTGTACTTGACCACTGATTGAATTCAAGGCAGTTAATCCAAGGGTTGGTGACTGCCTTCTGAAACAGTGTGCAGATAACTCTCTCCAACCCTGGTGTGTCATAGTGTTCAAAGCTCAGACTCCAGCACATCAACTCTGAGCCAGAGTTTCTCAAGCAATCAACACTTGCTACAGATGTGGTCACTGAATGGAGTCCACCAGCTCCCACATGTGTTACAACACATCCCTTTTAACTGCTTAATTCTTACTTTAGTTCTTAAAATTTCCACCTTTTTTTAGTTTGTAATCTGTAAATATTTCTCCTATTTAGCCTCAAACTGAAGATAACAGTCAAATTAGCAGCTTTACTAATCAATGTGGTTTTCCTGTGATATCACTCTTTTGTGCTGGGTCCCTGATCCTGGACTCAAGGTTATCCCATTAAAACAAAATCCTGACAAACAATGAGTCTAAAAAAGCCAAGCAAGAACCACTTGCCTTCTGCACCAAATTCCCATACTGCCTCTAAAGTGCCTGAACCATATACTCTGACAGACTGTGTCTCACTCCAGATGTGGTCTTTCCTTCTTGACCATGTGAAGTTTTCTGATCACATAGGCTTTCAATAGGCCCTCTCTGAGGTAGAGCTGACTCTCACCAGTAAAGCTTCAATGACTATTTACACCTATTGAGGCCCTATTCAGGGTTCAGATGATTGACTGATAACTATCCCCCAGTCAGCTACCTTATTAATCTAGTAACTAAATTTTAAACTCTTATAATGGAGAAAGGAAAATTTACCTTTATTTGTCAGAGTATTGAGTACAGGAGTTGGGAAGTCATGTTGCGGCTTACAGGATGTTGGTTAGAATATTGCATGCAATTCTGATGTCCTTCCTATTGGAGGGATGTTGTGAAACTTGAAAGGGTTCAGAAAAGATTTACAAAGATGTTGCCAGAGTTGGAGGATTTGAGCCATAGAGAGGGGCTGAATGGGCTGGGGCTGTTTTCCCTGGAGCACGGAGGCTGAGGGGTGACCTTTATAGAGGTTTATAAAATCATGAAGGGCATGGATAGGGTACGGGCAACTTTTTCACGCAAAGGATGGTGCGTGTATGGAATGGGCTGCTAGAGGAAGTGGTGGAGGCTGGTACAATTGCAACATTTGAAAGGCATCTGGATGGGTATATGAATAGGAAGGATTTGGAGGAATATGGTCCGGGTGCTGGCAGGGGGACTAGATTGGGTTAGGATATCTGGTCGGCATGGACGAGTTGGACCAAAGAGTCGGTTTCCGTGCTGTACATCTCTATGACTCTGTGACCAGTTCTGTTCCCACACTGCCTCCAAAGTCCCCAACTTATGTGCTCAGTCAGATTGCATCTCACTCCAGATGTGATTTCTCCCCCTCCCATCATGTGAAACTTACTAATATTTGGAATAGTTTTCGAAAAACAATGCTGTGGATGCATCAGGGATCAGGCTATTTTGGATCAATAAGGCAGGTATAATAAATGATCTGAGTACAGTATCCCTGAGGAAACATAATATGGTAAAATTTAGCATTCAGTTTGAGTGAGAAACTTGGGTCAGAAGCAACTGTGCTAAAATAAACAATGGAGGTATTTTCAAAAGGAGTGAAGACAGAGTTGACTGTAGTGGACAGGGAAAAGAGATAGTGAGGACTGCAGATGCTAGAGAAGTCAGAGTCGAGAAAGTGGCTCTGGAAATAGCACAGCAGGTCAGGCAGGATTTGAGGAGCAAGAGAATCTATGTTTCCAGATTAATACTTTGTCAGGGCCCTGCTGAAGGGTTAAGCCTGAAACATCAATTCTCTTGCTCCTCGGGTGCTGCCTGACCTCCTGTGCTTTTTCCTGTTCTACATTTTATCACCTCTGGATTGTGAAAGATTTAACAGGAAAGTCGATTAAGGAAAAATGGAAAATGTTTAAGAAATAGTTATTGGCTCACAGCAAAGATGTGTCTGTGAGGAAGGGGGCAAGATAACCATGGTTAACCAGGTTTATAATTAAATATCACCATATTTTATAATCAAATCCAATTGATATTTAGTATCAAATTTAAACTAACAAAAACATACAATGTAGTGAGGATTAATGTTAAGGCAGAAGATGCCAAAACTTCTAAAAACCAACCAAAGGTGACTAAATAGTAATAAGGGTGGGAAGAGAAATCTTTGTGGTTAAATCATTAAGTATATAAAAAAACGAAAGTAAGAGTTTGTTTAATTGTATAAAATGGGAGTGAGAGGCCAAAGTGAACATAGGCCCCTTAGAGAATGAGGAGGAAATAGTAATGGGGAGCCAAGAAATGGCAGAGTAGTTGACTTAGACTTTGCATGATCTTCGTAGTAGGAATCCCTAATAGCAGTCCAAAAATGCTAAATAAAGGGCAAAAGTAAGGGAGAAAGGAAATGCAATACCTAAAACTAAAGACAAAATACTAGGGAAGTTAATGAGCCAAAGACCAGTAAGTCTCCTGGACCTGGTGCCGTGCATCCAAGGAAGTTAAAGGAAGTAGCTGCAGAGATAGTGGATCCACTCGTAATCTTCCAAGAATACTTATTGTTGCAAAAAGTCCCAGAAGGTGGAAAACTGCAAACTAAACACTCTCAATCAAAAAGTAAGGTAGACAACAAGAGGTAATGCCTGTAGGCCAGTTAGCTTAATATCTGTTACTGGAAAACATTAGAGTCTGTTATAAAGAATGTAATAGCAGACTATTTTAACTATGTACCATAATCCAGCATTGTGAACATGACTTCATGAAGGAGAAATCCGATCTGATAAATCTGTTAGTATTCTTTGAAGACAGAGGAGAATCAGTAAAAGTAATATTGTTGGATTTCGAAATACATTTAATGAGGAACTGCACATGACACTTCTTAAAGAGATAAGAGCTATGGTGTTGGGTTATTACATTATTGTGGATAAATGATTGGTTAACCAATAAAAGAAAGAGGTTTGGACTAAGGAAGACATTTTAGGATGACACCTGTAACTGTGGAATGCCACAGGAATCCATGTTGGGCCACAATTATTTACAATGCGTGCCAATGACTTGGAGGAGGGAGGTGAATGTACTATGTCACCAAGTTGGCAGATGGCACAAGAAGAGGAAGGGAAGCGACTAGTGAGGATGACCGTGTCTACTGAGGGTGATAGACCGGTTAGGTGAGTGGGGAGAACTTGGCAAGTAGGACTTAGTGTGGGAAAATGAGTCTTGCACTTTGACAGGGAGAGTAGATGATTTGAATATTTTTAAACAGAGAAAAACTGCAAAAAGCTGAAGCACAGAGGGATTTGGAGTGTCCTTGTGCATAAATCACAAAAAGCCAACTTTCAAGTTCAGCAGGTAGTAGGGAAATAAATGGACTGTTGGCCTTTATTTCAAAGGGAATGGAGTATAAATATAGAGAAGGTTATGAACGCACCAGTTGGACCAGATCTAGAATATTGTGAACAGTTTTGACCACACTGAGACTGTAATTTCCTGTAAGGTTTTATGTGAACTTTACTTTCTGAAACTTTTAGTAAGGATTTGGCATCAGCAGACCAGAACAAAAATCACACAAGTACTGCACTGAAAACAAAAGAACAGCAACTCTCTACCTACGAGGAAAAACTTTTCGACTTGTGCGGAGGCCAGGATTTTGAGAGTGACCTGTATAAACTTCAGGATGACATCGAAAAGACATCAAAGCAAAGAGGTGAGGCTAGAATCTGACTCTGTGCACCCTTGTTGATTGGCTTTCTGCGTCAGAAGGAAATTGGGTGAATTTTCAGTAAACTACATTTTTTAGCAGACCGTTTATTTTGTTCTGACTGCCGCGCCACGATTTCTCACCAAACTGAATCTTTATTTCCCTCACTGCTTGCCCAACATCCATCCTTCGCATTTACACAGCAGCACCAAGGTCAGAAACTGTACTCAGTGTAATCTGACCATCCTTTATCCCTTCCTTTTCCACTTGGACACCTGGTGAGATGATTAAACCACCCAATCTTGTTCAGTGCTTCTCTTCTGCTCTTCACATTTTCAAGCTCACCTTATTTAGCTCCATTCATGCCTAACCAGTAGCAGCTAGATTATTTTGACCAGTAGCTCCACTCAGACTAACTTCTTGAGCACTCCCCTCTTCCCCTGCCCCCACCATCCTTGCACTAATGCACCTTTTTATTTATTTCTGTTCATTGATGGGAAGTGGACAATGTGAGGTAAGCCAACATTTATTGACCATTCATAATTGCCATTGAGAAAGTGGTGGTGAGCTGCTTTCTTGAGCTGTTGCAGTCCATTTGTTGCCGGTCTATTCCCATTTTCTTTTGAAGAAGAAGACCCACCTGTACATACAAATTCTATGCTGTGTTCCACATTTGTGGAGACATTTTGTTCAATGCTTGGCAGGCAGGAACACACAGCAAATGGAACTGGTTTAATTGTGCAAACTGGGCAGCATGGACAAGTTGGGCAGAAAGGCCTGTTCCCATGCTGGAGACCTTTAACACCCTTTAACACACAAATTTGTTTTGAGTTCATTCATGGGATGTGAGTTTTGCTGGCCAGCATTTTTTTTTCTGTCCCTAATTAGGTATAAACAATGACTGCAGATGCTGGAAACCAGATTCTGGATTAGTTGTGCTGGAAAAGCACAGCAGTTCAGACAGCATCCGAGGAGCAGTAAAATCAACGTTTCGGGCAAAAGCCCTTCATCAGGAATACATCAGGTATTCCTGATGAAGGGCTTTTGCCCGACATGTCGATTTTACTGCTCCTCGGATGCTGCCTGAACTGCTGTGCTTTTCCAGCACCACTAATCCAGAGTCTGTCCTTAATTGCCCAGAGGGTAGTTAAGTGTCAGCCATATTGCTGTGAGTCTGGAGCCCCACAGAGGCCAGACTAGGTAAGGATGGCAGATTCTCTCCTTCAAGGGCATCAATGAACCAGATGGGATTTTCAACCAATGGAACTGACTCTTAATACCAGATTTTTATTGAATTCATATTCCACAGTCTGCCGTGGCAGGATTTGAATACAGGTGCCCAGAACATTACTTGGGTCTCTAGATTACTAGTCCACCTTGCCGTCAGCTCCCCTCAAAGAAAGATAATTCTTGGAGGGCTGCAAATAAAGATTTGATTTTAAATGTATTTATAACATTATGAGTGTCAAGCTGTGCAAGGAGGCTTTGAGCGTTGGCCATGTCAACGTGCATTCTTTTCACTGCTAATCAAACGTGTCGCATGATGAGGGGAATTAACTTCTCTCTTGTTCGGCTGGTCTTCAGTCCACGCCCTACCTGAGAAAGCTAAACCCTGTTTTTTTTCCCCCTTTGCCTAATCTCTCTGTTTTCCCAGCTATGCTTTCTGGAGCGACGGCTGTCTACAGTCAATTTATTGGCCAGTTAACAGAGGAAACTGAACCCTGCTGTCCTGTCTGTCAGCGCGTTTTCCCCTCCGAGGCTGAGTTACAGGACATCATCAATGATCTACAGTCAAAACTGCGGCTTGTCCCGGATAAACTTAAATCAGCTGAGTCTGAGCTGAAGAAGAAAGAGAAACGTCGTGATGAGATGATGGGACTGAAACCAATCAGGTATGAAATAAACCAGACCTGTATTCACTGGTCTCCATTTCCATTTCTGACCTCCATGATTATTAATTTACTGGTTGCTTACTCGGTTCAACAATTAGAGTTTTTGTTTTTCTATCTAGATTTATTGCTCAGTCTGACAGACTAATTTTTGTTGTGTCTTAAATAGTGAAGTGACCCCTTGGAGTTTTTGTTCTGTAGGGAAACTGTTATTGAACTTAAGGAAAAGGATTTGCCAGAACTACGCAATAAACTCCAGAGCATCAATCGAGAGATTCAGCACCTGAAGAAGGAAATGGAGGAACAGGAGACTCTTCTTGCTGCCTTCCTGTCTGAGGAAGGCACTGCAAAAGCGTGTCTGCAAGATATATCGCTCATGGAGAGATACCAGGTAACTGTTTGCAAATTACTTTCACAAGCTCATTGAAACATTCTGTGGATTCCAAGTGGAGTCTGTGGGATGACAGCATTTCTCAAAAGTCTTGCTGGGACTGAAGCTTTCTGCATGTGTCGACTTGGTAGCATGTTGCTTCTCTTGCGTGATATTGAAAACCTCTGTTGTCAGAACTCTGAAGTCCTTTTGGTATTGGGCATTGTCTTTTGAAAGGTTGAGGTCCCCAGAGCTGTGAATATGGAGGAAGGTCACACAGACTAAGTCCAGCACGCAACCTACATCACTTCCATCTGCAGAGCAGGTCATGTGTATATGCCTTACATGGTATACAATTACAGCAATATAACTGGAAATGAGTGACTCTTTGAGGTTATGTTCTTTGACAGGAAGACTAGGGGAGCTGAATATTATTTAAATCGAGAAAGACCACAGAAAGGAGGGATTTGTGAGACCTTCTCCTTTGAATCTCAAAAAAAAGGCTTTCAGGTTCAGTGGGTTGTAGTCGATAAAGTGTGGCGCTGGAAAAAGCACAGCAGGTCAGGGCAGCATCTGAGGAGCAAGAGAGTCGACATTTTGGACATAAACCTTCAGTCCAGATGAAGGAATATGCCCAAAATGTCGACTCTCTTGCTCCTCAGATGCTGCCCTGACCTGCTGTGCTTTTTCCAGCACCACACCTTATCGACTCTGACTTTCTCCAGCACTTACAGTTCTATCTCTCAGTGGGTGGTAGGGAAGACGAGTGGAATGTTGACTTTTTTTTCAAAGGGAATGGAACATTAAAGTAGGAAGGTTTTGCTAAAACTGTACAAGATTTGACAGATCATAGTTAGAATACTGTGATCTATTTTATTCTCTTTAGCTGAGAAAAGATATACTGGCATTGAAGGTTCACTAGATGTAACACCATGTATGAAGAAATACTCTGATGAAGAGAGGTTGAGTAAGTTTGATCAATACCTGTATTGCAAGACACGTGCTCTGGAATTATATCACTCAGCTGAACTTCTGACCCATAATATGTCCACAGCTGACTAGGTCTTGATTTCTGAAATTGAGAAGAATGTGGGGCAGCCTTGTTGAAACATTCAAGATTCTTCTGAGACTTGAACTGGCAGATGCAGAGAGCTTCCTTCCCAATGTGACGGATTCCAGAGGTTGTAATCTCAGAATACATTTAAGACTGATGAAGAGGCATTTCTTCAGAAGGTTCTGAATTCTTTACTGCAGAGAGCAGTTGAGGCTGGGCCATTAAAACAGATTTTTAATCAGTAAAGGAATTGAGGATTATGGGGAAAAGGCAAGAAAGTGATATTGGAAATTATTGGATCAGCCATAATCTCATTGAATGGCAGAGTTGACTCTGGGCTGGATGGCTTGCTTCTACTCCATTGTATAGTCTTATTTTCTACTCACTTAGCTCACAATTCCAGCATTCTTTCTCAGTATAACATTTATGTTTTGAACAAATGCTCCAAGCAATATCTAAAGAGAGTTCAAAGGAAGCAGCTATTCATTTTTTGTTGGTGCAGTTTCACCCAGTTCTGGTGTCGAGTATTCTGCAAGTAATAGTTAATTATTTTAACAATTAAATCAGCAGCATTATTCATTCAGTGTGAATGATATCATGGTGCTGAGCACCCAGAAGTTGCAGAATCTGTAAGAACAGGTACTGTTGAAAGACATGATTTAGAGATGCTGGTGTTGAACTGGGGTGTACAAAGTTAAAAATCACACAACACTAGGTCAAAGTCCAACAGGTTTAATTGGAAGCACTAGCTTTTGGAGCACTGCTCCTTCATCAGAAATTGAATGAAACGGGCAATACATATATTGCAAGGCATGTGCTCTGGAATTACATCACTGAGCTGAATTTCTGACCCATAATATCTCCACAGCTGAGTAGGTCTTGATTTTTGAAATTCCTTCTCTCAACCTCCCTGTGTTCCACCTTGCCTCCTTGAATTCCATGAAAATTACTTGTTAACCCAGCCTTTGACCGCATCACCTGATGTCATCGTCTTTGATGTTTGTGTGATTACTGTGATGAGTGTTGATGTGGTGTTTTTTATATATTGGAGGCAAATCAAAGAAAATTGTATTGAGTTTGTAGCCATTTGGAGACCACAGTCTTATCCAGACACACATATGTCAGTGATACCCGCTGATCTGCACACTCCTGATTTCGCATTGTAGCTCCTCTTGAATTATTGCTTTGTTACGACTCCCATTTATTATCAAATGAGCCGTGATCTCATTGAATGGCAGAGCAGGCTCAGTGGGCTGAATTTCCTACATCCTATGATCCTATGGTTATGATGTTTATATTGTCTTTACAATAATTGGTGTAAGTGAGTGGCCAGGTTAGATTCCCGTATTGTTTCGTCATTGTGTATTGTGGAACATTGCAGTTCTAGACATTGCACACACCCACTCTGAGATTGTCCACAGAACATCTTAGTGGGGAATTTTTGGCAAAATTTTTGGATCCGATCACCTGCCTGTCCCTTCAGGTGACATGTGATATGTAGCCCTGGCTGAATTCCTGCAAGAGATTACAGAGGGCTGCTGTCTCATTAGAGAGGGGTGACTGGGGGTCATCATGCCCCAGGCGAGGGGAGAGGTTGAGAAGGAGAATCCTTCATGGTGACCTCAGCCTGTGTGAGAATTGAACCCACACCTTTAATGTCCTTTTGTTTTGCAACCAGCTGTCCAGCCATCTGAGCTAACCAGTCTCCAAAGAGTAAAGAGGAGTGACTCTGTGGAATACAGTGCCTGCTGATGTAGTGATTATGGACTCCCTGCGTGTCATTGTGAAGGGGTTGGATAGGAAGGCTTATGTGAAGAGCACTCATCTAGTTCAGACTCGAGTGCATATTATCATTGGACTCTCGAATGATCCTCTCCTATAATTAGATTCTCCGCACACACCTAAACCAAAGATGTGCTCTTGAGAGTAATCAGCACCTGTGTATGCACTTGTGAAAATTCAAAGCAGAGCCTAGATTTTGTAACAATTCCATATTGTGCACTGTGGAAGTTCTGCCCCTTGGTTACTCATTGTGAAAAGCAATATGTATTATGCTGCTTTTCATTTGCAGAGATGTTTTGGCCCTGGAATAGATAACAAAAAATGTTTTCTTAATACTTTCTTAAAGAGGGATGTGCTGTGACATCCATCTTTTAAAAGTCAAATCTTAGACAAGAAGCAAGATTAGTTTGAATTCTTTTCCCCTTTTGCTGTGCATTCTTCCAGTTTCTGTTGCATTTTTAACATTTTGTAGAAACTGAGCCCAGTCAGTATCTGATGAATTGATGTAGTTAACTTCCAAAACATGACCACATGAGGGCACTACGTTGACACGCATCATTAAATTTGCCTGATCCGATGCCTTTATTTATGCTATCTCCTTTGTAACTTTGCTACCTTGCACAATTGTGCTCAGAAGATATTATAACAAAGTCCTCTCAATAAGCTCGTCACTTAAGCAGATTCTTTTTGAAAGATGTGGCTGGTTATGATAATTTGCGGGGAGATTGAAATTTGTGCCAGTATAATCTCCAGCTACTGTGTCAATGTTGTGTTCTTGAAGTGATCCTGACACCTGATTTTCTGACCTGTAAGCCAGGTTTTCTGAGGAGACCAAAGTGAAGGCCATTAATGTGTAGCTACGCATAATTCGCAACATTTCACAAATCACTGTACACAAAATGCGACAAATAATGAAAATCTAAGATAAGACCAAAAAAAAGATTTTGGAAAAATGCAGGTCAGGCAACATCTGTGGAGACAGAAACAGAGTTAATAGCCTGAATTTTCATGAAGGCAGGAGGACGGCAGAATTATTTAAAAATGGCAGGTGGGTCGCTGATACCGTACCTGGGATCTCTGATTTTCAGTAGTGCCTTTTAGGGTGTATCCTGAGAATCTTGGCTGACATTCCAGAAATCCATTAGGCTGTTGAAACAACTGAGCTCCAAGAGAAATGTTGCTTGATTGACAGCTTTGGTTCTCTGATCTCTGCTGTCAATGCCGCAATGTCTATTAATACAAGGTTAAGAGATTTCACATGCTTGCAATTTCTGCCATTAATACTTTCAAAGGTCTGGATGATTAACACTTTTATTGTCCAGTAGTAATGGGGCATTTTACATCACAGTGGAAAGTAATTAATAATTATTTTTTTTTTACACAACCTATTATCATTTAGGACAAATTAACCTTCAGTGGGCATGGAGATAGTGTGGTTTTATATAGCAGGATATGGGGAGGAAAAAACTGAGCATAGTGATGGGTACAGGGGCATTTCGCAGCATGTGAGGCATCAGGACAGGGTGTAACCCGGCACTGGGGATGTGAGGAGTGAAGAGGTTCTGAGTGGATGGAGGGGTATAAGCAAGCATTAGGGGCATGAACATCCATGGGAAGGGATTGGGCGATATGGACTGGCACAGGCATATGCGGTAGCCTCAATAGGACATAGAGGTTTGAGGGGTAGAGGCCCACCATTGTCATCGTCATGCCCAGTCAATGCTTCTAATTATTTCCCATTCCATTTCCTACTTTATCCATTTGAATTAGCAAATGCAAGAACAGTTGCTATGGAGCTCAATGTGAAATTTGAACTGGTGATGGTTGTTAAATTTCATAAAAGCAAGTTTGAAGAAGTTTCCTGGATGGATCAGTTGTGTGATGCCAGCTAGTACAGTCCTGGTGGTTGCTGGTTTGAAAGTCCTATAATGGTTTTCTGTTTCTTTCCTATCAAAAAAAGTAGCAGTTTGCCAGGTTTTCCACTCTGATCACTGGCAGTGACCCTTGAACTAACTTGCAGTTGGGGGCACTTTGGAAATATAGACAATAGGAGTTGGAATAGACCATTCAGTCCCTTGAGCCTGCTCCACCAGCCATTCAAAATGATCACGACCGATCATCCAACTCTGTGCCCTGTTCCACCTTCCCCCCCCCCCCCCCATACTCTGAGCTTTTTAGCCTTAAGAACTGTATCTAGCTCTTCCTGAAAACAATGTTTGGTCTCAGCTGCTTTCTGTGGCAGAGAATTCCATGGGCTCACTACACTGAGTGAAGACATTGTTCTCATCCTAGTTTTTAATGCCTCATATCTCATAGCGCTTTGACTAACCATCTAGACTAAACACAGAAGAGAGTGCACTTGCGGAAATAAAGCCTTGCCAGTGTCTCTCTCACCCCTGATTTAGTGAGAGCCGTCACATATCAGGGTGTGGTGTTAACAAACAGTTTGAACTCAGCAAATGACTGACCAATGCCAAAACACCTTGATGTTACAAAAGGTTTTTCAAAAAAAAAGAATATGAAAAGTTTTTCTTTTCAGAGGGTCATAGGAGGTTAGGGTTTAGAGTCATACCGCACAGAAACAGACCCTTCAGTCCTACTCGTTCACGTCAACCAGACATCCCAATCTGACCTAGTCCCATTTACCCTTCCTATTCATATATTTTTCAGATGCCTTTTAAATGTTGTAATTGTACCAGCCTCCACCACTTGCTCTGGCAGCTTGTTCCATACATTCATCACTCTCTGTGTGAAGAAGTTACTTGAAAGCACAGAAGAATCCGATTCAAGAGTAATGGTCAAAATTAAATTGTATTTGAACCTGAAGGGAAAATAATGGCAGGGCTACAGAAAACAATGCAAGGGCGTGGAATGAGTTGGATTGCTCTTTCAAAATGTCAGAAAAGGCTCAATGGACCGAATGGTCTTGTGATGCATGATTTGTTTCCATTGTAATGGTCATCCATGGGTTTTTTTGTCAGATGGAATTGAAAGACGTTGAACGAAAGATTGCCCAGCAGGCTGCCAAGCTTCAGGGAATAGATGTGAACCGAACCATGCAGCAGGTCAACCAGGAGAAGCAAGAGATGCAACTTCAAGTGGAGACAGGTAAGAAAGAGCAAAGATAGTTATGAATGTGCAAATGTTTGCATTTCCACACGGGGGTCACATATCTGCCTTCGACTCTGATAGACAGCACCCTCCTTGTCATTTTCTGAACAAAGAGAAACCAAGTGCCCACTTACCCATGTTCAAAGGCATTTTTGTAAACCACCCTAAACATCCTATGGGCAGCACGGTGGCACAGTGGTTAGCATTGCTGCCTCACAGCGCCAGAGACCCGGGTTCAATTCCCACCGCAGGCGACTGACTGTGTGGAGTTTGCACATTCTCCCCGTGTCTGCATGGGTTTCCTCCGGGTGCTCCGGTTTCCTCCCACAGTCCAAAGATGTGCAGATCAGGTGAATTGGCCATGCTAAATTGCCCGTAGTGTTAGGTAAAGGGTAAATGTAGGGGGTATGGGTGGGTTGCGCTTCGGCGGGGCGGTGTGGACTTGTTGGGCCGAAGGGCCTGTTTCCACACTGTAAGTAATCTAATCTAATCTAATCAGCACCTTACAATGTGTAGCAATGCTGGATGAGTTTAACTGGCTAGATGAGATTAGATTTCCTACAGTATGGAAACAGGCCATTCAGCCCACACTGACCCTCCGAAGAGTAACAAACTCAGATCCATTTACCTACAATTACCCCTGACTAATGCACCTAATACTATGGACAATATAGTGTGGCCAATTCAGCTAACCTGCACATCTTTGGACTGTGGGAGGAAACCCACGCAGACACTGGGAGAATGTGTAAACTCCACACAGACAGTCGCCCAAGGCTGAAATCGAACACGGGTCTCTGGCGCTGTGAGACAGCAGTGCTAATCACTGAGCCACCATGCCGCTCCAAGACTATGCACTCGCCAGTTCATAGCGTGGGTAAGCTTTTTGTTCGCCTAATTCACAAATAGGTCATTAGCTTGCAGAAATATGTGCAGTTGAATGGCAAAAGTTCTAATCCAGAAATGAGTCTATCGTGCAGGTTACGTAAGTAACCAACCACCTTGGCCCACTTACTTATTACGTTGGCTTACAGTATTGCAATCCTAAACAAAAGCAGTTGTGTGGCTGAGGTTTCAGATCACAAGGTTGGTAGGTTGGAATCTAAATTGGTGAATTGGCCATGCTAAATTGCCCGTAGTGTTAGGTAAGGGGTAAATGTAGGGGTATGGTGTGGGTTGCGCTTCGGCGGGGCGGTGTGGACTTGTTGGGCCGAAAGGCCTGTTTCCATACTGTAAGTAATCTAATCTAAATCCTGCCTATCATCATCATACAATGTTGGAGACAGGTCTTCACCATAGATAGCACAATTACTCTCTAGGCCAGCCCCATAATTTCATGGGAAACCTCACTGAATTTAATTTATTGATTAATTGGTAACTGAGGGGGTCTTAGCCTTTGCCAAGCAAAATACCACAATTCCCACAAGTGGCAGGGTGAATCATACATTCCCTAAAGTGTGGAAACAGGCCCTTCTGCCCAACCCACCTCACCGACCCTCCGAAGAGTAACCCATTTCACTCTCACTAATGCACCAAACGCTATGGGCAACTTAGCATGGCCAATTTACCTGGCCCACACATCTTTGGACTATGGGAGGAAACCCGAGCACCCGGAGGAAACCCGAGCACCCAGAGGAAACCCATGCAGACATGGGGAGAATGTGCAAACTCCATAGTCACCCGAGGCAGGAATCGAACTTGGGACCCTGGTGCAGTGAGGCTGCAGTGCCTAACCACTGAGCCACCGTGCTACCCTAATCTTTTAATTTGAGTTAAATATGAATCAGCAGTTTACAGTTGGGTCATCCTTCCATCAGAATCTCTGAAGCGGGGATGTTCACTCATAATCTCACAATGCTCCATCTCTTCAGAGAGTGGTTGCAGTGGCAAGTAACATTTGTGCCACCTAAGTGTTAGACAAAGATTAACTCTAACAAGAGCGAAGCTAACCATCGCCCTTTGACTTTCAGTGGTTTTAAAGTCTCTGAAACCCCTAATATTAAAATCCTACGGGTAACTTTGCTTCTCAGCTGCACAGTTGTTCTGAGGGCCCACATGCTGATTACATCGCAATATATTGACTTCCACATTTGGAAGTCACTGCAGTACCAGGGCCTTTAAATTCTGAACATAATAAAAAATAATTAGCAGGAACATAGTTTTTGGGATTATCATTGGCCAGAAATTGAACTGGATCAGCCAAATAAATATGGTGGTTACAAGAACAGGTCAGATGCTAGGAATCTTGCATCGAATAACTCGCTTCCTGTCACCCCAGTATTTGTGTGCTATCTACCAGGCATACTTCAGGTGTGTCAAATTCAGTTCAGCACACTCTCCACTTGCCTGGATGAGTATAACTCCTACAACACTGGAAGCTTGACACCATCCAAGACAAAGCAGCTGCTTGATTAGCATCCCATTTACTGCCTTTTACTCTCCTCACCACCAGTGCACAGTGATAGCAGTGTGTACCATCCAAAAGATGCACGGCAGAAACTTGCTGAGTTTTCAAATCTGTAACTTCAGCTTCCTGGAGGAACAAGGGCATCGGATACACTGGAACACTATATTATGCAATTCCCCTCCAAGTCACATTCCATCCTCACTTAGAACTGTATTGTCACTCTTGCTGGGTTAAAACCCTGGACCTCCCTAATGACATTACATAATATGGATTGCAGCTGTTCACCGTCTCTGCCACCATCTCCAGGGAAATTTGGATGGGAACTAAATACTTACATCATTTGCTTAAAAAAAAGAAAAATGGAATAAGACAGCGAGTCCTGTAAATTTGATGCTTACTTAAAGGCAGAGCTTACGATGGTAAAATGAGTGTATCAGATATAGTTCTCTTGGTTTGTGTGCAATTACCAGTCGCCAATTCCTCCTCTTTTCATCATTCACGCAATGTCAGTGTTGTTGACTGAACCAGCATTTTTTTGCCCCATTCCAGTTGCCCTTGAGAAGGCGGTGGTGAGCTGCCTTCTTGAATTACATCAGCGCATTTGCAGGAGGTAGACCCACAATCCTGTTAGGGAGGGAATTCGAGGATTTTGATTAGTGAAAGTGAAGGAACGGCTATACATTTTCAAGTCAGGATGGAAAGGGGCTTGGAGTAGAACTTGCAGTTGGTGGTGTGCACATGTATCTGCTGCCCTTGCACTTCTAGATGATAGTGGTTGTGGGTTTGGAAGGGCATGCAGGTTGATTTAAGTTTTGATAATCATAAACTGGACAGTAATTAGTCATTGTAATTTTCTCCACATTATGATAAGTAGCTGGTATGCTGGATATGATTTAGTAAGATAAAACTGCTTTATTGTTAACCTTTTCAAGAGATCTTGTTGTGCAGCTGTTGCACATGTAGAGATAACCATGATGTGGGAATTTATTGAGAGCGTCAACTGGGGAAAGTTTTTTTTATTATAAAAAGCAGCTCTATGGACAGGTAAAATGTGGCAAAAGGTATATTGTTGGATGTGTTTTAATTCAGTCTGTTGCTTGCATGGCATGACAACTTGAACAGTCTTCCACATTAAAGGCAGTTGGATTTGAGTCTATTTTCATTTTTTAAAATATCTGCCAAGCTTCAGCTAGCAACATTTGTGCCAAACATTATTGTGCTCAAGTCCTGCTTGAGGCATTCTCCACTCGCTATCCACTGGCACTGAGCATCATTCAAGGTCATATCTTCGGAGTAGGTTATTAACTGATGGTGGGGATTTCCAGTGTCCCATGGCATTGTTCAAGAAGATGATCAACATTCTCCCAGAACCTAAGCACCACCGAAAGAATCGACTGTAGTCACTTCTCTCATTTTCTGTTTGCTTTGTCAGATCGCCAGCTGTTATTACAAAGCAAGTAACTTGTGACTCATCTCTATGAATTGCTTAGGGATATCCTGTGGATGCAGTGTTGATAATGAAACAGACTATATTTCTAATTTAGATGAAGGGCAGATTAAACTGAACATTGAACCAAATTCCTGCTAGTGACTTGACGTCCAAATGTTTCAAGTAGACATTTTGCACAGTGCGTTTTTATTCAAATAAATGCTTTAGATGATTAAAAAAAGGCCCAGTTTGTTCACCTTCTGGATTGTAATGTACTTTGTAGGCTAAAGACTCATACATTGTCACGTGTTTGACTTTGCCTACTGTTGAATGATTCATTGCATGGCCATTGGGATTATGTATGCAAGTTTGTATCATTGTGTGTTTTGGAAATGAAAGCTAAATAGAAAGATGGCAAGATGAAAAAAACTTCTCTGTTGCCCAGAGGAAGTTTGGTCTGTGTTGGAAATGATGGCAGTCAATTTATGATCAGGATGATGCATTGTATCAATACTTTCTAGTCATGTGATATCTCTGATTGTGGCTTTGTATACCTTCCAAGGAAAATGCCACCACAAAGACTGAAATAATCTTTTTGGAACCTAAAACCTCCTTCCTTACTATTAATAACTGATTGATCTTAGTGTCATCCACAAACTTTCGTATCAACCTCTCCACATTTTCTTTGATCTCATTCATTTATGTACAGCTTCTACTACCACACTCTGTCTTCTGCCAATGGACCTAATTTTGGATCAATATTGCCAATTTACCTTGGATCCCCATTTGCTTTTCCTTCCTTTATCAGTCTCCTATGTCGGGACTTTGCTGAAATCCATATAAATTTAATCAATAGCACTACCCTCACCTACACACCTGATCCACTTTAAAAAATTCAGTCAATTTGTTAGACATGATCTCCCTCTGACAAAGGCATGCTGATTATTCCTGGTCAAACCCTATCTCTCCATGTGGGAATTAATATTCTCCTTCAGAATTTTCTTCAATAGTTTTCCTGCCACTGATGTGAAACTCATTGGTCTGTAATTTCCTGGTACAACGCTATCACCCTTAAAAAGAACAAGCTACAATACAGCACAGGAACAGGCCCTTCAGCCCACCAAACCTGTGCCAACACATAACACCTTTCTAAACTAAAAACCTATTGCTTCTATATGGCCTGTATCCCAGACTGTACATGTATCTGTCAAGATTTCACTTAAACATTGCTAATGTGACTGCTTCTACCACCTACTCTGGCAGCACATTCCAGGCACTTAGCACTACTTGCCCCTCACATCATCCTTAAACTTTCTCCCTTTTAAATTAAATCTCTGTCCTCTAGTAATTGACATTTCTAGGAGAAAGTGAGGACTGCAGATGCTGGAGATCAGAGCTGAAAATGTGTTGCTGGAAAAGCGCAGAAGGTCAGGCAGCATCCAAGGAACAGGAGAATCGACGTTTCGGGCATAAGCCCAAAACATCGATTCTCCTGTTCCTTGGATGCTGCCTGACCTGCTGCGCTTTTCTAGCAACACATTTTCAGCATTGACATTTCTACCCCAGGTAAAAGACTCCAGTTATCCATTTTACCCATGACTCTTGCTAATTTGCAAATTTGGACGTTCAAGTGAAAACAAGCCAAATTAGTCTCATCTCTCCTCATAGCTAATACCTTCCAAACCAGACAATATCCTGATAAATCTTTTCTGTGCTCTCTCCAAACCTCCATATCCTTCTGGTTGTGTACAATTCTGCTCACAACACTATGTTCCAAATGTGGCCTGACTAAACTGCTAAACAGCTGCAACGTGATTTTTGAATGTTTCTGCTTTATACTGTTTTGACCACCTTTATCCACTTGCATTGCCACTTTCAGGGAACTGTGGACCTGTACACCTAGATCCCTGTATATATTAATGCATCTAAGGGTTCTGCCATTTATTGCAAACTTCCTCCTGCATTAGACCTTCCAAAATGCATCACCTCACATTTGTCAAGATTAAATTCCATCTGCCATTTTTTCACCCAAGTTTCCAGCCTGTCTATATCCTGCTCTATCCTTTGGCAATCCTCCTCACTATTTGCAGCTCCTCCAATCTTTGTGTCAGATGCAAACCTACTAAACATAGCACCTACATTCTCTTTCAAATCATTTATACATATATATTTTACAAACAACAGAGATCCCAGCCCTGATCCCTGTGGGACACTACTGGTCACAAATCTCCAGTCAGAAAAACACACTCTACAGCTACTTTGTGTTCTGTGACAAAGCCAGTTCAGCATCCATTGTAACAGTTCACCCCAGATCCCATGTGACTTCCTCATGGCAGGCTGTCACAGAAGATGGACTTTGACAAAGGCCTTGGTAAAATTCATGTAGACAAGATCCCCACCGCTCTGCCCTCATCAATCACCTTCGTCACTTTTGACAGTTCCTCAAAAACCTCATTCCAATTTGAAAGATATAACTGCCCCCACACAAAGTCATGTTGCCTTTTTACGAATAAGTCCATATTTTATCAAATGTGAATAGATCCTTTCCGTAAGAATCTTCTCCAGAAATTCCCCTCTGACTGACGTAAAGCTCACTGACCTGTAATTTCCTAGATTATCCCAGTTGCCGTTCTTAAACCAAGAGAACAACATTGTTACTCTCCAGTCTTATGGGACCTTCCCTGTGACAAAACAGAATACAAAGATTTTGTACAAGGGTGGTGCCAATAATTTTCATGCCCACTCTTTGCTCACCTAATTGCTTCCTTGTGTTCCGCCCACACTTTCTATACTCCACAGGGCTTCCCTTTGCACTTGCTAAAGGCCTCTCTCTGCCTTTTTGTCCGGCCCTGAATATTCCTAGACATCCAGGGTTCTCTGGGCTTGCTGCTCCTACATTTCAGTCAAGAGTGTGGTGCTGGAAAAGCACAGCAGGTCAAGCAGCATTCGAGGAGCAGGAGAATTGAGGTTGTGAGCCGAGGGGGTGGTGAGACAAATGGGACGGGGTATGGGACTGGGACTGGGGCAGGGTAGCTGGGAGTGTGATAGGTAGATGGAGGAGCTCCTACATTTCACCCTAAAGGGAATATGTTTGGTTTTTGTCCTCCCCAATTCCCTTTTGAATGGCTCCCACTGTTCTGCTATAGACATTACCACAACCAGCTGTTCCCAGACCACCTTGGCTACATTCTACCTTATTTTAATGAAATCTGCCTTGCCCAAATCCAAAAAAACACCCTTTTTACAGACCACCTTTCTCTTTTGCTATCACTAACTTAAATCGTACTGTTTTGTGGTCGCTTCCACTAAAATGCACCCCCCGCTGTGACTTCAACTTACTGTTCAGCTTCCTTCCCCAAAATTAGGGCCAGCACTGCACTGACCCATATAGGACCTTCTACATGTTTTCAAAAAATGTTTTCCTGAATGCATTTCAAGGGATCTGCAACCTCTGAACCATTGAACCTATGTCTATCCCAATGAATATTGGGAAACTTTAAACTTCCTAATATATTACATAGCTAAGTGAATTGTCTATATATTTGCTCCTGCCTTACTCGCTGAATGACTGGGAGGCCCATAATGCGCGCCCAGCACTGTTACTGCTCCTTTTTTATTTCTATGCATTAAGCCTCATTTGACATTCCATCAAAGATAGTTACTCTCCATGTTGCTGGATCTGGCTCCTTCCTTAAAAATGCAATACCACCTCCTCTTTTACACCCTCCCCATCTCACCTGACGATCATATTCCCCAGAATGTTGAGTTGCCAAGCCCTTAACCACATCTCTGTAATGCCAACAATATCACACTTCTACGTGTCAATCCATGCCCTTAACTCATCTGTTTTAACTATAACACTCTGAGCATAAGAAACCTTCTAGCCTCACCTTACATCCTTGAATCTCAAACATAGCCGAATTCTCTCTGTCTCATTTCCTTTAATAAGGTGTGCTGTGCCCCTGTTGTACTAATGCTCTGTGAACCATCTCACTGCTGAACTAGTTTGAATTCCTTCCAACAGCCCTAGTGAAACTACCCACAAGGATGTTGGTCTCCTTCTTGATCAAGTGCACACTGCCATATCTACAGGTCCCAAGAAATAGTCTAAGTGATCCAGGAATCTAAAACTCTCCTTCCTGCACCAGTGTTTGAGCCATGCATCCATCTTGCCCGATTCTCTTATTTCTGCACTTGCTAGCATATGGCACAGGGAGTAATTACAACCTCTCGCAGTCCTGCTTTTTCATCTGCTGCTTAACTGTCTGAATTCTTGATGTGAGTTGGCACCAATTATGGCTTGAATTCAGGACATTCTGCTCCAGAAGCATGGGTCCTGCATGATTTGCAGGTTGCGTTTGAATTAGATTAAGAATTGATTGCATTCTGGTGGGCAGAATTTATTGGCAGCTTATCAGTGTGGGGGCCAGATACTGATTGTTTAAAAAAAAAGCAGTTCAAGTCTATAATGCACAATCTATATTACTGATCTGTATTAATGTGTTGAGAGCCCAGTCTGCAAGCCTGCAGATGATACAAAGGTTTGTGTGGGTGGTAGTACTTTGAACAAGAAAAATAGATGAGATTTAGATTTCGGCGCAATGAGGAAACAGTCGTGTATTTGGCAGTGGCCATTGAGAAGAGATAAACATGCTACTTGGGTTGTGCTGATGGATAATCTCCACCATGTATAAACCAAGCAAAGTTCAGAGCTAAGGTCTGTTGAGAAGGAAATGGGCTGAGGTGTTCCAGTACCGTAATGACTAAAGATTTATAACCATTGTCAAGAAGCTTTTGTGAAAGAAAGCGAGCATTAACCTTATTGTGTAGAAGATCCAAAATAAAACAAAGACATCATGTTACCCTATGTGTACGAAAGCAGTGGTTAGGCCCCATCTAGAACAAAGAGGGATTTTATAGCGCCTCTCATGGCGAGCTTGGATGCACGGGGACTATTCACTCAGATGGAAGTGGGGTGTGCGAGCATCCCAATCGCTCCCTGCCTCCACCAGAGGCTCAGTTGCCAATTAAGGCTTGTAAATGGCCAGTTCACGACCACGTAAGGCTTTCACCCAACTGCTGCTGGTATTCAAAAGCACTCCATGCCTCTTCGAGAGACCTGGCATCAAAAGGAGATCGGCCCACCGAGAATGACTTCTCCCTGCCTGCCCCCAACACCTTGGTGATGACCCCTGTCTCCGCACGAAACCCCTCCTGCCAACACCTACCTCAGGCCTGGATCACTCCTTGGTCGAGGGCCTTCTGTGACTGTTTACGGCAATGAATTTGGGAAGGGTAGATTTCTAACTTTGACATCAATCCAGGAAAAGGACATTTGGTGGCCACGTAAAGTACCTTAACGTGGGCCTTACAGGTAGAGTCATTGAGGGCATCAGAGGTCTCCATAAAAGCCCTCCCATACTGAGGGAAATATAGATTTCTTGAATAAGATTTGGAGGAGGATTGTTAGTATGTCATTATAGAGACCCTAAATAGTATAGATACAATTTAGACTTAGAGAGCTGGTACTTTTAAACTTCACTAACATTTGATTGTGATATTTAAGATAAATCCATAATGTTTAGAAGCAAACTGGGTTAACATTCTCATTGAAGCTAGCATTGCAGTGTGTAAAAGATAGATGGGGTTTTGGGGAGTTGCTCACTGTGGTTTAATTGCCAGAGGGATGTTTCCTAGATGCCATTCTCTTACCCAACGCCTTTGACACCCTAAACTAACCAACAGATTTTACCTCTTCTATATTTGCAATGCCTAAGAAATTTATTACGCCAGCTGAACTTTTCCTGCGTCTTGTTTTCACGTCAGTATGGCGTGCTTGTACTGCTGATCGGGCAATACTTCAATATTAAAATTCTTTTCCACGGCTTCAGACTCCATGACCTTACCCCTCCCTAGCTGTGTAATCACCCCCAGTTCAGCAACCTTCCAGATTCTCAGCGTCCCTTCAGTTCTGGCCTACTCTACACCATTCCAGTCCACTTGCTTTACTCCGCCATTGGTGGCTGTTCCTTCAGCTACCTCAGCACTTCATTTCTGGAATCTGCTCCTTAAACATCTCCACTGAGGTACTATTCTCTGGTTAAGTTACTCCTTGGGATTTGTCTCTTTGCCAGTCTTAAAACCATCTCTCACTGCTCAGTTGGATTTTGTTTAATAATATTCATGTTGTACCTTGGGATGTTCTATTCCATGCAATGCACTTTTATAAGTATAAGTTTAGATTAACTTCAGTGTGGCCATTCAGCCCAAAAAGTCCACATCGACCCTCTGAATAGTAACCCACCTAGACCCACCTCCCTCTGACTAACACTATGGGCAATTTTTGCATGGCCAATTCACCTGATCAGCACATCTTTGGATTGTGGGAGGAAACCGGAGCACCTGTACGATATTCAGACGCTGGGAGAATGCGCAAACTTGACACAGTCTCCCACGGCAGGAATCGAACCTGGGTCCCTGGCGCTCTGAGGCAGCAGTGCTAACCACTGAGCCACCGTGCCGCCCAAAGTCGTTGATTTCACACTAGAATTGCTTAACTGATAATTCCGCAAGGCAGGTGTCTGCTCTGAGGACTTCCTGATAGATGAGCCTGTCAGATGGAACACAGATCAATCTCAAAGTGAAACTGTTATTTGAATATTCATGTAAAGGCCTGATGAAAATCTGCAGCTCTTGTTGGAGCCATGACCTTTGACATGTGTGTACTGTGATATTGCTGTTTCCATTGTAGTGTGTAATAAAATAGAACTGAAGCGGAAAATGATTCAAGATCACCAAGAGCAGATCCAGCTTCTGAAGAGTATTGTCAATGAGGTCCGGGCAGAAAAACTCCAAATCGCCAGCAACATGCAGCGACGTCAGCAGCTGGAAGAGCAGAGTGCTGAATTTTCCACAGAGGTTCAGTCCCTACACCGAGAAATAAAAGTACGTAGTTTTTCACTTGGTTCATATCTTTCATGAGCAAACAATTTAGCTCTACACCGTTCAATTAGTTATCCTGCAGTCTCCATTACAATGCACCCACTTGTTGCATGCTCAGATGCTACTGTACATTGTCCAACTTGTCTCAGTTCTTAACACTTGAGGTGGGCTTTCATGGAATCCATCCGTGAAAATTAAAAGCTGAGGTTAAGTAGCATTTTTTACACATGCGTTTAAAAATACGATGGAAATCATTTGTAGAACCAGACCTCTTGGAAGCAACACTGAGAGGTTCCCTGTAGATATCTGCAGTTCAAACATCACATAAGTAAATGTATCTGCTCTGGCTAGGTTGGGAGAGTTCCATACATGTTTCTTTATTCCACCCCATCATTGGACACTCCTCCTGATTTTGTTGTCAACTCCCAATGAAAAGTAAATGGGGGCGGAGTTGCACTTGGCTTTTGATAACCCTCTGTCCTGTTCTGCCAGGGGCCCCCAACCCGAAATGGTCTGTCACCTTGCATGAAGTTTTTTTTTGGGAGAGGTGATGGTCTAGTGGTATTGTCACTGGATTGTTAATCCAGAGACTTGGATAATGTTCTGGGGACCCAGGATTGAATCCTGCCACGGCAGATAGTGAAATTTGAATTCAATATAAATCTGGATTTAAGGGTCTAATGATGACCATGAATCTATCGTTGGAAAACCCCATCTGGTTCAGTAATGCCTTTCCGGGAAGGAAACTGCCATCCTTACATGTGACTCCAGACCCACAGCAATGTGGTTGACTTTTAAGCTGCTCTTTGGGCGATTAACGATGGGCAATAAATGTTGCCTAGCCAATGACGCCCTCATCCCACAATTTAAAAAAAAATCTGACCAGTCAGGGACATGAGAACTACTGGTGCTTATAACATAGCATCTTACCTCTGTGGCTATCGGGAGGTCACATTGGGGCGAGGTATTGAGCATAACCTCAACTGAGAAACCATTTAATCAACTTAGTTACAGCAGAGACCCTCGGGAAATGCATGAATCCAAATTAAAATTGGAATAAGTAAACAGTGTACGATTTTTATCCAGTCAAGTATGAAACTAAGGAGATGTTCATTAAATATGAGTTTGCTCTCTTGCAGGAATCTAAGGAACAGTTACCTCCACTAGCTGCAGCTCTGGATAAACTACAGCAAGAAAAGCAAGATCTGATAGAAAGGAAAAATAAGAGCTACAAGGAGATGCAAGATAAGGTCAGGCATAACATGCTTGAATTCCAAACAGAAGGTTTTGAATTGCAGTTCCAGAAATGGTATGAAATATGCATACATCTGTTTGGTGGCTATTTGTGGAGAAGGTTTGGCACAGATACAGGCCATTTGGCCTGACTGGTCAAGGCATCTCATGCACCTCCTCTCACTATTCCAATCTCAAACATGATAAGCTTCTACTCCTTTTTCCATTGAGTTTGACAAGTTCCCATTTAAATGTACCAATTCTACTTGTCACAGTTGCAAGATCCTCACTAGGGTTTTTTTTTAATGCACTGGTACTAAAGGAACAAACGTTGACAAATTTTAATTATGCCTTTCATCAGCTGATTGTGTCTTTTTTTGAAGAAAATACAAGCATCCCTTTTGATAGAAGAAGCAGTGCCTATACATTTGACAGCATACTCTTAAATTGTAACTGTCTTTTGTCTAGATAAATGAAATAAAAGAAAAAATCAAAAATATTGATGCTTATGCAAGAGAAATTGAGAAGTACATCAAGGACAGAAGAGATGAACACAAAGAGGTAAACTCAGTGGCTTACAGGTGAGCAGTTGTTGCCTGAAGTGTTCTTGATTTGTTTAAATCTGTGCATTTCTGTTACTTTCCAAGCAAAAAGAGTCCGAGCTTCAAGATACCATTACTCAGCTCAGTGAAGCTGAAAAGCAACGAGACAAGATCCATAAAGATATGGAGGCGACACGGAAGGACATCGATACACAGAAAGTAAGGGAAGCAATTCATATTTGCAAACTGCTTCTGAAACAATGTGACCTGTGTAACTTGAACTCATGTCCAAAGACACAATTATTGTGAATGCTGGAGATCTTACAAAAAACAGAAGCAGTTTTGGTGCAACTCAATAGGTCTGGCAGCATCAGTAAAGAGAGAAACAGAGTTAACATAGAAAGTGGAGCAGGAGTAGACCAGATGACCCTCTGAGATTGTAATACCATTAATATGATCATGGCTGCTCCTCCATCTCAAAGCTCCCTCTCCATATCCCTTGATGCCTTTAATATCTAAAAATCACTCTTTTGAACACTGTCAATGATACAGTCTTCTGTGTCATAGAATCATAGAGGTATATAGTACAGAAACACGCTCTTCGGTCCATCTCTTCCATACCGACCAGGTTTCTCAAACTAAACTAATCTCAGTTACCTGTGTTTGGCCCATATCCTTCTAAAAATTTCCTATTCACGTATCTGTTCAATGTCTTCTAAATGTGGTCACTGTACCTGCACCTATCACTTCCTCAGGCAGTTAATTCCATAAACGAACCATCCTGTGTGAAAACGTCACCCTTCAGGTCCCTTTTAAACCTTTCCCCTGTCACCTTAAAATAATACCCTCTAGTCTGAAACTCCCCTACCGAAGGGAAAAGACTTTGGCTATTCACCTTATCTACTGACGTTTTGGCCATAGTGATGAGATAGTCTATTGAATGGTCCAGGAGAAAGTGAGGATTGCAGATGCTGGAGATAAAAGTCAAGAGTGTGGTGCTGGAAAAGCACAGCAGGTCAGGCAGCATCCGAGGAGCAGGAGAATCCACATTTCGGGCATAAGCCCATTATCAGGAATTCAATGGTCTATCTATGTTCACACGTTACCATTTTCTTTCATTTACTGGATGACAAAGATACCACCATCCAACTTCCAGAAGTTCAAAGCTTAAAGCATTGGTAAGTTATTTAGTGATGGTACTGCTAGCTCACTATAAAGCAGCTTCTTTGTTCTGTTCTCATTCCTCTTATTACATTACAATAAGAACACACTGCTTTAAAAATGGATTTACATTTCTCAGGTTGTGGCTATCCCATCTCAAATTAAATTGACAAACAGATCACCAATAGTGCATCTAGCACCTAGCAATAACCTGAAGAGAGGCAGAGTGAGAGATATATTACAACCATACAAAAACGCAGAGCAGTTTTAATGTAATTAACTGTCCCAAAGTGTTCAAAGGGGTATTACCTGACAAAGTACAACAACACCCAATCACATAAGGAGATAATAAGTCAGCTAACCAAAATCTTGGTTAAAGAGCTAGATTTTGAGACATGTCATAAAGAGCAAAAGTGGAGTAGAGAGGCTGATTGATATAAAAAAGGAATTCCTGAGTTTGGGTCCTAGGCTGTTACATAATTATGGAATGATTAAGGTTAGGGGTAATCAAGAGGGCAGAAGGAGATGAGTGCAGCTATCTCAGGGGGTTGTTGGGCAGAAAGAGGTTGCTTTACTTTACAGGAGCTGATGTTGGTCAGGGAGTACAGGGATAATGGGGAAATTGACTTGCCACACAGGTAGGAGAGATTCAGATCACCTTGAGTGCAGAAGGTAGAATGTGAGAGATGAGCTGGAGTGTGTGAGAGATATCTGAGGTATAAATGGAGCATGAATAGCAACAAATGACCAATCCAGAAGTGCCCTTTTGGACTCTGGAATATGTTGGAGATGCTGCAATCTCCTATTGGTTTCTGTCAATATTTGGTTGGTATCTGGTATGAAAGACCACTGCTACTGCCTTATCTTTTAAAGCTGAATTTCAAGTTATGATCTTTTAGGTATTAAAAAAGGGGAAGGGGTTGACACTGACTGGACTGGTAAAGTTGCTATAGTCCTACTGGACCATTGGGCCGCTGTCTCATTGGAGAGTATTGACTGGTGGTGGTTTAACCTGAGGGTCACCATGTTTCAGTCAAAGGAGAGGTTGTGAAGGTGGGAACCTTCATGGTGACCTCAGTTGATGCAGGAATTGAACCTATGCTATTGGTATCACTCCCCTTCACAAACCAGCGGTCCAGCTAACTGACAGAGACTAGAACATAATGCTCTCAGGCCACAGGTTCACATCCAACAGCTGGCAATAATTACATTCAGTAAATAGAATGGAATATAAAGCTGGTGATCATGACAAATATCCACCTGTTGTAATTTTTCTTAGATCGAGCTCCCTAGTATTTTTTTTAAGGGATGGAAATCTGCCATCCTTCCCCATGCTGGTCTGGATGTGACGCCAGATCCTCAGCAGCATTGTTAACTCATAACTGCCCCTGAAATGGCCAATAAGCACTCGGTTTAGGGGAATTAGGGATAGGCAATAAATGGTGTGATGCTTGTATCCCGTAAAAGAATAAAGATTAAAAAAAATCAATTTTCAAACTTCTGCTGAAATTCTCAATATAAGAGGTAATGATGTGATTTTAGGCTGGCCTTAGGCTTTAACAAGAGACTGCTATTATAGTTTAGAAAACATTTTACTGTTGCAAAATGTGGAAATTACATTCATCCTTTCAAGCTTCACTTTCAGTAAGCAAATTGATGGGACTTTTGAAGATTCATTGTACTTTATCTGTGTGGCTAGATAGATCTCGCTGATAAGTGTTTCTTTATGACACTTTTATTTAACTCACTATGGCAGAACACTGAGGTTTTATCAACAAAGCAAATCCTTCAAGATGCAAGATAAAAGATTTTTTCTGTGTTTAAAACCAATTGAGTGGGCCTGGGATTGAAGGGGAGAGAAAGGGGTTATACGTTCCTGCAAGTAGCTTATTATCAGTTTCCAAAATAATTCAATTGGAAATTCAAAACGTTATAGCTGACAGGAATTTGTTTATTTGAAAAGTAAGACAGGTCAAGATTTCATACTTATTTGAGAGAGCAGCAATTTTGTGCGACCCAAAAATAAGAATGTATTTCTGTTTTGCTTCATTATCCAGTAACTACCTGCACTTCCTGCTTCAAGTCAGGGTACAACTGCTGCACTAACCAACAGACAACTAAAATCAAGCTCAAAGTGTCTTCTTTACCAACTGGCTGCACTGCTGGGATGCCTCCATTTCTCACACTGACTGTCCATATTTGTCAGTTTGAACATAGCCATTAACGAATCTGAATTAGAGAATGCTTTAGGATTGTGAACTCTACTCCACAATGGTCAAGAGTGCGTTGCTGGAAAAGCACAGCAGGTCAGGCAGCATCCAAGGAGCAAAAGAATGGATGTTTCAGGCATAAGCCCTTCATCAGGAATAAAGTTTGTGGGCCGGGAGCTGAGAGATAAATGGGAAGGGGTAGGGTTGGGGGGGGGGGAAGGTAGCTGAGAAAGCAAATAGATGGATAAAGGTGAGGGAGAAGGTGATGGGGCAGAGGGTGATGGACAGGTCAGGAGGACGGTGCTGAGTTGGAGACTTTGAACTGGGATAATGTGGTGGGGGGGGGGGGAAATGAGGAAGCTGTTAAATTCCACATTTTTCCCGTGTGGTCCTAAGGTCCCAAAGCAGAATATGAGACGTTCTTCCTCCAGGCGTCTGGTGGTAACAGTTTGACGGTGGAGGAGGCCCAGAACATGCATGTCCTTGACAGAGTGGGATGGGGAGTTGAAGTTCAGACATGGGGTGGTGGGGTTGGTAGGTGCAGGTGTCCCATGGATGTTCTCCAGCATCTGCAGTCCTAACTTTCTCCCAATCAAATCCATGAGGGAGTGATGTGATTGGGAAGCTTGCCTCTGAGAAAAGTGGCCAAGATTCCATTTGACAGGAGAAGCAACGATTAACGTACCCTTATCTCAGTCGAGAATATGGTGATGGAAAAGCACAGCTGATCAGGCAGCATCCGAGGAGGAGGAGCATTGACATTTTGAGCATAAGCTCTCGTTCCTGATGAAGAGCTTATGCGAGAAACGTCGATTCTCCTGCTCCTTGGATGCTGACTGACCAGCTGTGCTTTTCCATCACCACATTCTCCGACTCTGATCTCCAGCATCTGCAGTCCTTTACTTTCTCCCATACCCTTATCTTAATCTAGACAAGTGCTCACAATCTAGCACACCGCACTGGGGAAATCACCTGCAGTTTTTGTGACCACTTTTCAAGGCACCTCCACTTAGTCGGCAAACAGGATCCAGAATTTCACAGCCTGCCATCTTAATTCTCCGCCTTGCTCTCAGGCTGACGTCTCTGTCCTCATGAGCCTATCCACGGAAGCCCCAGATACATTTGAGGGATATCTTTCGTAGCAGCCCTGCAGATTCCAATTTGAGTTCGACACATTCAGACAAAGCCTGTTTTGTTTTCTTTGCATTTTTGATTTTTCTTCTCTCTTGCCTTTCTGCTTGCAGTCAACAGCACCTTCTGATCTAGGAGCATCCTTGCCTCATCTCCATTTTTTTGATCCCGGAGGACTAAGTCAGACTGACTAGGCCAAATGACCTTTTTCCACACTGTAGGGATTCTACAATTATATCCGAGTGGCACGGTTGCTCAGTGGTTAGCACTGCTGCTCACAATGCCAGGGACCCAGGTTCGATTCCAGCCTCGGGCGACTATCTGTGTGGAGTTTGTACGTTCTCCCCGTGTCTGTGTGGGTTTCATCCAGGTGCTCCGGTTTCTTCCCACATCCAAGGATATGCAGATTAGGTGGGTTAACCATGATAAATTACCCATAGTGCTCAGGAATGTTTGGGCTAGCTGTGGTAAATGTAGGGTTATGGGGATACAAGTTTTGAGAAGATTTGTGGCTCAGGTTGAGGTTCTGGATGTAGATTTGCTCGCTGAGCTGGAAGGTTCATTTCTAGACATTTTGTCACCCTGCGAGGTAACATCTTCAGTGAGCCTCCGGGCAAAGCACTGCTGATTATTCCTGCGTTCAATTTATATGTTTGGGTTCCTTTTGGTTGGCGATGTTATTTCCTGTGGTGATGTCATTTCCTGTTCCTAGGATGGATGTGTTGTCTCAGTCGAAGTGGTGTCCTTCCTTATCTATATGTAAGGATACTAGTGAGAGAGGCTCATGTCGTTTTGTGGCTAGTTGATGTTCATGTATGCTGGTGGCTAGTTTTCTGCGTGTTCGTCCAATGTAGTGTTTGTTACAGTTCTTGCACGGTATTTTGTAAATGACATTAGTTTTGCTTGTTGTCTGTATAGGGTCTTTCAAGTTCATTAGCTGCTGTTTTAGTGTGTTCGTGGGTTTGTGGGCTACCATGATACCAAAGGGTCTAAGTAGTCTGGCAGTCATTTCCGAGATGTCTTTGATGTAGAGGAGAGTGGCTAGGGTTTCTGGACGCGTTTTGTCTGCTTGTTTGGGTTTGTTGCTGAGAAATCGGCAGACTGTGTTCATTGGATACCCATTCTTTTTGAGTACACTGTTCAGGTGATTTTCCTCTGCTCTGTATAGTTCCTCTGTGCTGTTCATTGAAATAATATTCTGATGCAGCTTCATTTGTGGATGTTGAGATGATTGCTTCTGTAGTTCAATATTTGGTCCGTATGTGTTGTTTTCCTGCAGACGCTGGTTTGAAGTTGCCCATTGGCTGTTCACTCTACTGCGACATCTCGGAATGGCAGTTTGTTGTTGTTTTCCTCCTTCTTAGTGAATTTTATGCCAGTAAAGGTATTATTGATGGTCTTAAAGGTTTCCTCTAATTTGTTTCATTTAGTGATGACAAAGGTGTCATCCTCATAGCGGACCCAAAGCTTGAGTTGGATGGTTGGCAAAGCTGTTTGTTAGAGTCTCTGTATTACTGCCTCTGCTATGGGGATATGGTAGGGGGTTGCCTCTGGCTCTTCAAGGTGTCTGTGCAGACTTAATGGGCCAAATGGCCACTTTCTGCACTGTAGGGATTCTATTATTCTTCAACTTCTCCTGTCATCCATCTTTGCCACCTCTATTATGGACCTTCTTTTTGTTCCTGTCGCACCAATCCCTTGGTCAAAACCTGTTAAATTTCCACATTTTCAGGCATATGACTGTCATCGGAATTGTTTGTGGTTATCTGTGCAGCTGTTTCTGTAACCTTCTGCTTATTGCCAGGAATTTCTGGTTTTACTTAGTTTTTCACTAGATTCACATCTAGGCTTCAGACTAAGAGATGAATGATATTCCGTTTGGCAACTGCCCAATCAGGCAATGAATCTGTGGCCTCATTTCAGTGTGCGCTGCTGATGTAATTTTGCAATGTCTATTTTATGAACATTTTCTTGGAGTAAGTGCCCAAAACCTTTACTGACTTGCACCTCCTTTCCAGAAGATACTGATCGATGCGAGCTTCATAAATCAGACAGGTTAGATTGTCTGATTCAGTGTAACAGCCAATGTGTAACAGAGCTCAGTTCTGGCCTGGCTGTCATGCAAAGCTTCGAACAGAAATCTAAGCTGAATGAGTGAGTCTGCAGGCATTCTTTGATCCCAGCCCAGCAGTGACTGCAACCTTGTGTAATGCTATAATCATTCTAAGTGGCATTACCTAATCCGATTGAAACAGAGGCCGAGTTGTGTATCGCTGCCTGCGTTTGATCCAGCTTAGCAGCTGGGGAGTCGGGGTGCTAACTCCATCATGGAAGTTAATGATGTTTGGCTGCATCTGCTTTGGGTTGTATTCTGAAGTGCTGTATTTAGCTGGCAAAGCTATAGTGCTTCACACAAAGCAAAGTGTGTGAACTCCTTCACTCTCTGCAAATGCTGATGTAGCCAAAATCATAAGAAATAAGAGCAGGAGTGCACGTGACTGAGGGTGGTGGGGGCAGGAGTGCATGTGACGGTGGTAGAGGGGGAAGGAGTGCACGTGACAGAGTTGATGGGTGCAGGGATGCACATGACGGGGTTGGTGGGTGTAGAGGTGCACGTGACAGGCATAAGTGCACGCGACGATGGGGTAGGTGCAGGAATGCACATGACTGGGGAATGCAGGAGTGCATGTGGCAATGGGGGGCAGTGGGTGCAGGGGTGCACATGACGGAGGGGGCGCAGGGGTGCACATGACGGAGGGGGCGCAGGGGTGCACATGACGGAGGGGGCGCAGGGGTGCACATGACGGAGGGGGCGCAGGGGTGCACATGACGGAGGGGGCGCAGGGGTGCACGTGACGGAGGGGGCGCAGGGGTGCACGTGACGGAGGGGGCGCGGGGTGCACGTGATGGGGGGTGCAGGGGTACTCGTGACTGGGGGGCGCAGGGGTGCACGTGACGGGGGGGGCGCAGGGGTGCACGTGACAATGGGGGGCGGTGGATGCAGGAGTGCTTATGACGGAGGGGGCACAGGAGTACACATGGCAGGGGTGCATGTGACCGGGGGGCGCAGGGGCGCAGGGGTGCACGTGACAGGAGCACAAGAATCGAGCGTTTAGCCCCTTGACCCTTCTCCAGAAAAAGATTCATGGCTGATCTGATTGGAACCTCAAATCCCCTTCCCTACCTGACCCTGATGACCCATAATACTTTTGGTTACTAAAAAGCTATCTTATAAATATTCAAGGACTCTCCTGAAAAGATGGTAGAAGCAGAGGTCCAAAAACTCAGCCCACTGAGATGAGCATCAAGTCTGTTTTAAATGAATGACCCCTGATTTTTAAGCAGTGACCTTTCGTCCCATAAGGCAAAACATCCTCTTCCCGTCTACCCCCTCTAGCCCCTCAGGATCTTACATGTTTCACCCAAGTCCCTCCTGTTGTTCTAAACTCAGATGAATACAAACTCAGCCTGTCCAATATTTCCTCATAATACAATCCATTCATTCCAGATATCAGTCTGGTAAGCCCTCTATGAACGCTTCCTTCCTTACATCAGGTAACAAATACAATGCACGGTTTGCCAGATGTGCTCTCACCAGTGCCCTGTATAACTGAAGTATAACTTTCCTACTTCTGGATTCTGTTGCCCTTGCAGTAAATGATCAAAATCTATTAGCTTTCTTAGTCACTTGGCTGTACCTGCTTAACTTTTTCCACATTATGCTGCAATTGCCACACTTTTGCCCATTCATTTAACCTCTTTTTTTTTCGAGCTTTTTATGTGCTGTGGGTATCTTATTTTTCAACTTCGTGTCATCAGCAAACTGGGTCATCAAACCTTCTGTCCTCTCAACCAAAAATTGTTACTGGTTTGAATAGGCCATTCGGCCCCTTGAGTCTTCCTGCCACTTGGATTGTGGCCTTTTTTTCCCCTTTCCGAATTCTCCCACCCTAATCTCTGACATCCTTGTCAGTTAAAAACCGATATTCAGCCTTGATTGTATTTATTGAGCCAGTCTCCACTGCTTGTCTGGGAAGAGAATTCTTAAAAAAGAGTGACCCCCTCAAATAAGTTTCTCTTCACTTTGCAAGCGTACGTTTGTAGTTTTTGTATGTTTTTATATGTCAACCTGGTGAATGAATGCTGCACAAAATGATCATGGTTGTGTTATATTGCTGCCTCTTATAGCTTGAGGAGCGCTGGTTGCAGGATAACTTGACGTTACGGAAGAGGATGGAAGAATTGAATGTCGTGGAGAGCAAGAGGAAGGAGCTTTTAAAAGAGATGGGAGAGATGAAAGTAATGCATCTCAGAAAGTACGACAAAGCTTAAAATACACAGTACAGTCAGTGATGCTGTAACATGATGCTTGCATTTTAGTGTAATCCCACGTTATAGAAGAATTGCACTTTAGAAATAGAGTTTAAAGTGTTGGCAATGGAATCGCGTTTTAAAACATACATTTTAAAAGTTCGTTCTTTAGAAACAACCTTCCCAATTCGTCGATCGCATTACCATGAATTTGCGTTGACACAATATGAGTTATAGCAGAACAACCTGTGTTTCCGCAAATGTTGAATTGTTGTTGCCAATATTTAATGCCAGGGGTCTTCAAAGCATCCTTAAATTATGGTCGGAGCTTTATGTGAGTAGGCTGCCCCTGAGTAGATGGGAGCTGGTGTTTTTTTTTGGAGAGCATATAAATAACAATTGAGCTTTAAAACTGGATGGGTGCAGCTCCCACAACACTCAAGAAAACACCATCCAGGATAAAGTAACTGGGTTGATTGGTATCCCATCCACCATCTTAAACACAGTGGCAGCACTGTGTACCATCTACAAGAATGCACTGCAGGAACTTGGTCTACAAGAGCACCAACAAAGCCCATGACTTTGACCACCTAGAAGAATGAGAGTTGCAGATCCATGGGAATACCATTATCTGCAAGTTCGCACACCCCAACACCATTCTGATTTGGCAATGTACAGGGGTTCCCTGATTTCCGAGCATTTGATCACTGACCGCTTATCCTTTCAAATGCAATCTCATATACGATTATAACTTTAAAGACCTGGCATACAAACATTTCTTGTGCTTACTAATGGCTACTTTATATTGTCCTGTGATTCACAATTGAACACCAGAACAGAACCTGTTTGCAACCCGTGGACTTCCTGTATCACTCGTTCCTTCAGTGTCACTGGGTCAAAATCCTGGAACTCCCTCCCCTAACAGCTCAAGGATGTATCTACACCTCAAGAACTGCAGAGGTTCAAACAGACCATTCATCAATGCCTTCAGAAGAGCAATTAGGAATATAGCTTACCTCCACAAAGGTTGTCCGAGGATTGTCTCCAAAAGTGTGACTCCTGTTTGTTGGAGAAGATCTGGGTCCTAGTGTTAACTTTTTTTTTTGGTCAACAGTTTTTTTACCCTGGCAGACACAACTGAAAGCAGCAAAAGTTGAATCTCTGTTTTAAAACAACAATAAAATGCAAAAAAGCTTAAGAGATATTTTGTCAGCCTCTCCTTTCACTGACAGGATTCTCTTTATCATGAAGACTGTGCCCGTTCAATCTTCCACTGCAGCCAATCAATCATAAGTGGAAAAAAAAACTCTTCAGGAAATATAAAATTTTTCCAGAAGTTGAGGCAATTGTGCCTCCAAGATGGAAGATGATGTTGGGATTCCTAGGGATAATTTTGAGGTTTTTTTTTGTTTCCAAAAATGAGCAAGTTGGACTTGCTTAATGGGGACAAGAACAAATAGAACAGTATTTTGTTTTGTAAATTTTTTCCTGGATTCTAGGGAGTCCATGAGGAATTGTCAATTTTTAATAAAAAAGTGAAGCCGTATGTGACATTATAATTAGCTCTCAGAAATCGTGAAGAAGGAGCTTGCAGTCATATCGTCAGTTTCCCATCCTTGTAACATTCCAAAAAACAGAACAAATATTTGAGTTTTGGAGTGCAGTCATTGCTTTACGTTGGCAGAATTTGCCAGCAGATTTGTGCACAGCAAGCTCACAGAAATATTGACCTGGATGTAAGAGGAGCTTCCTGGCTTTTTACACGTTTTACCTTGTACTTGCATCTGAGATTGCTCAGGGTCAAAGGTTAACATCTCACAGGAAATTAGACTCCTCCAGCAGGGTAGCACTCCTTCAGAACTGCACTAACATTTCGGCCTAACCTGCATACTGAAATCTTAGACTGGTGTTTCCATCCATTAGGTTGGATTCAGACAAATATACACATGCTGCATGTGAGCAAACCCTGGCAGAAACAATTCAAATTAAGAGAGAAGCTTTTTCTAAATTGTGATGGGATGAAGACATCTCTGGCATTTGTTGCCAACGTTAATTGCCCTTGAAATGAGTGGCTTACTAGGACCTTACCAGAGGGCAATTCGGGCCACATTACTTTGGGTCTGGAGTCGCATGTAGGCCAGTCTAGGTAAGGATGGCAGATTTCCTTCCCTAAGTGATATTAGTGATCCAGATGGGTTTCTACAGCAGTTGACGACAATAATTTGATAGTCTCCATTACTTAGGTTATATATTTATATTTAAGTATTTGTCTTATATTTAGGAATATATATTTATATTATGTTTGCAATTTTTCAGATGTTTTCGTAATGGAGTTCAAGTTCCACCATTGTCAGATTTGAATTAGTGTTGACAGAGCGTTAGCCTGGACCCCTGGATTGCTAGTCCAGTGATATTATCACTCTGCCTCCATCTCCGTACCTCTCTGTACATCTCTGCAGCCTCATGAACCAATAAATAGCTCCATTTTCCTTTCTTCCGATTAAAATCGTTCATGTATTTATTCCTAAAATCTGATGTAGATAGCCATTCAGCACTTGATATGTTCCTGCCCACTCAGATTCATAAAAGTGTTATTTTTTTTCATTCGTTTTGTACAACAAGTGTTTTTTAAACTGGCAGTGAGCGGAAACAGCTGGAAGAACGACTGGAGGGCTTCAAGAAAAATCGCAACCTGGCTCAAGGGCGGCAGAAAGGTTTTGAGGAGGAAATACTTCATTTCAGAAAGGAACTGAGAGAACCTCAGTATAGAGACGCTGAGGAAAAGTTCCGAGAAATGATGATCGTAATGAGAACGACGGAACTGGCTAACAAGGACCTGGATATTTATTACAAGGCACTAGACCAGTAAGTAAAATCCTGTATTCCAGAATCTCCCAGACTTGCATGTTCTGTCCAGTGAAGGAAGTGTAATTATGAACCTTCTACCCTCAGCTCATAGTTTATAATATTATATGATGTGCTGTTCTTGCTTAGGTTAATGATATCCTAGTTTTCGAAAGAGACCTTGGAGAAAGTCCTGGAAAGGATATGATTCCACTCCTGTTTCAATACTTATTTCAACAACAACTTGCATTTATGTAGCACCTTTCAATGTCCTGAAATGAACCGAGTCATCAGCAGGGATGGCTATTTCAATGCAGTGGCCTGGAATTGCACCTTTCGGGATACAGATTTGAGGGCTCATTAAACTGGCCCCCTTTTAAAATTGTTGCTGATATATTTTTGCTGCTGTCACGAATGATCTTTATGTAGCTTTATCATTTATGCTACTTTCAACTTCCAAGGTTCTCCGGTACCAGTTTTGTCTGTGTAACAGTGAAAAATCATCACCCAGAGAGATGAACTGTCATGGGTGGGGTGGATGCTGCAGTTTTAGAACCAGAGGACAGCTTCAGAATAAGAGGAAGCCACTTAGGACTGAGTTAAGGAGAAATCAAGGGTGGTAAATCTGTCTGGCTCAGTCGTTGTGTATATTTGAGAGAGAGATTGACTGATAGATTTCCAAAAGTTAAAAATACCAAGGAATATTGGCATAGTGCAGGCAAATGGCATTGGGTTAGAAGAGCCACCTGTGATCCTATTGAATGGCACCAATGAATGACTACTGCTCCTGTTCTCTGCATTCCTGTCTTAGTGGGAATTTAGACTGGAGGAGGTTACGGTGATAGTGAGAGATTTGAAACCATGCGCAAGATTGGAAAATAAAAACACCTTTATTTTGCTGTCCAACTTTCGTACATATGGCATGACCAATACTTCAGAAAGAAATCTTTCACCCAGTCCGACCTGGTTTTAACATTGAGGACAATGGGATAATGAGAATAAACTGTTAGTGCAGCCCATGTCATGTTTGCTCAATGATTCCTAAATCCAATTAATTTAGGTTGGGCATGAAGCATGTTAGCCTTCCACCAAGTTACATTTAAATGTTAGTTCTGTGCAATGTTCTAACATTAAAAAATCATGCAAAAATTAAGGAGATTTCCAGAGAAATCAAAAACAAGAAAGGAAATTTAGCGGGTTAGGCAGCATCTGTGGAGAGAGAAAAAGAGAGAGACCAGTTAATGTTTTGAGTCCATTCACCCTGTGTCAGAACACGTCTTTCCTTTTTGAGTTATTTCCTAAGTCTGCAGTTTTTGTGGTCATCAGCAGAAACATAACTTTCAGGCAGAAGACCTGGCCATTCTCATTTTGGCTGCAAAGCGATCGGGTTTCACACAGCAAGAGAGTATTGAGATTTTCCTTACTGACATCGGAGATTGTGACGTGGCAGATTTGTGAGAACGGAAATGCTTTGTCACTGATGCCAGTGAAGGTTTACTTTAATCAGTGGAGATGGTAAGGCAGGAAAAAAGAAACCATTGTGGTGATCGTAAGGTCCCGCAGGAAGAAATGAAAGATTTCTTATAAATTTTTTTTAACTCTATCACATTTGTCACCCGGGCTTTCTCATCATGATCATGCAGATATGCTTCTAAAATTCAGCATAATTCAGAACAGGAAAGTACATGACTAGATATGTCACATGGTGCTAATCAATTCATCTGTGTAGGCAACCACACGGAATCAAAGAATGGCACAGAACCGAAGGAGACAATGTGTTATGTTGGCTTTTTAGATAAAGCTGTCCAATTAGACTGCAATTTTCCTGCAAATGTTCTCCTGTGCCTCTTCTGCACTGTTTGGTAGCCTGTAGTATATATCCAGCAGCATAACCCCTCCTTTAATGTTCCTTTATTCTAATAAACTAGGTACTTTCTTTGACTGTCAATTCAATCATCCCACTTTAGCTCTACAATGTAGTCTTCAGTAAATTCTGCCTTCACCAGCCACTCATCTCCAAGTCATTCCCGCTTTAAACTTGTACATGGTCTCTAAACCTGTGTTAGACTACTTCATGTTTGTCTACAATGCATTCCCTCCTGTTTCCAAATCGATATGCAAGCTTTTTATCTCTTCTAATCTCTCTGCACTTTTATTCCTGATGGCTTTTCCCTGACAGGCCAACTTAAACTGCATCCCTGGTTAATCTCTCATGTCACAGGTTAATCTTCCGACAAAAATATTAAAGTCAAAAAGTGTGGTGCTGGAAAAGCGCAGCCAGTCAGGCAGCATCCAAGGAGCAGGAGAGTCGACATTTTGAGCATAAACATTTCATCAGGAATTCTGCATTCCTGATGAAGAGCTAGTTATGCTCGAAATGTCGACTCTTCTGCTCCTCTGATGTTGCCTGACTGGCTATGCTTTTCCAGCACCACACTTTTTGACTTTGATCTCCAGTATGTGCAGTGATCACTTTCTCCTACAACAATATTACCCCAGGGATGCTGAGATGCAACTTGTTTAACTTGAACAAGTCCTTCCTGTCCCAGTCAAATTCCAATGCTTCAAGCATCTGAAGTCTACTCTCCTGCTTCAATTCTGTAGAAACATGTTTTACCCTACCTATTCCTATATTCAGTAGGTCATGCCATAGAGTCATAGAGATGTACAGCATGGAAACAGACCCTTCAGTCCAACCATGCCACTTGTAACTAGCCTGCCAATTATTATATTTCAGGTCTTGTACCTTCATTACCTTCTCAGCTCCTGAAACTGAATACAGGATCTCATCACATGCCCTTCTTCTGTCCTCAGTTCCCATGTGGACAATGACTTCTGGATGTTCCCTTGTACCCTTCCACACATGACATGGCCAGCACACTCTCAGAATACAGCATCTTCCAAACTTGTAAACACTACCATCTAGAAGGACAAGGGCAGCAGATATTTAGGAACACCACAACCTGCAAGTTCCCCTTCAAGCCACTCACCATCCTGTCTTGAAAATATGTTGTTCCTTCATTGTCGCTAGGTCAAAACCCTGGAGTTCCCTCCCTAATGGCATTGTGGGTCTGCTTACACCAAATGGTTTGCAGTAGATCACGAAGGCAGCTCACCACCACCTTCACAAGGGATTAATCTAGAGATCAGCAGTAAATATGAAATCAGCCAGCCATGAAAACATAATCAAAAAGTGCATGGTTCTTCTGCACCCTCTGAATTTATTAATGGGTGCGTTGCTGGTGCAAATTGATGTGTTCCTACAAACAGCAGTGACTAATCATGAAAAGATGTTCATTGCCCATGTAGCATTTTGGACTGTCCTGAGGCCATCAAAGGCAGTCAATTAGTACAAATCCATCTGGCAGCCTCTTTTCTCTCGTATTGCCTGGAATCAGTCCAATTCATAAAACAACAATGTTGGATTTACCACTTTATTGACATAAGCATTTGCAGTTTGGTGAAGTGCTCCATTAAAACAGATTGCTAGTGTCTATCAGACACCCTGGGCGTGTTGCGATTAACTGGAGGCAATGTGAGCAGACAAGATGGAGATGCGCTATAAAGGCTGTGGTAATATCCGCATGATTGAGGCCTGGACCTGGGCAGTGAGGAGTCCACTGGCAGCCAAGACTACCCACGCCCTGACCTCCTGAGACCTTTCTTTCGCTGCCCATATCAACCCTCACCCGGACGATTCCCCCTCTCACTTTCTGCCCTCTGTAAGAATCTTTTATAATTATAAAGGATTCTCCCTTATTCTTTCAGAGTATCCAGCTTGTTCATTCTCTCCTAGTAGATGTGACTTCGCAATGCTCATGTCATTTCTGTAGCTTTTCTACACCTTTTACAATGTTTTTAATGCCTTTGTGTAATCCAGTGATTAGCACTGCACACATTAGGCTCAACCATAGAAGCCTCACACACTGGTCCAATCCTCTGTTGACTCCGGAATGCTGCCTCTCCAACTCCACCCCACCCTCCCCGCCCCCAAAACTATGTCCCCACAGATTTTCTGCAGTTAGTAGATAATGAGAAGAAGTAAGTGTTGAAGTTACTCATCTTCCTTGTCACAGGAGCTAAAACTGATCATAATGCCCCAACTTGTTTGAGATCTTTGCTGCTAATTTTCTGGGAGAGGAACCTCAGGATTTGACAAGGTGGTGCACAATACACTGATCCAGCCATTGACCATTAGAAATCACTGACTAAACGCAGGTGTGGCTGTGCTGACAGTTGTTTAGTCACCCAGTTCAGGTGCATTATTGCAACAGGTGATCCAGAAGGTCAGAGTGCACCAGCATATGCCATATGAATGAGTATTGCTATCACGTGCTCAATAATTCTGTCAAACACAACTTATTTTACTGTTCAGGAATACAGTTAGCCACATATGGTTGCTGACTAATGTATTGGACAACATTGTGTTGAATCATAGGAAAATTATGAAAATGCACTCTTTTGTACAAGATTCCACAAATTACATTGAGTATTGAGAGTGATACTATCAACTGTTGAGAGAGAGAAGGACAATGCGAAGATAATGTTTTGTACTTTTAAAACATAATAAAACACATTTGAAAGAAAATTGTTTTTTTCAAGATTCCTAACTGAGGAAACACATTTTAAAATGGACTTTGTATATTTTTGAAAACTCAATTGATCATTCACAGCAATTTTAAGTCAAGGTTTGATTAATCAGTGAGATCTGTCAAAACAGGAAATGATAGCTGGTTTATGTAATATTTTTCTAATTTAAAGAACTGATAAAGCATCCTGATTATTAATCTTGTATTAAAATCTACATTTAAACAGTTGTGAAATGCTGAATGATCAGAAATTATGCATCCATTGATGGCACGAGAAGGCAAAGTCATCAATTTAAGTTTTAAAAAAAAGCTTCCTTTTCCTATTCATAATAGGTTTAATGGTATGTCTCCTTTCCCAAGAGGATTTCAGGATTTAGGGGGCATATCTTTAAGGAAACAGATTTTTTTAAAAGACATGAGAGGCAAATTTCTTACACAGAGGGTGGTTCGCATGTGGAATGAACTTCCTGATGAAGTGGTGGATGTGGGCACAGTTACAGTTTTTGAAAGACATTTGGATACGTAAATGAAGAGGAACGATTTGGAGGGAAATGGGCCAGGAGCAGGCAGGTGGGACTAGTTTAGTTTGGGATTATGTTCAACATGGCCTGGTTGGACCAAAGGGTCCATTTCCATGCTGTATGATTCTATAATCTTGAGTCCAAGTCTGGAGCAGCTTCTTTTTGAAAGGCAGAGTAGACTTGGGGGCCTACTCCTGCTTCTTATGTTCTTGTGTTGTATAAAAGATGCACAGTTACCAAAGATTACATATATGCATATTATTAGATCTTTTATATTCAAAATCTGTAAAGACATTTTTATTAATTTATGATGACTAAATCTCCTATACTGTTTCCAAACTGGGATCATGGAGGAACCTGAACTGATGCAAATGATGTTGAATGGCACAAATTCAAAAATTAGTAAGTTTAAATAAAATTATACATTAATACATTTAGTACTAAGGCTAGAGTCTCCCATTGAAATCCAGTGGCTAATTGTGAATTGAATGAATTCCAAGCACAGTCTTCAGGTCAAAAATTAAGCAAGCATTACTTGTTTGTCTACTGTCAACCACGTGCACACTGATCAGTTCAACTGGTTTCAGACTAGATACCCTGCAGTATGGAAACAGGCCCTTCGGCCCAACAAGTCCACACCAACCCTCCGAAGAGCGACCCATTCTCCCACCTATTTACCCCTGACTAATGCATCTAACACTATGGGCAATTTAGCATGGTCAATTCACCTGGCCTGCACATCTTTGGATTGTAGGAGGAAACCGGAGCATCCAGAGGAAACCCACGCAGAACTGGGAGAATGTATAAACTCCATGTAGACAGTCGCCTGAGGCAGGAATCGAACCCACGTCCCTGGCGCTGTCAGGCAGGAGTGCTAGCCACTGAGCCACCATACTGCCCACAAACGTACTTTTACTTACCTTAGTTCCATGTACCTCAATACCTTTACATAGCAAAACATTATTGATCTTAGTTATTATATTACCAATTGACCTGCAGATCAACTGCTTTTCAGTTTCACTTTTAGTGCCTCTGTGTCTCTGAACTAAATTTAAAGGTTGTGACCCTTGTTCTGGCTGCCCCAGTAAAGAAAATCATTTCTCTGCATCTCCCCTTTCAAATCCTTGACACTATTGTCATTGTCCTTTAATGAAAGGCCATGTTGCATCTTGTTTTAATTTGGGACCAATCAACAAGGCAATTCTGTTCAAAATATAAACTATCTTTTCCAAGTGAAGGGCAAACAAATGAAGGGGTTACGTGAGAAAAAAACTTTGTCACACAGCAGGTTGTTAGGTTAAGTGATGTGCAGCCTTGAAAGGCGGGCTCAATTGAGGCATTAAAAGAGTTTTTATTAGATTACTTAGTGTGGAAACGGGCCCTTCGGCCCAACTAGTCCACATCGACCCACTGAAGCACAACCCACCCAGACCCATTCCCCTACATTTACCCCTTCGCCTAATACTACGGGCAATTTAGCATGGCCAATTCACCTAACCTGCACATCTTTGGATTGTGGGAGGAAACCCACGCAGACACTGGGAGAATGTGCAAACTCCACACAGTCAGTTGCCTGAGGCGGGAATTGAACCCGGTCTCTGGCGCTTTGAGGCAGCAGTGCTAACCACTGCCACCGTGCTGCCCATTAAAATTTTTTTTTTTGTTTGCAAGGTTACTTGGATGTTAATGGTGTGTAGTGATATGGAGAATGGTTTAGGTAAGTGAGCCAGTGCAGGCACAGTGAAGGCCACCTTCTGTAATAAATCAATGTTTCTGCAGAAACCATCTAAGTGACAGCTGTATTTATGTTCACAGTGACTCAAATACTGATCTTGGAAAGTTAGCGTTTAACGTTCATCTGCAATATCCCCGAAGGAAATTGCAGCTGTATCTAAAATTGTATGAATGAAATTGTCAGAGAGAATAAGACATTGGTGTACTTACTGCAGACATTGGTAAGTACTGTACTTACTTGCAGCGTAACTCTAGTATTTCAAAGATAATTTGTTTTTATATGTTTGTCCAAGAAAAGCATCTTTGTTTTTGGCTTTGCAATAGATATGCAGGTTGTGCTGAATACTGTTTGTTTACCTTTTGTACTGTTAAATGACTTTGTGTAGTGATTCATGCATTAACCATAGATTGCAAAGGATGAGATGATCAAAGCAGGTAATGTGTGGTATTTTATCAGGAGTTCTCTATTTGATCTCTTGTGTGTCACTTCATTTACTTTTTTATTTGAAAGGTAATTGCCTGATCTGCTTTGCTGTTGGTGTAGGATAATCTTACTTGTGATGTTCCATTCGTTCTTGTGATTTGAGCAATGTTGGCAGGGCTGGCATTTGTTACCAAAGGACAAAATGCTGGAAAATCTCAGCAGGTCTGGCAGCATTTGTAAGGAGAGAAAAGAGCTGACTTTTCGAGTCTAACTGACCCTTTGTCAAAGCTGGCATTTGTTATCCATTCCTTGAAGTAACCAGCACGAGCAGCATGGTGGCACAGTGGTTAGCACTGCTGCCTCATAGCCAGAAACCGGGGTTCAATTCCCGCCTCAGGCAACTGTCTGAGTGGAGTTTGCCCATTCTCCCCGTGTCTGCGTGTTTCCTCCCACAGTCCAAAGATGTGCAGGTCAGGTGAACTGGCCATGGTAAATTGCCCGTAGTGTTAGGTGAAGGGGTAAATGTAGAGGAATAAGTCTGGGTGGGTTGCTCTTCGGAGGGTCGGTGAGGACTTGTTGGGCCGAAGGGCCCGTTTCCACACTAATTAATCTAATTTCATCTAACCAGTTTTGCTAGTGCACCTGAGCATCAGTTAAGAGTCAGTCACGTGGTTGTGGGTCTGCAGTCACTTTTAGGCAGACTGGGTAAGGTTGGCAGATTTCCTTCCCCACAAGGAAAACATAGAAAATAGGAGCGGGAGTAGGCCATTTGGCCTATTGAGCCTCCCCTGCTACTCACAATGATAATGGCTGGAACTCAACGCCATACTTTTGTTCTCTTCCCATACTTGTCGTTAAAGCTTCACCAATCAGGCAAGTGGAGGGTATTCCAACACACTCTTGATTTGTGCCTTGTCGCTGGTAGGCAGGCACTGGGGCTACAGAAGGTGAGTTAATCATCATAGACATCCTAGCTTTTGACCTCCTCTTACAGCCATGTTATTTATGTGACTGTCTTAGTTCATTTTCTGGTCATCCAAGATGATGATAGTGGGGGATTCAGTGCTGGTATTGACACTAAACATCAAGGGTATACAATTAGATTCTGGCTTGCTGGAGCTGGTCATTGTCTTGCACTTATATGGTACAAATGTTACTTGCCACTTATCATTCCAAACCCTGGGTATGTCCAGGTTTTGTTTCAAATGGATGCGACCTGCTTCAGTATCTGAGAAATAGTGAATGATGCTGAATATCATGCGATTATCCCTGAACGTCCCCACTTCTGATCTTATGAAGTTTGATTGTGTTCGCCGAGCTGGGAATTTGTGTTGCAGACGTTTTGTCCCCTGTCTAGGTGATATCCTCAGTGCTTGGGAGCCTCCTGTGAAGCGCATAGAACATAGAACAATACAGCACAGAACAGGCCCTTCGGCCCACGATGTTGTGCCGAACATTTGTCCTAGCTTAAGCATCTATCCATGAACCTATCCAATTGCCGCTTAAAGGTCACCAATGATGCTGACTCTGCCACTCCCACAGGCAGCTCATTCCATGCCCCTACCACTCTCTGGGTAAAGAACCTACCCCTGACATCCCCCCCCCCCCCCCCCCCCATACCTTGTAACACTCTGTTGTACCGGGGGGAAAAAGTCTCTGACAGTCTACTCTATCTATTTCCCTGATCATCTTATAAACCTCTATCAAGTCACCCCTCATCCTTCGCCGTTCCAATGAGAAAAGGCCTAGCACTCTCAACCTATCCTCGTACGACCTATCCTCCATTCCAGGCAACATCCTGGTAAATCTCCTCTGCACCCTCTCCAAAGCTTCTACATCTTTCCTAAAGTGAGGCGACCAGAACTGCACACAGTACTCCAAATGTGGCCTTACCAAGGTCCTGTACAGCTGCAACATCACCTCACGACTCATCAATTCAATCCCTCTGCTAATGAACGCTAATACACCATAGGCCTTCTTACAAACTCTATCCACCTGAGTGGCAACTTTCAAAGAGCTATGAACATACACCCCAAGATCCCTCTGCTCCTCCACCTTACTAAGAACCCTACTGTTAACCCTGTATTCCCCATTCTTATTTGTCCTTCCAAAATGGACAACCTCACACTTGACAGGATTGAACTCCATCTGCCACTCCTCAGCCCAGCTCTGCATCATAAGGACCTCTATCCAACTGGCCAAATTTCTCACTATCCCATGCCTCCTGACTTTCCGCATAAGCCTACCATGGGGAACCTTATCAAATGCCTTACTAAAATCCATGTACACTACATCCACTGCTCTACCCTCATCCACATGCTTGGTCACCTCCTCAAAGAATTCAATAAGACTTGTAAGGCAAGACCTACCCCTCTCAAATCCGTGCTGGCTGTCCCTAATCAAGCAGTGTCTTTCCAGATACTCATAAATCCTATCCCTCAGTACCCTTTCCATTACTTTGCCTACCACCGAAGTAAGACTAACTGGCCTGAAATTCCCGGGGTTATCCCTATTCCCTTTTTTGAACAGGGGCACAACATTTGCCACTCCAGTTCCCTGGTACCACCCCCGTTGACAGTAAAGACGAAAAGATCATTGCCAACGGCTCTGCAATTTCTTCTCTTGCTTCCCACTTAATCCTAGGATATATCCCTTCAGGCCCGGGGGACTTGTCTATCCTCAAGTTTTTCATAATGCCCAACACATCTTCCTTCCTAACAAGTATCTCCTCTAGCTTACCAGTCCGTTTCATACTCTCCTCTTCATCAATACAGTCCCTGTGACATCCTCAGTGCTTGGGAGCTTCCTGTGAAGCACTTCTGTGATCTTCGGCATTTATAGTGGTTTGAATCTGCTGCTTCTGGTATAAATGCCGGAGAAAAGATCACAGAAGCGCTTCACAGGAGGTTCCCAAGCACTGAGGATGTCACCTAGACAGGGGACGAAACATCTGCAACACAAATTCCCAGCTCGGCGAACACAACCACAACAACAAGCACCCGAGCTACAAATCTTCACACAAATTATGAAGTTTGAGATTGAGACACTACTGTGAGGAGTTCCTGCAGTCACACATCCTTGAGCTGAGATGATTGATCTCCAACAACCATGATCAATCCTTTGTGCTGTCCCTTACAGTTGCAACTGTCAGTTTTCTGCCAATTCCTATTCGGTCCAGATTTTTTAGAAATCCTTAATCTCGCATTGCCAAGATGTCACCCCACCTGTGGAGTTCAGCTGTCTATCTATAACCTGGAGCAAGTTTAATACTGAGGTCCGTAATCCTGGCAGAAACAAAACTGAGCAACAGTGAATAGGTTATTGCTTCATTGTCCTGTTGACAATCAATTCCGTTCCTTTGGTGATGATTGAGACTGTCAAGGAATACTCCTAAAAGTGTAGGATTTGTCCTGCATTACTGATTACACGAAGGCATCCCATTGTGAAAATGGCATCAATCAGGTGAGCGTACAGTTCCGACTGCTTTTAGATCGGGACTGTTTGTTTACAAATATTTGAAGGAATTTAATGTACAGTTTCGTACCAGTGAGTGTGCTGTTCAATGTCAGCAATAGATAGAGAGCTTTATTCATTGTCAGCATGTGAATTGGGTCGTGGGCAAATTGGAGAGGTAATGGCACAGAGTGGTAGTTGAGTTGACACTGAGTTGGCAGAGTGGCTGCATCTGGTGGGAGATATAACAAGTATGAGGGGATTGATGGAGGATGGTAAAATGGGTATAGGAATCTATCAAAGACATACAAATGGACTGTAAAAGCTTCAAAAGTAAATTCTGAAAAACATGCATTAAGATGAATGTGGGTTCATTAAAAGTAGTTAGGAGAATTTATAATGAGGAATAGAAAAATGGTAAAGAACCAATATGATTACCTTATGTCTGTCTAAGTTGAGGAAGTTTCAACAAATCTCCCAGTATTAGAGATCCAAGTGACGAGGGAGAGTGAGGAATTAAAGGAAATGAGTATTAGTAACAAGGTTGTACTGGAGAAATTAATTGGGCTGTAATTTGATAGGTTCCCCAGAAGTAAGTGGTTATAGTGATAGTGGGCTGAGTGTCAATACGTCCCCCAGTAAAAGTTGGCTGCAGAGATAGTTGATGCATTGGTAATCATCTGCAGAAATTCCATCGATTCTGGATTGAATCCTGCAGACTGGAAGCTTGCAAATATCAAACCAATATATTTTTAAATAAAAAAGCAAGGGAAAAAAACAGGAAACTACAAACCTTCAGTCAGTTTTGGGAAAAATGCTGAAGTCAATTATAAATGATAAATGGACATTTGGATAAAAATGATGTGGTTGAGTACAGTCAGCATGGAAATGAAAATTCATTTTTAAAAGGCCTGTTGGAATTTTCTGAAAATCTTCCTAACAAAATTGTTAAAGGAGAATTGGATGATATAGTATATTTGGATTTTCAGAAGGCTTTTGATACAGTATCCAACAGGAGGTACTGTTAAGTACTATAGCTGGAATGTTAGAGTCATACAGCACGGAAATAGACCCTTCGGTCCAACCAGTCCACGCCGAACATTTTCCCAAACGAAACTAGTCCCACCCACCTGTGCTTGGCCCATATCCCTGCAAACATTTCTTATTCATGTACTCATCTAAATGTCTTTTAAATGTTGTAGCTGTACTGGCAAGCACCATTTCCTTTGGAAGTTCATTCCACACACACACTACTCTGTAAAAACAAAATGTTGCCTCTCAAGTCCTCTTCTCATCTTAAAAATATACCCCCTAGTCTTGAAACCCCTAGGCTAGGAAAGGACACCTTCAATTCACCTTATCAATGCCTCTTATGATTTTATAAGCCTCTATAAGATTACCCCTCAACCTCCTACACTCCAGTCAAAAGAAGCCCAGCTTCTGCTTTATAACTCAAACCTTCCATTCCCGGCAATGCCCTGGTAAATCTTTTCTGAACCCTCTCCAGCTTAATAATAGTCTTCCGATAACAGAGCGACGAGAATTGGACAGAGTTGGCCTCACCAATGTTCTGTACACCCTTGACATGACTTCCCAACTCTGTTAGTCAAAAGTCTGAGGAATGAAGGCAAGCATGCTAAATGCATTCTTAAACAACATGTCTACCTGTGACACAAACTTCAAAAAATTATATTGTCAAGGTCTATAGTCTTTTGCAGTATCTGGTGCTTCGAGCTGTTTCTTTCAGTTCTCCAAGGTGCCCTTCAATAAACTGTGGATATTACCCCAACTCCAATCCTTCATCTTTAAAGACCATGTACTTAATCAGTCTCCAAAACCCACCACTGCATCTCCAGTCTCCTTAGGCATGTCTTATCAGCCAGATATCCTACTAGTATGGTGTAAAAGTAAAGTGGTATTTTACAAAAGCAATGTTTCAGTCACTTCATATACACACAGCTCCTGTATGAGACTACTTCCATTGTAAAACTGTCACTGCATCAACACTAATCTACAGTTACCCTTCCAGAGCCACTGCCTGAATTCTCCTGCTTTATTTTTCACAATGCGTTGTTAGATTTTACAAGGCCCGCCAGTTTTCAAAGGTTTAGAGCATAATAGGAACAAAGCACCTTCAAGGAATGAAGAGTAATAACCTTTTTTTTGAAAAAAAAAGTTGCAATGTCAGGTATTCTTTGTGCATAATTAAGTTTGGAAAAGTTGTATGACTCATTTCTGTCAGCTCTCAAAAACTACTTGAGTTTGGTTAAGAAGAAAACACATTGATTGCATCTTTTTGTTTGAATCAGATAAATATTCTGTCGACGATGTCAGGTTATTATGATCAGTATTTTGAGTCATCTCACAACCTCCAAAAGCTGAACAGTAAATGCAGGCAGTGTTAACACCTCTTAATCATGCGAGCTGCATCCACTAAAAGGTGGCCTTTGCATGATTTTCATTCTTTTGTTCATGAAAGTGGCACATCCTGATCTTAAGTTATTTCAAAACCAATCCTGTATCGGTGTGCAAAAAGCACTGCCAGGAATGTAAAGTGAATAAGAATGTACAAAATCGGGGTGGAAGACCCCTCCCTGCACCTTGCCAAGTGTAGCAGCATCGGAAAGATGTCTTCTATAATCATCTCAATTGTCCTTTTTTTAGAACCAATTTCCTTACCTCAAGACTTTCCCTCTAATTTCCCAGTACAATCGCTTCCACTGAACCTGCAACCACTTCCTCACCTGCTTACATCATACATTTGTCAAATTTTGCATGAATGAGCGTGTTCAATCTAAATGTTATTTACTCAGTCCTCTTTCACTTGTAAATGACAGTGACTATTCCATGCTATCAGGGAACTGCCGCTCCAGCTGAAAGCTATGAAACTGAAAGTTTGCCAACTTAGGCAAACCATCACTGTGCATGAATATATTGCATTAGGTCATTCATTGCCTGTTGGTCTAGATGGTAGACTTTATGGAAACACAAATTTCTATTGCTCATATGTATTGTCAGTCTAAAAACATGGTCCATACGAGATGTATCAAACTTACCTTTTGCTTTTAAAATGTTTGAATGCATTGTCAGTGAAGCCTGCCAGGCACAGTTCAAAGTCTTAATTATTCAGTAATTTGAATGTGTGATGCATGGCTCATACAGTATATCAGTGATGACTCTATCCATGTTTCTATAACTAATGAGGCTGATTGCACTTCAGGAAATAATTCATTTGAATGCAAGAGCTTCAAGCTTAGGATTAGTTTAGAGGCCATACAGTGTCACTTGCCTCTCCACCTGCCCTTTATCTGCCTTCATATTTGGGGATTGTAGTTTTCAATTCACTCATGGAAATTGTAAAGGAAGGTTATAGCGATTGATCAAACATTCATTGGGAAGAAAGGATACTTCAGACTGACCTATTGGAATCCAGCTCGATAGTATTCTCAGTTTCTGAAGCAAGTGCGAATGGGTCATTTTTATGCAGATCCTGTTGTGTTGCTTGAGCAGCATGAGTGGACTAATGCGCTGTAACAGCACGTTCAATCCATATATTGTGGGTGGTTATGTAAATCTGAAATGGGATTGAAACTCAACACTGAAGTTTAAAAGTGTTACTGTAAGTACATTTTCAGTATAATAAGTGATTTGCTATGTATCAGGGCCACTAGAATGTTAGCATATAGAAATAACAATTTCATCTTGCAGCAGTTGTAACAGAACAGGGTTAGTATGGTGGCTTACTGGTGTCTAGCACTGCCATGGACCCAGGTTTGACTCCAGGTGTCTGTGTGGAGTTTACACATTCTCACTGTATCTATGTGGACTTCCTCGGGTGCTCTGGTTTATTCCCGCAGTCCAAAGATGTGTAAGTTAGATGGATTAGCCATAGGAAATGCAAGGTTGTAGGGCATGGGTCTAGGTGGGATGCTCTTCAGAGGGACAGTATGGAATCAGTGGGCTGAATGGCCTGTTTCCACACTGTAAGCATTCTATGATTCTTGAAGGATAAGTTTGATGGGCACAAATAAAGTTTGGTTGGTTCCTGTGGTAATAATTTTGCTTTCCTCTCGTTTTCATTTCTCCTTCAGAGCCATAATGCGATTCCACAGCATGAAGATGGAAGAAATCAACAAAATTATCCGTGACCTGTGGCGAAGCACTTATAGAGGTCAAGGTACAACCTATAAGATGCCCTGCAGGTGGCGCTCATGGTTTCTTTTCCTAACATTGAATCTCAAAAAAAAATCGACAGGGAAGACAAATAAATGTGATTTTTGTCTATGGTCAAGAGAAAAAAATTAAAAGAAGTTGAGCTCTTTTGAGGTGAAAGGAAGAGTTCAGCATACTTTTAAACCCAGCCAGAGACACTGATGAGTTACTTTTTATGCCTCACTGAGATACACACTGGGGGTAAAACTCTGCTAGACTCCAGTGTCACAAAAGTTAAATATTTTAGAAAAGCACTCAAATTTCCCCAATTTATCTTTCGTTTAGACCTAGTTTAAAAGAAAGCCCATACCACCTTTCTGTCCTTGACAAGAACTTACTTGAAATGAATAGATTCTACCTACAAGAGAGAAATATAAAATGTCATAGAGTCATAGAGATGTACAGCATGGAAACAGACCCTTCGGTCCAACCTGTCCATGCTGACCAGATATCCCAACCCAATCTTGTCCCACCTGCCAGCACCTGGCCCATATCCCTCCAAACCCTTCCTATTCATATACCCATCCAAATGCCTCTTAAATGTTGCAATTGTACCAGCCTCCACCACATCCTCTGGCAGCACATTCCATACACGTACCACCCTCTGCGTGAAAAAGTTGCCCCTTAGATCTCTTTTATATTTTTCCCCTCTCACCCCAAACCTATGCCCTCTAGTTCTGGACTCCCTGATCCCAGGGAAAAGACTTTGTCTATTTATCCTATCCATGCCCCTCATAATTTTGTAAACCTCTATAACGTCACCCCTCAGCCTCCAACACTCCATGGAAAACAGCCCCAGCCTGTTCAGCCTCTCCCTATAGCTCAGATCCACCAACCCTGGCAACATCCTTGTAAATCTTTTCTGAACCCTTTCAAGTTTCACAACATCTTTCCGATAGGAAGGAGACCAGAATTGCACGCAGTATTCCAACAGTGGCCTAACCAATGTCCTGTACACACGCAACATGACCTCCCAACTCCTGTACTCAATACTCTGACCAATAAAGGAAAGCATACCAGACGCCGCCTTCACTATCTTATCTACCTGCGACTCCGCTTTCAAGGAGCTATGAACCTGCACTCCAAAGTCTCTTTGTTCAGTAACACTCCCTAGGACCTTACCATTAAGTGTATAAGTCCTGCTAAGATTTGCTTTCCCAAAATGCAGCACCTCGCATTTATCTAAATTAAACTCCACCTGCCACTTCTCAGCACATTGGCCCATCTGGTCCAGATCCTGTTGTAATCAGAGGTAACCCTCTTCGCTGTCCATAACACCTCCAATTTTGGTGTCATCTGCAAACCTACTAACTGTACCTTTTATGCTCACATCCAAATCATTTATGTAATTGACAAAAAAATAGAGGGCCCAGCACCGATCCTTGCGGCACTGCACTGGTCACAGGCCTCCAGTCTGAAAAACAACCCTCCACCACCACCCTCTGTCTACTACCTTTGAGCCAGTTCTGTATCCAAATGGCCAGTTCTCCCTGTATTCCATGAGATCTAACCTTGCTAATCAGTCTCCCATGGGGAACCTTATTGAATGCCTTACTGAAGTCCATATAGATCACATCTACTGCTCTGCCCTCATCAATCCTTTTTGTTACTTCTTCAAAAAACTCAATCAAGTTTGTGAGACATGATTTCCCATTCACAAAGCCATGTTGACTATCCCTTACCTTTCCAAATACATGTACATCCTGTCCCTCAGGATTCCCTCCAACAACTTGCCCACCACCGAGGTCAGGCTCACCGGTCTATAGTTCCCTGGCTTATCTTTACCGCCCTTCTTAAACAGTGGCACCACGTTTGCCAACCTCCAGTCTTCCGGCACCTCACCTGTGACTATCGATGATACAAATATCTCAGCAAGAGGCCCAGCAATCACTTCTCTAGCTTCCTACAGAGTTCTCGCGTCTGATCAGGTCCTGGAGATTTATCCACTTTTAACCGTTCCAAGACATCCAGCACTTCCTCTTCTGTAATCTGGACATTTTGCAAGATGTCACCATCTATTTCCCGACAGCCTATATCTTCCATATCCTTTTCCACAGTAAATATATTAGTCAACATATTACTCTACTTGATATTCTAGCCCCCTTATCAAACTACTCCCTGCTATCACGCATAAACAGACAAAACAAAATTGTTGTGATGAGTGAAGGGGAAAACTGGGAAGTTCAAGGTCACTGTTTACATGATTTGCCGAGATGGTCTTCATGCTTGGTTGGACTTGTTGCTCCTAGACCTTTCCGTATCCAGGAATTTTGACTTACTTCCAAGAGGTTCAGAGTGACTGGTTCGCAGTTTATGGGTCAGAAGCAGAGCTTAAAGCAACTGATGAGGGGACATATATCTCCTTCATCCTTTAAGTGTGTTTCACTGCAGAGTCAAAGACAGCAGCTTCCTTTTCTCCATGGGTTAAAGCTGCCCATGTCTTGATTGGCCAGCAAGACATCTTGTCATGAGGCCCTCAGTAGGGAGGGCAATTTGCCAGTGTTCTCTCAAGTGCCTGATGGGCAGTAGATATGATGCACCTTCCTTCTAAGAGTTAGCAAAGTTGTCTTGCTCCTTTTTCAGGCAGCACATGAGCTACTCTTCAAAACCAGAAGGTTCTATCATGACCCTCTTACATTCACTGATTACACATCATCTGTTTCCTGCTATACCAGCTGCCATTCTTAATCTCAACTGATCCTCAACAAACCAGAAGTGGGCACTGGCAAGAACAGGATTTATTGCAAATTAATCATTTTGCTTGAGAAGGTGGTCATAGTCATCTGCCATCTTGAGCCATCACAGTTATAAATAATTAGCTGCAATATAAATGCAGAGCTTTCACTTAACATAGATTTAATACACTAATTTGATCAGCTTTAGATACCGGGACTAAATATTTTATAAACGAGCAGTACTTTAATGTAACACAATTTTCAAAGAATAATTCATATTTTTCTCTCCACATTTTACAATTATGGTCCTTAACCACGGTGTCTCTCACACTGCTTTGAATAGTAAGGACACAATGTGATCTTTGACTTTTCTTTGGGTAACCAAGGCCAGATTTGGGCTTTCTTTCAATAGATATTGAATATATTGAGATCCGTTCTGATGCTGATGAAAATGTGTCAGCCAGTGACAAAAGGAGGAATTATAATTACCGTGTAGTAATGGTGAAGGGAGACACAGCACTGGACATGAGAGGAAGGTACAGCGCTGGACAAAAGGTATGTCATTGATTTTTGTCTGTATTACTGCATCTTTGTGTTACAGGTACTTGAGAACATGTAGGTCACTCTGTGAAACAAAGGTCAATAATCTCATGTTTCCCATCTGAGGTGTTGAATGGGCAATACCTGATGGATTAGCTAAACAAGTTTTCTGTCAAAAGTGCAGTGAAGATGTTCTGATTTTTGTCTTGCACTTTTTAAAAATTCATAAGATACAATCATAGCATCCCTACAGTGTGGGAGTAGGCCATTCGGCCCATCGAGTTCACACGGACCCTCAGAATAACATCCCGCCCAGACCTACCTTTTTACCCTCGCTCTGTAACCTGTATTTCCCATGGCTAGCCCATGTAGCCTGCACATCTCAGGACAGTATGGACAATTTAGCATGGCCAATCCACCAAACCTGCATATCTTTGGACTGTGGGAAGAAACTGGAGCACCCAGAGGAAACCTGTGCAGACAAGGGGAGCATGTGCAACTGCATACTGACAGTTGCCCGAGGGTGGAATCGAACCCCAAGTTATATCTTTGTTGTGAGCATCAGTTTCTTCCCAGCTATCTTTCTTTTTAATACTACTGCTATCATCTTTCCAACAACATTTGTTTCTTTCAAGTGGTCTTTCTTCCTTATTCGCTAGCTTCTTATCTATTTTTTTTTTTTAAAATATCATTTTGAAATGGTCTAGATTCTCTCCTTTCACCAATCTGTGCATTTTCTTTAATCAGACAAAAAGACAAGCTGTGAACTTTTTCCACTTGTGGAATGTAAGTGTTACTGGCTGGCCAGCATTTATGTCCTCTCCCTAGTTGCCCTTGAGAAGGAAGTGGTGAGCTGCCTTCATGAAATGCTGCAAGCCCCCCCAAACACACACACACATTCAATTCCAACCTTGGGGAACTGTCTGTGCAGAGTTTGCACATTCTCCCCGTGTCTGCGTGGGTTTCCTCCCACAGTCCAAAGATGTGCAAGTCAGGTGAATTGGCCATGCTAAATTGCCCGTAGTGTTGGGTACATGAGTCAGAGAGAAATGGGACTGGGTGGGTTACTCTTCGGAGGGTCTGTGTGGACTTGTTGGGCTGAAGGGCCAGATTCCACACAGTAGGGAATCTAATCTAATCATCGTCCACCAGGTTTATTTGTAAATAAACCTGGTGAACTATAACCTAGTATTGTGCGATTTCTTTTTTTTTTAAAACTTCATCCACCCCAGTCCAACACCAGCACCCCCACATATAAAACATAGAACAATACAGGCCCTTCGGCCCTCGATGTAGCACTGATCTGTGAAACCGATCTGAAGCCTATCTAACCTTCACTATTCCATTATTATCCATATATTTATCCATCATGGTTCAAATTTTGGCACTACCCCTCAGATACTAGTAAGGATAATTTCTCAGTGTCAACAAGGCTGTTTCTGCCGTTGTTTGTTCCAGTGTCTGGGTTGATACCAGATGATCCTTTCAGTTTCATTTCTGAGATTTTGTAGCTATTGATACATCTGAATCGCTTGCAAGTCGTCCACATAACTTGTGTCTGGAGTCACGTGTGGGCCAGACTAGGGTGAGGATGACAGATTTCTTTACCGAAGGAAATTATTCACCCCAATGGGTTTTTCGGCAATGACAGTTTCGGCCCTATTCTTTCTCTGGCTATTCCTTTCCCCTTATGATACTTGTAGAATACCTCAGGATTCCTCCTAATCTTGCCTGCCAGTGATTTTTTTTTTTCATGTCCCCTTTTTGATCTCCTAATTGCTATTCTCGTGATTGAATTACAAAATGTTGGCTTGCAGGTGCAGCAGGTAATTAGGATGGTAAAAGGATATTGTCCTTCATTGCTGGAGGGATTGAGTTTAAAAACAGGGAGGGTGTGCTGCAGCTGTGTAGGGTGCTGGTGAGGCCACACCTGGAGTGGTGTGAATAGTTTTGGTCTCCTCATTCGAGAAAAGAAGTAGTGGCACTGGAGTGGATGCAGAGGGAGGTTCACTAGGTTGATTCCGAAGTTGAGAAGATTGGCTTTTAAGGAGAGATTGAGTAGACTGGGACTACACTGATTGATTGGAATTTAGAAGAATGAGGGGGATCTTGTGGAAACATATAAAATTATAAAAGGATTAGATAAGATGGAAGCAGGGAGGCTGTTTCCACTGGCAGGTGAAACTAGAACTAGAGGGCATCACCTCAAAATAAGGGGTGCAGATTTCTGATTGAATTGAGGAGAAATGCCTTTAACCAAAGTTGTGAATCTTTGGAATTCCCTGCCCCTTGAAAGCAGTTCAGGTGACCTCATTGAATGTTTTTAAGGGCAACGATAGATATTTGAATAGTAAAGGAATTAAGGGTTATGGTGAGCGGGCGGATAAGTGGAGGCTGAGTTCACAAAATGAACAGCCATGGTCTTATGTTCTGAAGACCCTCCTGGACTTTCTGTACTCCACTGGGGCTTTCCATGATTTGCTCTCTTTTTTCTTTTAGTTCTGTATATTCCTTGACATCCAGGCCTCTCTTGGCTTGTTACTCCTATATTTCACCCTAAAGGGAATATGTTGGGTCTATACTTGCCACTCCACTCGCCCCCACAACCCCCGCAATTTCTTTTCAAATATCTTTCACTGTTCTGCAGTAGACTTACCCACAAGTAGCTGTTCCTCGTCACCTTTGGCCAGATCCTTCCTTGTTTTAATAATGATATGGAGGTGCTGATTTTGGAGTGGGGTGGATGAAGTCAGAAGTCACACAACAGCAGCTTATAGACCAACAGGCTCATTTGAAATATAAGCTTTCGGAGCGCTGTTCCTTTGTCCGTGAAGTAACATGTGACTTCTGACTTTGTCCACCCCACTCCAAAATCAGCACCTCCATATCATTATTTTAACTCCCACCCCACCACCAATCCAAAAAGCATTTTGGCAGACCATTTCTTTCCTTTTCCAGAACAAAGTTAAAATCTATGGTGTTGTGGTCACTATAATTAAAATGCTCCCTCTGCCACCTCGAACACTTGTTCAGCTTTATTCCCCAGAATTAAGTACAGCCCTGCACCATAGATCCTTGTTAGGATCTTCCACGTGTTGATATAAAAAGCTGTCCTATATATATTTCAAGTAATTTGCCCCTTCTAAACCCTTTACACTATGATTATCCCAATTAATGTTGATAATTGAAATCCCCTAATACAGTTAATCAATTATACACCTCAGTGAATTGTCAACACATCTGCTGCTCTATTGCCCACTGCTTGTGGCCTATAGTACACTCCTATCAGTATGACTGTCCCCTTTTAACATTTGCTACCCTTTTCAAAATATATGTTCTCCTCACTGCAGTAACTGACCCCTTCATTCATCAGATAACACCAGCTCCACTTTTACACACTTTCCTGTCTTGCCTGAAGATTCCACACCCTGGCATGTTGATTTGCCAATCCTGTCCCTCCGTCAACCACATCACTGTGATGGCAACGACATTGCAATCCCTCGAGTCAACCACACCCTTAACTCATCTGTTTTACCTATAATACGCCTGTCACGAAAATAGAGACCATCTAGTCTCACCTTACTTGCTTGAGACTCAATGTCTGTTCTCCCTGTGCCTGGGTTCCTTTTCTGAGGAAAAAGTGAGAACTGCAGATGCTGGAGATCAGAGCTTAAAAAAGTGTTGCTGGAAACGCGCAGCAGGTCAGGCAGCATCAAAGGAACAGGAGAAGAAGGGCTAATGCCTGAAACGACGATTCTCCGTTCCTTTGATGCTGCCTGACCTGCTGCGCTTTTCCAGCAACACATTTTTAAGCTTCCTTTTCTGAGGTATCCTGTGTTTCTATTGAACTAACACACTGTGTCCCCTTCCCCTGCTGAACTAGTTTAAACTCCTCCCAACAGCACTTGCAAACCGTCCCACAAGAATGTTGGTCCCTCAGTAGTCAAATTGTGATTGATAATCATAAAAAGCAGTCCGGTTCACTTCTGCCCTTTTAAGAAGGGTATCTGCCATCTTGAACTGATCTGGTCTATGGGTGACGCCAGGTCCACAGTAATTTGGTTGACTCACAACTGTCCTCTGAAATGACTGAACACTATGTTCAAAGGATGGGCAACAAATACCCTGCTCCTAAAACACTCATTCCCCAGAAAGAATTGTTTTTAAACTCCCCAGAAACCAGGGGTTAACAGGCCAATATTTAGCTTCTTTTAAACCCAGACTGGCATTTCTCAAATACTTCCTTTGAGAAGCAAGAATACAGAAATTTATTAAAGTGACGGACTCACTTATTGCTATGTTTCCTGTGCTGTATTTCTTATTTAATAATTAAACTTTAGTTTGAAGTTAACAAAATTGCTGTTCAGATTTTCAGTTTCTATTCTTGTCTGTTTTGCTGAAGGTACGTTCAGATCAAATTGGCTGAAGCTACAACAGCCATGTATTGCTACAAGTTCTACAGAATAGAGATTTAGGGCTGAATATAATGTGTCAAACTGATAATGGCATTGCTCTAATAACTGGATTGACACCATTAACAAGGAATGAATTAAAAGTGTTCAGAAAACTAGCTTAATGAAGTGTTAAGTTGCTTATTGTAATTATTAGAATCAAAATGCTTAAAAAAACGAGAAATAAACGAAGGTGAAATATTCATTTCTTGTCGCAATCACCTTGCTGAAGTTAATTTTGATTAAGTAGTTAATAGATATTGTAAAGTGTGTAAAGCACCCTGGCCAACAGGTTCATGCCAGTGTTTATACCCAATCAAGCTGAGAGAAAAGTGTTGAGTAGGATTTGATACCATAGTGTCTCACTTACAGTCATTTTAAAAATGTTTCTTGGGATGTGAGCATCCCAATATTTATTGCTCATCCCTAATTGCCCTAGAGAAGGTGTTGTTGAGTTGGCACCTTAAATCACTGCAGTCCATCAGCTGTAGAGAGACACAGTGAAGCAAGTAAGGGAATTCCAATGTGAGTACCCAGTAACCCACAACTAACATCCATATGGTGGTTACTTCATTGTAGAGACTAGACAGTAAATCTTTCAAAAACACAAGCTACTTCAACCCCAACTAATAATGCAAAAGTAAAATACTACAGATGATGGAAGGTTGAAAGAAGAATCTTCCAAAGAGTTAGACTGGTTCAGAACATTAGCTCTTTTTCTCTGTCTGTAGATACTATCATATCTACTGGGTTTCTCCAGGATGGTATGTGTTTGGAACTCTCTTCCACAAATGGCAATGGAAGCTGGATCTTCAAATCTGAATTGTAAATCTGAGATTTTTTTCTTTTTCTTTAGCAAAGGTATTGAGGGATATAAGCCAAAGGCAGATATATGCAGTTAGACCAACAGATCAGCCATGATGTCATTAAATAGTGGAATAGGCTTGAAGGGCTGAATGGTCTGCTCCTGTTCTTATGTTCCTATTTTCTGACTTACTAATGGCGTTACGTATTCATTAATATCATTGTAAGATTAGTTTATCCAGTAGTACAAGTTTAATGTAAATTGCTGATAGTTTTGCACCAAATCAGATAGTTAAAGGCATTCGTAGGAAACTGTTCAGCCCATCATCTCTGTGCTGGTCTATTTAATGATCTCTTGTCATACGCCGTTTCAGGTCCTTGCTTCACTCATTATCCGTCTGGCTCTGGCTGAGACCTTCTGCCTGAATTGTGGAATCCTTGCACTGGATGAACCAACCACAAACTTAGACCGAGAGAACATTGAATCCTTGGCTCACGCCCTGGTCGAGTAAGTTTACCAAATTCTGTGACCTCTTGGAAAAATTTAATTTGCAGGGACATGAGGCACTCTGTATCATCTTGAACTTGCATATCACTTCGTCAATTCATTATCTTTCCTTCCACATGCTGATTAAATGTGTAACTGCATCACCCAGTACTCAGCCACATTGCCCAGGACTCCACTGAAGTGTCTTTTGAGATTGTGTGCTGAAAGTTCTAACATGAGACTTGAACCCAAGATCTTTGGGTTCAGAAGCAGGACCACTGAGCCAAAACTGACACTTTCAGTTTGGATGTTTACATCTTTTTTTTATTTTCAAATTTCATGTGAACCAGTCTTCGAAACCACTCTTACAGTCCCCCATTATCTCTACCTTCTCAGGTTGCTTACCAGACATCCAATTTTGGGTGAACTGCAATTTCCTCTGACTAATCGTTGATAAGATGAGTGTCATTATCTTAGAATGTCGGACAATACCCTTGCCAGCAATTCTATCCCTTCCCCTGGGCACTGTCAGGTTAAACCAGACGGTGACCCTGTACTGAGATTTCGATTGCTTGCCCTGTTTTATTGCACTGAGGCTGCCCAATTCCACTTTCACAGCATCATTCACTATCATACCCCGGTCTGTCCGCTGCTGAAAACCCTCATCTATGTCATAGTGCCCTCCCAGCACAGCAATTCTGATGCCTCTTAAGCTGGCGTCCTTCATCTCACCCATTCAAGATCACAGCATTCTTCCAGCACAGCAGAAGGCCATTTGGATTGCTATATTTGCAAACTCTCCAAGTGAGCATCTCCCTCCCCAACTCTATCCATTTATCATAATCGTAGTCTCAGAATGAGGGCTAAGCCATTCAGAACTGCAATGAGGAAGAGTTTCTTCACTCTGAGTTGTGGACCTGTGGAATTCTCTCCCACAGGAAGCTGTTGGGGCCAGTTCATTAGATATGTCCAGAAGGAAGCTGGACGTGGCCCTTGCAGCTACAGGGATCAAGGGGTGTGGGGAGACAAAAGGAATGGGACACTGAGATTGCCTGATCAGCCATAATCATATTGAATAGCAGTGCAGGCTGAAAGGGCCGAATGGCCTACTCCTGCAGAGATTTTCTATGTTTCTAATCAAATTCCCATTTGAGTACCTCAGTTGAGCTTATCTCCACCACAATTTCAGGCAGTGCATTGGCTATATGAAGAAGTCTCTCTTAGTGTTTTTATTTGGAGTACTGTGTGCAGTTCTGGTCGCCTCACTTTAGGAAAGATGTAGAAGCTTTGGAGAGGGTGCAGAGAAGATTTACCAGGATGTTGCCTGGAATGGAGAATAGGTCGTACGAGGATAGGTTGAGAGTGCTAGACCTTTTCTCATTGGAACAGCGAAGCATGAGGGGTGACTTGATAGAGGCTTATAAGATGATCAGAGGAATAGATAGAGTAGACAGTCAGAAACTTTTTTTCCCCGGGTACAACAGAGTGTTACAAGGGGACATAAATTTAAGGTGAAGGGTGGAAGGTATAGGGGGGATGTCAGGGGGTAGGTTCTTTACCCAGAGAGTGGTGGGGGCATGGAATGCGCTGCCTGTGGGAGTGGCAGAGTCAGAATCATTGGTGACCTTTAAGCGGCAATTGGATAGGTTCATGGATGGATGCATAAGCTAGGACAAATGTTCGGCACAACCTCGTGGGCCGAAGGGCCTGGACTGTGCTGTATTGTTCTATGTTCTATGTTCTTTCTATGTTCTATTGCTTGTTTTGTTCATTACCTTAAATCTGTGCTCCCTCATTCTTGATCCTTTTATCAATGTGAACAGCTTTTGCCTTTCTGCTCTGTCCAGACTCCTCATGATCTGAGTATATTGATAAAATCTTCATCTCAATGTACTCTTGTCTAAGCTCCTCCAGTCTTTCTGTGCAACTGAGGTTGTTGATCACTGGGACTTTCTAAACTCTCTTTCTCTCACATCTTTTCCAAACTGTGGTACCCCAGAGCTGGATCTAAACGCCCCAATTGAGACCAACCCACATCTGACAAGTGAAAGCAAAACACTGGAGGCTGGGAATGTGAAATAAAAACAGAAAAGTACTGGAGAAATCGATCAGATGTGTGGAGAGACGAACAAAGTTAACCATTGAGTCCAATGGTTTCTTCAGAATTAGAGTTCTGAAGAAGAGTCGTTAGACTTGAAGCATTAAGTTGTTTCTGTCTGTACAGATACAGCCAGACCTGCTGAGTTTCTCAGGCAGTTTTCTGTTCTCACATCACACAAGTTCCAGGCAAAGCCTATTTCCAAAATGGGAGGATTTAATCACTTCCCCTAACTAGCTATTTATTTCTGATGATGCAAAGATCTTCGGCAGATTTGTAGCCACATGGATCATTCACTTCATCTACGCTCCTGACATCTTTCAGGGATATTCAGAAGCAGCTTATTCCCCTTGCATAAGAACAGGAGCAGGCCATTCAGCCCCTCAAGCCAGTTCCACCATTCACTGCGATCACGGCTGATCTGTGGCCTAACTTTATATAACTGCCTTTGGCCCTAATCCCTTGATACGTTTGTTTAACAAAAATGAGTCTATCTCAGATTTAAAATTAACAACTGATCTAGCATCAGTTCCTGTTTGTGAAAGAGAGTTCCAAACCTCTACCACCCTTTGTGTGTAGAAATGCTTCCTTACAGCCCAACTGAATGGCCTGTCGCTAATTCTCAGACTATGCCCTTTAATTCCAGAATCCCCAGCCGATAGGAATAGTTTCTCTTTATTTTCTTGTTAATATCTTGAAGATTTCAATCAGATTACCTTTTAACCTTCTAAATTCTAGAGAAAACAGGCCTAGTTCGTATAATGTCTCCTCAACTTCTGAAGTCCAGGTATCGCTCTTGGGAGCTATGTTTTACTTTCTTCAGACCCAGTACATCCATAATAAGATGTATTTCTCTCAAAGATTAATCTAGTTTATTCATTATTGACGTGCAAGATTTACAATGAGATTTTTACCAAACAGCTGCTGATTAGATTGAATTCGAGCACATTTCCCCTTACTAAGTTGTGCCAGTTTGATTGTAACGTGTGAAGGATGCTTGTAAAGAAACTTGGATTATCTAGTTGATAAGATAATATTCAGGGAGGCTATTCACAATATATATGAACGAGGGAGATTACTTGGTGACGGAATAAAATTAAACATTTCCTACATTGCTGATGACACGAAGCTCAATGAGGTCATGAGAAGGATGCTGAGAGGCTTTAAGGTGATTTCGACAAATTGATTGTGTGAACAAACACGTCAGATGCAATATAATATGAATAAATGTAAAGTCGTACACTTCAGTGCGAAAAACAGAAATACAGAGTATTATTTAAATGGTGTTATATTGGGAAATGTGCGTGTGTAATGGTGTCTTTGAAATACCACACAATAAAAGACAGATATCCGCAGTAAGCAATCAGAAAGTTGGATTGCATGTTGGCCTCGTTATCGAGAGGATTCAAGTGCCCGAGCAGGGATGCCTTACTGCAGTTGTACAGGGCCATGGTGAGACCACACCTGGAGTATGGTGTGCATTTGTGGCCACTCTGCCAATGAGAGGCTATTCTTCTTCAGTGAGAGGGAGTGCAGTAGAGGTTCACTCGGCTGGTGTCTGGGGTAGCAGGAATCTCATAAGAGGACAGATGGTTCAACCAGCCCTGTATTCACTAGAATGTAAAAGAATGAGAAGGGATCTGATGGAAATGTATGAAATTATAAAATGTCTCAAAAGACAAGCTGCAGAGGGGGATGTTTCCCCTTGTTGGGGAGTCTAGAACCAGGGATCACTGTCTCAGGATATGGGAAATGGGGTAGGCCATTTACAACTGAGACAAAGAAATAATTCTGCACTCAAAAGGGAGGCCATCAGCCTCTAACACCAGACTATTAACCTAGAAACTCACCTGGGTTTCTCGAACATTAGTTTCGAATCCCATCATGGCTTTTATTGAATTCAAATTCCAAAGTTTTAATTCAATTTTTAAAAATCTAGAATTAAGAATCTACTGAGCGCTATGAAACCATTGAAAAACTAATCTGGCTCATTTCAAGGAACGAAATCTGCTATCCTCACCTAGTCCAGCCTACACGTGACGCCAGACCCACAACAATTTGGTTGATTCTCAACTACTGTCTGAAATTGTCCAGTGAGCCACTCGGTTATATCAACCACTACAAAGTCTTGACATAAAACTGGATTGACCAGAAGTGAGATGAGAGTGACAGCCCTTGATGTCAAAGCTGCATTCAACTGAGTGTGGCATCAAGGAATTGAGGCAAAACTGGAATCAATAGATATCCGAGGATAAAGTCTCTGCTCATTGGTGTACCTGACACATAGAAAGATGACTGTGGTTGTTGAAGGTCAATCATCTCAGCTCTAGGTGTCTCTGCAGGTGTTCCTGAGGGTAGCATTCTATGCCCAACCATCAGCTGCTTCATCAATGACTTTCTGTCCAGCATAAGGTCAGAAGTGGGCGCCAACAATTGCATAATGTTCAGCACCATTCATGACTTCTCATATTGAAGCAGTCCATGTTCAAATGCAACAAGATCTGACAAATGGCAAGTAACTTTTGCACCACACAAATGTCAGGCAACAATCATCTCCAATAATCACCGCCCCCATGACATTCAACAGTATTGCCATCACTGAATCCCCCACTATTAACATCCTTAGGTTACCATGACCAGAAGCTCAACTGGACATGCCATATCAATACACTGGCTACAAGTCAGAGGCTAGTAGCTAAGTAACACACCTGACTCCCCAAAGCCTGTCCACCATGTGGACAAGGCAGGAGTGAATGGAATACTTCCCACTTGTCTGGATGAGTGCAGCCTTAACAGCACTCAAGAAACTTGACACCATCCAGGACCAAGCAGTCTACTTGATTGACGTCACATCCACAAGCATCCACTCCCTCCATCGCAGACACTCAGTAACAGCAGCTTGTGCTATCTACAAGATGCACTGCAGAAGTTCACCCAAGATCCTTTTACAGCATCTTCTAAACCTGTGACCACTTCCATTGAGAAGGACAAGGACAGCAGATGGATGGGAAGACCACCAACCACAAGTTCACCTCCAAGCCACTCACCATCCTAACTTAGAAACGTATCATTGTTCCTTCACTTTCATTGTGTCAAAATCCTGGAATTCCCAGTCTAAGAGCATTGTGGGTTAGCCTACAGCAACAATTCAAGAAGGCAGCTCACCATCATCTTCTGAAGGGAATAGAGATGGGCAATAAATGCTGGCCAGCCAGTGACACCCATGCCACATATGAATAATAAACAATAGTGAACTTGTGAAATTGAATACTAGAGAAGGCTATTAGGGCTTGTTACTGAGTATGTTCAAGAAAGAGATTGATAAATCTGTAGATATTAAAGCCATCAAGAGACCTGGAAATAGAGTGGGAATGTTCTGTTGAGATAGAGAATCGACTGTGATCATGTTGAACAGCGGCCTATTCCTGCTTCTAGTTTCATTCTTAAAATAGTATGTATCTTCCCATCTACCCATCCTGGTAAGAGTACATGTCTAGTGTGGTGTCCAATGTTTGGTTCCATTTATCTTCAGATCAGGTCGATATATTTTATATCAGTGCTGTTTCATCCAGAACTGACCAAATTAATTAAACTAGTTTACAAAGAATAATCATTCAATAAAAAAGGAACTCTTTACAAGATGCACATTTGCACTCTGACAGCAAATTACATCTTTGGTCATGGGCAGTATTATTTTTCTCATTTTGCAGGTGTCTTGCATTGTGCAATTTATTTCAAACTCTGGTGGTTAGATTAACCTAAGCAAAATGAAAATTCAGTCTGAATTCAGGATATTCGACAATTGTACTAATACTAATGAATGTACTTTTATGATTTAGAAGATTGAACACATTTTTATTACTCATTTTAAAGGTCCTCAAAAGGTCATTCAGACTTTTAAGCACAATTTTATTGGCTGTCTCACTATCCTCATATTTTCTAATCCGCAATTTGAGATGTACCTTCTGAACATATTGCATTGCTGACATTAATTCTAAACTGTGAAGGTGTCTGTCATCAGAGGAGAGGGATGGTGGCCACTACTCAGTATACTGGGAGAATTCTTCCATTCATTCACTGAATTAATTCATAAACAGCCAGTTTAAAGTTGAGCCATGGTCATATATGGTAGAATTTGTCATAAGTTGCATTAGAACAGGCATGGTCATTCATCCACAATGTAAAAACATAGAAAATTGGAACAGGAGTAGGCTATTTGGTCCTTCAAGTCTGCCCCACCTTTCAATATGACCATGGCTGATCATCCAGCTTACTAGGCGGAGGTGGGGTACTGCAGATGCTGGAGATTAGAGTCAAGATTAGAGTGGTGCTAGAAAAGCACAGCAGGTCAGACAGCATCTGAGGAGCAGGAGAATCAACGTTTTGGGCAAAAGCCCCTCATCAGGAATGAAGCCCTTCATACATCTCATTACCCTAGTCCTACTTTCTCCCTATAGTCTTTGATCCCTTTTTATTAAGAATTATATCTAATTCCCCCTTGAAAACATTCCATGTGTTGGCCTCAATTGCGTTCTGTGTTCGAGAATTCCACAGGCTCACCAGTCTTTGTGAAGAAACTTTTCCTCATCTCAATCTTAAATCGCCTATCCTTTATCTTATAACCCCCGGTTCTAGACTCTTTGGTCATCAGGAATGTCCTTCCTATGTCTACCCTGTCTAGTTGTGTTAGAATTTTGAAGATTTCTGAGAGATTCCCACTCATTCTTCTGAACTCATGTTTGAAATTTTAGCTTGTTCTGAAGAAGGGTCACAGAACTCTGTTAATTCTGCTTGCTTTCGACAGGTGCAACCAGATCTGCTGAGTTTCTCCAGCAATTTCTGTTTTTGTTTGAATCTTTTATCACCTTGTTCCTTCACAATTTAAAATTAATTTTACAAATATAACCTTTGACGTGAGAAAACTTTGCATGTGGGGTACATGTATTTGTTTGTACTTCATATTATTATCTTCAAATTCGCCTGTTGTCTCACTCCTCGTGGTAGCTGTAATTTCTTCTAGCCCTGAAATGCTTTGAGATCACTGAATTGCGTCTTCGTCCTGCTCTCTCCTCTTCTAAATTCCCTCTGTAAATCTGTCTCTTTGGAAAAGCTGCTGATCATCTTTCTCAATACCACCTTGTGTGGCTGTTCTGAAAGTGCCTAGGACAATTTTGTTCCATTAAAAATGCCACTGAAGACTAGTTAGCATATATTGTATGTGATATGTACATACTGAGGGTACCAGTTCTGAAGAAGGGTCACTGGACCCTAAATGTTAACTCTGCTTTCTCTTCACAGATGCTGAGGTTTCCCAGTAATTCCCTGGTTTTGTTTGATTTCCAGCAACCGCAGTTCTTCAAATTTATTTTGTAGCAGTGTCATTAGAGTCTTCGGGGTGTTTGTCAGTGTCTTCTTGCGAATGGTCACATGCTCTTGGGAATGAGCCAATGGTAAAAGTGGCAAATTTTCAGTCATGGTGGCAGAAGAGCTGGAACTTTATGAGAGACAGCAATTGTTTGTTGTTGTATTGCTCATTGAAATTACAAATGGGAGGGTCCTAGAACAAAATGCGGGAAATCAAGTAGTGGAAAAAATAGTATGTTCTTCAAATGTTGCCTCTTACGAACTTCATGAATCACTTGAGAAGCCTCCGCTCGAAGGTTGAAAAACACATATCCTTTGATCTTTCAATTAGGCTTCTTAACAACTGAGGCCACACTTTTGCTAAACTATCTCCAGAACCTAAGTGTTTCCATTGTGTCCTCCCTGCTTATTGTGGACACTAACTTCAGGATGTGCAGTCTAATCAGCATACCATACAATATGTTTAGAATGCTTCTGTCTTCAACTGTATAGAACTGTCAAAAGTAACATTGCATTGGCTTTCAATGGGGAGATGGTGGCATAGTAGTCATGTCGTTAAACTAGTAATCCAGAGGGCAGCATCATTTCTCTGAGGGCATGGGTTTAAATGCTATGATGGCATTTGTAAAATGCGATTTCAATGAGTAAACCTAGAAGACAAGGCCCATCTCAGTCATGGTGACCAGGGAATCATCATTGATTGTCATTTTAAAAACAAAATCTAGTTCACCAGTCCACATCAACTTTTTTTTAATTCATTCACAGGATCGGGGTGTCGCAGACTAGGCTAACATTTACTAATTACAGAGGGCAGTGAAAGGTTAACCACATTGCTGTGTGGTCTGGAGTAACATATAGCCCAGATCAGTTCAGGATGGCCAGATTCCTTCTCCAAAGGGTATTTGTGAACCAGATTGGTTTTTCCAACAATCGGCCGTGGATTCATGGCCATCATTAGATTCTTAATTCCGAATATTTATTGAATTCAAATTCCACCATCTGACGTGCAGGATTTGTACCCAGGTCCCCACATCATTGCCTGGGTCTCTGGATTAACAGTCGAGTGAGAATATCATGAGGCCATTGCCTCCCCACTAACTCTTAACTGCCTTCTGAAATGGCCTGGCAAGCTACTAAGTTCAAGGGCAATTAGTGACGGATAACAAATGTTGGCCTTACCAGCAACATCCTCGTACCATGAAAGAATAAAGAAAATGGTGCTTTGCATCAAGTCTGAAATCCCTCGAACTTATCCAGATCGATGCTGTGTTGAACATGATCTGTGGGCTGTGATGCCTTTTCTTCCTTGCCCTGTGCAATTCCTTGTGCTGGTCTGCATTAAATTCCATCTGCAGTTTTCACATTGTGGTTTTGCCTCCTTCAATTCTACTCCCTGACTTAGTTTGCTCTACTCTGCAATCTTGATCAATGTGTGTTTTGGTTTTGTGACTGTAATGTATCCTACAATTCAGGCATCCTCCTAAATGCTACTTCTGCCTCATCAACTGCTCAATAAATAACTCGCTTCTGTACAAAGCTGGTAATTGTGTACCAGAGATAAGGAAACCCACATCAGTTGCCATGGTGCCAGCCAATCACTGTGGTGCCTCTGCAACAATGGCTATAGTAGCAAAATAAATTTTGAACAGCAAGTTTCAGCCACCAAAAAGCTGCATTGAAGTTATGAGTGACTAATGAGATGTCCTGAGTTTACATTTCAGTTCAGTTACATTATGTTGTTGTTCTTCATCCCCTTGCTGAAAGCTATGCAAACTGTTCTACTCTTAAAATTTATCTTCACTGAGTACGGAACAAAAATTAATAATGACTGTTTAGAATGCACCTCCATGGGTTCAGGACGCCCTAAATTTCTTTCCAACTAATGAATTGCAGTGTTGATTTTTGTAGCGAACCTGGAAGCTAACATTTTACTGATAACAAATGGTCAGATAGACTGTTTTATGAGCAGGTTTCATGGCCCAGTGGGTAACTTCCCTACCTCTGAGCCAGAAACTCTGTATTCAAGTCTCACTGCAGGACCTGACAGCCTAGGAAGGTATATTCAAGGTGTGACCAAATAACAACCTGTTAATCTTTTGGCATCCAATATGGTCTTCAGAACCCTGAAATGTTAACTCTCCTTCTGTCTTCACCGATGCTGCAAGACCTACAGAGTTTTGCCAGCAATTTGTTTTTATGTCAGGTCTGCAGAATTTTGCATTTGACCTGTTCTTGTGATATTGGTGATAAGATCAAGTGAGAAGCCTGGAATCTGTTTTTGAAATAGTGGCTGGGAATCTTTTGTATCCATCTGAAAATAGGATCAGGAGCAGCATTGACCTCCTGTATGAAAGGTGGCAGCTCAGACAGTGCAGCAGTTACTTAGTGCTGCAGTGAAATGCTAATGTCCATTGTCTACTCAGGTAGACAGTCGAACCTGAGTGCACACAACCGAGATTTGAGACCGCTTCTTCTGAGTTGAGCTTTTCCTGTCCTTGCAAGGAAGAAGTAGTGGAAGGTAACATGTATTAACTGATGAGCCCCTCTGTCTTTTATTTATTTATAAAATGCCACTGTTTTGCAGAATAATAAAGTGTCGCTCAAATCAACGAAACTTCCAGCTCCTGGTGATCACTCATGACGAGGACTTTGTGGAGCTACTCAGTCGTTCTCAATACATTGAAAGCTTCTACAGAGTCAAAAAGAACATCGACCAGTGTTCAGAAATCGTGAAGTGCAGTGTCAGCTCCCTGAATACTCATGGTCCATGAATTTTACTGTTCATGTAAAAATATTCTTGTCTCGATAACATTTTGTGGTGACCTATAACTGAAGCTATATTTTTCATCACTTCTCACAGCATTCTGTGTGATCAAAAGATTAATTTTGTGCTTATTGATGGAACTTCAGTGTACTGCCTACAAAATGATCAGTGTTTCAATCTGTTCAGAAATACATGAGTTTTTGTTCACACTACTCCATTTTCCTCCGACATTTAGAAACCAGAGATCAACATGTGTGGGATTCCTGCCCATGGGAAGGTGAATGGAGCCAGGCAGAAATCCATCTTTTTTGGATTGTAGGTGGTTTGTGATGATTTGAATGTTAAGACACTTTTTCTTCAATAAAAGGTGAATGGAGTAAACAGCATAGTTCACAATCAGGTTGTTATTCCGGGTCAGTCTCGCCTAACAGCTGAAGAGCCCTATTTTGCATTCACAGCTGAAGGAAGTTTCTTTCCTCACCCTCAAATATCTCACTGCTCTACTGTATTCCTCACTCCATCTTACATAATGCTTGCCTTTTTTCTCCTAGTCCAAAGGAGAATGAGTTACAGTCTCCAGCGTTAAGTTTGATTAGTACCTGAGTAAAGCATATAAATCATAAGCATTGAGCCACGAAACTGCCTCAGCAATATGTTCTTGGTAAAGGTAAAGTCACCATAGTCCTAGCAGACCAGAGGGCTGCTCTCTCTCATCAGAGAGAAATGACTCTGTCTCAGGTGATGGGAGAGTTTGGGAAAAGAAGAATGACAGTGAAGAGTGAGTGTGACTGTGAGGAAGGTTTTGTGATGGTGAGAGTAAGAGGGAGAGACTTTGAGGAAGTGGCTGTGACCCTGAGTGAGAGCGTGAAAGTAGGTAGTGAGTGTGACTATGATGGGGTAAGTGAAATGGAGAGGGAGTGAGCATGACAGTGGTGGAGTCAAGTGAGGGAGTAAGGGTGATAGGGAGTGACAGTGAGGTCCGTTGTGGAAATTTCAGCCTGTGTGGGGAATTGAACCCATACTGTTGGCATCACTGCCTCACAACTAATTGATCTCAGCTCACTTGGCTGGTTTGCAACACAATGTGGGCCAGCATTGTGGGTTCCATTTTGCACTGGCTGAGGTTACCGTGAAGGACCCTCTTTCTCTCACCTCACCTGAAGCACGGTGACCACCCCCCAGGTTAAACCACCACCAGTCATATCCCTCTAATGAGAGCGCAGCCCTAAATTCTTGGTTTAAAAACCTAATGATATCTAAAAGGTTAAATCTATCCATGACAGGTCTGATGGGCCAAATAGCCTCTATGTTGCATTATTTTATGATTCTTCCACATGTAATGATTTAAGCTGCAAGTTTCCAAGGCAATCTTTAGCTTGTTATGAGCTTACTTGCAGGTTATCAGAATAGTCTCTGGATCCAAATGGCATGAATCTTAAAAGACTAAACTTGTAGTTTAGACTAATTTTTATTGCAAAAGACAAAAGCTTAAATGTTCTAGTGGTTAAAATGTATAAACAATATTTTTTAGGAGGTCTTTTTGAATATGTGATCACGAAACATAAATTCTTTTTGTTGATCTCAAACTATTTGAGACTACATCATTTTAAATTAATGACCTTCTTCAGATAAGATTAAAATACAAGTTGAAGAATGCAAGCCTTACTCACTCATGAGATCTGGTATCAAAATACTTAACAGCATCTATTTCATTTTCAACCCTGGGATTGTTCATACACGGGTTATAGCTTTGAGCTTATGAGAATAAAATTGACTCTACTAATATCAGTATGTTACCTCGGACACAAAAAATGTTTGGCCTTTACAGTCTTCTTTGGTTTCTTTAGGGTATTCCACACTTAAGTCTAATATTCCTGGAATCTGGTAGCTGTGTCACTGGATCTTGAGTTTAATGTTTGTCGTGTCTGGCTGGGATTATAACCCGTCCTCTGCTTCAAGTATTGTGTTTTGCGATTAATGCACAAGTTATATTTAGGCTACTCATTGGAAGGACCAGTGTTGGACCGGAGTGAACCAAGTTAAAAATCACACAACACCAGGTTATGGTCCAACAGGTTTATTTGGGGCACTAGCTTTCGAAGCGCTGCTGTTTCATCAGGTGGTTGTGGAGCAAAATCATAAGGCACAGGATTGCAGTGTCATGGAATGTAATATTAAACAAATTTAGCTTAAGTCTTTCATCTTTTAGAATAATCATGTTAGTTTCGGTTCCTTCATATGTAAGTCCCAGAACTTCTTTAAAGTTACATTCTCAAGATAGCTTTTAACAATAGGTGCCATCTCAGCTCATTGCAAGGTGTGAAGTTAAAGTCTGTCAGTGTCCCAATGTTAGGTCAGACTATTTCTATTTCTAAAGTGGGATTTACAGAATCTTATGTGTATTTAGTTATTATTGAGCAAAGTAAACATGTTATTCTGCAAGTACAAATTCATCCCACATTGTGTGTGTGTGTGTGTGTGTGTGTGAGAGAGAGAGAGACCAAGTGAGTCTGTGCATGTGGGTGTCTTGAGTGTGTGTATATGTAAAGGCAGTTTCATACCTTTACCCAAATGCACTGCTCACTTCCCACTGTGTAGAGGGCACATGAAGGAATGTTATTGTATATTCTGTTTTAGAAGTATAGTGGTATACAGCACAGAAGCAGACTTCAACCAATCTATACTGACCATGATCCCAAACTAAACTAGTCCCACCTATCTGGCTTAAAGTAAAAGGTATCACCTTCTTGGGAGTCAGTGCTATATCCAGGCTATGAGCAAATAAATTTTAAGCTCAGAAATCCATTGATCCCACAGCCTAGTGAATTTCTTGATGAAGAAAGAAACTGGAGCTGATTAATTGATTCCCCATCACATGCCAATTTTGTTTTTATGCCTTTGAGGTATGCAGAGATGACACAAACGATTCTATGTCTAACCAGGAGGGTTTTTTTTTGCAATAGTTAATATCTTTTGAGTCATAAGTTTCCAGCTGACTTAGTTTCTCTTAATAACCAAACCTAGGTTTGACATTACAGCAGAGGACAGACAAGAGGTACGCAGAATCTAACACTGTTCAAATAAATACTAAACACTATTTCAAGAGCATGTTTCCTGAAGAGTTTAATAAGTATTAAGTTTTATTTTAAATGTAAGAAACAGAATTGTCTCTTTGTGAACCATCAAGATACACTGTTGTCAATGCTCTTTGACCATTGTATTTCAACCATAAGTCCAGACTTGTGAGAAAAAATGTAGTACATAGTATACAAAGGTCAGTTACAACATGGATAGAAAATTGTTCAAGTGATTGGAAACAGTAATGGCAATGGATATTTTTCAGGCTAGAGGAAGGTTTGTTGTGTACTTCCCCAGAGGTTACTATTGGGACCATTGCTTTTCCTGAAATTTATTAATGATTTTGGTATTCAGAGGACAATTTCCGAGTTTGTGGATGTTATGAAACTTGGAAACACTGTAAATGTGAGGAGTATCATGTATAACTTCAAGAGGACATAGAGGAGTCGGCAGATAGAATCAATGCAGAGAAGTGTGAGGTGATACACATTGGTTGGAAGAACATTGAAAGACAATATAACATAAGTTAAAAATCTCACAACACCAGGTTATAGTCCAACAAGTTTATTTGGAAGCACTCGCTTTTGGAGTGCTGCTCCTCCTGATGAAGGAGCAGCGCTCTGAAAGCTAGTGCTTCCAAATAAACCTGGTGGACTATAACCTTCTTTTGTGATTTTTAACTTCGTACATCCCAGTCCAGCACAGGCATCTCCAAATATAACAAGGTATACAATTCTAAAGGCAGTGCATGAGCAGAGGGACCTGGTTGTATATGTGCACATATTGAGGTTGGTAGGACAGGTGGGGAAAGTAGTTAATAAAGCTTATGGTATCCTGGGCTTTATTAATAGGGGCATAGAGAAAGACTGTGATGCTGAAATTGTATAAGGCACTTGTTAGAATGCAGTGAGAATGTTGTGTACAGCTCTGGGCTCCACATTATAGGAAGGATGAGAATGCATTGAAGCAGTTTGGAAGAATAGATAAAGGGATGAGAACCTTCAATAATCAGGAAAGATTTGAGAAATAGGACTGTTCTTTTTAGAGAGAAGAAGGCTAAAAGGAGATTAGATAGAGATTTTAGGATTATGGGGAGGTGTGTGAAGTAGATAAGGAGAAATTGTTTCTACCTGCAAAAGGAACAAAATAAGAGGGCATCATTTTAATGTGATAGGAGGAAAACCTTTTTTTTTTAAAGCAATGAATGGTTTGGATCTGGAATCCACTACCTGGAAGTATGAAGAGGTGGAGCTCAAAGGAGCCATTCAAGAAATGTCAGGTGATTATTTAAATAGAAACAATGAGCAAGAATATGGAATAGGTTTTAGGATGAGTGTGGCAGATTTAAAATGGAGAGGAGGAGAAATTGCTTCTCTTAAAAGGTTGTGAATCTCCGGTATTCACCCTAGAGTATGGTGGATACTGGGGCATTGAGTAAATTTAAGGAGGCGATAGACATTTTTATTTCGTAATGGGTTGAAGTGTAATGCAGGCAGGAAAGTGACTTGAGGAAGATGAAATCAGCCATGATCGTGTTAAATGGCAGAGCAGCCTTAATGTGCTGAATTATCTACTTCTGCTCCTACTACTTATGAAAAGACAGGAGAATGTCACAATGCTCGTTCAGAGAACCAGTACAGACATGGATTGAATTGCAGCCTTCTGTACTGTAGCACTTCATTAATTCTGTGATCCTGCCAGTATTTCTTACAGCATTTCATCAATTGTTGCATGGTTTCTTTCACACGAGCCATTGCTGGATGAGCTCTCTGCAGCAGTATGCATGACTATAATATTAAAGTTCTGACACGTGTCCCATAAATCATATTTACAAATTCACCTCCATTATCCATTGACAGTTTTGTTGGTGACCCCAAGCCTGTGCTGACCTTAATTTCTATGACTTTGTCCACTACAGACTATCCTTATTATTTATCCTGTGGATAACCCTGGTCTCCATATCAGTTAAATGTGGTAGACATTCCAATCTTCAGATCCATGCCTACTATTTCACTAAATTGCCAGGCTGAAGGACCACTAACAACTGGGAATAGTGGTGTCTTACAGTATTTAATACATATGTCACATTGAGTTGTGACCTGTTCTTCACAGGGTTTGTATTCTTTATCCATAACTTTGGCATTCTTTAACAACAATTTTATTTTTTTGTGACAAAGGATGAGTAAATTATTCAGGCATTTTCTATTTCTATTTAATCATCTTCTTATCAGCCAGGCTCCAATCTGCAGCAATTAATAACTCTTTGGATCTCTTTTTTTGATTCACTCTTGGGACAGGTGTCGTTTCCTAGCCAGCATTTATTGTTCATCCCTAGTTTACTTGAGAAGTGGTGAGCTGCTTTCTTGAACTGATGCAGCCCATATTACACTTACAGAGGAATTCTAGGATTTTGACCCAGTGACAGTGAAGGAACAGTGACATATTTCCAAGTCAGGGTGGTGAATAGCTTGGAGGGGAGCTTGTAGATGGTGGTGTTCCTGTTTATCTGCTGCCTTTGTACTTCTAAATGAAAGTGGGTGTGCATCTGGAAGGTGTTAAGTCTAAGGATCTTTGGTGAATATCTGCAGTGCATCTTGTAGATAGTTGCATACTGTGTACTGAGCATCAGTAGTGAAGGGAGTGGATGTGTGGTGCCAATTGAGCGGGCTGCTTTGTTTTGGGTGGTGTCAAGGTTCTAACATGTTGGAGCTGCAGCCATCTAAGCAAGCGGGGAATATTCCATTGTACTCCTGATTTGTGCCTTATAGATGGTGGATAAACACTGGGGAGTCAGGACATGAGTTACTCTTTGCTGTATTCCTAGCCTCTGACCTGCTCTTGTAGCCATTGTATTTGTATGGTGAGTCCAGTTCAGTTTCAGGTCAATGATAACCTCCCATGATGACGATGAGTTCCCCTACATGTTGATAGTAGGGGAATTCAGTGGTGATAATACCTTTTGAATGTCAAGCATTTGTGGTTAGGTTGTCCCTTATTGGAGATGATCGTTGCCTGGCATTTGTGTGATGCAAATGTTACTTACGAGTTGTCAGCCCAAGCCTGGAGATTGGTCAGATTCTGTTGAACATGGACTTCTTCAGTATTTGAGGAGTGCTGAACATTGTGCAATCATCAGCAAACATCCCCACTCCTGACCTTATGGTGGAGGGAAGGTCACTGATGAAGCAGTTGAAGATGGTTGGGCCTAAGATACTACCCTGAGGATCTCCTGCAGAGATGTCCTGGAGCTGAGATGACTGAACTCCAATACCATAGCTATCTTCCTATGTGCCAGGTATGATTCTAGCCAACGGATATTTTTCCCCTGATTGGTGAGAAATTCCCAGTTGCCTCAACAGAATATAATTATGTCCAAGTCCTGTAGGTTTACTGCTCTACCAAATACTTTATTAATCTCCATGTCTGAACAGCATTTTCATTTTTTCAGAAGATATACTCAGCAATTTTGGCATGTCATGCTGGAATTAATGCAGCCCCGCAATTTCACAGGAGAGAACCATTCTCTTTAAAGGTGGTAACTCTAATCCCTTCCCCAACCCCCCACCCCAACCTTCGCCCACCCACCAAATCGAAACAAGCAGGGCTTTCACATCCTTTGACTACTTTTCATCTTCTTTGTCCAGGGTTTTAAAGAATGTTTCAGCCAATCACACCCATGTGCAGCTGAGTTACAGACACTATTTTAAATGACAGAATGAAATGAATCAGCAACTAAGATGAGATGGGTTAAGTCTTTGGTGATTAACACAATATTTTCTTGCTGGTCAGTCTTATACACCCATTTGTGAGCCATGTTTTAAGTTATTTCAAATACTTAATATCTGATTCTCAGATGGTCCCTGGCACAGTGATATGTAGACTCACAATGGAAACACCACAGAATCATAAAATCATACAGTACAGAAGAGGTCCTTTGACCCATCAAGTCAGTACTGCCAAAAATATGCTATTACTTACAGTAAACCACTTTCCCTCAATAGGCCCATAGGCTTGAATGTTATGGCATTTCAAGTGCTCATCCAACTATGTTTTAAGGGTTGTGAGGTTTCCTGCCTCAACTACCCTCCCAGACTTCTGTCATGCTCTTGGTGAAAATATATTTCTTCACATCCCCTCTAAACCTCCTCCCTTTAAATTTAAAATTATACCCTCTTTCATTAATTCTTCAACTAAGCTATTTCTATACACCCTATCTGTGCCCCTTATAATCTCATACACCTCTATCAGGTCCTCCCTCAGTTTACTCAAAAGAAAATGACCTGAGCTTATCCAGTCTCTTCATAGCTAAACTCTTCCATCAAATCAAATTACTGGTGAATCTCCTCTGTACCCTCTCCAGTGCAATCACATTCTTCCCCTGTGTGGTGACCAGAACTGCACACAGGACTCCAGCTGTGGCCTGACCAAAGTTCTGTATAGCTCCAACATGACCTCCCTAAAATGTCTAACACAAATATATAAGGGACAGGGATACAGTGCAGGAAGGTGGAGTGAAATAGATCAGATCTTGAATCATTGAGCATGCTCAGAAGACCTAATCCAGCTCCCAATTTCATTTTCATACATGTATTTGCACTCCAAAATCTCTTTTAACTTCAACTATTTATCCCCTTTACATCTGAGATGAATGAACTCACAGTTACACACATTAAAATGCCACAGTTTTGCCCATTCACTTAAATTATCAGCATTTCCGTGCAATTTTATATTACCTAAAATGCCACCTATCTGTGTCATTATCAAACTTGGAAATGTGGCTTTTTATCTCATCATCTAAGTTGCTAATGAATTGTTAAGGTCTTGAAAGCTTTACAGGGCATCCACTAGTTAAATCCTGCTAATAGAAATCCTGCCCATTACTCTAACTCCACATGTCCTGTTGCTCAGCCAATTTCCGAACCAGACTTGTAATGTATTTTCAATTCCACAAGGTTTGGATAACTTGTGGTAGCTTTATCAAATACCTCTTGAAGATTCACATTATCAACATCAATGGACATTCTTTGTCCATTACTTTAGCCACCTTGGATCTACTCTTCACTAATGATTTCACCAACCTACCTAATAACCACGGTATAAGCTGCTAAATGCGCATTGTCACTTTGCTGAATACAAAATGATATATTCACCTATTACCTCTGTCAACATCATCTCAAAAGGCTATGATTCTCGTGAATACTTACCATAGAAACCAGTGCAATGTGAACACAAGAATTTTTTTGTTGCACTTTTTTATGCTTAACTGCTCAGTTTAATCTTGCCAAGATTCTCCACTTCCTTTTGTTAGAACATTAGATGCAAACTAAATGTAAAGAGTATGTGAAGTGGCTAATTATATCATTTCAATTCGAAGCTCATGGATTCTGTCTTCAGATGGACCTGTCAGAGGTGACACCCCAGCTCTGCCTCAAAATACCACCACTGTCCAGGCATTTGAGGGACTGCAGGGAGAGAACTCAAGGCAATTGGTTTTACAGACAGTACTACCTTGCAAGCTCATTTCAACTGATAGTGTTCTCAGCACTGGGTGTGTCTGGGCACTTATCGACAAGAAACCAAACTGAACTATTGCAATCAGACTGCTGAAACTACAAGAATTTTTTGTATAAAATGTTATGAGACAACTGGAGATAGCTATCTCTAATTCGTCACTCCAATTTTCCGTTAGTATTATGTCTGGCATGGGTACATTTAGTTTTAAAGAGAACTGAAATACTAGATGTATGTACAATGGAGCGAAGAAATAATTTAAATATTTTATCACTTTCGTGTGTATTCTTCTAATCTTTTCTTTCACACGTATTTATCTATCTCTTCTTGAAAAACATCTATGCTTGAATTATTTAATGTAGCAACAAATTCCACAATCTAGGTAACCACCTTCCGGTTAAAGATGTTCTTCTCACATTTTTTTTAATTCAATTTATCAATCTTGCACTTATGGTCCCTGGTTCTGAACTGCCCTGCAAGCATATTCCACAGCTATTATGAATGGTCCCTCGCAGACGAGGATGACTCTCTTCATTCTCAGGCTAAGTCCTTAGGTGACTGTACCGACTGATGCAGCCTCCGCAGGCTTTGTTACACTCTGGGCAGACTGTGGTCATGGGAAAAGAGTGAAGTGGGGTGGGGGAAGGTATTGATGTGGCAGTGCACTCCTTTCACTGTTTGCGCCTGGCTTTCGCTTTTTCTTGATGGCAAGTCTCGAGGTGCCTATGTCTTCCTGGATGCTCCTCTTCCAGTTTGGATGGTCTTAGGCCAGTGATTCCCAGTTATCTGTTGGAATGCCACACTCCACCAGCAAGGCCTTGAGGATATCAATGAAGTGCTTCTTCTGACTACCTGGGAATTGCCTACCGTTTCAAGGCTGGAAGGACTTGCTTAGTGAGTCTCATGTCAGTCATGTGGATGATGTGCCCAGCCCATCACAGCCAATCAAGGGTGGTCAGTGCCTCAAGGATGCTGGTATTGGTGCGTCTTTCTTCCCAGCGGATTTGCGGGATCTTGCGTAAGGCAGCATTGGTGGTACATGCTCCCCCCAGCAACTTGACGTGTCCGTGTTTCAGAACTATACGGGAGGGCTGGAACCACCACTACTCTGTAAACCATAAGCTTAGTGTTGGGTCTGATGTTGTTGTTCTCGAACACCCTTTTCCCTTAGGTGGCAGGAGGCTGCACTAGCACACTGGAGGTTGTGCTGGATCTCCTCATCAATAGCTGCTTTGGTCAATAGGACACTCCTGAGTTATTGGAAGTGGTCAACATTCTCTAAGGCCTCCCTATAAACCTTGATGATCAGGGATTTGCTCCACAATGCTGGGCCAGGTTGGTGGAGGATTTTCATCTTGCAGGTGTTCCGGGTAAGATCTATGCTGTCATACACCTCTGTAAAGGTGCTGACAGTCGTCTGGAGGACTATCCTTGCAATTGGACATGGTCAAGCATCATCTGCACACTGCAGCTCAATGACACAAGTTGGGGTCCATGATGTGGAGGAGCCAGCGTTGGACTGGGTGGACAAAGTTAAAAAATCACACAACACCAGGTTATAATCCAAAAGGTTTATTTGGAAGTACAAACTTTCAGAGCACTGCTCCTTCATCAGGTAGCTAGTGGGGCAGGATCATAGGACACAGAATTCATAGTAAAAGGTCAAAGTGTTATTCAACTAATGCGATGTATTGAACAAACCTAAATTGCTTTTAAGTCTTGATCACTTAGAATGAGCTGCAGGTTTCGATTCATTAATTTGTAAACCCCAGAACCTCTTTAAGGTTGCATTCCCGAGATAACTTGATGTTTTATAAAAATTAGTGACATGTCAGCTGAGACTATGCATTAAAGCTGTGATGTCAGAGTCTGTCTGTATGCCAACCTTGAGTCAGACTGGTTCTATTTCCAGAGTAGGAATTTATAAAATGTCACCTGGACTGACTGCCTATAGATTGTGTTTATTTTGTTCAAAATAGAATGTATCTGCAAATGCAAATTCTTCCCATTGACTTATACATGTGTGTGTGTGTTTGTGCATGTGAGGAAGTGAGAGTGTGTGTGTGGGAGGGAGTGAGTGTGTATGATTGATTATGCGTGCAGTAAATGCCTGTGAGTGTGTGTGTGTGTGTCCAACTCAACTCTTCATCATAATAGTGCAACAATCTCAAAGGGGCACCTTTCATCTAGAAGACAGCGAGTCGGGGCAGCATGGTGGCTCAGTAGTTAGCACTGCTGCCTCACAGTGTTAGGAACCCGGGTTCGATTCCAGCCTCGGGCAACTGTGTGGAATTTGCATTCTCCCCTGTCCGCATGGGTTTCCTCCCACAGTCCAAAGATGTGCAGATTAGGTGAATTTGCCATACTAAATTGTCCAGAGTGTTCAGGGATGTGTAGGTTCGGTGCATTAGTCAGGAGTAAATGTAGAGTAAAGGAGGTTGGGTTTGGATGGGATACTCTTCGGAGGATTGGTGTGGACCTGTTGGGCCAAAGGGCTTGTTTCCACACTGTAGGGATTCTAAGATTCTGTAGGGATTCTAAGAAGTCAGCAGTGAAATATTCCCTCAATACTCCACCAGCTCTGCAGCGGATCCCGAATGCTGAAACTGTGGCAAAACTAGCACTACCTTTTGATTCCATCCTGATAGTTTTCATGCCTCAGTTCTCATATTATTCAAGCAGATCTTTACATCTTTATACCTTCTCTATATCCTCTTTGTAAAAGAGAGACCAGACTGTTTAGAAGTATTCCAAGCATTGTTTAACATACTGAGGGAAGCAAAGGTAAAAATTGTGAATGCACTAGCTATAAACTTCAGATTCTTTTTGAACATAGAAAAGTACAGCACAGAACAGGCCCTTTGGACCATGATGTTGTGCCGAGGTTTAATCCTAATGTAAAATATAGTAACAACCTACACACTCCTCAACTCACTGCTATCCATATGTATGTCCAGCAGTCGCTTAAATGTCCCCAATGACTCTGTTTCCACCACCACAGCTGGCAACGCATTCCATGCATTCACAACTCTCGCGTAATGAACCTATCTCTGACATCTCCTTTATACCTTCCTCCTAATAAGTTCAAACTATGACTCCTCGTACCAGTCAATCCTGCCTTAGGGAAAAGTCTCTGGCTATTGACTCTATCTATTCCACTCATTATTTTGTACACCTCGATCAGGTCTCCTCTCTTCATCCTTCTCTCCAGAGAGAAAAGTCCGAGCTTATTCAACCTTTCTTCATAAGGCAAGCCCTCCAGTCCAGGCAGCATCCTGCTAAACCTTCTTTGCACCCACTCCAAAGCCTCTGAATCTTTCCTGTAGTAGGGCGACCAGAACTAGACACAATATTCCAACTGTAGTCTCACCACGGACTTGTAGAGCTGCAGCAAAACCCCGCAGCTCTTAAACTCTATCCCCCTGTTAATGAAAGCCATAACACAATATGCTTTCCTAACAACCCTATCCACTTGTGTGGCATTTTTGAGGGACCTATGTACTTGCACACCCAGATCCCTCTGTTCCTCCACATGCCAAGAATCCTGTCTTTAATCCTATATTCAGCATTCAAGTTCGACCTTCCAAAATGCATCACTTCGCATTTATCCAGGTTGAACTCCATCTGCCATTTCTCAGCCCAGTTCTGCATCCTGTCTATGTTGTGCTGCAGCCTGCAGTAGCCCTCTATACTATTGACAATACCTCCAACATTTGTGTCATCTGCAAATTTACGAACCCACCCCTCAACCTCCTCATCCAAGTCATTGAAACAAACGACAGAGTGCAGAGGCCCAAGAACAGAGCCTTGCGGGACCCCACTCAACACTGACCTCCAGGCAGAATACTTTCCATCTACAACCACTCTCTGCCTTCTGTCAGCCAGCAAATTCTGAATCCAGATAGCCTAATCTCCCTGCATCCCATACTTCCTGACTTTATGAATAAGCCTACCATGGGGAACCTTATCAAATGCCTTGCTGAAGTCCATATACAACACATCCACTGCTCTACCATCGTCGATCTGTCTTGATACCTCCTCAAAGAACTCAATAAGATTTGTGAGGCATGACTTGCCCCTCATAAAGCCACGCTGACTGCCTTTAATCACATTATGCTTTGCCAAATAGTCATAAATCCTATCCCTCAGAATTCTTTCCAAAACTTTGCTGACCACAGACGCAAGACTGACTGGTCTGTAATTGCCAGGGATTTCCCTATTACCCTTCATGAAAAGAGGAACAACATTCGCCTCCTTCCAATTCTCCGGTACGACTCCTGTGGAGAGTGAGGAGGAAAATATTCTTGCCAGCGGCTTAGCAACCTCCTTTCTCGCTTCCTGGAGCAGCCTAGGATAAATCTGATCTGGGTTGAAACTTTATTGCTGGAACAGCACAGCAGGTCAGGCAGCATCCAGGGAACAGGAAATTCGACGTTTCGGGCACAGGCCCTTCTTCAGGAAACGTCGAATCTCCTGTTCCCTGGATGCTGCCTGACCTGCTGTGCTGTTCCAGCAATAAAGTTTCAACTTTGATCTCCAGCATCTGCAGACCTCACTTTCTCCCCTAAATCTGATCTGGCCCTAGGGACTTAACAATCTTAATGTTTTCCAAAATTTCTAGCACATCAACTTCATCAATCTTGATCTGGTCAAGACTGTATCCCAGCTCCTCTAAGTTTTCACTTACAACAAGTTCCCTTTCCTTCGTGAAAACTGAAGCAAAAAACTCATTTAGGGCTTCTCCTATCTGCTCAGATTCGATGCACAAGTTCCCTCCGCTATCCCTGATCAGCCCTACCTTCTCCCAGATCATTCTCCTATTCCTCACGTATGAGTAAAATGCCTTTGGGTTCTCCCTAATCCTTCTTGCCAAGCCTTTTTCATGTCCACTCCTGCTCTCCTCAGTCCACTTCTGAGCTCCTTCCTAGCAAGCCTGTAATCCTCTAAAGATGTGCTATATCCTTGCATCCTCCACCTTACGTAAGCTGCCTTCTTCTTTTTGACAAGAAGTTCCTCTCTTCTCATCATTCCTTAATCTTACCCCTTCTTACCTGTCTCAGAGGAACAAATGTGTGCATCACTAGCAACAACTGCTCCTTAAATAGTCTCCACATGTCTGCTGTGCCCTTTCTGTGGAACAATTGCTCCCAGTCTGTACTTCCCAACTCCTGTCTAATAGCGTCGTAATTTCCTTGTCCCCAATTAAATATCTTCCCTTGGTAACTGCTCCTTTCACTTTCCAAGGCTATGCTAAATGTGAGGCAGTTGTGACCATTTTCACCAAAGTGCTCTCCCACCGTGAGATCTGACACCTATCCTGGCTCGTTGCATAGCACCAAATCCAAAATGGCCTCTCCCCTCATGGGTCTGTCTACATACTGAGTAAGGAAACCCTCCTGAATGCACCTGACAAAAACTGCTCCATCCAAACCATCTGCACTTAAGAGGTTCCAGTTGATATTGGAAAAGTTGAAATCACCCATAACAACAACCATGCTACTTCTGCATTTTTCCAGAGTCTCCCTGCCTATAAGATTTTCAATCTCTCTACTGCTATTAGGTGGTCTGTAGAAAACCCCCATTGCGGTGGCTGTTCCCTTGCTGTTCCTAACTTCCACCCATTCTGACTCAGTAGACAAAACTTCCTCAACAACCTTCATTTCTGTAGCTGTGATGCACTCTCTCTTTGGATACTGGTCCAGTGGCAAATGATGTGAAAACAATATATATTACACCCTGGGTCAAAGTAGGGCATAAGAATAAACCAAACAAATTTTAGGCTAGTCAGCTGTGATTGGAAAGCTTTTAAAAGCAACTATTTAGAAGAAAATTAACAGTCATTTGGACAAACATGGATTAATTAAGAAAAGTCAGTGTTGATTTATTGGGGGAAAATCATGGATACTAACTTCTTGAAATTTTCAATGAGCTAACAAAGAGTGTCAGTGAAGGTAATATGTGGATGATGTGTAAATGGACTTGCAAACAACATTTGCTGAAGTGCCACATAATTGGGATATCAGCAAACTTAGAGCTTATGGATCATAATGGAAAAATGCCAGCAAGAATCAATTGGCTGAATGACAAGAAATGGAGTTGGAGTCATTAGTTGTTCTTCAAACAAGAGGAAGGTTCATGGTGGGATTCTCCAATGGTCAGTTTGGGATCCCTACTCTTCCTGACATTTATTAATGACCTTAATGTGGCAATGGGCACAGTGACACTCGGCTCCAGCTATCATGTTGAGGCTAACAGGGTTATGGCTGATGAATTCCTGGTGACACCTGGAATTTGTTGGGTGTCTTGGTTGGATCATCTGGAGGAGCCTTGTGACAGCTGGTAACTGAAACAAAAACAGAAATTGCTAGTGAAACTCAGCAGGTCTGGCAGCATCTGTGGAGAGAAAGCAGAGTTAATGTTTCAACACTCCATCAGGATTGGGAACTGTTGTGTCTGAGATTTGAAGAAGAGTAGTCTCGTTCTTCAATGCATATGAGTTTAATTCTTCCATTGTGCTTTCTAACTCTAGTAGGAGAGGACATTTGAGTTTTGGAATTTTTATGTCAAATCATTTCCAGGAGCTAGCACTAAAGGACACTTTCACCAAAAGAGTTGTTTGCTCCCAAGTCAGAACCAACAAATCCTGAAGACACTTGCGGGATCAGGTAGAGTCTTTAAGGAGAATAGAACAGTAAACATACTGGGCACAAGTTCCTTTACAAATCTCGGTATTTCCATCACGTGCTATTTCATTTTCAAATTTCCAGCATCTGCTGCTGATTGTTGCTTTTCCTTTCTTCTTGTGACCTAATCATGTGAAACCAGAGGTTTTCATTGTTCAAAGTGAAACTAAAGCGTGTTGTAGTTTGTAGTAAACATTTGAACAAAAACGATTTTTTTTTTCTTTTAAAAAGCTGTACTCTGAAGTAAGGGATTTCAAATGGAATCACAGAATTTTCTTGGCACAGAAGGAGATGATTCGGCCCATCATGCCCATACCAGCTACCTAGCCCCATCTCCCATCTTTTCAACATATCCCTGCACACCATTTGTATCCAAATAATCATCCAATTCCCTCTTGAATGCCTCAATCAAGCTTCCCTCCAACACATCTCCAGGCAGTGGGTATTTCACACCCTAACTACCCACTGTGAGGATAAACTTTTTTTGCCCGTAGTCATAGAGCCATACTGCACAGAAATAGATTCTTCAGTCCAACTTGTCCATGCTGACCAAGTTTCCCAAATTAAACTAGTGCCACTTGACTGCATTTGGCTGATATCCTTCTAAACCTTTCTGATTCATGCACCTATGTCTACCACTTCTTCTTGAAGTTCATTTCACATATGAACCACCTTCTGTGTGAAAAAGTTGCCCGTCAGGTTCTTTTTAAATTTTTATCCTCTCACTTAATATGCCCTCTAGTTTTGAACTCTCCCACCCTATGGAAAAGACCTTGGCCATTGACCCTATCTATGCTCCTCATGATTTTATAAACCTCTATAAATAAAAGGTGAATTTTTATAAACCTTTTATAAAACCTCTATAAACCCCAACCTCCTCCGCGCCAGTGAAAAATGTCCCAGCCTATCCAACTTCTCCTCATAACTCAAACCCTCCAGTCTCAGCAACATGCTTGTATGTTTTTTCAGCACCCTCTCCAATTTAATAATGTCATTCCTACAGCATTGCCCTTCCTTCATTTGCACATCATTTTAAATCCATGCCCTCTCATTCCATTTTTATGAGCAGGAACAGCTTCTCTCTGTCTACTCTGTGCAGACCATTCATGGTTTTGACAACTAGGTAAAAACAATGACTGCAGATGCTGGAAACCAGATTCTGGATCAGTGGTGCTGGAAGAGCACAGCAGTTCAGGCAGCATCCAACGAGCAGTGAAATCGACGTTTTGGGCAAAAGCCCTTCATCCGGAATAAAGGTAGTGAGCCTGAAGCGTGGAGAGATAAGCTAGAGGAGGGCGGGGGTGGGGAGAGAGTAGCATAGAGTACAATGGGTGAGTGGGGGAGGAGATGAAGGTGATAGATCAGGGAGGAGTGGGTGGAGTGGATAGGTGGAAAAGGAGCTGGGCAGGTCGGACAAGTCCAGACAAGTCATGGGGACAGTGCTGAGCTGGAAGTTTGAAACTAGGATGAGGTGGGGGAAGGAGAAATGAGGAAGCTGTTGAAGTCCACATTGATGCCCTGGGGTTGAAGTGTTCCGAGGCAGAAGATGAGGCATTCTTCCTCCAGGCGTCTGGTGGTGAGGGAGCGGCGGTGAAGGAGGCCTAGGACCTCCATGTCCTCGGCAGAGTGGGAGGGGGAGTTGAAATGTTGGGCCACAGGGCGGTGTGGTTGATTGGTGCGGGTGTCCCGGAGATGTTCCCTAAAGCGCTCTGCTAGGAGGCGCCCAGTCTCCCCAATGTAGAGGAGACCGCATCGGGAGCAACGGATACAATAAATGATATTAGTGGATGTGCAGGTAAAACTTTGGATGTGGAAGGCTCCTTTAGGGCCTTGGATAGAGGTGAGGGAGGAGGTGTGGGCACAGGTTTGACAGTTCCTGCGGTGGCAGAGGAAAGTGCCAGGATGGGAGGGTGGGTCATAGGGGGGCGTGGACCTGACCAGGTAGTCACGGAGGGAACGGTCTTTGCGGAAGGTGGAAAGGGGTGGGGAGGGAAATATATCCCTGGTGGTGGGGTCTTTTTGGAGGTGGCGGAAATGTCGGCAGATGATTTGGTTTATGCGAAGAATTGTAGGGTGGAAGGTGAGCACCAGGGGCGTTCTATCCTTGTTACGGTTGGAGGGGTGGGGTCTGAGGGCGGAGGTGCGGGATGTAGACAAGATGCGTTGGAGGGCATCTTTAACCACGTGGGAAGGGAAATTGCGGTCTCTAAAGAAGGAGGCCATCTGGTGTGTTCTATGGTGGAACTGGTCTTCCTGGGAGCAGATACGGCGGAGGCAGAGGAATTGGGAATATGGGATGGCATTTTTGCAAGAGATGGGGTGGGAAGAGGTGTAATCCAGGTAGCTCTGGGAGTCGGTGGTTTTGTAAAAAATGTCAGTGTCAAGTCGGTCGTCACTAATGGAGATGGAGAGGTCCAGGAAGGGGAGGGAGGTGTCAGAGATGGTCCAGGTAAATTTAAGGTCAGGGTGGAATGTGTTGGTGAAGTTGATGAATTGCTCAACCTCCTTGCGGGAGCACGAGGTGGCGCCAATGCAGTCATCAATGTAGTGGAGGAAGAGGTGGGGAGTGGTGCCGGTGTAATTACGGAAGATCAACTGTTCTACGTAGCCAACAAAGAGACAGGCATAGCTGGGGCCCATACGTGTGCCCATGGCTACCCCTTTGGTCTGGAGGAAGTGGGAGGATTCAAAGGAGAAATTGTTAAGGGTGAGGACCAGTTCGGCCAAACGAATGAGAGTGTCGGTGGAAGAGTAATGTTGGGGACGTCTAGAGAGGAAAAAACGGAGGGCTTGGAGACCCTGGTCATGGCGGATGGAGGTGTAGAGGGATTGGATATCCATGGTGAAGATGAGGCGTTGGGGGCCGAGGAAACAGAAGTCTTGGAGGAGGTGGAGGGCGTGGGTGGTGTCTCGAATGTATGTGGGGAGTTTCTGGACTAGGGAGGATAGGACAGTGTCGAGGTAGGTAAAGATGAGTTCAGTGGGGCAGGAGCATGCTGAGACAATGGGTCGGCCAGGGTAGTCAGGCTTGTGGATCTTGGGAAGGAGGTAGAACCTCTATCAAATACTCTTGTTCTTCTTATCTCCAAGTAGACAGTCCCAACTTCTTCAGTCTGTGCTATTAACTGAAATTTTGTCATTCCTGCAATCATTCTTGAAAATGACCTCTACACTCCAATGCATTCACACACACACTGTCATGTGGGGTCTGCAACTGTACACAATATTCCAGATCGTCTAACAAGTGTCTTGTACAAGTTCAGCATCACTTCCTTGCCCCTTGAACACTATGCCCCTACTGAAAAAGCTAAGAGCATTGTATGCTTTATTAAGTGCTCCCTCCAATTATCCTGCCACTTTCAATGATCTATGCACATATACACCCAGCTCACTCTTCACCTGCACCCACTTTAGAATTGTACCCTGTATCACCTCACACTTCTCTGCACTGAACCTTCTCACCTGCCATCTGTCTGCGCACTCCACCAACTTGTCGACATGCTTTTGGAGTTCCACATTTTCTCCTCACAGGTAATGATTTTTCCAGTGTTTCATGTCATCTGCAATCTTCAAAATTGTTCCCCAGCTACCAGGATCCAGATCTTTCAAATATTTCAGGAAAAGCAAGGGCCCCAATACTGATCCTGGGCAACTTCACTATAGACCTTCCTTCACCTCAAAAAATATCCATTCACCATCAAACTCTATTTCTTATCACTCAGCCAATTTTGTATCTACCTTGCTGCTGTTCCTATTTTAAAATGATCTATAACTTTCCCCACAAGTCTGTTGTGTGGCACTGCATCAAATGGAAATCCATTTGTAACACATTGACAGCTATTTCTACTTTGAAGCAGACAATCTCTAATGTTCTCAGTTTTACTCAGAACCAACTCCTACCTTTTGATAAAATCAAAGAATTGTGGATGCTGAAGATCTGAAATAAAAACAGAAAGGGTTTGAGAAACTCAGCAAGCCTGGTAGCATCTGTGGGGATCAAGAGGAACAATGTTAATGTTTCAAGTCTGATATGACAGTTCTTTGGAACTCAAACTGCTGATTGTTTATTACATTAAACAGTTTTGTTGTTTCCCTTTCTTCTGGGATCCCAAGGCTAATCAAGGCAGCATGGTTGCTCAGTGGTTAGCACTGCTGCCTCACAGCGTCAGGGACCCGGGTTCGATTCTAACCTCGGGCGACTGTGTGGAGCTAGCACATTCTCCAAAGATTGTGCAGATTAGGTGAATTGGAAGTGCGAAATTGCCCATAGTGTTCAGGGATATGTAGGTTAGGTGCATTAGTCAGGGGTGAATATAGGATAATAGGGTAGGGGGATAGGTCCGGGTGGGTTACTCTTCAGAGGGTTGGTGTGGACTTGTTGGGCCAAAGGGCCTGTTTCCACACTGTAGGGATTCTGTATAAGGATGCACATTTCTCAGCTTTGAGGAAATCCAGTCTTCTTTGTGGCAAATTCTTCTATCAGTCTCACAGTTGCTACCCTAATGCCTGCTGGGGCATGGTGCCAGGAGTGGCTTGCAACACTTTAGAATCCTACAATACACTCAACATTGTAGTCCATCTGATATTTTCATTCAGCTGGATTATTAGTACCCAATTCTGGGCGCAAACTTTAGAAAAGACATCAAGACATTAGAGACATTGCAAAAAAGATGACAATGGTTGCTGAAACGAAAATCTTAATCAGGTAGATTAGTGAAGTTAGAACTTAAAAAAGAGTAGACTTAGAGGAGATTTGTTAGAGGAATTCCAGATCATGAGAGTCTGCACAGGCTTGATATGGAGAAATGTTTCACACTGATGAAAGGATTGAACAGAGAAAGTTTTGAAGTATTGGCAACAGAAACAATGGCAATATAAAGAAAGCATTTTTGTGTAGTAAGTGGTGAAGATTTGGAACGTGCTGCCTGACTGTGGTGGAGGAAGTTCAGTTGAGGCACTGAAGAGAATATTGGATTATTTACTGAAAAGGAAGAATGCTGAGGTTTACAGGAAGAAAGCAATAGAATGTTACTCGATGAAGTCCTAATTCTGAGAGCTGATACATATAAGTTGGGCAAGTGGCCTCCTTTCTATGCTGTGAGAAAGTGAGGATGCAAATGCTGGAGATCAGAGTCAAATATTTTGGTGCTGGAAAAGTACAGGCAGTCAGGCAGCATCTGAGGAACAGGAGAATTGACATTTCAAGCATAAGTTCTTCTTCAGGAATTCTGAGATGCTGTGTGATTGTGTAAGGTGCATCTCCTTATACATTTATACAAGCTAATCCTTTAAGTGTCAATTCAACTATAACAAGTGTTATAGACATTTATAATTTATTTTCATAATTGAGTTCTAAAGTAGAGGTAAGTGGATTTCTGGTTTTCATTTCTGTGAAGATAACTTGTTATTTTTAAAGGTTAGAAATTCAATTTTCTTTATCAATAGGTAAAAACTTCTCCAAGAAATTATGGGAGTTAAGATAAATTACTAGACATGCTACTTGTTGAGATGTTTCCTGGTGAGTCTGAAGTGTTTACAGAGGAAGCTGAATTTTTACAATCTAGATCATGAGGCCAGAGGCTGGAAACAGTTTCAGTTCAGATCCATGCCAGCAGAAAGACAGGTTAATTGTTGCTATCACCAGGCCATGAGCTGAAAGACATCATAAGCTGTTTCAGCAGTTCAAATAGATAGAGCTGATAAAAGTCCAGAGCTTTCTTAGATGTTCAGTGAGGAAAAGCCAGTCAGTTAGCTTGTTCCTGCATGTCTCATGGAGATACAGAAAGAATGACATCTGGGGAATGTGCAGAAAGTCGCAAAACATTTGCAACTTCTTCGGTTGAGTCAGAAACTAATGCTTGAAGGTTGGAGTTGAGTGTCCATGAAGGATTTTGCAGAGAAAATGGGTTGAATCTTCCATTTTGCTGTTTATAAGACCTTTTCAAATGTCACATGTGCATAGTTTTTAAAAAATATTTGTGTAGTATAGATATGTTTTATTAAAAGTACATCGGCAACCACATCTTCAGTGATTGACCACCATGATAATCAGATTGCAAAAATTAAAAGAGTTATGGTCTATCACTCTGTCTGGGATTACCATCAGCCGAGACCATAAGTTACACACAACAAAACTCCATTTTACGTGAAATATGTTTTTGTAAATCCATTGCTGTTTTAAATCAACATGTGTTACTTAATTCATTATGTTATAGTTTGCATTGGACAAGTTGTGTTTTTGCAACACCAGAAATATATATAAAGCAGTTTATTAAAAATGATGGTGTCTGTGTCTGTAGTGAGGCCTTCATATAGCTTGCATACCCAGCATATTTATGAGGATTGATAGTAAAGTATCCAGTAACTTGAATTCCATACTCCAGCCTGTTGTTGTAGGAAAACTTCAGGATGAATGTGAAAAGTCTTCCTTAGAGCTGTCCAAGTCTGCAATGGAAGCTGGGTAATGACTCCAGCAGCAGGATTTGTGAAGCAATGCTTCATAATGATCCTGAAGCTCTGGCATCTTGGACTGGTTACTGGAGGCTATTTCCACAATCTATCACACTTCCAAAACTGAGAGGTGGGGGACACAAGTTGTTTGGAGAGTTTAGTCTGATTCATGGCCTTAATCGGCACTTTAACTGATTAATCGGTCACTAATCAGGTCTCCATGCAAATGGCCAGGAATTAGGATAGTGGCAGGAAAATGCTGTACTGATGGGAAATTCTGTAACATTCAGCACCATTTAGGTTAGACAGTGTAAGGGTGGCAGATTACCTTCACTAAAGAATATCACCAAACCAGATGCCTTTTTGCAAGAACTAATTAGTGAGATACGCTGTCATCCATATTTTGTTAGTTAGTTAAATGTGGAATTCAACCAGTAGCTCTGATGGAATTTCAGCACATGTTGCCAGAGCATTCACCTAGGTCTCTAGACTACCAGCCCAATGACGTTACCACTGCACTGCTGCCTCTTCAATGTGTACTGCATTATTATATTCTGTTGATTTTTTTGAGACATAAGATGGCTATGATTCAGCAAATCCACTGTTCTTCTTGTCTGAACACCAACAGTTAAGAATCAGTGTGAGCAAGGAAGTTGCAAAGGAAAGATTTCACCAGCTCTTGTCTAATTTTGTCATTTATATCCTTTCTAACTGAAATTGCAAGGCTGTAATCTGAAATGTAGACCTTGGTTTCATCTAAATCCTGCAACAATGAGAGCTGTGGTTAGCACATCCAAGATTGTAGTGCCTGAGGGCAACCAGCTTATATCATATTTGATCTTCAGATGAATATCGTTGCTGAATAATTGCACCTTAGCCTAATATTGATGAAACCATCTTAATAGACCGTAAGATACAGAATTAAAACATTTGGCCCATTGAGCTTGCTTCACCATTCAATCATGGCTGATATGTTTCTCAATTCTATTCTCCTGCCTTCTCACTGTTATATTTGATCCCCTGACTAATCAAAAACATCAAGCAAGGTGTGTCACAAAGCTGGTCCCTTTTTTCCTAAAAGCTGTTTCTTTTTTCAAGGATACTTTATCCTTGAGTTTTTTTTCAGAGAGTTCATAAACATCTCCCAGTGCCCATAAGACTGGTTTGGGACAGAGATTAAAGGGTATTGAGAGGCCTTTTTGTTTATATGTAAACAGATGAGACTTCAGGCCAAAGTGGTCATGTTTTAGAAGTGACCTGTATAATGAAAGGGGAGTGGTCAGCTCTCTAGCTGAGCAGTTCAGTTCAGTCCAGAACTAGGTAGGAGTTCAGCTGTGTGGAAATGTGCTCTCTCCCTTGCTGCCCTTTTAACTTCAACCTATAAGCATCTGTTCCATTTTTTAAAAACTGTTTTTTAAGGGAGTTTGTTTATTGGGACTGTTGTGTATATTTGGAACAGCATAATCAAGTCTAGTTTGGATAGACTGAGTTCTGTAGGGATTCTTTATTCTGTTCTTTGTGTTTCATTGTGTAACTTTGTAAATAAATTTTTGTCTGTCTTAAAACCTGGTAGTCAACCTCGCTAACGTACTACGGGTAATTTTCACTGTACACTTGCCGAAACAAATTGTGAAGTTATCGTTTGGGCTGCCTGCAGAAGAATGTTTTGAGTGGTCTGGCCTAGTCCATAACAGATTGGGGGCTCTTTGCGGGATTTTAAACAGTGAGTGGTAGGTGCTAGTGTCTTTATTTCGGGTGTTGGTTTGATTGTGTAGACAAGGCTTGGGATAGTAATGGCTCTTTCAGTCACCAAATGTTTTCTGGAAGTGGATGCGGTTACTTTGGAAGATTTGCAAAAGGTGAATAAGACCAAGCTGCAGGAATTAGCAGACCAACTGGGATTGGATTTGCCTGCTTCTGTGATGAAAGGAGAGATATTACAGCATTAGCTCGACATTTAAACTCACTGGTGAAACCACCAGAATCTATAGAAATGGCAAGAATGCAATTGCAAATGCAGCAACTTGAGATAGAGGCAAGAGATAAGGAAAGGGTAGCAGAAATGAAACCGTTTGAGTTACGATTAAAAGCAGAAGAGAGGGAAAAAGAGCAGCAGAAGAGAGAAAAAGAGAGCTTTTGAACTTCAAAAACTGACACTTAAAAAGGAAATGAAGCTTAAAAAGCTGGAAATAAAGGCTGAGGGTAGGCTCAGTGAGGAAGAGAGAGAGGAGGAGCAAGCCCCTGCTAATCAGAAGCCCAGTGAGAAACTGTTTAAGTTTGTTCGAGCATTACCTAAATTTGATGAGAAGGATGTGGAAGCCTTTTTCATCTTATTTGAAAAGGTAGCAAAACAAATGCAGTGGCCACTGGCAATGTGGGTTTTGTTGATCCAAACGAAATGTGTAGGTAGGGCGAATGAGATATTCACATCACTACCAGAGGAGGTACCTGGGGAGGTGAAAAAAGCCATTTTAAGTACAAATAAGCTTGTACCAGAAGCGTATAGACAACGTTTCAGGAATCTAAGGAGGAACCCAGGTCAAGTCTTTATTGAGTTTGAAAGGATCAAACAGAGTAATTTTGACAGATGGATAAGGGCTTTAAAAATCGAGGGAACCTATGATGCCAGGGGTAATTATTTTGGAGGAATTCAAAAATTCACTGCCTGAAGTAGTGCAAACCCATGTGGAAGAGCAGAGAGTTAAAACAGCAAGGTTAGCAGCTGAAGTGGCTGATAATTATGAGCTTGTCCATAAAACACTGTTTGGCTTCCAGAATCAATTTCAGTCCATGAGGGATAGAAACTGGGGCAAAGATAAATCCTCACATGGAAAGGGAAAAGTAGATTTCGATGAAGATCATAAGGACAACTTACCACAGGATAAAAAAGAAGCCATTGAAGGGGACAAAGAAGTTAGAAAGCTCCGATGTTTTCATTGTAATAAAATGGGCCAACGATATCACTGTCATGGTGGGCTATGAGAAAGCCAGATGTAGGAAAACCAGGCAAGCCTGGAAGTTTTGTTGGACTAGTAATGAAAAGCACAAGGGAAGTTAGACATCTGCCTCAGAGTGTACAAGATGATCAGAGGTTGGTTAAGGAGGAAGTGCCAGATCTGCTTAAAAAATATATATGCAATGGTAAAGTTTATTCACAAAGGCCAGGGCCAGTAGGTAAGGAGGTTACACTATTAAGGGACACAGGGTCCTCTCAGCCTCTCATGCTGAAGGATGGGGAGATATGTACTCCTGAGGGACTATTGCCAGAAAAGGTACTGGCAACAGGAATTCATGGTGAGACAAAAAGTGCTTGATTATGTAAAGTGAGGCTAGAGAGTCCAGAGAAAAGTAGAGAATTTGTGGGGGGAGTACTGGCCAAAGTCTCAGCTCCAGGAATACAATTTGCCATTGCAGATGATATAGCTGACTCACTTTTAGGCGTACTGCCTACTGTAGTTGAAAAGCCTGTGGAGATGCAAGCAACTGAAGAAATGAAGGATCTTTATTCAGGAATTTTCCCTGATTGTGTGGTCACAAGATCAAAGAGGGACAAGCTGAAGCAGGAGAGACCGAAAGTCACAGAAAAAGAGGCTGACATAGCTTTATCTGATACTTTTTTTGATCAGTTAAGTGGGACAGAGCAGGAGCAACTAGATAAACATGCAAGTATCTTTAGATCTGCTAAGCTTATCAAATTACAACAGAAAGATGAGATCTTAAAACAGTTGTATCAAAAGGCATTTACAAAAGAGAGTGAATGCATTCCTGTGTGTTATTACTTAACAAATGATGTCTTATTGAGGAAATGGAGACCATCACACATTCAAGCAGATGAGAAATGGGCAAAGATTCATCAAATTGTTTTGCCAGTAAGGTATAGAAAGGAGGTGCTGCGAGTGGCGCATGAGATATCACTTGGAGGTCATTTAGGGGTGAGGAAAACAGAGAGTAAAATACAAAGACATTTTTACTGGTCTGGGCTACACAAGGATTTAGTTGAATTTTGCCAACATGTCATTCACGTCAGCTAATCGGAAAACCACAGGCAGTAATAAAACCTGCACCTTTAATACCTATTCCAGCATTTGTGGAACCTTTTTCGCTTGATTAGTTACATAGATCCCCTACATCAAACAAAAAGTGGGAATAAGTATTTATTAACAATAATGCATATATCGACTAGATTTCCAGAGGCAATCCCATTATGTAACATCACAGCTAAAAGGGTTGTCGAAGAATTACTTAATTTTTTAACTAGATACAGTCAGATCAGGGTCAAACGTCACATCCAAATTATTCAAGGAGGTTATGGATAACTTGGGAATAAAACAATTCAAATCTACTGCGTACCATCCAGAATCGCAGAGAGCACTAGAGAGATGGCATCAAACACTAAAGACCATGTTGAGGACTTATGGTCAGGATTATCCAGATGATTGGGATAAGGGAGCTCCATTTGTACATTTTGCAATCAGAGATGTACCGAATGAATCAACCAAATTCAGTCCATTTGAATTAATTTTGGGGACATGAAGTAAGAGGTCCATTAAAATTGATGAAGGAGAAATTAATAAGTCAGAATTCAGAGACCACCCATTTGTACTATGTGTCAAATTTTAGAGAACGATTAAATAGAGCTGGAGAGTTGGCTAGACAGCATTTTAAAGTATCACAGCATACAATGAAACAAGAAGCAGACACGAAATCATAAATTCACAATTTTTCAATTGGGGATAAGGTATTGGTGTTATTTCCAATACCAGGTGAGCCTTTAAAAGCAAGGTTTAGTGGATCTTATCAAATCGTGAAGAAAGTGAGTGAGTTGAACTACTTGATAAGGACTCCAGACAGGAAGAAATCTCACAGAGTGTGCCATGTGAATATGCTCAAAGGTATTTTGATAGGGAAGGAAAGCAAGAAGTGAAGGTGTTACTGATTACAGCACAGAAGGAAGAACCAAGTTCAGAGGATTCTGAATTGGACATTCCTCAAATCAAATTGGACAATGAGGAAGTTATCAAAAATTCTGATAAATTATTGAGTTACCTTCCACAAGAAAATCAAAATGACCTGAAGGAGTTATTACTATCACATAGGGAGATATACAGGAATAAACTTGGAAGTACTAACCTCATTGTGCATGAAGTAGAGATAGGAGATGTTGTTCCAATTAAGTAACATCCTGATAGGCATAACCCTCTAAAGTTGGCACAGGTTCAGAAGGAGATAGAGCTCATACTCAAGATGGCATAATCGAAATGAGTTACAGTGACTGGAGCTCACCCATAGTCATGGTGCCAAAGCGAGAAGGTACCCAACGGTTGTGTGTGGACTATCGCAAAGTCAACACTGTTACAAAGACTGATGCATATCCAATTCCACGGTTCGAGGACATGTCAAAAAAGTGGGACAAGCAACTTACCTTTCTAAGTTGGACTTGTTCAGAGGCTACTGGCAAGTACCTCTGTCAGAGCAGAGGCAATTCCGGCTTCCGAAAGGACTATATTAACTCAAAGTCATGCCATCTGGTGTGAAAATGCTCCAATCACATTTCAGAGACTGACTAATAAGGTCATTGCCAGGTTCCATAATTGTGCTGTTTACATTGATGACCTGGTGGTTTTCAGTCACTCATGGAAGGAACATTTACAGCATTTATTGGACTCGTTCAATCGACTTCGGAAGGCAGGCTTGGTGGTAAACCTAGCTAAAAGTGAATTTGCCAAAGCCTAAATCACGTTACTGGGCCATGTTATTGGACATGGGCAAATGCCGCAAGGCATGTGAAAACGAAAGTAATTGGGGAATTTGCCACACTGTCGATGAGAGAAGCAGTACTACGGTTCCTGGGATTGAGTGGATTTTACCGAAAGTTTGTGCTGAACTTTAGCAGTGTGGCTGCTCCACTCACTGAATTGTTAAAAAAAAAGGGCATGATGTTCAATGGACAGCAGACTGTCAAAAGGCTTCAATAGCCTAAAAACTGTGTTAACCGCTGCCCCAGTATTAACTACACTGGATTACATGAAGCCTTTCAAGTTGGCTATTGATACCAGTGATGTGAGTGTCGGTGCGGTGCTCCTTCACGAGGAATGATGAGGGAATAGAAAGACCTATCGGGTATTTTTCCAGGAAGTCAAACGTTCATCAACAGAAATATTCAATGGCGGAGAAAGAGACTTTAAGCTTGGTGTTGGCATTACAACATTTCAGTGTTTATATTACCAGCAATGCATCTGAAACAATCTTATACACTGATCACAACTCATTGACATTTGTGGGAAATTTTAAGGACAACAATGCCAGATTGCTTAGCTGGAGCTTGTTGTTGTAGCCATTCAATTTGACAATTGTTAATGTGGCAAGTCATGAAAACCTGATTGACAATGCGTTATCGAGACTCGAATGAGATACGGAGGTGTTCGGTGGTGGGTGTGCCATGGCCTGAATTTGCATGTGGTTGTGCATGTTTGTATGAGTATCGTTAGTATAGTGTATGTGTGTTTAGACTACTAACCAGTTTGTTTTTGAAGGATTTTAAAATTGAAGCCATCTTTTGGTGTCGATGGTTCTTTTCTTTAAGGGGGGGCTGTCACAAAGCTGGTCCGTTTTTTCTAAAAGCTGTTCCTTTTCTCAAGGAAACTGTGTCCTTGATTTTTTTTCAAAGGGGTCATAAACATTTCCCAGTTCCAATTAGACTATTTTGCTACAGAGATTAAAGGGTATTGAGAGACCTTTTTGTTTATATATAAACAGATGAGACTTCAGGCCAAAGTGGTCATGTTTTAGAGGTGACTTATATAATGAAAGGGGACTGAACTGCTCAGCTCTCTAGCTGAGCAGTTCAGTCCAGAACTAGTTCAACAGTGAGCTGTGTGGAAAGTCTCTCTCTCTCTCTTTCTTTCCTTCTAATTTCAACCTGTAAACATCTGTTCCATTATTTTTTACTGTGTTTTAAAGGGGTCTGCTAATTGGGACTGTTGTGTATATTCAGAACAGCATAATTAAGTCTAGTTTGGATAGACTGAGTTCTGTAGGGATTTTTAATTCTGTTCTTTGTGTTTCATTGTGTAATTTTGTGAATAAATTCTTGTCTGTTTTAAAACCTGGTAGTCAACCTAGCTACCTTACTCCAGGTAATTTTCACTGTACACTTACAAAACAAATTGCAAAGTTATGATCTGTGTTGCCTGCTCAAGAATGGTTTGAGTGGTCTGGCCTTGTCCATAACAGGTGCCTCCAGGTGCCGGCAGGGATTACTACATTTTAAAGTTTAGCTGTCCTCCACTGTGTTGGAATCTTCATGAAATTTCTGTAAGACCAATCTAGCTCACCCATGGAAAACAACTGCAGAGGTTCTACCTCCAAACCTCTCTGAGGAAGAGAATTCCAGATCCTAATTGCTCTCTGGATTAAGTACTTTCTCATATCTCTCCTGGTCTTATTGATCATATGTTTGAATCTAATTCCTTTTAATGAAGATATCAATAGTTATGGTTTCTTTTAAAATAATGCGCTGAATTAACCTTTTCTATTCTATTAAAATCTTATTTAACTTATACAAACATTTGTTCCTTTATAATATTGTTATTTAAGCAGATAATGAGCAAACTTAAACATATATTTAAAGAACTTAACAGAAGTAAATTCAGGAAATGTTAGACACTTAAAAGGACAGGGTTCAGGTACATAATCCTTTGAAGTTTGCATCAAAGAGAGATGGGATGGTTAAAAAGGTATTTCGCACACTTGCCTTCATTGCTCAGTCCTTTCAGTATAGGAGTTGGGAAATCATGCTGAGTTTGTACAGGACATTAGTGAGGCCTTTTCTGGCATACTGTGTCCACTTCTGGTCACTCTGTTACAGGAAGAATATTATTAAGCTACAGAGGATTCAGAAGAGATTTACCAGGCTGTTGCCAGGCATGGAAGCTTTTACTTATAAAGAAAGGCTGGATAGGCTGGGACGTTATACTGGAGAATATGAGATTGAAAATTAATCTTATAGGTGTTTATAAAATCATGAGAGATATAGATAGGGTTAATGGTCTTTTCCCTAGGATGAGAAATTCCAAGATTCGGGACATATTTTTAAGGTGAGAGGAGAGTGATTTAAAAAAGACATGAGGGGCAATTTATTTACACAGAGGGTGGTTCACACATGGAATGAACTTTCTGAGGAAGTGGCTGCTGGCACAGTTACAACATTTAAAAGACACTTAGGTGAATACATGAATAGGAAAGGTTTGGAGGGACATGGGATAGGAGGAGGCAGGTGGAACTAGTTTAGTTTGGAATTATGTTCAGCATGGACTGGTTGGCCTGAAAAGTCTGTTTTCATGCTGTATGACTCTATGTCTCTATGATAGGGATTCAGTAATTAAGTGGCAATTTTAGTGACAAGATCTATAAAGGCCACAGCCAGAGGACTCCATCTTGGCTGCAAAAGGTGAAAAACCCTAGAAAATGTATTTGGCCACTATTTTGATCATTAAAAAAGACAGGAAATAGTATTACAATGAAAACTGATCATTAAGAATAAAATGGCTAGTAAGACAATATTAGAACTAGAGCTTAATACAGCTAGTAATAAAGGGAATGATACACAGGATCTATCAAACTACAGTAACTCAATTTAAAATGACATTCATGACTATAAGAACGCAAGCCCATGGAACAGAAGATTACAAACAGCATTGTGAGGCTGCAAATTGAAAGCAGCTTTATAGCAAAGACAATAGGAAAAGATACAATGCTTCTGAGCAGTTAGCTCAGTTGGCTGGATGGTTGGTTTGTAATTCAGAGTTTCACCAGCAGCATGGGTTCAATGGGTACCAGCTGAGGGCACCATGAAATCCCATCTTCTTGATCTCATCCCTCACCTGAGGCATGCTCACCTGCAGGTTAAATCAGCACCAGTTATCTCTTTCTCTGTCTCTCCCCCACCTCTGTCTCATAAGAGAGTGGGAGTCTCACAATTTTACCTTTACTTTATTACTAAAAAAAAGAAAGAGAATACAACACATTCCAAATGTCTGGAAAGTGTTTGATAATTATTTCAATTTAAGAAGAAATGAAATTTGTGTATGGTAAAAATTTAATAGAATTATTTTCCAAGATAGTTCATAGACTATTTTATTACTGATCTTTAGTGGAAAATTGTGAATGCGGAGCTTTGTAATTAAAAAAGACAGAATTGTTGTTGGAATCCTTGATGAAACCTTGTCTGATTTCTTACCATCCAAGGAAGACTTAAAATTGACAAAGCTAATCAAATCACTCTGGAAGCAGGATTCAGAAAGTCTTTTAGACAGATCCTGAGAGGAGAACCTCAACAAAAACCAAAGTTTATTGACATTATAAAGCATGAACACTCTGGAGAGGCATATGACAAGCCTGCACAAAAAAGCATGCCAATCAGCTGATTTGAAAAACCAAGTGTCATACTGCAGACAACAAAGGCTCACAGGCATAGACTATGTCCAGCCATTACTAAGAAATGCAACATTTTCAAAACCTTAGGTTATTTCTCAATGAGGTGCAGAAGTAAGACACAGTTTCAGAACAGCATGGTGGTCACGTACAATAGGTTTATAAAATAGAATATCTACCATCATTAGAAAATATGCTTGAATTTGACAAGATATCTCCATTGGAAAAGATATCCATGGCATTCCACGGAGAACTAGTTATTGCAAATCAGCAAGAAGAAATAGAACCCTGAAACAAAAACCTAAATTGCTAACAAAACTCAAAGGTCTAGCAGCATCTGTGGGGAGAAAATGGAGTTAATGTTTCAAGTCCGGTGAATCCACCGTTCTTGGTTGTTTGTTTCTAGACAGAACCCTATCTACGTCTCTGGGCATCTTGTTGATCTTGTGCTTAAAGCAGGAGCAAATGTTACTGTTCTATTAGTTCAGCTGAAGAAGCAGAGATTACAACCTGCAGAAAGAAGACTACATGGTGCAAGTAAAATAACTGAAAGGCTGTAAGGAGAAGCCAGGCAACTACAGTCTTGTGAGTCTGACATTGGCAATGGGTAAGATTTTGGAGGTGATTCTGAAAGATAGGACTTATGTGCATTTGGAGGGGCAAAGACCCAATAAGGATAGTGAGCATGGCTTTGTGTGAGAGAAACTTGATTGAGTTTTTTGAGGAGGTAACCAAAAAGACTGTTGATAGCAGAGTGGTAGACATTGTTTACATGGACTTAGATAAAGCCTTTGACAAGGTACTCCATAGTAGACTAATTAGTAAAGTTAGTTCACATGGGATGCGGAGAGAGCTTGCCAATTGTATACAAAATTGGATTGACAGTAGGAGACAGAGGGTGATGGGGGAGGGTTCTTTTTTCAGACTTGTGGTCTGTGACCAGCAGTGGTTCCACAGGGATTAGTGCTTGGTCCACTTTTGTTTATCATTTATATCAATTATTTGGATGTGAATTTAGGAGGTACGGTTAGTGACTTTATGGATGACACCAAAATTGGTGGTATAGCAGATAGTAAAGAAGGTTATCAAAGATTACAAAGTGATCTGGATCAATTGGGTCAATGGGCTGAGGAGTGGCAGCTGGAGTTTAATTTGGATAAATGTCAGGCATTGCACTTTGTGAAAACAAACAAGGGTGGGACTTATACAATTAATGATAGGGCCCTGGCTAATGTAGAACAGAGAGACCCACGTGTTCCGGTACATAATTGTTTGAAATTTGCATCACATGTAGAGCAAGAAGATGTTCAGCATGCTTGCTTTCATTAATCATTTTACTTGCCTTTATTGCTTAGACCTTTGAGTATAGGAGTTGGGCTGCCATGCTAAGGTTATACAGGACATTGGTGAGTCTTCTTCTGGAGTACTGTGTGCAGTTTTGGTTATCCTGTTATAGGAAGAATATTATTAAATTGAAGAGGGTTCAAAAAAGATTTATCAGGATGTTGCTGGGAATGGAGGGTTTGACTAAGGGCCATATTTTTAAGGTGAGAGGAGAAAGATTTAAAAAGGATGTAAGGGACAACTTTTTTGCACAGAGAGTGGTTCATTTGTGGAATGAACTGCCAGAGGAGGTGGTGGATGTAGGCACAGTTACAACATTTAAAAGAAATTTGGATAAGTACACAAATAGGAAAGGTTTAGAGGGGAAAAAAGGCCATACACAGACAAATGTGACTACTTTGGTTTGGGAACATAGTCAATGTGGACTGAAGGGTCCGTGTGCTGTGTGATTCTATGACTCTGTGACTTATGGCAGAACCCAAACAGAAGGAAGAATCAAGTGAGATCATTATGTCAGCATCAGAGACCTGATAAATATTGTCAACTTTGAGGAAATCAAAGACTTTACAGAACTAGCTTAACTTTTCAATCCACTGTCTTGTCAAACAGAACAGTCAATGTCTGTGGTGGAGAGTGTTAGGCAGGTCAGGCTAATATTCCCAGATTCAGATGATTGTCAAGAATAAGAGAAAATTGTCTGGTATTAGCGTCCAAGGTAATGCAGAAAAAGAGACAACCTCTTCCAGTGGAAGGTGGTTAGCTGATCTAGAAATCCAGGATGCCACAAGGAAGAAAGCTTGTATTACAATTGGAATAGTTGTCCTGCAGGAAGGAATTTCAGGAGGAAAAGGAGCCTCCAGCAACAACATCTACAAAGAACATCATGCTCCATGAAGTATATCCAAGAGGTAAGAAAATAATCCACCAGTGGAGAAATTATCAGAAACAGCATGAATATCCTCAAGCAAGACACCCACCATTCTTCCAAGTCTCAAGAGAGTGCGCTCTGGGAAAAGTATGAAATGTCCAGATCACCTACGTTTATGAAGACAAAGATTTGGGGTGAGTTGAGGTTGTGCTAAATGTAATATAGCTATTACCATAATTGTATAATGGTTTAATTACAAGAATGTTTACAGAAAAGATTCCAGGCATTAGTTACGACAACACTTTTGAGAAATTGAGCTGATTTCTTTTGAGAAAGGAAAGCTAAGAGAGGATTTTCCAAAAGTATTCAAAAACATGAGGGATCTGTTCAGATTCAAGCAGGAGAAACTGTTCCATTCATGAAAGGATCGAGAAGGAGAGGATATAAATCTAAAGTAACTTGTAAAAGATGCAAATATGACATGAGGAAAACACTGAGAAGTTAGGGTCTGGAACACATTACCTGGAAGTGTTGTGGAGGCAGATTAATTTCAGGCATCCAAGGAGCCCTTAGATGATTAGTTTAGTAAACACGATAGGGAGAGTACTCTATTGGCAAGAAAGTTTGGTTGTTGGGGTAGGGGGTGATGTAGAACAAAGATGTTGTTTAAGATAGTGGTTCTGAGTGGATTCATGTCCATTTTCAATGGCTGCACCCATTCTACTGAGGTCAATCACTGCCTGTGGGTCGAGACAAGCAGTTGAATTTTACCGGCAGTCAACTACATGTCAATTGTAGTGAGGTTTATAGAGGGTTTCTCTCCCTAAGGCCTCAGGGACTTTCTCACACTATTTCCCCAAACTCAACTCATTACCGACGCACCATATCCCTATGGTGTCCCAATCATCATGTCCTGTCATTCACTGAAGGCTTCTCTATCCCAGGATCTCTGGTACCGTCTCTGAATCACAACTATTCATCCAGTTAAGCATTTGACCATCCATAGTTGCCCTTCAGTGGGAAAGGAACCACAAATTAACTATTCTCAAGCACAGAGTGGATTAGCAGACTCTCCATTGTATGTACAAATGTGTACTTTAACATCTACTGCCATTTAAGAACTATGTTATTCAGCTTAGTGATTAATAGTCTCATCCCATCTTACAACCCTTTCTCGGTCAGTGCTACCTTTTCCCCAGTGCCCAGTGTATGAGACAATCACATACAGGAAAGACTGCAAATATAACATTCACTTTGCTTAAATCAAAACAAAACACTGCATTTGTCTCTGGAAATAAAAAAATGTATAGTCTCTTTCAGATGTTCCTTGAAACCTACGTCTTTGATCATTCTTTCATAAATCTGTGCTATTATTACCTTTCGAAGGTTTGTGTCAAAAGTGTTTCTATTTTATACTGTTGTTAGATGCATTGCAAGATTTTTCTACATGAAAAGTAAATGTCTATATGCATGCAGTCGTAAATGCTGTCTCACAATATTTCTAACAGGAATTGGTTGGGCCTGTACTCATTGAGTAGAAGAATGAGAGGTGATCTTAATGAAAAGTACAAGATTCGTGGCGTACTTGACAGAGTAGATGCAGAAAGATTATTACCCTTTGCGGAAGAGGGGCCATAATAAGGGGTCTCAGAGATGAGACAGATTGAAACAGAGATGAGGAGGAATTTCTTCTCTCAGCGGTTGTGGAATTATTTACCACAAAGGGCTGTTGAGGCTGTATAAGTCTATTCAAGGTTCAGATACAGAATTTTAATTAGTAAGGGAATCAACAGTTATGGGGGAAATGGCAAGAAACTGGAGTTGAGGATTATCAGATTTGCCACATTCTCATTGAGTGACAGAGCAAAATCTGTTGGCTGAATGGCCTAAGTTTGATAGTCTTCTGGTCTAACAGCTCCATTAAGTGAAATCATTGCTCTGAATTGGTGGAGAATTGAGATGGATAAGTCATCAACTCCAAATGCTACTCATGAAGTCGTCTGGAACTCATAAAAGGTCTTGATATCAGAAATTAAATTTATCTGCAAGTGGCTAGATATACTCAGATAGGTGACTGACTCAAGCAGAGCAGGAAATCCCAATGGTTGATCATTCTTTTGTGCTGATCTTAGCTGATCATAATTGAGCCAATGATGAAAGTTCTAGTTAATCTGCGTTGACCTAAAGCTCTATTTGGGTAAGTGTGATTCACTTGTGATCTAACCAACAGATCTCAAAGAGTCTGCTAAAGAGGGTGATTAAAACTGTAAGATTTCAAGATTCATATACCCTATGTGGAGCTAAGATTTGCACGATCACTTCATCCAGCTCAACAGCATTAATGGCCCCAATCTATCCCCTCACTCCCAACCAGTTTCCCTCCCTTTGGGTCATTCCCCACCCTCCCAAAGACAACCCTCCCACTCCTCTGGAATATAACTGTTGAATTCAGGTCCTGGTCACTCTCACGCTTCCTGGTGCTACCTGAATCTTTGTGAATGATACCTGAATCCTCATGTCTTTCATTACAAGGAAATGTTTTGAACCAGAGAGTCTGCTTTATTAATTGGTCTCAGCCGTTGCAATGGCCAACTTCTTCAGTTGGCATCAGTGCCACCGGGTGAGCAAAAGGGAAGTCCAATGGTTCTCTTGCTTTTGATGACATTTGGATGTAGCACACACACGGCCTCAATTCCCCGCAGTCCAGATCTCTCCCATTGTCAGTTCTTTGAAGTTTCCACTGCATGTTGACAAGGCGGTTAAGAAGGTATTTAGCATGCCTGCCTTCATTGCTCAGACCATTGAACATAGGAGTTGGGACATCACATTGAGATTGTACAGGATGTTGGTGAGACCTCTTCTGGAGTACTGTGTCCAGTTCTGGTCAATCTGTTATAGGAAGGATATTATTAAGCTGGAGAAGGTTCAGAAAAGAATTATCAGGATTGTGCTGGGAATGGAGAGTTTGAGTTATAAAGAAAGTCTGGATAGGCTGGGACATTCTTCACTGGAGCATAGGAGGTTGAGGGGTAATCTGATAGAGGTTTATAAAATCATGAGGGGTATAAATAAGGTGAATGGCAGGTGTCTTTTCCCTAGGAAAGGGATTTTAAGATTAGGTGGCATATTTTTAAGGTGAGAGGAGAAAGATTTATAAAAAGACATGAAGGTCAATCTTTTTGCACAGAGAGTAGCTCATGTGTGAAATGAACTTTCAGAGGAAGTGATGGATCAGTTACAATGATTAAAAGACATTTGGATAAGCACATGAATAAGAAATGTTTGGAGATTTATGGGCAAAGTGCAAGCAGATGGAGCTAGCTGAATTTGGGATTATGGTTGGCATGAACTGTCCAGACCAATGATTCTGTTTTATGTGCTGTATGACTCTATGACACTTTGACAAGGAACTGCTTGTTGATTCTTCCAAGTGAATGGTTCAATGCCTCAATGTGACATAAGGTGAAGAATATAATTGAGAGCAATTAGATATGTGTAAAAATGAATTTGCTTGTCTATCTCATACCATCAGAAACTTAATGGCTTGAGAAGATCATCTTGGGTAGAAGTCTAAACAAGATGCCTGTCAACCACACATTTTTTTATTATTCATTCATAGGCTTCACTTTCAAAATCAGCATTCATTGCCTGTCCTGTAACCACTGACCAACTTGCTAGACCATTTCTGAGGACCCCACAGTTAAGAGCTAATTGCATCACTGTGGATCTGGATACACAGATGGGTCAGACTAAATAAGGATAGCTAATTTCCATCACTGAGGGACATCCATCAACTTGTTGGGTTTTGATGGTAATCTAATGGACACCATTAGTTGCTACTAGCATTTTTATGCCAGATTTACTAAATCTGTTGAATTTAAATTTACCGAAGGCAGGGTGAGATTCAGAGTTATGCCCCGGAATTATTAGTCCAGGTCATTGGATTCCGAGCTCAGTAACATAGTCACAATGCTATGACAACCCATAGAAGTCACTGGAGTTGACATTTCAGATGCTGCTCACTTTGAACTTATAGCCAAGGTGAATTTGTACCCAATTCTCTTTCAGTTACAAAGAAATAATTAAATTATGTCATAGGATTAACAGACAATGCAGTTTTCGATGCATTACAGGCCACAAGGAGGCAATCTAGTGAGGATGCAGACCACAATAGAAACAAAGCTATCCATGCCTTTGAAGATTAAAACATTTACTTTGATTGATAATACCAAAGACCTTTCCTATCTATAATAAAACAAAGAAATGTGCAATCTGGAAGTGTGGAATAAAAACTGAAAATTCTGGAGAAACTCAGTGGATCTAGCAGCATCCATGGAGAGAAAGCAGGTTAACATTTCAGGTCTGGTGACCCTTTTTCAGAACTCCTGTCCCATCCTTTCCTATCTATCAACATAGGAGAAAGAATCCTTTGAGTTTTAATTTAAAGGTATCATGGCAGCAAGAAAAACGGTACAAAGTCATTAGGCAATTTAGACACTGATTTTCCATCAAGGCTAAAAAGACAAAGCAATGTATTAGCTTACTGTTGTGATGGCAAACAATTTACCATAATTATGTTCAGATGTTATTAATACCAGAGTTCAGGGGAGATGGTAGAATAGCCCTCTCCTTCCTGCTGTGTGCACATACCTCTGGCCCATTGGGTAGATATTTAAAAAGAGAAGACAAACTCTGATCAAAGTTGTAAAGAAAATTCAAGAGTGTAGTCAAGACTTGGTTTCCATCCACACTTGCTAACTAGCTTCTGGTCCAACAATATTCTCACTTTTAAATTTCCCATCCATGTTTGCAAATCTTTTCCACCTTCTTCAACTCTATAACCTTCTCCAGTCCCACAACTATCAGGAACTAAATCTGTGATCATCTAATTCTAGTCTTTTGCACATCCCTTACTTTACCCATTCCTCCAACAGTTACTATGCCTTTAGTTACCTAAACCTTAAGCTCTATAATTCATCCTAAATCTCTTTCCTACCCTTGTCTCCTTGAAGGCACTTCTTAAAATCTACCTCTTTGATTAGTCTTTTGGTCACCTGTCGTAATTGTTGTATGTATATCTTACTTTGAAGATACATGGTGTATGCATTCTTGTTGTGATTCTTGCAGTTACTACACTGTGTGTCTCTACAAGCTGCACACACTGGACATCAGTCTATTTGCTGTATTATCTGCTTCATAGCTTATAGTATGTTTTACTGTATTAAATAAACTGATCTGCAGAATTAATCAATCCCTGATGAGCAAATAATTGTCATATCATTTTGAATTTATGACATGATCTGCATGCAAAACGTAACTTTCGCTGTACTTAGGAAAGTGACAATAATACATCAAATCAAATAACATTGCATGGTGAACAAAAGTGGAAAGAAACATAGTAATGAGACTGTGTTTGCACAGTCAAGAAGCAAGTTATTGTGCAGGAGAAAAATGGTCAACAATGTTAAATCATGCTAAAGTATATGATACATGACTCAAAGACATTGTTCTTCAGTCAGTCAGAGAGTGTTGAAAATATAACTTGCTGGTAAGCAGACAAATCCCTGTCAAGGAGCCAGTTTAATTCAGTGAAAAACACAAATGATTAGGGTATGTGCCAGATTGATAGCATTCAAGGAAATGCCAAAGGATATTTTCAGACGTCCTAAAATGTTCTGTGGTTTAAATTGAGACGCAACAAAACTACAAACAGACCTCAAAATGTTTTTTTATCAGGATTCATAGAGGCTTGGAATACGTACCACAGAAAGAGGTCCTTTGGCTTCGCGCCAGTGCCAGTCATGAAGCATTATATAGTGATATTCCATTTCCAACACTTGGCCTGAAGTTCTGCATGCTATAGCTTTTCAAATATTACAAGTAAATACCTCTTAAACACTGTGATGGTTTCCATCTTGACCACCCTTACAGGCAGTGAGTTCCAGATACCCACCATCCTCCAGGTGAAGAAGGTTTTTCTTAAATCCTCGCTAAACTTCCTGGTCTTTCCCTTAAAACTATGTCCCCTGGTTACTGATCCTTCCAGTAAAAGGGAAAAGTTCCTTCCTATCTACGCTGTCTATGTGCCTCACAGTTTTAAAAACCACGATCAGGTCCCTCCTCAGCTTTCTCAACTCCAAGGTAAACACCAGCCGATCTCAATAGCTGAAGTGCTCCAGGTGGGCCACATCCTGGTGAATTTCCTCTGAAGCATCTTCAGTGTAATTACAAATATCCTTGATTTTGGACTCACTGGCCTGAAGTTCCCTGGTTTATTCCTACTACTCTGAGATTTACTAACTCCCTTGAGAGCTATAGACACTGTTTCAGGGTCTATGGTTCAATCCCAATAATGTGATTGCCTGTTTTTTATTTTCAACTTATATACACATGGCTTTCATCGAGAAATCTATTAAGTGATTGGGGTGCTGTGGTGACTCAGTGCACAACATTGCTACATTACAGCACTAGACATCCAGGTTCAATTCCAGCCTTGGATGACTCACCCTGCATACTCACCCTGTGTCTGTGTAGGTTTCTGCCAGGTGATACAGTTTCCTCCCATAGTCCAAAGATGTACAGGTTCGGTGGATTGGCCACATTAAGTCACCTAATGGTGTTGAAGGATGTGCAGACTAGGTGGGTAAGCCATGGTAAATGTGAGGTTACAGGAATAGGGTCTGGGTATGGATGGAATCCTCTTTGGAAGGTTGGCCTAGACTTGATGTGCTGCTGAATGACCTTTGTCTGTACTGTAGGGATTCTATGATAATATCTTTACTAAATGCAGTAACTGAGTTCTTGATTAACACCATCTCCACTTTTACACAACCCTCTCCTATCTCTCCTAAAGGATACATAACCAGAAAATGAGCTGTTAGTCCTGCCCCATTTGCAAATATGTCACTGGGATAACATTGAGATCATCTCCCATGCGTTACTCAGCACCTTCAACTCATCTGACTTACTCATATTACTCATAAAACTTCTTGCATCAAAGTAAATGTTATTCAACCTTACCATGCATCATTTTGCCCTAATCTCACTGCACACACTGTGTCTGAATTTGATTTTTCTGCACAGTATTGCACTACCACTCCCTATCTTAGTCTATTCCACAAATTATTTTACAGCCCCACCAACCACAAGGATGTTAGTCCTGTTTTGCTTCAACTCGCAGTCTTATACAAGTCTCACTTTCCCCAGAAACAGACCCAGTGATGCAGGAATCTGAAGCTCTCTCTCCTGTACCAACTTTTCTGCTCCTCATTCATCTGTCCTATCCACCTATTCCTATACTCACCAGCACATGGCCCTGGGAATAATCCAGAAATTATAACTCTCAAGTGCCTGTTTCCTGCTACCTAGCTCTGTAAATTCTTGTTGCATAGTCCTCTTTCAACCTATGTTGTTGGTAGCAATGTGTAAAATGATCTCTGATTGCTGTCCTGCCCTTTTAGAGAAAAAAGTAACCATTATCTAATCAATGTGTTCAGACACACCCTTGGAACAGGTGGGACTTGAACCCATGCTCCTTGGCAGGGACATTACCATTGTGCCACAATAACTCCCTTTCAGGATGCTCTACAGCTGATCACTGATATCTGCAGTTGTGTCCTTCACTACTGGTCAAAATCTAACCTGTAGATTCGTCGAAAATCTACATTTTTCAGAGTAAGGGCAGAAAACAAGCCATTAAGACCTGCTTGGTAATTGGAAACAAAGGTCTACACAGAATTAACATATCGGGGTTAATAGTCAAAGAGGTAAAAAATCTTTCAAAGCTATAGACCTCATTAGAAGATCAGTTCAGAGTCAGTTTAAATTTCTGTTCTTACTGACTAGAATTCATGTAATTTAGCCAGAGTCTCCAGATTCCATAGAGCTTTGTGCGCATTTTGTGATATTTCACTTCCTCCACCACCAATGCTCAGTAGCAGAAATTCACCAAAGCTTCTTTGCCAGCACCTTCCAAAGCCACAAACACTTCCATCCAGAAGAACAAGGGTAACAGACACATAGAAACAATAACACCTGCAAATTTGTCGCCAAGCCACTCACCATCCTGACTTGGAAATATATGTGATACATGTATAAAATTATCAGAGACATAGGGTACGGGAAGGAGTTTTTCCTCTTTGTTGGCAGAGATTCAAAGTAAGGAGCAGAAGAATCTATTAACCCTGCCTTTATAAATATTTAATCTGAGGCTAAGTGTTCTAGAGCTGCCGAACCCTCTGAGAGAAAACCATTCTACTCATGTTACTGCTAAAAGGGCAACTCCTAAATTCAAAACAATTGACCCACAAGCCTTTTACAGAATACAACCTAATATGATCTAATAAACCTCTGCTGAACCATCTCAATAGCATTTACACCTTTCCTTACGAAAGGAAACCAAAACTGTTCAAGGTATTCAATACGTAGTTTCATCAAGACTCTGTACAACTTGAAGCATTTCTATAATACATTCTATAGCAGCCGTTCAGGAAGGCAGCTCATCACCACCTTCTCACAAGCAGTTAGGGGCAGGCAATAGATGCTGGCCAGCCAGTGATACTCACAAGTGAATAAGTTCACATTTTCTTACGTTATTTCCCATCTGTCAAATGTCTTCTTCACAGCTTACTTTCCTATTTATCATGGTGTTATCTGTGAATTTAGCTGCTCTGCTTGTTTGCCATCAGTCTCCTCATCTAAACCATAGGTGTTCATTGTAAAAGGTTAAGACCCCAGTACAGATCCCTGCAAGACTCATTTTATCATATTGTGCCAAACAGACAAAGGCCTACCTTGACATACTCATTATTTCCTGCTAGGTATCCATGCTAATATGGTATCCCTGGCATCATGAGTTTTCATTTCCTGCAATAACCTTTGATTTAGCAACAAATACCTTAGGGAAATCCAAATATGGAACTTCTCCCAATAGTACAGGCTCCTCCTTATCCATAACACACTCCAAAGAATTGATGAAACGTGATTTCCCTTTGACAGGACAACACTGACACTTCCCAATTACCTTGAGATGTTCTCACCTCGCAGCTGTAATCTTTTTAATGATCAATTCTAACACTTTCCCCAGAGAGACGTCAATCTAACTGAAGCTTAGTTTCCTGTTTACTGCCTCCCTCCCTTCATGAACAGAAGGGTTTAATATGTTTAAAACCAAAAAAAAAGTACATATGGCAGAAATCAGAAACAGAAAGAAAAACTGCTGGAAAAGCTTGGCAGGTCCGGCAGCATAGAGCCATAGAGATGTACAGCATGGAAACAGACCCTTTGGTCCAACCCATCTGACCAGATATCCCAACCCAATCTAGTCCCATTTGCCAGCACCTGGCCCATATCCCTCCAAACCCTTCCTATTCACATACCCATCCAAATGCCTCCACCACATCCTCTGGCAGCTCATTCCATACACGTACCACTCTCTGTGTGAAAAGTTGCTCCTTAGGTCTCTTTTATATCTTTCCCCTCTCACCCTAGTTCAGGAGTCCCCGACTCCAGGGAAAAGACTTTGCCTATTTACCCTATCCATGCCCCTCAATTTTGTCAACCTCTTTAAGGTCACCCCTCAGCCTCCAACGCTCCAGGAAAAACAGCCCCAGCCTGTTCAGCCTCCCCCTATAGCTCAAATCCTCCAACCCTGGCAACATCCTTGTAAATCTTTTCTGAACCCTTTCAAGTTTCACAACATCTTTCCGATAGGAAGGAGACCAGAATTGCACACAATATTCCAACAGTGGCCTAACCAATGTCCTGTATAGCCGCAACATGATCTCCTAACTCCTGTACTCAATACTCTGACCAATAAAGGAAAGCATACCAAACGCCTTCTTCACTATCCTATCTACCTGCGACTCCACTCACCTGCACTCCAAGGTCTCTTTGTTCAGCAACACTCCCTAGGACCTTACCATTAAGTGTATAAGTCCTGCAAAAATTTGCTTTCCCAAAATGCAGCACCTCCCATTTATCTGAATTAAACTCCATCTGCCACTTCTCAGCCCATCGGCCCATCTGATCAAGATCCTGTTGTAATCTGAGCTAGCCTTCTTCGCTGTCCGCTACACCTCCAATTTTGGTGTCATCTGCAAACGTACTAACTACACCTCTTGTTTTGAGACCAGTGACCCTACTTCAGAACTGGTGGTAGCTAGGAAAAAATAAATTTATGCAAAAGATGGGGGTAGGTGGAGAAGGGAAGAAGTTAAGGAGTATACTCTAGATGGAGATAGAGTCCAGAGAGAGAGTCAGACAAACAAAGGAGTGGATAACCGTTAGCCTAAGAATGAATGATGATTAATAGGGACTATTAATGGTTAACAATAGATAATATTTAATAGCATACCATGTGCTAATCGTGTGGTAGTGGCTGAGACATGACAGAGTTCAAGCCCTAAAATTGTTGGACTTGATATTGAGTCCAGAGGGCTGCAGGGTCCCTAAGTATAAAATGAGGTGTTGTTTTACCAGCTTGCACTGAGCTTCGCTGGAGCACTGCAGCAAGCCTGAGACAGAGATGTTGGCCAGGAAACAGGTGATGTGTTAAAGTAGCAGGCAACTGGAAGCAAAGGGTATTTTCTTTTTGTGGACAGAACATAGGTGTTCTGCCAAGCGGTCATCCAGTCGACGCTTTGTTTCCTCAGTGTAGAGCAGATCACAAAGTGAGCAGCAAATGCAGTTGACTAGGTTGTGTAAAGTGCAGTTAAAGCACCTGGAATCTGTGTTTGGGCCCTTGGATACTGAGGAGAGAGGAAGTAAACTGGCAGATGTGACACCTTCTGTGATTACAGGGGAAGGGGCTTTGGGGGGGGCGCTGTGTGTAAGGAGAGGAGGGGGTGTGGGTGTGGTGGATGGTGTGGAGAGTGCAGGAGGAGCGGACCAGGCTGTCCCAGAGGGCATGGTCCCAGCAGAAGGTGGACAAGGGAGGGAAGGGGAGGGGAATATATATTTTTGGTGGTGGCATCCTGCTGGAGGTGGCAGAAATGGCAGCTAATAATCTTCTGGATGTAGCTGCTGGTGGGGTGGTGGTAAGGAGACCCTATCACTTTTACAGGATGGAAGAGAGGGAGTGTGGGCTGAAGTGTGGGAGATGGGTCAGACTTGGCTGAGGACCCTGTCAACAACAGTGCTGGGGAATTCTCGAATAAGGAAGAAAGTGGACATGGCGGAGGCTCCCTTGCCAAAGTTGGCATCACCAGAACAGGGTGCAAAGGAGTCAGAGGAAGTGGGAGGATGGAATAGAGACTTTACAGGAAGCAGGGTGTGAGGATATATGTCGAGGTAACTGTGGGAGTTGGTGGGTTTATGGTGGATATTGGTGGCCAGCCCTATCCCCAGATATGGAAACAATGATGTCGAAGAAGACAAGGGAGAAGTCAGGGATGGACCAGGTGAAGGTGAGAGCAAGGTGGAAATTGGCAGCAAATTGATAAACTTTTCCAATTCCGAATGAGAGAGGGAAGCAGCATCGATGAAATTATCAATGTATCAGAGAAAGAGTTGTGGGTGGTAGTCGGAATAGGACTGGAATAAGGAATGTTCCACATACCCCACAAAGAGACATAACTGCTGCCCATGCAGGTACCCAAGGCAACTCCTTTGACTTGAAGGAAGTGAAAGGAGTTAAAAAAGAAGTTGTACAGAGTGAGGATGAGCTCGGCCAGGCAGAGGGGGCTGGTGTTGAATGGGGAGAGTTCAGACCTTTGCTTCAGGAAGAAGCAGAGAGCCCTGAGACCATCCTGGTGGGAGATGTGTAACGGGATTTCATCTCTGTTTGTATTTTTATCTTTATAGAAGGCATATGCTTTTTCTGTGCATTCTGAAATATTCCCTTAAAAGTCTACGACTGCCCATCAATTGATCTATCTCCGAGGCTGGTGTGCAGTACATCTGGGAGAAAGTGAGGACTGCAGATGCTGGGGATCAGAGCTTAAAAATGTGTTGCTGGAAAAGCGCAGCAGGTCAGGCAGCATCAAAGGAGAAGGAGAATCGACGATTCGGGTGAGCTTATGCCTGAAATGTCGATTCTCCTTCTCCTTTGATGCTGCCAGACCTGCTGCGCTTTTCCAGCAACACATTTTTAAGTGCAGTACATCTGAGCTAGTTCAGTTTTTATGCCAAAATAGTTGTCCATATTTAGACCTAAAATACAAGTCTTAGACCCAATCTTCTCCCTTCAAATTGTATGTATATTTTAATCATAGTCTGGTCACTGCTACCTAAAGGTGCCTTTATTCTGAGGTCATTAATTAATGCCATCTCAGTACATCGTACCAAATCTAATATAAACTGCTTCGTGATCAGTTCCAGAATATGCTGCTCTAAGAAACTGTCTCAAAAGGATTCTATGAACACTCCAGTTGAGATATTACTACCCATCTAAATTTTCCAGATTATATGTAAATTAAAATCACTAATGATTACTACCATTCCCAAACACCCAATATTGCTTCTTATAAAATTTGCTTCACATTGTGGCTTGAAGGCCTGCAAATGTCTTTTTACCCTAATTTTCATCATCTCCACCCAAATCAATCCTACATCCCAATGAACCAAGGTAATTTCTAAATATTGCAAAATGTCATTCTTAATTAATAGTGATTCCCCTCTACCTTTACCTAGCTTCATATTCTTCTTCAATGTCATATACCTCCTCAATGGTCAGAACCCAATACTAGTCATTCTGAATCCAAATCTCCAGAATGGCTATTAGATCATATTTATTTACTTCAGTACACCCTAACAATTGATTTACTTTATTAAGAATGGAATATTCATTCAGATACAAGGCCTTTAGAATTCTTTTGTTATCTGTTATTTGGTTTTGATTGTTGGTGAATGCCTAGATTTCTTTTTCTCTGTCCCTTCCAACCATTCTGTGACCTTCATTTCCCACATTATTATTTTTCTCTCTTGCTTTCACTGTGCTTTTTGATATCCCACATCTTTCCACATGTTATCCCTTGCCCCAACTATTTGGTTTAAAACCCCTCCAATTCTTTCATAATGCAGTTCGCAGGAATCCTGGTCCCTGCACATTTCAGATGCAAATCATCCCAAAGGTATGGCCCTCACTTTCCCTAAAACTGGTGCCAGTGACCTATGAACCAGAATCCAGTTCTCTTATACCAGTCTTTAAGCCACATGTTCACCCCTCTAGTTTCATGTGCATTATGGGCATTTGCATTTGGGTCAAGTAATTATCCAAGATATTATCACCTTTGAAGCTTCAGTTTTTTTTTAATTTAGTGCTCAGCTCCACCTCCTCTCTGCAAACTCTATTTCCTAGTTTTACAATGTCATTGGTACCAGTTGCACCATGACCACTGGATCCTCCCCCTTCCACTACAAGTTCCTTTCCAGCCTTGCACAAAAGTTGGCATTGAATAGGCAACACAGCCAAGGGGACTGTCAAACCTATTGGACAATTGCAGAGGTTAATGTTCCCCACTATCTGAATCCCCTTACCTGCCTCACCCACAGTAATACTTGCTGTCCCTGATATGTGACCAAACAAAAGACCTTATCTTGAGATGTGACTGCTTCCTGGTACAAATTCAGGTAACTTTCCACATTTCCCATGTGTCATTGTATCTTTGACTGAATAGCCTCCAGCTCTCTGTGCCGCAGTTGCTTGAACTCCAAATACTTATTATAGCTGTGTTTGTTCTGGATCAGTGGTCCAGGAGCTCCCATATGCTGCAGCTGTGACACATCACCTGTCCTCCCATCCTTGAGACTTTTAATTAGTTAATGGTGTTATTCACTTATTTATGTTCCCTTTCATATGTTTTATGAACTTACTGTCAATTTATATAGTATGTTAAAACTTAAGAATAAAAACCACTTACCAGAGACTCACCAAACATCTCACTCTTTCCTCTGTAGCAGAGCAAGAACTAAATCCAATCAGTTCCAATGAATTTAGCTCAGTCTCCAACTGTTTGCTTTGGGATCCATTTCTCACCTGCCTCTCAGGTGAAAACTATGTCTTGTCATAGGAGCCTCCAGGAGGTGAGGCTGACTTCCTGTCTCAGGTTCCTCACCTTGCCTGATCCTTGGAAAAACCAAATAGATAGGCATTTAGAGAAGTGATAGTTAAGGTATAAGCTAATCTCTTTCCTTTGGAGGTAAAAGCAATCATTTCCAAAGTGAGCAATGGATCAAACACAGTAATAAATAAAAGAAAAGAAGAATGTTAACAAATATTTTATTGTGTGCAGCTTTGGAATCCACATCACAGAAGGGGTATGATTGCGCTGGAGAGGGTGCGGAGGAAATTTACCAAGAGGTTGCCAGGGCTGGAGAGTTTTAGGTATAAAGAAAGATTGGATAGATTGGGATGGTTTTCCTTGGAGCAGAGGGGATTGAGGGCGCACATAATTGAGCTGCCTAAAATTAGGAGGGATCTAGTTCGGGTAGGTAAGAAGATACTTTTCGCCTTAGAGCTGGGGAGGGTGGGGGAGGGAGAGGTCAATGATGAGCAGCACAGAATACAGGAAAGAGGCAGGTGTTTTAGTGGATATCCAAGGAAAAATCTGGAATTAGAGCATCTGGAATTCATTGCCTTTAAGAGTGGTGCAGGCAAAACTCCTGAGAAATCTTGTTTCCTTCTTGAATGTCTCTCACTGCCCTGATACAAATTTACCTAAAGATATCTGCTACTAGTCCAATCTGGCCAAATCACATCTGATCTTATTAAAATTGGCTTGTCCTTTTCTATGATAATCTTGAATCTATTGGAGTTATGATCGCTGTCTGCAAAGGCTGCCTTTGCTTTTCATGATTTATATTAATGACGGGGCCAGTTTGTAAATGATGCAAAACTTAGTAACATTTTAAACTGTTAAGCTGATAGTTTTGACCTTCAAAATGACATTGACAAGTTAGTGGAGTACACAGGTAGAGAGCAGATGACAGTTCACTATGCAGAAAAATGCAAGGATACGGAATGGAAGGTCAATACAAAATAAAGGATACTTCACTAAAGGATTTGCAAAAGCAGAGAGACATGGGCATAGGTGTGCATATGTCATTAAAGGTGACAAGACATGTGAAGAGAGTACATAATAAAGCATACAGTACCCAAGTTTTATTAATCGAGGCATGGGGTACAAGAGCAAAGAGGTTATACTGAACTTGTATGTCATGCTCATTTTACCTCAGTTGGAGTATTGTTTACAGTTCTGGGTGTTACACTTCAGGAAAGATTTTAATTACATAGATTGCAGCAGCAGTTTAAAAGAACGGTTCCAGGGATGAAGATCTTCACAATGGTGATGGGTTGGAGAAATTGGTAGGAGAAGACTAGGAGGAGATTTGACAGAAGTTAAAAAGCAGGGTATAACTCACACAGTTAATGGTAGGGCATTTGGGAGTATTGCTGAAGAAAGAGACGTAGGGATGCAGGTGCATATTTCCTTGAAAATGGAGTCGCATGTAGACAGGGTGGTGAAGAAGGTGTTTGACATGCTTTCCTTCATTGGTCAGAACATTATAAGAGGTGAGACATCATGTTGCAGATGTGTAAGACTTTGATGAGGCCACTTTTCAAAAATTGTGTATAATTCTGGTGGCCCTTCTATCGGAAGAATGTTGTTAAAGTTGAAAGGGTGCAGAAAAGAGTTACGAGGGTATTACGGGACTGGAGGATTTGAGATATGGGGAGAGGTTGAATGTACTGGGGCTTTTTTCCTTGGAGTGTCAGATGCTGAGGAGTGACCTTACAGAGGTTTATAAAATCATTAGGGGCATGGATAGAGTGAATAGCCAAGGTCTTTTTCTTATGGTGGGAGAGTCCAAAACTAGAGGGCATAGTTTTAAGGTGAGAGGGGACAGATTTTAAAATGGTCTGAGGGGCAACTTTTTCATGCAGAAGGTCGTGGGTGTGTGGAATGAGCTGCCAGAGGAACTGGTGGAGGTGGGTACAACTACAACATTTAAAAGGCAACTGGGTGGATATATGAATATGAAGGGTTTAGAGGGATATGGGCCAAATGCTAACAAATGAAACTAGGTCAGATTCTGATAACTGTATGGAATGGACAGTTGGACTGAAGGGTCTGTTTCCGTGCTGTATGACTCTATGACTCTATTGCAAAATCACAAGAGGTGTGGACAAAATATACAGGAAGATAGTGTCTTCACATGCTAAAGGAGCAAGAATGAGAGGGTACAGTTTTAAAGCAGCTTTCAAAAGAAGCAAGTATGATGGAGGCAGGCTCAATCAAAGTATTCAAGAAGACATTAGATGATTATTTGAATAGAAATAATGTGCAGGGTTCCAGGAAAAGGGCAGGAGAATGGCACTATGTGACAATGCCCATTGGAGAACTAGTACAGACACAATGGGCCAAAAAGCCTCCTTCTGCACCATAACAATTCTGTGACTCTGCAAACCTGTTCCTCTTGTAGCGCAAATAACCACATCTCACCTCAATTATCCTCAAGCAGTTGAGGGTTGTCCAAATTATCCATGGAAGGATAAAATCCAGAGCCTCATCACTTGAGTTGGTTACCAAGATTGCAGTTGATTAGGATGCAGTCAACGAGGAGGTGGGAGGTGAGGTCATGGAGTGAGTAGTATATTCCAGTAGAAGCCACACAATTTCAGATAAGTACATGGCTGTTTTGTTTAAGGTCCTGTGTCAATGGGAGCACTTCATTAGCTGCCAGGGATGGGTAACAATGCCAACCTTTTCTGCAAAACTCATATCCCATACATGAAATCAAAGAGAAGCACTGGGGCCATTTGAGCTCTTCTGCTTTCAACATTCCAACAAATAATCCTCATGACTTTCCAAAGGTGGATATTTGTATTGAGCAGTGCTACATTGCTGTTGCATAGAACAGGGCAAATAAAACAATTGAGGGAGTGAGGTCTCTGCTTCCCCTAGTGGTGAGCTGTGCTGGCTGCAGAGACTTGGTGAATCAAATAACTAGGAGTGTGGAGACAGCTTTAAACTAATTAGGGACGCAGGGATGTGGAGGGTTTGAGAGGGAGGATATGTATGCTTACGAACAAAAGGATATACAAAACACATTGCAGGACAACTGTTTTGGCAATGAGACCCAGCACAGGGCAGGAAGGGATAGAGAGCACAAGCATAAAATGACAGCAGCAAATCAGCTCAAAGGGGGAAAATGGTAACAAAGCAAAATTAATGGATAGGGAGACATTATTTATATGTAGGCAATTCTGAGAGGTTTGATAGGGTAGATGTGGAGATGCTGTTTCCTCTTGTGGGAGGGTCTAAAACCAAATGGCATAATCTCAGAAGAAGGAGTTACATATTTAAAACAGATGAAGAGGAACTTCTTCTCTCAGACAGTAACAAATCTGTGGAATTCTTTACCACTGAAGGCTGTCGAGGTTGGGTCATTAAGTATATAAAATCTTAGCAGAACTTATACACTTAATGGTAAGGTCCTAGGGAGTGTTGCTGAACAAAGAGACCTTGGAGTGCAGGTTCATAGCTCCTTGAAAGTGGAGTCACAGGTAGATAGGATAGTGAAGAAGGCAATTGGTATGCTTTCCTTTATTGGTCAGAGTATTGAGTACAGGAGTTGGGAGGTCATGTTGCGGCTGTACAGGACATTGGTTAGGCCACTATTGGAAGATGTTGCGAAACTTGAAAGGATTCAGAAAATATTTACAAGGATGTTGCCAAGGTTGGAGGATTTGAGCTATAGGGAGAAGCTGAACAGGCTGGGACTGTTTTCCCTAGAACATCGAAGGCTGAGGGGTGACCTTATAGGAGTTTACAAAATTATGAGTGACATGGATAGGGTAAATAGGCAAAGTCTTTTCCCTGGGGTTAGGGAGTCCTGAACTAGAGGGCATAGGTTTAGGGTGAGAGGAGAAAGATATAAAAGAAACCTAAGGGCCAACTTTTTCACCCAGAGAGTGGTACAGGTATGGAATGAGCTGCCAGAGGAAGTGGTGGAGGCTGGCAACATTTAAGAGGCATTTGTATGGGTATATGAAAAGGAAGGGCTTGGAGGGATATGGGCTGAGTACTGGCAGGTGGGACTAGATTGGGTTGGGATATCTGGTCGGCATGGACAGATTGGACCGAAGGGTCTGTTTCCATGCTATCCATCTCTATGACTGTATAAAATTCTGAGATAAATATATTTTTAAGCAGGATGGAATCAAGAATTATGGGGAATTAGCAGCAGAGTGGAGTTGAGGAATTACCAGATTGGCCATGTTCTCATTGAATGCCTTGCAAGTATGATGGGCTGAATAGCCTATTTTTGTTCCTACATCTTATGGTTTTATAATCCTTTTGTTACAATCATTGGGGTTAAGGATACTGAAAATGCTGTTTCGAAGGAACGTTCCAGATTTTGGCCCAGCGAAAGTAGTTGGGATAGATACATAGGATTAAGGCAGAAGCCAAGTACATAAAAAAACACATTTTGAAAAGATTTAAACTGCATGTCTTATTTTATCATAATGGAGAGATTTAAGAATGTATAAATATGGTAGCATTCTAATACCACTGAGGCTGTTCAATAGTAGACATGAACTTAATATATCAGTAAAAACCCAGGTAACATTCATAAAAGTTGAGTTAAGAGTTTCAAGAGTCTTTAAACCAGCACAAGAATGTGAATGGGCAAGTTCTCATGAATTCAATGATTTCTAATAAATTGCAGTCTTCAATCATACCCACAATGGAAAAGTATGGAATCGCTTACAACAAATTTGAAGTTTATGCATGCAACTGAGAATGTGCAGACTCCAGAAGATGCTGTTAGTTTCAGATGAGCAATGGTAAAATCCATTAGAGGTTTTCATAATGATATTATGACAAAGTAAAGAGTGATACAATGCTCACTAGGCTGACACATTAATGGTCACTGATTTAAAGTCAGCAGAAAAACGTTTAGAGGAGACCTGAGCAGAAATCTTATGCGTTAGAAGGTTGTCAGGATTTGGAATGGTCTTTCTGAAAAGCTCATGGCTCTACTTCAAGCTATTTCCAAAAATAATTTTAAAAGAGATTTGGAGAGGATGATGAAGAACTCCTAGAGTTATGGACAAGCGCGGGAGATGTGAGAGAAAGCATGATTGATTTATTAAAGAGTCAGCACAAGCTTGATAAGCCAACTGGATTCCTACTACACTGTACGATATGAAGATTCTGTGAAAAAGTAGTTCTTCCTTAGTTGCACTGTCCGTGTTATTTGGAAGTCACCTCAATGCTGAGTTAAAAAGCAACTTTGCAGCTAGATAGCAATGGAAGGATGTTAAGTGGCTGATCATGGAAGATAATTATTATCTTCAGCTATTTTCAACGAAATATGCCTTTTGTAATCAGATGAGCGTTGATGGCTTCAGAACTTTTTCTTATCTTCAAATGTATCGTTAAGATCCATATATGGTCTGACTGCTATAGTTATTCAGGTTGAGCAATATTGTAGTTGGTGCGTCATGGTCAAAAAGAGGAAATTCCATGAATAAGTGCATTTCTGTTCTCGCAGATGCAGATCAGAATACCGCATCCAATTTGAACCTAAATAGCATGTTCAATTCTTGCCTGCATTTTCACTCCAGTTTCCATTAAATGCTGAGTGGGTTCTGCTCACCTAGATTCCTTGAATGCTGGACCATTCCCTCATCATCTGCTTATTCCCACGAATCAAATAATGTAGCAAAACATAGTGGGTAGGTCTGGTGGCCCAATTGGTAGCAACCCTGCTTCAGAGCCACAGGTTCAGGGTTCGAATCTCATTCCAAACTTGATCATGCAAGATGCCTTTCTAACATGTGAAACAAGTTGGTTATCAACATGAAAATCCTTCAAACACATCAATGGCAGGTGGTAAGAGGGGCAGAGACATCTGGTCAGCATAACTAATTGCCAATCTCTGGTTTGTGTCTTCAGGCTAGCAAACAGCGGCACAGTGGTTAGCACTGCTGCCTCACAGCACCAGAGACCCGGGTTCAATTCCTACCTCAGGCGACTGACTGTGTGGAGTTTGCACATTCTCCCCGTGTCTGCGTGGGTTTCCTCCGGGTGCTCCGGTTTCCTCCCACAGTCCAAAAAAAATGTGCAGGTCATGCTAAATTGCCCGTAGTGTTAGGTGTAGGGGAATGGGTCTGGGTGGATTGCGCTTCGGCGGGTCGGTGTGGACTTGTTGGGCTGAAGGGCCTGTTTCCACACTGAAAGTAATCTAATCTAATCTAATCCAGGACTAACGAACCACTGAAAATGGATGTATGCTTGTACTTTGCCTATCTCATTCATCATTAGATCTGGGAATTCTTCTAAGTCTAAAACATAAATCAGTACAAGGATTGTCAACTTTGATTCAATGTCAGTAACTGCAGAATTCTACTGAAGCTGTCACCTTCAATTAAGTTTTCTGTCTCCACTGCCCAATTACACTATGTTTCTGAGCAGGATTTTTTGTTCCAGTCAAGAGAATTTCCTAGCAGCCATAATCAGGGTTATGTCAACTCATTTTTCTGGCAGGATCACATACAGTCACAGCACGGAAACAGACTCTTTGGTCTAACTCGTCCATACTGACCAGATAACCTAAATTAATCTAGTCCCACTTGCCAGCATTTGGTCCCTATCCCTCTAAATCTTTCCTATTCATGTACCCATCCAGATGCCTTTTAATTCTGTAATTGTACCAATCTCCAACACATCCTCTGGCAGCTCATTCCATACATGTACAACTCTCTGCATGACAAAGTTGCCCCTTAGGTCCCTTTTATATCTTTCCCCTCTCACCTTATACTCTTTAGTTTTGGGCTCCCCTACCCTGGGAAAAAGATGTTGGCTATTTATCCAATCCATGCCCCTCATGATTTTCTCAACTTCTATAAGGTCACCTTTCAGCCGCCAATGCTCCAGGGAAAACAACCCCAGCCTATTCAGCCTCTCCCTATATCTCAAACCCTACAACCCTGGCAACATCCTTTTAAGTCTTTTCTGAACCCTTTCAAGTTTAATAACATCTTTCATATAGCAGGGAGACCAGAACTGTACACGGTATTCCAAAAGTATCCTAACCAATGTCCAGTTAGTCTGCAATATGACATTCCAATTCCTGTACTCAATGAACTGACCAATAAAGGAAAGCATACCAAATGCCTTCTTCACTATCCTGTCTACCTCTGACTCCACCTTCAAGGAATTATGCCCCTGCACCTCGAGGTCTCTTTGTTCAGCAATGCTCCCCAGGATCCTGCCGTTATGCATCTAAATCCTGCCCTAATTTGCCTTATCAACTGTAACTCCTCACATTTTTGTAAATTAAATTCTATCTGCCACTCCTTGGCCCATTGGCCCATCTGATCAAGGTCCCGTTATACTCTGAGATACTCTTCCTCACTGTCAACTACACCATTAACTTTAGAGTGTCATCTGCAAACGTACTAACTATTCCTCCTAAATCACAGCCAAATCATTTATATAAATGTTGATTAGACTTTGTTCTAGAGCGTTCAGTTTAAACTATGTATTTTCTTCTTTAACTTACTGGACTCATGAGCTGATAACATTGCATTATGGGCAAGGGGGTGCCTGGAACCTTGGTATGTCACTTCAGCTGGTAGCTTTAAAGTGTGAACAAGAACGAGAGCAATCATGCAGATGAAAATAAGATAAATTAGTCATAACAGGAAAAAAAAGTAAAAACGGGGATGCAAGACTGCATTAAGTGAGAGAATAAAGAATATGAAAGGAAAAAATAAGGTAAATATGTTATATTCCTTTTTAAGTATCCAACAAAGGCTACAGAAAAGATTCCCAACATCTGCTAAAGGCAAAATACTGAAAAGGCTGCAGAAACTCAGCAGGTCTGGTAGAATGGGGTGGCTCAGTGGTTAGCACTACTGCCTCACAGCCCTAGGGACCCACGTTTGATTCCAGCCTTGGGTGAATGTCTGTGTAGAGTTTGCACATTCTCCCCCTGTCTGCGCATTTTTCCTCCGGGTGTTCCAGTTTCCTCCCACAGTCCAAAGATGTGCAGGTTAAATGGATTGGCAATGCTAAATTGCCCATAGTGTTAGGTGCATTAGTGAGGGGTAGGATGGGTTACTCTTCGGAGGGTTGGTGTGGACTTGTTGGGCCGAAGGGTCTGTTTCCACACTGTAGGGAATCTAATCAAGAATCTGTGGAGAGATAAACGGAATTAACACTTTGAGTCTGATATGCCTCATTTTTAGGAAAAGAGTAGAAAATGCTGTTTTTTGTGCTGTTAACAGAGGGGAAGATGAGTGAGTGGAATAGATTGTGAGGGTCCACAGAACAAAAGGCAAGGAAGTGCAAATGGTAGTAAGGGAGTGATCAAGATGGAAAATGGGTGTAAATGATAGGTATGAAAAGGAGCAAATAGGTCCACTCCACTGAGAGCAAACAAGACATTAACAAAACATGGATGGGAGTAGGGGGTGATGAGGGGTGCAGTATATATGAAGAACAGAGGTTATGCTTTTAGTTGTGGCACTCACTGTTGAGTGCTAGAGTCTATAAAGTCCCTAAGCCTAAAGTAAGATGTTGTTCCTCCATTTGTGTTGAGCTTCATTGGATAGAAATATTTGCATGGAGGTAACAGGTTTTTTTGAAATGGCAAGCAACTGGAAGATCGGGGTCCTTCTTACGGACAAAGTGAAGATGTTCGACCATGTTGTCAACCAGGCTGCATTTGATCTTGCCAACGTAAAGGAGGCCACATTGCAAGCTGAAAATACAGTAGAATAGTTTGAAAGTTGTATAAGTACAATGCTGCTTCACCAGGAAGGTATGTTTGGAGCCTTGGACAGTGAGAAGGGGGGGGGGAGGAGAAAGGCCTGGTGCAATTACTTCTATGTTTGCATGAGCAGATGCTGGGAGTGATGGATAAGTGGCTTAAGGCCCTGTCAACCATGTTGGGAAAGTGAGATGGACTAAAGAAAATGTTGTTCAAAGTGAGAATCAGTTCAACCAGGTAAAGGAGAATGAAGACTGTTCTTTTCAAGGCAGAAGCGGAGAGCTTTCAGACTACCCTGCTTGTGGATGGATGTGTAGAGAGATTACACATCCATAATTTCAATTGTTTGTTTACTGGGCCAGAGAGGTTGTTTGGCAGTGCACAAATAACTCCTCCTTAAAAAGTCAACCATTAAGTGACAATCCTAAATTTTTATGACATTTTTAACAGGCAATTAATATATTGGCTAAATAAAGTACTTTCATGAAACTCAGGGGGCAGTTGAGAGCAAACTGCCATTTTCACAAAGTTAGTGGAAGAGCAATGTAAATTTTCCAGCAGCATTTTTGTTTTGCAACATACAGGGTATTTCTTCCCTGCTTTTAAGATACTTGATGATTGCAGCATTAATAACAGTGAACACTATTAACCTTTGGCTACTTTATCAACTAAAGTGGAGCTAGTATCTTTAAAAAAATCCACAAAACTTTCAACAGCATAAAACTCATCATTTTCCACCTCACTTCAGTTTCGAAGAAGAATCACTGGACTTGAAATGTTAACTCTGTTTCTCTCTCCAGAGATACTTCCAAAGCTGGGGAGTGTTGCCGAACAACGAGATCTTTGGGTACAAGTTCATAGTTCCATGAAAGTGAAGTCACAGGTAGACAGGATAGTGAAGAAGTCTTTGGTATGCTTACCTTTATTGGTCAGTGCATTGAGTATAGGAATTGGGAGGTTATGTTGCGGCTGTACACGATATTGTTTCAGTCACTTTTGGAATACTGCATTCAATTCTGGTCTCCCAGCTATAGGAAAGATGTTGTGAAACTTGAAAGGGTTCAGAAAAGATTTAGAAGGATGTTGCCTGGGTTGGAGGGAAAAGCTGAATAGGCTTGGGCTATTTTCCCTTGAGGCTGAGGGTTGACTTATAGAAGTTCATAAAAGCATGAGAGGCATGGATAGGATGAACAGTCAAGGTCTTTTCCCTGGGGTAGGGGAGTCCAAAACTAGAGGGCATAAGAGTTTAAGGTGAGAGGGGAAAGATTTAAAAGGGAACTAAGGGACAATGTTTTCACACAGAGGGTAGTGCGTGTATGGAACGGGCTGCCAGAGGAAATAGTGGAGGCTGGTACAATGATAACATTTAAAAGACATTTGGATGGGTATATGAATAGAAAGGGTTTGGGGATTAGGGTCAAATGATGGCAAATGAGACTAGATTAATTTAGGATATCTGGCCAGCATGGACGAGTTGGACTGAAGGGTCTGTTTCCGTCCTGTACATCCCTATGACCTGCTGAGTTTGCATCTCAAAATCATCAACACAGTGACAGTCATTGAAATTCTCCAGACACCTTAATCCTAATTAACAGTTCATTGACTTGAGGACCAGCGTTTCCTCTAACTGGTCAATTCTGTGCCATGCTATGAGATGGGATACTGGTTGGTGGCATGGCGTTCCACATTGACTTGGCAGAAACAATAATGTGGACCCATACATTATACCTCTATTCTGTTGGATGACATTAAAGAAAGGCTTTGGCCCAATATATTAATATCCTTCAAACTAAAAGATGATAGATGAAAATAAGCAGCACACTGGAATCCTATGAATTGTAATTCAGAGAAGTTCAGATCATACAAAAAGAAAGAACTATTGTGTGAATTCTCGTTTGATATAACAACTCTTCGTCTGCAAACAGAACCTCTAGAAGAGTTGTTATATTAAATGAGAACATTACAGGCAAGACCAGCTTTGTTACTCATCCCTAGCTGTCCTTGAGAAAATGGAATGAAATGCTTCTGTGAGTGCTGTAGTTTCAGGCTGTAGAGAGAACCACAGCAGTGTTAGGGAGGGAGTTCTGAGCTAACAACAGTGAAGGCAATAGAGTTCCTAGTTCAGGTGGTATGTAGAGAGGAAGTTGTAGTCATGCTGCTACAATGTGCCTGTTGCTCTTGTTCTTCTCAGCCATACAAACATAAATAATAGGAGCAGAAGTAGGCATTTGGCCCTTTGAGCCTGGTCCACCATTCATTATAATCATAGCCAATCATCCAACTCAATTGCCCAATCCTGTTTTCCCCCATATCCTTTGATCCCTTAAGCCCCAGTGCTATATCCAACTCCTCCTTGAAGCCATACAATGTTTTGGCCTCAACTGCTTCCTGTGGTGATGAATTTCAAATGCCTCTGGGTGAAGAAAGTTTTCCTCATCTAAGTCTTAAGTGGTCTACCCCATATCCATATACTGTGACCCTTAGTTCTAGACTCCCTCACCATCATCAAGAACATCCTTCCTGCATCTAACCTAACTAGTGCTGTTAGAATTTTATAGGTTTCTGTGAGATTCCCCCCACATTCTTCTGAACTCCAGTGAATATAATCCTCACTGATGCAACCTCTCCTCATTCATCAGTCCTGCCATCACAGGAATCAGTGTGGTAAACCTTTGCTGCACCCCCTCCATTACCAGAACTTCCTTCCTCAGATTAGGAGGCCAAAACTACATACAATACTCCAGGTGTGATCTCACCAAAGTCATGTATAATTGCAACAGTCCTCTCACTATGAAGGCCAACATTCCTTCCTCACTACCTGCTGCTCTGCATGCTTATCTTCAGTAATGGTGTACAAAGACACCAAGGTTTTAATGTGCATTCTCCTCTTTCAATTTACAGGTATTCAGATAATAATCCACCTTCACGATTTTGCTCCCAAAATAGATGACCTCACATTCATCCACATGATTCTGCATTTGCCATGCATTTTTCCACTCACTCAGCTTGTCAAATCTCACATTGAGCATCTCTACATCCTCCCCACAGCTCATTCTCGTAACCAGCTTTATATCATCTGCAGATTTGGAGATATTATATAGAGTTTCCTCATCCTAATCATTAATATTTATTGTGAATGATTGGAATCCAAACTCTAATCCCTGTGGTATCCCACTAGTCATTGCCTGCAATTCAGAAAAAGATACATTTACTCTTACACTTTGTTTCCTGTCTGCCAACCAATTTTCTATCTATCTCAACATGCTATCCTCAATCACATGTGCTTTAATTTTACATACTAAACTCTTATGTTGGACTTTTGTCAAAAGGCTTCTGAAGGTCCAAATAAATCACATCCACTGTCTCCACCTCATAAACTCAACAAGTCACATCCTCAAAGAAATCCAAGAGAGTCATAGAGTACTACAGCACAGAGACAGGCCCTTTGGCCCAAACTGGTCCATGCTGACCGAAATGTTGATCCACGCTTACCCCATTTCCCTGCACTTTGCCCATATCCTTTTAATCCTTTCCTATCCATGTATTTGCCCAAATGCCTTTTAAATGTTGTTAATGTACCCGCTTCAACTACTTCTGCTGGCAGCTCATTCCATATGCATACCACCCTCTGTGTAAAAAAGTTGCCCCTCAGGTTCCGTTTTGTTCTCTCCCCTCTGACCTTAAACTGATGCCCTCTAGTCTTCAATTCCCCAACCCTAGGACATGACTGTGCACAATCACGCTATCCATGCCTCTTACAATCTTATATACCTCTATAAGTTCCCCCCTCAGTCTCCTATGCTCTAAAGAAATAAGTCCTAGCTTCTCCCTGCAACTCATACCATTGAGTCCTGGAAACATTCTTGTAAATTTCTTCTGCACTTTTTCCAATTTAATATCACTCTTCCTGTAGCAAGGTGACCAAAGCTGAACACAATACTCTAAGTGCAACCTCACTAACATAACTTCCCAACTTTTATACTCAGTACCCTGAATGATGAAGGCCAGTATGCCAAAGGCCTTCTTCACTGCCCTGTCTACCTGTGACTCCACTTTCACAGAACTGTGAACTTGAACTCCAAGATCCCTCTATTCCACTACACTCTTTAAGGTCCTACCATTCACCATGAAACTCCTATCTTGATTTGACTTTCCAAAATGCAAGATCTCACACTTATCTATATTAAACTCCATTTGCCATTTCTTGGCCCACTTCCCCAGCTGATCAAGGTCCTGCTACATTTTCTGATAACCTTCCGCACTGGCCACGATACCATCTATTTTAGTGTCATCAGCAAACTTACTAACCATGCCTTGTATATTCTCATCCAAATCATTGATATAGATAACAAACAGTAATGGGCCCAGCACCGACCCCTGAGGCACTCCACTAATCGCAGACCTCCAGTCCGACAAGCATCCTTCCACTATTACCCTCTGCTTCCTACCATCAAGCCAATTTTGTATCTAATTTGCCAGTTCACCCTGGAATCCATGTGATCTAACCTCCCAGAGCAGCCTACCATCTATCAAAGACCTTATTGAAATCCATACAGAGTACATCTACTCCTCTGCCCTTGTCAACCTTCCTGGTCACTTCTTCAAAGAACTCAAACAAGTTTGTGAGGCATGATCTCCCACACGCAAAGCCATGCTCACTACTCCTAAACAAACTCTAACTTTCCAAATGCATGTATATTTTATACCTCAGAATCGTCTCAAGTAAATTACTCACCACAGATATTATGCTTATTGGTCTATAGTTTTCAGGTTTTTCTTTGCAGCCACTCTTGAATAAGGGCACAATATTTGCTACTGTCTAGGCTTCCGGGACTTCACCCCGTGGCTAATGATGATGCAAAAATATCAGTCAGGGCCCCCACAATTTCTTTCGCCTCTTGCAGTGTTCATGGATATATTTGGTCAGGACCAGAAGGTTTATCCACCTTCATACATTCTAATAAATTTAACTCCTCCTCTACTGTGATATGTACTGTCCCCAAGATATCACTACCAACTTCCCCACGTTCCCAAGTCTTCATATCTTTCTCCATGGTAAACACAGAGGAGAAATATGCATTAAGAATCTCGCACACCTCCTGCAGTTCTGTACATACATGTCGATTTTGGTCCTTGAGGGGCTGTATTCTCTCTCTAGTTATTCTTTCTCCTTTAACATACTTAAAGTGCCTCTTTGGATTCACCCTAATCTTCTCAGCCAAGGCTATCTAGTACCCCTTTTTCACCCTCCTGATTTCCTTCTTCAGTGAATCCTGTACTCCCTGCATATCTGCACGGATTCCCTTGATCCCGGCTGATTGTAATTGAGCCATGCCTCCTTTTTTTCTGGTCAAAGCCTCAACATCTCTTGTCATCCAAGGTTCCCTAATCCTGCCAACCTTGCCCTTCACCCTAACAGGAACATACAGACCTTGAACTCTAACAAATTTGTGACTCACCTTTAAAGGCCTCCCACTTGCCAGACATCCCTTTACTTGCAAATAAACTACTCCAACCAACCTCTGCAAGCTCCTGTCTAACTCCACCAAAATTCGCCTTGCCCAAATTTAGAACTTGAACCTGTGGACCAGTTTAGTCCCGCTCTATAACTATTTTAAAATTAATAGAATTATAGTCACTGGTGCCGAAGTGCTCCCCCACTGTCACCTCCGTCACCAGTCCTGCCCTATTTCCCGAAAGTAAGTCAAATTTTGCCCCTTCCTGAGTAGGACCCTCTATATACTGCTTCACAAAACTTTCCTGAACACATTTAACAAATTCCACCCCATCGAAGCCCTTAATGCTCTGGCAGTCCCAGTCTACATGAGGAAAATTAAAATTCCCGACTATGACATCCCCACTGCTCCTGCAAGTCTTCCTAGTAGATTTGTCAAACATAATTTTGCTCTCATAAATCCATGCGGACTTTATCTGACCCTGCCACTGTTTCCCAACGCAATGATTATATCTTTTATAATGGACTCTAGCATTTCCCCCACTGTGGACATCTGACTGCTAATTGATCTGTAATTCCTGTTTTCCTGTCTGATTATGATTTAAATAGAGGGTTTACATTAGCTAACCTCTTTATGAACTGTTCCAGAGTCTATAGAATCTTGAAAGATGACACCAGTGCATCCATTACTTCTAGGACCACTTCCTTAAGCACTCTAGGATATTGATTATCAGGCCCTGGGGATTTACCACCCTTCAATCCCATCAATTTACCTAACACCATTTCCCTACTAAAACTCCTTTGCTTCAGTTCCTCTCTCCCATGAAACCCTATGTTCACCAACAATTCTGCTGTGTCATTTGCATTCTCCTTTGTGAACATGAACTGAAATACATATTTGGTTGGTCAGCCATTCCTTTGTTTCCCATTATAAATTTCCTTCTTTTTCTGATTGTAAGGGACCTACATTTATCTTCCACCAACTCTACCTCTCCACATACTGTAGAAACTTTCAAAGTCATTTTTTATGTTCCCAACAATTTCACTCTCATGCTCTCCTTTCCTGTTCTTAATCAATTGCTTTTACCTCCTTTGCTCAAATCCACACTCCTCAGGCCTGTTGTTTTTTTTTGTGGACAATTCTTATCCTCTTCCTTGCAACTAATAGAAGCATAGAATCCCCACTGTGTGGAATCAGGCCATTCAGCCCATCAGCCCTCCTAAGAGGCTCCCATCCCAGACCCATCCCCTCCCCATCCAGTCCCTGTAACCCTGCATTTCCCATGGCTAATCCACCTAACGTACACATCCATGGAGACTATTGGCAATTTAGCATGGCCAATTCACCTAATCTGCACATATTTTGACAATATTAATACTATCACTAATAGCAAGTTTTGAGAAGATTTGTAGCTCAGGTTGAGGTTCTGGATGTAGGTTTTCTCACTGAGCTGTAAGGTTTGTTTTCAGACGTTTTGTCGCAATACTAGGTAACATCATCAGTGAGCCTCTGGATGGAGCACTGGTTGTATGGCCCGCTTTCTATTTGTGTTTAGGTTTCCTTGGGTTGGTGATGTTATTTCCTGTGGTGATGTAATTTAGGTTCTTTTTCTCAGAGAGTGGTAAATGGGATCCCAGTCAATGTGTTTATTGATAGAGTTCCAGTTGGAATGCCATGCTTCTAGGAATTCTTGTGCATATCTCTGTTTAGCTTGTCCTAGGATGGATGTGTTATTCCAGTCTGTATAAGGATACTAGTGAAAGTGGGTCATGTCTTTTTGTGGCTCGTTGTTGTTTATATATCCTGGTGACCAGTTTTCTGCCCGTTTGTCCAATGTTGTGTTTGTTACAGTTCTTGCAAGGTATTTTGTAAATTACATTAGTTTTGCTTGTTGTCTGTATCGAGTCTTTCAGACTTATTGGCTGCTGTTTTAGTGCGTTGGTGGGTTTGTGGGCTACCACAAGATGCCAAGAGGTCTGAGTAGTCTGGCAGTAATTTCCGAAATGTCTTTGATGTTGGGAAGTGTGGCTAGGGTTTCTGGATGTGTTTTGTCTGCTTGTTACTCTATCACTATCACTAGAGCTATCACTAATTTCCATTGTAAGCCATTGTTTGGTCACCTTTTCTGTTTTAATTTTGCAGTAAAGAGGAATGAACAATTCTTGCAATTCATCTATGTGCTCTTTGAATGTTTGACATTGCCTTTCAGTTAACATCCCTTTAAGCAATGTCTCCCAATATATTATACCCAATTCAAGCCTTATACTTCTGTAATTTTGTCTATTTAGATTCAAGGCCCTATTCTCAGAATCAACTACATCACTCTCCATCTTGATACGCAATTCCATCACATTATGGTTGCTCATCCCAAGGGGCCTCACACAACTAGTTTGCCAATTATTTATTTCTCGTTATACAATAGCCAGTCTAGGGTGGTATATTCTCTAGTTAGTTCCTCACTGTATTTTTCCACAAAAACATTCTTATACGCTCCAGGAATTCCTCCTCTATGGTAGTGCTATGAATTTGATTTGCCCAATTTATATGCAGATTAAATATAAATATAAATATAGTAATGACAGATGTTCCTTTATTGCAGTGTCTCTAAACTCCTGTTTAACACCATTCCTAACATCACCCCAACAGTTTGGGGATTTATATATTATCCCCACTAATGTTTTTGCCCCTTTGTGTTTCTCATACAGATTCCACATTGTTGAAGCTAATAACCTACCTCACTACTGTGTTAATTTCCTCCATACCTACCAATGCCACTCCACCGCTTGTTCCTTTTTGCCTGCCCTTCTTAAGTACTGAATACTCTTGGATATTCAGTTCCCATCCCTGGTCACCTTGCAGCCATATCTCTTTATTCCCAATTATGTCATACTTGTTTACATCAATTTGCGCAATTAATTCCTCCACTTCACTATAAATTCTGAATGCATTAAGGCACACAATCTTCAGCTTTGACTTTTTAGAACATAGAACATAGAACATAGAACATTTTAACATTACTTGTCCTGTTCCCATTGTATGGCCCTGTTTAGTCCTGGTCCTTGATTTCTCTGCCAGTCACTTTTCTTATTCCCATTTCTGCCTTTTGTTCTTGTGCATGATTCCCTTTCCTTTGACTCCTTGCATAGGTTTCCATCCCCTTGCCACTTTAGTTTAAAGCCTCCCCAACCACTCAGTAAATACTCCTCCTGGGGCATCAATCTTGGTTCCTGCCCAAGCATAACCCACCCACATTGTACAGGTCCCATCTCCCTCAGAACAGGTCCCAATAACTGGGAAAGACCACTGCCTTGAAAGGAGATTTGGTGTATTGCTGCAATCCATTTTGCAGGTGGTACACAATTTAGCAGTAATGTGCATGTGTTGGAGGGAAATTAATGCAAAACTTAATATAATTGTGACAGATCTAGCAAGCTTCTCTATGCTGAATAGTGTCAAGCTTCTTGGGTGTCGTGGAAAGCCCCTCCAGGTGAAGTGGAGAGTATTCCTTCATGTTCCTGACTTGAATCTTGTAGATGATGGACAGTCTTTGAGAAGTCATCACATCTTATGGGCTGGCATCAACATTTGGCCAGAATAAAATCAATGGTATAAATCATCGAGGGTGAATCAAAGTGAGGTTTTGCTGATCCTAATTTGTATTGCACCAGGCAGATCGATTCTGCTAACTGAAAACCCAGCTCTTCATGCTTATTATTCTCTTTGTCACTAATTCAGCTACCTCTGCGGAGTGCTAAAAACACGTACAATTACCATAGACTAGAACACATACCAACAGCGGCTAAAGGATTTGCAAGTGTGGGCTGATCGTCTTTTTGAAGCACATATTGATCCCAAACTGATAATAGTCATTCAGTTGCACTTTTAGACTGAATATCCACTTACATTTTCAATATGAATGCTACTTCCTATTTCTACAGTTATCAATATCTTGACAGAATCATTTTAAAAATGACAAAAATAGGTTGAAATACTCATTTTGTGTTTGTGTGGAAGGGCAATCACTAGGAATTTGTTTGAAGCGCTGATGGTTGGTATCTCTTTGCCACATCTTCTTCCTCCACCTTTCCTCACCCCCACCTTGCTATCTATTTTGATGAAGACAAAGGGTTTCCTTCCTCTTAGATTTTACCTATTCTTGCAAATTTGCTATCTCAATGGTTAAGGAATTTGTGACGCTTCAGTGACTTCCCCAGTATTTCCTCTTCATCAAGCTACTGGCTATAAAAAGTCAACGGTTCACCTTCAGAAAGATAACTAGCATTGACTGATTAGCTCAGAACGTTATCATGTCTAAGGTACTGAAGACAGTGATTCTTCTCTTCATCTTAGCCAGCATAGAGTGCAAGGTTCAACTTGAATCTTTGAAGGAAATCATAAGCATTCTGAAAAAACAAAATATAAATGAGGTATGTACAGATTTGTTGAATACATGTTAAATGAATAAAACTACTTGTGCAACTCTGTTGAGAAAGTTACTAACTAAGAATTAGTCATTTTGTAAATTGGAACCAGAGTTTTCATGAAAGCTGAGTTGTTTTGGTTACAATAGAAAATATATCAATGGCAAAAAAATGTATTTTACTTGCTCATGAGTATTCTACATAAGGAAACTGACTATAACGTGCATAGTTATGAAATGTTAATTTACCAATTGTTACTTTGTTTTTCTGAAGATGTCTTGTGGTGACACCATGGTCCCTGAAGTAAAGTTCAATTCCATGGTAAGAACTGTTTTCTATTATTTAATATAACAATACTCCTTATATTTCTTTTGTTAGCTTATTTTGAGCTCTGTACTCTGAGCATTAACATGTACAAAGTTATACTTGTCTCAGATATTTCACATATGGCTCGAGGTACAGTGTTATAATATATCTAGCTGCATCTGATTTGTCATTTATACTACTGCCTTCTTAAATTTTGATTAAAGTTTAATTGGCATATTCCTGAAACAGTTTATCTTCACTACATATCCTGACTACTGCAGTACATAAATCCCCAACTCAAGGCATTGTCCCATTCTGTTACAACAGGAATTCTCATTCCCTAAAAGCAGTGAATCTGGTAATAATATTCTCAACATTCTCTGTCAAGCTACAGGTCATAAGCTTTTAGACATGGTTATATACAGCACCCAATTAATGGTTTATGAAAATGTATCAGATCTGAAGCAAGAATATCAATTATCTGTTCCACAATAGTCCCTTGAATTGTTGCGATGTTTTCTACAGTGCAAAATATCTGCTCAGCAGGTATACTGAATGCAAGGCTTAAGCCATGGAATCTATTGCAGCAGCCTTATTGCTGCCATGCAAATATTCCAACACCAGACGGCGGCTGAATTCTGGCCTGCTTGTAATGCCATCTAAACGTGATGGTGAGCTGCCATCTTGAGCCACTAAAGTCCAATTGGTGTAGGTATGCCCCACTATACTGTTAGAAAAGGAGGTCTAGAAATTTGTCCTCAGCAACTCTGAAGGATTAGTGATATACTTCCAAATCAGGATTTACTGGATTAAGCTCTTTATGAGTCCATGACAGTATAAATTACTTACACTGTCCTTACTAGGATCAGATCTGTTCTGTGACCACACTTTCTGTAGCCTTAGGAAATAACAGAGGGTGAAATTGTGCAATGGGGGATGGGTCTATGTGGTTCAGCAATCATTTATTTCCCAGACCTGTTTCAGTTCTGGTCCAATCCTATCTTAAAGAGGCATCGATGTAGACATACTTTTCACTTTATAGTTGATGCATACCTGTCAGCGTTCAAACTCACATTGCGTCTGCATGTGAGGACTTAAGTCAGAGTACAGAGTTTCTGAATGGTGGTGTTCAGTGATTTTCCAGAAAATCTGTTGATCCAGTTACTTAGTAATCTAGAAAGTTACCCTGGCCTTTCTACTAAACTAATATGTCAATATAAGGACACAAGAGACAGGAACAGGAATAGGAAATTTACAATCTGAAAAGCATCGAGAAAAATTAATTTGATGTTGCCTGTTTACTTTCATGGGCCTTTGCTATGAAAATATAGGGGCTGTGCCAAACTTGAAATTCTTGGACCAAACTTTCAAAGTCCCAATCTGAACTGAAGTGGAATTAGGGTCGGAAAATGATGGGAACCTGGACCCTGCTCCTCAACTCTCAACTCTTTTCACTGGGTCGGGGGATGGAGAAGTTTGTGACCGCAATTGCCTGTTGTTTAAAGGTACAGGCAACAATTTAAAAATGAAGGCCTTTTGCCCGAAACGTCGATTTTCCTGCTCCTCGGATGCTGCCTGACGTGCTGTGCTTTTCCAGCACCACTCTAATCTAGACTCTGGTTTCCAGCATCTGCAGTCTTTGTTTTTACCTAACAATTTAAAGATGGCCTGTTCAAGGCCTCCCATCACTTTCATGGAGGCAAGCATTAAACAGAACCCCTCCTGATTTAGGTTTATGAATGAAGCCACAAACAACAGTGTGGAAGGATGTTTTCTGTTTTCCTGTTCAATAGGAAATGATACAATCTAAGATGTACCTATGCCAGCCACAGTCAGAATTGGTAGGGCTTTGGAAGGGAGAATGTTTCTTTTCCGTGACTTAATCTGTGTTTTTTTTTATTTTTGAAAGTTCAATAGATATCCGAAGCAATCACTGCATATTACCCACTCGCCAAAGGTGAGTACATGAGGAAACAAGCGCATTAAGAGAAGGTGTTGTGGATGGGTGTAGGGCATAAAGTGGAGGTGAAGGAGTTATGGGTGGTGAGGTTGGGCATTGGGAGTAAGGGTGTGAAGAGGAATGAAGACGATAAGGGTAGAATGCCATAAAACCCATCCGCATTGCTTTATTTCTTGTTTCCCACTCCGATGTTTTCAACCACAAAAGATGGGCCTTGAAACCAGATTGGATCAGCCTTGGCGTAATTCGGTTTCTAAGCCATTTTGGCCTTTGGCCTGTCCCTAAAGGCCGTGGATCTGACTCCAGCCCATTCCTTTCTCCATAAACATGACAAGGTGGCCTACTCCAGGATGGAGATAGGACCATACAGCCAGGAAAATTCTCAACTTTCAGTCTGAAAATCAACCACAAAATTCTAGAACCTTTTGTCCAGCAAACAACTAACTTAATGAAATGGCATTAATAATGGCATTAATGAAATGGCATTAATAATACAGAAAGAACTGTCGTGAGTTGAAAATAAGCTCGTTCGATTTTATAGGACTGACACCATCACCCAGCCTTGACAATTCAATTTCAGTTTGTTTCTTTTCCTGAATCAATTAACCAAAGCAATTTCAAAATATCTTGTCCCTCTAGTTTCATTTTCAACCTAATAATGTATCTGAAGTGTTCTGCAAAGCTGCTAAAGCCCTGGAGAATGTTCCATCTACCTGTCAATCCATACGTGGGCTCAGAGTGCAAATATTTAAACTGGGTGAGGTGAGTCTTAATCTTAAGATGCTGCAATAAGGTGCCATTTGAAATGGGTTAAATTGAGCATTTAAATTAACAAAGTTTCACATAACCGATTCTGTGGCAAAGCTGATTGTGTTGTGAGAAGGTTTTCCAGAGTTTGGCCTCACATTCCTTGCCCAAATTTCGTTTGTGCAATTCCATTGAAAAAATACCATTTTTTCCAAAAAATGTACTTTTGTCATGAAATTAGCAAAAGTACATTAAAAAAAGTATTGTGCCTCAAAAATTATTGGAAAACTACCAACAAAAATATACTTGGCTCCATCTAGCATGTTCCACTCTGTAGGTACATCAACACAATCATAGTCCGTATCTTACATACAATCTGAAGCCAAATCATTTTAAACCATTTACAATTCATGTCAATATGAAGGTGGAGGGACAGTCTGCCAATGCAGTTTGCTTAGCTCCAGTCTTGGGCTTATGCTCAAAACGTCGATTCTCCTGTTCCTCAGATGCTGCCTGACCTGCTGTGCTTTCCCAGTGCCATACTTTTTTACTCCAATCTTGAAAGAGGCATTGGAACCACTCGCTTTGGCACATTGTAACCTAGGCTTTGGATTCAGGAAGTCTAAAATATACTCACTGTGAAATAACAAAGCCAAAGCAAACAACTGTCTGATTCCCTGAGTTTTATTATGTACTGTCCACTGTACAAAGCAAGAAGTATTTTTGGTCTAACTTCAGTTGAGCAGACATTTGGCAGTTGTCAAAGAGTTCAGTGGTATTCAGTTGAATGCTGATAAAAGCATGCTATTTGGTAGAAAAGTTTAGTTAGCACCAGACTGATTACATAGAAATAGCATTATTCAAAAGATTTCTAAAGATTAGATATCAAATACACTAAACTGCTAGAAATCAAATCCACTTACACTCTGACCACCATCAGCTGTAACCTAAAAAGAAGCAAAATCCTCTATGTTTAATGTCATTAATCTAATCACCCGCTTGCAACTCACTGGTGGCATATTGTAAATGGCACTGGGCATTTGCACAGAATAATTTTGTTTTAGATCTTGTGCCTCCTTCTAAGTTAATTGAAGAGTGTGCATTAGAATGCAGTGTACTGTATTTAGAAATTACATAAAATTGTCTAGCCAAGACGTGATGTGGAGGTGCCAATGTTGGACTGGGGTGGACAAAGTCAGAAGGCACACAACACCAGGTTAAGTCCAACAGGTTTATTTGAAATCACAAGCTTTCAGAGAGCAGCCTTTGGAGTGAAGTCTTCACCTGATGAAGGAGCAGCACTCTGAAAGTTTGTGAATTCAAATAAACCTGTTGGAACATAACCTGGTGTTGTGTGACTTCTGACTATTTCAAGATACAATTTCAATCGAAAACTCCTTAAAAACCAATAATATTAGTTAGAGTTACAGTTCACTTTAGCCTGATACACAAACTTGTTTTTCTCTAGATACAGAAGATGAAAATTCATTGAAATGCTTCCTTTAATTTGCTAAATTATTATTTTCATTACAGAATATTAATTGCACAGTTGATGAAGATAATGAAGTTGAGCTAAAATCTTTTCTGCATAAGCTAAGGAAGTTCTCCCAACATATAAATCGCTCTCAATGATCCGTCACAGTTTCTGAATGGTTAGACCAATGGATTAAGGTGCTTGGTATTTGACAAAAGCACAACTAAACTGCAATTTAAATATTTATTTATTTATTTCTCAACTGTGTTATATAAAAGATGAAAATTGCTGAATGTCATTCCTAATTGATACATTACTACAAATGATATATTATGTTGGACTATAGTAATTTAAATGAAGAACATATATAGCTCTGGTTTTAATACAGGAAACTTTGGAAGAAATAGGATGTGTTAGAAATTTGCTGTGGAGAGCTCAGTGAAAGGTCCAGACAATTAAATTCCTGGTCATCATTTCTATATGTGTTGCATTGTTTTCTGTCAGAAGCCAATGGAAATGTACGTATTTTAGTCTGAATGTTCATCACTGTGATGTAGATTTGCTAAAAAATCTTTAGTTTTCTTCACAAATCATTTGGAAGCATCAATAAACCAGCTATTCATCAAGAGATTTTCTGTATTTAAGTTTAACAGCTATTATATGTAACTAAAGAATATGTAAATCAATAAATTCTCTTTTATTTAATTAGTTAACAGTGTGCATTTTTGTTGATTTTTTTTCCTTTTACAAATGAAGATCTTGTTTGGATTAATTTTAATAATGTAAAATAGTTCAGAAAACCATTCATTTGTACTAAACCATCATGAAATGACTAGAATAAAATTAAACAGTAGATCTAAAATTGACTTACCTGTGAAAAACGACAAAATAAATGCAGACCAGTCAACCCTGTAACATGCTTCTCACTAATGCCCTGGAGCATATGTCAAATTTTGGCGATCTTTCCCAGACTCGTCAGACAGCAGCCTGGCGTAATGGTAGAAGGCAACTGTAGATCAAGCACTTGTTGTAGTTCATGGCTAGTGTCTGTGATGGCACTGCTAGCACCAAAGAATAAGTTTGTGACTCCCGACAATCACTACCCCACTGCCAGACCACTGCTGCTCACGTCCACCCTTCTTGCCTCTCACCCATTCCCTCTCTTGTTCAATCTTTTAATTCCCCTGTCTGCCACTCCACAGCCAATCCTCCAACCTTCACTTGCCTTGCTCCCAGCATACAAACTGGCCAAGTTGGTTGGTGAGGCAGGTCAGGAGCAAGGTGCCAATGGGAAGGCAACAAAAGCAGTGAATGAGAGTCAGCGATCAAAGCAGTGAGCAGTGTGACAATGGGGCGGTGAGTGAGTGGCAGAGAATATGTAGCAAGTCTCAAATAGAAGGCGGGTACACAATGATAGCATCAGTAGAGTTCCATGTACACCTATGGACACAGTGCAGCAGATCGTTTTCTTCAGTGTGCTATTGGGGGTACAATGACATAGATAGTGATACCAAATCATAACTTGCAGCCATTATCCCACACTCTTCTATCACCATCCTGGGCTATATCCTTCCACTGGCATGGCAGACCGTCAGAAGTAATCACACCGTGGTGTGCAATCAGGGGGGAATGATCTGGAGTGCTCGACATTGATTTGAAGTCTCAGGGCAGATCATAGATGGAAAGGAAACCTCCTACTGATTATCATTCACTGAGGGCTCCCTCAGCTGATAAGTCAGTTTTCTGCTGGTGAATAGTATTCAGAAGAGGCACTGAAGATGGCTGGGGCACTGAGTGCAATGGGGCATTCTTCACCACGTTGGATCACTACTGGCTGGGTTGGACAAGTCCAATAGGACAATTTCTTTTTTGTTCATGGTTCTGTGGCACTCTTGGCAAGGCCAGTATTTATGCCCAACTCCTAATTACCCTGGACAAAATAGTGGTACTTCCTGAGACTTATTGTCATTATGGGTTTCTCTGAGGTCATGTTTTTTCCCTTGAGTTCTCTTATTCACTGAGGCTGCCAAGCCTTTATGCTTGTATAACTGTGCTGGAAATGTGTGTGCTAGATCTACCCACACGTCTAGTCAAGTTGGTCTAGTATAGCCACACACCAGCTTTGACTGAATAATACCAAATACCAAATGTATTTTACCCAAATATCATGTTTGCGTAAAGTAGCACAGATGCATCCCAGCTTGCCACTTGTGTGCTCTAACTAGCTGTAAAGTGATGGAAGCTGTCACTAACAGTGCTATTTACTCACTTATTACCATTGCTCACTCTGCACCAGATTTCCAATCCACTCTTCAGTTCTGCATATTAGAGACTTGGTCTGTTATTGAATGTCGTCAAAACAAAACACTGATCGCAACGTAGACTTGGTGAGGCAAACAATAAACCTTGCATATATGTTAAAGGACAGACACTGCAATAAGTTGAGCCCCTCCCTTCAGCAACCTCCCATAGAAGGCCATATCTGATGAAGACATCCCACATCGGATTGGATGCATCTGTTCAGCTTTCTATAAAATATTGCATCAAGTCTTTGGCAAGAAGGAAACATGTTACCGGATTTGAAAAGTTAACTCTGCTTTCTTTCCACAGTCCTGCTGAGTTTTTTCAGCAATTTCTATTTCTGTTTCAGATCTCCAGCATCTGCAGTTCTTTGTTTAACGAACCAAAGCTGCCATCACTACATCATTTCACTGCAGTGAGAACTGGATTGTTTAATAGATGCCATTGAGGACAGTTGATGACTCTGAAATAATCTCCGTGTTGGTGTTAATGTTGGGTTCCAGCAGGACCACTCAGCTCCAGAACTCATCTTAGGTTTAGTCCAAACAAAGAACAAACAGCTGAAAACCAAAGCTGATGTCCCTTGAAATTACGGCAGCATTTTGACTTTATGTGATGACAAGGAATCCCCGTAAAACTGAAGTTGATAGGAATCGGGAGAAACGCTCTATTGGCCAGAATCATAATAAGTACAAAAGAAGATGGCTGACATCATTGGAAGCCAATTTCATTGCATCAACCTCATTACCCTGAAATGAACTGGACTAGCTATATGAATACTACGGGTACAAGAACAAGTCAAAAGTTGGAAATCGTTCCAGGCTCCTAACTAAATCATCCATCATTCTCGACCAAATTTCTGATACACCACATTCCTTAAACCCTCACACACAAAAACCCCCTGCAGTTCCTAATCACCCAGCAACATTAAGGGTGTACCTGTACCAAATGAACTGCAGTAATTCAAGAAGTCACTCACCACCACTTTCTTAAAGGAAGAAAGGGGTGGGCAATAAGTCTTGGCCGAGCCAATGATACTCACATCCCATGAATAAACAAAAAAAAAATTGATTATAAGCCTAGCAGAAATGTACTTATAATGCTAATTGATTTTTCAGAGAACCAAAATTGGGAAACATAGAAATAAAGCATAAACTTAAGAGAAAATAATATTAATGCAGAAGCAACAGATGGCACCAACAATAAGTTTTAATCAATTGGAGGTGGTAAAATGTTGAAAAGGTTGAGTTTTAGCTTAGAGAAAAAATGTTGAAGGAAAGGTTGATAAACTGGAAAGTTACAGTGATTAAGATTGGATTGGAAAGTAACCGATGTAAACCTTTTCAGCTATAAAGGAAGAGAGAGAGATAAAGAGGAACATTTTATAATCATTGGCATCAAGTTAGTGAATACACCATTAGGCATTACATTTGTGGGAATTTTGAAATACCTGGAGTTAACCAAAGCTAGACAACTCGAATGAAGTGGAGACTAAATTTAGGGAGATAACAAAAACTCCAAAGAACTAGTTGAGTGGGCACCATGGTCAGCATGGACTAGTTTGGGCCGAAAGGCCTTTTTTCATGCTGTATTACTTTATGACTCTATGACTCTAACTGCAGATGCTGGAAATCAGAAACAAAAACAGAAATTCCTAGAAAAGCTCAGCAGTTCTGGCAGCATCTGTGGAGAGAAAGCAGAGTTAACATTTCAGCTTCAGTTCTGAAGAAGGATCATTAGACCTGAAATGTTAACTCTGCTTTCTCTCCACAGATGCTTTTTTACATCATGGATGTTGGGAAGATGTTTTCATTTGTAAGAGAGACTAGGACCTGAGGACACAGCCTTAGAGTAAGGGAAGACCTTCTAAAATTGAGATAAGGAGAAACTTCTTCAGCCAGTGAGTGGTGAATCTGTGGAAGTTACCACCACAGAAGGCCGTGGAGGCAAGGTCATTGAGTATATTTAAGACTGAGATAGTTAGGTTCTTGATTGCCAAGGAGATCAAAGGTTACGGGGAGAAAGTGAGAGAATGAAGTTGAGAAACTTATCAGCCATGATTGTATGGCAGAGCAGACTCAATGGGCTGAATGGCCAAATTTCTGCTCCTATGTCTCATGATCTTATGATTTTATGCTGCCAGACCTGCTGAGATTTTTCCAGCAATTCCCGTTCTTGTTATTAATTTTTCGGAGGTTTTCCTGAAAATGTTCAATAGGTAGATAAAAGAGTTACATTGATTTGGCAAAACTGCTACTGAAATGAACATAGAGTCGCAGGTAGACTGGTGGTGAAGAAGGCATTTAGTATGCTTGTCTTTATTGGTCAATGCATTGAGTATAGGAGGTGAGAGGTCATGTTGCAGCTGTACAGGACATTGGTTAGGCCACTTTTGGAATACTACATTCAGTTCTGATCTCCCTGCTATAGAAAATATGTTGCAAAATTTGAAAGGATTCAGAACAGTTTTACAAGGATGTTGTCAGGGTTGGAGGTTTGAGCTACAGGGAGAGATTGAATAGACTCGGGCTATTTTCCTTGGAGCATCGGAGGCTGAGGGGTGACCTTATAGAGGTTTATAAAATTATGAAGAGTATGGACAGGATAAATAGACAAGGCCTTTTCACTGAGGTTGGGAAGTCCAAAACTGGGATGGTATAGGTTTAAGATGAGAGAGGAAAGATTTTAAAGGGACCTGAGGGGCAACTTTTTAATGCAGAGGGTGGTGCATGTATGGAATGAGCTGCCAAAGAAGGTGATAGAGGCTGATACTGTTGCAATGTTAAAAGTCTTCCTGATGGGTGTATGAATAGGAAGGGTTTAGTGGCATACGGGCCAAATGCTGACAATGAGACAAGATTAATTTAGGATATCTGGTTGGTATGGGCGAATTGGACCGAAGTGTCTGTCTCCATGTTATACAACTCTATGACTATATTTTAAATGATAATTTCTTGATCTCACTGACATGTTTGTTGTATCTTTAATAAGGGTTGCCATAACTTTATCCAAAATAGATATCAAACTCAATGGTCTGTAGTTTATTGATTCAATTTTGTTATTTTGTTTAAGGAGGATTATGTCCTGCTTTACTCCAGTTTTGAGACATCCTCCATCTTCAGTAGTTTCCACAGCTTTGTGCCAAAATTCCAACAGTTTCCTGCCTTATTTCCTGAAGGGACTTCAGATACAAATAATCACCTTTCTATATCAAATACATAGGGCATTGAGTATATTGGGAAGTTATGTTGCAGTTGTACAGGATGTTGGTGAGGCCGCACTTGGGGTATTGTGCTCAGTTTTGGTCACGTTGCTATAGGAAGGATACCATTGAACTGGAAAGAGTGCAGAAGAAATTTACAAGGATGTTGCCAGGACACAAGGGTCTGAGTTACATGGAGAGGTTTGGACAAGCAAGGACTTTTCTCTTTAGAGCATGGGAGACTGAGGGGAGGATCTTATAGAAGAGTATAACATCATGAGAGGCATAGATAGGATAAACGCACTTAGTCTTTTTCTCAGATTTGGAGAATCAAGGATTAGTAGACATCAGTTTAAGGTGAGAGGGAAAAGAATAAAAGGAACCTGAGGTGCAACTTCTTTACACAGAGGGTGGTGCACATATGGAATGAGCTGCCAGTGGAAGTGATTGAGGCGGGTACATTAAGAACATTTAAAAGGCATTTGGACAAATGCATTGTCTAGGAAAGGTTTAGAAGGATATGGGCCAAGTACAGGGAAATGGGGTTAACGTGAATAGACATTGTGGTCAGCATGGACCAGTTTGGGCCGAAGGGCCTGTCAGCATGCTGTAGGACTCTATGACTCTATGACATAGGACTCCTCCTCGTCAAAGATTGAAAAAAAACAATGTTTGCAGCCTACACAATATCAGTTTCACTGTCCTCACACAATCCACTTTATGATTATACTTCACTTACACTACCGCTTTCGAGCTGACAGTTTACCTCACCATCTTGATGCTTCTTTGTTCCATTCTGATGTACCCATGAGGGTTGAAAATGCCTTAATTTGGGGCATCTTCCTGAATGCCTTTAAATAACTTCATTACATTCTATATGAGTTGCTTGGTAAACCTGTTCACACAGGGAGGAGTGCCTTTAAGATTGGTTTCTTTGCTTTACATGGATGCAAATTAGTCCATTGCATTTAATGAATGGCACAGTTTTCTATTCCCTATGCCACAGTCAGAACTACCAGACTCACAATGGTAAGGATGGTCACCCTGGAGGTTTAACATTGACAGGGATAGTTTCATGCATAAAAAGGACACCAAGTAAGGGGTGCACACTCTCATTATGAGCCAAATGTGTGTCATTCACGTACTGATTCTAGCTATTCCACAGATACCCAGGGTGACTAGTAGAGTTACTGTGCAAAACAAAATATTAGAATATGAAGAAAAGTTCATAAGTTTTTTGTAAGGGTCCCCACAGGATCAAAGCAACAGGAGGAGGCCACTCAGCTGTGCTGTCGGATTTGGAAAAAGAAATTCCTGTTGATAGACAGAGTAGTGAAGAAGGCATTTTGTATGCTTGACTTTATTGGTCAGTTCATTGAGTATAGGAGTTGGCATGTCATGTTGCAGCTGTACAGGATATTGGTTAGGCCACTTTCTGACCTCCCCACTATAGAAAAGATGTTGCAAAATTTGAAAGGACCCTCCCAGCCAGGAATGGATGGCAAAATCATTTCTGCCTCAGATGCACTCCAATCCGTATGTCTTGTCTCTGAAGAAGCAATGATTAGAGCCATTAAAAGGGAGTAATTAGAGGTACAGAAAGATTAAATTGGAAAGTCTTTTAAAATGGGGATGGGTATCATAGAAGTGCAGAAAGAGACCATTTAGCCCATCAAGTTCTGTACCAACCTACCGAAGAACATCCCTCCCATTCCTCAGCCCCCTACCCTATCCCTGCAACCCTACATTTATCATGGCCAATTCACCTATCCCTGGACACTACGGGACAATTTTAGTATAATCAATCCACCTAACCTGCACACCTTTGTAAAAAGAGGGTATAAACAGGGTGGTGGTATAACAATTTTAATTCAGGAGTCAATTACTGCAGTAAGGAGTGATGATGTCGTGGAAAGGTCCTCAAACAAGGTAGAACTTAGGAATGTTAAGGGGAAGCCACTTTACTGAGAGTATATTATGGGCCCCCAATGACTCAGAGGGAAATACGGGAGTAAATATGCAAATAGTTTGGAGAGGACTGTGAGAGTAATAGTCAGATAACTATATTAGAGGATCTCATTTTACCCAACATAAATTGGGATAGTAATAGTATTAAGGGTTTAGAGGGAGCAGATTTCTTGGTGTATCTAGGGGAGTTTTTGTATCAATGTGCAGAAGATCCGACATGGTGCTAGATCTGTTTCGAGGGAAAAAAGCTGGTCAAGTGTGGCAGTGGGGGAGCATTTTAACAATAGCGACCACAAGGTAGTATAGTTCAAATTTGTTATGGACAAGGAAAAAGACAGCTTGCAAAAATTAGTTTTGGATTGGGGAAGGCAGACTTTATTAAAACAAAGGACGATCTGGCTAAAGCAGACTGGGAACAGCTCCTTCTGGGTAAGTCTATAGCTGTGTAGTGGGAGACATTTAAAAAGAAGCTGGGGAAAGTACAAGTCCAACATATATCCTTTAATGGGAAATGTAGGAGCAATAAATTCAGAGAACCATGGATGTCAAGAATAATTCAGAAAAGATCAGGAAGAAGAAGTGCGGCACGGTGGCTCAGTGGTTAGCACTGCTGCCTCATAGCGTCAGGTCCCAGGTTTGATTCCAGCCTCGGGCGACTGTATGTGTGGAGTTGGCACATTCTCCCCATGTCTGCATGGGTTTTCTCCCACAGTCAAAAGAAGTGCAGGTCAGGTCAATTGGCCCATAGTATTCAGGGATGTATAGGTGAGCTGCATTAGTCAGGGGACCTGTAGAGTAATAGTGTAGGAGAATGGGTCTGGGTGGTTACCTTTCAGGGGGTCAGTATGGACTGGTTGGACCTAATGGATTCTGGATCAATGGTGCTGGAAGAGCACAGCAATTCAGGCAGCATCGAGGAGCTTCAGCAAAATCGACGTTTCGGGCAAAAGCCCTTCATCAGGAATAAAGGCAGAGAGCCTGAAGCATGGAGAGATAAGCTAGGGGAGGGTGGAGGTGGGGAGAGAGTAGCAGAGAGTACATTGGGTGAGTGGGGGAGGAGATGAAGGTGATAGGTCAGGGAGGAGAGGGTGGAGTGGATAGGTGGAAAAGGAGCTAGGCAGGTCGGACAGGTCCGGGCAAGTCAAGGGGAAGTTTGAAACTAGGATGAGGTGGGGGAAGGGGAAATGAGGAAGCTGTTGAAGTCCACATTGATGCCCTGGTGTTCCGAGGCGGAAGATGAGGCGTTCTTCCTCCAGGCGTCTGGCGGTGAGGGAGCGGCGGTGAAGGAGGCCCAAGACCTCCATGTCCTCGGCAGAGTGGTAGTGGGAGTTGAAATGTTGGGCCACGGGGCGGTTTGGTTGATTGGTGCGGGTGTCTCGGAGATGTTCCCTAAAGCGCTCTGCTAGGAGGCGCCCAGTCTCCCTAATGTAGAGGAAACTGCATCGGGAGCAACGGATACAATAAATGATATTAGTGGATGTGCAGGTAAAATTTTGATGGATATGGAGGCTCCTTTAGGGCCTTGGATAGAGGTGAGGGAGGAGGTGCGGGCACAGGTTTTACAGTTCCTGCGGTGGCAGGGGAAAGTGCCAGGATGTGAGGGTGGGTCATAGGGGGGCGTGGACCTGACCAGGTAGTCACGGAGGGAACGGTCTTTGCGGAAGGCGGAAAGGGGTGGGGAGGGAAATATATCCCTGGTGGTGGGGTCTTTTTGGAGGTGGCGGAAATGTTGGCGGATGATTTGGTTTATGCGGAGGTTTGTAGGGTGGAAGGTGAGCACCAGGGGCGTTCTGTCCTTGTTACGGTTGGAGGGGTCTGAGGGCGGAGGTGCGGGATGTGGACGAGGTGCGTTGGAGGGCATCTTTAACCACGTGGGAAGGGAAATTGTGGTCTCTAAAGAAGGAGGCCATCTGGTGTGTTCTGTGGTGGAACTGGTCCTCCTGGGAGCAAATACAGCGGAGGCGGAGGAATTGGGAATACGGGATGGCATTTTTGCAAGAGGTAGAGTGGGAAGAGGTGTAATCCAGGTAGCTGTGGGAGTCAGTGGGTTTGTAAAAAATGTCAGTGTCAAGTCGGTCGTCACTAATGGAGATGGAGGTGTCCAGGAAGGGGAGGGACGTGTCGGAGATGGTCCATGTAAATTTAAGGTCAGGGTGGAATGTGTTGGTGAAGTTGATGAATTGCTCAACCTCCTCGCGGGAGCACGAGGTGGCGCCAATGCAGTCATCAGTGTAGCGGAGGAAAAGGTGGGGAATGGTGCCGGTGTAATTACGGAAGATCAACTGTTCTACGTAGCCAACAAAGAGACAGGCATAGCTGGGGCCCATACGTGTGCCCATGGCTACCCCTTTGGTCTGGAGGAAGTGGGAGGATTCAAAGGAGAAATTGTTAAGGGTGAGGACCAGTTCGGCCAAACGAATGAGAGTGTCGGTGGAAGGGTACTGTTGGGGACGTCTGGAGAGGAAAAAACGGAGGGCTTGGAGGCCCTGGTCATGGCGGATGGAGGTGTAGAGGGATTGGATATCCATGGTGAAGATGAGGCGTTGGGGGCCGGGGAAACGGAAGTCTTGGAGGAGGTGGAGGGCGTGGGTGGTGTCTCGAATGTATGTGGGGAGTTCCTGGACTAGGGGGGATAGGACAGTGTCGAGGTAGGTAGAGATAAGTTCAGTGGGGCAGGAGCATGCTGAGACAATGGGTCGGCCAGGGTGGTCAGGCTTGTGGATCTTGGGAAGGAGGTAGAACTAGGCAGTGCGGGGTTCCCGGACTATGAGGTTGGAAGCTGTGGGTGGGAGATCTCCTGAGGTGATGAGGTTCTGTATGATCTGGGAGATGATGGTTTGGTGATGGTGATGATGGGGGTGGGGTCATGGTCGAGTGGGCAGTAGGAAGAGGTGTCCTCGAGTTGACCGTTTGATCAGTGCGCCAGACTACCACTGCGCCCCCTTTATCCGCTGGCTTGATGGTGAGGTTGGGATTAGAGCAGAGGGATTGGAGGGCTGCGCGTTGTGAGGGTGAGAGGTTGGAGTGGGGGAGGGGGGTAGACAGGTTGAGGCGGTTAATGTCCCGGCGGCAGTTGGAAATGAAGAGGTCGAGGGCAGGTAATAGGCCAGTGCGGGGTGTCCAGGTGGATGCAGTATGTTGGAGGTGGGCGGAGGGGTCCTTGGAAGGTGGGTGGGGGTCCTAATTGTGAAAGTAAGCTCGGAGACGGAGGCGACGGAAGAAGTGTTCAATGTCACGGCATGTATTAAATTCATTGATGCGTGGAGGGAGGGGGATGAATGTGAGTCCTTTGCTGAGGACTGATCGTTCGTCCTCAGTGAGTGGGAGGTCCGGGGGGATGGTGAAAACTCGGCAGGGCTGGGAGCTGGGATCTGGTGTGGGTGTGGAGCTTGGAGTGGGGTCGGAGCCAGTACCTGGAGTGGGTGTGATGGTGGGGGGAATGGGGGTGGAGGCATGAGCAGGGGTAGTGCTCCCCTCGGGGTTCTGGGGGGTGGGGATAGTGACAGTGGGGTCTGTGGGGGGCGTGTCAGCAGAATGCAGGTGAGTGGCGCTGGTGGGGCGGAAGTGGTGGCAGACACGGCAGTAGGGGTGGCGGAAGTCACTGAGCATGTGGCATCGGCGATGATGTGAGGGCCGGAAGTGGCTGTGGGAGTGGCCATGATGGGGGCTGAAGTGACATCATCAATCAGCATGGGGGTGGCAGCTGCATCAGCCACGTGGTTAATGGCGTTTCCGAGGCCAGGGGAATCTTCTGTCCTCCCTCACCTCTATCCAAGGCCCTAAAGGAGCCTTCCATATCCATCAAAATTTTACCTGCACATCCACTAATATCATTTATTGTATCCGTTGCTCCCGATGCGGTCTCCTCTACATTGGGGAGACTGGGCGCCTCCTATCAGAGCACTTTAGGGAACATCTCCGAGACACCCGCACCAATCAACCAAACCGCCCCATGGCCCAACATTTCAACTCCCCCTCCCACTCTGCCGAGGACATGGAAGTCTTGGGCCTCCTTCACCGCCGCTCCCTCACCGCCAGACGCCTGGAGGAAGAACGCCTCATCTTCCGCCTCAGAACACTTCAACCCCAGGGCATCAAAGTGAACTTCAACAGCTTCCTCATTTCCCCTTCCCCCACCTCATCCTAGTTTCAAACTTCCAGTCCCCTTGACTTGTCAGGACTTGTCCGACCTGCCTAGCTCCTTTTCCACCTATCCACTCCACCCTCTCCTTCCTGACCTATCACATTCATCTCCTCCCCCACTCACCCATTGTACTCTCCGCTACTCTCTCCCCACCTCCACCCTCCCCTAGCTTATCTATCCACGCTTCAGGCTCTCTGCCTTTATTCCTGATGAAGGGCTTTTGCCCGAAACGTCGATTTTGCTGAAGCTCCTCGATGCTGCCTGAATTGCTGTGCTCTCCCAGCACCATTGATCCAGAATCTGGTTTCCAGCATCTGCAGTCATTGTTTTTACCTGGTTGGACTTAATGGCCTGTTTCCACACTATAGGGATTCTATGATCTAAGAGAAAAGGCTTTTTGCAAGTCCAAAGGGAGCAATTGAACTACAGCCCTAGAAGAATATGGGAAGTGCTAGAGGGTACATAAGACAGCAGTCGGAAGAGCAAAAAAGGGGCATGAGAAAGGAGTTGTGAACGGGATCAGGGAGAATCGTAAGGTATTTTACAAATATACTAAAGAGAAGAGGTTAACCAGGGAAAGAGTAGGGACAATTAGGGACCAAGGGGGCAACTTGTGCATGGGCACCCTGTGCATGTGCAGCCACAGGATATAGAAAGGTTATTAAATGAATACTTTGCTTCAATCTTCAGTCTGGAAAAGGAGTACATAAGTATAGAATTCAGGAAAAAGGACTATGAGGAACTTGCACGGTTTAGCATAGGAAATGAAGTAGCCTTGGCAGCTCTTTCAGGCTTAAGAACAAACTAATCCCTTCACCCAGATGAACTGCACCTGAGGCTCCTGTGAGGTAAGAAATTGCAGGGACTTTGACACAAATTTTTTAAATCTCTCTGGCCTTGAGGATGGTGCCAGAATACTGAAATTTAGCTAACATGGTTGTAATTTTCAAGAAAGGTGGTAGAGACGAGCCAGAAAATTACAGATCGGTGAGTCTCACACCAGTGGGAGGGAAACTATTGGAGAAAATGCTGAAGGAGTGAATTAATATCCACTTAGAATGGGTTAATTAGGGAGAGTCAGCATGGCTTTGTCAGAAGGAGGTCACGCCAAACAAATTTGTTAGTAATTTTCAATTACGTTCTCAAGATGTGTGGATGAGGGAGGTTCAATTGATGTGGTTTATATGGACTTTAGCAAAGCTCTTGACAAGGTCCCATGTGGCAGACTGATTGAGAAGATTAGAGCATGTCGAATTGAGGGAAACATGGGGAGTTGGATCAGACACTGGCTTAGAAATAGGACACAAAAGGTCATGGGAAAAGGCTGTTCAAATGACGGGAGGCCAGTGTCCAGCTGTCCTCCACAATGGTCAGTACTGGGACCCTTACTATTTGGTATATACATAAATAATACACTTGAAAATGTTGAGGACTATTTAACCAAGTTTGCAGATGACACCAAGATTGGTAGGATGGTTAACAGTGAAGAAGATGGTTAACAGTGAAGAAGATGGTTGTAGATTGTAGGAAGATAGAGATGGATTGGTTGGTTGGGCAGAGCAGAAGCAGATGGTATTCAACCCTAATATGTGCAAGGTGACGCACGTTGGAAGAAACAACAAAATGGGGGAATATTTAATGAATAGCAGGGCACTGGGTGGTTTGGAGGAACAGCGAGATTTTGGGATAATTATTCACAGATCCCTGAAGTTAGCAGTGCACATTAATACGATATTTAAGAAGGCATATGGGACACTTGCTTTCATCAGTCGTGGCGTAGAGTATAAGAGCAAGGAGGCAATGTTGAAGTTGTACAAAGCATTGGTCAGACACAGCTGGAGTACTGAGTACAATTCCAGTCACCTCACTATAGGACGGATGTGATAGCAGTAGAAGAGGTGCAGAGGACGTTTACCACATTGTTGGAACAATTGAGCAATGAGAGACTAGATAGGTTTGGATTTTTTTCTTTAAAGTAGAGAAGACTGAGGAAGGAGCATGATTAAGATTTATAAGATTATGAGCAGTACGGACAGGAGTAGAGAGCAGCTGCTTCTCTTGTTTGAGGGGTCAATTATGAGAGGGCATAGTTTTAGGGTAAGGGGCAGGAGATTCAGATGGGATTTGAGAGGTTGGTAAGAATCCAGAATATATTGCCAGCGAAGGTAATGTATGTCAGAAATCTGACAATCTTTATAAAATATTTGGATAAGCACTTGAAAAATCATAACATTCAATGATATTAGACAAGTGCAGGAAATTGGGATTAATAGACAATAGACAATAGGTGGAGTAGGCCATTCTGCCCTTCGAGCCTGCACCGCCATTCAATATAATCATGGCTGATCATTCCTAATCAGTATCCTGTTCCTGCCTTATCTCCATAACCCTTGATTCCATTATCTTTGAGAGCGCTATCCATCTCTTTCTTAAATGAATCCAGAGAGTGGGCCTCCACTGCCCTCTGGGGCAGAGCATTCCACACAGCCACCACTCTCTGGGTGAAGAAGTTTTTCCTGAGCTCTGTCCTAAATGGTCTACCCCGTATTTTTAATGCACCTTTAGTCGTAGTTATGTCAGTGCAGGCTTAATGGGCCTTTTCTGTGCTGTATGACTCCATTTTTAGACAGTGGAAGGAAACCAGACCACCCGCTGAAAATCCACACACATACAGGGTGAACATGCAAGCTCCACACAGACAGTCATCCAAAGTTGGAATTGCACCTGGGTTCCTGGCACTGTGAGGTAGCAGTGCTAACTACTGAGCCACCATGCTGCCCAATGTCAGATACTATTGCTGTCCATTCTGTGTGAGACAGCCAGGATTCTTGGAATGGTTTGCACATGTTCATGTACATGATTTCTGTGTAGCCAACATTTAACACGTTATTGATTGCCAGGAGACATCATCAGCTAGCCTGCACTCCTTAACGTGAACCTGTCCCTCTTGAAGGGGAGAAACATCCCGACTGCACCACTTGGCAGATCTCAGTGAAGACATCCTTCTTGAAGTCATACTGTTTCTCCCTGAGTTCAGCTTAGAGAATTGTACCCTGAACACCAAGTATGCAGGCATAGCCTCCTGCTGAAAACCTTTTGTCTTATCCTCCTCCTCCTTCTTATCCTGGCGATTCATCCTGTTACACGGGACCCAGGTTCATTCTCCCAGACATGCTCAATTTTAGAGGAAGTTTTCCTAATGTAGATTGTCTGTGAGCAACTGCCTTGTGTGGAAGACTTTATGTCAACAGAAAAGTGTATCAGCACCTACACACTACTCTCTGTGAAATTTTGAAATTTGAGAAACCCAAGAACCATAAACATGTAGGGTTATAGCAGCACCCATAATAAAATCTAGCCTGCAAGTAGTTAGTGACTTTTTAAATTGTAATGCCAGAGGTTCCTTTTGCTGAAGCTTTTATCTGTAAAAAAATTAAGAGTGGGCACTGCCTAATCATTGGGCTCCAAAATTGCAGCATTGGTGCCAACCTATTAATGCCTGCTCTTCTTAGATGTGATAGGCATTCATGGTGCACCCTCTAGTATCTGCATTAAGGTGGTATATAGCATGCTTCACATTATAACGCACGTCGGCTGCACATATCATTTTATGCTTCTAAAGACATCTTAGCGCTCAAGAAATGTTCACGAGTGAAACTATTTTCCCACATTAATTGTCTTCCTGGTGAAAACAGGAGAATGAATGAATGGACTGGCAGCTGCAGAAATACATGGCAGATGAAGGGACAAAGGTTTAGCAGCTAGGGGATTCTAGCTGCTATAACTTGGGGGAGCAATTTTACGCATGTGTTAGCAAATATAAATATGTAAAATGTGATTATTTCTCATTGCTACAATGTTATTGATGATATCAAGAAATTATGTTGAAATGTATGAATATATAAATAACCCTGACAGGAAAACATTTTTCTGAAGAAGGGTCACTGGACCCAGAATGTTAACTCTGCTTTCTTTCCAAAGATGCTGCCAGACCTGTCGAGTTTCTCCATCAATTTTTGCTTTTGTTTTGGATTTCCAGCATCTATACTTCTTTGGTTTCATTTTAATAAAACTGATGGTTAGTTTTCACTCTATTCCCTTACAAGGTAGGACATGTTGTATAAATTGATGATAAGCAGAGTTTACACCCATGATCAGATCGTGCACTGATTTAAAATGCAAGGCAAGGTCCAGTGACATTGTACAGAACTCCCATAATCATTTTAGGACCGGCTGAAACAAGTGCCGTACATGCGCTGACCAGGATGAACTAGAGGCATATCTGAGAAGGAGCCCCCAGGTAGTTCTTTCTTATTATTGTGTGGTGATCCTAGCTCTTATTAATACCCAACCCCGCCCCCACCCCCACTTCCATAACCCACCACTTTTACCATGCAACCTCCAAACATGGACATTATTTTAATAATCATATTCCCCCTACCCCAATTATTCCCATTCGCAAAACAATGCCCATACCAATCACTACTCCTACAGCCATTAGCTTTTCAGACAAGGCAACAGCTTCCAATGCTTCATTGGTTGTGCCATTTGATCAAGGCAAGCAATCTTCAAACTAACTATAACTGTACAAAAAGTAGACTTTAATCCAAAAAAACTGAATGTTATACCCGAAAGACTCAAAACTGAATCATCAATTTAACTTTTGCTGATTTCTTTGTAAAACCACAGCAATAAAGCCACTGTATCTTTTCATGGTTGCATAGCAACCGAAAAGGAAGCAGTTCCGTCCTATTTAGTCATCAATCATCTATTGGATTGTATATTGTTATCTGATTTATTAACAGCCTATTGCTGTAGAATGGCCATTTCCTTTGGGTTAGTTGACACTAAGAATTTTTATCAGCAAGTTTATTTGTAGCATGGAGGAGATAATGTAATTAACCAAAAGCTTGTAAAATAGATGAAGCTGATAGTCACAATAACTTGCTAAATGAAATGGTGCCAAATCCATTTTCGGCCGATGAACAAAATGATTGACTGTAAACTGATAACGTATCTCTCAATCCACTTGATTTTTTTTTTAGAATTGAAGAAGGGCCTGTACTGCGCTGTAATGTTTTAATTAGGCAGGTACCCTTTCAATTTCATCTATTTAATGTTCTCCAACCCCACCTTATGTTTTGAAGTGTTACAGTTCTCATGAAGAAGTGTTTCTCAAGCTTTGATCCATTCATTGGTCAGTAAACACAAGATGGACTGTACTGCAGTACTACAATGTGGAAAAATTCATAATGAGGGGTGAGTGGCAACAAAGATGCAATTAAGAATTGACATCAGCCACTAATTCAAGATGAGCGGGTCGATTGTATTGTTTAAATAATTTTTAAAAAGCTGTGATCCAGGATAGTTAGATAGAATTTCACAGGTCCGATAATACCTCAGTTTTAAAATTCTCGTCCTTGTGCGCAAATTCCTCACGGCTTTACCAACTCCTGTCTTTGTAATCTCCTGTATTTTGTGCCTTTCCAAGCTTTTTGTTTTCCTCCATTCTTCTGCATCCTCAGTTTTAATTGCTTCACTGTTGATTTTGCTTTTCAAGAATGTATTTTATTAATAACATTTGTGGAAATACATTAAAAAATATTTCCAATTTAATGCTACATAAAGTTCAATAAAATTTAACTTTTCTCCATGCATTTCTCTGAGGTATTGCTTTACTCTTGATACATACAATATATATGACATGTTGGGCATACAGACTGAGGGCAAAACATTTCAAATTAAATATTACAGGAAGTGCAATTGTATTCATCTTTTCTCCCAACAACATGATCTACTATGAAGTGCTTCAATATAATTTTTATTTGTTGATATTTATAATATACATTCCATGTCAGGCACATAGCCCTAGGTGTTTTAACAATTTCCAAATCTTTGCTGTACTATGGCTGAAAGGCCTTAGACATCGAAAGTTCCCTGATCACCACCTCAAGGCTTAGTGTATTACTCAAGCCATTGTCCTGGACCCTGGAATGTGTCAGTGTGCACCACCCTCACAAGAACAAGTCATGCACTAGAACAGGCAGGCTAAAGAGAGCCCTTCAATGAGTTGGTGATCCATTGACTATTGTTGATATTTCTTTGATTTAATTTGATTTATTTTTGTCGCATGTACCTAGGTACGGTGAAAAGTTGTGTTTTGCATGCAGGACGAGTAAATCATAACATACAAGGAAATAAGGATGATAGAATCCCTACAGTGTGGAAACAGGCCCTTCAGCCCAACAAGTCCACACCAACTCTCTGAAGAGTATCCCACCCAAACCCATTCCCTATTACTCTACATTCATCCCTGACCAATGCACCTAACCTACACATTCCTGAACACTATGGTCACCCCCTCAACTTCCTGCGTTCCAGTGAAAACAAATCCAGTCTATCCAACCTTTCTTCATTGCTAAAATCCCCATACCAGACAACATCCTGGTAAACCCTTCCTGTACTCTCTCCAAAGCATCCGCATCCTTCTGGTCATGTGGTGACCAAAACTGTATGCAATATTCCAAGTGTGACCTAACTAAAGTTCTATAAAGTTGCAGCATAATTTGTCTATCCTTATACTCAATGCCCTTTCCAATGAAGGCAAGCATGCCATAAGCCTTTTTTACTCCCTTAGGAGAAAGTGAGGACTGCAGATGCTGGAGATCAGATTACTCCCTTGTCTACCTGCGCTGTCACCTTCAGGGATCTGTGGATCTGCACACCCGGATCCCTCTGTATGTCAATACTCTGAAGGGTTCTGCCAATTCACTGTATAATTTCCATCTGTACTTGACCTTCAAAAATGCATCACCTCACACTTGTCTGGATTAAACCCCTTTGCCATTTTTCTGCCCATGCCTCCAACTGATCTATATCCTCCTGTATCCTCTGATAATCCATCTCACTAGGTGTCACTTCAACAATTTTTGTATCTTCCTATGTGTGTTGAAGCTTCTGTATCTTCTGCATCATGGAAGAGGATGGTTGAGAGTATTACTGGGTTAGAAGGAGTCTTTGGTGATGTTGGCAGCTTAGAGCCATAGAGCCATAGAGATGTACAGCATGCCGACCAGATATCTCAACCCAATCTAGTCCCTCCTGCCAGCATCCAGCCCATATCCCTCCAAATCCTTTCTATTCATATACCCATATAAATGCCTCTTAAATGTTGCAATTGTACCAACCTCCACCAATTCCTCTGGCAGCTCATTCCATACACGTACCACCCTCTGCATGAAAAAGTTGCCCTTTAGGTCTCTTTTATATCTTTCCCCTCTCACCCTAAACCTATGCCTTCTAGTTCTGGACTCCCTGACCCCAGGGAAAAGATTTTGCCTATTTACCCTATCCATGCCCCTCATAATTTTGTAAACCTCTATAACGTCACCCCTCAGCCTCCGAAGCTCCAGGGAAAGCAGCCCCAGCCTGTTCAGCCTCTCCCTATAGCTCAAATCCTCCAACCCTGGAAACATCCTTGTAAATCTTTTCTGAACCCTTGCAAGTTTTACAACATCTTTTTGATAGGAAGGAGACCAGAATTGCACACAATATTCCAATAGTAGCCTAACCAATGTCCTGTACAGCCGCAACATGATCACCCAACTCCTGTACTCAATACTCTGACCAATAAAGGAAAGCATACCAAACGCCTTCTTCACTATCCTATCTATCTGCAACTCCACTTTCAAGGAGCTATGAACCTGCACTCCAAGGTCTCTTTGTTCAGCAACACTCCCTCGGACCTTACCATTAAGTATATAAGTCCTGCTAAGATTTGCTTTCCCAAAATGCAGCACCTCGGATTTATCTGAGTTAAACTCCATCTGCCACTTCTCAGCCCATTGGCCCATCTGGTCCAGATCCTGTTGTAATCTGAGGTAACCCTCTTCGCTGTCCACTACACTTCCAATTTTGGTGTCATCTGCAAACTTACTAACTGTACCTCTTATGCTCACATCCAAATCATTTATGTAAATGACAAAAAGTAGAGGATCCAGCACCGATCCTTGTGGCACTCCATTGGTCACAGGCCTCCAGTCTGAAAAACAACCCACCACCACCACCTTCTGTCTTCTACTTTTTTTCCGCCACAACAAGAAGTGTAGATAGACAATAGTCAATAGGTGCAGGAGTAGGCCATTTGGCCCTTTGAGCCAGCACCACCCTTCATTATGATCATGGCTGATCATCCACAATCGGTATCCTGTTCCTGCCTTATCCCCATAACCCTTGATTCCACTATCTTTAAGAACTCTATCCATCTCTTTCTTGAAAGTAACCAGAGACTTGGCCTCCACTGCTTTCTGGGGCAGAGCATTCCATATATCCACCACTCTCTGGGTGAAGAAGTTTCTCTTCAACTCTGTTCTAAATGGCCTACCCCTTATTTTTAAACTGTGTCCTTGGTTCTGACTCACTCATCAGTGGAAACATGCTTCCTGCCTCCAGAGTGTCCAATCTTTTAATAATCTTATACGTCTCAGTCAGATCCCCTCTCATCCTTCTAAACTCAAGTGTATACAAGCCCAGTCGCTCCAATCTTTCAACATTTGATAGCCTTGCCATTCCAGGAATTGACCTCGTGAACCTACGCTGCACTCCCTCAAAAGCCATAATGTCCTTCCTCAAATTTGGAGACCAAAACTGCACACAATACTCCAGGTGCAGTCTCACCAGGGCCCTGTACAGCTGCAAAAGGACCTCTTTGCTCCTATATTCAATTCCTCTTGTTATGAAGGCCAGCATGCTATTAGCTTTCTTCACTGCTTGGTGTACCTACATGCTTGCTTTCATTGACTGATCTACAATAACACCTAGATCTCGCTGTACCTCCCCTTTACCTAACTTGACTCCATTTAGATAGTAATCTGCCTTCCTGTTCTTGCCACCAAAATAGATAAGCACACATTTATCCACATTAAACTGCATCTGCCATGAATCCGTCCACTCACCTAGCCTGTCCAAGTCACCCTGTATTCTCGTAACATCCTCCTCACATTTCACCCTGCCACCCAGCTTTGTGTCATCAGCAGATTTGCTAATATTACTTTTAATGTCTTTATCTATATCATTAATGTATATAATAAACAGCTGCATCCCAGTACCGAACCTTATGGTACCCCAGCCTGCTATTCCAAAAGGGACCCATTTATCACTACTCTTTGCTTCCTGTCAGCCAGCCAATTATCAATCCAAGTCAGTATTTTGTCCCCCAATACGAAGTGCCCTAATTTTGCTCACTAATCTCCCATGTGAGACTTTATTGAAGGCTTTCTGAAAGTCCAGGTACACTACATCCACTGGGTCTCCCTTGTCCATCTTCATAGTTACATGCTCAAAGAATTCCAGAAGATTAGTCAAGCACGATTTCCCCTTTGTAAATCCATGCTGACTCTGACCTATCCTGTTACTGCTATCCAAATGAGTCGTAATTTCATCTTTTATAATTGACTCCAGCATCTTTCCTACCACTGACATCAGGCTAACCAGTCTATAATTCCCTGTTTTCTCTCTCCCTCCTTTCTTGAAAAGTGGGACAACATTAGCCACGCTCCAATCCGCAGGAACTGATCCTGAATCTATAGAGCATTCGAAAATGATTACCAATGCATCCATGATTTCTTGAGCCAGCTCCTTAACTATCAGGTCTCGGGGACTTATCAGCCTTCAGACATAGCAGTCTATCCAACACCATTTCCTGCCTAATATAAATTCCTTTCAGTTCATCCATTATCCTAGGTCCTTCAGCCACTATTATATCTGGGAGATTGCTTGTGTCTTCCCTAGTGAAGACAGATTCAAAGTATCTATTCAACTCTTCTGCCATTTCCTTTGTTCTCCATAATAAATTCACCCGTTTCTGTCATCAAGGACCCAATTTTCGTCTGAACCATTTTTTTTTCTTTTCACATATCTAAAAAAGCTTTTACTAGCCTTCTTTATATTTTTTGACCAGTTTGCCTTCGTAACTCTTTTTTTTCTACATGTATTGCCTTTTTAGTTATCCTCTGCTGCTCTTTAAATGTTTCCCAGTCCTCAGGCTTCCTGCTTATCTTTGCTATGTTATACTTCTCTTTTATGTCTATACAGTCCTTAACTTCCCTCGTCAGTCATGGCCGCTCCTGCCTCCCCTTTGGATCTTTCTTCCTCTTTGGAATGAACTGATCTTGCACCTTCTGCATTATATCCAGAAATAGCTGCTATTGTTGTTCCACTGCCATCCCTGATAGGATATTGAACCATTGAACTTTGGCCAGCTCCTCCCTCAGAGCTTCATAATTCCCTTTGTTCAACTGCAATACTGACATTTCCGATTCTCCCTTCTCCCTCTCAAATTGGAGATTAAAACTTATCATATTATGGTCACTACCTCCTAATGGCACTTTTACTTCGAGGTCCCTGATCAAATCTGGTTCGTTGCACAACACCAGGTCCAGAATTGCCTTCTCCCTGGTAGGATCCAGTACAAACTTGTTCTAAGAATCCATCTCAAAGGCACTCCACGGCTGGAGTCCATGGATGGCAGGTTGGCTTTTGTGATAATCTGGACTGTAGTTTCTTGTGGTCCTCGACAGAGCAGATGCTGTGCCAAGCTGAAATGCATTCAGATAGTATGCCTTCTATCGTGCTTCTGTAAAGGTTGGTGAGGGTCCTTACAGGCATGCCAAATATCCTTAGCCTCTTGAGGAAGAAAAGGCGCTGTTGTGCCTCCTTGACTGTTGCATCTACATGGGTGATAATAGTTAGATTGATGGTTATTGTCACTCCTAGGAACATGATGCTCTCAACCCTCTCCACCTCAGCTTCATTGATTTAGATAAGGGTGTTCCTCCTCCTGTCTTCCGGAAGTCAATGATCAGTTCTTTTCCTTTGCTGACATTGAGGGAGAGAGTTTGTTATCATTGCACCATGACATCAAGCCCTCTATCGCCTTCCTGTATTCTGACTCATCACTGTTTGATATGCAGCCTACAACAGTGGTATCCTCGGCGATATTTGGCCACACAGTTGTGAGTGTACAGGGAGTACAGTAGGGGGCTGAGTACACAGCCTTGCAGGGCACCAGTGTTGAGGTTTATGGTGGAGGAGGTGCTGTTGTCTATCTTCACTGATTGTGATCTGTGGATCAGAAGGTAAGGATCCAGTTGCAGAGGGTGGAGCTGAGACCAAGGTATCAGAGTTTTGAGATTAGCTTGGTTGGGATCATAATGTTGAAGGCGGAGCTGCAGTTGATAAGTAGGAGCCTGACATAGGTATCTTTATTATCCAAATAGACGTGAGTGTAGGGCTAGGGAAATGGCATCCAGTGGGGAATTGTTGTGCAGGTAGGAAAATTGCAAGGGATCAAGGCAGGCTGACAGATTTGAGTTGATATGAGCCATGATTAACCTCTCAAAGCACTTCATGATTGTGGAGGTCACTGCCACCAGGCAGCATTCATTGAGGAATGTTGCATGTGTTTTCTTTGGCACTGAGGTAATGCTGACCTTCTTGAAGCAGGTGGGGATTTCAGATTGTAGCAAGGAGAATTTAAGGATGTCAGCGAAATCCTTCGCTAACTGATCTGCACAGGGTCTGAGTGCACGGCCAGGAACTCCGCCTGGGCCAGTCGCTTTCCTCGGGTTTACTCTCAAGCAGTGACTGAGGGAACAGGTGCGTCCCGAGCTGGCAGGATAGGTACCACTGGCATTCTGCTCAAACTAAGCATAAAAAGCATTGAATGCATCATTGAGGGATGTGTTTTCATCTGCTATTTTGTTCTGCTTCATTTTGTATCCCGTTATGTCATGTAGGTTTTGACACAGGTGGCCAGTGTCCATGTGGTTAGTTTGGACCTCTAACTTTGTCTGGCTTTGCTCTTTGGCATCTGTCAGTATGCATGCCTTGAAATAGCCCATGGAGGATATTTACAGATATGCATTCAACTACCAAGGTCCTAGACCTAGGGAATTTCTTGCTGCTCTACCTCTTCATCCTCTCCTTTTAGATGTTGGTCAAAATGCAGATCCTTCATCAAGTGATTGGTCACCTACCCCATTATTGCCTTATCAGTCTTAAGTTCGAAATTTGTCTGATAACTCTTCCATGAAGTTCCTTGTGCTATTTTATTGTATGAATTGAGGTCAGTCCACAGCGAAACCCAGAACATCCAAGCCTCAGCCAAATGGTTAAAATATTTTATCAATTTCTCCGCCAGCAAGTCATTGCAGTTGTGGCCTGTATGCTGACTCAAGACCGCTAGAGTTCCACTGGATCTAAACTGAGTACAAGAACTCATAGTTCAGTATCCAAGAGAGTGTGCATATTGGAGAGTCCACCTACATCTGGTTTGGAACAGGTACATTTATTAGCAACATCCAAATCAGAACAAATCAAAACAAACATCTGTTTAAACGGTCAGTCGGTTCTAATTGAGGTCCATATTGATTTGCCTGTTTTAGTGATCGCAGAACCAGTCTTTACCAAAATTCATTCTGGACTCTAACCATTAAATTTGCCCAAGGCCACAGTTACACTGAAAATCTATACCGAGGAACATTTACAGATTAAGAGTACAACTTCAGTTCTGGGCATTTATGAGAAGCAGCTGGTTCAGTTGCCACTAATTGTAGTAAAAGGCTGAGACGCAAGCCTATTGGGGCAAATTTGGTTGAAAAAAATTCACCTAGATTGACTCTGTATGTTTCAATTAGAAAATGGCTACCTGAGTGAAGTGCTAATTAAATATCCGGAAGATTTTCAGGAAAATCTAGGGACTAGCAAAGGAACTAAAGGTCACCTTGCATGTTGATGAGGAAACAATTCCATGATTCTGCGAGGCCTGCTCAGTGTCATTTACCTTTATGGACAAAGGTAGAGGCAGAAATCAGGAGGTTGGAAAGTGAAGGAATCATCAAACCAATCCAGTGTGCAGAATGGGCAGCAACTGGTCATACCAACTATGAAGCCCAAAAGATCGGGTCACTTTTGTCGGTTTTAAACAAATGGCAATCCACTTTTCATGGTTGGATAAATACCCAACCCCTCACATGGGGATTTATACACAAAACTGGCAGGATGGCTGTCCTTTACAATGCTGGACATGAGACATGCATACTTGCAATTTCCAGAACCAAGCTACAATTAATGCCCATAAGGTTTTGTACCAATATATGAAACTGCCATTTGGCGTATCATCAACATTTGCATTTTGTCAGTGGACAATGGAAAGCATTTTACAAGGTCTGACCCAGGTTGGCATGCTAATAACAGGGAAGACTAATAAAGAGCACTTCAAGAACTTGGGCATAGACCTTAGACATTTCTCCAAGGCAGGATTATGCCTTAGAGGGGAAAAATGTGTGTTCCTGGCACTCCAAGTGGCCTACTTGAGCTACAGAGTCAACAAGATGAGGTTACACCCATTGAATGATAAAGTGAGGGTTATCAAAGGTGCCCTGGCTTCCACATTTGTACTGGAGTTTAGGTCATCCCTTAGGCGGGGGATTTTTACAGAAAGTTCTTACATAACCTGGCCTCCATCCTGGCACCTTTGCACCAACTCCTAAAAAACGGTCAGCCTTGGAAATGGTCATGTAGCTAAGCCATAGCTTTCAGGGAAGTGAAGAAACAGCCATCATCTTCTAAGGCATTGGCACATTATGATCCCAAGTGAAACCTGGTGTTGACATGTGATGCCTCTCTGCACGGTGTCTGGGTTGTATGAGCTCATAGGTGGCACAATAGAAAGGAATGCCCAATATCGTATGCATCCAGGACTTTGGCTAATGCAGAGCGTAAATAAACCTAGATAGAGAAGGAAGGTTTGGCAGTCGTATTTGGGGTCAGGAAGTTCCACCAATAATTTTACAGACATAAATTTGTAATAATAACAGACTTCAAACCCCTGCTAGGTCTACTCAAAGAAGACAAGGCAATACCACCCGTAGCTTCAGGTTTATTTCAGCGGTGAGGTCTAATAGTTAGTGCATGTAATTACAAGTTGGAACACCATCTGGGAGGCCAATTGGCAAATGCAGATGCTTTAAGATGCCTCCTACAGCACTGGTGGTACTGCCACTGGAAGTGTCCATTGTGGTTTAAATTTTCTGGACACACTTCCAGTCACAGCTGACAATATCAGACTTTGCAGAAAGATCCAGTCCTGGCAAAACTGAAACAGCTGATGGTGATGGGAAAGCCAAAGGGCCATCATAACCAGAATTGAAAACATTTTGGAATTAGAGAGATCAGATCGCAGTGGAGGACAGCATACTATTCTAGGGAGCAACAGCGATTGTCCTGATCAAAGTTCACCACCAGATATCCACCAGGGTCATCCAGAAGTTTCCAAAATGAAGATGTCCATTAGAAATTATTTCTGGTGGCCTGGATTAAAAGTAGATATAGTTGCGTTGGTGGGGCAGTGCCAACAGTGCCAACAAGAACAAAAAGTAACACCATCCTCATGACCTGCCCTACCTACCAATCTTCCTTCCCACCTATCCGCCCCACCCACCTCTCTGACCTATCACTTTCATTCCACCTCCATCTGCCTATTGCACTCTTAGCTACCTTCTCCCCAGCCCCCACCCCCCACCCCCCTCCCATTTATCTCTCCACCCTGGAGGCTCCCTGCCTCATTTCTGATGAAGAGTTTTAGCCTAAAACGTCGATTTTCCTATTCCTCGGATGCTGCCTGACCAGCTGTGCTTTTCCAGCACCACTCTAATCTAGACTCAAACATTATCACCAGCAACTCCCCCACATTCATGGGAACAGCCGGGTAAACCATGAACTCGGTTACTCATCAACTATGCAGGTCCTTTCATGGGCTCAATGTTCTTAGTCATTGTGGACACCCACTCAACTGGCTGGACATGCACAGAGTTCAGTCGTCATACATGGGGACGATGATTGACAAACCGCACTCATGTTTTGCAGACTCAAGAAAATGTTGGTCACAGATAGGAGCCCTTTGTTTACCAGCAGAGAATTTGAGTATTTCCTAAAGTCAAATGGTATTAGTCATATATGGAGCGCTCCATATCATCCATCATCTAATGGTCTGACAGATAGAAAAGTCCAAACTTTGAAGGCAGGCTTAAAGGAAATAGCTAGGAGAAAGTGAGGAGTCCAGATGCTGGAGATCAGAGTTGCCATTGGGTAGTGCTGAAAAACATAGCCAGTCAGGCAGCATCCAAGGAGCAGGAGAGTCGACGTTTTGAGTATGACATTCCTGATAAAGAACTTATGCTCGAAATATTGACTTTCCTGCTCCTTGGATGCTGCCTGACCAGCTGTACATTTACAGTGCCACATTTTTTGACTCTTAAAGAAACAGCCTTCACTAGATACCAAACTGTTCCCGTTCCTATTTAGTTATAGGACGACCCATCGTGCAACTACGGACACAGTTCCAGCAGAGTTGCCATTGGGAAGGAGAGTACACACCAAGTTAAATCTTATCTTAGCAAGTTTTGAGAAGATTTGTAGCTCAGGTTGAGGTTTTGGATGTAGGTTTGCTCGCTGAGCTTTATGGTTCATTTCCAGACGTTTCATCACCCTACTAGGTAATATGTTCAGTGGGCCTCAGGAGAAGCACTGCTGATAATTCCTGCTTTCTGTTTATATAGAAAAAAACCCAAAGAAACCCAAACATATAAATAGAAAGCAGGAAGTTTCAGCATTGCTTCGCCTGAGGCCCACTGAACATGTTACCTAGTAGGGTGACGAAATGTCTGGAAATGAACCTTCCTGCTCAGCGAGCAAACCTACACCTAAATCTTATCTTCCCACACCTGGGGGAGAGGGTGAAGTGGCATCAGGAACGCCAATGCTAGATACAATGCTTCCCTATGTGAGACAGTTTATTTCAGGTATGAAGTTTGGTGCAAGAATTACTGAAATGAGCCTGCATGGGTAAGAGGTGAATTCAGGTCCAGTCACCTTTAAGTTTCAGTGGGTTAGACTAGGCTGCATTGCAGGACTGTTCACTTGCTGTCTTAGTGCTTGCGCACTTTAGTGCCTACATGCATACCCACTACATGCCATGCCATGCTTTACCTGTTATGATTCTCAGACAACCAATCAGTTTACTTTGCTGTTCAGCAGTCCTTCATCACTGAGACAGATACCTTGCTGTAAGGCAGTATGTCACGCCAATCACACCCCTGTCCTAGGTACCAGCCACCAGTGTGGCAAACACACTACTTATGCAGACAGCAGACAGGCATGTCTCAAAGTCTTAGGGGAGTAATCCTCACCAAAGTATCCCTTGAGGCACCTGTCAGTCAGGGAGTCACAGCACAGCAAGTCCAGATACCCATGATCAGTCAGAGTCATGATCGCAACTTCATTAGGGTGAGGGTGAGGAGCACACCAACTTTCTTGAGTCTTTCTGTCCTATTATGGGCTGATTTCTCCCAGAATGAGAGACAGGTGGGTACTAGGTGAGATGAAAGTAGCTGGCATCGCTGTTACCTTTGCAATAGGTTGTAAGGTGCCCTGAGAATGCGAGTAGGCAACAGGGAGGGTCTGTATGGTTGAGATATTGGGTATTGAAGTGGGTGAGACTGAGTGGAAAGGTATTGTAGGCATTAATGACAGCGGTAGAGCATGAACATTAGTGGGAGCTGGGTCCAAAAGCAGAGATAGAGTGAGTGTGACATTTTGCAGAGAAGATGGAAGCATTTACACTAGCAGGATAGAGAAGAACATTGATCTTCTTCCTAGAATGATGGTTATTCATCCAAATGGTTAAGATTGCACTGACCTGGGGGCATGCCAGAATAGGCTGGCATTATCTGATGGCATGGCCCCCTCTCCTGGTCTTGGGGGGCCCTGCTGTGCACCACCGTATCCAGAAGGATCTCGGAGCACCAGTTGCCTATGTCTGGGGCAAATCTCAGGAAACGTACTAGGCGCATCTGGACTGACCGTGCCTCTCTGGATGAGCAACAGCCTTTTAAAGTTAGCACCAATGCCAGGAATTTCAGGTCACCCTGGCAATGGGGAGTGCTTCCAAGAATGGCATTGGGTAAAATGGAATCAGAATGAGATATTAACAGATGCCATGGGGGTGGGATAAATTGTTAATAAGGCGGATTTGGAAAGTTATGTGAGAGATCTCATTATACCCTCACGGCTGGAAATCCCTTAAAAAACACTCAACACATCTCGCACTTCACCAAAAGACTCAGGCCCAAGTTGTTTAAAGCACTTTAACATGCCATCCCAGAGTTCGTGAAAGACTTTGAGCCCGTAAACATATTTGCCACCCATGACGTAAAAATAATTTTGGAGATCTTAAGAGAGGAATCAAAACAAGTTGACATCTATTCAGGTGTTTCAGTGATGGAAACAAACAGCAGAAAAATTGAATAATCTTGAAACATGCTATCAAAGAATATTGATTCCATCACTGTTCTGCAATGAGTTGCAGATAAGGAGATGATAATTTGCCTAGTGCTGCATTTCTGAGTGTCAATATCAAAAGGAGTCACAACATGGTAATTTCCCCCAGTGTACGATCCGAGGCCTGGTACAATGCTGGAAACTTTGTCAGTCACTTGGTTTTCCTGATGCTTTAACATCGCAGGGTTTAAAAATGAAATCCAATTTCAACAAAAGGTCAAAGACAATGCCTTAAAAGTCAGCAACAATAAAATCTCAAGGTGCAGAAGGAGGCTATCTGAAGCACCATGCCTACGCAAACTCTATGACTGAGCAGTCTAATATGAAATTTTATAGAAATCTTGCAAACATGAAAGAGAGGGGCAAAGCAAGTCCGGAAGCAGTAATCTGCAAACTCTCAGCTGAGGTTTCAAGAGCCTCCAGACAGAAAGAAGGCCCTCAGAGACAATGGGATGGATTTTACATTTAGTTGATAGGGTGAGGGTGACAGAATGGAAATCGAGTCGGCCACTTGCATCTGCCCAAACACTCACCTTCTCAACTCATCCAATCAAGTGTCTGGCAGCCAATTACTGATTGTCTACAAAGAAGGTGGCCAATTAGAGCAGGGAGGGGTCGGGTCTCTGTGGCCAATCAGGCAATCATATAGCTGATGGGTAAAACCATGAACAGGAAGTTAGTCATAGCTATGAGTTTAAAGCCCCCACCCTCTGAATCTCTCTGTTTTGTTTTTTTTTTAATCAAAGGCTTGATAAAGCTAAAGTAAGAAAAAAAATCATGTTGACACCACCATCCTCCCCAGCGGAATCTATCTGCTGCCCTCATTAGCCAAATTTCCAGTGGTAACCTTTTCTCCTAGCGTTGTTCCTCTTTGTCATTGCTGTTGTCCAACTGTTCCAGATCCAATCATCTCCATCCTGTCCAAAAAGAGCAGTGTCACTATATGCAGCATCCTTTGACCATAGTTTATCTGATGACAAAGTGTATTTTGCAACAACTTGGAAAACAATTTGCTCGTCTTAGAGTCATAGAGTCATAGAGACATACAGCATGGAAACAGACCCTTTGGTCCAACCTGTCCATGCTGACCAGATATCCTAACCCAATCTAGTCCCACCTGCCAGCACCCGGCCCATATCCCTCCAAACCCTTCCTATCCATATACCCATTCAAATGCCTCTTAAATGTTGCAATTGTACCAGCCTCCAGCACATCCTCTGGCAGCTCATTGCATACACATACCAACCTCTGCGTGAAAATGTTGCCCCTTAGGGTCTCTTTTATATCTTTCCCCTCTCACACTAAACCTATGCACTCTAGTTCTGGACTCCCTGACCCCAGGGAAAAGACTTTGTCTATTTATCCTATCCATGCCCCTCATAATTTTGTAAACCTCCATAAGGTCACCCCTCAGCCTCCGACGCTCCACAGAAAACAGCCACAGCCTGTTCAGCCTCTCCCTATAGCTCAAATCCTCCAACCCTGGAAACATCCTTGTAAATCTTTTCTGAACCCTTGCAAGTTTCACAACATCTTTCCGATAGGAAGGAGACCAGAATTGCACGCAATTTTCCAACAGTGGCCTAACCAATGTCCTGTACAGCCGCAACATGACCTCCCAACTATTGTACTCAATACCCTGACCAATAAAGGAAAGCATACCAAACGCCTTCTTCACTATCCTATCTATCTGCAACTCCACTTTCAAGGAACTATGAACCTGCACTCCAAGGTCTTTTTGTTCAGCAACACTCCCTCAGACCTTACCAATAAGTGTATAAGTCCTGCTAAGATTTGCTTTCCCAAAATGCAGCACCTCACTTTAACTGAATTAAACTCCATCTGCCACTTCTCAGTCCATTGGCCCATCTGGTCCAGATCCTGTTGTAAACTGATGTCACCCTCTTCGCTGTCCACTACACTTCCAATTTTGGTGTCATATGCAAACTTACTAAGTGTACCTCTTATGCTCACATCCAAATCATTTATATAAATGACAAAAAGTAGAGGACCTAGTACCGATCCTTGTGGCACTCCACTGGTCACAGGCCTCCAGTCTGAAAAACAACCCTCCACCACCACCCTCTGTCTTCTACCTTTGAGCTAGTTCTGTATCCAAATGGCTAGTTCTCCCTGTATTCCATGAGATCTAACTTTGCTAATCAGTCTCCCATGGGGAACTTTGTTGAACGCCTTACTGAAGTCCATATAGATCACATCTACTGTTCTGCTCTCATCAATCTTCTTTGTTACTTCTTCAAATTGTTTGGAATGAAGAAGGTGCTCCTTCAATTAAAGAGTACCAGAGAATTGAGTTTAGTTATTCTTTCAAACTCCACTGTCCAACATCTTTTCTCATTCCTTCAGAGTTATCTGATGCCCCCTATCTTTCGAATGTATGAATTAGGAGCAGGAATAAAGCACTCAGCCCCTTGAACTTGTGCTGCCACTCAGTAAGATCACAGTTTGCTCCACATTACTCCGCTCCCCCGCCCCCACCCCCAATTAATCCTTCATCTTCTTGCTTATCAAGAATCCATCTACCTCTGCCTCAAAAATATTCAAAGACTGATTCCATGGTATATTGATGAAGAGCGTCAAGTTAAAGTGCCAAAGTTCTTTGCCAATCCCTCCATGATTCTGCACCAGCACTGCTTCAGCATTCCTCTCAGACCAATTCTTCTGTTTCTTCAATTCTTCCCCTCTCTTACAACATAAGCAGCGTCTGATACTTCTGTCAACTTATCCCTGTTCATTGGAGATCCCTGTCAAAACCTACCACTTTATCACTTCTCTCTTACTATTTAAAACTTCCTCAAAATTACTGTGATCAAGCTTTCTAATAAGTGTTCTTCAGCAACCGTTGGCTATCGCTTTTTCATCCATGAAGCACCTCAAAATGTTTAATATTTTAAAATGTTCCAATCCCTGTAGATACTGATAACATTTACAAAATAAATTCAAACTGCCAGTCGATAGCTGGAAGGATCACATGACAAGATCTCATGTCATAAGGATTTTAGTTATCTTACTTAAGATTTTACGGTTTATAGAGTCTAAAAGTATTTTACCTAAATGCGACCACTCAGGAGGAGGTGAAGGATCTAGTGGTAATATCGTTGTGACTGTTAATCCAGAGACCAAGCTAATATTATGGGGACTCAGGTTCAAACCTTGACATAGCAGATGGTGGAATTTGAATTCAATTTTTAAAAACTGCAATTCAGAGCATAATGATGACCAAAACACCACTGCTGATTATTAGGACAACCTATCTGGCTCACAATGTCCTTCAGGAAACTGTCACCCTTACTTGATCTGGCCTACATGTGATTTCAGATCAATAGCAAACTTTTTGACTCTTAATTGCCCTTTGGGAAATTCGGGATGGGCAAGAAATGCAGGCCGAGACAGAAATGCCCTCATCCTATGAATGAGTGACTATTATTTTTGAGAACTTAAACTTTGAACTGCCGAACAGAGCATTTTCCATTTAATTTCAGCATAACCAAAATCCCACTTCATAGACATGAACTCTGAACTATTGGCTCACTGGGCACTCTTAAGTCAAACCTTTGTTTTTTCAACAGATTCAAACACAGTTATATGTTTTTCCAACTTTATTGGACTTGTTCCAAACCTCTTTGTTTTCAGCAATTTGATCATCATCACTAAATTGCAATCTCACCACCACCCCCTGACATTCAATTGTGTTATCACCAATGAATTCACCACTATCAACATTCTGGGAATTACCATTGGCCAGAAATTCAATTGGACTCGCCAGATAAACACAGTGGCTATAAGGGCAGGCTAGAGGCTAGGAATACTGCTGTGAGTAAGTCACCTCTTGATTCCCCAAAGCCTGTCCATCATCTACAAGGCACAAGTCAGAAGTGTGATGGAATATTCCTCACCTACCTGATTGGGTGCAGCTCCAACAACACTCAAGAAGCTTGAAACCATCCAAGACAAAGCAACGACTTGATTGACACCACATCCACAAACAACCATTCTCTCCACTATTGTCACTCAATAGTAGAAGTGTGTACTATCTACAAGATATACTGCACAAATTCGCCAATGATCCTTTGACAGCACCTTCCAAAACCATGGCCACCTCCAATTAGAAGGACCAGGGCACTATTCCATGGCAACAACACCATTTGCAAGTTCCCCTCCAAACCATTCACCATCCTGACACGGCAATATATTGCCAATCCTTGACTATCACTGGGCCACATTCCTGGAATTCTCTTCATAATGGGTATTGGGTATCAAACTACAGCACATGTCCTATTTAAGAAGGTAGCTCACCCCCACCTTCTCAAGAGCAACTAGCAACGGGCAATAAATGCTGGCCAGTCTGAGATGCCCACGTCCCACAAATGAATAAATAAAGTTCAAAGATTTTGTGGGAAAAGTCCAAAGGCTACATATGGCTATCCGTATGGTCATTTCCTGAGAGGTCAACACAATTAATCATCAACCTGGACACCACTTGGACAATAACAGAACCACTGACTGGAATACAGTTTAACTTCATTCTACATTATAGAACAGGTAAGTAATTTCCATAAATGCCCTGCATCAATATGGTTTTATTGACTAAATATTCTGGGAGAGATATGTATACATTTTGCTTGGATTTGAGCTGACCCCATATCCCTGAGAATAAAAAGTCTTAATTTCTGTACCAAATAAAAAAAGGAATTACTTCAAACTCAAATATAAAGCTACCATCATCTATTATGTTCTGATTTAAATCTGTAACATTATATAATATTAGTTGTCACATGCTTTATCACTGGTCCAGTAGTTTCTGGAGAAACACTAGCTACAATGACAAATACTATTGGCTTAGCTTCAATTAACAGCAAGTTGTCCTTGAATGATCTGTCGAATAGAAAAATAGCAGAATAGTCTCCTTAAATCAACTGCTTATTATCTTTGGAGATGGAGAGGCATCTCTTCTCTCAGAGGGTTGTACATCTGTGGAATGGTTTCTCAACAAAGGGCTATTGAGGCTAACTGAGACTAACAGTTTTTTTTAATTAGTAAAGGAATCAAGAATTCTGGGGAAATGGTAGCAAAGCAAACCTGATAATTATCAATTAAAAATCACACAATACCAGGTTATAGTCTAACAGGTTTACTTGGAAATACAAGCTTTCGGAATGCTGCTCCTTTGTTAGGTGGGGCATGGTCATAGGGCACAGAATTTATGATAAAAGATCAAAGTGTCGTACAACTGATGCAATGTATTGAACAAATCTAGATTGGTGTTAAGTCTTTAATCACTTAGAAGGGGGTTGCAGTTTTCGATTCATTAGTATGTAAATCACAGAACTTCTTTCAAGTCACATTCACGAGACAGCTTAAGGTTTCATAAAATAAAGGTGACATCTCAGCTTTAAAGGTGTGATGTTAGAATCTGTCTGTATCCCAAACTTGAGTCAGACTGGTTCTATTTCCAAAGTAGGAATTTATAAAATGTCACATGAACTGACTGCCTACAGATTATGGTTTTATGGTCTTTTGCTACTCTGAGAGGCAGCTCAGTCACATTGTAATTAGTGTTTTCTTCACTATTGTTTCTTTTACCTCTCCAGCTTCTCTGCGGTTTTGCAAACAGGTTTTGCTGTCACAAACATTTTGGTGGGATGGTCCATTACTATCAACCATGAGAGCCACTTCCTTCATTTTGGAAGCTTCACCATCTTCTATGTTGGGCCTGATTCCAGAACTCTACAGTAGTTAAAGCTGATCCACCATCAGATCTGTCTGGTACTCTCTGATCGCATAACCAAAGCTCTTCTCTGTCCAGTTCAGATTTTCTGACTTCCCTTTTGTTTTGAAATTGTAAGTTTTACATTTCCCTTTTTATTTCTGTTACACCTTCTTCACCTTACAGTTTAAGCTTTTTTCTTTTCTCTTACTTCTTAAAATTTTTGCCTTTCTGCTTCCAATTCTAGTTGTTTCATTTACAACTAAAACAGTCAATTAAATTTGCACTTTATCTGAATTATCTTTCTCTTCCTTAAGGTTCAAATTGAGAATTATTTCTGACTTCTTTGAATCTACTTTTAAATCTTTTTCTAACTTTTTTGCCACTTTTTATTCAGATTAATGTTTTAGCTACTAAGGGCATTAAAGACAGGCCCTCTCTCTCAAGGAATGTTTCACCAATAGCTGCATCCATATAACAATATTTGCTAAATGTAGTAGCAGTAACTTGTGAAATCTTGCTCATTTAAATTCTGGACAAAGTCAATGTGTTAGCCTGTGGACTTGGAATCCCACAGGAGCTCCCAGTTTAGTGATGAACCCAACAAAGATTGCTAAGTATAAAAATTGAAGTTTGAATATCTAGTTGACAGTTGAAAGGATGACACGATCAGATTTTCTATTTTAAGACTTTGCTGTAACAAATAAACTGAAAGCACTATTGGCCAAACATTTGTAGGTGACCAATACTTCAAAGTATTGCACTTTTACATGACTGAAAATATACTTCTTTATTGTACTTTGCACTATTCCTTAAGTAGACACTGTTAGTTAAGTCATCATTAATTTTGCTGGGAAACATTTAACATCAGAATTTCTTTTCGTGGTGAGACATATCCGAGTGATCCTCCATCTAGAACAAGCTGGATAAATTTCCAGCTTCATTTTAAACCCTCACCAATCTGGTCTTTTCATTCCAACTAAAAGCCTTTACTTCAATTTCTGTGCCATGAATCTTATAAATTTCTGTTCTATAGCTATTGTTGGTTATAGCTACTGTTTCTGTTGGTTCCTGGCAGACTAACTTTCTGAGAAGTTCAGAGATATTTTAAGAAGCCCTCTTCCTCTGAAAATCTAACTACTGAAAATATGAATCACATAGACTTCATATCCAGGTAGAAATGTTGATTAGCTATCCTTGAAACACTAATTCTCTTTTATCCCAAAAGTAAATAGACAGCTTAGAGCACAGTATTTATAACATGAATCCTCTACGCCTTCCTAACGATCACTGAAAAAGAGACATGCTATGAAAGCTTTTCATATTGTACTCATCAAGACAGATGTGGGAATGTATAATTGATTAATGATCAACTGATTATGTTATGTGAGATGGGTATGGATTGCTTGATGCATTGATTTGGTGAATGTCAAGTAATCAGCACACTCTCTCATACATTAAATATTGCTCCTGTCTGTAATGATTGGAACAAGAGCCAGGTGGCTCTCTTTGACTATGAGATTCTTGATTGGCGCTTTTAAAGTGGGCCAATCAGTGAGCCCTGGCTGACAGATATAACCTGGAGATTGCCGCAGGGAGTGGAGTGCATCATTTCTCCCTCCAATTCTATTTTGATTTAGTCCCTACCCTCCCCTTCACTGTTTTGATCACACAGCACTGTCCCTTGATGTGAAGGGCAGTGCTTGTCACTGGCCACCCGGGTGTTTTCCTATCTTCCTGGTGGTGGAAATTGAATAAAGGTTCGTGCACTTTGTCTTTCACTGTGTCTCACACCTGCACACACACACCATGGGTTCTGGGAATAAAATAAGCACTACCGCACTTAGGTGGTTGTGTGGGGGTTAAAATAAAAAGAAAGAAAAAAAAAGAAAAAAAAAGAAAACAAATAAGCAGGAGATTGGCAGCACGGTGGCTCAGTGGTTAGCACTGCTGCCTCACAGCACCAGGGCCCCAAGTTCAATTCCAGCCTTGGGTGACTGTCTGTGTGGAGTTTGCACATTCTCCCTGTGTCTGTGTGGGTTTCCTCCCACATTCCAAAGATGTGCAGGTCGGGTGAATTGGCCATGCTAAATTGCCCATAGTGTTCTGGTCAGAGGGAGGTGGGTCTGGGTGGGTTGCTGTTCGGAGGGTCGGTGTGGACTGGTTAGGCTGAAGGGTCTGTTAAAAGAGAAGAGAAAAAAAAATAAGCAGGAGATTCACCTTGTGTCTTTCACTGTGTCTCACACCTGCACACACACAACATGGGTGTTGGGGAAAAAATAAGCACTACCACAGTTAGGTGGTAATGTGGGGGTAATAAAAAAAAGAAAAAAATAATAAACAGGAGTGCCAGAGGTTCTGTGCTCTCTAACAAAAGAGAGAAAAAAAAAATAAGCAGGAGATTATTCAGAGGGTCTCCACAGTCAAGGGATTGGCTTTGAGTTGATTGCGCCCCCCCCCCCCCCCCCCCCAAAACACGGGAGATTCAGAGAGTCTCCTGATTCTAGAAACTGACTCTGATGTGGCTGATCAGAGACTATGTACATAATACATAACCGAACAAGGCTCCGTGCAGTGATTTCACTTTTGTTAAAGTTTGACATTTTGCTTCTATTGTCATGAGGACAATATGGAAATCTTAAGTCTGCCTCTCTTTTGTGGAAATGTTCAAGCAGCCTCTTTGCCATGTAAACTGCTTTCCTGGTACTTCAGAGATGAGTAGTCCAATCATTGTAAACACTGATGCTACTGCCCTTATCTCCAAATGACCACATTGCACCTTCTTCCCAGCAAATAACCCAGGACCTCCTTTAATCTTGAGCCATAATGTCACCCAAACCTGGTTTTAGGCAGACTTCAGAACAGGTTACAAGATTCTTTTCACCTTATTCTAAAGATGCAAAACATGACAATTAAATTAACCTCATCTTTGTAACAAAGTATATTATATCCATGCAACTGTTAGTATACCCTTTTATTTTAATCTAATTAAAGCTAACTAGCATTAGGAATAGCATTTTACTGATTATGGATTGCAAGGTTTCAGCAGAAAATGACATTTATAACTCAGAGGGAGATATTTGCAATGAAGACTGATAATTGTGTCCTGCTAAGCATCAAGCAAAATCTGAATTCAAAACATAGAATTCTTAAATATCAAATCAAGGTTTCTCTGATGTTAATATGTTAAATATATGCCTTGTCATTTCAGGACTCTGAGTGTAAAGTTGGATTTGTGGGATAACAGTATTTGATCAAATTTAAATGCATTTGAACAGTCTCAAACCAAATCAAAATGGGCTTGACTCCCTGATGTGTCAGAAGCCATTACTTTATCATCAACTGGCTACATCATTTTAAAATGGCTTATGTAAGTAATAAAAATATATAATGGACTATGAACAATATGCAGCCACAATATTTCCAAACTTTTGACAGGCATTAGTTGATTTGGCTTCCCAGGAGACAATTGACTAGAGATTGATCCTTTGTCAATGTCATTAAGCTTCACTTTCTATTATTCCAAACAAATCTGGTGCATATAATACTAGGAGTAGTTTGATTTTAAAACTGCCACACGAAGGGGAAGAACAATAATATCCTTATAAATCAATTGCCTTTTAAGGCAAAATAGGAACCCAAACATGGGTTAGAGCTCAGAAAGTTCCAACTGAGAGCACACTCAGAGACCAACTAGCATTCATTTATTTACATTGTAAGTCACACAATTGTAGTTAGACATTATTATATCATTTACAATAGTGAATAGGCGACTAATCTGAAATAATAACATCCGATACACACTGGCTCCCCCTGTTGGATCATTGACCACCTACACTATTGAGACATTCTAGCATGGTGTATTGTCTCCTGCATCCCTGTTTTTAATAAATAAACAGGGGTGGCTCACAATCCAGGTTCCTGCTTTAATATTATTTTTGTCCTTTGTAACCTTCATTAATGTTGGCCATGGACCATTGCAGCTGTCCTCTATTTTTAGCATTTCTCATTTGTTGGTACAGGTTTGCATTGTGAGTCTTCTTGCATTTTCAACTTCGAAAGATTAAAACATAGTGGAAAGTTTTCTTGGTTGTCAGTGCCAAAGAGTTAGTGCCAAATCATTGACCAAAATGCACAAAAGTATGACTTGATTTGTTTTCTACGCAGTATGTGCTATGGATCAGATTGCTTTACTGGATACTTCTCAATGTAGTTTAACTGGATGCAAGGATGCATGTATCAATGTTGATATGGAGTACACTGTGTAAAGGTGACAGAGTCAATTCACTCTGCTAATTGCACTTATGAAATCCATGAAGGTTTTGCCATGGGATGAGGCTGGGGAGAAGGTAGCTAAGAGTGCAATAATTGGACGGAGGTGGAGTAAAGGTGATAGGTCGGAGCGGATAGGTGGGAAGGAAGATTGACAGGTAGGATGGGTCATGAGGATGGTGCTGAGCTGGAAGGTTGGAACTGGGGTAAGGTGGGAGGAGGAGTAATGAGGAAACTGGTGAAGTGCACATTGATGCCCTGGGGTTGAAGTGTTCCGAGGCGGAAGATAAACCATTCTTCCTCCAGGCTTTGGGTGTTGAGGGAGTGGCAATGGAAGAGGCCCAGGACCTGCATGTCCCCTCGGCAGAGTGGGAGAGGGAGTTGAAATGTTCGGCCACAGGGCAGTGGGGTTGATTGGTGCAGGTGTCCTGGAGATGTTCTTTAAAGCGCTCTGCGAGAAGGCGTCCTGTTTCCCCAATGTTGAGGAGACCGCATCGGTAGCAATGGGTGCAATAAATGACATATTGTATCCGTTGCTCCCGATGCGGTCTCCTCTACATTGGGGAGACTGGACGCGTTCTCGCAGAGTGCCTTAGAGATCATCTCGGGGACATCCGCACCAATCAACCGCACAGCCGAACATTTCAATTCCCCTTCCCCACTCTGCCAAGGACATGCAGGTCCTGGGCCTCCTCCATTTCTACTCCCTCACCACCCATACGCCTGGAGGAAGAATGCCTTATCCTCCACCTCAGGACCCTTCAATCTCAGGGTATCAATGTGGACTTCACCAGTTTCCCCATTTCTCCTCCCCCCACCTTACCCCAGTTCCAACCTTCCAGCTTAGCACCGTCCTCTCTGACCTATCACCTATACACCAACCTCCATCCACCTATTGCAGTCTGAGCTACCCTCTCCCCAGCCCCATCCCCCTCCCATTTATCTCTCCACTCCGAGGCTCCCAGCCTCATTCCTGATGAAGGTCTCCAGCCTGAAACGTCGATTCTCCTGCTCCTCGGATGCTGTCTGACCTGCTGTGCTTTTCCAGCAACACACTCTCGACTACAGCAACAATACAGCAGTCAACAGTTTGCAAATGAGTTCCATTATTGAGTCTATCCACAAGTTGATTTGTCTGCAAGTCGGAACATAATGCAGGACAATATAAAATAGCCATTCGTAACTACTGGAAATGTGCGTCTGTCACATCTTTAAAGTTAATATTAATACACCCCTAATTTCATTCATAAGTCAGACTGCACGATGAATGTTTAAAAAAACCCGGCCTTCCAAGTCAACACTGCAAAGAAATGAATAAATCCATGCCCATCACATCAGAAAAACTAACTTTTAATGCTTTTAGTGAGCTGTACGGTTTGCTTTGAAAATTAAGCTGATAGCACTTTATTTTGCTTGCATTCCAATTATACAGTATAGACTGAGCATTACATAACGGAATCATTTTCCTCACTCCTTAATGTTATCTCCTCTTCCTCAAAAGTGTCTGTGGAAGGAGTTCAAAAACCTGTGGATCTCAGAACATTTCCAAAACCTTTACTTTATGAAAAGCTACTGAGTACATGCAGAAGAAGCTATGTCATCACATCACATGTCTAGTTCCAGAAGATGTCCACTCCAAATGCCCTTTGGATATAGTTATGTTTAAAAATTAATCTATTGATGTGCACTTACAAGCATGCAGAGCTATCTATTACAATGTACTGCATTGAAGCTTTTGGCTTTTGCTTTTGCAGCTCAGGACTGGTTGCAGCTATTTGAAATTTTGGTAACCAACATTTCAGTAATGAAAACTCTAGTGAGTTCTAGAGAGCAGGTGTGAAGTAAAGGATTAATGCAGACACTCAGGGAAGTAATGACGTAATCATGACATGCAGAACACTCAGAGAGAGGGGTAGATGGGAATGGGCATCAAATTATTTTCAAATCTTAGAAAATATTACATGTGATTGTCTACGTTGTTAGTATCATGTGTAAATACACAGTCTATCGGGCAACTGAACCCAACAAATCAGTAGGGTCCATCTTCACTCCCCAGGCATGGAAACTGAAAAGAAAATAGTTGTATTATTTTCTTCTCCTAGCCACTTGACCATGCATGTTCTTTGAGATGCTCAGAGTCATAGAGTCATAGAGCTGTATAGCATGGAAATAGACCCTTCGGTCCAACTCTTTTATGCATGTACCACCCTCTGTGAAAGGTTGCCACTTAAGTCCCTTTTAAATCTTTACCCTCTCATCTTAAACATACGCCCTCTAGTGCTGGACTTTCCTAACCTGGAGTAAAGATTTTAACTATTCACCCAATCTATGTCCCTCATGAGTTTATAAACTTTCAGCAAGGATTTTCCATTACATTATTAAATAGCAAGGCAGGATCAAAGACCTGGATGGCCTAATTTGTAAATATGCAAGATCCTGAGAATGAGAATGTTGCTAGAGGTAGACTCTAGCAATGTAACTCAGTGTAAATAAAGAGTCGCAGTGACTCACTCACGCCTATTTTCAGATTACTAAGAGTGTGGAACAGATAGGGATTACAGACTGAATCAAAACGAAGGGAACTGGAACAGACTGAACCTAAGGACAGACTGGACCCTTGTGCAGAGCTCTTGTCCTTCGATTTGACACCACCATCCCAAATTATCAATCATCAACATCCACTGAAGAGAAACATTGCTGTTGTTTCACCTGCGTCAGGAAATGTTATCATAATCCCATTGTGTTTTCAATTCCTGGAGTTAGTCCTTCCTTTTATTGTAACATGAGGCAACATCAGTTTCAAAGGCATACTTATTTTAGAAGAATATTACATCTGATTGTGCATTTATATATGATGCCAACAACAATACAGTCTATAGGGCAGCTAACCTGAACAGAATAGTAGGACTGCACATTCACTCCCCAGGCATGGAAATGGAAAATAATAATCTTTATTATTTTCTTACCCACTTAACAGTTTGTGATGTCTGTGGCTTTAAATTGATGAGATGTCTAACTCACTACAGTCCCCATGTCCAAGCTCATAGTTCATGAAAGGAAAATCATGACTGACTAAATTATTAGTGTTTTTGAAGAGATCTGAATCAGAGTGGAGTGAATAGAGGGTAACCAATAGATGTGCTAAAATTTCACAAGTTATTTAACAAGGAACTTCATGAAAGTTTAAGTCATTGTAAACTCTGATTAAACATACGCACCATCTTGGTTGTAGCTAATCTTGATTAATTACAAATATAAACAGTTCAACCCTTCAATACAATCGAGGCTAAACTGTTTGTGTTTTTAATTCCACATTCCCACCCTCTCCCAATAACCCTGGGTTTATTTCACATCTTATCCACCTCTATCTTAAAAAATTCAATGATCTTGTTTCCACTACCTTCCAAGATCCAAAGACTCATAACCCTCTGAAAGAAAAACTTCTTATCATCTCTGTCCTAAACATTTTAAAACAGGTCCCAATTTCTGAACAGACCAATAAGAGGAAACATTTTCTCTACGTTCTCCTGTCATGACCAGTCAGGATCTTAAACACTTCAATCAAATCACCATTCACTCTTTGAAACTCCAGTCTAACAATCCCTGGATAAAAGCAAATTACTGCGGATGCTGGAATCTGAAACCAAAAGAGAAAATGCTGGAAAATCTCAGCAGGTCTGGCAGCATCTGTAAGGAGAGAAAAGAGCTGATGTTTCGAGTCTAACTGACCCTTTGTCAGCTTTGATTTGAAACATCAGCTCTTTTCCAGCATTTTCTCTTTTGCTAACAATCCCAGACTTTACAACCGATTGTCATAAGCCAACCCATTCATTCCAGGTATCAATCTAGTAAATCTCCTCCGAGCCGTATCTAATTCATTTACATCCTTCCACAAATAAGCAGACCAAAATTACACACATTAAGTAATTGATAACAGCAACAAATCATGCTTATATCAGAATCAATAAAATACCATTGGGAGAAAGCTTGCAGTAATGGATTTCTTAGTGATTTCGCCCCCAGGAATCAGTCTTAATTCTCTTTCACCTCTCACAGGACATTTTTATGAAAAATGCACAGTCCTTTTCTGAGAAGTTGCTCTGCCTTGATGCACCATTTGCACATCTAACCTGGTATTGCCCATTGTTTGGGCAATAAGCATTTCCAATAAGGTTGAGATATGCTTTGGGTCAAATGCAGAAACATCAACAAAGGAATTCTTGTGGTCCCCCCAAGTGCTATAAGGAGGTCTGTTTTCTACAGACGCCATATCAATTCTGCATTTGTTTTCTGTACCTAAAATACTCACTGTGCTTTTAGAAAACAAGAACATTAGGATCTCCATAAGTTTGCATAAGTATTAACTTAATCAGGACACCAGTGTGTAACTCCCTCTGCTGGTTAATAGTTCAAAATTCAATTGTGACTATTGTTCAATGGAGAAAGTTCAACTTTGCGTAATGTTGCTCCGTCGAATCTCCTGTTCCCTGGATGCTGCCTGACCTGCTGTGCTGTTCCAGCAATAAAGTTTCAACTTTGATCTCCAGCATCTGCAGACCTCACTTTCTCCTCTAATGTTGCTCCTTCCCATATTTAAATGCTTGTACACTTTTAAATGTTGTTTTTCCAGTGTTGAACTTCAGAAGATTTTGGTTCATCCTGATATCCAATTGGAGATAGATGGTATCTAATCATGAGTTCAATGTGTAAGTAGTTTAATATGCGGTGGGGAAAAGACTGGCAATTAAACACGAGCGTATAAGGAAGCGTTGGCTGTTGGAAGTGCTGTCACTGATAAACAGTGATTGCATGGATGGAAAATCTGACATACATGGCAGATGTTAAAATATCTGATGATCTAAATATTGTCCTCTGTAGTGAATGAAGTGGGAATATTTGTAAATGTATGTATGGTATGATAAAACAATAAGAATTCTCATGAGTTGTAACCCTCTACTGCCTTGGAATTTTCTCTTTTCAAATGAAGAGAAAAGTCACCTTTTTTTCCTGGTCTCAGTATGGAAATGGAAATAATTGCACAAAGGACAGTATCCTGTCACCAAGTCACTTGTCGTTTACACGCAGAGAGTTCTTGACACTGATCCAGCTTCCTCAGGGCCAGCTGTCAGAGTTAACTCTTTTTTTTCTGTCAGCCAGAACTCCCTGGTTGGAACAGATTAACAGCCCCAGTCAGGGAACTTATTTCTATGGGGAGCACTTGGCTGACCTCATTATGATCTCTACATCCCTCCCCCTTTGAGTCTGAGGACATAGGCCAGTTCTTTTAATTGTAGTTCCTCAGGGGCATTTTAGCACCGGGTCAGGTTCCTGCAACTCTGCCTCTGATATGAGCGACACAGTAGCAGGTCTTAAAGTCTGGAGTGTCTCAGAAGAAATTAATTCTTTTCTTCAGGCAGCTAAGGTATCAAGGTGATGGTATCTGCTCTGTCCATCTTAGGTTCTGAGTTATCTTCAACACTTGATGGAGAGGGAGAACCCATGGATTCCAGCACAGTCACAAAGGCTGTTGGGGAGCTGGCTGCTCCCCATTTTGCTCCGCGCTGTTTGCTAGTTTGCTGCTTTCATATGGTCCACCTTTTAGTTCAGGACTGTCATATCTACCCAAACTTCATAGGTCACTGGGCCTGACCTCTCATCGACCTTGCCTGCAGCCCATGCATAGTCATTCCTGTGGTTCCTACATCACACTTCTTCCCCTGAAGTAAATTGTCTCTTTTGCTTAGTAGAGTCTTGTGTCCGGCATTGGTGTTCCTGATGTTTGTCTCACCCTCCTCTCCAAGGCTAAGAAGATCAGATTTAACCTGGTGAAGAATCTTCTCCCCATAGGCAACTCTGCTGGAGCTATCCTGTAGTTGCATGAGGGGTGACTCCATAATCAATTAGGAATTGAGACAGTTTAGTACCTAGTGAAGTTGTAGACTGTTTCTTTAAGCCTGTTTTCAAAATTTGCACTTCTCTTTCTGCCAGCCCATTGAATGATGGGTGGTATGGAGCTGTCCTTATATGACCAATACTATGTCTTTAGGAAATATTCAAATTCTTGCCTGGCAAACAATGGTCCATTATCCATGACCAACATATCCGCAGGTCCATGTATTGCAAAATATGTATGTAGTTTTTCTATCACCGTCCCCGTGTTTGATGAATGAACTCTGTGCATGTCAAGTCATTTTGAGTGGGTGTCCACATGACTGGGAGCATTGAGCCCATGAAGGGCCTGCATAGCTGATGTGTTACTAAATCCAAGGTTTATCTACCATTCTCACCAATGTGGCGGTCTGCTGGCAATAAGTTTTGTCCCACTAATATGCCTATGTCTGTATACAATCCTGGGATCAAACATAACTTCTCGCCAACACCTTCATTTTTGGTAACTCTGGACGACCCTGATGGAGTCCAGCCAGTTTCTGGTGGCGACAATTTCTCGGGACAATCACTTTTGCTCTCTATAGTAATATATCATTCTCTACTGTAATCTGGTCTCTCAAGGTCCAAAAAGGTTTCAATTCTCATTGTGTTCCTGTTTTGCCAGGTCCAGATTTTTCTACATTCTATGTCTGATATTGTCTGAGTTAAAAATCACACAACACCAGGTTATAGTCCAACATATTTATTTGGAAGCACTAGCATTCAAAGCGCTGTTTCTTCATCAGGACACAACCACCTGATGAAGGAGCAATGCTCTGAAAGCTAGTGTTTGCAAATAAATCTGCTGGACTACAATCTGGTGTCGTGATTTTTAACTTTGTACATCCCAGTGCAACACCAGCTCCTCCAAATCATGATATGATATTGTCAGTCATGATTGGAAATGTGTCCAGAAAATTTAAAACCATTATGGACTCTTTCAGTGGCAGTACCACCAGTGGTGTATCTACCAGTGGGAAGCAGCTCAATCCATCCCCATTCACTACTTGGCCTCGCCAATGGTGTTCCAACTTGTAATTATATTAACTTAGAATTAGAGCCCACTGTTGAATTCCACCTGAAGAAATGGGAGCACTGCCTTCCTCTCTTTAAGCAGACCTAGCAGTGGGTTGTGGTCCAGTCTTATTACAAATTACAAATATATTGGTGGAACTTCCTGACCCTAAATATGGCCGCTAAACTGCCCTTCTATATCTGGGCAATTTACACTCTACATTAGCCAAAGTTCTGGATACATACGCTGTTGGGCATTTCTCTCCATTGAGCCACATTCAGGCTAATACTACCCAGGCGCCGTGCAGGACGACATTGCTTGTCAATACCAAATCTCGCTTGGGATCATAGTGTGCCATCACCTTGGAGGATGATATCTATTTCTCCACTTCCCTGAAAGTGATGGCTTAGTTATGCAAACATTTCCACTGCAGACTCTAAGGCTTGATGCAAAAATGCCAGGATGGAGACCAGGTTATGTATGAACTTTCCTTAATAATTCACCAGTCCAAGGAAAGACCTAAGCTCTGTATAGATGTGAGAGCCTTTGATTGCTCTCACTTTATCTTCCAATGGGTATAACTTGGTCTTGTTGACTTTGTAGCACAAGTAAGTCACATGGGGTGCCTGGAACACACAGTTTTCCCTTCTCAGGCATATGCCCACTGGGACGAAATGTCTAAGGATGATGTCCAAGTTCTCAAAGTGCACTTTATTAGTCTTCCCTGCTATTAGTGTGTCATCTACATAAATGCTGACATGGTGTAGACCTTGTGAAATGTTCTCCATTGTTCACTGAAAAATTGCACATGCTGACAATACCCCAAATGGCAGTCTCATATATTGGTACAAAATCTTATGAGTATTAATTATAGCGTACTTCTGAGAATCCTCATTTAACCACAATAGCAGATACACACGGCTCATATCCAGCTTCACGAAGGACAGTCCTGCTGCCAGCTTTGCATATAAATCCTCTATGCAAGGGATTGGGTATTTATCCAACTGCAAGTAACGTTTTGCTGCTTGTTTAAAATCCCCACAAAGATGAACCAACCTTTTGGGCTTCACAATCGGTACAATTGGTGCTGCCCATTCTGCAAACTGGATTGGTTTGATGATTCCTTCACCTTCCAGCTTCTGATTGCTGCCTTAACTTTTGCCCATAAGACAAACTGGATGGGCCTTGCAGAATCATGGCGTTGTTTCCTGGTCAATTTGCAAGTTGGCCTTGGCTCCTTTGATAGTCCCTAGACCTTCCTAAAAAATTAAGCGGAGGTGGGTATTGCAGGTGCTGGAGATTGGAGACAAGATTAGAGCGGGGCTGGAAAAGCACAGCAGGTCAGGTAGCATTTGAGGAGGATGAAAATCAACGTTTCGGACAAAAGCCTCTTGATGAAGGGCTTTTGCCTGAAATGTTGATTTTCCTGCTCCTCGGATGCTGCCTGACTGCTGTGCTTTTCCAGCACCACTCTAATCTTCCTGAAAAACTCCCAGATATTTAGTTAGGACTTCACTCAGGCAGCCATGTTCTCATCGAAAAATGTTCAGCCAATCAAGGTGAATCTATCCCCACCAATTTCATCCCATCAAGCTTGGACCCAAGACTTTTACTATAATCAGTGGTAAGGGTCAAGATTAGCGTGGTGCTGGAAAAGCACAGCAGGTCAGGCAGCATCCAAGGAGCAGGAAAATCGACATTTCAGGCAAAGGCCCTTCATCAGTAATGACGCTGGGAGCCTCTAGGGTGGAGAGATAAATGGGAGGGGGATGGGGCTGGGGAGAAGGCAGCTAAGAGTGCAGCAGGTGGATGGAGGTGGGGATGAAGATGATAGGTCAGAGAGGAGGATGGAACAGACAGGTGGGAAGGAAGATTGGCAGGTATGACAGGTCATGAGGATGGTGCTGACCTGGCAGTTTAGAACTGGAGTAAGGTGGTGGGAGGGGGCTTCTCCACCCCCATGGCTCCCTACCTCATTCCTGATGAAGGGCTTTTGCCCGAAACGTCGATTTTCCTGCTCCTCGGATACTGCTTGACCTGTGCTTTTCCAGCACTACTCTAACCTTGACTCTGATGTCCAACATCTGCAGTCCTCACTTTTGCCTATAATCAGTGGTAACTGAGGCAATTGCTTCTCATAAGACACTGGAACTGAAGTTGTGCCGTTAATCTGTAAAGGTTCCCTTGTATACGTTCTCAGCCTAGCCGAGGTCTTGTGAAGTTTGTTAAAGGCTAGTTCTGCAATGACTGAAATAAATGCCAGTATTGAGCTCCATTAGACCCGAGTGACCATTTAATCAGACATTTATTTTGAATGTTTCTGATCTGGATGTTGCTGAGCAATTTACCTCTTCCAGACCAGATGTAGGTGGACTTTCCAGGACGTACACTCTCCAGGATATTGGCCTACAGGTTCTCTTAGGAGAAAGTGAGGACTGCAGATGCTGGAGATCAAAGCTGAAAATGTGTTGCTGGAAAAGCGCAGCAGGTCAGGCAGCATTGGTCAGGCAGGATGCTACGAGTTCTCTTATTTATTTTAGGTTTAGTGAGACTCGTTTGCTGTCTTGAGTCTACATACCAGTAACAACAACTCCAAATCCTGAAGAAAAGTTTAACCACTTGGCAGAGGCTTTGCTTGGTTTTGGGTTTTGCTGTGGGCTGACCTTTGTTGCTTTGATCAGGAAATGTTCTGACTGAGACTATACAATTGCCTTTACTCAAGTGGTTTGCCCCAAGCTCAGTTGGACTGGCAAGGGTGTCCACTTCTATTTGAATATCCTGCACCTTATATGCGCCATTTACCGTATTTTCCAGATAAAGCCAGTGCCTGTTTGAAGTCCAGTTGGGCTGCAGCTAGAAGGCTCTTTTGCATGGCTACCTCAATAATATCAGCTACCAAACGGTTTCTGAGCAACTCAACCGATTAAATGAAAGTCACATGCCTCTGCCCAGTGTCTAGCTACCTAGTGAAAAATCCCGATACAGATTCCCCTGGTCTCGGATTGCTAAGTAAATAGCATCTCAGAGTAAATAGCATCCTCAGAATTAGAGGAAGCTTGGGGTCATCATATTCCTTAACTAAATCTGTCAACACTTGAAACATTTTAGTGTCTGGTGACTCAGGAAATGTTAAGTTCCCAATAACTGAAAAAGTTACGGGCCTACAAGCTGTCAGGAGAATTATTTGTTGCTTTTCATCAATGACATTTGCCTGGAAAAAATAATGCATTCTTTCCAGACACTGGGCCCAGTCTTCGATGGCATGATGGAATCAGTCAAGCTTCCTAAATAACAGCATAATGCCGGAAATCCTTACTCCAAGTCAAAGTTGCAAGTGAATTTCTTCAGGAGCATACTTTTCTCTCATTGCCACTAAATAGCTCCACAGAGGCCGGTATCCCATCACCAAGTTCCCCTTTATTTACATGTGGAGAGTCCTCAATACTGATCCAGCTTCCTCAGAGACAGCTGTCAGAGTGAACAGAACCACTGACTCTCCTACTTATACCTATCAGCCAGAGCTCCCTGATTGGACCAGATTAACAGCCCCAATCAGGAAACTCATATTCTATGAGCTCCACCTGACTGACCTTGTTATAATCACTATAAAGATGACCTACTGTTTGCTGAAGTCTATCAAGCCAACATCATATCGACAGATCTGACTGTAACCTTTGTGAGAAACCATTGACAGATCAGTACAGCTAGAGTTTTCTGGGCAGAAAGCAGAATTTCATCATTATGTCAAGAATCAAGAGGATTAAGTCTTGCAAGATATCAGGTATCAGCTTTATTGGCTGATTCTCTTGACTCTTCCATTCCTCCAATCTTCCATTGTTCCCCTCACCTGGAATCTTGCACCTCTTTATGCAAAGTATAACATAAATGCATCAGCACGTATCCATGATGGCTGGAATAATGTAAATTTAGCCTTAAGACAATAATTCTCAACCGTTGACAGTTCACGAGAAGTATTATGCACTGAATCAAGCCATATTTTAACTAAGAGTTCATTTTGTTGAGTTTCATGGAGGGTTTTTAACTGTGAGGCATTATGCGTTTTCTCGTACTATCTCACCAAACTCACCTCTTTAACTATTTCCCCTCCATAGCCTCATATATGACGCTAGCTCAATTCTTCCACTCCCCTCAACCAGAAGAATTAGCCGCTCAACGGACATCCTGGGATAGCAGAGCACCCCTGGCATCCTATACATTATTTAAAAGGCCTGTTCACACCCAGAGGAGAGTGGCATTCCAAAGTCGTCCTGCAGTGTGGATGCAGAACCTTCCTACATTTCAGATGGAGGAAAATTGGCGCCCAACTTAGACAGACAGCTGGGTGTTTTGACGGGTGGTATGGTGCAGAGGAGGACAGACCTCTTCCCCCAGGAGAACCAAAGGGGACCATGCCACCAGACCCTGCCAACCTGGGTTGAGGTTGCCACCTAGTTGATTGCAGTCTCCACTATCCAGAGGAACATAGAGCAATGGACTGCAGCGGTTCAAAGAGGTAGCTCACTGCCACCTTCTCAAGGGCAGCTAGGATGGACAATAAATGCTGGAAGACTCATTTACCAGAAGTGAATTAAAAAAAACAGAAAGAAAGTCAATGAATGTTGCTGTTGTGGCAGGGTAATTGCAACTGCTGTCTGGTAACTTACACTCACTGTATCCCTGCTGCCTCCTCCTAAGACACGCGCTCAAACACTCTCACTATTGCCTGCCTCATATTCTCTCACTTGCTCTGAACTCCCAGCCCCTCTAACCCTCACTGAGCTTGCATGCACTCTGCAATATCCAGTCACTCACTTGAGGCACTTGATCACTTTACCCCCCACCTCTTCCAGCACTAACAGCTATGCTACTCACTTCCATTTCAATTAATCCTTCCATTTCTCTCACTACAAGAGAAACCAGCCAAAGGAGACGGATGGATATTGAGGTACCAATATTTGGTTCCTCACCCCCAATGAGGAGATGAAACTGGTTCCTCGCAGGAGAAGACTGGGACCATTCCCACAGGAATGCTAAGACAATGAAGACCACTCTTCATTTCAGCACAACTCTCCTATGAACATCACTGTCACACAGCTTGCAACCCCTGGCGGCAATGCCTTCTCTCTTGCAGCTACCAGCTGGATATCCTCAGCAGTGAACTGTGCAAGAAAAGCACTCTTGCATCCCTGAGGAAGTTAGTGTAAGATGCTTCAGGGGATATATCAACAAGCAGCACTCCCAAACAACTTGAATGCTGACACCGCAGTTCACTAGATTAGAGTCAGTTGGAGAGCAATCTCTGCAATATTTCTGCAGCTGGCTGAGGAAGGTAGGCCCCAGGCTGCTGGCACTCTAAGCACTTCAGAGACAGAACATTTGTTCTGGCTGTGAAAGGACAGAAACCTGTGCTATCGGCAATCAGGAACTTTAAGGGTTAGACTTTAGAGGAGACTGGTACAGTGGTAATGTCACTAGGCTGTAATCCAGAACCCAGACTAATGTTCTGGGGACATGGGTTTGAATCCTATTATAGCAGATGGTGAAATTTGAATTCACTAACAATCTGGAATTAAAAACTAGTCAAATGATGACCATGTAACCACAGTTGATTCATTGTAAATAACTGTCTGGTTCACAGATGTCTTTTAGGGAAGAAAATCTACCATCTTTACCTGGTCTGGCCTACATGTGACTCCAGACATGTAGCAATGTGGTTGACGATTTGTTAAAATGGCCCAAAAGGCCTCTCAGTTCAAGGATAATGGGAAATGGGCAACAAATGCAGGCTTTTGCAGGGATGCCAACATCTCATGAAAAATGTTTACAAAAGACACAGAAGCACCAAGCGGATACATCGGACACATTGGCCCTCAGAATCCAGAGCTACAGAATTGCACCTACACTATGGAGACCCAATTACCTCAAGTGAGTGATTGTTTTGTTGCCTTCATGGCCAGGATAGGAGCTGCCATGGCCAGCCAGGTCCAGCAGTCTCCGTATCTGCTGGATATGTGAATGGACTTGTACTCCATCACCGTAGGCATGGATCCACAGCACAAACGGTAAGACAACAGGAACTGGGGGGTCCATAGCACAAACGGTAAGACATCAGGGGCTGGGGTACCTTGAACTCACTCCAGGTGCCAGTCCTTCACATGGAGACAAAGCAGTACCATTAGGAATTCAGCTGGAGGAGGAACCACCTGCAGGACACTCAGGACAGTCCAGAGGTGACAGGGCCTTCCAATCCCCCAGCCTGCCTCATACCACAGGAGTTACTTCTTACCTCTAAGACATACCCAGCATGTCTGGAATCTCTGGACCAAGTGTCCCCATAGTCCCTCACTACAAATTCAAGGACAATGGGCTCCACTGTAGGATGGTCTCTGTTCAGTCCAGTTGGGAAACCCAAGACTTCACTGAGGTGTAGTTTAGATTACATTACAGTGTGGAAACAGGCCCTTCGGCCCAACAAGTCCACACCGACCCGCCGAAGCGTAACCCACCCATACTCCTACATTTACCTCTTACCTAACACTACGGGCAATTTAACATGGCCAATTCACCTGACCTGCACATCTTTGGACTGTGGGAGGAAACCGGAGCACCCGGAGGAAACCCACGCAGACACGGGGAGAACATGCAAACTCCACACAGTCAGTCGCCTGAGGCGGGAATTGAACCCGGGTCTCTGGCGCTGTGAGGCAGCAGTGCTAACCACTGTGCCACCGTGCCACCCAAAGTAGTGGAAGGAAAAAGGAAATAAAAACATTTTAAGGACACATTGATCGCGTGTATAACATTTCACAGTACATAAAGTCTCGTATTTATTCATAGATGCTGACTATGTCACAAAATCTGTTTGCTCTGAGTTTCTGTCTAGCTTCTACTGTAACTGTCATTTCAAGAAGATGATAAAATCTCAATGAGGCTCAACATTGGGATGCATCACTGACCTCAGTGGCCAAATGTATTGGTCTTGCATGAAATGGTCAATTATGCTTGGGCCAGGAAGATGGGTAGTACACAGAAAGTCAAGGAATTAGCATTGTCTGGGTCATCAAGGATTATGAGCCTTCAATTGTATTTCCTCGACATTGTATGAATCTGTGTAATGTTATGTCCTTTGAAGGGTCTTATGTTAATGAGTTTCTCAGTCCCCTCTTTTACAGATTAAGGCACTTACCCCACCCTACCCATCAGCTTTGTACCTCCCCAGGATCCCACCAACCATTCATATAAGCCAGCACCTGACAAATGATCAACTCCAGCCCCTGGTGTACGAAGTGACCATTTGTGCTCAGATAATGTCCTCCCCTTGAAGTCAGGCTGATCCTGAACATAGATGGCCCTTTCTAGTGCATGATCCGTTTGCCAGCCATGCTCTACCACATTCCACCCTCACATGTACAGTTGCCTCCTTCCTAAATGTCTCCCAGTCTGAGCTTCTCCCTGAACTGCAGAGGTACAGACCCCTGAGAGAGAGCTTCCTGAGTGCACACAAACTCCCTGGACTGACCTCGGAAGTCACCGTTGGCTTACTGTGCTGGGAACCCCTGACTGATGGGGATGTCAATGAATTTCGATGAGGATTACTCTACTTTGATGCAAATAACGTATTCAGCCCATAGGCTGCTAGCTCATGATACAAGTTTATTGTCACAGCAATGAGCCATACAACATGATATCCCCATCCCTTGGCTGCCACGTTGCCTGGTTTTGTAACTGTGCTAAGAAGCAAGGCATGGCAAGACAAAACAAAGCAAGGGTGCTGTCAGCATGTTGGCAAGCATGAGGATAGTAAGAATAGGAGAATGAGTGAGTGAGCAGCCCTGCAATGCAGCTTGTTCCAGTCTGAGAGCTGATAATGACACTGAGCGTGGAGTGATCTCATAGCAGCATTTCAATGCTAGATTCCTGTGCACCCTAAATTGCGTAAATTGAAGCATCTTTGAAGTGGATCAGAGAGGTGCCCTGAGGGTTCTGAGAGGTCAGTAGATGTCAAGTGGTAGCATAAGGGTTGCATGACACCACCTAATAACGTACTTACCCCTGCACTGCTGCTTGATAATTTAAATAAAAAACAATTTATATAGGAGGAAAGTCCTTTAAAGCATTATACTAAATATAATTAAGCTTGTCAGATATTTGCAAAACGCCTGAGGAGTACATTAAAGAGTTTCATTAGTTTGACTGCATACAGGTTAAACTTACTGACCAAGTTGCTGAGAAAGCTCAGGAGACCCTTCAATAATATACAGTTTAGTAAGTTAGTGAGTTTTGAGAAGATTTGTAGCTCAGATAGAGGTTCTGAGTGTTGGTTTGCTCGCTGAGCTAGAAGGTTCATTTTCAGACGTTTTGTCGCCATAGTAGGTAACATCATCAGTGAGTCTCTGGATGAAGCACTGGTGGTATGGCCTGCTTTCTATTTATGTGTTTGGGTTTCCTTGGGTTGGTGATACCATTTCCTGTGGAGATATCATTTCCTGTGGTGATGTCATTTCCTATACTTTTTCTCAGGGGGTGGTAAATGGGATCCAAGTCAATGTGTTTGTTGATAGAGTTCCGGTTGGAATGCCATACTTCTAGGAATTCTCATGCATGTCTCTGTTTGGCTTGTCCTCAGATGGATGTGTTGTTCCATTCAAAGTGGTGTCCTTCCTTATCTGTATGTAAGGCTACTACACTATTGGAAGAATCAAAGACACATACACCAACACCACCAACTTCATCAGCAAGGACAATATCATCAAGCTAGGGACCAATGCCTTACCACCCACTTCACCTTCAACAAGAAAACCTACAGATAAACCAATGGAACACCCATGGGTTCTCCGATATCAGGGATCTTAGCAGAGGCAGTAATGCAGAGATTCAAACAAATAGCTTGCCAACCAACCAATCCAAACTTTGGGTCCGCTATGAGGATGAACCTTTGTCATCACTAAACGAAACAAATTAGAGAAAACCTTCAAGACCATCAATAATACTATGACTGGCATAAAATTCACTAAGGAGGAGGAAAACAACAACAAACTGCCATTCCCACATGTTATAGTAGAGTGAACAGCCAATGGGGAACTTCAAACCAGCGTCAACCGGAAAACAACACAAACGGACTAAATATTCAACTACAGAAGCAATCATCCCAACATCCACAAATGAAGCTGCATTAGAATATTATTTCAACAAGCCATCACACACTGCCGCACAGAGGAACTATGAAGAGCAGAGGAAAATCACCTATACAGCATATTCAAAAAGAACGGGTACCCAATGAACACAGTCAAGACAACTGTAGTGCTGGAAAAGCACAGTAGGTCAGGCAGTATCTAAGGAGCACAGTCCACTGATTTCTCAGCAACAAACCCAAACAAGCAGACAAAACACGCCCAGAAACCCTAGCCACTCTCCTCTACATCAAAGCCATCTCAGAAATGACTGCCAGACTACTTCGACCTCTTGGCATCATGATAGCCCACAAACACACCAACACACTTAATCAGCAGCTAATGAACTTGAAAGTCCCTATACAGACAACAAGCAAAACTAATGTTATTTACAAAATACCTAACAAGAACTATAACAAACACTATATTGGACAACAGGCAGAAAACTAGCTACAGGATACATGAACATCAACTAGCCACAAAAAGATATGACCCACTTTCACTAGTATCCTTACCTATGGATGAGGGAGAACACCACTTTGACTGGGACAACACATCCGTCCTAGGACAAGCCAAACAGAGACATGCACGAAAATTCCTAGAAGTATGGCATTCCAACTGGAACTCTATCAACAAACACATTGACTTGGATCCCATTTACCACCCTCTGAGAAAAAGAACAGGAAATGACATCACCACAGGAAATGACATCACCAGCCCAAGGAAATCATAACACATAAAAAGAAAGTGGGCGATACCACCAGTGCTTCATTCGGAGGCTCACTGATGATGTTACCTAGTATGGTGATGAAACATCTGAAAACTAATCTTCCAGCTCAGCGAGCAAATCTACATCCAGTTTAGTAAGTGTTTAACGCTGATGCTGAGGCTGTTGTGGTAGGGGACAAGGAGGTTTGCATTCAGGTTCCACCTTCTGCAAAGGTGTAACATAAAATTATTGTGTTCAATTCTAATCATCTCATTATAGGAAGGATATGGAAGCTTTAGAGAGGGTGCAGAGGAGATTGACCAGGATGCTGCCTGGACTAGAGGGCATGTCTTATGAAGAAAGGTTAAGGAAGCTAGGGCTTTTCTCATTGTAGCAAAGAAGGATGAGCGGTGACTTCATAGAGGTATACAAGATGATGAGAGGCATGGATAGAGTGGATAGCCAGAGACTTTGTCCCAGGGCAGAAATGGCAATCACAAGGGAGCACAATTTTAAGGTGATTGGAAGAAGATTTAGGGGAGATGTCAGAGGTAGTTTCTTTACACAAAGAGTGGAGGCTGCATGGAATGCACTGCCAGCGGTGGTAGTGAAGTCAGGTACATTAGGGACATTTAAGCGACACTTGGATAAACATATGGATGATAGTGAAATGAAGGGTAAGTAGGTTAGTTTGATCTTAGAGTAGGATAAAAGGTCAGCACAACACCGAGGGCCAAAGGACCTGTACTGAGTTGTATTGTTCTATGTCTGAACGTAACCCACCCATACCCCTACATTTACCCCTTACCTAACACTACGGGCAATTTAGCATGGCCAATTCACCTGACCTGCACATCTTTGGACTGTGGGAGGAAACCCACACAGACACAGGGAGAATGTGCAAACTCCACACAGTCAGTCGCCTGAGGCAGGAATTGAACTCAGGTCTCTGGCACTGTGAGGCAGCAGTGCTAACCACTGTGCCACCGTGCCGCTGGGACTTTTTTCACTGGAACATAGGTAGTTGACAGGTGACTTTCTAAAAGTTTATAAAATCATGTGGGGTATAGATAGGGTGAATGGTTGCTGTCTTTTCCCTAGAATGGGGGATTTCAAGACTAGGGGCTTTTTTTAAGGTGAGAGGATTAAGATGATATGTATTTGCTTTGATATCAGTTAATGCAGCCACATTTTGATAAGGTGCAGATTAGTGAGTCTTTCAATAGGAAAACATTACCTTTGCACTTTTCTTTAACTTCAAGTGAAGTTTCACTACTGGACATTCATGCAGGGCAAACTATTGAAAAACTGACAGAATATTCCACGTGTTGTTTTGAACCTGGAAATATCAACAAACTCATGACAATATTTATTTCCAGAAGCCTGAGAAAGAAGGATATTATTAAGCTGGAGAGGGTTCAGAGGGGATTGACCAGGATATTGCCAGGTATGGAAGGTTTGAGTTCTAAAGAAAGGCTGGATTGGCTGGGACTTTTTTCACTGGAACATAGGTAGTTGACAGGTGACTTTCTAAAGGTGTATAAAATCATGTGGGGTATAGATAGGATGAATGGTTGCTGTCTTTTCCCTAGAATGGGGGATTTCAAGACTAGGGGCTTTTTTTAAGGTGAGAGGATTAAGATTTAAAAAAGACATGGAGGGGAAAATGTTTACATGGGGAAGCTCCTGTGGAATGACCTTCCTGAGGAAGTGGTGGATGCGGGCACAATTACAACGCTTAAAAGACATTTAGAAGTACATGAATAGGAACAGTTTGGAGGGATGTGGGCCAGGAGTAGGCAGGTAGGATTAGTTTATTTTGGGATTAGGCAGGTAGGATTAGTTTATTTTGGGATTATGTTCAGCATGGACTGGTTGGACCAAAGGCTCTGTTTCTGTGCTGTAGTGTTCTATAACTCTTTGTTGTGGAAATTTTATTGTTGGGTATTCCAGAACAACAGCTCTGATCTGGAGAAACGATTGCAATTCCATCATGGCAGTTAACAATGTTCAACAGAATTCAATATAAATAATCTGGAGTTAAAAGCTAGCCTACTGATCACCACTGTCCATTTTGTTGAAACCCCAAGTGGTCCTTCAGGGATGGAAATCCGTTGTTCTTATCTGTTGGCAGACTCCAGACCCACAACAATGTAGTTGACTCATATCTGCCCTCTGGGATAGCTTTGCAAGTCACTAGGTTGCAAGAAGATGATGGATTGTCAACAATATTGGCTTAGCCAGCCACTTCCACATCTTATAAACAAAAAACATATTGTGCACACCATTCATAATCTCCTTAACTGTATATCTTGAATTGAGTACTATACATGTGAATCTTTTATTCAACTGGAAGTAGAAAGCAATTTATCTCCAACATCCTGTGTGAAACCACAAACACATCTCAAAGATGACTTAAACGTTAATGGAGAAAGCAAACAAATTATCTTGATGTTCACTTATATTGGTTACCAGTCTCAAAATACTTCAATTTTCAATTCTTTTACTTTGTTTCTAATCTCTGTAACATCTTCTAGCCATACAATCCTCTGGGAAGTATCACCTTAATAGATTTTTATGCACATTCTCAACACCTTAATATCATGATCATAAAGGCCAGACCTGAGCATTATGTTCTATGCTGCAATTTTCAGCATGTACTTTAGCTGCTAAGGAGCTTTGATGTGACTGGGTTGGTCTCTAAATCTTCCAAAATAGCTTAGCTCATGTTTTGAGCTAGAAACCATTTTGTTAAAGGGATTGATTTGTACACTTAAGGAGTAAGCACCATGAGGATCGCTAAAGGTCTGATTGGCAATGACATTTCCTGCCAGACTCATTACAAAGACTGCACACTATTTTTACAACTAATACTTTAGGTTTTTGTGCATTTAACATTGAATTTAACAAACCTCAAAAAAATTGCATTTCCAGGCTGAGACAAAAAGACAGTTACTTCATGGAATGACCAGTTTCTTGCAACATCCATTATTGATGCTGTGCATTTTTCAAGAACACAGAGGAACCTTGGTTATCCGAACGCCTCAGGCGGGAGTATTTTGTTTGGATAATCGAATATTTGGATAATCGAATGTTGAATAATCGAGATTCCACTTTATTTCCATCTCTGAACAAATTGTAATCCTGATCATCCAAGACAGCCTTAGTCTCTCCATATTTTTGTGAGTAGAACTGTTACACCACCTTCTACATGAACTGGGTGAATGTCACCATTCTTTACTTTTTGTTGCTAGATCCAACCACTACAACCATTGCTTGAAGCACTTTGTCCTGAGATTTTTCTGGAAGCATGAAATTGTCTTTTGCAACCTATTCCACCAAAACACTGTCAAAGAGAGGAAGAAACTTTTTAAACACCTGACAAGCCATGACAGCTGCCACTGCTAGAGAGCACTAGAAATGAGTAACCTCCCTACAGCAGCCAGTAACACTTTACTTAAAACCTCTTCCAACAAAGACTAGCTGAATAGGAGTTAACAAATCAGAGCTGAGATTACAAACAACGTTTAAAGCCATGCTCAACTTTTAATGATAGACTTTGACAGATTCACTTTGCATTTGAAAATGATTAATGAAATACTTCAGGAGACTTTGTGAAGATATGCCAAAATTCTCTGAACTTTTTTTTCCCAAAACATAATGGGTGCTGTGCTACTCTGCCTTATTCACCAGGAGAAAGGAAGTTTTCAGTCATTGGCACTTTGCTAGAGGAGCCCCTTGCGCTGAGGATTAAGAGGTGACACAGTTTATTAAAATTATGTCTGGGATGTTGATATGAAGTAGTCCTCACCCTGGTCAGTGAACATTAACAGCCTTGATTAAATATATACATGATATACACAAGATGGTGAGGGAGAATTCTCTGGATCTATGCCTTTGGGTTCCAGTTCCATATGATTTGACATCATCATGACATATAGCTCCTTATATACGTGCTCCCTAGCTATTATTAAAGTAAAGGCACAGTTAACCATTTATTCCATATTCCCCCTCCCCAAGTCTTCATCCTTATTGACTATTTATACTATCTGCACATCGTCCTATACCCCACCCTAAACTTGTGTTTTCAAGTGTTCCTGAAAAAAAGGCAGCTTGTTGGACTTTTCCAACTTGCACCCATCAGAATAATTCACAAGAAATACCCATTTAATAGGCAACCAACAATAATACTCTATGAAAGAAGACTGCTGAATGGCTGGCAATTGGACTTGGACTGATAGAGGTATTGCTAAGGAGAAAGCACCAGTTAATGATGTTTGATAGTTAACTGCCAGACTTTGTTAAATTCCTGATTGGTGAAGGCATTGTCTTATGAAATGAACCAGCAAATGGCTGTCATCTACTCCATGGTGTGTTCTTTTATTAACTTATTTTTCTAATCAATCTATTCGGAGATGTTATTGCACACCTCTGGAGCAGATAGAACTCCATTTCCAGTAGTAAGGACACTACCACTGCATCATCTATTTCATGGAGTTGAAACATGCACAGTGTGTATCCATTTTTTTTCTGTCTACAAACAGCAAGACCTTATGTTTAATAAATGAACTTGCCGGTATGCACAAGTGCACCAGAATGTGAGCTTGACTGACAATTCTAAATTGGTTATCAGTATAATTCATTGCATACTCAGGGTTATCCAGGAAATGTTGTTCAATTGCAATAGATCTACTATTGAACACTGTATTTCAAGTCTGGCAAGCATAGGCTACCATCAATATGTTGCTCGATGGGTACAACCAAAGAGATCTGCTACTTGATATGATCTGTCAGCCTACGTATCTAGCATTACGCTAATACTGGCATTCATTTACCACATTGTGTGATAGGCAGAATACCTTTTTTGGCATTATGAAAGTACCCTGTAAATGGTGAACAATACAGTAGCTTGAAGCAGCTAACTTCACCTACTACTGCAACCTTTAAGATTCCTGAACCTTCCTGGATAATCTGAGGTAGGCAGCACGTTTTGCAGCACCAAACGTGACTGCCATAATGTTCTTAAAGAAGTTACACAATATAAAGTGAGAAATAGCCGAGTCATGGTAAAGCTTTATCCTGCAAGATTTCTTTGATGTGCCCTATTTTAGCATCAAAAATCTACAGCAAGCAAATAACTCAGGTACATATATGAGGTTACTGACAAGGCCAATACTGAAATACATGGATCTATATGAATCCCAATGCAAAATGAGCCAGTGAAGATAGGTTTGTGGTAGACAGTAGTAGTGTCCTTTGGCTGATTTCTTAGCTAGCAAGCTGATTGACTGTACCGTTTCAAATATGAATCTGAGCTCAGGATGGGGCCTATTAAAATGTAAGGAAATGCATCTGTGGATTTAAATATAGAAAACATTATATCTACACTTCACAAATGGGCTGGTAGAAGGATTTCGGTGTCATTTTCCTGAAAACTAACAAAGATGTTTGTAAGCACTGAGCCGAGCTGGGTTCGGTCTGACATGGTTTTGTTCAAACTGAGCACATTGCATGAGTTGTTAAGTTCATAAGTTCAATGAATATTGGTCCACCCAATGGTGGCAGGTCTAGATTGTCATGATATACAACTGTAGTGCAGATGTCTATGCCTCCATGACAGGTATGTTAGCAAATAGGCCAGCATTGTCAGTTGATCATAATGAGCCTGCAATGTTACGGTTATGCAAGTCCTGTACAGTATCCAAAAATGTGAAGGAATCATCACCATGTAAATAAAAATCTTGCTCAAAACCAACAGAAACAATTCAGCCAACAATTTATCGAGCTCACATTGTGCAGAATCAGTTGTAGGCAAGATGAGATGTAAAGGAACATCATTTTTACGTACTTGAATGCATTGAGCCATGAAGATGAATCCTACTGTATATATTATCTGACAGCTTACTGTTCTTACACAAGTCCAGCAATTGCTTTTTAGCTTGATGAAAGCTTCCGACCTGAGGTATCGACTCCCCTGCTCCTCTGATGCTGCTTGACCTGCTGTGCTTTAAACAGCTTCACACTTTATCAACTCCAGCTTGCTTTCAAGGTAAGCAGTCCAGTCATGCTGAGCAACAAGTTCAATGGATACTATCTTGGACCTGGCTTGAAAAATGACATGTATTTTGTTGATATAGTCATGGTTGTTAAGAATGATTATATTAGTTCCTTTGTTCTGTTTATTGTTTGTATGTCCACGTTTGACGTCTTGCATGTGGGAATCAGTCAAGTCATTTGGAATCCCACAATATGCATACACAAGATCAGTTTCATCTTCTTCAGTGGATGCTAGTTTATGGTGAGATGGCTGAGAAGCGAGATCGTAGAGTCATAAAGTCATAGAGATGTACAGGTGTTTGGACTTAGCTTATTTAATGTGGGATGAAGGCAGATGAAAACTGAAACCATATACAAGAAAAAACACTGCTTTCAGACTGTGTCTGAGCAAAGAGATTTATTATCTGATTAGGCATTGTTAATCACATTGCTGAACCATTTCCACTTAAGTGAGCTCATAGTGCAAGCATTCTGTAAGCAGTTACTGTTTATGAGGCAGTTATCTACTGAATCTGGAGATTGAGATCCAGGAAGAGGAGAGAGAGGGGGTAGGAGATTGGGATCAGGAGGGATAGGAAGAAAGTGGGTTGGAAAAGAGATCCAGGGTTGTGGATGTGGAAACAAGAAGACTTTTCGATTGCCCCCCACCCACAGGACCAAGACCCCACCCCGTTGACCAGATGCCAAACCCCATGTCAATGTTGTTCCTATTATGAGTCCATGCACAGTGCAAACTTTGCACATGATGCAATGACACAAAGGCTCTAGAACCGCGCACATCCACGTTTCCGAGTGAGCACACAGGTACGGTTGCCCCACAATTTCTGTGTCAGTGAACACTGGTAAGAGGACACAGAGGTGGACAAGGCAGGAGGATCCAGAGGTGTCCAGGTAGATGGCTGCTATCTGATTGAAGGGCACTTTGACAGATGTTCTCCATTATCAGGTTTCAGAGCACATACTGCAGTTTCCAATGACTTGCAAGGTACCAAGCAGTTCATCAACTGCACTCAATCCTTTCAACCCCTTCTGCATGAAGATCACAACTAACAAGGTCAGTGATTCCATCACTATCCAACTACCATCATCTTTAACTACAGTGAAAACAAACAAGGGAAGGATTATACAATCAAGAGAATTTACAAATATACTATTCAACCTGATCCTTTCACTCAGTACATATGTATAGCATCTTTGTGAAATCTACTGTTTCTATATAGAGTCATAAAATCATACAGTCATACAGCATGGAAACAGACCTTAGGCCCAACTCATCCATGCCAACCAGATTTCCTGAACTGAGTAGTCCCATTTGCCTGCATTGGCCCATATCCCTCTAAATCTTTCCTACCCGTTTACATGTCCAATCATTTTTTTAAATTTTATAATTGTGCCCACCTCTACTGCTTCCTCTCACAGTTTGTTCCATGTAACCACTACCCTTTGTGTGAAAATGTTGCCCCTCAGGTCCCTTTTAAGTCTTTTCCTTCTCACCTTAAATCTATGCCCTCTAGTTTTAGACTCTCCTACTCTGGGGAAAAGACCTTGGCTATTAACCTTATCTATGCCCACCATGATTTTATAAACCTCTATTAGGTCACCCCTTATAACATATCTTGTTCCTAGTGTTGAAGCAGGCAGCTGGTGTGAATTTGAAGAGGAAAGTTGAGATACTTTCCTGGGTTGTCTCAAAAGGCAACTGACTGTTTCCTCAGATTTCAGTGCTCTGGGCCATTTGTTGGGCAGGGGAAGGGAGCACCTGCTATAATGGAAGAAGTTCCAGTTCCGTATTTCACACATGGCACTACCTTCGAGTCCAGCCCTCCTCGTGTTCTGGTGGACGACAGATCTCTACCATCAGCCACAACAGGTTAGACCCTGTTAATGGAGAAGCCCAGACCAATTTACAACCATTGCAGCCATTTACTGTTAGATGGGGGACAGAGTGCATTGAGGTTACAATGTTAATGGTGATTACTAAACATTGTGTTTGTGAGATACTAAACAACTCCTGCCAAATTATTACATTTCTTTGGGAACTGATGTCATATACTGGTGCCAAAGTGAGTACAAGCTGCTTAAAAAGCTCCAAAAAGTCTTTGCCTAATTAGTTTAGGCACTAATCTTGCATTTTGTTTGTTTTAACATTTGCACCATAAGAAACTACGATAATTATCAATTAGCCTCAACATTGCTAAATTCATGCATTCAAGTGCACGCTTCTTATTAGAACCCTTTGCCATAATAACCTCCTCAGTGTGGCCAAACCAAAATTTGATGCAAGTTTAGCAGAGCTTTCATTTTTTTTGTTTAAAATGTCAGTTTCATTGTGGTTCCTGGAGGGTATTGTATGGTGTCAATTTAGGAAATGTTTCTTTGTAAAGCAAAACCTTCATGACTAACCACCTTGCTCAACTGCAAAGAGTAGGACTCTGCCAACAACCTATCAGTTCAGTCCTGAGGCTGTGCAATGAATGCAGTGTACTGCTATTCCTTGTACATTAATTAGCCATAGTGTGAGAAAACCATTTCTGTGATTCTTTTACATCAGAGCAAAACCATGGATTTTCATATCTTCTAGCTCAGCTCTGATTCCCACTGATCTCCCACCCCTCACATTCTCAACAGGCTTCACTATCTCCCATTTGGTCCTAGCTGCCATAACTCAATTTTCGCCTCCTAATTAAATATCACAATAGGAACATGGATCCATAAATGGCATTGTCACAATTATCTTAATATATTTATTTTGGAGAATAAGAATCAAATTTATCTGGTCTAATTCATATCTCAGAATGAATCAACCCAATTGATAAGAATTTCCTTCCTGTCGGTTTCAACGAGCAATGCAATATTTTAGATTATGTAACTGAATACGTGAGATGATTCATTCTGGGAAATCTCGTACACGGTAAGATGGTTTGGTAGTGCCCCAGTGACCTCTTGGGTGTTTCCATGACTTTGGAGGAATGGATATAAAAGGGTGCACTCACCCTTCAGGCTTTCACAAGCTACTGTTGATACATTACCCTGTGAAGAGTTGTTTGAGAAATCAGATCTTTACAATTTATCAGGACCGAAATGCTGAAGTTTATGATTTTGATTTTCTCCATCATAGTGAGCATGGACAGTACAGCTGTGAGAACAATGAACTCTGATGACCAGACCTTAAAGGAGATCATCAACACTCTGACACATATGACAAAGAGGCTGGTAAGTGAAGTTAGCATCTTTTATAATAACTTATCACTACGGAATAGTAGAATGCAAAATAGTGATTGTAAATACTGATACTATTTTATCTTATATGTACAAAAAAAAAATCTGGCTTTCATACAACTTGAGGTTTCCAGTAAGATCTAGAAAATAAACAAGTTAGCATTCAAACAGGCATGTTTTTCATTGAAGGCCATATGTGTTCGTTAAAAATAAAAGGAGGGGAAATATTTATTACTTGTTACTATTACATGCAAAAAGTCATTTAGACCAATTTACCATTCTGTGTTGTTATTGTGTAGCACCCATGATTAAAATATTAATTATGTTTACCTAAATGATAAAACATTTATTCTTGATTTTTAGTTGGAATGCTGATTTGAAACAAATAGACTACTGCTAATTAGATTCAGCTGCCCACGAAGGTCTTAGGGTTAACTCAGAATATTTGTTTTAACCAGTTGAGGAGGGGGTCATGGCTCCCCTCTTTCTAAACCACACTTGGTCAACCACAATTTTGTTTTAGCACATAGTTGTTACTCTTCAATTCAATTAAATTAAGAAGAATTTTATAAATGAAGGGAGCCAATCCAATGTTTAGACATAAGACAATAAGATATGAGAAAAGAATTAGACCCTTCAGCCCATTGAGTCTGCCATTTGATCATGACTGACAGGTTTTTCAATCCTATTCTCCTGCCTTCTCCCCATAGCCTTTCATCCGCTTAATAATCAAGAACCTATCTATCGCAGTCTTAAATCTACTCAAATGGCTTGGCCTCCACAGACTTCTGTGGCAATGAATTCCACAGATTCACCACCCTCTGGCTGAAGAAATTCCTTCTCATCTCAGTGCTAAAGGTTCATCATTTCATTCTGAGGCTGTGCCTCAGGTTGTAGTCTCTCCCATTCATGAAAACATCTTCTCCATTCATGCATTTCAGTATTCTATAAGTTTCAATGAGATTCCCCCTCATTTAGAACAGATCCTGAGTCCTCAACCACTCCTCATATGTGAAGTCCTTTATAGTCGGGATCCCTTCTAACATTGTCTTCCTTAGATACAGGACTTAAAATTGCACATGATATTCCAAAAGCAGTCTGATCAGAATCTTATACAGCCACAGCAGAACATCCCACTCGAGTATTCTAGCCCTCTCAAAATGAATGTTCACATTACATTCGCTTTCCTCACTGCCGACTGAAGCCGTATGTTAACCTTAAGAGAATCCTGAACTAGGACTCCTAAGTCCCTTTTTGCTTCAGATTTCTCATCCTATTTAGCAGCCTCCTGTGTGGCAATTGTCAAAGACTTTCTGGAAATACAAATAGATCACATTCACTGGCTCTCCTTTGTCTAACTTGTTTGTTACCTCCTCAAAGAATTTGAACAGATGTATCAGGCATGATCTCACCTTGATGAAGCTATGCTGACTCAGCTCTATTTTTACCATGCACGTTCAAGTACTGTGCAATCTTGCCCTTAAGTATGGATTCTCCATTCTTACCAATAACCAAGGTCAGTCTAACAGGCCTATAGTTTCCTGTCTTCTGCCTCCCTCCTTTCTTAAATCGATAAGTTATATTAATCATTTTCCACTCCTTTGGGGCCCTCCCAGACTTCAGTGACTGCTGAAAGATCAGTGCCAATGCCTCCACAATCTCTTCAGCTATGTCCTTCAGAACCCTGGGGAGCAGTCCTTCCAGTTTGGATGATTTAGACACCTTCAGACCTTTGCCTGAGTGAATGAAAGTTGACTTTCACTACTTACCACTGCAAAAGAAACAATAAATCACAATATCAAAAGCACATCCTCCTTGCAGGCTGCTGTAGCTATTCCTTTCTTTTGTGGATGCTGATGTCTGTCATTATTTCATTTCAACTGGACAGTTGTAGACAACTTTCCTTCACAAAATGTGAAGTTATCAATGCGAGCATGAGGAAAACAAGAGATGTAAATTTCTTGACACCTCACTGAGTTTCAAAGCTTCTTGATATAAGTTGTAACTTTGAGGCAGTTGATTTTGTGTTTCCCATGTGGGTCACCTGGGCTCATTGGAAATCAGAGCAGTAATTTTAAAACCATTTTGAGTCTGTAAAATCCTCGCAAATGAAAGAAGTTGAATATTGATGGTCCATTTCCACTACAACTGTAACTGATTTCAGCAATCTTTCGGTTCAATGGTAATGAAAATATTGTGCTTTGGAGATGTGTTCCTTTGAATAGAGAAGTTCTAATAGCACTTTCTTTGCAGGCTGCATGTCGTGACAAAATGATTCTGGACATTTTCAGTGATATGACAGTAAGTTAAATGGTTGTCTCATTATGCTATTAATGCTTGAGTATTGAATTTAAAGATTACAATAATATTCTTATGTTGAGAGCTTCAAGCAATCCCAGCTACCCTTTAACTGTATATTAACTTATATGAACTATAAAATAGATTGATTGGAAAAACAATCACAACTGGTGTTCAAAAACTGGTGCTCAACCATGTGGTTGGAATAACAGCCGTGGATTATTATGAGTCAATGACATTCGGATTCTCCTGCTGCTTCATCCTCAGTAAAATCATCACAGTCTCCGAGGACCATGTGAATGCTCTGTCATTAGTCAGAGTTGACTGGCGGTGGTTTAACCTGAGGGTCACAATAATTCAGATGAGGGGCAAAGGTGAGAAGGTGGGACCTTCAGCCAGTACAGGAATTGAACCCACGCCGTTGGCATCACTCTGCAGCACAAAGCAGCCAGACAAGCGACTCATCTTACAAAAAGTATAGGCAGCAAAAAACCATTTGGTAGAGCAAACCTGTCACCCCACTCACAATGCTGGCTCTGTCAGGATTAGATTTCTTCCATTGCCTCACTTCAACAAGAAGAGATCTGGAGGATTCTCTTCTAAACCCATCCAGTCATTGAAACCATCAATCTGATCATCTGTCCCTTAACTTTAATCCAGTTAACATTACTGTGTTTTGAAAATGTCCTATCTTGTTCTACTTCAATGCTAAAAAATCAGTTGGTTGTCAGCTGTTTGCATATAAAAAAAATTACAAGACTATTCCTCATCAGACATTCCTGCTTTCCAAAACTTTTGAATGTAGGATGTTCAGCTATTTAAAAAAATGGGAGCCAATCATACTGTTTTATATTATTTTAACTGAGCTAGCACCTCAGTTAATGTAGCAGCTTTTCATGTGAGTGCATTATTATCCCTTTCCGAACAATGTGATTTGTTTTTCCCTTTAAACTATTACCAAATGTTTCTCAGTGCCATTTAAGAAATGATCAGATATTAATGTTCGTTTGTGGTACAACATATGTAAGAGACACCAATATTTTGCAGCACATTATAACTTTCAACCTGACTAGCTCCTTAAATAGCATTTAAAAGGTTGACCCTGTGCTGAGTTCTTGTTTGTTTCAGCACATTCCTAACTGGCTATGAAACCAGAAAATGCTGGAAATATGCAGTAGGTCAGGTGGAATCTGAAAGAAATATTGCTTATTGTCTTAAGTGTGACCCATTTCATCAGAATTCTAAAAAAGTACAAAAAATGCTGGAGAAACTCAACAGGTCTGGAAGCATCTGTGGAGGGAGAAACAGGGTAACGTTTGAATCTAACATGAATATTCCTCATAACTCAAAAAATTCTAAATTGTCAATTATCCTGAGTGACAAATTAATAATTAATTCTTTCCACTTGAGAAGCTAACCTTAATTTCAGCACAGCCAATGCTTGTATAATGAGATCTGAACTTAAATTCTGAGATTTCACTTTGGCATATTAGTTTACAAATTAGTTTCTAGTTTATCCTTTCATTAAATTAAATAATTGATTTAATTATTTTTAACAGCAATAAGCATTCCTTTACTACATTTCCTTTTCTGGTCTTTATTTCTGGTCTATTTCAAAAACGTTGAATCAGTTTTAGTATTATAAACATTTGCAGGACTTCATCAAGCTTTAATTATATATCAATTCAATGAACATGTGATGGAAAAAGCCAGGGACAATCCAAGTTTTTTCTATCACTGAATCAGTGTTTTTTAATGAAGCAATAATTTAATTTCCAGCATCAGAACATCTCAGAAACATTTTGCAAAGCTTTCAAAGCCCTGAAGAATATTACTCCCTGTCCACGCATCCAGCATGATCTGCAGAAACTTCAAATGAACTTACTAAAAGCAGCAGAAAAGGTGAGTCTTCCTTACAACACACCTACTCAACAATGAGAGGGAACAGATTTAAGGCAATTGGCTTTAAACCTCAGAAGCAAAATCAACACAAGGAAAAGTGAGGGGTGATCTTATAGAGGATTATAAAATCATGAGTGCATGGATTAGGTGAATTGCCAAAGTCTTGTTCCCAGGGTAGAATAGTCAAAAACTAGAGGGTACAGGTTTAAGATGATAAGGGAAAAGTTTAAAAGGGATCTAAAGGGCAAGTTTTTCACACAGAGAGTGGTGCATGTATGGAATGAGCTTTTAGACGAAGTGGTAGAGGCTGGTACAATTACATTTAAAAGACATCTGGATGAGTACATGAATAGGAAGGGTTTAGGGAGACATAAGCAAAATATGGGCAGTTTGAGGACCTTCATTCAAATTTAGAAAAAAATCTGGAAAAAAAATTGCTAACATTCATATAAGTGACTCTGGAAGATTGTCAGAGAAAAGAAAATCCCAACTAATTAATGAATATCCTTCAGGGAAGGAAACCTGCTATCTTTTACTCAACTCAACATATGTGACACCATGCACAAAGCAATGTTATTGACTCTTAAGTATGCTTTGAAGTGCTGGGCAAGAAACAATCCATTTGAATCAAGTTAACAACAGTTTAAGAACAACATACATCAACAGTTCTGTCAGGGCAATTAGAATCAGTAATAAATGTTTTCTATAGCCAACATGACAGGATATGAATTGGTTATCCTTACTAAATGCTGTTAATACTTTACCTCTAAGGTAATACTACTTAAATATCTGCTGTTTATCATGTTTTGTGACCTTAAAGTGAAATCAACATTTTTCTCCTTGCAGACGCCAATTTGCACAGTGAAAGATGATTCTGAGATTCAATTAGGCACATTCTTGAAACATCTGATGAAGTTTACCAAGAGAACATATGGACAATGATACCTTGAAGAATACAGAAATCTTATCCTTAATTATCTTTATGCATTGGGAGGGCAGTTAAACCTTGTTAATTTGACACAGCTTGTTTTAATTTCGGGAATTTACAAATCACGTGTAATATTTATTTATTCATCAACTGGATAGTTTGTGGCATTAATGATGGACTGTTATGGAAACAATGTTCACACAGATGGAATATTTTCTTTATTACAGAAGAATCATATTTATCTAATATAGAACTGTGCTATCCCTGCCTGTGTAAATGCTGAAATTATGAAAATGCTGAATACTTGCAATTAACTTTGGAGCATAAGAAAAATAGCATTAATTTTTCATGCTTGGGCTCTACCTACGATTTATCCAATAAGTCACCAGTTCTTTCATAATGTTTTATCTTATGGTTCATGTACCTGAAGGCAAAACAATAAATTCTTATAAACTACATAATGTGTTATGTTTCTATGTTGAAAATCAATATTTTGGTGAGCTTCATGAGAACAAGATTAGAAGTCAGTAAAGGTGGACTAAGGGATAGGTTAAGATGGGGAAAATAAAGTGTGACAGTACGCTTGCAGGAAACAGAAGAACTGACTCTTAAAGTTTCTATAGGAATTGAAAGGAAACAAGATTAGTGATCTCTTACAGTCAGTAATGGGGGAATTTATAACTAGCAACAAAGAAATGGTTAATGAACTAAATTCATACTTTGCTTCTGTCTTCACAAAGGAGGGAACAAAAATATACCAGAAATGATGGGGAGTACGCAAGTTAGTGAGTGGGTGGAACTGGAGCAAATCTGAATTAGTAGAGAAATGGAGTTGGAGAAATTGATGGGATTGAAGGCTGGTAAATCCCCAGGGCCTGATAATCTACATCCCAAAGTATTTTCGGAATTGACCCCAAAATAATGGACACATTGAAGATCATCTTTCAAGAATTTTGGACTCTGATACAGTTCCGACACTATCTAAAAAGGGCGGTAGAGAGAAACCAGGGAATTAGACCAGTCTGAAGCTGTAAGTGGGGAAATTTCAAGAATCCATTAACAAGGATTTTATAGCAGAGGACTTAAAAAACAATGGATTTACAAAAGGGAAATCATGCTTGACAAATCTGTTGGAACTCTGAGGATGTAACTAGTTGAGTTGATCAGGGGAGCAGTGAATGTGGTTTGTTTGGACTTTCAGAAAGCTTTCAACAAAGTCTCACATCGGAGTAATATGTAAAGTTGAAATGCATGGAATCGGTGATAATGTATTAAGATGGATGGAAAATTGGTTAGCAGATAGAAAACACAATAGAAATAAATAGGTCTTTTTTGAAATGGGAGGCAGTAATTAGTGGGGAATCATGGGTTCAGTGCTGGGATCCCAGCTATTCACTGTATGTGTTGCTGATTTAAATAAAGGAGCTAAATGTAAAATCTCAACATTTGTAGATGATATAAGATTGGTTAGGAGAGTGAGGAGAATGCAGAGATATTGCATGTGGTTTGAACAGGCTGATTGAGTGAACAAATGCATGGCAGATGCAGTATAATGTGGATTAATATGATGTTATCCACTTTTGTAGAAAAAAATTAGGAGAATGGTTATAAATTGAGAGATTAGAATATTCAATGAGACCTGGGTGTCTTTGTGCACCAGTCACTGAAAGTAAGGTGAAGCAGGCAGTAAAGAAGGCACACTGTATGCTGACCTTCAGAGTGGCTGGATTGTAGAACAGCAACAAAGAAGGCTTGCTGCAATTATACAAGGCATTGGTGAGGCCACACTTGGAATATTGTGTGTGGTTTTGGTCTCCTTATTTAAGGAACGATGTTTTTGCTATGGAGGGAGTGCAGTGAAGGTTTACCAAATTGATTCCTGGAATGGCAGGACTGACGTAAGATCAGAGATTGGGGCAGTTGAAATTGTATGCACTGGATTTTAGCAAAATGAGGGGGTGTCTCATAGAACCCTTGAAAGTTCTAAGGCATTTTGATGTACCCTGATGATCTTGAAGGTGTTAAATAAATCCAAGCCTTACGCGTGGAAGATCGCTGCACTTATAATGTTTGGGACCTGTGTCCATATACAAGCTGGATATATCACAACCTTGAGCGGTGTGAATCTTAGTGCAATTCTAAATTGCTGTGACCATTGGCAACACAGATTTTGATTTTCACTTATTGTTTAGATTATCACATATGTTGTGAAATTTCCAAAGCCTGACAGTTACTCACCCACAAGAAAAGCCGGTACATAGTTTATACACAAGGGTATCTAGGCACTGTACATGCTTGATCACTCAGCTTACTTTAGTTAATCTTTCATCCTCAACCAAGATTATTTATATATCTCAGTTTATTGCTTCATTTGAAAGACGGAACCTCAGTGAGGAAACACTGATGTGTCAATCTTGATTATGTGCTTGTGTCTGGAGTCAGACCTGAGCCTGTAACTTTGTAACTCAGAGGTAACAGTTCTGCTCAGTAAGCCACACACCAAAAGTCAATGTGTCCAAAGTTCTGAAAGCTATGATCCTTTTCGTTTCCGATCTCAACAGGGGGACTCTATTGAGAAACAACAGCAAGGTTTTGGAGTAAAGAAGCCCAAGGACTCAGACTGAAAGCTGATCACAAATCATTTATTGCTATTAACATAAGGTGAAAACTTGAACATCAAATGATAGGGTTCACTGAGTGAAACATTTTGAAACCAATCAGCTGGTCAAAAGGTTACAGAGCATAACTTTTGCATGAATGCTGAAAGAACGTCTCTGCAACTCTCGCTACAAAGCATTCATCTCATGATTATCTAGTTATCATGCTTTGTGATCAACCTCAATACTTAGCATCATTTACAAGAAGTTACTGTTATCTTCTTTCATCCTTTGGAGACACAAATTGCAAACATTATAACTGCTGGTCAGCTTAGACACAGCAATGAGTCACAATTTCAGATATTTTTATTCTAATCGAATTGTGGCATCATTTGTCTGTCTTTGGAACTATCAGTTAATATTAAGATATTATAATTGACCTCAAGATAAAAGTCGAATCACATAACCACTCTTATAATCAACACCAACTAGAATGAGATGAGATTTAATGGAGATATATAAAGTGCTAAAAGGGATTGATGAAGTAGATGTAGAGAGGATGTCTCCTCATGTGGGGCAGTCAAGAATGAGTTTTAGCATAAGCAGCAGATTTAAAACAGAGATGAGGAGAAATTACTTTTCTCAAAATGTCATGAATCTGCAGAATCAGCATCCCAGAGTATGGTGGATGCTGGGATATTGAGTAAATTTAAAGAGGAGATGGACATTTTCAATTAGTAATGGGTTGAAGGGTTATGGAGAGTGGGCAGGAAAGTGGACTTGAGGCCAAGATGAGATCAGCTATCATTGTGTTAAATGGTGGAGCAGGCTTGAGGGGTTAAATTGCCTACTCCTGCTCAGATTTACTTTGTCATTCTGTATGGAAATCCACGAGGAGACCACAGGGCAAGGAGAAGAGAGGTGACAAACAATATCATGTTTTCTATGTGCAATGTGTAACTGTCCAAGCATCTACTGGCTGAAGTCAGCTTTGGGTTACTGTCTGTGTGGACAAAGTTAAAAATCACACAACAGCAGGTTATAGTCCAACAGGTTTAATTGGAAGCACACTAGCTTTTGGAGCACCGCTCCTTCATCAGGAGAAAGTGGAGGACTCAACCCTAAAACACAGAATTTATATCAAAAATTTACAGTGTGATATTCTGTGTTTTAGGATTGAGTCCTCCACTATCACTTGATGAAGGAGCAACACTCTGAAAGCTAGTGTTGGACTATAACCTGGTGTTGTGTGATTTTTAACTTGGCACACCCCAGTCCAACACCGGCATCTGCAAATCATGTTTGTGTGGAGTTTGCATATTCTCCTGTGTCTGAGTCGGTTTGCTCCGGGTGCTCCGGTTTCCTCCCACAGTCCAAAGAAGTGCATGTTAGGTGAATTGACCATGCTAAATTGCCCATAGTGTTCAGGGATGTGTAGGTTAGGTGCATTAGTCAGGGGTAAATGTAGGGTAGGGGGAATGGGTCTGGATGGGTTACTCTTCGGGGGGTGGATGTTTCCACACTGTAGGGCTTCTACGTTAAAAAAACCTGCGGGGGGATCCAAGATGGCGGCGACCCAGCAAGACGGAGTCTATAGTGCTCCTCCCAAGATTGGGTACAGTGGGTCACCCACCCCCTACCACGCTCACCAAATCATTTATAATAGTTGTGTAATTTAATTAGTTGTGTAATATTACATTTAACAATTTAATCCTAAGTAAAAATGACTAAAGGGAAGGGAGCCCGCAGCTCTCAGCAAGCAGGAACCCCTCCCCCACCCTCTCCAGCTGCAGCAGAGGCGTCCACAGCTGCCCCGGGGGACTTACCTACAGTAACAAGCCTTGCAGAAATGATTTCCAAGCTGGATTCGAAGATTGATGCCTTTATTGCAGAATCCAGAAATCGTTGGGACTCGCTCTCGGCCGCGCTGCAGAAGCACGACCGAGAAATCCAAGAAATTGAACACCGAGTCGGAGGGGCGGAGTTAAAGGCCGCGACCTCCGAAAATACTGCTCAATCGGCTGTGGATCAGGTCCGGACTCTCGAGCAGCGAGTCCGGACCTTGGAAAATCATATTGACGACTTTTAAATCTGCAAGCTGGATCAGGCCAGGTAAGGGTGGAATGGGCCTACCGGGTCGCAATACGCGGGCCCGGCTCGAACCAGCGCCCACGCCCGGTCCTGTTCCGGCTGCAGAGCTATAGGGAGAGGCAGATACTCCTAGAAGCCTCTAGAAATCTCGGAAAAGACCCCCAAGCTATGATCTATAAAGGATCCAAGATCATGCTATTTCAGGACTTTTCCCCAGCTCTGGTTCGAAAGAGGAAGGCATTCGACGAGGCAAAGAAGCGTTTAAGGGACTTAAATATTCAGTACTCCTTACGCTACCCAGCGACGTTACGCTTTAACCATGAAGGATCCGTATATAACTTTGGATCACCAGAAAAGGCGAAGGAATTCTTGGACTCTCTTAGATAAACTGTAAGACATAATGGATGTTGGTCTGCCTTTCCCCCCCGCTTTGGTTTATATCCCCCCCTTGTTTTTTTTTCTCTTACCTTACTGTTTAATATTATCATGGGGGGGTGGGGAGAGGGATTTGATTTTCTCCCCCTCCCTTGGGGTTGTTTTCTGTTATTATTTTATGTATATGTGAGGGATGTATGTATATGCGTGTGTATATATATATATAAAAGCTGGGGGGTTTGGTTAATGTTGGTGGGGGGCGGTGGTTACCTTATTCAATTTTACCTCTGTCTCTAGGAGCGGGGTTGTTTTCCCCTTGTTATTTTGTATTATTATATTTAATTATTATTTGTTGAGGTGGTAATTTTATAGTTATATGTTTATATATGGTATTAACATTACCAAATATATCCAGGTGTTGGTATGGGTGGGGGTAGGGTGCTCACCGTTAACTCTAGCTTTGTATTATATTTGAATTCTCCTCATTTTATTGAGGAGTGCCTGGGTCAAAGGTGGGGCATTGGTTGGGAGAGGATATGATGGACTTTTGGAGAGGAAGTGACACCCCCTGGGAACAAGGGGGAAAGTCTCCACTTAGATACGTTTTATATTTTTTAAATTTAGAAATAGTTTTTTACTGTATTGTTGTGGGTGTATTAAAGAGGTTTTATTTTTGTAAATTTTATATGTTCTATGCTCGGGATGTTCTGGATAGGGTTCCCCCTCCCGAGGGGTCTCGGATTGGCCCAGAGGATTATGGTTGATCAGTCGGTTAAGTGGTGCACCTGGAATGTCAAGGGGAGTAATTCGCCAGTCAAAAGGAAGAAAATATTATCAAATCTTAAGAAGGAAAGAGTTGATATAGCTCTCCTACAGGAGACACACCTGTCAGATAAAGAACACTTGAAATTACGACAGGGCGGATTTGATCAGGCCTTTTTTTCTTCTTTTAGCTCAAAAAGCAGGGGAGTTGTTATTCCTGTTCGGAAGAATTTCCCTTTCAAAATCCTAAAGCAGATAAAAGATGAATCTGGACGATATATCTTGATTAAAGCCCTCATAAATGGAGAGGAATATGGGATTTTAAATTTGTACTGCCCCCCCGGCACACCCCTTTAAATTTATAACGGAAGCCTTTTCAAAATTGATGGCTTTTAATGCCCGGCATATAATTATAGGGGGAGACTTTAATTGTATTATGGATCCGGAAATAGATAGGATTCCCAAGAGTACATGCAGGAGAATCCCCCAGATCTAGACAATTGATGGATCTGAACAAAGAATTAGGATTAGTAGATGTATGGAGATGTCTTCATCCACAGGGCAGAGATTTTTCTTTCTACTCTAATCCACATAAATGTCATACCAGAATTGATATGTTTTTTGCCCCCTCGATTTTTTTAATTCCATATCATCCTGTAAAATAGGTAGTATAGCAATTTCCGACCACGCTGCTGTATATATGGAAACTAAGGCGAGGAACAATGGGACATCCCCTCGGCATTGGCATATGGATCCCTTCCTAATGAAAGATAGTAAATTTGTAAAGTACTTTTCTCAAGAATTTAAAACTTTTTTAGAAATTAATTCAGGTACTGCTAGCAACCCGTCAATGATGTGGGAGACCATCAAAGCTTACACGCGAGGCTTGATCATCTCCTACTCAGCGACCCAGAAGAAATTAAAGGGAGAACAACAGCGTCTGCTTGAAGCCCGCTTAAAAGCGGCTGAAACAGCATACACTGATAGACCTTCTATTATTAAATTGCAAAGGATTACAGCTCTTAGGACAGCTCTAAACACTATGCTTACTCAAACGGCTAAGAGGAAAATATTATTTGCAAAGCAAAGGTTATATGAATATGGCGACAAACTGGGTAGATACTTAGCATTTCTTGCAAAGAAAAAAAAGGCCCCTCAGACTATTACATCTATCAAGGAAAGTACGGGTATTTGACTCATGATCACAAAAAGATTAATGCGATCTTTAGAGAATTTTATTCTGAGTTATATAAATCACAGGATTCTGAAGGTAGGACGAAGAGGATGCAGTCATTTTTTAAAAATTTGACTTTTCCAGGCCTAACTCCGGAACAAGTATCGGTCCTAAATGCTCCTCTTACACTCCAAGAAATACTTGATGCAATTAGGCAACTTCAGAATGGTAAGGCGCCGGGCCCAGATGGTTTTCAAGCTGAATTCTATAAAGAATTTACAGAAATACTGGCTGGTCCACTTATGGACATGTATAACTATGCATATAGTCAGGGCTGTCTCCCGCCTTCGCTGAAAGAGGCAAATATCTCTCTTATCCTTAAAAAAGGAAAGGACCCAGAAGATTGTACATCATACAGACCAATATCCTTGCTAAATGTAGATTTTAAAATCCTCTCTAAAACGTTAGCACTGAGACTAGAAAGGATACTGCCACATATTATAAAGGAGGATCAGACGGGGTTTATTAGGGGCCGTAGATCATCCAATAATGTTAGAAGGGCTCTGAATATGATTCAAGGCTGTCATCAGGGAAAGATACCAGGAGTAGTGGTTTCATTAGACTCAGAAAAGGCATTTGATAGGGTCGAATGGTCATATTTGTTTTACACATTGGAGAGGTTTGGCGTTGGACAGGTGTTTACCAAATGGGTCTCAACATTGTATAGTGATCCCAAAGCAATTGTGGTTACCAATGGATTAGGTTCGGATAGCTTCAGTGTGGGTAGGGGCTGCCGTCAGGGATGTCCCCTCTCGCCATTGTTATTTACACTAATAATTGAACCATTAGCAGAAGCTATACGAGCTGATCCTAATATAGTGGCCCCAAGGATTGGTACAGGTAAACATAAAATTACCCTTTATGTAGATGATGTTCTTCTATTCCTCAGTAACCCTCTGATGTCCATACCTCGCCTTATCCAAGTTATCAATACATTTAGTGCATTCTCAGGCTATAAAATTAATTTTTCAAAATCGGAGGCTATGCCAATGGGTGGCCTTGCTATGATACCCCGCTTATCGGACGGATCCCTTTTTCCCTTTCGCTGGTACCTGGAGGGCTTCTTATATTTAGGCATTTTTATTACTCCAGTATTTGGTCAGTTGTATAAGGCTAATTTTGTGTATTTATTGGAAAGGATAAGGCAGGACCTCCAGCGATGGGGAGACCTACCAATTTCCTGGTTGGGTAGAATAGCACTAATTAAAATGAATGTCCTGCCCCGTCTCCTATATCCTATGAGAATGCTTCCGGTGATGCTGCCGAGGACGGCTTTATGTAAATTATATGGCTGGCTGGGTTCCTTTATCTGGAATCATAGGCGGCCCCTCATTAAGCTGTAGAAGCTACAGCTTCCACAGGCAAGGGGTGGATTGGGCTTCCCAGACTTTAGGAAATATCAGTTAAGTTCCCTATTAAGTTACATAGCTGATTGGGTCTTGTCTGATCCACAATCAATCTGGCTGGACATCGAGGCCTCTCAAGTAAAATACCCACTTATTAACCTTTTATTCTCAGACAAGAGGAAGATCACTGTAAAAACCCTATAATACTAAATACAATCAAGGCTTGGAATATAATGCGGCAAAATGAGGGCAATTCACATAAAACATCCCCCTATGCACCGATAGTGGGAGCATGGGGATTCCAACCAGGGTTAACAGATGCCACTTTTAAACTCTGGAGATCCAGGGGTATCTCATGTCTAGGGGATCTATTTAAAGACGGGGTCCTGATGTCTTTTGAACAGCTGCGTCAGAAATTCGGATTACCCAATGGAGACCTCTTTCGATACTTCCAAATTCGAGATTATATACAGAAGAAGACTACATTATTAGATAGTCTTTATAAATCCGAGAGAGAATGTAGTGTCCTACGACCAGTGGGGGTATCTTCCGTCAGTACTATTTATCATTTACTACATGATGAAGTATCGGGAGATATGGGTAATCTGCTTAAAACATGGGATCAGGATTTGGGACTAGAAATCTCTACAGAAACGTGGAATGATATTTGGGAAAATGCTAGAAGAATTACTATTTGTAACAGAACCCAGGCTATCCAGCTGAAGATACTTCATAGGGCCCATATAGCACCGGTTCGATTGGCAAACTTTAAGGCAGGAGCATCTCCAATGTGTCCTAAATGCAAAATAGAGGTGGGCACTCTTGTACATTGCTTATGGACCTGTCATAAGATCCGTAGATATTGGACTAAAGTAGCAAGTACCCTGACAGAAATTTTAGGAACGGAAATTAAAGTGGACCCCGTATCTCTCCTCTTGGGCTTTTCGAACTTTCCCTCCCTGGACACGTACGGGAAGAGACTATTTTCTATTCTTTCTTTCTGTGCAAGGAAAAATATTTTGGTGAACTGGGCGGCTGAGGGCCCCCCTGGACTTTCAAATTGGCACAGACTAATTATGGAATGTATTCCCTTTGACTTCCTTACAAATATGGTGCACCGAAAGACCGAATTATTTTATAAAATATGGCAGCCCTTCTTGAATTACATAAATACAGATATTTCGGCTATCCTAACAAGGGCTTTTATTTAATTGAGATTACAAACCTGGCTGGTCCGGGGCCCCTCGGGGGAGGAATCCCGCACGAATACAGGTTTTATTACATCTGATGCTAACACATTCCGAGTATGTAAGAGACTTAAATATACACTCTGGTTAGTTGTAGGTTAGATTAGTAGATAGTTGAGTTTTGTTTGTTAATTTTTTCTTTTTTTTTCGATTTTTTTTGTTTTGTTTTGTTTTGTTAAATTTTGGCTATTGTATATTTGAGCTAATTGTATATCAATGTTTATATCTGAGAGTTTTGTTTATTTTTGTAAACTTGTAAAAATGTTAAATTTCTAATAAAAATATCTATTAAAAAAAACCTGCAGACTTTGCTCAAATATTAGACACATTGAGAGGAAACATTGAGAACCAAGAAAGGATTTACTGACACAACAACATCTCAAACTAATCAGAGGCAAAGACAGGATAATCAAAGTCAGAGGACAAATAAAGCCATTCACAGTTTGGATGCAGATATAGGTGCTAATGAAAGGGAAAATGTTGGTACCAATGAATAAACCTATTTAGTGTATCTTAAGAGTACATAGATTATGGACTTCCATCATCTGATTTTAATACCCAAGATTTTCATGGACAAAGACAAATACTGACCTAAAATGGCTGCTGTGATCACTTGAGCACAAATTGACACTGAATCACAAAATTATTATGGTGCAGAGGAGGCTATTTGGCACATTGTGGTTGCACCAGTTCTGTTATCAAATTCCTACCTTTAACCCATATCCTACCACACCTTTATTATCCAAATAACCACCCAATGCTTTTTTGAATGCCTTAATTGTATCTACTTCTACCTCATGGGCAATTCATTCCATACCCAAACTATTCACTGCAGGAAAACGTTTTTTCTCACATCACCCGTCATGGAAAGGCAAGCCTTTCTCAATGTCTTCGGCACTTCTGCATTTTCCTCTAATCCATTCACCTCCTTACTTTAATGTGGTGCCCTCAATTGCACATAATACTCCCACTGAGTGTCTTCTATGGTTCAACATTATCTCCTGCTCTTGATAAGCCAAGCACACTGCATGGTTTATTAAGTGCTTTTTCCCCTTGTCCTGCCACCTTTCAGTATCTGTGCCTGTACGTGCCCAGGTCCCTCTGCTTCTGCACTCCCTTTAGAATTGCACCACCAATTTTGTATTGCCTTTGTGAGAGCTGGCCTGGCTTCCTGAGCATGTGCAATAGAGGTGGGCAATAGAAGTGGCTCCTTCCAGTGATCAGTGGTGGCTCGACTACAACAAAGGTGGTCTGTGGAGCATGAGCCAGGAGTAAGCTGACTGAGACTCCAGACCAAGGGTAAACCCAAGGAGATAAGACTTTGCACTCTGGATGTTTTCCTTTTCTTTTGGTTGTTTCTTTTATTTCTTCTTACTTTTTAAAAGAATTCTGGTTTTGTACTTTAGGATGGTGCCAGAGAATAGTGACTTTGTACGATTTTCACTGAATTCCTATATTCTTGAGTACACATGACAATAAACTCTCATTCTAATTCTTTACTTCATTTGCATATCACTTGAAATCTATGCCCTCTCATTCTTGTTTTTTTAACAGGCCAGAATAAATGCAGAGTCTAGATTAGAGTGATGCTAGAAAAGCACAGCAGGTCAGGCAGCATCCGAGGAGCAGGAAAATTGACGTTTCCTGCTCCTCAGATGCTGCCTGACCTGCTGGTCTTTTTCCAGCACCACTCTAATCTAGACTCTGGTTTCCAGCATCTGCAGTCCTTATTTTTACCCAGGATAAATGCAGCCTATCTACTCTGCCACTCCTACTCCTAATTTCAAAATCCTCAACCAGATCTCCTCTTAGCCAGGGCGAACAGTCGCAACTTCTTCAATCTAGCCTTATCAGTGAAGGTTCTCATACCTGGAATCAGCATGCACACTGTATGGTGTATTAACTGTTTTCTCTCTGTCTTCTGGCAACTTTAGATCTGTGCATGTACACACCCAGGTCTCTCTGAGTCATCACCCCTTTTAGAATTGCACATCCTATTTTATACTGTCTTTCAAATTTCTTCATGCCAAAATGTATCACCTCACATTTCTCTGTATTCAACCACATCTGCCATCTATCTGCCTAGAACTTTAGAACCCCTACAGTGTGGTACAGGCACTTCGGCCCAACAAGTCCACACCAACCCTCTGGACAGTATATCACTTAAACCCATTACCCTATATTTACCCTTGACTAATGCACCTATACTACACATCCCTGAACACTATGGGCAATTTAGTAAGGCCAATCCACCTAAACTGCACATCTTTGGATTGTGGGAGGAAACGGGAGCACCCGGAGGAAACCCACACAGACACGGGGAGAATGTGCAAACTCCACACAGACAATCACCCGAGGCTGGAATTGAATGTGGGTTGCTGGCGCTGTGAGGCAGCAGAGCTAACCACTAAGCCCCCATGCATCCCTAAAAAGATGTAGCTAACTCCACCAATGTATCAACATTTTTTGCAGTTGCACACTATCCTTCTCGCTGTCTACAATTCTCTTCATCTACAAATTTAAAAATGTCTCCTACCCCCCAATAGCAAGATCACTAATATATATCAGGAAAAGCAAACATCTGAGCCCCACCCAGGGTTATCCACTATCAATTTTCTTCAAGCTGGAAAATAACCATTGATCATTACTCTTTGTTTTCCATCACTCAGCTAATGTGGTATCCATGTTACCACTGTCCTTTTTATGCCATGAACTACAACTTTCCTCACAAGTCTATTGTAAGGCACTGCATCTTCTGAGACTCCAGCGCTCCCCTCATCAACCTCTTCTGTTCCCTCTTCAAAAAAAAGTCCAGCGAGCTACTTAAACATAATTTCCCCTTGAGAGAGTGATTGAAGGAGACTAGAAATCCATGCTGACTCTTCCTAATCAACCCACCAGTAACCAGTGATTCTATTCCAAATAATTGTTTTCAAAAGTTTTCTCACTGCTGAAGTTAACCTGATTGGTCTGTAATTGCTGGGATTATCTTTACAACTTTCTTGAACAAGGACGTAATGTTCGCAATTCACCAGTCTTCCAATACCTCCCTCAAGTCCAGGAAGACTTAAACATTATGGCCAGTGCCTCTGGAATTCCTACCCTCACTTTCTTCAAAAACTTTGGATGGATGTCATCCAGTCCTGAAACATCATTAAATTTCAGTGTCACAATCTACCCAAGACCTTTTCCTTATTCAGTTTCTTTCTTCCTCTATCGCCATGTTCAGGGCAGCATCCTCTTTTTTGTAAAGACAGATGTAATTATGCATTTAACATGCTCAATGCCTCTGGCTGTAAATCTCCTTTTCGGGTTTCCGATTGGCCCTACTTCTCCTTCAACCACTCTCTTCCTGTTTGTGTGCCTATACACATATTGATTAAAAGAAAGTTGTCAGCTTTGAAATTGATGTGTTATCTAAAGACTGAAACCAACTAAGTCAACGTTAAGAAAATTTGCATTGGCTGAAAAATCCACACTTGTATGAGAGGTTGCACACATTGCTTTTATCTCCTTTGACATGCAAAGTACTGCTGAAGGTGGAAATCTGAAATAAAAACAGGAAGTGCTGCAGAAACTCAACAGGTCTGGCAGCATCTGTGGAGAGGGAAACGGAGTTCATGTTTCAAACCCCATGATTGTTCTTCAGAATTCCTTTAGCAACTTTGAGGGTGGAGTCAATGTACCACAGAGTCATAGTATCATACACATGGAAACAGACCCTTCAATCCAACCAGTCCACACTGACCATCATCCCAAACTAAAGTAGTCCCACCTGCATGCACTTGGCCCATATCCCTCCAAACATTTCTTGTTCATGTACTTATCTAAATGTCTTTTATACATCATAACTGCACCCACATCCACCACTTCCTCTGGAAGTTCATTCCACACATGAACCACTCCTTGTGTAAAAAAAGTTGCTCCTCATGTCTTTTTTAAATCTTAGTCCTCTGACTGTAAAAATATGCCTCCTAGTCTTGAGAGGCCCCAACCTAGTGAAAAGACACCTACCCTTCATGCTATCTGCTCCCTGATGATTTTATAAACCTCTATAAGGCCTCCTCTCAACCTCCTGTGCTCCAGTGAAAATAGCCCCGGCCTATTCAGCCTTTCCTCAAACTCTCCATTTCTGGCAACATTCTGGTAAATCTCTTCCGAACCTTCTCCAGCTAAATAGTATCTTTCCTGTAACCGGAAGGAGCTTTGAGAATAGCTCAAGGGGGACTAGATCAGGAAACATCTCACATATTCCACACAATTAAAGTAATTTGTTTGCAGATGACACGAAGATTGGTGGAGTAGCAGAAAGCATAGGGGATTGTCAAAGATTACAGGAGAATATAGATAGACTGGAGAGTTGGGCAGAGAAGTGGCAGATGGAGTTCAATCCAGGCAAATGTGAGGTGATGCATTTTGGGAAGTCTAATTCTAGAGAGAATTATACAGAAAACGGAAGAGCCTTGGGAAAGGTTGGTGAGCAGAGAGATCTGGGAGTTCAGGTCCATTGTACCCTGAAGGTTGCTGCACAGGTGGATAGAGTGGTCAAGAAGGCATATGGTATGTTTGCCTTCATCAGACGGGGTATTGAGTATAAGAGCTAGCTGGTCATGTTAAAATTGTACATGATATTGGTACGGTTCTGGTCACCACATTACCAAAAGGACATGGACGCTTTGGAGAGGGTGCATCCTTTATGAGAATGTTGCCTGGTATGGTAGATGTTAGCTATGAAGAGAGGTTGAGTAGGTTGGTGTGTTTTCATTAGAAAAAAGGAGATTGAGGGGGGATCTGATTGAGGTTTACAAAATCATGAAGGGTATAGACAGGGTAGACAGAGATAAGCTTTTTTCCAGGGTGAAGGTTTCAATAACGAGAGGTCGCGCTTTCAAGGAGAGAGGTGAAAAGTTTAAGGGGGATACACGCGGTAAGTACTTTACATGGAGGGTTGTAGGTGCCTGGAATGCGTTGCCAGCAGAGGTAGTAGAGGCAGGCATGGTAGATTCATTTAAGATGCATCTAGACAGATGCATAAGTAGGTGGGGAGCAGAGGGATACAGATGGCTAGGAATTGGGTGGCAGGTTTAGACAATGGATTTGGATTGGCTCAGGCTTTGAGGGCCAAAGAGCCTGTTCCTGGGCTGTAAATTTTCTTTGTTCTTTGTTTGTTTTTTGAATCCATGAAGAAGAATGTTGGTGGGTGGGAACTGTTCAGGGCTCTTTTCAAGGAAGAAGTGGAGAGTCTTTAGACCATATCATTGAGGGACATGTGTGTAGTTGGGGGATTGTACATCCATGGTGAAGAATAAACAGCTGCTTCAGGAAACTAGAAACTATGGAAACAATGCACTATGTCAGAAGAGTCACAAATGTAAAGCAGAAAAGACTGGATGAGGGGAGGAAAAACATAATCAAGACAGGAATAACTAAATTCAGTGGGGCAAGAATGTGCTGAAATGATGGATCTCCAAGGGCAATCTTGTCTGTGGATTTTGGGAGGAAAGTAAAAACAGGCTATGTGAGGTGGGAGGCTGTGGGAGTGAGGTCACCAGTGGAGGTGATATTAGGAAGCAACAGCTTGATGTTCAGTGTCAGAGACATGATCCGGAGATGACAGGTGAACATATCTGAGAGTTAGTGTTCAGCCTCTACAAGGTAGAGATTGGCAAAGCAATCAACAACAGCGTTTGATAACAATATCAAGGTTAGACTGAGAGAACAGATCACAACAAGAGAGCGAGAGAACCAGGTTAGAATGGGTAGGGGGAGCAGGGAAATTCAGGTGTCTGATGTCAAGTCAATAACCCTCAATGAAGAGATTAAGAGTAGGTGAGAGGCCAGATGGAGGGGTCCAACTGAATGGAGAGTACTGAAGATGTACTCTCTAACTGCTCCCTTTACAAAAACGGAATCCTAAGACCAGAGCAGATTGCTAGATACCTTCAGGATAGTAATCTAGCCTTTACAAAGTCAGAATTACCTTTTATATAATTATGAAATAAACTACATCTCCTTTCCTCTTTAAATCTCTACTTAGGAACTTCTCCAAAGTCACTTGACTTGCAGTTAAAAACAGCAGTTAGCTTTAAACTGTTAACTGCAGCGTTCATAAAACTAAATGATAACTCTTCTCAATCCAAGGAATGTCCAAATAGTCCAAATTCTTCCAGAATTCCCATAAAATAAAAATCTGTTCCCAACAGAAGTTATGACTGGTTGCCCTAGGCTGATGAACAGATCAAACTGTGTTCTAAAGCATTACGTCATGTCAAATCATACAGACCAATCTGTCACAGGAATCCTAACATCCTTGGATACGTGCTTCCAAATCTTGAGAATGAGTTCATGTTTATTTTGCAGGTCTATTTCAGGATATCAGATACAAGGTGCTAGTGGATGCTTTTTTGAGGGAGCCAGAAGTTTTTTTAAATTAATTTGTCGGATGTGGGCATTGCTGGAGGGGCCAACATTTATTGTCTGTTCCTAGTTGCACTTGAGAAGATGGTGATGAGCTGCCTTTTTGAACCACTGCAGTTCACCTGATGTGGGTTGACCCACAAAGCCATTAGGGAGGAAATTCCAGATTTTGACCCAGTGACAAAATCCTTTATTGCATTAGGAGTCTGAGATCAGACTACACCATTGTTACATCACATTATCTAATGACTAATTGCCTAATTATGTATTAAGTTATTGGCTGCGTCTGACTCTGGTAATCAATTCACATTGAAAGAATGTTGACAGTGCAAGCACAGGAATGATACAAAGCATAAGTTCAGCCACATTAATCAAGCACAAACAGATAAATAGAATGTTTTGTCCAAATATCAAAGCAAATGAGCTGAGCAGCTAATCAGTACAGAGATTCAATCCAGATTGGGCTCTTGTTAACATCCAGAAACACTACTCGTCCTATTACAAGAGAATCTCCAACTATATTGTCCTGAGGAGATCTCTGAACATTCACCAAACAATAGGGTTGCCAAACATTAATATTTCATATAAAGAACAGTGGTCGAAACAGACACATGATCAAGGTAAGCAGAGTAATGTTGTCAAACTGTGTGTTTTTAGGAGGACAGATGACACTTGGTAGAAAGTACATAGGCAATCAGATGTGAAAGTCCAGGAAAAACATTATACAGATAAGGTTCACACAAATATAAAGTTCAAACACAAAATGAAAACTGGCTACACCACATAGAGCAACTCTGGCATTGTTGAGAAGCTTAGACATTCAATCATCATTCAATCTGATCATGGCTGATCATCCAACCCTGTATCTTTTTCTCAATTTCTCCCAAAACTCTTTGATCGTTTTGGACCTAGGAATTTTATCTAACCCCTTCTTGAAAAAAAACATTCAATATTTCTGCTTCAACCACTTTCTGTGGCAGAGACTTCCACAGGATCATGCTATGGACTAAGCCAGATCACTCAAAACATTGTTAAGCAGGCAGCCCCAGACCATAACTTTGCAATTTGTTTTGGTAAGTGAAAATTACCCGGAGTAAGGTAGCTAGGTTGACTACTAGATTTTAAAACAAATAAAAATTTATTCACAAAATTACACAATGAAACACAAAGAACAGAATAAAGAACCCTTCACACTCAGTCTATCCAAACTAGACTCAATTATGCTGCTCCGAATATACATAATAGTTCAAATAAGCAAACTCCCTTTAAAACCCAGTACAAATGGAACACATGCTTACAGGTTGAAGTTGAAGGGCAGAAAGAGGGAAAGAGACAGTTTCCACACAGCACACTGTTGAACTCCTTACCAGGTCAGGACTGAACTAAACAGCTCAACTACAGAGCTAACCAGTCCCCTTTCATTATACTGGTCACTTCTAACACATGACCACTTTGGCCTTAAGTCTCATCTGTTTACATATAAACAAAAGGCCTCTCAACATCTTTTTCATCTCTGTACCAAACCAGACTGGACGGATCCCTGGGTCTGGTTTATTACCCCTCTGAAAAAAATCAAGGACAGAGTCTCCTTGAGCTAAGGAACAGCTTTTAGAAAGAAAAAGGGACTAGCTTTGTGACACTGATCACTCTCTGCATGAAGAGATTTCTCCGCATCTCATTTCTAAATGGGCTACCTTCTATCCTTAGACTGTGTCCCCTGCTTCTGGACAGGAGTGACTTGATAACCTGGATTAGAAGTCAAGCTTACACCAACAAGACAACCTGAAATTCTCAAGTTCATGATACATTTATCAATAGTAGAAGGTTTGATAGTCTCAGGGAGACCTGTTTATTCCCATGATGTCCCAGATAGAGCTGCCCTTAACTTTGTCTTTGAGGAGAGATCTTTGTAGCTTTCAACCCTGATCAGATGGCCAAAATACTGATTTTTTTCGTTTCCTAATGTTCTTTTCTTTAGAGTTCTTCTGTTACAAATTTAGCCACCTCTTAATTTGACGAATGGTTTAATTTTTAGCATATGTCTTAACAGTCAAATATGCACTATATATCACAGACGCGAAGTTAAATTTATTGATCAAATTTTAAAAGATAATCTATGCTAATGACAAATGATGAAACTAGGGCAAGCAATGATTTATACACTCATATACAAGTGTTAGATGTTTAAAGAAACTCAAAGCACATCTGTCCCAGTGGTACCCAAACAAATGAATCTAAACTTTATGGTCCACCAACAACAAAAGTCCAAAACAGAAACTACATCAATATGCACCCAATGAATCAAACAGAGTCAAATGCTTGTCTCATTCTCTTTTGAATAATTTGTACTTATAGCTCACTTTGTGCCAGAGACATCATGAGTAAAGTATTGTCAAAACTGTAGTCTAGTGAGACAATTTAAAAGAAACATATAAAAAGATAGAATTTCCTGACCCAATCTAATTCTTGTCCTCTCTCCTCTGGTTCATTTGAGAAGCTTTTTAAATTTGTGTCCTTTGGTTGCTGAACCATCTGTTAGTGGCAATAATTTCTGCCTCTCCAGGAACATTGCATCTTTGCTAAAATGTGATGCCCAGAATTGGATATAATACTCCAAGTGAAGCCAATAAAGTCATCAATAAAGGGTGAGGATAACTTCCTCGCTTCTGTAGTCAATGTTTTTCTTTATAAGGCTGAAGATCCCAACTGCCTTTTTGGCAGCTTTATTGAATTGCCTTCCAAACTTCACAGATTAAAATGTATGTGCTCTAAGACTGCCCAACAGTTTCTGGGCATCTTCCTGAAGTATTGTTGTGTGACCTCCTACCCCCAATATTACTTTCATCAAACACACAATCCTACCTTCCTACATTATTTGGAAGTGAATATACCTTCATTAGTTAATTCTACTTGTGGGTCAAAAACAATTGGCCTTGTATTTTATAAATAATGAATGCCACATTCCTGATGAAGGGCTTTTGCCAGAAATGTCCACTCTACTGGGCTCCTCGGATGCTGCCTGACCTGCAGTGCTTTTCCAGCATCACATTTTCGACTCTAATCTTCAGCATCTGCAGTCCTCACTTTCGTCTATACTGACTTTTCTCCTTGGTTTGTGAGTAGTAATGTCCAAAAGGTTAGTGCCTATTTCCTGTAAGATTCCATGGGAATCTTAAACCAAGAGAATCCATGATATGAACATCCATGTCCTTCTGTTCCTGCAGCTCCTTGAAGATTATATTCTTCAGTTCACATTGACCCTTCATGTTTTTCATCTCAAAATACATAATTTTGCATCTTCCCATGAGATTTCATCTGCTATTTATCTCTTCACTTTCCCAATTTATCAAAGTTCCCCTGAAGCCCCGGGAACACAATGGTATAGTTCTCTCCAGGTTGAGAAAACAACTATGACTCTTTCTTTTAGCCAAATTTGCAACCATGCTGCCACTCTGCCTTTACTCATATACTGATTGTGCTGACTTTTATGAACCACATGTTGAAAGTATATTTACACACAAAATAAATCATTATTCTATCAAAGAACTCAGTCAACTTGGCATGCATGTTTTATCTTCAACAAATCCACATTGATTTATTAATCATGATTTTTGCAATTGCAAATCAATTTTATTCCACATAAAGTAGAAGATTTGCTCTCCAGTCAGTTGTGGTAGAACTGATTTGCGCATGGAAGTTGGATGCTAACAGTTAAAAAAAAAGTAACACTTCTTCACATGAAGAAGGGCAGCCAATGACACGGCATCTTTCACAACATCCAAGCATTTCAAAATGCTTTACCGCCAATGAAATAGAATTAATCAATCTCTATACAATGCAAGGTAATCAAAGCTATTTGTGTTGAACTTAGAAACTTCACACAATATATATGGTTTGTAACAATTTATTGCTTTGCCATCAGATAAGTTATGCATAAAAGGAAATAATAATAATGTTATGGGGAAAGAGTGAAAATAATTTAATCAGTCATTTGAAAGTGCCTGCACAGATGCAAGGAGCTAAATTATGAATATATTTTGAATCTATAGCAAAATAAGCTTATTCGAAACATGTGGAATTTTAATAATTATAATCTGCATTTACTGTTATATTTCAATTCTGTCAAATAAATATGATTCCTAGAAAAATGTACTATTTACATAAATATTATATAAATAACAAGCCATATTTATTTGTGTTGAAGGCGACAATGTAGTCTAGTAAATAAATAAATATTGCATTTGGGATTTTTGTACTTTTAGAGAAAGAAATGAGCCATTCAAATTTAACAAACACTTGCAGGTGTTTTCCCAATGCACAAAGCTAATTAAGATAAGATCTCACTAGTCTTCAAAACATCATTGTCTGTATGCTTTCATGGAAAACTTCATCAAGTTTCTCAGAAATGCAACAAGTTGAATTTCCGAATCGGTGCGCAACGTGCAATTCACTGCCTAAGAGAGAAAAAAAAAATCAATTACACTTTATGGTCACAAAGTATGTATTCAATTAAACAGCAGCTATTGAAGTAACATTACACTATGAAAAGGAAAAAGAATGCTGCTTGTATTTACATAGCAACTTCCATGACCACCAAACATCTCAAAGTGCTTTATGATGAATGAAATATCGTTGATACGTAATTACTTTGTAAGATAGAAAACACAGCTGACAAACTTAACAAAGTAAGCTCCCACAAAAGGCAATGTGACGATGAACAGAAGAATTGTAAGTATTGGCTAAAAAGGAGGGAAGAGCTCCCTATAATTTGTCAAAATAAAGTCAGAAGATTTCTTACAACCATATAGGAGGGAAATCAATTTAGTGTCTAATCTGAAGACAACATTTTCAACAGTGCACTACTCAACTCCCTCAGTGCTACACCAGAAATGTCAGTCATGATTGTGTACTCAAGCCATAGAGTGATCCATGAAACCGTGGCCTTGTGAGTCAGAAGAGAGTTGGGAAAAAATACAATTTTTAACTTCCTTTTGTAATTTGTTTATGTGATGTGGCCATCCAGGTATTTATTGGCCATCTCTAATTGTCCTTGAGAAGGAGTTGGTGAGCCATTCTTTTGAATCACAGTAATCTATTTGGTGTGGATGGACCCACAATATTGTTAGGGAGGGAGTTCAAGGATTTTAACTCAACAGAAATGAAGGCAATATATTTCCATGTTAGGATGATGTGTGACTTGGAGGGGGACTTGCAGCTGGTGGTATTCGTAGATCCATAGAATTCCAACAGTGCCCAATGGATCCACACTGACCATCCGAAGAGCATCCCATCCACATTTATTCCCAACCCTATTCCTGGAACTCTGCGCTTCCCATGGCTAATGCACCTAACCCACACATCCCTGAACACTGGGCAATTTAGCATGGCCAATCCGCATAACCTGCGCATCTTTGGACTGGGTGAGGAAATCACAGCAGCCGGCAGAAACCCACTCACACATGGGGAGAATGTGCAAACTCTGCACAGACAGTCACCCAAGGGTGGAATCAAACCCGGTCCCTGGAGCTGTGAGGCAGTAGGGCTAACCACTGAGCCACTCATGAGTCTGCTGCCCTGGTCCATCTAGGTGCTTGAGGTCATGAGTTTGGAAAGTCTGTCAAAGGAACTTTGATGAATTCTGCAGTACATTTATAGATGGTGCAACTGCTGCCACTGTTCTTTTGTGGTCGAGGGAGTGATATGTTTAAGGTGGTTGGTGAGATGCTAATTAAGTGGCAACAACAACAAAAACAGCAATTGCTGGAAAAGCTCAGCAGGTCTGAGGAAAGGTCACTGGACCCGAAACGCCAACACTGATTTTTCTCCACAGATACTGCCAGACCTACTGAGCTTTTCCAGCAATTACTGTTTTTCTTCCTGATTTCCAGCATCCACAGTTCTTTCTGTTATTATTCGCTGTTCGTAGCCTGGATAGTGCTATGCTGCTAGAATTATATTGGTGCTGTCTTCATCTAGGCAAGTGGCAATTACTTCATCACACTCCCGATATACGTGTTCATTATCAATGGGGTACCTGTAGATTTGCCCACAAAAAGTCAGGACATTTTTCACTCAATGCAAGCTTGGGTGTAGGTATTAGAAAGCACAACCTCTGAAGCTGGTGCAACACCTTTAAGTAATAGTTTTGGGGAGCTGCATGATGATTGTATGCCAGAGAATGGCAAGTAAGCTGAAGGCATCATACAGTTAAATTGAATTGCACGATGAAGGAAATTTGAAAGTGTGTTTCTCAGATATGAGTGTCACTGGCAAGGCTATACTAAGATTCCCTTAGTAACTGATGGTGGGCCATCTACTAGAATCACTTTAAAAGACAGTTAAAGGTAAGTGTCAGCTAAGCTGCTGAGTAAACCAGAGTTACAACTAAGCCAAATCAGATAAAGATGTTTCCTTCACTGAGGTCATTCATCAATCAGTTGTGTTTTTAAAATAGTAAGCTATCCTAGCCAGTTTTACTAATATTAGCCGTTTTTAATTTTCTAAACTGAAGTCAAGGTCTCAACACACGAGGGTAAGATTTGATCACACTGTTGAGATTGTTAGCACAGATATCTAGAAGTGACTCTAGTGCTCTAGATGACTAGTTCAGTGAGGCATATTCGTTTAATAGCAAATATATTCACAACTATTCTATCAAAATATTGAATGAATAAGTCTGTTGCAAACTAGTCTTACCATTTCTCCAATTTTCAGCAAGTTTACTTGAAGTCTCTCCAGGTCTTGTTGGATAGACAAACAGGGAGTAATACTCTTCAGAGCTTTGGCAGCTTTACAAAATGTTTCTGATACACCCTGATGCTGAAATCAAATTATCGAGTGTTAAACACAGAAAACTTGACAAAAATGAAGTCCACCAGATTGTTCCTGTTTTTTTTTAATATTTTTTTTTGCTGTATCAACCTATAGCTAATACTTTAAAAAGTTGCCTTGAAAGTCTTCTGATCATTAACAATGATTTTCAAGATCGGGGAAAAGCCAGAAATGCTTATAGCTATAAATTTGTTTTCTAAAATAATGGCGTGAGAAATATAAGATTAACACACCAGTTAGCTGTGAATAAATGTACCGAAGTCTAAGTTTGTTCAGGTTCCAGAGTATTAGTTAGTTTCCATTTGAAATATTGATATTTCTTTGTCATTCAAGATAATTAGCATGGTAGAGTTTCTGTTACTGTTTTTCTTCCTGATTTCCAGCATCCGCAGTTCTTTCTGTTATTATCCGCATCTAATCCAATTCTTGAATCTATCTTTTTCATTCAATAGCTGACTGACCTGCCAACATTTTCGGCTTTTACAGCCAGTTTAGAAGTTAGGCCCATACGAATTCCAGGAATTCAGTCCATGGTTACAAGCCTATAAGTTATCCAAATGGCTAGCTAGTTTGAAAATTGTTCTCATGGGGGGCTCGTAAAATGCATTAAATATGGTCACATCACAGTGTATTTACATCTAATTGAGTATTTACATCTAATTATCTAATTATTTTCAGTAACACTGAAAAATAGTCGATGGGCATTTTATAAAGTTCGAACAGGCAAAATCACATTCTGCAGTATTAGCATATTAATATAATCACATGATACTCCATTCTCTGCTAAATTTACAAAAGTATCAATTAATTTCAAATAAGGGGTAAAAGTGAATTCACCCAGTAAGAACCGAGACTATACTTGATCCTAGTCAATGGACAAGGAATCTGCTTAACTCACTAACATAGTGGTAATGGTTTTACCTCGAGGGCAGGATGCCTGGGTACATTCTGAATGGCTTGATAAAAAAATTCAGAAGCGAAATAACAGTTAATGTCAGAGTGATGACACCTGAGGAGTGCAGAGAAGAACTCACCAGGTGTTGCTCTTATGCACTTAGACATTTCTTTACATGTTTTTTTGGCTGAGCCAGAACATTTCATGCTGATGATGGGATGTAAGAATCTAGAAAGGACAGAGCTAGCAATGTGCGTTGGGACAACTTCACTACACCAGCTGATCTATTGCCTCCTGGCCTTCTTCTATGATGAAGCAGCAACAGAATCAGAATCTCATTGAGAAGTAATCATCCATTGCTAATAATACACAATAGTTCACCAGTTAGTGAACACAAGTTGTGAATTTATTCTTCCAACAACCTACATTAAGATGAACAGCCATTAATTATGATATAGTTAAAGAATGGTTAAGACTGATTGAAGCTTTACAGTGCTGTAACAATATTTGATATTGTTTCAGTCTTTAAAGTATAATTCATAAACTTCAATTTCATAATCAGACAACAATTTAACTTACTGTAATATCACTGAAAGTGTCCAAAACCAGGATACTACGACAGTCAGGCTTCAAAGAAAAAAAAGTGCTATTAAAACTTTATTCAAAGTAATTCATCTCCGATACACAACAGCACAATATGTTTATTGCCTTTGAACTGAAATGTTGCTGAAATGTCCTACACTGCCTCTAACATCTTCCTACATAGCAAAATGTGTTTAGTAATTTGTCTTAAATTGTAGATTTAACTAAGTTTTGAATTTAGAGACCAAATAATGGACTGCAACAGTTCAAGAAGGTAGCTGACCACCACCTTCTCAAAAACAATTAGGTATGGACAATAAACGCTGGCCTTGCTAGTGATGCCAGCATCGAGTGAATGAATAAAAAAAATATATTTTACAATTAAGTGCCCAACATGACTCCTCTACATAATGATAAATCGGTCTAAGCATACTTACTGTTCTTATTGTGTGCAATAGTAATGAACAACAAATGTTCTCTCTCCTCTCTATTTTCAATGAACTTATCTGACCTTCAATGAAGAACATGCACTGTTGGATGTTACCTATTTTGTTCCTTTTTTTTCGGTCTAACTGGAAACCTCAAGTTGTATAATCAGCCAGATTTCATAATGTGTATCAGACAAGACAATGAAATCCATTTTAGTTGCTGTAATGTGCATCAAAATATTAGAACCATTATGCTCCATTTTAATATGCTGCAGTTATTATGTATTAGCATAGAAGACACTTACTTTACTTATCTGTCCATTTGTTACATGCTCCAGAGTGTTGATAATCTCCATTAATGTCTGGTCTTCTGAGTTTAATGTTCGCACGACTGCACTGTTGATACACACAACAATGGAGAAAAGCAAAATCACAACCTTCAACATCTTGACTGAGATACTTAAAATGTTCTGGTTATTTCAACAAGAGATAACAGATTAATGTATCACCAGAAATTTCTGTAAACCATGAAGAGTGAACACATCTTTTATATTCACTCCTTCAATATCTTGGAAAAACCAAGGTTGTCACTGGATTACCGTCAAGCTACCTTGTCATATCTGAGATTTACTAACATGAATCATTTCACATGTTTAATTTCGTAATCTAAGGTCTTCCCCAAGCAGTGAAGCTGGCAGAAAGGAAACTCTTATCAACAATTATTGAAGTTGGCATTGGTGATTACTTCTGAGATATAATATCAGATCAGATAAAAGTTATGAAGTTTGCAAATTTCGTTCCACAAAATTGACCTATTTTGAGCCTATTTTGAAAAGTCACTTGTGGAATTGTATGATTTTTCTTGCAAGAAACTGTTCAAAATTGATGGGAATTGAAAATAGAACATCTGAACAATGTAACAACATAGCAGCAAAGAAAAGCAATTATCCACATTGTCATTTTCTGCATCTGATTAGCTGAAAAGTGGGTCACAGTCGCCAAGGCTAAATGATAGGACAGCCATTGTGGAAGAGTATTTAGATTGTGAGAGGGAACGGAATCAAGATTAGAGTGGTGCTGGAAAAGCACAGCAGGTCAAGCAGCATCCGAGGAACTGGAAAATCGATGTTTTAAGGCAATCATCAGGAATCGGGATGGGATCTGGTGGAGTCTCAGCTGGACTCGGCTATCATTGGAAATGAAATTCCAATATACATTTGGGATGCTTTAACATTCATAGAGTATGTCGTAGAGTCGTAGATATCTACAGCACAGAAAAAGATCCCTCATTCCATCGAGTCTGTGTCGGCCAATTATTCTAATCTAAGCATGGTTATCTATGGCTAATTAACCTTCAAAGAATATCATCACACTCAGTGCACAGCTTTAGGGTTGAGCTGGTAAATTGCACAAAAATAATTGGCTAGCAAGTAATGCAGTGGATGGTGCTGCTGGCTGCGTTTGATCATAGTTATGATAGTAATGTTTACAATAACAACAATATTTTGCCATAAATTAGCACCTTTAAAACAGGAAACTACCCAAAGGTGCTTCACATCCGTGCCATCTGAAGGGGCAGAATCATTTTCACGTAGTTAAAGGTTACATTTTCAGTCATATTGTAAAGCTAATGGAAACCACAGGTGTACAAAGGCAGGCTAAAAGTAAGGGAACCTTAATCCTATCAGCAAAATAAAGCAGGCCTTGGGTGAAATACAGGCAATGCCTGTAAAGACTGTGGAAACAGTAGATAACGTGAAGCAGAGAGGTTATGGATGCTGTAATGTTCTGTATAAAGCTTAAAGGTGTTTGTAACCTACCACAGTAAGCGTTGATTCTTCATACACATGTATAATGAAAATGATCATAACCAGTTTTCCTAAGCTCACATCAATTTGTCAAGTCGTTTTACATCGTGATGTTTGTGGGCGGCACAGTGGCACAGTGGTTAGCACTGCTGCCTCACAGCGCCAGAGACCCGGGTTCAATTCCCACCTCAGGCGACTGACTGTGTGGAGTTTGCACATTCTCCGTGTGTCTGCGTAGGTTTCCTCCGGGTGCTCTTGTTTCCTCCCACAGTCCAAAAATGTGCAGGTCAGGTGAATTGGCCATGCTAAATTGCATGTAGTGTTAGGTTTAGGGGAATGGGTCTGGATGGGTTGCGCTTCAGCGGGTTGGTGTGGACTTGTTGGGCTGAAGGGCCTGTTTCTACACTGTAAGTAATCTAATCTAATAATGTCATTTTGCATATTTTCAGGAGATCCCCAGCACTGGCACTATGAGGCATAGTGCAAGCTGTACCGGAAAGATGTGGACAATATCCAAGGAATCTGGAGAAGGATTCAAGAAAGGAGGCACTGGGTTGAGGAGGCAGAACCTCAGTGTTGGGTGGGACAATGGGATAGAAAAGGCAAAACGTCATGCCTTTCAGATCCCTCAGAAGTCCATACAGCAAAACCCACATAGGCAGGCGAAATAAGTGAGCCACGTCAGAGTTACAGGATGAAAGCAGTTTAAGTGAAACACCTCCCTTTCTTCTCCATTCATGGAAAGCAGCCAGGGAAGATTATAGCACAAACGAGGGATGGCTTGAACTGACACACGTGGAAGTAGTTTCCATGGGAAAGAGCAACATTTTTTAAAAGGAGGAACTTTAGATTTAAAGGGAACCCATTAGCCTATTTGAATCCAGAAATGTGAAATGTGAAGTATGTATGTAGTCGAAGTGTAAAGATGTTTAAAGATGTTAGTGCCCGAGATCAAATAGAATTGTTTTTAAGAATATTGTAAAAAAGTTACTGAAAGTTCATGAGAAATTAGACACAGTAAATGTGCTTTGTTTTGAAAATATGGAACCATTTCCAGAAATAATAATGAATATTGACAAGTTGGATGCAGGGGGCAGCTAAAGGCAAACTGTTCAAAGTTCATTTGATTTGATAGTTAAAGCATTTGTGTCTAAGTCCAAGGAATTAAGAATTAGCAACAGTTTTGGTTAGAGAATGTTATTGAATGAGATAAACTGTTGTTTGGTACAATTAATCATAGAATGTGATACCGCACTCAACAGGCTAACTTTTATATAGATGAGAGTTTTACATGATTGTATTTGGGGTTCCATGGTAACATGGAGTTGAAGGGGTATATTACCTCAGAAGGGTATATCCAGCATTAGGCAATGATTAAGGAATTGGTGGGAGCTGTCTGGCTATCAGGCAGCAATAATAAAGGTTAAAGCATATCAAAAGGGAACAGATAATTAAGTAATTGATGGGCAGATGAGACAGCTAAGAAGGCATTTGTAACAGGCCTTGCGTGTCAGATAACAGCAGCAGCAATGGGTTCGGGTGAAATAAACATGGTGCATTTACACAGGCTAACAGAAGAACAAGGAGTGTTAAAAAATGCTGATGGAATCTGGTGAAGAGAGGAGCGGATGGTAGTACCACACTGCACTCAACATAATCTCATAAACTATACCACGGAATAGCACACTTTGGGAGAGGAGCCATATAGTGGAGGTGGGAAGGTCCTGATCGTGGCAAGGAATCAGAAGAGCTGTAAAGAAATACTGACGGCAATCCCTGAAATGTGCTCAGCAAGATCAGTCAAGATCCACAGGTCATGCCGATCCCAACCAAAGGGACCATGAGAGCACTACAAACAGATTTCATCAGACCCCTCCCACTGAATTAGGGGAACACATTAGTTGTTTTTGACGAATTTACAGGGTGGGTGGAAGCTTATTCCTTACAAGACTGTTCAGTGACAAATGTTGCTTGAATAATGTTTGAAGAGGTCATCCTAATATGGGAAATACCATTACAGATTAATTCAAGACAAGGTACACATTTTACAGGATGAGTGATTAAGTTGCAGCAAGTAATTAAGGAGGCACATGAATCTTTGGTTTTTATTGGCAGGGAGTTTGAAAATAGGGATGTCTTGTAACAACTGAATGAGGTGCTGCAGAGTCCGCATCTGGACTACATTTTGCTCCCATATTTGAAAAGAAAATAATAAATAGGTAACGACAGGCAATCTCTGAACTGGCAGAGATTCAATAGAGTCACAGTCATAGAGATGTACAGCACGGAAATAGATCCTTCGGTCCAACTCATCCATACTGACCAGATATCCTAACCTAATATGGCCCCATTTGTCAGCACCTGGCCCATATCCCTCCAAACTCTTCCTATTCAAATACCCATCCAGATACCTTTAAAATGTTGCAATTGTATCAGCCTCTACCACTTCCTTTGGCAGCTCATTCCATACATACATCATCCTCTGCTTGAAAAGGTTGCCCCTTAAGTCCCTTATATATCTTACTCCTCCCAACCTAAACCTATGCCCTCTAGTTCTGGAGTCTCCCATCCCAAGCAAAAGACTTTGTCTATTTATCCTATTCATGCCCCCCCCCACCATGATTTTATAAACCTCTATGAGGTCCCCCCTCAGCCTTCGATGCTCCAGGGAAAACACCCCCAGCCTATTCAGCTTCTCCCTATAGCTCAAATCTTCCAACCCTGGCAATATCCCCATAAGTCTTTTTTGAACCCTTTCAAGGTTCACAACATCCTTCCAATAGGAAGAAGACCAGAATTGCATGCAATATGCCAACAGTGGCCTAACCAATGTCCTGTGCAGCAGCAACATGACCTCCCAACTCTAATACTCTGACCAATAAAGGAAATACACCAAATGCCTTCTTCACTATCCTATCTACCTGTGACTCTACTTTCAAGGAGCTATGAACCTGCACTCCAAAGTCTCTTTGTTCAGCAACACTCCCAAAGACCTTACCATTAAGTGTATAAGTCCTGCTAAGATTTGCTTTCTCAAAATGCAGCACCTCACATTTATCTAAATTAAACTCCACCTGCCACTCCTCAGTCCATTGGCCCATCTGATCAAGATCCTATTGTAATCTGAGGTAACCTTCTTCGCTGTCCACTACCCACTTTGGTGTCATCTGCAAACTTATTAACTATACCTCCTAGGTTGAGCCCTGGGAAAAAGGGAGTGACTTATTAAGAATGGCTAAACAGGTTAGGCTTTGTATTCATTGGAATTTAGAAGAATGTTAGGTGATTTATTGAAATGTACAATGTTCTGAAGGGATTTGACAGATTAGATGTTTCCATTTGTTGGGGTTTACTGAACTAGGGGACATATTACAGAATAAGGGTTCACTCATTTAAAATGGAGATGCGAAGTGTTGGAAACTCCAAAAAATGGAGCAGTGTTGGTAAAGGACCATACACTTTCTTATGACCATGTACACCATGAGCTACTACCCATGGTTGTACGTATCTTCAATCTAGTTTACCAGAGTGATATTTGTTCAGACCAAAGAATTATCTAAAACAAATGACAAGATAGATTAACAGTGAAGAGCAACCAATTGCTGCAGCCCCCAGTCCAGGGGAAAGATTGACTGAAATGCAGTCTCGTTAGTGATGTCATTATTGTATTCAATACAGGCAATTCAGTAGAAATTAAATTGATTAAATTCTCTCTCTACACATCCTGTAAGAACTGTTGAATATTTTCAGCAGTTGCTGTTTTGGTTACACATTGTGAAAGCTTACTTGCACAAAAGCTCTCTTTAGACAGTGAAAATTCTGTTGCCTACAAGGGTGACTAAAAAGGGCAGTGGCCAATACACTATTTCTGCATTGTATTGAAATTCCTTCTGCAGTCTTGCACTGAATAGAATTGACTCTGGGTTCATTTTCACTTCCCTTCAGGTTAAAGATGTGATATTCTGACAGGTCTGCTGCCACAATTTGTCTCTTTACAAATCATTTGAGGCAGTCAATGGGCCAAGCAGCCTTTTTTGACTGCTCCTGTACTGGAATTCCATGAAAAGATGCTGAAAAAAATTCATGAGACATGCAGTGAAAATAATTGACAGTCAGGAAGCTGGAAGTGGCAGAGAACATTGTGGAATTGAGAATTAACGTTTTACAGTGTAAACTGAGTGACGTCAGTAGTGATGTAATAGATAACCTGATAATGGAGAGCCCCTGAAGAGCCATGTAATTGTGTAGATAAGATGATGGTAAGATGTAGGAGCAGAAGTAGGTCATTTGGTTCAGTCTTCTCCACCATTCAAGATTATTATTGCTGATCTGATCCCTCAATTCCTTTACTGACTAAATACGGTCTATCTCAGCCTTGAGCATATAGAATGATTCAACCTCTGCACCTAATGTGGGAAAGAGTTACAAAGATTCACTATTCTCTGAGAGATTCTCTTCATCACTGTCCTTTTCTGCATAAAATCCATCAATATCTGGTCTCAACCTCAGGAACCTGCCTCCAGTCCCAGTGTACAGTTCTGTCGACAAGGGACCCAAAACTGCTCACTGTATTCTAGATGTGATGTGTCTTGCAGTTATAACAAAACCTTTATACTCCATTCCCTTTGAAATTGAAGCCAACATTTCACTTATATTCAATATTACCTGCTGAATTTATATACTTGTGTTTTGTGATGTATGCACAAGGATCCCTAAGTCACTCCGTGTTCGAGCTTTCTGCAGACTTTCTCCAGCTAAGGACATCCGGTTCACTTAGCCTTCCCGCCAAATGCACAACTTCATTCTTTTCCATCTGCTGAGTTCTGCCCACATGCTCACCTTGTCTGTTTCACTCTGTAAACTGCATTACCCTCACAACTTGCCTTCCTTCCAATTTTTGTCATCCACAAACATGGGGTGGGAGAGTCTGAGACTGGAGGACGTGGGTTTGGGGCAGGAGAGGAGGAATTTAAGTGGGACCTGGACAGCTGCTTTCTCACACAGAGGGTAGTGCATCTGTGGGACAAGCTGTCAGAAAGGGTGAGGGTGGTTGCAATTGCAGTATGTATTGGATTGTATGAATGGGAGGGATGTGGAGGGTTGTGAGTCAGGTACTGGCAGGTGGGACTAAATTTATTTGGGATATCTAGCAATAAATATCCACGTGCACGGGTTGGACCGGACTGGGTCTGTTTGCGTGCTGTGTGAGATTCTATGATCAGTATGGATAAATTGGACAGAGGGTCTGTTTCCATGCTGTATGACTCGATGACTATACGGCTGGCATAGACAAGTTGGGCTGAAGACCCTGTATCTGTGCTATATGACTATTATTCTACAGCGATAATATATCCATTTCGATCATCCAAGATATTAATACATACTTTAAATAATTGAAACTTCAGCACTAAGCCCTGTGGCACCCTACTAATTACAAGTTGCCATCCTGAAAATGCCCCCTAATCCTAACTCTATTTTCTATTAGTTTATCCATGTTAATATACTGCCCAAATACCATGGGCTCTTATCGTAATAAGTGGCCTTACATATGGAACTTTACTGAATGCCTTTTTAGAAATCCTGGTTCCTTTTTATCTATCCTGCTTGTTTCCTACTCAAAGAATTTTGGATAATTTTCCCATCCATGAAATAATGCTGACTCTGAATGATCATATCTCATGCAAAGCACAAGGCACCCCTTTATAAACAACAAAGCACATCTCCTCCATAACTAAAATGCTAGAAGTTGGGAATCCCTAAGTCTGCCCTCAAAGTCAGCATTTATCCTTACAGGTGCAGGATTGAGGCCAGGTATTTCGCGATCAACTGCCTCTACTGACAAAGAGGTTTTGAAGTCACTGATATCTGGAAGCCAGAATGTGGAGATTAGACCAGCTAAGAGCATTTCTGTTCTCAGTACCTTTCTTTTGGATAGCCAATGCACCCATTTGGAGAGTTGAGGGGCCTCTACAATACGGAGTCAGTATACCTCGGGGCTGGGATCAGGTATCCTTTGATGTGAAGGTCAGGAGTCAGGGGCCATTTGGCACTGTTTGCCACAGAAAACATTACGAATAAAAAATTCTTAATTCCTTTGAAATTATCTAACTTGTAAAGACCTTTCACAAAGATTTTATGTGTCAAAATAGGCATTTGTAAATGAGAAATATTTATGTGGAAAAACTATAGTTTTTCACCAATATAGTTTATTTGTGGATACTCAAACATAGGTGAAAGAGATAAGGGTGATAGGTGAAAGTCGGCACTAAGTTGGCACAGGGACATGAAATGGAGGGAAATAAATTGCAGGAGTTCACATGAATGACCTCTGCAGTTGCCCCTAATTCAGCACCTCATTTCAGGTTCATCAAGCTGAAATGTTGACCCTAACTTTCATTCTCAACAGCCTGACCTCCTGTGTATTTCCACCACTGATATTATCTTGTTTCTGGATTTTCTGCACCAGCAATATTTTGCATTTCATTTCACTCTTGGAGATCTGGATTTTCTTAACTTGTCTTAATTCATCCATTTCAGGGAGATACTCTTAACAGTTTGTTGACTGTGGCCCGGTTAGAGGCCCATCTATTATGAGTCAATGAAAATGTACTGTTTCTACTCATTTGAAATACAGGAAAAACCCTAGAAACCTTCTGTAGGGGTAGATGGGAATCACAAAAATGATTCATTTTACCATTTCAATCAGATATGGAGGTTTTGACAGAGGCCATCACCTGTACATAAAGGATTCACAGGAAACATCTTAACCTATCTTAGGGCTCTTGGTAACCACTAAGATAGTCATTTCAAGTAACCATCTCAAACCAAAACAATTTATCAGATTTCCCAATATCCTTTATGAACCAGCAAACATGCAAGCATTCTGATGATTCTCACAATGGAAAATGAGTTGTGGTATATTCAAATTGCATCATCTAGAAGATGTATCACGTTGCATAATTTATATTTGCAGTTGGTATGGCACCATGACAAAATATTTTTAAATGTTAAAGAAAACTCTCATAACTCATTCCATATTGTGGTCATACCTCATTCTTAAAAATCTCGTGTATCCCACGCAAACATCTTTTGAAAATATTCTTAAAATTATAAGACATAAAAGTAGAAGCAGGCCATTCCGTCCATCAAGTCTGTTCTCGTGGTCAATTGGTTGATCTAATAATCCTCAAGGAGAAAGTGAGGAGTGCAGATGTTAGAGATCAGAATCAAAATGTGTGGAGCTGGAAAAGCACAGTATCTCCAACTTATCACTGTCAGCCCCCCCACCTGCAATCGACCTATAGCCTTCCCAGCTACCTTTCCCCCCCCCCCCCCCCCCCACATTCCTGATGAAGGGCTTATGCCTGAAACATTGACTTTCCTACTCCACGGATGCTAATAAGCCCGAACTCAATTTTACTGCTTTTTGTTTATAACCCTTGATTGCTTTCCTGATTATCTCAGCCTCAAATATACTTAATAAACCAGTGTCAACAGCCTACTGGTGATAAAGAATTCCACAGATTCACTACCCTCTTAGAGAAATTCCTCAATTCTGTCCGAACTGGGTGACCCCCTTCTCTGCTCCTAGAGTCTCCCACAACAAGAAACCACGCCAGCGTGTACCCTGTAAAATGGGGCAAGAAAATTTGGGAGGAAACCAGGACTTTTTCCTGACACTACCCACAATCCCATTCTACCCCTGTGAAGCCTGGGAAAGGAAGACAGCCTTCCTACTCAGAGGTCAACTGAGGCAAGTTTGAAGCCACTGAAGGGCCCATAAGAGCTTCATCCCATTGTCAAAAGTATTTAACAAGCAGCAGTCAGGGTCCAGGTACACCAGAGAAGTTAGAAGCAATAGTAAGCCATTCAACCTTTCGGGCTTGCTCCACCTTTCTCTCCATATCTCTTGATGCTTTTAAAATCCAATATTCTTGAATATATTCAGAGACTGGCCGCCCGTTGTAGAGAATTCTACATGTTCACTACCCAATGAAAGAAAATTCCTCTTCTCAGCCCTAAACGGTTGCCCCCCGAGATGGTGTTCCCTGTTTCTAGACTCCCCAACCAGGTGAAAACATCCTCTCTGCATCCAGTCCTATCAGAATTGTATACATTTTAATCCACCAAAATTTATCAAGAGATTTACCACTATCCTGCAAAAGGATGAGATTGTATGAATTGGCGCGTTACATCTTGGATTTTTCTTCCTAATATTTTTCTCATGTTTACAGCTAGATCAGTCTCCACAAAGTTTTTTTTTCTTGAAACCAAACCACTTTCCATTGTGAGTTAGTCAGAGTGCAACAGTTGATCTCAGATGACAATGGCTCACCACATGGAATGACTACCCTAGCCAACATATCACATAGCTGCTTTCGGACACTTGTCCAGATTTGTTCAGTAATAAAACAGAACCAGAAAAAAAATTAGTCATATACCAGCATCACAAAAGTCAAATTTGCACTTTAAACAAACTGGGCTGACTGCATATTATTTTGATTGAATGAGAATACTGCAACACTCAAAATGATTTGAGAATTTGTACTGCTATGGAGAAGGGTGGTGTGAAGTGAAATTGGTTTGAACACTGCATCATGATTGGAAGGAATGAAAACTGGGATACAATCAAGTTACTGGCACAAATGGCTGAAAAGCTATAAATATGAAATGATCAGGTCAAGCTTTGATAAATTTTAAAGCTTTAAACTTATAACATGTTACTGTTGGACAAGTACCTCATTGACAGTACCAGGGGATTGAGCATATGCATCCGTATAGTCCCAACTACACGTAGGAATAACCTTTTCTTTTAAAAAACAGTGCAGAATGGAAATGCATACACTATTAAATGCAAGTATATGCATCTGCCTAATTGCTAGATAAAATAATTCACACCTTCACCGCAGAGAAAACATCAAGACATTGAAAGTGTTTTGAGGTCATTACAATGAATATAACTGTGGTTAAATATGTTTTACTGATTCACATCAGCGCTACATATCCTCACACTTTTATTCCATAAGGAACTGCCTTCTCACGTAACATTAAATGTTGTTAGGGAAATTCTTGAGATTGAAAAGTAGATTAGATTCCCTACAGTGTGGAAACAGGCCCTTTTCAATGCCTATGGGAGTAGAAAGCTGCAAAGAAGCAATGAAAGATTGAGTGAAGAAAATTGGATGAAAATAGGAATTCGAAATGGGGAAGTGTGAAGACATCCATTTTGAACAGTGAAAAGATGTATCAGAGTATCTTCCCATGGCAAAAGTTAAAACTGTAGATGAACAAAGATATTTGAAGCCTGTGTACAGAATCAGAAAACCAATGGACAGATAAAAAAGTAATCTTTAAGTTGAAACAGAATAATTGATGATCTTTCTTCTAATTCTTGTATTCTCCAGATTCTTGAAAGGCTGTTGAAAGATTTCAGGGGTAGGCTGGGAATAGCAATCAGGCAAATCGAATCAGACATGATTTTACTAAATGGTGCAGGGGGTTCCAGAAGCTAAATTGCCTACTTCTGTTCCTAATTCTTGTGTCTTGTCTTTAGATCTCAAAAGCTGAAATACAAATGGATAGATGTTACATAACAGCAGGACAAAACGTTAAATCCAATCTGGAGTATTGTGTTCAATAATGGGCATAGTAACGTAGCAATGATATGGTGTTCCTATTTCTAGGCAAGGGGGTCCAAGTTCAAGTTCCACCTGCCCTGGAGATATATCATAACATGTTAAACAAGTTGATTAAAATAACTATTAGCGAGTTTTGAAAAGATTTGTAGCTCAGGTTGAAGTTCTGGATGTAGGTTTACTCACTGAGCGCTTCACATGAGGCTCATTGATGACGTTACCTAGCATGGTGACAAAACGTCTGAAAACAAACCTTCCAGCTCAGTAAGCAAACTTACATCCTAAAATAAAAATACTGGCTCTGAGGGGGTGAGAGCAGTTTTATCACAATGACTATGCAGGTTAAAAAGGTTAAGTCACAAGACCAGGCCTGTATTCTCTGAAATATAGATTAAGATGTGATCTAAAAGTGATGAATAAATGACTGGATGGGGTGGAGAGAAGCAATTCTCTCGAGCAGGAAAAACCAAAGAAAGAGACCTAACATTAAAATCACAATTCGGTCATTTAGGATAGTCAGAATGTATCACTGTTGGGGCAATTATTGTAGAAACAGCTGCCTATAGTAACACAGTGAATGCTACAAACTACAGCTATGTATTGTTATATGAAAAAAGTATAGCCACATGTCACATAAAAAAAATGCTGATTTACATATGCAGGCATAATGGGATTAACTGCATTCCTGAGGATATTCAACCTAAGGTGGCTACAAGAGTCTGGACAGTGCTGTACAATGGACTAATCACTCAGCCACATCATATATTGAAACAGATTTTCCATGCCATGTTTATTTAGTCATTTCACCTCTTCATCACTTTATACTAGGAGTTGTGCAGATCTAGAATTTTCCCTCCAAAATGTATTGATGATCATGGAGAAATGTTCCTCTCAAAGGATTGTGTCTTTGGAACTCTCTCCTACAGAACATAGAATCAAGACCATTGAATTTTGAGGCAGAACATTGTGAATGCCAGCTCAACTCAAGAAACTGAAAACACAACAGTACACTGACCAAGGGAGTGCTAAAGTATCAGAAAGTCTGTCTTTCAGATGAGACAACATAGGTAGACAAGAGGAGGTCAAAAGCACTATTTTAAAGAAAAAGGGAGATATTACCATAATCCTGGTCAATGTTAAAACATATTTTGGTCTCTAAATATTGCTGTTTGAGGAGAGTTTCCTACAATCCAAAAGTGACCACACTTTAAAAGGACATAATAGGCCAAGTGATGTTCTGCTAGTCTGTTTTGACAACTAATTGACTCTAACTTTATATAATGGTATCACCAATCATAGGACTTTCAATTCATATAGCGAAGCAGTAATTTAGATTGCTGAGGTTACCCATGATCAAGCATACAATTGTATAGATATTTCTTTATTTATGAACATTAACATGCTGCATATATACATACTCATGGTCTCATATGTACATCTCAATGATTAATTTATACATAATAGATTACAAAGAATAATCAAATAAAAAAGACATTTGTAAAGTGTTTATTTCAACTGCTCTGAACATAGTATATAGAATGTAAGTTCAGGTCAAGTGAAATAAAACTAACAATTTGGGACTCTTATTAATCACACTATACAACCCAGCATTAAAATAGGATTTCAGAACATGTGCAGCTTTCTAGTAGTTATTTTAAACATTTTACAATAAACTTTACAACAGAAAGACATAGGATGCTTACAACATTAAAACACAATAATAAAATTCTTGATTTGTGCACTTGACGTGTAATATCATTGCATTCAAGATTCTCTATTAAATTCAAAAATGGAGAGGGTATGTAAGTGTTCTTATTAGTAGTCCAGGGTCAGTTGTTTAATCAGGTAGATACAAAAAAAATTGACACATTTTGCAGATGAAAGAAAAGATTATTTTCACATGTTTAAGTAGCTTCCATTTGCAGCATATAATTTTCCCTGAATCAATGTTGAGAAAATACAATACTACATGTCTCTGTTAAAGCTCATAATAAAGAACACAATACAGACATTCATAAACGAATCAGAGGAAATATTGGATAGTCAAATTTGTCAGTCTGACATTGCATGACAATCTCAAAACAACTGTTTGACATAGCTATACCTCTTTATTTCACATTTCTACAAACCATCAAATTAGCAGTACTCACAACTGAGGTCTGAATTTCACAAACTATAATGCATTCTCTATTGGAACTTGCAAAAAGGCTTTTTGTAACAAAATATTTGTACTAACAGCTTAACCACAGTATTTGATAGTTACAAATGAAAAGAATAATGTGGACATAGTTCCTTTACTAGTAAGCAGATTCTTGCTGCCATTACCTACCAGTCATTTACAGTTGTCCCTGGGTTTGGCAATATAGATCTTAAATTCATATTACAAAGGAAGTAGCTAAGTTATTGGCTATTTTTTCTGAATGCTGGGTTGTTCCATCAGCTTTTTACAACAAACACTGTGAGCTACATGGTCCCTGTGCTATTTAATATGTAGGAAAGAGAAATAAGAGCAATCTGGCATGGTTACAAATCATGCAGAAATCGATCAATTGAAAATATGGTCAACTTAATGTTTTAAAAGGAATTAAAAGCAGTCCATTAAAATGCTCATCATAAAACAGCTTAAACCATCAATAGTACATTATGATATCAATGGATTAAAGTTAGCAGCTCTCATGATTACAGTTCCTACAATACATAAATAGATTTTCACAATGCATTTGTAAAGTAATATTCACTGAAAACTAAACGCATTGCAATTTTGACCTTGAAACCAGTGCTCTCCCAGTATTATGAAATCTGTGATTCCATAACCCTTAACTTTCCAACTGAGTCAGAGATAATATGATCAAATTTACTTCTGAGGTCAATATGTGTAAAAGAACCAACAATGGTTCATAGCTCTATGTCAAAAAATGGAACGAAGGAACATGGATCAGCTGTTGTGTGCATATACGACTTTTTGTTTATCACATTTATAGCAGCAAGTACCACCTGAGTTCTCAGAGTGGGTGATGAACACTAGGCTAAAGTTTGTCTGTTTGTTACTATTTAAAAAGCAGGGCACCCAAATAACAGTTAAGAATACAGTATAGTGTCAGTAGTAACAGAAGCACAAGTCTTGCGATACTTATCAAACATTTTTTTGTTTGTACAGTTTACTATTTTTTCATGGTTATCTTCTATTCCTTCCATATTGCTGCAGAGTAAAAGTTCCAACCAGAATCTGTCACGGTTCTAAGCAAACAATGCTTTCCTTTTAACAAGTCCAACCAAGAAATGCATAAGTGAAATATCTGATCAACTCTTCCTATTAAGGCTAATGACAGCAAATTCTGCAATCATGTGTTTCTAATGTTAGCATGGATTGGAGAACTATAGGTCTATCTACATGTGTGCATGTCAGGCTCCTTGCTGCAAAGTGTCTGCTTACTGTTTTGATAATTTGTGTTACTGACTTTTAGGGAATCAATTACCAGTACAAAGGGCTGCTTCTCAACACTTCTTTACACATACGGCAAATTTCTCAAACTTTCAATTAACTACATTTATGCAAATAGGCTACTCAGTCCATTATGTCTATGCCAGCTCCGTAACAGGGATGGCCTCCTAGTTTTGCAGTTCTGCCCTTTCTCCTACCAGTATGTTGCCGGGAATGGAGGGTTTTAGTTTTAGAAATAGGTTGAATACACTGGGACCTTTTTCACTGGTGTATAAAAGGTTGAAGGTGACCTTATAGAGGTTTATAAAATCATGAGGGGCACAGATAAGGTGAATAACAAAGGTCTTTTCCCGAAGTTCAAAACTAGGGAACATATTTTTAAGATGAGTGGAGAAAGATTTAAAAAGGACATGGGAACAACTTTTTTTTTTTACACAGAGAATGATCAGTGTGTGGAATGAACTGCCAGAAGTGGAGGATATAGATTCAGTTACAACATTTAAAAGACATTTGGATAAGTACATGAATAGGAAAGGTATGGAGGGATACGGGCCAAACACAGGCAGGTGGGACTAGTTTAGTTTGGGAACATGGTCAGTTTGGACTAGTTGGACGGAAGTGTCAGTTTCCACGCTGTATAACTCAATGATTAATGTGCCCTATGGTTAAATAACGTATTCTGAAATGACAGATGCAACATATCATCCTAATCAAAGAAACCTTATCCAACAGTAAGACTCAAAATTATCTAACTTTATAGCAGTCATGGAATGCATTTTGAGTACTGCAATCCCTTGCCATCACAGTTATACAAAGTGCACATAAACCTCTGGTTAACAGAAGTCAAGGTAAACAAAGAACTAGTGTAGAAGTCAACTTTGTACTTTTAAAGCAGAATGAAGGTAAGAGGGAATATTTTCAGTTCAGTAAAATAATTTATGGACCAGAAGTTTGAAGCTCTTATTTTAAAAAAAACATTCTTTGAGCTTGAAGCAATATTTGAAAATGTTAAATTAGGGTTTGTATTTCCTTCACAGACAGCAAATTCCTACTAATAGCTTAGCTGCTAGTAGTATATTCTCTACCCACCACCAAAACCAACCAAAATATAAGCCAAGGCCAACATCAAGAAGAATAAAATAACAACTAAATACTGGGATCCCAAGCATTTAGTTGTAAACATTCATGACCAGCATTCTGACAGCAATTCGAACATTGCCGAATAAAAGTTACAAACTCACTGGCATTTCATTTAGATATTAGCATTAAATTCCATTCTTCTTACAGGTCAATGTGTATGGTTCAAAAAAGCGACAACTTGCTGTTCTTGTCACATCTATCAATTTTCATCATCCTGGAAACCTTATCCATCTAAAATCTGGTCCATGCATCTAGCCAGTCTCATCTATTGATCACTGAAGAAGGGTTTCAATTCCAGCTTCAGATTTTGTAGATCGTTTCCTAATTATGGAAAAAGGAAATAGATCATAATGGCCTTTGGATGAATTATTCAGTTTAATCCTTTCCAAAATGAACACTAAAATGCTAACAAAAATGATGCCCACAACACTTTTTCTCATTACTCATTCAGCCTGCAACTTAATTGGAGGCTGTTTCTTTCCATTCTGCTTGTCATAAACTTGCAAGGTGTTGACATAACTAGTTCATCATAATCTTATCTCAACATACAGTAGAACTTTAGGAAAAAATAGAAGTATAATCTGATAGTGATTACAGAAGCAAGGCTGCAGGATGATACATTGTGGTCTGCATATTAAAGGATACAAGATATTTAGGAAGGAAAAGAAGCGAGGAAAAGATGGTAGGTAACTCTCAATTCATGATGCTATTAACACAATGGAGAAGGATGGTCTATGTTCAGGAAGCTAAGATACACAGGTAGTTTGTTAGTGATGAAAAATGGTAAACAAAATCACTACTGGGAATGGTGTAATCTAACTTTAACCATACAGTACTAATGAAGAAATTGTGGGAGCTTGTCAGAAACATGTAGCAAAACCACTGGGATTTTAGCCTGCATATTGTCTGGAAAAATCAGATGTGGAAAGGTAGCCTAGATGAAGAGTTCTGGAGCTGACCAGATTGCAGGCGACACTGGACTCAATATTACACAATGAGATAGGATTAGTTAGTGACCTCATACTGAAGACACCCTTACTGTGATTGATATAGGATTTAATTTTAAAATGAGGAAAACTCGGTCCAGAACAAGAATTTTAAACATAAATAAAGGCAATTATTTGTACCTGAAAATGTACTCTTGCTACACTTGCTAGAATGAATTGGCAAATTTGGTTGATGGATACATTAATAGAGATGCAAAGCCAGGCATTTAAGGGATACTTCAGAATACACAGGATAGATATATTTCAGCAAGACAGAGAAGTGCCAAAGGGGAGAACTCTCTATCTGTGGTTATCTTGAAAGAAAATGAAGACACTATCAAACCAAAAGAAAATGCATAACATTTCAATATTCCCATTGTTGCCTTACTTTCTGCCCGTCTTGGGTCTGGATTTCCCTCCCTTTGAGGTTCTTGGCCTCTCCAACTTCATTAATGACTGTCGCAGACTTTCTTCAGTGTAAGCCAAGTAAACATGTGACAAATCCACTTCAAATGGCTAAGAAAATAAAGAAGGCAATTAAAAATTAATTCCAAGTAGTAAATAGAGTTTCTGTGAAGTAATCAGAACTTCTGAAATTGTAGTTTATACTACTAGCCTGATCACTTGCATCTTATACATTTAAACTTAGACTTCATGGCATAATTTAAAATGAACTCCACTTTAGACAAGACCTGCTCATTTAACTTTTATTAGGCCTTGTTTGAATGACTTAACATGACTTCTAGAAAACACATCTGTACATCTCAGTAAGATTGCATTATAATTCAACACAGAAATCATAAAGCATGACATAACACACAATGACACGAGGAAGGAGAAGGCCATGCAGCCCCGTGGAGACTGCTCTGCCATTCATTACTATCATAGTTGAACTCGGGATTCAACTCCACCTTTCTACCTGCACTCATCCCTTGATTTCCTGTCAACAACATTCTGTCCGTCTCAGCCTGAAATGTATAGTAAACGACATTGTAACAGTTTAGTATGATGAATGCTAGTAGGAAAATTGAACAACATTTATAGTTCTGCAATTAAACCAGGTTTATTTAGTCTTCTAAGGTCCAGAAAGGGACGGCTTACCTTCTTACACATTTTTCACTTTTCAGGCTATCCCAAAGTGCAAAACTGTAGCCATTTGTTTCATCAGTAAACGTGTTGTACATTTACATGTAATAAGATCTCACAAATAGCAGCACAATGAGCAGTGAGTCTGCTTTGGTGCTGTTGGTTAAGGGATAAATAGTGGGCAGAACCTCTCAGCATGTTTTCACCTAGCGCCTCAATCTTCTAACTCAGATGAGAAATCTTACCATTAAGCCAACCTGCTATATCATTGTACCAATACTTTGCTGCATCGATTTTTGGTTCTAATTCTTTTTAACAAATTTCTTCCAAGTGACTAAGAATAATGTTCCTTTGCCACTTATAGGTTGATACAAGGTGATTTCAGGGCGGTACCCGTCAATGCAAAACATACTGTATAATGAGTTCAGGTGCCACCCGGACTCACTAACCTCAGTAAGGCAGAAAAAAACTCAAATTTTGCAAACAGTTTTTTGAAAAAGTTTAAATCGGTGCCATTTTTAATCTAAAATACACTAGCCCAGATCTTCCAGTCAGCTCAGAGTGGGCATATCTGCCACTGACTGCAATTTAAATTATCCACTTATCATAACTACTTGAGCCATAGCACATTCCGATCTTGGCTCCATCAGGGATTCAATGATAGACAGCGGCAGGAGGTCAAGGAATGTGCTAATCTCAGTAAACTTAAGAATTTCTCAATTTTGTTTTTATTTACAATTAATAAATAATATTGAGGGGCAGAGATGGACTAGCAGAGGTGAAGGTAACAAAAGGGAAAAAAGGGAATCTATTTAGATGATGTTTCCTTTAAGCTAAAAATTCAAAACTTACATCTTTTTCTTTTTTGTCTGCTACTGGAGTCTGTTTTCTCATGTTGTTTCCTGTGTACGCCACACATTTCTACAATTAAAAAAAAGTTAAAAATTAAAAGTTAATATTATTCTTTAACATGTACTTTAGGAGGCACTTAAACAGAACCAAGTGTGAAAATATTTGCAGACAATTTGCAACAGACTAGTATTGGAATCAGAGTATAGCTGATTATAGGGAATCAAACTGGTGAAAGTTAGTAATATGAATGCTTCAAAACAGAAGCTGCTGGATTAATCTTAGAAAACATTGATAAAACCTTTGTACAGATTTTCAACAATGTAAGAGTTTGCTTCCTACAAAGTATCTATATTTAAAATGCAGACGATGGAGTTTGAATTCTGGACAATGAGGAAAGGGTAACAAATTTCTGGAATTAAGAGTCTAAAGATGACACTGTCATCTTTTGTCATTTGTCAGAAAAACCCATCTGGTTCACTACACTCCAGACCTACAACAATATGGTTGACACTTATCTGCCCTCTGGACAATGAGGGAAGGGTAACAAATGCTGGCCTAGCCAGTGACACCCACATCCTATGAATGAATAACACAAAAATGTTTGGAACAAAACACAATTCCTAAATTCATGGAAGACATCAATTTGATGGGAGGTTTTGGGGTAATGGTAAAAATACGTTATTACTGAAGTCAACTGCAACAGGTTATGAGTCAACAGTATAAGCTTGCAGAATGGACATATAACTGACAAGCATGTGTCATTTGGCCAACACATGCTGCGATGGATATTCTATCTAATTTCATGCAAAACTAGTCTTGCATCAGTTGGGTACAAAATTTGTTGTCCTGAATTACTACAAACTTACCAACTGCCACTCTCCAATGTCTTCATTCCAGTGTACATAGTTCTCAATCATCTCCTAGAAGGTATATACATTCATTTCAGCAAACCTGCCTTCTTTGATCAATGCAACAAATCAAAGTCAATCAAGAGTCCAGTTCATTAATCTTGTTTTAATTTTGTAAATATTTGAGAAAGTGTCATTAGAGTCATAGAGATGTACACCGTGGAAACAGACCCTTTGGTCCAACCCATCCATCCAGATATCCCAACCCAATCTAGTCCCACCTACCAGCACCCGGCCCATATCCCTCCAAACCCTTCCTATTCATATAACCACCCAAATGCCTTTTAAATGTTGTAAATGTACCAGCCTCCACCACATCCTCCGGCAGCTCATTCCATACACGTACCAGCCTCTGCATGAAAATGTTGCCCCTTAGATTTCTTTTATATCTTTCCCCTCTCACCCTAAACCTATGCCCTCTAGTTCTGGACTCCCTGACCCCAGGGAAAAGACTTTGTCGATTTATCCTATCCATGCCAGTCATAATTTTGTAAACCTCTATAAGGTCACCCCTCAGCCTCCGACGCTCCACGGAAAACAGCCCCAGCTTCTCCCTGAAGTTCAAATCCTCCAACCCTGGCAACATCCTTGTAAATCTTTTCTGAACCCTTTCAAGTTTCACAACATCTTTCCAATAGGACGGAGACCAGAATTGCACACAATATTCCAACAGTGGCCTAACCAATGTCCTGTACAGCCGCAACATGACCTCCCAACTCCTGTACACAATACTCTGACCAATAAAGGAAAGCATACCAAACACCTTCTTCACTATCCTGTCTACCTGCGATTCCACTTTCAAGGAGCTATGAACCTGCACTCCAAGGTCTCTTTGTTCAGCAACACTCCCTAGGACCTTACCATTAAGTGTATAAGTCCTGCTAAGATTTGCTTTCCCAAAATGCAGCACCTCGCATTAATTTGAATTAAACTCCATCTGGCACTTCTCAGCCCATTGGCCCATCTGGTCCAGATCCTGTTGTAATCTGAGGTAACCCTCTTCGCTGTCCACTACACCTCCAGTTTTGGTGTCATCTGCAAATTTACTAACTATACCTCTTATGCTCGCATCCAAATCATTTATGTAAATGACAAAAAGTAGAGGGCCCAGCACCGATCCTTGTGGCGCTCCACTGGTCACAGACCTCCAGTCTGAAAAACAACCCTCCACCACCAACCTCTGTCTTCTACCTTTGAGTCAGTTCTGTATCCAAATAGGTACAAAGGGGTATGACAGAACCTCTATTCAATTACTTTTTTCCCCCCAATTGTGGACAGGACAGTTTTCAGGACAAAATGTTTTGCTTAAAACGTTGCTTCCTCAATAAACCGATTAACATCAATTTCTTTTTAACTGACGTTAATATTAACTACCGTAGAAATATTAAATGCAATAAACAACAACTACACTTAAATTTGTGTTGCAGATGTTTCGTCCCCTGTCGAGGTGACATCCTCAGTGTTTGGGAGCCTCCTGTGAAGCACTTCTGCGATCTTTCCTCCGGCATTTGTAGTGGTTTGAATCTGCCGCTTCCGGTTGTCAGTTCCAGTGGTCGGTATATTGGGTCCAGATCGATGTGCTTATTGATTGAATCTGTGGATGAGTGCCATGCCTCCAGGAATTCCCTGGCTGTTCTGTGTTTAGCTTGTCCTATAATAGTAGTGTTGTCCCAGTCAAATTCATGTTGCTTGTCATCTGTGTGTGTGGCTACTAAGGATAGCTGGTCGTGTCACACTACCATACATCAACAGCATTTCCGAACTGACAGCCAGACTACTGCGACCACTAGGACTCATAACAGCACACAAACCAACAGCCACTCTCAGACAACAACTCACCAGAATGAAGGACCCAATACCCAGCATGCGCAAAACCAATGTAGTGTACAAAATCCCATGCTAGGACTGCACAAAACACTACATAGGACAAACAGGAAGACAGCTAACGATCCGCATCCATGATCACCAACTAGCCACAAAACGACACAACCAGCTATCCTTAGTAGCCCCCACACACACATAGATGACAAGCAACATGAATTTGACTGGGACAACACTACTATTATAGGACAAGCTAAACACAGAACAGCCAGGGAATTCCTAGAGGCATGGCACTCATCCACAGATTCAATCAATAAGCACATCGATCTGGACCCAATATATCGACCACTGCAACTGACAGCTGGAACTGACAACCTGAAGCGGCAGATTCAAACCACTACAAATGCTGGAGGAAAGATCACAGAAGTGCTTCATCGGAGGCTCCCAAGCACTGAAGATGTCACCTAGACAGGGGACGAAACGTCTGCAACACAAATTCCCAGCTTGGTGAACAGAACCACAACAACGAGCATCCGAGCTACAAATCTTCTCATAAACTTTGAACTACCTAAAGTATATTTTTAGCTAATGGGCCGGGTGCTGACAGGTGGGACTAGACTGGGTTAGGATATCTGGTCGGCATGGATGGGTTGGACCGAAGGGTCTGTTTCCACGCTGTACATCTCTATGACTCTATAAGAGCACATTAGCAGTATATAAAATTTTTAACAACATTATTTTTAAATTAGTTTTGAAGAATCACATGGTGTACTACAAAAAAAAATCAATTTCCAAACATCAATATTTATCGTATAAATGTTATCAATTTCCCACTTTCTTCTTGTTCTATATTTCAATTTACACTATTTTCTAATAAAAGTTCAAGGACTCATATAGGCCAGTGATGTACACTTTTATAGTAAAGATATTGCTTATTCATGAAAGCTGTATTATATAAGTAACAAATACCCAATTAGGCACAAGAGTTACACATGCCATTTTTCCATAATCAAAAACCCCAACATAAATATTGAATTAAGAATCCCTGTCCAACCTGGTATTCTTGAGGAATAAAATTCTCAATAATGAGCATCTGGAGACGAAGTTCACGGCTCAGCTGTCTTATATTCTCCAGCAGTCCTTCAATTTCACGTTGGTGTTCTTGCTGCAAGTCTGCCATCTTTGAATTTAAAAAAACATCAAAATGAATTGAATAAGTTATCATGAAATGAAGCACACAATAAATGAAAGATGTAATGCAAAAAAAAGAAATTGGGCAAAGGGGTTACTTATAGAAGGATTGGATTGCCAGGAGTTTTCAAGCAAGGTCTAGTAGAAGTAACATTCAACCATTAAATACAATTGTTAGGGGAAGGGATGAGAGAGAAAAAAACCTTAATCCCTTCTTATTACTGTCTGTAATCTGTGGTTTTGAAAAGGAAGATATGCATCACAACACCACACACCACCCCCCAACCCCACTCAATTTATACAGTCATAGAGTCATAGAGATGTACAGCATGGAAACAGACCCTTCGGTCCAACCTGTCCACACCGACCAGATATCCCACCCCAAGCTAGTCCCACCTGCCAGCACTTGCCCCATGTCCCTCCAAACCCTTCCTATTCATATACCCATCCAAATGCCTACTAAATGTTGCAATTGTATCAGCCTCCACCACATCCTCTGGCAGCTCATTCCATACACATACCACTCTCTGCGTGAAAAAGTTGCCCCTAGGTCTCTTTTATATCTTTCCCCTCTCACCCAAAACCTGGGCCCTCCAGTTCAAGACTCCCCGACCCCAGGGAAAAGACTTTGTCTACTTATCAGCCTCCGACGCTCCATGGAAAACAGCCCCACCCAGTTCAACCTCTCCCTATAGCTCAAATCCTCCAACCCTGGCAACATCCTTGTAAATCTTTTCTGAACCCTTTCAAGTTTCACAACATCTTTCCAATAGGACGGAGACCAGAATTGCACGCAATATTCCAACAGTGGCCTAACCAATGTCCTGTACAGCTGCAACATGACCTCCCAACTCCTGTACTCAATACTCTGACCAATAAAGGAAAGCATACCAAATGCCTTCTTCACTATCCTGTCTACCTGCAACTCCACTTTCAAGGAGCTATGAACCTGCACACCAAGGTTTCTTTGTTCAGCAACACTCCCTAGGACCTTACCATTAAGTGTATAAGTCCTGCTAAGATTTGCTTTCCCAAAATGCAGAAGTGTTCATGGGTTTAAAATAAAGAGGACTGCTGTTTCATATGAGCTGCCCACAAGTGCCACACCACTCACTAAGCAGGAACTTTCCAGGAAAAATACAGGTAAAGAGAATAGTGAACTTATACAAGTCATAGACAAAAAACAAAGTCCTAATTCCCTTCCAGACTTTTTTCCTTTCCTGTCTTTCCCCCACATATAAATTCTTAGCCCAGTTGGCTGGAAGATTAGTTTGCAACACAGAATACACCAACAATGTGGGTTCTGGATGTAGGTTTGCTTGCTGAGCTGGAAGGTTCATTTTCAGACGTTTTGTCACCATACTAGATACCATCTTCAGCTAGCCTCCGGGTGAAGATGTTACCAAGTATGGTGACGAAACGTCTGAAAACCATCCTTCCAGCTCAGCGAGCAAACCTACAACCAGGACCTCAACCTGAGCAACAAATCTTCTCAAAACTCACTAATGTGGGTTCAATTCCTTCATCAACTGAGGTTACCATGAAGGATTCCTCTTCTCAACCTCTCTTCACCTGAGGCATGGTGACCTCAGGTTAAAACACCACCAGTCATCTTTCTGTAATGAGACACAAGGCCTATGGTCCAGTACGACTATGGCAACTTTACCTTTTTATATTGAGTCTGCTCTCTTCACTATTGTTATTCCCCACTGCTTCCCAGCGTTCTGCCTCCAATCCCAACATGTAAGTTCCCTAGCTTCCTTCCCCCAGCATTGGCCTGTGATATCCTTCCCTTGAATATTAGTGAATTGAACCTAGGTCTGACTGTGGCCCAACCCCTTGACTGACAGACAGCCTCAAAAGATGAGGGTCCGATCCCTTATGGATATCTGTACAGCTCCTCGAATGACCTCCTACAACTCCTGACCTGTTGCACCGGACCTACAGGGCTGACTGGTGTCCATTCCGTAAACTGCAGACATATGGACACCATGACTATGACATTCTCGAGTGGTAACCTGACTGTGTCCAAGCTCCTGGACTAATATTGGAGGATACTCTTGCTTATCTGTCTGTGCAAAGTGTTCTGGCATCAGCATTCAACTGAAGTACAAAACCTGACAAGTAGATTGGAGATGTGCCATTCTGATGTGGTGAGATTGGTACATGTTAGATGCCAAGGCCTCGATGTATGTAATACTACCCACGGAGCATGCCCTAAATTGTTGGTGCCTGGTATCCAAGATGGAGGTCCAGAGGACATGAAGACTCCAGGTAATCACCCTGACTTCAATATTGGGAATTGTCGGTTATCTAGTTTCTATGCAGCGACTGGAAGTATGGGAAGCTGCATATTAATGAAGGAGCATTCATTAATAATGAGATGCTAACGCATGGAAATAGGCCTCTTGCCAATTACTAACGAGAATCTTGTCTTGCCATTCTGGGAATATTGGAATATTTTGCTCAAAACATTGAGAAGCTTCTCACTGCTTATCTTGCATAATTTTCCCAACTTTTACATTATTCAGGGGCAAGGACAATTCCACCCGTGAGTACCACTATGGTATGCCCATTCAAAAGATCATTTATATTTTTGGTGCTTCATTAAAATATATTCATACATATTATTTCTGATTATCTGAAAGTATAAACTGAAGGTCCGAAGTTTGCAACTTTCATATTTCCTATGCGGTGATTCCATATGAATAGTTATTTAGCCAATTGTTATAATCTCGACCCTCAGACTTTTTAATATGCTCATTTACAGCTCAAATCATTTTCTTTGACTGGAAATGCAAAAGAATAAAAAGTCTACAAATCACAGCAGCTCCTCCATGAACACGGCTACCTCTCACCTCAGACTTTGCTGCCATGAGCATTGTCCAGACTTTCTTCAGTTTCTTTGTTTTGCCCTGAGCCTCCTCCTGCAAACTGGTGTATTTCTCCTCAATGTCCAAACGTTCTTGCTATTTAATGAAAGAAAAGCACCACAATGGACATCAACTGAATTTTAAGAGTGACCAAGACAAATATATGTGATGTTAACACCTCTCCAAAATTGTCTTTCCTGATATATGAGGTGACCAAAAGAGGGCGCAAAATGCAAGTTTTGAGGATAGAGAGGTAGAGAAGCAGGTGAGGGAGGTGAAATGGTTTAAGAAAGATATTCAAGAATAAGGGGATTAGATGGAAAAAGCTGCACTAAAGGGATGTAAACTAAAAAAAAAAGGCCATTGAGAAACATAAATTTGTAAGGAATTCTAAAGTTTGAGGAGATTACATAACCAAGAGGAAGACACACGATTCTCTATGAATTTAAACATGATGAGAACTAAAAATATTAGAAAATGTGAAAACAAAAGGGACAAGTAAACAAGCAGGTTCAACAAGCTGCCTTACACACCACGGACCCAGGTTCGATTCCTGCCTCGGGTGACTGTCTGTGTGGTGTTTGCACATTCTCCCCATGTCTACGTGGGTTTTCTCCGGGTGCTCCGGTTTCCTCCCACAATCCAAAGATGTGCAGGTCAGGTGAATTGGCCATGCTAAATTGCCTATAGGGTCAGGTGCAATAGTCAGGGGTACATATATGGTAGGGGAAATGGGTCTGGGTGGATTACTCTTCGGAGGGTCGGTGTGGATTTGTTGGGCTGATGGGCCTGTTCCCATACTGTAGGGAATCTAATCAAATCTATTGCCTAGCAATCTGATAATGTCTTTTTTGTTAAGAAAACTGAATAAAAAGACCCAAAGTCTAAAAAATAGGGTATTATCAAAATTTGACACGTTTGAGGGGAGGAAAATCAAAAAGTGGGGTTTAAGTGACACGGAGGTGGAGGTTTAAAGGCTTGCAAACAATTACAATAGCAAAACTGAGGGTAGCAGTATTTCAACTTTGTGCTAATTAGAAAATGCGTTAAAAATAGTAACATTACCTCTTTTTCCTCCAGCTCTTTCCGAAGCTGCTCTGCTCGGTTCCGGCGCGCTTCAAGCTCGCAATTTGACTCATCTAGTAGTCTCTCTTGTTCTTCAGCTTTGGCCAGAAGATCCACTCCTCCTACAATCACCTTTTTTTCTAGAGCTGACAATTTTTCTAACAAGGTCTGATGCTCCTGCCTTGAAAATTCCAGTGAGTACATCCCATTACATACATAAAATGTTAAGCTTTAAATTATTTTCAATAAGAATAAATAAATTAAATCCTTAACAATAACAGTTTGCCTATAAGGACAACCAAAGAACATTATATCATGGTGTAGTGAATGGCCCTTTGGTCCACTGAGTCTACATTGGTCAAAAACAGCCAGTTAATTATTGTAATCCCAATTTCCAACACTTAGCCCATTATCTTTTTGCCTTAGCGTCACAAGTGTACATTGAAATACTTCTTAAATATTCTGAGAGTTCCTGCCCCTACCACATTTACAGGCAGTGAATTCCAAATTCCCACCACTCAGTGATTTTCTTTTTCCTCACATCTTCTCTAAACCTTCTGTTCCTTACCTTAAACTTATACCCTTTGTCATTGATCCTTCCAGCAAGGGATAAGTCTCTTCCTGTCTACGACCCTTGTAATTTCACACATCTCAAATCATGTCCTCCTTCAATCTTCTCTGCTCTAAGGGAAACAACCCCAATCTGTCCAATCTTACTTCATAATAGAAATCTCTCCAGCTCACACAATATCCTGGTAAATTTACTCTGCATGCATTCCAGTACAATCATAACTCTCTGATAATATGGATACCAGAACTGTACATTATACTCCAGCTGTAAACTAACCAATATTTTATACAGTTCCAAGATAACCTCAGTACTCTTAAACTTTATGCCTCAGCTAATAAAAGATAAGTGGGTCCATAGGTGTAGACTAAGATCTCTGAACTGACTGATTATAAAACAAATCCCAAAAGCATTCTTAACCACTTTATCTATTTCTCTCGCTATCTTAGGGGACCAGTGGGCATGCACACCAAGATCCCTGTGATGCCTAGTGCTTCCCAGAGTCTCACCATTCATATTGTATTCTTTGCCTTGTTTGCCCTGCCCAAGTGGCTCATTTCACATTTTTTCCTCACACTGTACTTTTGCATTTGCTAACTGTGGTTAAAAAAAGGGAAGCAAATGGATCCTGGTCGACCTGGATGGGTCGGACAGAAGGGTCTGTTTCCATGTTGTACATCTCTATGACTCTATGTACATGTTTCTATGTCCATAATGAAGTTAAATATAAATAATCTATCAAGAATCAACTTAGAACGATATGATGTTGCAGGTTAACAATTCTTTGTTGAAATTTAATTTCATTAGTTTATAAAAGTTTAAATTCTACAGATTTTGAGGCAATGCCCTTAGAAATAAACAATGTAATAATTTGAAAACAACCTTGCTGTGACTCTTACGTGCACTTGAAAGAAAATGGGTTGGGTTTTACCAGGAGAGGCCTATGGACTCATAAGATGTTGAGGAAAGGTCTTCCTCCAGCTATCTAAATGAGTTCTTGATGCCACGGCCGGTTGGCACACCACATCATTTAGTTTACAAAATTGATTTCTAATTAATTACAGTTGTGGAAATAGGAATGTACAATGGATGTACTTTATGAGACATGTATGTATATGCAAGATTTGAGAGCACCTGATGAGATCTAACAGGTCTCTAATGTCCTGAGGGGTGCTTAATCAAGAATCACACCGACACTGCAGCAATGATCCTGTCTCAACCCAGATCAACTCTTCCCCTGCCCTCACCAAGCAGTGTACTCCAGCCTAGCTTTGGCAGGGCCTGCCTGACTGACGTTCGCATCCAAAACCACATTACTTAGTTTGGGGTAGGTGCCGCACCCCTTGGCTACCCTCTATGAAAGGATGTCTCAGGAGTGGGCACTATTTCCACTGACACTAAGCTGCTGACTCTGATTACCCACCACTTCTTTGAAAATGGGGTAGTCTATTAACAGAAAATAAGCCCGACACCAATTAATTAGTTGAGAGACAGCCAAAGATTGCATACAGTGCTCCCACAAATGGCAGAAGTTTTGCAACCATCATCAGGTTTCTAATCAACAGAATTCCAGCCAGTGCACTGAATAATGAAAAATGGTAGCATAACTGCATTGGAAGGACTAGAAGTGATTGGAAAGGTCTAAAGTTTTGCAATTTTATCGAGAAGAAATTTCTAATTTTCCCATCACTGACATGTTAGCTACATCTGGTGGACATAACCAGGTACTGTAATCCCCTAATACAATAATAGTTATGGCAAGTTAAGGGAAATTCTATTCTGTACTGATAATGTTTCCACCTGCTCAAGATTTTTTTTTCAACTGATCTACTTAGGCACATTTTAAACAAAATCAGTTCAAGCCTTGAACAATTTAACCATGAAGTTCAGCATCAATCAAGAAATCTCTATACACATAAATCTTGTGGTCGTGTACATGACTCAAAATTCATCCATCGTACATTTCTATTTCCACAACTATAATCAATTGTAGTCATCATATTTCCCTTGCTCCACAGTGCTGCTGCAGTACTTTTGTACAGTTCCCCAATCTGTAATCCAGAGATATTCTCATCTCCAATCAACTTTTCTTCAATTTCCCAAATTAAGTCAGGGTTTGCTACTTAATCTCAAATAATATAAACTCAACATTTTATATAAAACAAGAACAGAATGCACAAATTCAAAAGATGGATTAAATCAACCCTTCAAATTTTAATCTCAAAATCACCCAAGACCAACCTGAAGGAGGAGGTTGATAGTTGGCAATCAGCAAGAGGGCTGCTTGCCTGTGGTCAAGAATACTTGGTCTTGATCTGCGTGTAATTTAAAACTGACTAGGTACATAAGAAAAGTGTTGGCAGGATTATAATAAAACATAAAATCTTGGGCTTCACCACTAGAGGTCATAATATTCTTTTGACAACAATATGCAGAGCACAAAAGCAATTATGTAACTGGACTAATTAGTCCTCTAGTCCCACCAGTGGAAATTTAAATGTAGTTTATTAAGTAAATCTAGGATGAGAAGCTAATGATGATCATTAAACAACCAGATTACTAATAAAAATCTATTACATTACATTACAGTGTGGAAACAGGCCCTTCGGCCCAACAAGTCCACACCGACCCGCCGAAGTGCAACCCACCCATACCCCTACATTTACCCCTTACCTAACACTATGGGCAATTTAGCATGGCCAATTCACCTGACCTGCACATCTTTGGACTGTGGGAGGAAACCGGAGCACCCGGAGGAAACCCACGCAGACATGTGGAGAACGTGCAAACTCCACACAGTCAGTCGCCTGAGGCGGGAATTGAACCCGGGTGTCTGGCGCTGTGAGGCAGCAGTGCTAACCACCGTGCCACCGTGCCGCCCACCATCTATCTAGTTCATTAATGCCCTTTAGGAGGAGAAACAGAGGTCTTTTATCATGAAGCATTTTGATCTATTGTGACGTTCAACTGCAATTTAAAATGGCTGAGCAAGCCACTCAGTCTCAGCTGAATTAAATCATCAGGAGACAAGAATAAAACAGAACAATTCATCTGACATCAATGTACATGGCAAAGACAAACCTATTCAGTCAATAATCCAAAGTTCTCCTTGCTAATATGTGTGGCTTGTACCAAAATCATTTGAGCTGTCCTGCAGACCAATCAAGAATCAGGCTGACATATAGAATCACAACCTTCAGTCAGACTTCGCCAAAACAACTATGAAATATACATCTGTCCAACCTGTAAGAAAGACCCATAGACGTGACAGCAGCACATTGATATCAGAAAGCAGTGGCCTTTGAAATCCTCAATACTGACTCTAGATCCTAGGAATCTAGTTAAACATGGCCAAGCAAACCTCCTGATTGCCAACTATCAATTTCCTTCAGTTGGCGTATCCATTTCTTCATGTATAGCTCCACTTATAAAGTCATACAGCACAGAAGACCCTTCAGTCCAACTCATCCATGCTGACTCGACATCCCAATCTGACCTACTCCTATTTGGCAGGCTTTCCCCAGATCCCTCTAAACCTTTCCTATTCACGTACCTGTCCAGATGCCTTTTAAATGTTGTAATTATATCCAACTCCGCCATTTTGTCTGGCAGCTCATTTCATACACACACCACCCTCTATCTAAAAAGAGGTTGCCCTTAAAGTCCTTTTAAATCTTTCCCTTCTCACTTTGAACCCACACCCTCTAGTCTTGGACTCCCCTACCCTAGGAAAAAGACCATGGCTATTCACCCCAACCATACTCAAGATTTTATAAACCTCTACAATTTTACCCCTTCACCTCCAATGCTTCAGGGAAGATTACGCGGATTATGTGGGAAGTAAGAGAGGAAATTGCAGAGCCGTTGGCAATTATCTTTTCGTCTTCACTGTCAACAGGGGTGGTACCAGGGGATTGGAGAGTGGCGAATGTTGTGCCCCTGTTCAAAAAAGGGAATAGGGATAACCCTGGGAATTACAGGCCAGTTAGTCTTACTTCGGTGGTGTGCAAAGTAATGGAAAGGGTACTGAGGGATAGGATTTATGAGTATCTGGAAAGACACTGCTTGATTAGGGACAGCCAGCACGGATTTGAGAGGGGTAGGTCTTGCCTTACAAGTCTTATTGAATTCTTTGAAGAGGTGACCAAGCATGTGGATGAGGGTAGAGCAGTGGATGTAGTGTACATGGATTTTAGTAAGGCATTTGATAAGGTTCCCCATGGTAGGCTTATGCGGAAAGTCAGGAGGCATGGGATAGTGGGAAATTTGGCCAGTTGGATAGAGAACTGGCTAACCGGTCGAAGTCAGAGAGTGGTGGTAGATGGTAAATATTCAGCCTGGAGCCCAGTTACAAGTGGAGTTCCGCAGGGATCAGTTCTGGGTCCTCTGCTGTTTGTAATTTTTATTAATGACTTGGAAGAGTGAGTTGAAGGGTGGGTCAGTAAATTTGCAGACGATACGAAGATTGGTGGAGTTGTGGATAATGAGGAGGGCTGTTGTCGGCTGCAAAGGGAATTGGATATGATGCAGAGCTGGGCTGAGGAGTGGCAGATGGAGTTCAACCCTGTCAAGTGTGAGGTTGTCCATTTTGGAAGGACAAATAAGAATGCGGAACACAGGGTTAACGGTAGGGTTCTTAGTAAGGTGGAGGAGCAGAGGGATCTTGGGATCTATGTTCACAGCTCTTTGAAAGTTGCCACTCAGGTGGATAGAGTTTGTAAGAAGGCCTATGGTGTATTAGCGTTCATAGCAGAGGGATTGAATTCATGAGTCGTGAGGTGATGTTGCAGCTGTACAGGACCTTGGTAAGGCCACATTTGGAGTACTGTGTGCAGTTCTGGTCGCCTCACTTTAGGAAAGATGTAGAAGCTTTGGAGAGGGTGCAGAGGAGATTTACCAGGATGTTGCCTGGAATTGAGGATAGGTCATACGAGGATAGGTTGAGAGTGCTAGGCCTTTTCTCATTGGAACGGCGAAGGATGAGGGGTGACTCGATAGAGGTTTATAAGATGATCAGGGGAATAGATAGAGTAGACAGTCAGAGACTTTCTCCCCGGGTACAACAGAGTGTTACAAGGGGACATAAATTTAAGGTGAAGGGTGGAAGGTATAGGGGTGATGTCAGGGGTAGGTTCTTTACCCAGAGAGTGGTGGGGGCATGGAATGCGCTGCCCGTGGGAGTGGCAGAGTCAGCATCATTGGTGACCTTTAAGCGGCAATTGGATAGGTACATGGATAGGTGCTTAAGCTAGGACAAATGTTCGGCACAACATCGTGGGCCGAAGGGCCTGTTCTGTGCTGTATTGTTCTATGTTCTATATGTTCTATTGCCCCGGACTATTCAGCCTCCCCCTTTAGCTCCAACCCTGAGAACATCCTCTTAAGTCTTTTCTGAGCCATTTCAAATTTCACAACATCTTTCCTATAGCAGGGAGACCAGAATTGAACAATGTATTCCAAAAGCGACCTAACCAATGTCCTGTACAGTATAGCAGCAACATGACATTCCAACTCTTATACTCAATGCATTGACCAATAAAGGCTAGTGTACCGAATACCTTCTCCACTACCCCGTCGACCTGCATTGCAACACAGATAGCCACTCAGGATTTTAAAGTCTAGAAGTGGGTTTGCTAGAACTTGAATATAAGCATTGTTCTTATCGCTATTATTTTTTAGTAGTCAGTACATTAGTTACACAAAATGAATATTGATTTGTTAGCTGGAAGTTTATCAGATGATGAAATTATTCCTTCCTAAAGATACTAAGCAAAAATTATTCAATCCCAACTTGTTATATTTCAAAAGTAACAAGGTGACGTAAGAGTCATAGAGATGTACAGCATGGAAACAGACCCTTCAGTCCAACCCATGCCGACCAGATATCCCAACCCAATCTAGTCCCACCTGCCAGCACCCGGCCCATATCCCTCCAAACCCTTCCTATTCATATACCCATCCAAATGCCCTTTAAATGCTGCAATTGTACCAACATCCACCATTTCCTCTCGCAGTTCATCCCATACACATACCACCCTCTGCGTGAAAAAGTTGCCCCTTAGGTCTCTTTTATATCTACCTCCTCTCAGCTTAAACCTATGCCCTCTAGTTCTGGACTCCCCCATCCCAGGGAAAAGACCTTGTCTATTTATTCTACCCATGCCCCTCAAAATTCTGTAAACCTCTATAAGGTCACCCCTCAGCCTCCGATGCTCCACGGAAAAGAGCCCCAGCCTGTTCAGCCCCTTCCCATAGCTCAAATCCTCCAATGCTGCCAACATCCTAATAAATCTTTTCTGAACCCTTTCAAGTTTCACAACATCTTTCTAATAGAAAGGAGACCAGAATTGCATGCAGTATTCCAATAGTGGCCTAATCAATGTCCTGTACAGCCACAAAATGACCTCCTAACTCCTGTACTCAATACTCTGACCAATAAAGGAAAGCATACCAAACACCTTCTTCACTATCCTATCTACCTGCGACTCCACTTTCAAGGAGCTATGAACCTGCACTCCAAGGTCTCTTTGTTCAACAACACTCCCTCGGGCCTTACCATTAAGTGTATAAGTCCTGCTAAGATTTGCTTTCCCAAAATGCAGCACCTTGCATTAATCTGAATTAAACTCCATCTGCCACTTCTCAGCCCATTGGCCAATCTGATCAAGATCCTGTTGTAATCTGAGGTACCCTCTTCGCTGTCCACTACACCTCCAATTTTGGTGTCATCTGCAAACTTACTAACTATATCTCTTATGCTTGCATCCAAATCATTCATCTAAATGACAAAAAGCAGAGGACCCAGCACCAAACCTTGAGGCACTCCACTGGTCACAGGTCTCCAGTCTGAAAAACAACCCTCCACCACCACCCTCTGTCTTCTACCTTTGAGCCAGTTCTGAATCCAAATGGCTAGTTCTCCCTGTATTCCGTGAGATCTAACCTTGCTAATCAGTCTCCAGTGGGGAACCTTATCGAATGCCTTACTGAAGTCAATATAGATCACATCTACCGCTCTGCCCTCATCAATCATCTTTGTTACTTCTTTAAAAAACTCAATCAAGTTTGTGAAACATGATTTCCCACGCACAAAGCCATGCTGACTATCCATAATCAGTCCGTGCCTTTCCAAATACATGTACATCCTGTCCCTCAGGATTCCCTCCAGCACCTTGCCCACCACCGACATCAGGCTCACTGGTCTATAGTTCCCTGGCTTGTCCTTACCACCCTTCTTAAACAGTGGCTCCATGTTAGCCAACCTCCAGTCTTCCAGCACCTCACCTGTGATGATTGATGATACAAATATCTCAGCAAGAGGTCCAGCAATCACTTCCCTGGCTTCCCACAGAGTTCTAGGGTACACCTAATCAGGTCATGGGAATTTACCCACCTTTCTGCATTTCAAGACATCCAGCATTCCTCCTCTGTAATATGGACATTTTTCAAGATGTCACCATATATTTCCCTACATTCTATATGTTGTACATACTGATGCAGAATAGTCGTTTCGAATCTCACCAATTTTCTGCAGCTCCACACAAAGGCAGCCATGCTGATCTTTGAGGGGCCCTAGTCTCTCCCTGTTACCCATTAGTCCTTATTGTATTTGTAAAAACCTTTTGGATTCTCCTTAATTCTATTTGTCAAAACTATCTCATGTCCACTTTTTGCCATCCTGATTTCCCTCTTTAAGTATACTCCTACTGTCTTTATACGCTAAGGATTCACTCGATCTAAGCTGTCAATACCTGACATATGCTTCCTTCTTTTTCTTAACTAAACCCTCAATTTCTTTAGTCATCCAGCATTCACTATACCTACCAGCCTTTCCTTTCACCCCAACAGGAATATACTTACTCTGGATTCTCGTTATCTCATTTCTGAAGGCTTCCCATTTTCCAGCCGTCCCTTTACCTGTGAACATCTGCCTACAATTAACTTTTGAAAGTTCCTGTCTAATACTGTCAAAATTGGCATTTCTCCAATTTAGAACTTCAACTTTTAGATCCGATCTATCTTTTTTCAGCACTATTTTAAATCTAATAGAATTATGGTAGCTGGACCCAAAATGATCCCCCACTGACACCTCAGTCACCTGCCCTGCCTTATTTCCCAAGAGTAAGTCAAGTTTGCACCTTCTCTAATAGGTACATTCACATACTGAATCAGAAGATTTTCTTGTACACACTTAACAAATTCCTCTCCATCTAAACCCTTAACATTATGGCAGAAGGAATCACCACAATCCAGAAGTACTATATGACCCTCTCTTAAATACAAGGTATACATTCTGCATCTTTTAAAAATCCGACAGGAGCCCATCTACAAAACATTCTTTGTGATCATAAAACCAGCCAATTTGATCACATGATCACTTATGCTCTTGCATCTTAAGTTTGAAACTTCTATACGTTGATGCTTTTCACCATCATCATTGCTCGTCAGTCCATGAATTTCTGCTCATTAAAGTGAGTATGTAAAACATTTTGAACTGACCAGCACAGTATTCAAATATCTATGGCATGGACCACATCTACTTTTGATTCTTTCTTTCCAATGAAAATATCCCAAATCTCTTCTTTATTATTTTGAGGAGCACAGGGTTGCATTAATATATGTTACTAACTTTTTCAAATTTAATGTCAATGTCTTAGTTTATTAAACTTCTATACTCTCCATGGGGAGAAGAGAAGGTAGCTTTGTGGTAGTAGTATTGCTGGATTTTTAATTCAGAGACCGAGGTAATGTTCTGGGAAATCAGGTTTGAGTCCTGCCTCAGCAGATAGTGGAATTTGAATTCAATAAAAATCTGGAATTAAGAGTCTAATGACAACCATAAATGCATAGTCAATTGTCAGAAAAAAAACACCATCTGGTTCACTAATTTCCTTTTAGGAGGGAAACTGCCATTCTTAAATTGGTCTGGCCTACATGCGACTCTGGACCCACAAGAATGTTGACTCTTAAATGCCCTCTGGCCAATTAGGCATGGGCCATAAATGATGGCCTAGCCAGTGACATCCACATCCCATGTATGAATTTTAAAAATCTTACTGTGCTTTCAGCAGATCTTTCTCTCTTTTCTCTAGTTCTGCTCTGGCTTTATTCCTTTCTTCCTCCTCTATGTCAAGCTTAGCTTCAAGAACTTTTCTCTCTTCATCAATCTTTGCTTGCATTTCTGCCATCTTTTCCGGAGATACCTTCTTTCTTCCTTTAAAGCAAAAAAGTTCAATCTTATTCAGCAGATCACATTTTTACATTTTCAGCTGAGTGACCTGGATTAGCATGATGACAATGTCATTAAGAATACTGTAAAGCAATGCTGATAACTTTATTTTGTTTCAAAATGCATACCAATTTTCAGTCATGCACATTGCATGGTTCGAAAAGGCTGTCTGCTGATTATTTTGGTACATGAATGTTTGTGTCAAGGTAAGTATGGAGCAGCTGGGCAAAAAGCTTGTAGGAACATTCAAGGGAATGCTTTATCATGGCAAGAGAGAAACGCTCAGCTACCAGAACAGTACACATCATCAGGTACCTGCAAGAAGCAGTCTTGATTAAAGTAAGGCATTTAATGTGAAGGAGCTGAAATCGCTCACTGCAGGGTGATAATACAAAAATGTAGAGACAAAACAACACTAAGAACAGGCCAGTGAAAGAGCACAAGCATCACAAAGCAGCAACTCCCAAAGTGGGCTGACTACCTGACAAAAAAATACATTGATGGAACCTGAGTAAGGACAATTTTCTAGACATGTTTAACAATTATTTGAAATATGTCGTGATTGTAATAAGGTCAGCCAGGTGGACCTCTCAGAATATGGGTTCCCTGAATGGACCAAATTAACAGCCCCAATCAGGGAGCATTGGCTGGCAGGTGGGGCTAGATTGAGTTGGGATATTTGGTCGGCATGGACAGGTTGGACTGAAGGGTCTGTTTCCATGCTGTACATCTATATGACTCTATAACAGGAGTGTCAGACATCCTGCTCAAAAAAAAGAAAAAAGGAAAAAAAACAAACAAACAGGAATGTCAGAGGTTCTGTTCACGAAAACAAAGAACAGGAGTGTCAGACATCCTATTCACTCTGAGAGCTGGCTCTGAGGGAGTTGGTTCAGGGTCAAGGACTCTCCTCATGTAAATAAAGGATGACCTGGTGACAGGATACCAGGCTCTGTGGAGTTATTTCAGCGATGACGCGAGTGGCATTAATGATGTAACCAGGCAAAAATGAGTACTGGCTGAAGCCCGACTGGACTTCAAACAGGCACTACAACTGACTTTATCATTGAAAAATGCAGCAAGTGGTGCATACGAGCTGCAAGGTATTCTGATGGAAGTGGACATCCGCATCAGTCCATCTGAGCTCAGGGAACACCACTAGAATGAAAGCAATTGCAAAACCTCACTCAAGATATATCCTGTACAGAGGGACTCTAGGTCAACCCACAGCAAAACCTCAAAACAAACCTCAAAACCTCAAACAGTTAAAATTTCCTTCAGGATCTGGGCCAGCAAGTCATTGTAGTTGCTACCGGTACGCAGACTCAAGACAGCAAAGGGTCCTACTGGACCTAAATTGACTAACAGAATACATAAGGCCAACATCCAGGAGAGTACACACTCTGGAAAGTCCACCTACATCTGGTTGGAACAGCGAAATTGCTTAGCAACATCCAAATCAAAACCAATCAAAATAAACATCTAGTTAAATGGTCACACAGTTCTAATAGAGGTTGATAATGACGCGATTGTTTCGGTGATTAGTTCCAGACTCCAACCCTAAAGTTTGTGCAAGACCTCGGCTGGAATGAGATCCTATAAGAGGGGAACTTTACAGATTAAGTGTACAAGTTTGGTTTCGGTCTCTTATGAAAAGCAGGTGATTTTAAATTTTCTGGACACACTTTCAATCACAGCACGTATACTTGTAAATGCAGTTAGATGAGGATTCTCAGAAGTATGTTACAATTAAAACCCATTAGTATTTGTTCTAATATACAAGACTGCCATCTGAGGTAAGACCAGCCTATGCAGTTTCCCAGTAGCCGATACAGTGTATTTTACAAGGTTCACCCCAAGTCACCATATGTAGGGCACCACTTATCTGGATGACTTGCTAATAACAGAGAAGACAAATAAGGAGCACTTTGAGAACTTGGACATAGTCCTTAGATGTTCCTCCCAGGTGGGCTACCCTTTAAAAGGAAAAAATGTGTTCCAGGCACCTACTTGGGCTACAGAGTTGACAAGACCATTGTGGCATCCACTAAAAGATAAAGTGAGGGCAATCAAAGGTGCCTGATTCTGGGTAATCTTGGAGGACAGGAAAAAATTGTGGCTGTAGGAGCTGTTCCTTTTTTGAGGTATTTTAAGTGCTGGAGGTGATTTCCTTGAATTCCAGGAGCAGCAATTACTGTTTTATATACTGTTGCATTGTTTTGAAACTTTGGGGAACAAAGCATCAAAACAACGGCACTTTAAAAAGGAGGAAGTCAGACAAAGGCAGTGACCACATGGTCAGAAAAGAAACCTATAGTGCTGCCTGACACAGCAGTGAATCTGCACAATTACTGCCTTTGCTGCTTGAGTTCAAGTAACTCTGGACACTGGAGTATGTCTACGAAAAAAGTAACAAACAACAAAATTCACAGCTAACCTGGAGGAACCTGTGTGGGACAGGAACAGATAAGTGCATAGTATTTAAGTGTAGCCCTGCTGTAAATTTACAGTAGTGAGTAAAGTGAGTTCTTTCTTGATTATATGTTTTATTGAGATCGATCTCTTGATTAAAGTTTAAAAATATAAGCCGTAAGTGTTACGTCAGCCTGGAGCAAGGCTTTTTGAAAGCAATAAGACGGTGCTACTTTCTGGGTCTGTAGATTGCGAAGGAGCAAAGATGGCCTTTAGTAGAGTGATGTGCTCGTCCTGTCAGATGTGAGGGTTTAGTGAGAGTTTTGATGTGACTGATGATAATGTCTGCAAGAAGTGTCATTGGTTGCAAATCCTATTTTGTTGCATGGATCGGTTGGAGCAGCAGTTGGAGGCAATAAGGAATCTACAGGAGATGGGGGCGGGTGGTGGATGGCAGTTATAGGAAGGGAGAAAAGCTGCAAAGACAGTCAGGTAGATGGGTTAACTCAGGGGAAGGTAGGAGGGGTAGGCTTGTAGTGTAGGAATCTCCTGTGGCTATCCACATCCCAAACAAGTATGCTGTTTTGGAAAATGTAGGGGGTGATGGACTCTCAGAGGAATGTCACAAGAACAGCCAAGTTTCTGTTACCGAGAATGGCTCTAACGGAATGGAGGTGCATGGGTTCCAAGCGATCGATTGTGGCAGGAGACTCTCTAGGCAGAGGCACAGATGTTTCTACAGCCAGCAGCAAGAAATCAAAATGGTGTTTTGCCTCCCTGGTGCCAGGATAAAGGAGATCTCTGAGAGGGTGCAAGATGTTCTCAAAGGGGAGAGAGACCAGCAGGAGATCATCGTACACATTGGAATTAATGATGTAGGAAGGGAAAAGGATGAGATTCTGAAGGGAGAATATAGAAAGTTGGGCAGGAATTTAAAAAGGACATCCTTGAGAGTAGTAATATCTAGATTACTCCCGGTGCTACGAGCTAGTGAGGGGAGGAAAAGGAGGAGAGAGCAGACGAATGTGTGGCAGAGGAGCTGGTGCAACAGAAAAGGGTTCAGATTTTTGGGACACTGGAAAATGTTCTGAGGTAGAGGTAATCTGTACAAGGAGGACAGATTGCAAGGCAAATTGTGTATTAGCAGGGAGATTTACTAGAGCTGCTCAGGAGGATTTAAACTAGTAAGGTGGGGGGGTGGGAAGAGCGAGAACACCCCAAGGAAATAGTGAGGAAAGAGATCAATCTGAGATGGGTACAGTTAGAAAAGGAGAGAGTCAAAAAAGCAGGGCAAGCAGAAACAAAGCAGAGAACAAGGTAAGACTGATAAATTAAACTGCATTTATTTCAATGCAAGAGGCCTAACAGACAAGGCAAACGAACTCACCAGAGCATGGTGAGGAACATGGGAGTGGGATATCATAGCAATTAGAGACATGGCTCAGGGATGGATAGGACTGGCAGTTTAATGTTCCAGGATACAAATGCTATAGGAAGGATTGAAACAGTCGTAAGACAGGAGGGGGAGTAACGTTTTTGATAAGGTATCGCATTGTGGCTAAACTTAGGGAGGATATTCCTTGGAATATATCCAGGGAAGTTATTTGGGTGGAACTGAGAAATAGGAAAGGGATGATCAACTTATTGGGATTGTATTATAGACCACCCCAGTAGTCAGCGGGAAATTGAAAAACAAATATGTAAGGAGACCTCAGGTATCTGCAAGATTAATAGGGTCATTATGGTAGGGGATTTAAACTTTCCAAAAATAGACTGGGACTGCCATAGTGTTTAGGTTTAGATATAGAGAGGAATTTGTTAAGTGTGTACAAGAAAATTTTCTGGGAAATAAGGCAGGGCAGGTGACTGGAGTGTCAGTGGGGGAGCACTTTGGGGCCAGCAACAATAATTCAATTAGTTTTACAATAGTGATGGAAAAGGATAGATTGGATCTACAAGTTGAATTTCTGAACTGGAGAAAGGCCAATATTGACAGTATTAGGCAAGAATTTTCAAAAGTTGATTGAGGGTGGGGGGCAGATGTTCACAGGTAAAGGGACAGCTGGAAAATGGGAAGCCTCCAAAAAATGAGATAATGAGAGTCCAGAGATTGGATATTCCTGTTAGGATGAAAGGAAAGGCTGGTAGATGTATTGAATGCTGCTTACTAAAGAAATTGAGGTTTTAGTTAAGCAAAAGGAAGCATATGTCAGGCATAGACAGCAGAGATCGAGTGAATCCTTAGAAGAATATAAAGGCAGTAGGAGTATACTTAAGAGGAAAATCAGGAGGGCAAAAAGAGGACATGAAATAGGTTTGGCAAATAGTTAAAGAGAACCCGAAGGGATTTTACAAATAGATTAAGGACAAGAGGGTAACTAGGGAGAGAACAGTACCTCTCAAAGATCAGCAAGGCAGCCTATGTGTGGAACCACACAAAATGAGGGAAGATACTAAACAAGTATCTTCAGTGTTTACTGTGGAGAAGGACATGGAAGATATGGAATGTGGGGAAGTAGATGGTGACATTTTGAGAAATGTTCATATTACAGAGGAGGAAGGTTAGCTCAGAGTTCAAAGGAATCTTGATCAGATAGGCCAAAGGACCATGGAGTGGCAGATGGAGTTTAATTTAGATAAATGAGAGGTGTTGCATTTTGGAAGGGCAAATCAGAGCAGGACTTGTACACTTAATGGTAAGATCTTGGAGTGCAGGTTCATAGTTCCTTGAAAGTGGAGTCGCAGGTAGATAGGATACTGAAGGAGGTACTTGGTATGCTTTTCTTTATTGGACAGAGCATTGAATTTCGGCATTGGGAGTTCATGTTGCACCTGTAAAGGACCATTGGTTAGGCCACTTTTGGGATGTTGCAATTCTGGGTCTCCCTTTTAGATTAGATTAGATTAGATTACTTACAGTGTGAAAACAGGTCCTTCGGCCCAACAAGTCCACACCGACCCTCCGAAGAGCAACCCACCCAGACCCATTCCCCTACATTTACCCCTTCACCGAACACTACGGGCAATTTAACATGGCCAATTCACCTAACCTGCACATTTTTGGACTGTGGGAGGAAACCGGAGCACCCGGAGGAAACCCATGCAGACATGGGGAAAATGTGCAAACTACACACAGACAGTTGCCCGAGGCGGGAATTGAACCCTGGTCCCAATGCTAACCACTGTGCCACCCAATATCGGAAGGATATTGTGAAACTTGAGAGGGTTCAGAAAAGACTTACAAGGATGTTGCCAGGGTTGGAGGATTTGAACCACAGGAAGACGCTGGGGCTGTTTTCCCTGGAGCATTGGAGGCTGAGGGGTGACCTCATAGAGGTTTATAAAATCATGAGGGGCACGGATAGGATAAATAGACAAGGTATTTTCTCTGGCGTGGTGGAGTCCAGATCTAGAGGGCATAAGTGTAGGGTGAGGGAGGAAAAGTTTAAAAGAGACCCAAAGGGAAACATTTTCATGCAGATGGTGGTGCGTGTATGGAATGAGTTGCCAGAGGAAGTGGTGGAGGGTGGCACAATTCCAAATTCAAAAGGCATCTAAATGGGTAATGATTAGGAAAGGTTTAGAGGCAGATTGGCCAAGTGCTGGAAAATGGGACTGGATTAGGTTAGAATATATCTGGTCGGCATAGACAAGATGGACCAAAGGGTCTGTTTCAGTGCTGTACATCTCTATGAACCCCCGCATCTGTTGTGGAGCTTAGGTCTTTCCTTGAGCTGGTGAATTATTACAGAAAGTTCATACATAAAGTTTGTGCGAAGATTTGTAGCTCGGGTGCTCGTTGTTGTGGTTCTGTTCGCCGAGCTGGAAGTTTTTGTTGCAAACGTTTCGTCCCCTGGCTAGGCGACATCATCAGTGCTTGGGAGCCTCCTGCGAAGCGCTTCTTTGATGTTTCCTCCGGTGTTTATAGTGGTCTGTCCCTGCCGCTTCCGGTTGTCAGTTTCAGCTGTCCGCTGTAGTGGTTGGTATATTGGGTCCAGGTCGATGTGTTTGTTGATGGAGTTTGTGGATGAATGCCATGCCTCTAGGAATTCCCTGGCTGTTCTCTGTCTGGCTTGCCCTATGATAGTAGTGTTGTCCCAGTCGAATTCATGTTGCTTGTTGTCTGCGTGTGTGGCTACTAAGGATAGCTGGTCGTGTCGTTTCGTGGCTAGTTGATGTTCATGTATGCGGATTGTTAGCGGTCTTCCTGTTTGTCCTATATAGTGTTTAGTGCAGCACTGCCCTTTGATGTGAAGGGCAGTGTTTGTCACTGGCCACCCGGGTGTTTTCCTACCTTCCTAAAAGAAAGAAGAAAGAAAGAAAAAAAAAAGAAAAAAGAAAGAAAAAAAAACATATAGTGTTTAGTGCAGTCCTTGCATGGTATTTTGTACACTACATTCATCTTGCTCATGTTGGGTATCGGGTCCTTCGTTCTGGTGAGTTGTTGTCTGAGCGTGGCTGTTGGTTTGTGTGCCGTTATGAGTCCTAGGGGTCGCAGTAGTCTGGCAGTCAGTTCCGAGATGCTCCTGATGTATGGTAGTGTGGCTAGTCCTTTTGGTTGTGGTATGTCCTCGTTCCGTGGTCTTTCTCTTAGGCATCTGCTGATGAAGTTGCGCGGGTATCCGTTTTTGGCGAATACCTTGTATAGGTGTTCCTCTTCTTCTTTTTGCAGTCCTGGTGTACTGCAGTGTGTTGTGGCCCTTTTGAATAGTGTCCTGATGCAGCTTCATTTGTGTGTGTTGGGGTGGTTACTTTCATAGTTTAGGACTTGGTCTGTGTGTGTGGCTTTCCTGTATACCCTTGTAGTGAATTCTCCGTTTGGTGTTCTCTGTACCATCACGTCTCGGAATGGGAGTTGGCTATCCTTTTCTTCTTCTCTCGTGAATCGGATTCCTGTGAGTGTGGCGTTGATGATCCGGTGTGTTTTTTCTATTTCCGTGTTTTTAATGATTACAAACATGTCATCGACATATCTGACCCAGAGTTTGGGTTGAATTTGTGGTAGGACTGTTTGTTCTAACCTTTGCATAACTGCCCCTGCTATGAGTCCCGAGATTGGTGATCCCTTGGGTGTTCCGTTGATTTGTTCGTATATCTGGTTGTTGAATGTGAAGTGTGTTGTGAGGCACAAGTCCAGTAGTTTAAGTATGCCGTCTTTGTTGATTGTTTTTGTCAAAGGACGCTGAACCTAAGTCCTGTCTGTTCAAGCCAGACAGAGAACAGCCAGGGAATTCCTAGAGGCATGGCATTCATCCACAAACTCCATCAACAAACACATCGACCTGGACCCAATATACCAACCACTACAGCGGACAGCTGAAACTGACAACCGGAAGCGGCAGGGACAGACCACTATAAACACCGGAGGAAACATCAAAGAAGTGCTTCGCAGGAGGCTCCCAAGCACGGATGATGTCGCCTAGCCAGGGGACGAAACGTTTGCAACAAAAACTTCCAGCTCGGCGAACAGAACCACAACAGTTCATACATAACCTGGCCTCCATCCTGGCATCAACTCTTAAAAAAGTCAGCCTTGGAAATGGTCATGTAGCTAAGCCATAGCTTTCAGGAAAGTGAAGAAACAGCCATCATTCTCTAAGGAGCTGGCACACTATGATTCCAAGCGAGATCTGTTATTAACATGCGATGCCTTCTTGTATGGCATCAGGGTAGTATTTGCTCATAGAAGGCCCGACAGAGAAAAGCGCCCAACAGTGTACGCATCCAGGACCTTGGCTAATGGAGAGAGTGAACATACCCAGATAGCGAAGGAAGGTTTGGCAGTCGTATTTATAGTCAGGAAGTTCCACCAATATCTTTAGAAATGTAAGCTTACAATAATAACAGACCACAAATCTCTGCTCGGACTACTTAAAAAGGTCAAGATAGTACCGCTCATAGCTTCAAGCCAAATTCAGCTGCGGGCTCTATTTCTACGTGCATATAACTTCAAATAGAAACACCCTCCGGGAGTCCAAATTCAGAAAGCTGATGTATTGAGCTGCCTCCCGTTAGCAGATACATGCCAGTGGTACCACCCCTGGAAGACTCTTAATAGTTTTAAATTTTCTGCACACACTTCCATTCAGAGCTGATGATGAGCATGGAAATCAAAGTGCCGTCACAACCAGGAATGAAACCTTTTTGAACCCGTAGAGACAAATTACAACAGAGGACATATTATTGTGGGGAGCAAGAGTGACTGTCCCGAGCAAAGATTGCCAGCAAATACTGGATGAACTCTAACAGGGTCATCCTGGAGTTTCCAAAGTGAAGCTGTCAGCAAGATGTTACATCTGGTGTCCAGGACTGGATTCAGACATAGCTGCATTGGTGGGGCAGTGCCTAGACTGCCAACAAGGATAAACATTATTACGAGCAACTCCTCACATTTGTGGGAATGGCTGGATAAAAAGATGAACTCGATTACATCAACTATGCAAGTGTTTCATAGGCTCAATGTTCTTAGTCATTGTGGATGCCCACTCAAAATGGCTAGACATGTGCACAGAGTTCATTAGTCAAACATGGAGACAACGATAGAAAAACAGCGCACAGTTTTTGCAGTACACAAACTTCCAGACAGGTTGGTCACAGATAATGAGTCATTATTTAACAACAGAGAACTTCAGCATTTCAAATGGTATTCAACATACAAAGACCGTTCCATACTGTCCATCATCCATTGGTGTGGCAGAAATAGCAGTCTAAACTTTGAAAGCAGTTTTAAAGAAACAGCCTACACCTTCATTAGATACCAAACTGTCCCAGTTCCTACTTGAACATAAGACCATTCCTCATGCAACTACAGGAATAGCTCCAGCAGAGTTACTAATGGGAAGACTCCTCACAAGATTAAAAGTGGGGGGTGGGGAAGCAGAAGAGGGTGAAACGGTATCAGGAACGCCAATGCCAGACAAAAGACTCTGCTAGTGAGACAGAAAGTTTATTTCCGGGAATGAAGTTTGGTGTAGGAACGGCCCTGTGCAGGTAAGAGGGTCTGGTGACTTTTCTGGCATTATTTCAGTGTATATTTTAAGTTATTTTGTGTTACCCAAAAAACATTCAGATTTTAATTCAAAGCAAAATACTGCAGATGCTGGAAACAAAAACAAAGTCCTGGAGAAACTTAGCAGGTCTGGCAGTATCTATTGAGAGAGAAAATCAAATATTTCAAATCTGACGTATCAGATTGGACTCAAACATTTGTTTCTCTCTCCATAGATGCGGCCAAGCTGCTGACTTTCACTAGTACTTTCTGGTATTATTGTGAATTTCATTAGCTTTTTTCAGACAGTTTAGAGTTGCCCACTATTAGGTTTTTACATCAGATTGTAAAGGAATGAACAAGCATTATTAATAGTCAATGGTTATTTGAGCTAATCAAATATAAACAAATTGACACGCACTTTGGAAGTGGAAGATTTTGAAATTAGTCAATAATCTCTCAATGCATTATGGATGTTCTAAATCCAACTTTTTCAAACATTGCGACAAGTGGCTTTGTATTATAAACTAACCAATAGGGGTAGACGTTCCCTTGAAACTGTTGCATCATTCAATTAGATCATGTAGCATACATTTGTAGTCGCATACTACATTCAATAATTGATATCATGCTATTTCAATGTTTTGATAAATTTGATCTTTCAATAAACTACAAATTAGATTCCCATAGGGTGACTTACACAGAATTTTGAGCTAAGTTGTTATTGCCAAAATTAGAACAAATCATACACTGACAATTCCAGAGAACTGACTGGAATATATCTATTTTCCAGTCCTTTTAGTCATCAATTTGTTCATAATACCACAGCATCTTAGATTGCTACTCTTATAAAAGTTTTGGACTGCTTGGAATTTCCTATTATAAACTGTATCAAAGTACATTATTCATTAAAACTGAATTTGCTTTTCCATATTGTACTTAAATTTATATAACCACTGATCTATTTCTTGATTGAGTCTAGTCCCCATCGTTATGATTGAGGGAAGAAATCCATCAGGGACCACAATGTGCACATAATCCTACTTCTCCACAATATTTATTTTGAGTACCCAACACATTCTGTCTCCACACTTCCCAATTACAATCTCTTTTGATATCACTTTTAGTTCAGTTTCTACCTCAGTTCATTTCAGTTAACCTGCCTATAAATATTAAAAGGTACAATGCTGTATACAAGCATGCACTAATAGACTTTTTATTGGGATCAGGTTTAGATCTTGCATAAGCTATTAACATTACAGAAATATATACAGAAAGGAAAATAACCCACTCAAACTCATGAAAAAAGAGAGTCCACAAACCTGTTTGATCTTGAATTAAGAAGAAATTAGCAAGCCACAGGTAGGCAGCGTGTGAATACAGAAGGAAGGGAAATAAGACAAATTAATCATTATTTTCTGCAAATCAGAAGGCCAAAGCAATGAAGATTGATGATGAGACTGTCACTGAAAGAAAAAGAAAAACTAATAGTTAATACAAATATTGTGTACAGCTGCTCTTGCCCAGGAACGAAGCAAATCACAAAAAAAAGTTAGCGGCACTGTCAAGATGATAGAATGAAATAAAATTTATTATAACTGTAGTCCTTACAAACAGCATGCCGAAACAGCCCATGACATCCCTTATAAAACTGAAGACTGAAATGCAAATCACTCGTCCAAATTTTACCTCTGGCCTAGTTTTGGCAGGTGAACAGCAGGTATTAGGCAGGTTTTAGAAACTCACCTATTGTTCCAAAATTATTTTAACATGTTTGCATCATTTAAATTCCACCATTCAACTTATCCCCATTCTTCAGAATATACTATGATTTCTGCTATACAGTTAGGAATAAGGTATTACAGTTAAATTGAAACATGCAAACACAAAAAGATATGACTGCATAATGGTCATGCTATTAGAAAAGTGAACAAGGCAGGTGGATTAGTTGAACATAAACCCAAATCCCACTATGTCAGCTTGAAAGTTTGAAATCAGTTTTTAAACATGCTGCAAGTAAAAATGTCTTGTCACAAACTCCAAGCAGTTCATTAATTTCCTTTAGACTGTAACTACGCAGGAAACAAATGTCTGTTTTGCCAGTAGCCCTGATAACCAGAGAAAGAATTAAAAACAAATTCCAGACATGAATATACAACCAATATACAATTCAAAACACCATATTACTAGAGAGGGACAGTATACACAAGGTTGACGCTTGTCTTATATTCATCGAAATTGTTTTTGAAAAATAAATGGAGCATCATTACTCTAGCTTAACAAAATTGAGGTTTTAACGTTATCAGCCCAAGTTAATTAAATAGGGAAGGGAGAAATAAAATAAAATTTTAAAATGTATTAATCCTGACCCATTCAAATGCATTGTAAAATATAGCTTACTATCACATTAAATCTAAACACTCCCATCCCCGCACTCATTATATATCAGATAAAGACATAATTCAAGTTGATTTCAAACATCTACCTTTTCGCTTCTTTTTCTTCTCTCCTCCTTCTCCATTTTCACCTTCTTCATCATCGTCTTCAGAGCCACTCATTTCTGAACCAGAGATTTCTTCACCTGCGAATATTTAAATATTTTAATTCAGATATGGTTTTTATTTCATCAATGCGTCAATGTTCTTCTACTTCACTTGTACATACCTTCTTTTAGCTTATTTCTAAGATCCTCAATTTCCTTCTGGAATTGGCGCAACAATGCATCTTTGGGATCTTCATTAATTCTGGCTTTATTTTTGATATTCTTTGCTCTGTTTGCATAGCGTAAAGTACTGATAGTCTCATCGTAATTGTAATCTGCTGGCCCAATGTTTGCACACTGAGAAAGAAAAAAGGTGTAAAAAGCAAAAAGTGCCAAAAGTTCATTCCTGCATGTTAAACTCTCAATCTTGATTACTTTGCAGTATGAAGGTGCCAAGAAGAGATTAGTTACCTCCCTTGGTGGCGCAAATACACCCTCAATCTAGGATGATTATTCATTCATTGAGATGCAGGTGCTTTTCAGTCCAAGGAAGTCATTAAGCCCAAAACAGTATCACTGGTGATTTGATAGTAATGGGGATAAAGAAAATGTTCAATTGTATGCAAGAAACCTTCTGGAAAGATAAAGAAAAAAAACAAAGAGGGGGTTCTTGTGGGGGAGTTGTAGTGTCCCTATCTCAGCTTCAGAGGCCCAGGGTTCAATTGCCATCTGCTCCAGTGGTGCGTATTAACATCTTTGAACATGTTGTGTCAGAAAATATCCAAATCCAAAAATTAGGGTCCTTGTACCACATCAGTAGTGTCCCCATTTTGTTATCAGAGAGGCCTATGTTCAAATCCCACCAGCTCCAGCAGTGTTTCTGGACAGTTTGATTTGATAAAGAAATATAAAAAGGAATTTGGGAGGAACCCACTAAATATCATTTTAAAACAGTCAAGTATTAAAATCTTCTGAAAAATACAGACTGATCATTGGTTAACATGAATCATAGATGACAGAACCAGGAGTACGCCATTCGACTCCTCGAGTCTGCTCTGCCACTCTATAATCACCCCACTCCATCCTTCACCTATATCGCTTGATCCCGTTGCCCTTCTTGAAGATACAACGTGTTGGCCTCAACCAATTTCTGTGGCAGTAAATTCCACAGCCTCGCAGCTATCTGGGTAAAGAAATTTCTCCTCTCATGTTTACTCCCTCTTACACTTAAGCTACAATCCCTAGTTCTGGATTTCCCACACCAGCAGGAACATCCTTCCTGTATCAACCTGTGTAGTCCTGAGAATTTTATAGGTTTGTATTAGATCATCTTTATTCTTCTAAACTCCATTGAGTGCACTCCTAACCAAATCAATCTCTCCTCATATGCTTGTCCTCCCAACCCAGGAATCAATTTGGTAAATTTCTGCTGTATTCCCTTGGTAACAAGAACATCCTTCCTCAGATAAGGAGACTAAAAACTGCACACAACATTCCAGGTGTGGCCTCACCTCTATAATTGCAGCAAGGCATCATGTACTTGTACTGAAAACCTCTCACTATAAAGGCCAACATGCAGTTTGCCTTCTTTACTGCCTGATATGTGCATGAGAACGCCTAGCTCTCGCTGAGCATTCCCCTCCCAATTTATGGCCAAATACCAAAGTGAATAACTTCACACTGCACCTGCCATGCATTTGCCCACTTACTCAGCCTGTCCAAACCACACTACATGCTTCTCACAGGTCATCCCTTCAGCTTTGTGTCCCTTTAACTAACTATGTTGGTTTTCACCTTTTCAATAAAATTCTGGATAAACTTCAAATCATATAATACTAATCTTAAACACAACCTTAAGTTGAGATGCTGTAAATAAGAACTGATTTAGACTTCTGATACAGTATTGTCAAGCTGTCAGCATTTATTTCAGACATTTAACTGCAGTAGATTGTGCAGTTTCTACATAAACTTTACTACCAATTTTCAAAAACTTTTTAGCATAGTACTATAGTTCAAAATATTTTTGCATCAAAGATTTGTCATGGTATGTGATAGATAAATGCCTAAAGAACTTTTTTAACTTTTTGTAGCTATTGATTATATTAGTTGCTGGAATGTCAAAAAGAAGTACATGATAATGACACTGGTACATTTTTGATTTGAGAAAAAAAATAATGTGTACTGCCAAAAGCCTGGTAGATGCCAAACTAATACCTATATTTGACAAAGAGTGATAGAGCTCAAAATGTGTTGCTGGAAAAGCGCAGCAGGTCAGGCAGCATCCAGGGAACAGGAGAATCGACGTTTCAGACATAAGCCCTTCTTCAGGAATCCTGAAGAAGGGCTTATGCCCGAAACATCGATTCTCCTGTTCCCTGGATGCTGCCTGACCTGCTGCGCTTTTCCAGCAACACATTTTCAGCTCTGATCTCCAGCATCCGCAGACCTCACTTTCTCCTCAAAGAGTGATAGCACATGCCCACGAATTCATAACTCAGCCAGGTTAACAACAGTGATAAGGAAAATGATGAAGAGATTAACATCATCTAAAAGCAAAAATATCATAATGAATAGACAACAAGGAATTGAAAAGAAAACCGTCATTTCACAAACTCTACTAATTGTTGGGAGATGACAGACAGAGAGACCAACACAGAGACTGGTAATGAACTAGATGTAAAGACCTTCAATAAGAAATGTCCCCTAATGACTAATGAATTAGATTAGAGAATACTATAATCAGAGAACAAGTGGTAAAATAGATTGCTTGCAGGCTTCAAAAAAAGAAGGCTGGAGTAAGGACATAGTGGAGGATGGTAATGGTGATCCGCCGGGATCGGTTTGGGATCACCATTGTTCACAATTACTATTACAATTTAGACTCTGGACTTGAAAAAACACGATTAAGAGAAAGTGAGGACTGCAGATCAGGGTTCTTGCCCAAAACGTCAATTCTCCTGCTCTTCGGATGCTGCCTGACCTACTGTGCTTTTCCAGCACCACTTTCTCGATTCAAAAACATAATTGCTAATTGTGCAAATGGCACAGAGAGAAAAAGTGGAGACAGTTTTGCTCAGTACTAACTACAACAAATTAAAGAAGGATGCAAATAAATTTGCAGAGCAGACAAATAAATGGAAAACAAGGTTCAGCACAGAAAGATGAGATAATATATCTTGGTAAGAGGAATAGTAAAGTCAATTATTACTTTGATGTTTTAAATCTAGGTGAATAATGGTACAAAGAGAACTTGTGTACCATTAAAAGTTGTGCCACTCGTTAGCAAGCCATGAAACCAAAACCAAACCAAACACCAAGATTATTATCAGAGATAGAACTGAAAAGTAGAAAAAAAATTATGCGACAGCATTGACAAACCATGCTGAGACTACAAGAGGGGAGTTGATAATTTAGAGGTATTATTACTGGACTGTTAATCCAGAGACCCAAATAATGTTCTGTGGACCCGGATTCAAATCCTGCCATGGCAGACGGAGGATTTTGATTTCAATACAAATCTGGAATTAAGAGTCTAATGATGACTTTGAAAGCATAGTAGAGTGTCAGAAAAACCCAACCTAAGGGAAAGAAATGGACATCCTTATCTACTCTGGCCTACGTGACTCTAGAACCACAGCCATGTGGTTGACTCTCAATTGCCACCTAGGCAATTAGGGATGGGTAATAAATACTGGCCAAGCCAATAATGCTCTTGTCTCGTGTATGAACTTTAAAAACTCATATTATAGAAAGGAGGTACTACAGAGGATGTAGAGACAATTTACAAGGATTACCAGAAATATGTGGTGTCAGAAAAGGACTTAATAAACCAGATTTCTCTTGGCTTCAAAAACAACAGCGGCTGAAAGAATGACTTAATATAGTCTTATAAATTATGGAATGTTTTGATTGATTGGATAGAGAGATAGTTTTCACGATGGAGAAGGGCATTACAAGAAGCTTTCAATACAAGTTAGCCACCACGTAATCCAATTTGGAATTCAGAAGAAACGTCTTCTTTGAAAGAGCAGCAAGAACATGAAGCAATCGTGAACAAGGATTGGTTAACGTAAGTACTATAGATACATTTAAAAAGGTTAAACAAGTGTACAAGGAAGAAGGAGAAAGAGGATTATGCGGATGGATATAGAAGAAGAAAGACAGGCAAAGGCTAAAGTGGACCATAAATGGATCAGTTGAAATGCATAATCTATTTTTGTACCACATATCTTACCTGGATAGCTCATTTACATAGGGGCAGAGTAGGCCATTTGGTTCTTTGAGCCTGCTCCATCAAACAACAAGATTATAGCCTACCTACCTCAATTCCATCTCCTCACACTATCAATATATTCTTTAGTACCCAAAAATCTAATACGAAAATAAGAATCATACAACTGCTTTATTTAGCCACCTTTTAAACACAAGATATTTTGTGAATTATAGGAACAATTGATTTTCAAAACATATGTTGCTTAAAAACAAACTAATTTCACCAAATTATATTAATTATTCTCAATTATGCAACAATAAGAGGAAGAAAGCTCACCATCATCGTCTTTGAATTGCCTCCCAATGAATCCTGGAGTAGACGTGTCAGTTTAGAGTTACGATAGGGCACATGTGTACTTTTACCATCAACAAGAGCAGAGATAACATTACCCAAGGTGGACAATGAGAGGTTGATCTTTGTTGCTTCTTTTAATCGCTGTCCTGTGGCTCCAGTCTTTCCTTGTCTTTCAGAACCCTGCAAATATGATGGGGCTAATTCACTGACCCTCAAAACATTACTGTATAAATTCTCATGATTACCTTTTAATTACTGCAGTTACCAAAGTTATTTGACTTTTTTTAAAAACATCATCATACAAAATTAAAACAAAAAATGTTGAAATGCACAAACATTCATCTACATTTGTGAAGATAATAGACAGGTTATGGCCTTTTGGATATGCATCTTTCATTTTTAATTTTCATTTAGCTTTCAAAATTAGTACTTAATTGTATTTAATTATTATGCATTCTGCACAAATAATAAGGAATAAAATTCAATTTGGAGAAGTAAAAATGTGAACTGTCCAAACTGACACACACTGTATACCTCTTGTCAGATTTCTAGGTTGACTATGTTTATTCCATTTTCACTGATTCTGGTCCCTATTAATAGATTAAAGATACCACCAACATGGGATGAACTGTATCTTAACACACCATTGTTTTATCATTATAAGCTTCTGAAATACATATTTATTATTGAAAAATGCAATTAATGCCTGAATAAGTTGCCAAGAATTAAAAACACAATTCTGAATTAAAATTATGAACTGGACAGACAAGGTAATTGTGAAATACCAAGGCCAGTCAAGAATACATTTCTAATTTTAGAATACTTTTTAAGGAATAAAATAATGCTCAATTTTTTATAGAGACGAAATCAGCGTTACCTTCAAGTAAAATGTCACAAGAAGATGCAGGCATTTTTGAGACAAGGAGTGTCTATATAAAGTTATTCTCTATTTTATGTTGTATATTGTCTTTTTATATGTTCATGATAACTTCCATGTGAATTCTTATGACGGAAACCACAGGAAAGCTTGTCACAATGCAATACAGAACATGTAAAAGTGAAAATAAAGTTGGAGAATGGCATGGTTAAAATTGGAGGCCAAGAGAGGGTGGTTAAGATAATAATTCCACCGAATTCTACCTTTATCTATTTTCTAATTTTATTAAAGTAAATATGTAATTTTGCAATAGAAGTTCAATTCATTACAAGAGCCAAACAAAGGAAGAGTAATGAGACTTTCAGTTCATCATGTACACTCCCAATAATCAGCTATCTCCAATCTAATCTGATTTTATAACTTACTTGACAACCAGGTAAAAAACAATGACTGCAGATGCTGGAAACCAGATTCTGGATTAGAGTGGTGCTGGAAGAGCACAGCAGTTCAGACAGCATCCAAGCAGTAAAATCGACGTTTCGGGCAAAAGCCCTTCATCAGGAATACAGGCAGAGCGCCTGAAGGGTGGAGAGATAAGCTAGAGGAGGGTGGGGTTGGGGAGAAAGTAGCATAGAGTACAATAGGTGAGTGGGGGAGGGGATGAAGGTGATAGGTCGGGGTGGGGGGGGAAGGGGGATGGAGTGAATAGGTGGAAAAGAAGATAGGCAGGTAGGACAAGTCATGGGGACAGTACTGAGCTGGAAGTTTGGAACTAGAGTGAGGTGGGGGAAGGGGAAATGAGGAAACTGTTGAAGTCCACATTGATGCCCTGGGGTTGAAGTGTTCAGAGGTGGAAGATGAGGCATGCTTCCTCCAGGCGTCTGGTGGTGAGGGAGCGGCGGTGAAGGAGGCCCAGGACCTCCATGTCCTCGGCAGAATGGGAGGGGGAGTTGAAATGTTGGGCCATAGGGCGGTGTGGTTGATTGGTGTGGGTGTCCCGGAGATGTTCCCTAAAGCGCTCTGCGAGGAGGTGTCCAGTCTCCCCAAAGTAGAGGAGACTGCATCGGGAGCAATGGATACAATAAATGATATTGGTGGATGTGCAGGTAAAACTTTGATAGATGTGGAAGGCTCCTTTAGGGCCTTGGATGGAGGTGAGGGAGGCGGTGTGGGCGCAGGTTTTGCAATTCCTGCGTTGGCAGGGGAAGGTGCCAGGATGGGAAGGTGGGTTGTAGGGGGGCGTGGACCTGACCAGGTAGTCACGGAGAGAAGGACCAGCTTTACGGAAGGCGGAAAGGGGTGGGGAGGGAAATATATCCCTGGTGGTGGGGTCTGTTTGGAGGTGGCGGAAATGTCGGCGGATGATTTGGTTTATGCGAAGGTTGGTAGGATGGAAGGTGAGCACCAGGGGCATTCTGTCCTTGTTACGGTTGGAGGGGTGGGGTCTGAGGGCGGAGGTGCGGGATGTGGACGAGAGGGCATCTTTAACCACGTGAGAAGGGAAATTGCGGTCTCTAAAGAAGGAAGCCATCTGGTGTGTTCTGTGGTGGAACTGGTCCTCCTGGGAGCAGATACGGCGGAGGCGGAGAAATTGGGAATACGGGATGGCATTTTTGCAAGAGGTAGAGTGGGAAGAGGTGTAATCCAGGTAGCTGTGGGAGTCGGTGGGTTTGTAAAAAATGTCGGTGTCAAGTCGGTCGTCATTAATGGAGATGGAGAGGTCCAGGAAGGGGACGGAGGTGTCAGAGATGGTCCAGGTAAATTTAAGGTCAGGGTGGAATGTGTTGGTGAAGTTGATGAATTGCTCAATCTCCTCGCGGGAGCACGAGGTGGCGCTAATGCAGTCATCAATGTAGAGGAGGAAGAGGTGGGGAGTGGTGCCGGTGTAATTACGGAAGATCGACTGTTCTACGTAGCCAACAAAGAGACAGGCATAGCTGGGGCGCATACGTGTGCCCATGGCTACCCCTTTGGTCTGGAGGAAGTGGGAGGATTCGAAGGAGCAATTGTTAAGGGTGAGGACCAGTTCGGCCAAACGAATGAGAGTGTCGGTGGAAGGGTACTGTTGGGGACGTCGGGAGAGGCAAAAAACGGAGGGCTTGGAGGCCCTGGTCATGGCGGATGGAGGTGTAGAGGGATTGGATATCCATGGTGAAGATGAGGTGTTGGGGGCTGGGGAAACGGAAGTCTTGGAGGAGGTGGAGGCGTGGGTGGTGTCCTGAACGTATGTGGGGAGTTCCTGGACTAGGGGGGATAGGTAGAGGTAGGTAGAAATTAGTTCAGTGGGGCAGGAGCATGCTGAGACAATGGGTCGGTCAGGGTGGTCAGGCTTGTGGATCTTGGGAAGGAGGTAGAACCTGGAAGTGCGGGGTTCCCGAACTATGAGGTTGGAAGCTGTGGGTGGGAGATCTCCTGAGGTGATGAGGTTCTGTATGGTCTGGGAGATGATGGTTTGGTGATAGGGGGTGGGGTCATGGTCGAGGGGGCGGTAGGAAGAGGTATCCTCGAGTTGGCGTTTGGCTTCAGCGGTATAGTGGTCAGTGCGCCAGACGACCACTGCGCCCCCGTTATCTGCTGGCTTGATGGGGAGGTCGGGATTGGATCGGAGGGATTGGAGAGCTGCGCGTTGTGAGGGGGAGGGGGGTACACAGGTTGAGGCAGTTAATGTCCCAGCGGCTGTTGGAAATGAAGAGGCCGAGGGCAGGTAATAGGCCAGTGCAGGGAGTCCAGGTGGATGCAGTGTGTTGGAGGTGGGTGAAGGGGTCCTCGGAAGGTGCGCGGGAATTCTGATTGTGAAAGTAAGCTCGGAGGTGGCGGAAGAGGTGTTTGATGTCACGGCATGTATTAAATTCATTGATGCATGGACGGAGGGGGATGAAGGTAAGACCTTTGCTGAGGACTGATCGTTCGTCCTCAGTGAGGGGGAGGTCTGGAGGGATGGTGAAACCTCGGCAGGGCTGGGAGCTGGTGTGGGTGTGGAGCTGGGAGTGGGGGCGGAGCCATAACTGGAGTGGTTGTGACGGTGGGGAGAATGGGGGTGGAGTCATGAGCAGGGGCGGTATTCCCCTCAGGGTTCTGGGGGCTGGGAATGGTAACAGTGGGATCTGTGGGGGGGTGTGTCAGCAGAATGCAGGTGAGTGGTGTTGGTTTCCTCATTTCCCCTTCCCCCACCTCACCCTAGTTCCAAACTTCCAGCTCAGCACTGTCCCCATGACTTGTCCTACCTGCCTATCTTCTTTTCCACCTATCCACTCCACCCTCCCCCCCCACTGACCTATCACCTTCATCCCCTCCCCCACTCACCTATTGTACTCTATGCTACTTTCTCCCCACCCCCACCCTCCTCTAGCTTATCTCTCCACCCTTCAAGCTCTCTGCCTCTATTCCTGATGCAGGGCTTTTGCCCAAAACGTCGAATTTACTGCTCCTCGGATCCTTACTTGACAACCAGCTGACTAAAGCATTTTATGATTTATTTTCATTACAAAATCAAAATATTCAATTTATTCAAGAGCCAAAACTCTGTGTAGCAGCCAGACAATATGAAATTGTCTTGTGTTCAGATCAGGAAGGGCAGGCCTAGAACTGGTTATCTAAAAGTGTACCAGACAAAAAGCAAGCTTCCTGCAAGAAAAATACATCAACTGCTTATTATTTTTGAAAAAAAAATCAAGTTGCAGATGTTGATGCAACAAACATGGTTTTGGGGCTCTTGGCACTGGAATTAAAAATAACAAAAGCAACATTGGTTAAGATTTTAAATCAGGACCAAAGCAGCTCGTTCCGGGACTGCCCACAGAAACTTCCAAGCTTGATCAGGGTGCATAGGAGTTTGGAATGTCCCCAACTATCACCCTTCCAGTTTTGAGCTTCAATAATAAGAACCAAGATATTCAGAGATATGACAAATTCTAGATAAACTAAAACAAAAGTTTCATTGGAAGTAGAATCACAGGTAGAAGGTGTTTGATATGCTTTCCTTTATTGGACAGAGCATTGAGTATAGGAGTTGTGGCTGTACAGGGCACTGGTTAGGCCACTTTTGGAATATTGCATGCAATTCTGGTCTCCTTCCTATCGGAAGGATGTTGTGAAACTTGAAAGGGTTCAGAAAAGAGGTACAAGGACATTGCCAGGGTTGGAGGATTTGAGATATAGGGAGAGGCTGAAAAGGCTGGGACTGTTTTCCCTGGAGCGTCAGAGGCTGAGGGGTGACCTTATAGAGGTTTATAAAATCATGAGGGGCATGGATAAGATAAATAGACATGGTCTTTTCCCTTGGGTGGGGTAGTCCAGAACTAGAGGGCATAGGGTGAGCGTGAGGGTGAAAAGATATAAAAGGGACCTAAGGGGCAACTTTTTCACACAGAGGGTGGTGCGTGTATGGAATGACCTGCCAGAGGAAGTGGTGGAGGCTAGTACAATTGCAGCATTTAAAAGACATCTGGATGGGTAAGTGAATAGGAAGGATTTAGAGGGATATGGGCCAAGTGTTGGCAAAAAGGACTAGCTTAGTTTAGGATATCTATTCGGCATAGACAAGTTGGACCGAAGGGTCTGTTTCCGTTCTGTACATCCCTATGACTCTATGAGAAGAATGAACAAGAAACACAGAATAGCAGTGTGTACAAGGGTTTTTTAGATATTCTGCTAATTCTTACTGCAAGATCAACAAGGTGCAGTTTGCCCATGCGAACATGAATATTTCCATCAATTCCTTTTTCACTGCACTCGATGGTAATAGTAAAAATAGCATGAGAGCGGGAACTATGTTCGTTCATATTGGTAGCACCAACAGAACCTAGAGGAAGTAAAGAATCAATATCAATAAAATATCAAAGCAATATCAATCAGCATTTTTATTCAAAAATAAAAATACAAAAAGAAAAAACTTACTCAAAACCAAAACTACAAAGGTCAGACCGTAACTCCCCTTTCACTTATGGGTAGACAGCACAACAGTTTGTTATAATACTGTCTTTCATCTTGGCTTCAGTTTAAAATTGTTCCCATTGTTTGAGATCTATTAAGCACTAGCAATTTTTTGTTTAATTCAACACTAATACATATACAAGTTTAGCAATATTGTTCAGTTTCACAGTAGCACAATCACAAACGTGTTACAGTCAAAGCTGCAACACTTCATCTCAACAACAATTAACACCACTACATTACAGTCTTAAAAAGGAACTTGATTTTTATCGATGTACAATTCTGCAAATGACTGGAAAGACCTACACTTGTTCCTGATTCCAACTTGCCCTTACCAAAAAAAAAATCACTGAGATTCACTTTCTTTAACAGTCCACACTGCTGTTAAGAAGAGAATTCCAGGATTTTGAAGCAGCATCAGGATTGCTATTATTAGGCTTTTGTTTGTAGTTATGCTATCCTTAACATGTTGGTAATTTTTTTTGAACAGCAACTGGAATAATGATAATTAAAAAGACTCTATATGAGAAATTTTCACAGAGATTTACAAAACAATGACTGGGCATAATACCAGAGACACTATTTTCCACCTGGAAATGTCTGTGGAATCATGATTATTTACTCATACTCAGATTTGACATAAAAACCCTGAAGAGAAAGAAATAGAATCAACACTATTATATTCATCATTTTAGCAAACCTGGAGACAGCTCAGAGAGATGGACTAAAGTAATAACACAATTTAGAACATGAAATTCTTTTTTCTTAAAAAACCGGAGTTGATATTGCAGGCGATTTCAACTGAGAAGACAGACTGACCAGCCAGTATAACCAGCAGGTTTTCAGAGAAAAATTAAAATTATTTCATCAGCTCACAAATGTACAAAATGAAGCTAATAAACCTGGGCCAAAAAGAACATTTTTAAAACCAACAACGTTGCATATGTCGAGCACCTTTAACATAATAAAACCTGACATCAAGCTACACAAGAAATTATTTGGGTAGACGGCCAAAGGTTTGATCAAAAGGATCACTGAAGAGGTAGAAGCAAGAACTGTGAAAGGAAGAAATAGGGAAGCACATAACTTTAGTAGAGAATTCCAGAGCTTAGGGCAGAGGCAGCCAATTGTTGAACAATTTAAGAACAGGGATGAGAAGGAAGCCAGAATTGGAGGAGCATAGAAACCCCAGAGAGTTTTGGAACTAAGACAGAAAGCGGCATGTCTAAACTCAGATTTGAAAAAAATAACTACAAAGTAACTACAAGGGGCCAATATTCGTCAGGAAGTGCAGTACAAATGGGTAAATGGAACTTTGTGACTGAGCAGGGTTTTGGATAATTTTTTTGTGGCATTCATGCTGTGATCAAAAACAAGTCTTCTCCAAAATTTAGTCAGTGAAAAATTCTTGCCTATCTCTGACTGGATGGCAAACAAGCAGAAGGGCAGATTTGAGGCAGTGGATGGGCATGGTTTAGGTGAAATTGGGTTTCCTCAGCATCAGTTTCCACATATATGCTGTGTTTTTAAATGATAAAGCCTGAAAATAGTACATAGATAAATTTTAAGAGACCTTGGGAACTCAAGAGGTAATAAGGAGTGGGAACAGATTCCATTACAGGTGATTTTTCTGGTTTTGACTGGATAGACAGGAATAGAACCAAGTTACAATAGACTCATCCAGGTGGATGAGGAAAAATGTTGGAGAAGCATGGTATGCACAACAATGTCAAAGTTACAGACAGGTCAAGAAGGGATAGAACACCATGGTCAATCATACATGGTCAATCAGAATTTCTTTTGTGACTTTCAAACATTTCATATGAATTATTTTTTTAAAACTTACGGTTTTTATTCCCCAAAGTCATAATACGATCCATATCATCTGCATTGTTTACCACATAACCAGAAAGATCTTTAATGTACACTCCAACATCAGGCCGTTCCTTAACCTGCTCGATGAAACATTAAAAATTAGAAATAAGACGCATGAGTAGACAGATTTGTAAAACTTGCATAAACAATACCAGAACTGAACGTAATAGGAATCACTTCCAGCTTTATTGTCCAGGCAGTAAATTGGCTGAGTAGGTAAAAATCAATTTGCAGATTATTAGCTCATTAAGAAGTTGAAAAAAAAACACTCTCATAACTGAACTCTACATGTAAGAAAGAAGTTAGCTAAAATATAGGTTAAGTTAGTGGAGTGTCACTATCGAAGGTTCCTGAGTGGAATCCTCCAATATAAGCAAATAATAAGTATTGAGAGTGCCCTTTATATTTGGAGAGTGTTAACATCGCATCCTAATTTAGCTGCCAGAGTGTGGGAAATAAATAAACCTATAAATTTGACTGATTTTTCTTCTAATATGAACTGAATTTCTCACCTCTAGTCTCTGACTTTGATCCTTTCCAAGAAGGTCACGAACCTCTTCATTATAAATCTCCAGATAAGACACTCGAACAAGGAACCTTAAAAAGTTGAAGGGTTTGTGCGGGTAAAATAAAAAAACTATAACTTGAAGTTAAATTCAATAACTTGAAAGTCCCAGCAGGGAGCTACATTAACAAAGGCAGAATGGTTTGGAGACAAGGTCATGTAATTATGTAAAAATTATACATAATTCTTTTGTAAATTTCAAATACAACTAACCACTGGGAACATGGCACACTGAATTTATCCTCCAATCTCCTAATTAATCAGCCTTTATATTAAGCATTTTTAAGTAATTTACTTTCTCAATCCTCATTTTTCATTTGTCAAACTAATCATGCAGTAGAAACATTACCTCCCACTACACAAGAAATTGATAATTCAATGACTAATTTGGAAAAGTGCAATGTTTCCTTTCCTCAAGTTTGCTCTACGAAAAGCAGCGAGAAGAGGGCAGCAATTTAAAATTGTCGTAGAGTGAGAAGAAAAGCTAAGAGGAATTTCACTATGGATGGTTGTTAAAGGATAGAATTCTTCAAAGGCTGTGACTGAGGTAGAAATCATTGTAATTTTTAAACGGAAAAGCAAACATTTGAGACAGAGAACACTACAGAGGTATGACAGAGCTGGGTAATGAACTCAAGTTTGAAAACAGCCAGCACAGATCTAAGATGAATAACCTCCTTCTGTACTTCTATGATTTATAGCCTCAAGTAGAACTATATTTTTTCCACTGATAATGATGGTTCCAAGGAGCTTAATTTCCACTTTTTTGTATCAAATAATTGTTGCCACTAAATAGAGATTCTATAAATCTCAAATATACCAAATATTTCAATACTATTCTGCCAATTTTATAGCATTCAAATAAGAGTTGTGAAAACTTGATCATTAACAGGTACTCTCATCTCTAGATTAGATTACTTACCATGTGGAAACAGGCCCTTCAGCCCAACAAGCCCACACCGACCCGCCGAAGCGCAACCCACCCATTCCTCTACATTTACCTCTTCGCATAGCACTACGGGCAATTTAGCATGGCTAATTCACCTAACCTGCACATTTTTGGACTGTGGGAGGAAGCCGGAGAACCCGGACACGGGGAGAATGTGCAAACTCCACACAGACAGTCGCCTGAGGCGGGAATTGAACCTGGGTCTCTGGCGCTGTGAGGCAGCAGTGCTAACCACTGTGTCGCCCATCTCCTCCACTGAAACTCGTATCTCTATTTTCCATGAAATACTTCTCTGAACTTCACTTCTGTTCTAACCCCCAATGTACTACTTTTTATTTATCCTCTACAGTAACACTCATTTTTGCCTTGGAAATTGAGAAGTATGAAACTTCATGACTACTTAAGCTTTTTGTTCTCCCATAATCTGCAAATTCTTAAAATGAAAATTTAAGCCACATAATCACTATTTACTAATTTACCTCATCTCCTTTACGCCTCTGTTAAAACCATTCCCCTTAGTTTCTCAGCAAATAAAAAGGAGCTACTGTCTTCAGAAGAGAAGACTTTTTTTTAAATTGCTAGTGTATGTTATAAAAGAACATTATGCTATGTTAGCTTGGAATCAACATCCTGGTATTCATAATAAGACCGCAAGACACAGGAGCAGAATTACGTAATTTGGCCCAGCAAGTCTGTTCCGAATTTCAATAAGACTGATAGGTTTCTCAACCCCATTCTGTTGCCTTCTCCCTTAACTCTTGATCCCTTTATCAGTCAAGAACCTACCTATCTCTGTCTTAAATCTCAATGTTAAAAATCACACAACAGCAGGTTATAGTCCAACAGGTTTAATTGGAAGCACACTAGCTTTCGGAGCGACGCTAGTGTGCTTCCAATTAAACCTGTTGGACTATAACCTGCTGTTGTGTGATTTTTAACTTTGTACACCCCAGTCCAAAACCGGCATCTCTGAATCTTAAATCTCAATGACTTGGTCTTCACAGCCCTCTGTGATACTGAGCTTCACAGATTAACTACCCACTGGCTGAAGAAATTCTCATCTTAGTTCTAAAGGTCTAACTAGTTCATTCCACCCAATTTCTGACTGAATGATTCCAGAGTGTTATGGTCCACAAAGCTTCTGCACCCCTAAAAGACAACACTGGAACTTTACCTGGTGTCACCCTCAGACTTTGCAATGTGTCCAAATATATGAGCAAACGAATTGGGAATAATGCCCCTAAGTTCAGGTACAGCACGTACTCCTTCCATAGTAAATGTTTTGCCAGTGCCTGTTTGTCCATAAGCAAACACGGTGCCTAAAGAAGTGAAATAAAAATGGTATTTTGTGGTATATGTTTCAACTATAATAGAATGAGGTTGAATAGCAAAACTAAAACATTTACAAGCGAGAAAGGCTGTGATTGGCAATGAACGGAAGGGATGAATACTCAGAATGCACCTTTAGGGGTTTTCTCTATTGTTTCAGCAATACGTAATCCATCATTAAAACAATTGAGGCTCCTTTTGCTATAAAGAGAAAGGACTAAAGTGACCTGATCGAGGCATTTAAAATTATGAGGGGATTTGATTGAATAAGGATACCGATAGAGGAGAAGTTTCTTCAATTGGGAGGTCAAATAACAAGAGGCCATAGAAAAGATATTCATTAAAAAACCCAATAAGGAATTAGTGAGAAACTTTTTTTTTTGAGTGTTTTAAGAATACAGAGCTCAGTATCATGCAAAGCAGTTGAGACGAACAATACTGGTTAATTTCAGTGGAAGGTAGGAAAATATACAGAGATTTGTTTTTGAAAGAAATGAATTTTTTGTGGGACTTAAGTCAGGACCAAGCCACGACATTTTACCCATTCCTTAATGCTTAAGTACAGACTAGATTGTTCAGTCACTTCAGATGGCAGTGAATAGTCAATAGCAATGTGAGGGTCTCAAATCGCATATTGAGAGTTTTGACACTGATCTGGCTCAAAGATAAGGACACTACCATTGCACCACAAGAGCCCTTAGCCCAACTACTAGAAGAAATGAGCAGAAGGACACACCTGTGCATATTTGTAATATACTTGTTTCTAGATGGTAGGATTGCCAATGAAGAGATTGTATAAAATAATTCTACAAGGCTAACTGGTATTCACATTATTTTCTATGAATAACAAATTGCTGAGGAAAATAAATATTTTACATGAAATAGATTAACCTGTAAAATAATTTTCCCGGAATGCTTAATAGATTCTCACAACTAACTGCAGGACTCTGAGTGACCTCGCTGCTTTGAAATCCTACCTCTTAAAACAATGAAATATATTTTAAAAGCATATATATTTAATTTTTAATTTTAAATAACAAAAGTCATTACAAATCTAAAACTCACCATTGTATCCTTCTAGAACTGAATCAACAATTGGTCTTGCAGTGAGATTGTACACATCAACTTGTTTGCTCTCTGGGCCAAAAACTGTATCAAAAGTGAATGTTTTTGGAGGCTCATTAGCAGCATCTGTCTTGTAGACTGTGATTGTTCCTCGCATCTCATCCACATTCACGACTTGTTTGTGTCCCATATTTCTTTCCTTCTCATTCATCGGCCTGCAGCGTACCACAACCTTCACGTTATCGCTAGCCTCAACGCGGTCAATCTTCTCCAATTTATTACTCTGCATTAAACATAATAACATGACTTGTCATTCACCAATGAAGTAGGAAAATGTCCCAACAGTCATATTTTCTTTTTGCTGAAGAGAACAAAATCTTTTTTCCTAACCTTAAATGTTCTCTCATGTTCTGAAAGCAATACTTCATACAGCTACAGTTGCATAAACACTTGCAGTCCACCTCAAGTGACCACTTAACATTATCAGCCATTTATTCATGTTTGAATATCAACTGAATTATATTCTTCCTCAACTGACTCTACATTTATCAGCAGAGCGTCAGTACCCATGAGTGAAAAGAACAGTATGAAAGCCAACTCTAGATTTCTGATTAAAATCAGTTCTGGATGTAGGTTTGCTTGCTGAGCTGGAAGGTTCATTTTTAGATGTTTTGTCACCATACTAGGTAACATCTTCAATGAGCCTCCAGACAAAGGAAATACCAGACACTGCTGGTATTTCCTGCTTTCTATTTACATGTTTAGGTTTCCTTGGGTTGGTGATGTCATTTATTGTGGTGACATCATTTCCTGTTGTTTTTCTCACGGGGGCAGGGGGAGGGATGTAAATGGGTTCCAATTCATTCAATGTGTTTGTTGATAGAGTTCCAGTTGGAATGCCATGCTTCTCGGAATTCTTGTGCATGTCTCTGTTTGGCTTGTCCGAGGATGGCTGTGATGTCCCAGTCGAAGTGGTGTCCTTCTTTATTTGTAAAGGATACTAGTGAGAGAAAGGGTCATGCCATTTTGCAGCTAGTTGATGTTCATGTATCCTGGTGGCTAGTTTTCTGCCTGTTTGTCCAAAGTAGTGCTTGTTACAGTTCTTGCACGGTATTTTGTAAATGACATTAGTTTTGCTTATTATCTGTATAGGGTCTTTCAAATTCATTAGCTGCTGTTTTAATGTGTTGGTGGGTTTGTGGGCTACCATGATGCCAAGGGGTCTAAGTAATCTGGCAGCCATTTTCAAGATGTCTTTGATGTAGGGGAGAGTGGCTCGGGTTTCTGGACACGTTTCGTCTGCTTGTTTGGGTTTGTTACTGAGAAAATCAGCGGACTGTGTTGGGTACCCATTCTTTTTGAATACACTGTACAGGTGATTTTCCTCTGCTCTGCATAGTCCCTCTGTGCTGCAGCGTGTGGTGGCTCGTTGAAATAATGTTCTGATGCAGCTTCGTTTGTGGATCCCAATAACATCACCAACCCAAGGAAACCCAAACAATTAAATAGAAAGCAGAAAACACCAGCAGTGCTTCGTCCAGAGGCTCACTGAAGATGTTACCTAGTATGGTGATGAAATGTCTGAAAATGAACCTTCCAGTTCAGCGAGCAAACCTACGTCCAGAACCTCAACCTGAGCTACAAATCTTCTCAAAACTTCAGTTCTGCATGGTTTTGTGCTCCTCCAGTCTTGAATCAAATCTTTACATGTAAATAAAATATATTGTCACATTCGAGGCAATTAAAGACAATTTAAGACAAATGAATTGTAAGGTCTAATTTCACTTTCTTTTGAATACATTATAGCCATTGCTGCATACTTAACTCTAAAATATATAAGATGCTTACACTTTTCTTACACTGACATCTGAACAGATCAAGCTATAAACACAAATACACCGTATATACTCAAGCAATAGTTGCACTTTTTTGACTACTTTTTAAGATTAAATTTATGGTGTTGACTATTACATGGACTATTACATTTGAGAGGCTGAAATTCATACCAGTTAAAATTCATACCATATCATTAGCAGAAGCCCAATTGATCTCTAAACGAATAAACAGAAAAAAAGGAATTATGGTAATTCTGAAAACGCAGGGCAGAATACAACAGCCAGCAGACTGGAAGAACAGGAATGGAGCGGAATAACCGGCAGACTGGAAAGCTGGAGTGGGACATGACGACCAGCTCACTGACTCAAATGTTGATCTGTTATCTGTGAAGAACAAGGGTTGATTTTTACACAAGATATATGGAAAAGTCCGGGTTATTTGGCCAAAATAAGGGGTCAACTTTTACATGAGAGTAACTCACCCTTGAGTATATACGGTAATTATCTTCAGAAATTTGCACATTCATCACCTGCCAAACATCTGCAGCACACTGAACTGGTAAATAGAAATGAGACCTTATACCCAAAGGGACCTGGCACAAGTCTTACTACTGCCTGGATAAAGGAGGAGATCAAAGACAGCTCTCAGTGGAGACACTTGGGATTTAGGTTTACATTGAAATATTGACAGTATTCTCACGATCAGATCTGTGCCTGGTACAGATAAGACACTAGAATTCAAAGTTGCAAACATATTGCAACAATTAAGTGGAATCTTAAAGATTCAGAGGTGAAGTCGGAATGAAACTCGGATCATAAATGAGAAAGACTGTTTAGTCAAGTGGAACTTTACAAATTAGTTCAGAGCTACTTTTTTTTAAATAGTTAAAATCCAACATGAGTTATTAAACTATCACATTTGCAAATTTAACTGAGAAACATTGGTACTTTCTTCACTCAGCTCACATAATATGTTTTTTTTTGTTCTTCAGGTGCTCAAGTACTCTACTGCTCATACACCTAGTGTCGAGGAAATTAGTTAGTCTGAGACTTCGGGTCTGGTTTCAAAAGCTTTTTTTTTGTGAATTCACAGAGAGGCTGCCACTGTCTCCACTGTCCCACAGCACTCTCTCCAGCTGAACAAACAGCCTTCATTTATAAAATGATTCAAACAACTTTGCTAGTTTTACTTAGATTACGTGCAGCACTCAAGTAATCTTGAACACAATAAACCTATAGAAAAGCACAGAGCAGCTACTCCCTTTGTTCCCGATGTTGCTCAAGAACAGAGAGACTAACAAGATTAATATATACACCCTCTACATTTCAACAACCTATAACTATACAACCTCAGTCTTTATCCCCATCAGTAATTTTCCACCGCAGCTGCAAACCAGGTCACCTTTTACCTTGGTCAAGTATCACATCAAGCAGCAATATGTCAAGTTCTTACATAGAATCAGTGGCACACTGGTTAGCACTGCTGCCTCACAGCGCCAGAGACCCGGATTCAATTCCCGCCTCAGGCGACTGACTGTGTGGAGTTTGCACATTCTCCCCGTGTCTGCGTGGGTTTCCTCCCACAGTCCAAAAAATGTGCAGGTTAGGTGAAATGGCCATGCTAAATTGCCCATAGTGTTAGGTGAAGGGGTAAATGTAGGGGAATGGCTCTGGGTGGGTTGCGCTTTGGCGGGTCAGTGTGGACTTGTTGGGCCGAAGGGCCTGTTTCCACACGGCAAGTAATCTAATCTAATCTAATAATCCCAACAGTGCTGAAACAGGCTAGTCAGCCTTCCAAAGAGCATCCCACCCAAACCCATCCTATTGCCATCACTCCACATTTACTGTGGGTAATCCACCTAGCATGCACATCCCTGGACACCACAGGATAATTTAGCATTGCCAATACACTTAACTTGCATGTCTTTGGACTGCGGGAGGAAACCAAAGTACTCAGCAGAAACCCAAACAGACATGGGGAAAACATGCAAACTCTATACAGACAGTCATTCAAGGCTGGGATGGAACGCTGGTCACTGGTGCTGTGAGGCAGCAGTGCTAATCACTGTGCTGCCCTCTCCCATTATAATTTATTCCCCCTACTCTACTGAAGGCAGAAACAAAATTAACAATTTCACATATAAAAATAAATACTGAACTGCTTTTGGGATAAAAGTGACCCAGGACAGCAGTCAGTCAGCTATTTAACAAAAGTCCAAATTGGTCAACGTTCACATATGCGCACTAATTACTGGTTGATGACAATGTGGAAACAGGCCCTTTGGCCCAACAAGTCCACACCGACCCTCCGAAGAGTAACCTACCCAGATCCATTCTCCTACTCTATTATCCTACATTCACCCCTTACTAATGCACTTAACCTGCACATCTTTGGGTTGTGGAGGGAAACTAGAGCACACAGAGGAAACCCATGCAGATGCGGGAAGAATGTGCAAACTCCACACAGACAGTTGCCTGAGGCTGGAATCGAACCCAATCCCTGGTGTTGTGAGGCAGCAGTGCCAACCACTGAGCCACCGTGCCGCCCACATTTGCATGTTTGCCTTCATTGCTCAGACCACTGAGTACAGGAGTTGGGTTTGTCATGTTGAGGTTGTGTGGGACATTGGTGAGGCAATGTTTGGAGTACTGCCTACAGTTCTGGTCGCCCTGCTATAGTAAGAATATTATTACATTGAAGAAGGTTCAGAAAAGATTTATCAGGATATCCTTGGACCTGAAGTGTTTAAGTTACAAAGAGAGGATGGGACTTTTTCCACTGGAGCACAGAAGGTTGAGGGGAGACCTTATAGAGGTTTATAAAATTATGAGGAATGTAGATAAGGTGAACAACAAAGGTCCTTTTCCAAGGCTGGCAGAATTCAAAACTAGGAAGCATATTTTTAAGGTGAGAGGACAAAAAGGAGATGAGGGACAACATTTTTACAGAGAGTGGTTTGTATGTGAAATGAACTGCGAGAGGAAGTGGTTGATGCAGGTACAGGTACAACATTTGAATAGGTGCTCGAGTAGGCAAGGTTTAGAGGGACATGGGCTAGTTTAGTTTGGGAAACTTGGTCAGCATGGACGAGTTGGACCGAAGGATCTGTCTCCATGCTGTATGACTCTGTGACTCTATGACAAACCAAGCGTTGAACCTGAGGTTTCTTGGTCTCCTGGTTTTGCACCAAACCAGGAAATAGGTTTCTTAGCTAGGCTATCAAGGCTCACAACTTTGAATGCCAACATACTCTGTCAACACAAGAGAGAGAGAACTAGTTTTAATCATGGATAGTTAATGTTTAATATATTAGGTATGTGGTTAGAAAACCTTGGCTAGATGATCACAAAAGTTTATGAATAAGTTTTATTTTAAAATAGCAATAAATGCCACATCACAAGGATCACATTTTGAAGCAGCTTAACAAATTACTCAAAATTAAAGATAGCCACACCTTCAGATAACAATGATAGGAAAGTGTAAACTGCGATCAGTAAATACTTTAACAAGAGCTTATGTAGATGCTACAGTGTAAATGAATGATTACAGAAAATAAATTTCAGACCACGCTTAATTATGCCAATTATAAAAAAGTGTCGGATTAAAGTAAAAAATTAGTACTTTTGCTGAGTCAGCTTTGTGGGCTCAAACCCCACTCTAGAGATGGGAATGCATAACCCAAACTTACTCGAGTATTCTAGGCCTAATAGACATTAGCCATGTTTAGGCACAGGAAAATTGCCACTGTAATTGCTTAAATTACCAGAATTTCTTTTTCAAAAATCTAGATTGACCATACAACTTTGAAACAGTTTGTAAGCTAGAATTATCACCTCCTGCATCCACACACAACTTTTCCTGAAATAAGTTGGAACTGCATTTATAGCACCAGTGCATATCCTGTGGTAAGTGAAAATCACTTTACACAGACACCAATCCCGTAGCATAAATGCCCTGTTAATGAATCTATGATTGCAAGCACTCCAATTGTAATCCAAATAAGAGATGTTCTAATATAAACATAGAATAGTAAAATTCCATTTTTATTTAGATCTAAGTAATTGTTCACTTCAATCCTAATTTGTGTTATACTTAAAGTAGTATTCTTACAAAAATCAGTAATGAGGTTTGACTTTCATTTGCGGTGGAGGTTCTTGATACTTTACCAAGGGTACAGAGAAAAGCAAAATATAGATGCCTAGGTTCACATCCAAGCAATTTGGGAACCAGCTGAGAGAGCTAAGTTTACTTACTATGAAACATAAAAAGGCTAAGGAGGAATATGATACAGCTTTTAAAAATATTTAAATAAGAAACTATAAAATACTATTTTAGTACTGCGATAATGATTAAAACAGAAGCAACTTGTTTTAATGATTAGATATTTGCAGATAATAGAGAAATTGAATAAAACATGTTTGCATGATGAATTATTAAAACCTACTTTGAACTAGCAACTATTCCATGGGTGCATGCATAAACCAAATTTCAAAGACAATGTAGAGAAATAGTAATACAAAGAGACGAAAGCTGAGTAGTGACTCATTTGTACAGAAATGTATTGGCAGTGGGGTCAGAAAATAAGATAATACATTTTTAATCCACATTAAATAGAACAGGCTAACTGGTAGACAACAACATTTGTTGCAGACTAACAGGCCTGATACAGGAAAAGTACTTAAATCATTCAAAGGGATTAAGTTGAAAATGCAGTCAAGTATTTCATTAAACTATAGCGACAAGCACTCAGAAGAATAAATTTATTATGATAGTGGTTCGGCAGCATTTCCCTGGAGAAATGGAATTTGATAGGAATTGCAACCATTTTAAGGTACAGGCCAGTTACTGCCATTTACAATTCAATATCATTTAAAAAAAGTGGGGAATACAGAAAAAAATATACAAACCTATTTATTATCCAACATATCCAGCATTTGACCAGACAACACAAAGGTGTCAGGAACCAAGTGAGATGAAGACAACATAACTCCAGTTTACAGATAGTAAAAAGCTATGGGATGGTACACTGCAAGTAGGATGCAGAGAAGCTGCAGTGTGGTTGGACAAGCTAATAAAGTGGACAAAAACACAGCAGATGCAGCGTAATGTGGATAAATGTGAAGTTATCCACTCTGCAGACAAGCACAGCAGGCAGATTATTAACTGAGTGGAAATAATTTGGGAAAGGGAGATGTGCAATGAGACCTGGGCATCTTCATACACCAGTTACTGAAAGCAAGCATGGAGATGCAGCAGGTAATGAAAAAGGCAAACTGTATCTTGGCTTTCATAGCGAGAGGATTTGAATTGATGAGCAGGGATGCCTTGCTGCAATTGTCATAGCTTTGGACAGATCACACCAAAAGTACTGTATGCAGTTCTTGGTCTCCTTATGAGGAAGGATGTTCAGGCTAGTGGCGGCATGCAAAGATGGTTTACCAGACTGATTCATGGGGTAGAGCTGAAAACGTGTTGCTGGAAAAGTGCAGCAGGTCAGGCAGCATCCAGGGAACAGGAGAATCGACGTTTCGGGCATAAGCCCTTCTTCAGGAATCGGGGTAGGAGTAGGAGAAAGTGAGGACTGCAGATGCTGGAGATCAGAGCTGAAAGATGTGTTGCTGGAAAAACGCAGCAGGTCAGGCAGCATCCAAGGAGCAGGAGAATCGACATTTCGGGCATAAGCCCTTCTTCAGGAAAGAAGGGCTTATGCCCGAAATGTCGATTCTCTTGCTCCTTGGATGCTGCCTGACCTGCTGCGCTTTTCTAGCAACACATTTTTCAGCTCTGATTCATGGGGTAGAAGGACTAACGTTTGGGGAGAGATGAGATCAGTTAAGACAATATTCACACAAGTAAGAAGACCGAGGGAAGGATCTCAGAAACCTATAAAAGTCTAACAGGATTAGACAGATAGGTGCAAGAAGGAAGCTCTTGATGACCAGGGAGTCCAGAACCATGCGTTACACTCTCAGGATAAACAGTTTTTTAGGGGAAAAAAACAGACCAAAATGTGTACCAATTAGGTATGTGTCCAGCAATTACAGGCTAGGTGGGTTTGCCATGGTAAATGTGGAGTTAAGGGGATAGGTAGGGGTCTGGCTAAGATGCTCTTCAGAGGGTCAGTGCAGACTCAATGGGCTGAATGGCCTCTTTCTGCACTGTAGGGATTCTATAAAGATGAACTTTTCACCCAGAGTGGTGACTTGAGAAATTCTCTGCCAAAGAAACTGTTGAGGCCAAACCATTTAAGAATTTCAAGAAAGATAAAGCTACAGTTGTTAGACTAAAGGGATCAAAGGATAAGGGGAGAAAACAGGAACAGGAATTGAGTCAGATGAGCAGGCAAGATCATACAGACAGGATAACTGGCTTAAAAGGTTGAATAGCTTACTCTTGCTCTGATATTCTATGTTTTGCAGATCTAGTTAATGAGTTAAGTAACTTTACCTTATATATTCTCGTGTCCAAAAATTCCTGTTTTCCAATAAGCATACTAGTGCTGAACCATTGAGTACTTATTAAAACATTTAAAATGTAGATGAATTGTGTAATATTATTCAGAATACACTATTAGTATTCAGATAATTTTTTATTTCCTAGAGTAATCATGCAGGCACATGTGCTAAAGTAAATGCATGAACAATTATGTTGGAATATTTGATGTTGTACAGCAGGTTTTAATAGGTTCACTACTTCCAACAACTTTCACTTATAAAGAATCCTTATTGTATGAAAAATGCAAAATATGGTTGAGTCTTATTAATGGTTGAATAAGGTTAAAGGGTTAGAAGAGAGAATTTTGCTAAGACTTTTAAACAAAACAATTGAAAGATTCAACAAAGAAGCCACAAACAGTATGGTCTTGCTGCAATTTAGACTCAAGGCAAAAGCAGAGCCAATGGACAAAAGACTACAACAGGAAGAGGTCGCAAAAGAAAGCGGCACAAAGTTGTAAATGGGATTTGCATTTCAGAATGAGGATTTGAATTCAACTTGTCAGCAGTCAGCCAGTGAACAAAGACAAATGAGGAAAATAGTCATGAGGAAATTGGAGCTGCTCCATAAAAGATGCATACAACCAAGCTTTGGATAAGAAGGGAGTGGGAGTGTAGTAATAGTGATTCTACAGGTTAGCATGTAGGTCATTAAAGAAATCAAATCTACAGTTAAAAAGAGTTTAAGGATCTCAGTCATTTAGGAGAGGAGATATGCATGGAGCAATGCTATTGTAAAGTTAAGTGGATCTGCAATCTCGTCTCGGGTCAAACAGAATGTCAAGATTGCATGCCGTGGAAGGTGAGGCATGGGCACAGAAGACTTTAGTGACAGCTAAATACTTAGTTTCAGTTTGTTATTAAATGATTATCCTATGGATTGTTATTAAATGGTTCTAGCTTCATTTGTGGGTCTGCAGAGAGGTAGGAGTAAACCAAACAAAAAAAATGTATCCACAAAGTTGAGGAAAAGTCTCCCTGACTTTGTCATTAAACTTGCCGACAAGGTTGATGCTGTGGTTCTCTGGCATACTGATCTCTGCATACTCCTTCTGTTTCCCCTGGACCATGACGCTACCGTTCAACATATGTCCATAACTATCACCAAATAGTCCCCCAACCCCATACAGTCTGCTTCTATCTTCTCCCCAAAGTCCACAAACAGGACTGTCTGGAAAGACATATTGGTTTTGCCTGTTCCTACCCCACTGAACTTACTTCTTTGTATCTCAACTCTGTTTTCTCTTCCCTTATCCAGTCCCTCCCACTTACACCTGTGGTTTTTCATGGTTTCAGAATTTTCAGTTCACAGGGGGCAGCAGTTGCATCCTCTTCACCATGTACACATAATCCCTTTACAAATCTATCCTCAATCAGCATAGTCGAAGGGCCCTCCATTTCTTCCTGGAAAGAAGGCTCGAACCATCTCCAACAACCCTTCTTCACCTGACCAAGTTCGCCCTCACTTTGAACAGCTTCTCCTCCAATGCCTTTCACTTTCTTCAAGTCAAAGGTGGCCACGAGTACCTGCATGGGCCATAGTTAGACCTGTCTTCTTTTTGAGATACGTGCAGCTTCCTTGTTCCAATCCTACTCCGGTCCCTCCTCACAACAACTCTTCCTCCAGTTCATTGATGACATCATACTGCTTCCCTGAAATTCTGAATTTCACTTCTGCTTCCATTTTCCACCCTGCCCTCCACTTTACCTGGTCCAACTTCAATTCCCTACCTTAACATCCATTTCCATCTCTGAGAATAGGCTGGACACCGATATCCATTTCAAACAAATTAACTCCTGTAGTTACCTAGACTACACATTCTCACACCCTGCTTCCTGTAAGGCCTCCATCCCATGCTCCCTGTTTCACTATCTCTGTCACATTTGTTCTGACAGTGCCACGTTTTGCAGGAGGGCATCAGAAATATCCACTTTTCTCCTCAACTGAGGATTCCCTCTACCTTAGTCAACAGGGCCCCTGTTCGATTCATCTCCCACACTTCTGATGTCACACTTTCCCTTCACTCCCACAATAACAATAGTCTCCCTGGTCCTCACTTATCACTGCACCAGCCTCCACATCCAAAGATTTGTAAGCCACCAGGATGCCACTACAAGACACATATCTCCCTCCCCTCCCTCGACAGCATTCTGCAGGGACAATTCCATCCAGCACATTCTGATTCATTCCTCCACCATTGCAAACTCCTCCTCACACTCCCAGGACACTATCCCATACGATGACTCTTCGCTATTCAAGGCCCCAGACAATGCCAGGAGTGATTTACCTGCACTTCAATCTAGTCTACTGTATTCACTGTTCACACTGTGGTCTCCTCAGTACACAGACTGGGTGACCACTTTGCAAAATACCTACGTTCTGTCTGCAAGGATGATCCTGAGCTTCTAGTTGCCTGCCACTTCAGCATACTGCGAAGCTCCCATGCCAACATGTCTGTTACAGGTCTGCTGCAGTGTTCCAATGAACCTCAGTACCAGCTTGAAGAACAACATTTCATTGTCAATTTGGGAACCCTGCAACCTCTAGGGTTCAACATCAACAACTTTAGAATCTGATTCCATCCTTCCATGATTGATATATTACACACACACACACACACACACACACACACACACACACACACACACACACACACACACACACACACACACACACACACACACACACACACACACACACACACACAGTCCTGTTACACACACACAGTCCTGTTAAGACATGGGTTGTTTTCAGTACAGCTCACCCATTCTCAGCTCTTAATATTATTTATTCAGCTTTTCTTCTGTCCTGGCCTGCCATCCATATTCTCCTTGCAAATCTATCCCTTTCACGTTTCTCTCTCTCTGGGCTATATTTCAACCTATATACTCTCCCTCCCCCAAACTTCATCTTCAGCATAAATATGACGTTTTCCTAACTGCTAACAGTTCTAGTAAAGAGTCACCAAATCCAAAATGTTAACTGTATTTTCTTCCCTAGGTGTTGCGAGACTTGCTGAGTTTTGCAAGCAATTTCTATTTTTGTTTCAGATCTCATGCATATGTAGCTCTTTGCTTAATATTATTAAGGGCAGGTTGGTCTGTGTTAAACATCACCAAAAGAATGAGGAGTAGAGATGCTGTGCCAATAGTGGCTTTTTACCTGAGATTTTCACGACTTACAAAGAAAAACAGAATGTTGAAATTGGTGAAAACAGATACTCCTGAAATCCAAACTAAACTTGATATCATAAATTTAAATACAGTGGAATTTCTTGACACTGTTACAAACATGTACAAGCTCCAATAAAAGTACAATCAGCAATAATTAACAAGCATAAGAGAACTATTAGAAGAATGTTTGATCCTTCCTTTAACCTGCAAATTAAAAAGCCATATTCAAGCACACCAAGTAAAAATATTGTAAATAACACTGTATCATGAAAAGTAGGATAACAGGCTTTATTGCTCTTTTCCACCATTTCCAATATATGCATCCAATACTGAACACAGAAGGTGCAGATACCAATGGTGGAGAAATTTGAAAACAAACAAGATAATTTTTTTTAAACAGTTAAGACATCATTTAAATGAAAATGATGGTGACAGGGACTTGACTTTTAGATGATTTCATATTCAGGACAAGACTGCATTGAGATTCTAAATGCTGGAACAAAAGCAAAGTACTGGGCGGCACAGTGGCTCAGCAGTTAGCACTGCTGCCTCACAGTGCCAGGGTTCAAGTCCCACCTTAGGCGACTGTCTGTGTGGATTTCCTCCGGGCACTCCGGTTTCCTCCCACAATCCAAAGATGTGCAGGTTAGGTGAATTGGCCATGTTAAATTGACCATAGCGTTAGGTGTGTTAATCAGGGGTAAAATGTAGGTAGGTTGGGGAATGGGTCTGGGTGGGTTACTCTTTGGATGGTTGGTGTGGACTTGTTGGGCTGAAGGGCCTGTTTACATACTGGAGGAAATCTACTGTTTATTCCATGATTCTGATGATCGAACCAATTATGTTTTCTTTTTCAATTGTTTTTCCATGTTGCCAATAGATTCTGGCACTCCCAGCTTAACATCACATTTAGGTCTTGGTAAATTTCCCTGCACCAACTTCACTCCATTGCCCCAGATAATTTTATATACATTTGCAAGTACTAATTTTTCATTTGTGAACCTAACTTTATAACTGATCCAGCTCGTCCAGCAAACGTTTAACCGCATCCTTCGTGCTAGCTTGCATAAATTATTGAATAGCTACAAAATAATAACGAAATATGGGTGGGGGAAGAGACTGAACCACTCCCATGAAATTGCACTCAAAGGAGCGGAGGGCATATGCAACGAGACTCGGGGAGGGGTAACCTGGTCATCTAGCAATATTTCCGGCACGACCATCCATCAAGACATGGTGCAACATCAGTCCTGGAATTGCAATCCTTTACCCTGGTCAAGCTCAGACACCTTTCCATTTCGCTCCTATGGGCACGGGCGTCATCAGCTTTTTCGTCCCCACGTATTGTTTACAGCAGATTCCTGTTTGCCGCTTGGGCTTGCCTCACAGCCTTTCTCTGTCTGTCTGTGATATATACAGCACAGACAGGTCTGCCTCCAGATCCCCGCTTCTCAAACCCAATCCATCATGATCCCTCGGGGGGGCGGGGGGGAGTCGGTTCACACAATCCCAACTGATCTCCCGCCCGCCCGCCCCCCTTAAATAAATGAAGAGAAGGATCAGAGTGGGAGGATTCAATCTTTCAATCCGCCCCCAAGAGATGGTGGGGTAAGACAGGCAAGCTGGCTAAACTGATTTAAGGAAGGGCGCTACCCAATTTCCGCCGCATCCCCACCCCCTGGTTACCGATCAGTCGTTCGGTTTTCCAGATTTCCAGACCAAGGCCTCACTCCGCTATGGGAAATCTGAAAACCAGTCCGAGACCCAGACTCGATCTCGGCAGTTAAATAGAGGCCTTTCTGCCACCGCCCCCTCCATCCGCCCAAAGCACCCCGTTATTGTCTGCAGACTCGCGTCCTTCACTCACCGGCATCTTGATCGTCGCCGCGGCGCTCGAGAGCACATTCAAATTTGAATCCAACCGTCGTCGCCAGTGCCGCCGCCCGTACACACGTTCACCCTCCTACCCACGAGCCCACCCCGAACGGCTCGAGCCTAACTGCCCCCAAGCTTCCCCTTCGGCTCCGCTCTGCGCATGCTCATTGCCATCCAACACGCTCAGAGTCCGCCTTCCAGGTTTGATGGACGGCCCAGATTGACCTATCAGCGTGGAACGGCCCGCGACGCCACCAATCAGAACGGAAGAGGGCACGCGTCTAGTTTCCATGGACACCGCTGACAGACAGAAAGGAAACCAGCCGGAGAATTAACAATGGCCCAGGCGGAGGAAGAAGAGGAAGTGGGAGATGTGTGTAGGTAGGAGAAAGTGAGGATTGCAGATGCTGGAGATCAGATTCGAGAGTGGTGTGCTGATTCCTGATGAAGGGCTCTTGCCCGAAATGTCGATTCTCCTGCTCCTCAGATGTGTAAGTACCTGAGTGGGTAAAACACAATGAGTCCGCATACATATATTTTTAAATCACATAACTTGATAAAGGACGGTGAGGAATGAAACGCTTTCCATTTCAGCCAGCAACTCATAGCTGCACATCTGATAATTGTCCATGCCTGTGGTTTCTCTGAATAAGATTTGTAAATATGGCTTTATGCCAGCAAGGGTGAAACTGCTGAAACTCATTTCACATAAACACAAACAGTAGGCTGAACAGATTTCCTTTCCTTTAGACTTGGGTAGACTTTCCTGAAGAAGGGCCTGTGCCCGAAACGTCGAATCTCCTGTTCCCTGGATGCTGCCTGACCTGCTGTGCTGTTCCAGCAATAAAGTTTCAACTTTGATCTCCAGCATCTGCAGACCTCACTTTCTCCTGGGTAGACTTTACACCTAGCCACCACATAGAAAAGGCAATTGTACCAACCAATGGTATATTTCATGCCTGATTTTAATACTGATTGCATTATTTTAAATGCAGTTTAATACCTTAGTATGACCTGTTCAGATGACAATTTTATATTCAATGAAACTTAAATTGAGTTCGAAAAGAAAGCAAGAAAACTGCTAATTGGAATAGTTAAGAAAAAGAGATTTCACGAGTAGCAAAAAAGTGCATCTGTGGTTTAAAAAAATTATGATTTGGAGATGCTGGTGTTGGACTGGAGTGTACAAAGTTAAAAATCACACAACACCAGGTTATAGTCCAACAAGTTTAATTGGAAGCACACGAGCTTTCGGAGCGCCGCTCCTTCATCAGGTGGTTGTCTAAAATTGTGTTGATGAGTATATAAAAGAAAACTTGCAAAAATTAGTATGACCTGGTATGTACAAGTATTGAAAAAGGAACACAGTAACAGTTGGAAAACAGATCGTCCCTTCAGGGATGAGACATAAGAACTAAAATTGGGAAACATAGAAATGGTAGAGTCATTGAAAAGATTTTTTGTACTTGCAGTTAGAGTAGAAGAGAAGAAAGGCACCTAAGAATAGTAAAAAAGCTGCGCTAAAGGAAAAAATTTAAAACATTCATGATCTGTACAGAAAAGGCATGAGAAAGCTCATGGGACTCAGGCTGACAAGTGCCCTGGATCTGATGGTTTGCATCCTAGGGTTTTAAAGGAAGTGGATGTGGAAATTGTGAGAGCATTTAATATTTAAATATGCCCTAGATTCTGCAAAAGCCCCAGCAAATTGGAAAACCACAAAACACATTATTCAAAATGTTTGCAGGTAAAGGGACGGCTGGAAAATGGGAAGCCTTCGGAAATGAAATAACGAGAGTCCAGATAAAGTACATTCCTATTAGGGTGAAAGGAAAGGCTAGTAGGTATAGGAAATGCTGGATGACTAAAGAAATTTGAGGGTTTGATTAAGGAAAATAAGGAAGCATATGTCAGGTATAGACAGGATAGATCGAGTTAATCCTTAGAAGAGTATAAAGGCAGGAGAAGTATACTTAAGAGGGAAATCAAGAGGGTGAAAAGGGGACATAAGATAGCTTTAGCAAATAGAGTTAAGGAGAATCCAAAGGGTTTTTACAAATACAATAAGGACAAAAGGGTAACTAGGGAGAGAATAGGGCCCCTCAAAGATCAGCAAGGCAGCCTTTGTATGGAGCTGCAGAAAATAGGGGAGACAGTGGTTAGCACTGCTGCCTCACAGCACCAGGGTCCCAGGTTCGATTCCAGCCTCGGGTGACTGTCTGTGTGGAATTTGCACATTCTACCCGTGTCTGCGTGGGTTTCCTCCAGGTGCTCCGGTTTCCTCCCAAAGGCTAGGTGAATTGGCCATGCTAAGTTGCCCATAGTGTTAGGTACATTAGTCAGAGGGAAATGGGTCTGGGTGGGTTACTTTTTGGAGGGTCGGTGTGGACTTGTTGGGCCGAAGGGCCAACTGTAGGGAATCTAATCGAGTTTTTTGCATCAGTATTTACTGTAGAAAAGGAATGTGGGGAAATAGATGGTGACATTTTTTAAAATGTCCATACTACAGAGGAGGAAGTGCTGGATGTCTTGAAACTTATAAAAGTGGATAAATTCCCAGGACCTGATCAGATGTGGGAAGCTAGGGAAGTGATTACTGGGTGCCTTACTGAAATATTTGTATCATCAGTAGTCACAGGTGGAAGACTGGAGATTGGCTAATGTGGTGCCACTGTTTAAGAAAGGCAGTAAGGACAAGCCAGGGAACTATAGACCAGTGAGCCTGATGTCAGTGGTGGGCGAGTTGTTGGAGGGAATCCTGAGGGACAGGATATACATATAATTGGAAAGACAAGGACTGATTAGGGATAATCAACATGGCTTTGTGCATGGGAAATCATGTCTCACAAACTTGACTGAGTTTTTTGAAGAAGTAACAAAGAGGATTGATGAGGGCAAAGCGGTAGATGTGATCTATATGTACTTCAGTGAGGTGTTCGACAAGGTTTCCCAAGGGAGACTGGTTAACAAGCTTAGATCTCACGGAATATAGGGAGAACTAGCCATTTGGATGCAAAACTGGCTCAAAGGTGGAAGATAGAGGGGGGTAGCGGAGGGTTGTTTTTCAGACTGGAGGCCTGTGACCAGTGGAATGCCACAAGGTATGGTGCTGGGTCCACTACTTTTCATCATTTATATAACGATTTAGATGTGAGCATAAGAGGTGTAGTTAGTAAGTTTGCTGGTGACACCAAAATTGGAGGGGTAGTGGACAGCGAAGAAGGTGCCTCAGATTACAACAGGATCTTGATCAGATGGGCCAATGCGCTGAGGAGTGGCTGATGGAGTTTAATTCAGATAAATGTGAGGTGCTGCATTTTGGGAAAGCAAATCTTAGCAGGATTTATACACTTAATGGTAAGGTCCTAGGGAGTGTTGTTGAACAATGAGACCTTGGAGTGCAGGTTCATAGCTCCTTGAAAGTGGGGTTGCAGGTAGTTAGGGTAACAAAGGCATTTGGTATGCCTTCCTTTATCGGTCAGAGTATTGAGTACAGGAGTTGGGAGGTCATGTTGCGGCTGTACAGGATATTGGTTAGGCCACTGTTGGAATATTGCATGCAATTCTGATCTCCTTCCTGTTGGAAAGATGTTGTGAAACTTGAAAGGGTTCAGAAAATATTTACAAGGATGTTGCCAGGGTTGGAGGATTTGAGCTATAGGGAGGGGCTGAACTGGCTGGGGCTGTTTTCCGTGGAGCGTCAGAAGCTGAGGGATGACCTTATAGAGGTTTATAAAATCATGAGGGGCATGGACAGGATAAATAGACAGAGTCTTTTCCCTGGGGTGGGGGAGTCCAGAACTAGGGTTGGGGAAGTCCAGAACTAGAGGGCATAGTTTTAGGGTGAGAGGGGAAAGATATAAAATAGACCTAAGGGACAACTTTTTCACGCAGAGAGTGGTACATATATGGAATGAGCTGCCAGAGGAAGTGATGGAGGCTAGTACAATTGCAACATGTAAAAGACATTTGGTTGGGTATATGAATTGGAAGGGTTTGGAGGGATTATGGACCAGGTGCTGGCAGGCTGGACTAGATTGGGTTGGGATATCTGGTCAGCATGGACAAGTTGAACTGAAGGGTCTGTTTCTCTGCTGTACATTTCTGTAACTCTCTGACTCTATAAGAAAGGTGGAAGTCCAAAAGCAAGATAATAAAGACTGAAGTTAATCTAACATCTGTCCTCAGTAGAAATACTAGATCAAGTATTAAACAGGTGGTAGTATGACATTTAGAACATCACAATACAATCAAACAGGGTCATCATGGCTTTTAACGGTATTTTATATTTGACAAATATATTAGCATTTTTCTTTGCAGATGGAACAGAGATAAAGGTTAACTAGTGGATGTGGTGTATTTGAATTTCCATAAAGTATTCAATAAAATGCCACATTACAGTTCTTAGGCAAAGAAATTATACATTCCAATGTTGATCATGATGAACTGATGGGTTTTTGGCTCAACTGGTTCAATTGTTCTAATAGATGTAGTTGTGCAGAGCAGATTTCCACATTTAGAAATACTTCAGTGCACATATGGATTTCTCTCAGGACTGAGCACTTTTATAGACCCTGGCTTATCACTTCTAAAGAAAGAAACCAACGTTACATTCTGCCAGGAATTTTTCTTTTTGATGTTAGTAGGTGTTCCTGTTACCGTAAAAAAAATACACAATATTATAAGTTAATGTCCTGCAGGGAAGGAAATCTGCCATCCTTACCTGATCTGGTCTAGATGCACTCAAGTCCCAAAGCAATAAGGCTGACTCTTAACAGTCCTCTCAAGTAGCTTAGCAAGCAACTGTGATGACGTACAGACTATGTGTGACATCAACAGAATGGGTAGAATTCAATATAGTGTGAGCATTAATTCCCTCTAATACATTATCTTCTGAAACACATATGTTATTCAGTTTCATTGTTGAATGCTGCTAAGGTCTCCAGTTTGAGACCTTAGATATTTCTTCAGTCTCTCCGAAGATTTGTAATTTAGCATGTGAACGGATAAATGTCGATGCATCCATTGACACATATAAAGGTTAAATTTGACTTCTAATTTTCATTAAATTGTTCATTCAAATTTACTATATAATAGCACTAGCTCTTCAGTACTTCCTGACTCTGATTTGTATATAGTATCTTAAAGGAAAAAAACGTTGCACATCTATATCAATATAACTTGTTTGAACACAGATTTTACACTGATGGCTGCTGAGAACACAGACCAGCTTTAAAAATTATGTGTGGGTAACTGCCAAGTGAGCCACAGGTTTCCTGTAACATTATGCAGTCCACATCATTATGCATTTTTTCAGTAAGAAAAAAACATGAATATGCATGTTATTAAAAAGTACTGTTCTCTGTGCTTTGGTCATTTTGACCAGTTTATGTATTAATAACATTTTACCCAAGTGCTCTTGTCAGTGAAGCAAACAAAGGGACACTTATGCTGTTTGTAGTTCAACTCGATTTTGTTAACAAAATATTTCTTATTAAAGACACCACATGATTGTTTCCCAAACTCCCATAGTATTTAATCTTTGTTTATTGTCTGAGAAAGGATATTACCTGCAACGATCTGTGTTTGAGCTGGGCTACTGAAATCTTCCTCTCTGATCTAGTGCTGGCTCTCCTCCATGAAGGTGAGTCTTGCAGGTCAGAGCAGATCTTCTCTGTCTCTTTCTCTCTCTCTCTCTCTCTCTCTTTCTCTCTCCAGTTGGTCAGAGCTCCACTGCTTGGCCAGTTTGAGTCTTCCCTAATGGGGTGGCATCAAGGTGTGTGTTCTTATCCTTCCTTGCCTCTGATCTTCCAGAATGCTCTGTCGCCTTTGGCAAAGAGGTCATGAGCTGGGTTTAAGTATCCAATGAGGTCACACCATTCATTGTTGCCATGCCAGGCAGTCAAAATGCTAGAATGTCTGATCAACACTTTTCAAGTACACAGCCTCTGGTTCTTGCTGGTTCCCCTTGAACATTTCAATCCTCTTTGATCTTGGTTTCTACTCTTCTCGGTAGTCAATAGCTGCTGCCTGGTGTTTAACTTAATTTGGCCAATTTTCTTCTGGGCATGATTTTTCTGGCTATGGGTCAATTTAAAACATTCAATTTTGGGCCATGGTCACTTGACCACAGTACATATTAAAAAGTCATTCAGGAAATTTGGATTTCGTTGGCTGGACCAACATTTATTGCCCATTCCTATTTACCCTGGTATTGTGCTGCTTTGTTGAATTGCTGCAATCCTTTCGGTATAGTACACTCATTATTGGAAAGTAATTCCAGGATTTTGACCCAGTGATAGTGAAGGAAAGGTAATAGTGAAGGAACGAAGGAATGGAGACCTCATCAGATCAGAATGGTGAGTGCAAAACAGAAAATGCTGGAAAATCTCAGCAGGTCTGGCAGCATCTGTAAGGAGAGAAAAGAGCTGACATTTCGCATCTAACCGACCCTTTGTCAAAGCTGACGTTTGCAGGTAAAGCGGCTTAGTCCAGTTGTGGTTTGCAGAAGTGGATGGCTGTGGTTGATTGTCTTCTGACTGTTTCTTAGGGATTGGTTTAAAAAAGACATCCAGTTTTTGCTGCTTTGCCCTTTATTTCCTGTCTTGAAGAAGTTGTTCATAGGGTGACAGATGATATCTTATTGAACAAAATGCTACCCTGCTCAATGTATAGTACCATACCTAGCACATGCTCTGACGGCAGCTGACATTGGCGCATGCACAGAATGAAGTGTGCAAAATGATTGCCACTGGAATCACGCTATTGCAAACAGAGGTAAGCGTTCTTGAAAATACCATTCTTATATGAGAACTACCTGTACATTACTTCTGATTAATATATTTTCTGTTTACCAAATTCTCTTTTCAATTTTCATTTCCTCTTATTTACAATTTTAACTTGAATTTTCTTCTGTCTTGTCAAACTTCTCATCTCCTACTAAAGATGTTGATACTTTGCCTGGTGATTCTGAAACCTCACTTTCAATACATTAGACTAACTGTGCCCCACAAGTCACCACTGTAACCCTTACTTTAGGGTTACCAACCAGCTCATTGGAAGGCAGGAGGAGCTCATAAAGTACAACACATGGCCAGCCTGCCCCATTACCTTTCCCAGTTCTGTCTCCCATTTGAAATGGTATTGTGGAGGTACTGGGTGGTCTACTTGTCCACTAAAGTACCTCATTCCCCTCAGTGCTATTTTAACCCTGGCTGGTGGAGACCTACATTTAGCAGGTTATTCAGCAGTTTTAGCTGAAAACGATGTTTTACAGCTATGTAGGATGTGTGAGTTTGAAGTTCATCTGTTAATATCTGAGGGGGCTTTGAGGTAATGCACCTCAGAATCTATACTCCCAATCTTTGATCACCTATCATAGATGGAGCAGGAAGACCAGTAGACTTCCTTGTGAGACTGTTCTGTGGCCTGGTCAAGATGACCATCAACAGGTTCAGCTACCAACCAGTCAACAATGGTGTCATTTGGCCTTACTACCTGTCTCTCTTCCACCATTACATCCACATTCCGGCATTCCTGGATAGAGAGAGAGGTTTTTCTACCAACCAGCTTTCTTTTATTCATTCGTGGTACATAAGTGTCACTGGCTGGCCAGCATTTATTGCTCGTTCTTAGTTCACCTTGAGAAGGTGATGGTGAGCTGTCTTCTTGAATGGCTGTAGGTAACCCACAATGTCATTCGGGAGGAAATTCCAGGAGTTTGACCCTGCAACGGGGAAGGAATGGCAAGATATTTCCAAGGCAGTATGGTGAGCAGGTTGAAAGGGAACCTGCAAGTGACGGTGTTCCCATGTATCTGTTGCCCTTGTCCTTCTAGTTGGAAGTGGTCATGGACTAGAATGTGCTGTTGAAGGATCTTTGGTGAATTTCAGGATAGATAGAACACAGTGGTGCTACTGAGCGTCAGTGCTGGAAGAATGTTTGTGGATGTGATGCCAGTCAAGCAGGCTGTTTTGTCCTAGATGGTGTCAAACTTCTTGAGTGTTGTTCGAGCTGCAGTCATCCAGGCAAGTGGTGAATATTCTATCACACTCCTAATTTATGCCTTAGAGATGATGGATATGCTTTGGGGTGTCAGGAGGTGAATAACAGCTGCAGTATTCCTAGTCTCTGACCTGATCTTGTTGCTGCTGTACTTACATGGCGTGTCAATGTTTCTGGTCAATGTTAAGCCCCCAGGATGTTGATTGTGGGGGACATTCAGTGATGGTAACAGCATTTAATGTCATGGGGCGTTGGTGACGTTGTCTCAGATTGGAGGTGGTCATGGTCTGGCATTTGAGTGGCCTGAATGTTACTTGCTACTTGTCAGCCCAAGCCTGGATATTATCCAGGTCCTGTTGCATTTGAAGATGGTTTGCTCCATTATATAAAGAGTTGCGAATGATCCTGAATATTGTACAACCGCCAGCAAACATCCCCACTCCTAACTGAATGATGGAGGGGAAGGTCGTTGATGAAACAGCTGGAGATGGTTGAACCTGGAGCATTACCCTGAAGAACTCCTGCAGAGATATTCTGCAGTTGAGATGACTGACCTCCAACAACATCTTTATAAGTGCCAGGTATGACTCCACCAACCCCACATTCAGTTAAATGCAGCCTTGATGGCTCCTTTTCATGACTATATATTTCCCATTCCTTTATTGGTATCTTCTCTTTTCCCTTCATTCCCTGAACCCCTTCATCTCTGACCCTCTAACATTCCTTCCTCTCCTCACAGCCAGCTTACACAACGCAACTGCTGTGCTTTTACCTCTTCTTACTGTCCAGGCCACAAAATATTGCTTTGTTGAGAAATAAAAACTTGCTTGTGTTCTTTCAGTTTTGATATACTGTACTCCATGGTGCAGTATCCTCTGCCGTGGGAAGACCATGTGCTGATAGAAATACCATTTTATGCGGTAGCTATGACCATGAGCTTCTGATCACATTCATTTTAATTCTCTGTTCTATTCCCACACCAATATTTTGATTTGGAATGCTATCCTGTTCCAATGAAGTGTGTGGGAAACTCAAGGCTTCCAGGCTCAGCATTGAATTCAAAAATTTCATTACCTCTTTTTCTCAGACAAACAGCTGTTGGTAAAGATCTAACTACAGTATTCCTAATTAGACCTTGCCTGGGCCTATATTTTGTTCTGTTTTCATTTTTTACTTTACTTATCCTTTTAACAGGATACTTTTACTTTGCACCATTATCTCTTTTGTTTTATAATCTCCCTTGTCTTCCATCCTCTAACATCCTTTTAATTTGTTCTTTCCTCCCCTACCCTCTCTCCCTGCCTTTGTAGTTGTTTAATAAGTTACATTTCCAATTTCTACCTGCTCTGCTGAAAGGTCACAGACCACAATTATTAATTTTGTTTCTCACTCTATAACTACTACCTTGCCTGTTGAGGTAATTTTCAGAATTGTTGGCACTTTAGTTCTGTTCAATACTTCTGGTCTTTCCTCTACTCTTCAACCCTCAATGGAAAACAATCTCCTTCTTAGACCAAGACCTACCACTTTGTTCTTTATTTCCCTTTCCCATCAACTCCACACACTCTGCAAACTCATCTCATTTTTGAGACCCACACTCTATATCATTAAGTTACTGACCACCCAACTTCCCGCTTTTGTCTTATACTAATTAAAGTAAAAGGAATTTCACCTTTTTAACCTTTGCAGCCTATCATTTCTGATTTTTATTTAGTCTGATATTATGAATTTACCCTTTTAACACAGCATTTATTGAAAGCTGCATTAATACATCTGTAATTATGTTAGAAATCCAAACATTGAAGAATGGTTCCAACATCTCATTAAGTTAATACTCTTTTCATACTCATATATTCCTTATCTTTTATGCCTGTAGTGAACTCATTTCGACTCTCCAAGTCTTACCTCTTTTACAGTTATACAATAGTTAATTATTCCCAACTGAGTCCCATTGAAAGATTTCCAGGATGGGTAGTCTTTACTATCTAGATGTGAAAGACATGAAGCTAAAGTACACTTCTCGTCAGACTATTTTTATGTAAAAAGTGGAAAAACTTTTTGTATGTAGTATGTATTTGTAAGAACAATATATGCCATGGCAAGGGGGAGGGGTATACCTACTGAGTAACAAGCTCATTTAAGCAGTCTCAATTGTAAAAACAGATACAGCAATTTTAATGGAAAAAAAATAGACAAAATATAAAAATAATTTCCTGATCATGAATCAGACTCAGCTAAACCCACCTGTATGTTCACACTTAAGTCATGTGTCGATACCTTAAACGCACAAGGCACTTCCTCTTTGCAAGCAAAACTTAGAAATGCATTTGTAACAATTACCTTTAGGCCTTTTATTCACTGCCCAAAATGAGAACATCTTCTCCCTTCCCATTATTTGACTGTCCTTTACTTGCATCTAATGAATTGCAATGGTATTTTGCCAGATTTTCAATGCCTGATCCCTATTCAACAACCTAACTTGAAAGTACAAGTGTCAGATGACGAGCTGGTCAGGTTCACCTATGATGATGATACATGTGGTTAAGTGTTTGCCTGTTAATTGTATTAAAAGGATAAACAGGTGAATGGCATTATAAGTATCTCGACTAGAAGAGTATGAAGAAAACTTTCTGGTCCACTGGATGTTGGTTAGCAAAGAGGCAAACATATACAATAAATTTAATATGGTTTTGAAGTCATTTAACATGGCCAGTGAGAAATGGCATATTTCATGCCTGAACAATGGTACTGTCGGTAGGTTAGCAGATAATAACTATAGCCTGAAAAATAACACCAGAATCATAGCTTCAGGGAAAAAAAAATTGAGTGGAAAATATAAAATTAGAGAAGCAAAAATAAAAGGGAAATTAAAACAAAAAACTAAAAACACAAAAAGTAAACCTCTTTAAAGCACTACACTGTTGCACTTACCTCTGGATTTGATTTTTACACCACAGAGAATCATTAGAATACAAACGCTAGGTTTCATGCCATCTTCAAAATATTGCTAATGAATGGTTCAATTTTCACATCTTCATGTGTGTTTCACTGTCTCCTGCTTCTGAGCAAATGCATCAGCAATACAGAAATATAAAGATAGCTTCATTTGAGCTATTTCATTTAATATTCATGAAGTCCCAGACGTGCATCAAAGTCGTCTTACAAAGATGACAGAACACATTCAGCTACTTCAATCAAATCAAGGCAGTAGTCGGCAGCCACCTAAAAGCTTTGCATGTGTATGTTTCTGGTAGAAAACTTCAAAAAGCTTTTGTTTCATGCTGGGATTTATTTGAACATTGTTTTAACCTTATACCCTGCTTCTTTGCACTGCTACCATTCCTAGTATTTTACAGATTGTAATGAAGATGAACCTAATTTTTCAACTAGCAATATACCATTTAGGTTCTACTTACACTCGACATACATTAAAAGTTTCCTTCTGTTGATGCTTCTTCAAATTAATGTCATTGTCTTGAGGAAATTGCTCAAAATCTAAAATAATAGTAGAAAATTCAGCAGTGATATATCAGTGTTCCTAGGAGGAGTGCAGTGCTTAGTTATACCGTGAAATTTAGAGTGTAAGTCATGACTTTATTGCTGTTGCAATTCAAGTATCTAACTTTGGGGTACAAAGGTTGCCTATGATTTATAATCCAAATATTTTTTATACCATAACACCATAAGACATAGGAGCAGAATTAGGCTATTTAGTCCATTGAGTCTGCTTCTTCATTCAATTGTGGCTGATATGTTTTTCAACCCCATTCTCCTGCTCTCTTCCTGCAACCCTTGATCCCCTTTCTAATCAAGACTCATCAATCTTATTTTAAATACACTGAATGACTTGGCCTCCACAGCCTTCTATGATAATGAGTTCCACAGATTCACCACCTTCTGCCTGAGGAAATTCCTTCTCACTTCAGATCAAAAGGGTTGTCCATTCTTCTGAATTGCGCCCTTGGGTCCTACTGGAAACATCTTCTCCACGCCTATTCCATTCCATGCTTCTCAGTTTTCTGTAAGCTTCAATCAAGACCCCTCTCATCCATCCAAACTCCAACGATTACAGACCCAGAGTCCTCAACCAATCCTCATATGACAGACTCTTCATCCCAGGATCATTCTTGTGAACCCCTATGGACCCCTTCCAATGCCAGCACAACTTAGATATGGACCCAAAACTGCTCATGATATTTCAAATGCAGTCTGATCAGAGCCTTAATCAACCTCAGTAGTTCACCTCTGCTCTTGTATTCATTTGAAACAAATGCTACCATTGCGTTTGCCTTCCTAACTGAACCTCCAGCATGTTAATCTTAAACAAATCTACGACTCCTAAGTGCCTTGCTACTCTATGACTCTACGTGTGTATGGGCATTTTGGTCAGCATGGACCAGTTTGAGCTGAAGGACCTGTCTCCGTGCTGTAGGACTCTGTGACTCTAAAAGTAAAATACTGCAGATGCTAAAAATTTGAAATGAAAGCATAAAATGCTAGAAATACTCAGAAATTCAAGCAGCATTGAGAGAAACAAAGTGTGAAATTTTCCCAGTGTCTGAATGATGTGGTCAATGATGAAAAGTTTTGGACAATGTGGCAAAAATGCAATGCTTGACATTGAGAAAGTCATTTTTTCCTACTTAAGGATTCAATGCTTAGATGAGAAGCATGCTATTATGTGGCAAGGACACTATTTCTATACATTTGCATGTCTTTACTAGCTAATTTTCCTTCACTAATATGCAGGTTTCAATTTTTCCAGGTGCTGGAGAGAAGCTAGATGGCCCCAGTTCACAACTTGAATGTCAAATTGAGTAAATGTATCTCCTTGGTTCCTCACAGCGTTTCAGCCTCATCTTGCCTTTTAGCGCATTGCCATTTCCTTCAAAACTTACAAGCTCACAGCAGTTCTGTCTTATCCGACCTTTTAGCACAGACAGAGCTAGGCAGCTTGTCATGTTGGCGAGCACTGAACAGTCCAGTAGATAGACATTATGCACAAAAATGTGCTCTGTCAATGTTGTTCTGATGTTCTGCGCTCAGCGATCAGCATTTGCATGCCCATGCGGCATTGACTTCCAGTTCCTGAAGTCACTGCCGTGCATCGGCCTTGGAAATCTGTGCAGCCAGATAGAGTATTAGAGGGAATGCTGATCACACTTACAGCACGTTCTAGCAGCCTATGCAGCCAACACACTGCATGTACTCCAACCAACATGGCCATGCTTGAAAGTCTAAGGGGAGTAATCCATGGTCAAATTAAGGGGGTACTGCCATAATTAGTCAAGGGCATTATTGTTCTCAATCCAGGAGTTTGTCCACAGTAAATTGGTAGCTTGATGCAAGCAAGATCCAGGGATCTGTGTCATTCCAGTTGAAAGATTAGGCCATTGTCAGTCTTGCAGTGAGCCCATCTATTTTAATGATTACCAAAGGACCAGTTGCAGAGCTGCACAAAAATCAGCCAAGGGTCCAAACTTTCATCAATTTTAGTTGTCATCCAAAGATGGTCTGGGGACTGAGCCGCAGTCAGTCCTGTGAGTTTGGGCACTGGATTACAAGGATATTTATCAGGAGGAAGTGCTGTCTTGGGGAAATTGGCAAGTCACATGTGAGGATTGGAGCCAGGTTGCTGGGATGGAGTGGGAACAATTATTGTAAAGCAAATAACTTATAAAATTGGAAGATGATATCATGTTGTAAGGCATAGGGTACTTTGAGAGGGATCATCAGTGGTCACTATCTCATTGGTTTCTGTGGAGGGACAGTGCACCACAATGTTGGGCATTGCGTTGTGGTCGGTCTGGGACTCAGGGTCTAAATGGGGAAGTGAATAAACAAAAGGAATGGGTGGGAATGCTGGGAGGCACCAAATTGATGGGGATGACAGGAACTGCAATACAGAAAAGAACATGAAGGTTTGAAGGACAAGTGACAATTCAAAATATTCTTTTTGTGCATCATTAATTCAATTGTATTTGTTTTGACTGACATCCCTTTGCAAATATGTATAATGAATATTGCAAAGCAAGCATAAAGGAGCATGGTGTTTGAATGCACTTTTATCTGAGAAACTGGGGTTCAAATTCAAATTAAGTAGATAAGATTGCTTTTTGATAAGTCCTAAGTGAATTGAATTTGCTGATTTCCCAATGAGTTTTCAGCAGGTACAAAATTACAGTTTAAAGTTGCTGACCATGCATTATAGTCTCTTGAGGATCAGTAATGTGTGAAAAATCGAGATGCGGTTCTGAGCTTCACGACATTAAGGTACCCTTTTCATGTTCTAAATACGTCAGAGAGCTTCACTGAGTGATAGATGAGAGCTAGGACAATAATGGGTTTTGACCAAAGTTGATTGACAAAAAGGATTTTAAAGAAGCTTTTAAAGATAATGAAAGAATTAAAAGGCTTTGGAAGAGAATTCCAGAGTCCAGGATGAGACGACTGAAGACTCTGTCAAAGTGATGAAGCTGATAGACAGATAGAACTGCGGAACAGACCAGAATGAAAGAACTAAACACATGGATAGGAGTATGCAGCTGGAAAAGAGTAACAAGTTTCCTGATGAAGGGCTTTTGGCCGAAATGGTGATTCTCCTGCTCCTCGAATGCTGCCTGACCTGCTGTGATTTTCCAGCACCACACTCTCGACTCTGATCAGCGTCTGCAGTCCTCACTTTCTCCTAACAAGTAAAGTGGTCAAGTTCGGAATAACTGAATTCCTCCTGTGACTTCTTTTTGGTTTAAAATTGGCTTGTAAGTGAAATAGCAGATTTTATACTGAGTTAATGACAAAGTGTTTTCTGCATAAATGCCTAGTTTATTCCAAATAAGGTGTGTAAGTATACTAGTTGTAGTTGATATTATACTTTTGACTTACTGGTTAGAGGTTTGCTGAGAATAAACATTTTGTATAGAATTCCTCTTGACGGGTATCCATGAACTTCTGTTCCGTGGGTAACATCAGGTTCTCCATTGTGGTTAAGTCTGCAAATCTGGTGCAGAGTGAGCAATGGCACTCTTCTCATATGTGTACATAGATCACGCATCTGTGGTGGTCAGTTTAGATTAGTACAGAGGAGAGTATGGTTAAACAGTTAGAGGGCATTTTGGCCTGAAATGAGGAGAAATGTTTACATTCAGGGGGTGGTGAATCTGTGAAATTCTCTACAACTGAAGGCTGTAAAATGGTGAAATCACCCAATTTTTTTTCAAGAGCAAAATATATTTCTAGAAGTTAAAGGTGTCAAGAGGGGAAAGGACAAGAATATGAGATAGAGGATCAACAATGATTATGTTGAATGGTGCAGCTGGCATAATGGACCGAATGTCCTAGTCCTGCTGCTATTTCCTACAGCTCTACGACACATGTATTGACAGGTAGAGTCTACAAATCGATCCGTCCAAATGCAATATGTTTAGCCTTGCATCTTCATCTGATTCTCATCTGCATAATAAACATGAAAATGGTCGCCAGCAAATTAGATTGGGCAAAGTAAGTTTGTTTTGCCTGCAGGAGCAGGCTCCACTTGTGGGCGATGTGAATCAGATCAAAGGTTACCTTTAACTGGTCGCCTTCCTAAATTCCTACAATTCCTAAATCCCAAGAACTCAGAAGCTGTTCAAGACATCAAGCTTCTTTGCTCTCACATTGAATTATCCATATTTGGGAACGTGCTCTTAACATGCAGTACAAGCTTTCTTGTATTGACAATGATGTGTTGTTTTGGGGCAGGGCCACGAAGTTTCCATATTCTATTGTATTTCCAACCTAATACATAAGGTGCACATTGTGGCTTGTGTTCCTACATCTGAATCTAGTCAAATATGACCAAAGTCCATATAAAGGCATCTCATAGTCCTCATTATTGGAGATGTCCATGTCCTATTGTGTGAAGGCCTATGGTAATACCTAATTTGTGTTGGTACTACTGCTGACCAGTCACATTACCAAAGAAATAAAACAAAGAACTGTGAATGCTAAGATCTGAAATAAAATCAGAATTTACTGGGGAACTCAGCTTTCTGGCAGCATATGTGGATAGAAAGAGTTAACATTTTGAGTCCCGTGACCCTTCTTCAGAACTGACAATAGCTAGGAAAAGGAGGCATATTTGCTGATGACAGGGGATTAGGGATAAGGTATTAGCGGACAAGTGGAGATGGAAGCCAGATGGATTCAGAAAGTTAGGCAATGGATAGTATGCAAGAGAGGAATAAAAGCTGATAATGGGGGCCATGAATAGGTGAAAATGGTTTGGGTGTGCTGAAAGCAGCCCATGTCATAACAAGACCTTAAATGTGGTGGTAGATAAAGAATATTGGGGAGATGAAATGCAGACTGGGTGACCACTTTGTGGATCATTTAGGTTCTGTCTGTAAAAATGACTCCTAGCCTCCGGTTGGCTGTACTTCAACACAAAACCATATTCCTTGACCAACATTTATGTTTTGGACTTGCTGCAGTGTTCCAGCAAAGATCAAAGCAAACAGGAAGGACAGCATTTCATTTTCTGCTGGGGGACCCTGCAGCCTTCAGGCCTCAATATCAAGTTTAACAATTTTAGGGCCTGAGCACCTTCTTCCATGTCTTTACCCACACCCACACTCCAAACTCTGCCATGATAAGATCAGTGCTACAGCCCGTGATGAAGGCTTTGCCAAATAGCTAGCTTCACCCTGGTGCTGGGCACTTTGGGCTCTATACAGATGGCACTGAGAGTGCTAGGCAGAGAACAAAGAACAGTACAATACAACAAGAATAGGCCCTTTGGCTGATAAAGTCTGCGCCAACACATGATGCCTTTCTAAACTGAAAACCTTTTGTTTCTATGAGGTCTGTATCCCTCTGTTCCCTGCCTATTTGTGTATCTGTCAAGATTCCTTTTAAACATTGCTATTGCATCAGCCTCTGCCACATCCTCTGGCAGCACATTCCAGGCACTTACCACCCTCTGTGTAAAACACTTGCCTCTCATATTTCTTTTAGGTTTAAGGTGAAAGGGGAAAGCTTATGTCCCTATTAACTGACATTTCCACCCTGTAAGAAGACTTCAACCATCAATTTTACTCATGCCTCTCATAATTTTGTAAAGTTCTATCAGGTCACCGGTTAACCTCCAACGCTCAAGTGAAAACAAACCGACAGCTAATACCCTCCAAACCAGGCAACCTGGTAAAATTTTCCTGTAACCTCTCCAAAGACCTCCACATCTTTCTGGTGGTGTGGTGACTAGAACTTTTCACAATGTTCTATATGTGGCCTGAGTAAAGTTCTGTACAGCTGTAACATGACTTGCCGATTTTTGTACTCTGCCTGGACTGATGAAGGCAAGCATGCCATACTTGACCACCTTAACTATTTGTGTTCCCACTTTCAGGAAATTATGGATATATATACTTAACTCCCTCTGTTAGTTAATGCTTCTATTTATTTATACTTCCCTCCTGCATTAGACCTTCCAAATTGCATCACCATGCATTTTTCCAGATTAAATTCTGTTTGCCGCTTCTCTGTCCATGTCTCTAACCTATCTATATCCTGCTGTATCTTCTGGCAATCCTTCTCACTGTCTGCAGCTCCCCAATCTTTGTGTCATCTGCAAACTTATTCAGGACATCTACATTCTCTTTCCAATCATTCATATATATCACAAGCAAAAGGGGTCTAAGCAATTATCCCTGAGGAACACCACTGGTTACATGTCTCCAGTCAGAAAAACACCTTTTCACTGCTACTCTGTCTTCTATGACCAAGCCACTCCTGTATCCATCTTATCAGCTCACCCCAGATCCTATGCAACTTCATCTTCTATATCAGCCTGCCACGAGGGAGCTTGTCAAAGATCTTGTTAAAGTCCATATAGATAACATCACTATTCTGCTCTCATCAGTCATCTTTGTTGCTTCCTCAAAATACTCAATCAAACTTGTGAGATGCAACCTTCCCTGCACAAAGCCATACTGCTAATAAGACAATATTTTTCCAAATGTGAATAAATCCTGCTCCTAAGAACCTCCTTCAGTAATTTCCCAATGACTAACGTAAGGCTCAGTGGCCTGTAATTTCCGGAATTATCTTTGTTGCGCTTCTTAAACAAAGAAATGACAGTGATTATTCTCCAGTCCTCTGCAACCTCACCTGTGACTAAAGAAGATACAAAGATTTCATAAAAAGAACCAGCAATTTCCTCCCACATTTCTCTCATTATTCTGAGTTAGATCCATGAGGACCTGGAGACTTGTCTATCTTAATGCTTTTCAAATCACCCAAAATGTCCTTTGTTCTGTTGATATGCCCTAGAGTGTCATTGTATCCCTCTGTAGACTCACCATCTATCACGTCCTTCTTTGTGAATACCAATGCAATGTATTCATTCAGGACCTCACCCATGTCCTCTGGCTCCACACATAAATTTCTTCCTTTATCCTTGAGTGGACTTATCCTTTCCCCAGCTACCCTTTTGCCCCTTTTATAAGTGTAAAAAGCTTTGGGATTTTCTTTAATCCTATTTGTCAAGTCTAGTTTTGTATTAGTGTGAGTATGGACTTTTTGGACCAAAGGGTCTGTTTCCATGCTGTATGACTCTATAAGTAACCTAAAACATATTGAATTACGGTCACTGCTCCTGAAATGAAATCTCCCTGACCAAATCTTCGATCACATGGTCAAGTTCATTCCCTAATCATATATCACAAAATGACTGATTTCTTTAAAAGGAAACTGTTCCATTTGGTCAATGTGAAACTTATCTGTGAGCGTCATTGCCTGAGCAGTCTACCCTGGAAGCTGCCTTGATGCCTGTATCTTGGAGAACTCTCACAGTCCTGCTCCATTTCAAGTGCCAAATGTCTTACACAAATGCTTGCTGGGAGACAAAATATACCCTCTCCAACTATGGCTGATGACGTTACACAGCCTTCAGATTGCAGAGTACAAGGAATCAGCTAGCGGGAAGAACCTGCAGGTTATCAGGGCTACCAGGAACAAGGTTCAGCGGACTGCCAAGCATTGTGCTAATGAGTACAAGACACAGCATGGCAAGGAAATTCAGATGGCCGCTATAACGGGGAATATAGGGGAATGTACAAAGGCATCAAGATGGCATTAGGACCAACTCAGAGCAAGGTCAGGCAGCATTCGAGGAGCAGGAAAATTGACGTTTCAGGCAGGAGCCCTTCATCAGGTGCAGTCCCAATCTGCAGCTGGGCTGAGGGGTCCTGCTCTGTGGTGGAACCTGTTAGTCTTGGAGGCTTGGAAGGAGAAACCCGCTGGCATTTGTGGCTAGTGGGCTTGTGTATGCTCGAAATGTCCTGCCCAAATGCAGTTTCGTCCTCCTCGGTTGCAACTCGACCCACAAGTCGGGGATCACAAAAAGGGTGGAGGTGAAAGATTTGTGCATCTCTGAAATGTCCTGGTATAAGAGTCTGGAGGGTTCTGAATATGGTTTCTCCTCTGTGTGAGTTTCTACTGGCACCACCTTGTCTCACTGAAAGGAAGGGGCACCTGGAGTGAGGTTGGGGTTACTTCTCTCCTCGTTGCCGTACATTGATTCTCAGCATCAGTGGCTAAAGTAATGGACTGCAGGTCTCCCATGTTGTTCTGTATTCTGCTGGATATGGCTCTCCTGTCCATGGAAACAGCCAAACACACACATGTCAGAGTCAGCACATTTCTGGTAACATTGTGAACTCCTCCAACCTCAGATTCACTTCATTATGTCTCTGACAAACCCAACTGCTGATTCTGCCTCTGTGCATTTCAACAATGTTATTCATTGCTGACACCATGGAGTCCTCTTCTGCCTGAGGCTGAACAGATGCCTGGTCTCTGGCAGTCCTCTGAGTGTCAGTGACCCGAGGCATTTCTTCCACTGCCAGCTGCAGTGATGTGGTCACCGGAATGTGCTTTAGACTCAAAGTACCCATCCAAATGGAAATATTTGGGTTGGTGGAGGGTGCAGACTTGCTGGTGCATCTTCTCAATAACCCGTGCCTTTTTACTCTGAGCTGAAGTAGGAGCTGATGGCCTAAGGGGCTGTATGTTTTCAGACAGAAGCTGTGTGGATATCACCAATACCTGCTGAAGATAAGCAGGTGCAGAAAAAGTGGTGAGGTGGCCTGAGTAATGTGTTGCATATATTGGAATAATGCCTATTCTGTCCATGCACAAGCATCGCATGGCTCTCCTTGTCAAAGGACTCCATGTCCTGTTGCATTCAGGATTATGGTAAACTGTCATTTGCATTTGCTAAAACTGCTAACTGCTCATATGTCTAAGAAGTTGGTTTGTTTCTGACATTCTTCACTTCGATTCTTTGGAATTGTCACGAACGTTCCAATGAATGTAGGTGTTATTGTTGTGATCGCTGCTCAAGATAAATTGAGGAGGAACAAATGTGTCAAAAAGCCCAGGACCAGCGGACACTTCCAGTGGTTGTGGAAGGGCCATTAGACCCCAAAACGTTAACTCTCTCCACAAATGCTGCTTGACCTGCTGAAGTTTTCCAGCAATTTCTGTTTTGTTTCTGATTTCCAGCATCTGCAGTTTTGGTTTTTATTCCAAATGAAGAATTTGCAGCAGAATGTCCCTACAGGCTATGAAAAAAGTACACAAGACCCACAGTCTATTGTTCTCAATGCCATTTCCTTTGGGGGAGCAAGGCACAATGTCCTTAATGAATGAGGATGTCACTGGACACCATTACAGACCTGTGTCATCTCCTACAGCAGGATTTTTAATTTGAACAAGCAAGTGACCATCATATCCCAGTGGCCATCAATGTAGCAGATATTCTAAATTTTCATGCAACTGACTGCTTTAAGGGATCCACTACGGACCTTTATGGGATTTCTCAAAACACACTCCAAAATACATCAAAAGTGCACCTGTTTCTGATGCAATTTGTGCCATCTTGTTTCCCCATGACACAGTTAGTTCTGCAGTCTGGGCAGTAGGCTTTGCCAGATTAGAGTGGTGCTGGAAAAGCACAGCAGGTCAGGCAGTATCCGAGGAGCAGGAAAATCAGGAAACGTCAATTTTCCTGCTCCTCGGATACTGCCTGACCTGCTGTGCTTTTTCAGCACCACTCTAATCTAGACTCTGATCTCCAGCATCTGCAGTCCTCACTTTTGCCTAGTAGGCTTTGCCAACATAGCTGGCTTCAACCAAACACAGGGCACCACAGACTCTGCACACATTATACTGAGAATGGCATTTCTTAGCAAAGCAAACTTCATCAGTGGAAGAGGATTCCATTCAATCAATGTACAAGTTATCTATAATCATCAGTATTACATCTATGACACCAAATATCATGGAAGCTGTGTTACGACACAGGGTAAACCCTCCTGCTTAATTTAAACCAGCAACACAGAAACAATTTATCCTGTGCAATACTCTGTGAAAATTTAAGAGGCCAAGAACTATCTAAAGTATAAATTAACAACTTTATGTCTTAAAGTATAACAGAGAATAATTAACTAACAACTATTAACAACTCCTTCCTCTAACCTATCTTTTACTTTCCCCTATATAATACTAGTCCGGTAATACCCCCAATTACAATTTACTGAAAAATTCAAAATTCAAAGAAAACCAGCCAGCTGTTGAATCTTCTCTTTGCAGATTTGCTCTACATGTCGGTATCGATGTTTTCTCTGTGCAAACTCTTTCCCTAGACAGGTACCTCTGAAACAGTTCTTATAAGCAGTCTACATCTATTGGTCTTTCGGCAGTTCTCCTCCAGCTATTCGATTTTTCCCAAAGCATCAGACTGTGTCATTGGCTTTTAATATTGTCAATATACTAAATTCAAACTTGATTGGAGGTTTTTTTTGGCATATCATTCAAACTGATTGACCTAATTAAAATTTGTTTTTGTCTCTTAGCAACCAGCTACATAGCTGCTAGACCAAACGGTCACATTGAATCTTGTTCAGAACACTTGGTTCTGTTAGGTAGTTCTAGCAGCTTTTAACTTTCTTAAAGGTACAGTACACCCACATCTTCATGACAGCGGCCATAAATATAGCCTTGATAACTCTCAGTTTTTGATTCATTTCAAGAGCTGAATGCCTTACAAGAATGGCTGCTAGGAGACAAAGGCTACTGTGTCCTAGGAATCATAGAATCACTGGAGTGTGGAAGCAAACCATTTGACCCATCAAATCCACACTGACTCTCTGAAAAGCATCCCACCCAGACCCACCCTCCCTCCCCTATCCCTGTAACCCTGCATTTCCCTGGCTAATCCATCTAACCTATGAATCACTGGACACTTTGGGCAATTTAACATGGATAGCCCAACTAATCTTTGGATGGATGGTGGTTCTATAATGTAATCCTGAATGAGACTGAGCATAGTTACAGTGCAGGGAGACAAAGCTGAAGTTAGGGAGCGGAAGGAGCATCACCTTCTACACAATAGAACGTTGCAGTGTCAGACACAAGCCAGAAGAACTTTAACTGACAACAGTTTCCAGTTGATTTGGGTTGGATGAAGTCATCAGTCATTAACTGTAAATTTGTTGTTGCTTAAAATGCAAGCAACTCCGTTTCGTCCCAGAAACAATGTAGCTTTTTAATTTTTTTTCTCTTTGCTTTTCCTGTTGATTAATAACATTAACATAAATAACTATTTGAAGGCTTTACAACATATGATGCTTCTATATTCAACAATGACATGATATAATGCTACTATGGGTGTTAGCGAAAGAGTAGTGATGCAATGGATAGATAGCCTTTGTAGCTCTTTCCTTGCAGCTGCAGCTACAGCTAGGTAGTAAAGGAAGTTGTGAAGAGGACATCAGGAAGCTACTAAAATATATAGGTTAGTTAAATTATTTTTAAAAAGAGATGGAAATGGTGAATAATGTTGGAAAATGTAAAATTGTATATTTTTGCAAAGAGAATAAAAAAGCATATTTCCTAAATAGTGAGAGATTGCCCCCTTCTGTGATGCAGTGGTAAATAGATTCTTGTTAAGCAAAGGGTGGCACTTTGGTTCAGTGATCAACAGCACTGCTGCCTTGCAGTGCCAGAAACTCAGATTCAAGTCCACCCTTGGATGACTCTGGAGTTTGCACATTCTCCCCGTGTCTGCATGGGTTTCTTCCGGGTGCTCCAGTTTTCTCCCACATCCAAACATGTGCAGGTTAGGAGGATTGGCCATGCTAAATTGCCCATATTATCCAGGGATGTGTGGGGTTAGCCATGGGAAATGCAGGGTTACAAGGATAGGTGGAAGGGAGAGTCTGTGACGGATGCTGTTCAAAGGGTTGGTGTGGACTTGATGGGTTACATAGCCTGCTTCCGTACTGTAGGGATTTTATGATTCAAAGGGGTGAAAGGTTATCAGGGTAGGCGGGAATGTGGAGTTGAGGCTAGAATCATATCAACCTTGATCTTAGTGAATGTCGAAGCACATTTAAGGGGTTGAATAGCCTATTCCTGTTCCTAATTCATATGTTCACATGTATATACAAACCCGTATATAAAACTTCTCCATAAAGTTCTATTAACTTTACTTCTCATTGTCTTACCCATTCTGCTTGAGCAAAGGACCTGAGGGCTTCTGACAGAGAGTCTAAAATGTGTTATAATGCATAGAATTGATGTCACTATCAAAGATAAAGCATATGCGATCAAAGTTAGCATCTTTTATTGCAAAAATATATTTTATTTGTAAAATATCTTTTTCTACATTCACAGGCACTAAAACAGTTCTGTACAGTCTTTGCATGTGAAGAAAAATAAACATTGGAATTTGATATTGATCGAAGTTGGTGTATGTTCTAATTCAAAAATATGCTTTATTTATAAAATATCTTTATACACATAGTCACTAAAGTAGTTCCATTCCGTAAGGTAGCATATAAAGAAACAAAAAAAAAATCGGAGTTTGACTCTTACTAGCAAACAAACCAAAGGCATTTCTTACTTGTACAAGACTACATTTACATATATTTGAGACACCAGAAGGATCCCAAAACTGAACAGACCTCCTTTTAACTTCAGCAGAAGACCTTATACGGTAGTCTTTCCCCACTGTGCCTTGGAAGCAATTCCTATCCAGAATCTGGTTTCCAGAATCTGCAGTAATTTTTTTTACCTAGTTGGAAGCAGCTGCCCCAAGGTTTAGTGTGTTCCTCAGCGTGTAGTCCTGATCCTTGGAATGTGTCAGTCTGCAACATTCAGTAGAGGCCAATTCCTTGATCTCAGTAGAGACCAACATGTTTTAAGCAGACCAAAGAGCATCTTTCATCAAGTTGATGGTCCTTTAGGCAGAGTCAATGTTTGTATCGATGACCATCCTGGGGAACAGCCCATAGAGCACAGAGTCCTGCATCACAGAACGGCTTGAGACAAATCTCATCATTAGGGTGACACAGTGGCTCAGTGGTTAGCACTGCTGCCTCACAATGCTAGGGACCCAACTTTGATTCCAGCCTCGGATGACTGTGTGGAGTTTGCACATTCTCCCTGTGTCTGCATGGGTTTCCTCTGTATGCTCCGGTTTCCTCCCACAATTCAAAGATGTGCAGGTTAGGTGAATTGACCATGCTAAATTGCCCATCATGTTCGGGGATGTGTAAGTTAGGTGCATTAATCAGGCGTAAATTTGGGTGGGATACTCTTCAGAGGGTCGGTGTGGACTTGTTGGGCCAAAGGACATGTTTCCATATTGTAGGGATTCTATGATCTCCCTTCAGACTTCCTTTGTTAAGGCACAGGAGAGGTATAACAGTCTCTATCCCCCACCTGTAGCCACTTCAAGGGGAGCATGCGTAGCCTAGAGAGTCAGGGTGTACAGAAAGGGTCTCACAGGTAGTGTCTTTCTCACCACCAGGCAAGCAATGTCTTGTCCTGGTGATGAGGAATTCTACCAAATTACTTTGACAGTGTGCATGGGAAATAATCAAGCAGGATCCACCCTCTTATTTTCCCACAGGGTCTTGAGGACACTGTGTACTGACCACTTCCTGATGGACTTGTGATCAAAGGTGTTTTTGGTTGCAAATTTCTCCAGGAAGGACAGGTGATATGGAATGGTCCAACTACTTGGAGTGTTGCATGGCAGCGAGGTCAGTCCCATCTTTTGCAACACCAGGGACAGGTAGAACCTCACTACTTGGTGACATTCAGTACTTGCGTACCAACGGTCTAACACAGCTTAATGCAGCCACACACAGATGTGGTCATTGCCCCCGTTATTCAAAGCTTTGTACATGTTGTCTCTATGGACACAGTCCATCGTAGACTTCCAGATGAGTTGGAAGATGGTTTGGGTGACTGCAACTGTGCAGGTTCGGGAATAGGCCAGACTTGCACCACATACAACAACAGAATGCTTCACACCTGATGACCAGATTTTTACCCACAATGGAGGGGGAGCTGTTTTATATCTAGACTTGGTGCTGTGTGAGTAGCCCACACCCAAACAAAGAGATCCAAGAGAATGTTACAATTCTTTCTTGTGGAGGTTACTGCTGAAGAATCCTTATCTGGTAAGCATTGGAATCTGGCTTTGACCTACATATCATGAACTAGTTTACGTACTCAAGGGATTAATGTTTCTTTAAGGTCTATGCCTCAAAATGTACATCAAGTTGCCAATAGGACCAATACCAACAGTTTGGGGACATGCTGTTCAACTCCTGCACCTTTTTTTTTGGTGAATGACCAAACCTAATTAAATGGGTTAATGGCAAGTATATCAGGTAAAGATCTAACATCACTCCTCCACTGCTATATTTTCTTCCAAGTTCTGAATGAGATGAAATTATGATTTAAAAAATTTGTTTAATAGCAACTAATAAGCCTTTATTAGACCTTTTACTCAATAATTTCATTTAATTTGAGCAGTCTTAATTCATATAAAGCAATACACATATAACAGTACAAATTTCTTTTTAATCAAGAAGCACAGATAAAGAGGAAAGGCTTGTATGACAGGGGACAACATGTTTGAGAACAATAGGAGAGATAAAAAGATAAGTTAAAATGTTACCTGATTAATGCATTCTTTTCCAACTACTAAAAATATATATGAAAAAAATTTGAAAGAGGTGGATTGTACTTATTAAATATATCATTTTAAGTAAGATTAACATACTTCTAAATTGTTGATTAATTTAATTTTTAAAAATCACTTAACATTCCTATTAATAATGATTATGTGCCATCATCTCAATCCAAATACTTACCTGGCAAATTATCGACATTATGCTTCTTTTCTTTCAGCCACCGTACTTGGTTGTACCAAGAACTGGCATTTGCAGATTTTTCTTTCCAGAACTATAGTCAATCAGGATTAGAACTTAGTTCATAAAATAGATAATAAAATATTAACATTACTAAACATAACTTGTAAATCTCACTGTATATTTTTTGAAGAGGCTGACTTGTAAAACTGATAAATTCAATCGCTTATAATCCAATCATGTCAATCTTTTGCAAGTAGCCATAATTATTTCTGCTTTCAGACATCAGTATCATAGCGATAGTAAAGCAAGCCAATTACTTATTAACGAGAAATCAATGACGCATGGTTAGATTTTCCCTTCACTCTAAACAATTAGAATACTGTCTTAGCAATAAGGGAATTTGCTACAATTAGTGACAAAAGAAATTTAAATTAAAAAAACAACAAAAAATACCTTGACATTGAATTAGTTCTTTTTATCTACATGTTAGTGCTGGTTAATATTTGCCCATATATTTGTTTTAAATAAATTTTGCTTTTCCAATCAAGCATCATTCTAGCATAAATTGATTTGGCCACTACTCTGTTGCTCAACAAGGAAGATCAGCGATTGTTTGTTCAAAATGGCCAATCCTGAACAAAACAATCACTTTTGCCACAAACAGGATACATTGATTCTAAAGGAACATGAACCTGTTAGGGTCTACTACAGTAAATTATTCAGTCAATGAAGCATGTCTCGATCATAGATTATTGATTAAGTGCCTGTTTGGTTTGATTTGCTCTAATTCATGCGCATGGTGTTTAATGTAAATAAACAAGTTATTCTCACTGAAGAACAATGCGATGAACAATTTCTTCTATGAGAAAGAAAAAATATCAGTTTGGTTCAGTTAATAACATTGTATCTTAGTTGTGAGCTTGTGTGAATTTGTGAGTATATAACCCCATTGTAGGCCCCTATGGCAGTACAATTCTGAGAGACCGCTGCATTAAGATGTGCTGTTCTTTAGGGATGTGACACCAAGGCTCTTGCTGTTGAATTAAATGTTAAAGATCTAAAGGGCCATTTTGAAGAGCAACTAACATCAAGCCTTCAATCATCATCTTTAGAAAACAGAACAGACTATTCATCTAATTGTTGTTTGTGAAATCTCACTCTGTACAACAACCGCATTTCAAAAATTATTAATGTTAAGTAGTTTGAATCCTTTGTCATAGAAAACCATTTAAATGCAAGTCTATCTTTTAAAAGGCTCAGCAGTCCTTTTGAGATTGTCTGTTGATAACCCCAAAAGGTTCTCGGTGCACATGTGCAAACCATGCGGGTGATGTAATTCCATTCTGTTCAGGAATATTTATTGTCCTTCCTCAGCTAATTCCCTGAGCTAACAGTGAATACTCTGTTCCAGGTTGCACTCGGGAGTTATTTCAGCATCATTTCTAGTTTCCAGGATGACTTCTCCTTTTCCACATTATTGTTCCATATGTGCCACATGTGAATGTCTTGTCTTTTTCTTCTTCAGTTCTGTGGCTGAAGACAGCCTTTTAGCAATTCATTGTGCTGTATTGACTGAATAATTTTCTGTTGATACACACTAATAGATTTTCATGTACCTTTAGGATCAATGTATCCTGTTTGCAGCAAAGTTAATGGTAAAGCTCTGTGATTTTTAAAAAAACCTTCAGTGGGGGCAGGCTCTTTGTCTACCTCGGCCAGAAAATGAATCAAATCCAGTGATGGATAACCATTTCTTCAATGCTTTACATTAACAGAGCTAAATTTCTGGCCAGAGCTGAAAATGTGTTGCTGGAAAAGCGCAGCAGGTCAGGCAGCATCCAAGGAGCAGGAGAATCGACGTTTCGGGCATGAGCCCTTCTTCAGGAATGAGGAAAGTGTGTCCAGCAGGCTAAGATAAAAGGTAGGGAGGAGGGACTTGGGGGAGGGGCGTTGGAAATGCGATAGGTGGAAGGAGTTCAAGGTGAGGGTGATAGGCCAAGTGAGGGTGGGGGCGGAGAGGTCAGGAAGAAGATTGCAGGTTAGGAAGGCGGTGCTGAGTTCGAGGGATTTGACTGAGACAAGGTGGGGGGAGGGTAAATGAGGAAACTGGAGAAATCTGAGTTCATCCCTTGTGGTTGGAGGGTTCCTAGGTGGAAGATGAGGCGTTCTTCCTCCAACCGTCGTGTTGCTATGGTCTGGCGATGGAGGAGTCCAAGGACCTGCATGTCCTTGGTGGAGTGGGAGGGGGAGTTGAAGTGTTGAGCCACGGGGTGGTTGGTCCGGGTGTCCCAGAGGTGTTCCCTGAAACGTTCCGCAAGTAGGTGGCCTGTCTCCCCAATATAGAGGAGGCCACATCGGGTGCAGCGGATGCAATAAATGATGCGTGTGGAGGTGCAGGTGAATTTGTGGTGGATATGAAAGGATCCCTTGGGGCCTTGAAGGGAAGTAAGGGGGGAGGTGTGGGCGCAAGTTTTGCATTTCTTGCGGTTGCAGGGGAAGGTGCCGGGAGTGGAGGTTGGGTTGGTGGCGGGTGTGGACCTGACGAGGGAGTCACGGAGGGAGTGGTCTTTTCGGAATGCTGATAGGGGAGGGGAGGGAAATATATCCCTGGTGGTGGGGTCTATTTGGAGGTGGCGGAAATGACGGCGGATGATATGCTGTATATGGAGGTTGGTGGGGTGGTAGGTGAGGACCAGTGGGGTTCTGTCCTGGTGGCGGTTGGAGGGGCGGGGCTCAAGGGCGGAGGAGCGGGAAGTGGAGGAGATACGGTGGAGGGCATCGTCGATCACGTCTGGGGGGAAATTGCGATCTTTGAAGAAGGAGGCCATCTGGGTTGTACGGTATTGGAACTGGTCCTCCTGGGAGCAGATGCGGCGGAGATGAAGGAATTGGCGTTTTTACAGGGGGCAGGGTGGGAGGAGGTGTAGTCTAGGTAGCTGTGGGAGTCGGTCGGTTTATAGTAAATGTCCGTGTTGATTCGGTCGCCCAAGATAGAAATGGAAAGGTCTAGGAAAGGGAGGGAGGAGTCTGAGACGGTCCAGGTGAATTTGAGGTCAGGGTGGAAGGTGTTGGTAAAGTGGATGAACTGTTCAACCTCCTCGTGGAAGCACGAGGCAGCGCCGATACAGTCATCGATGTAGCGGAGGGAAAGGTGGGGGGTGGTGCCAGTGTAGCTGCAGAAGATGGACTGTTCCACAAATCCTACGAAGAGGCAGGCATAGCTGGGGCCCATGCAGGTGCTACTCCTTTGGTTTGGAGGAAGTGGGAGGATTGGAAAGAGAAGTTGTTCAGGGAGAGGACCAGTTCAATCAGTCGAAGGAGGGTGTCTTTGGAAGGGTACTGGTTAGTACGGCGGGAAAGGAAGAAGCGGAGGGCTTTGAGTCCTTCGTGATGGGGGATGGAGGTGTACAGGGACTGGATGTCCATGGTGAAGATAAGGCGTTGGAGACCGGGGAAGCGAAAATCATGGAGGAGGTGGAGGGCGTGGGTGGTGTCCCGAACGTAGGTGGGGATTTCTTGGACTAAGGGGGACAGGACCGTATCGAGGTATGCAGAGATGAGTTCGGTGGGGCAGGAGCAGGCTGAGACAATGGGTTGGCCGGGGCAGTCAGGTTTGTGGATTTTGGGCAGGAGGCAGAAACGTGCGGTGCGGGATTGTGGGACTATGAGGTTGGAGGCAGTGGATGGGAGATCCCGTGAGATGATGAGGTTATGGATGGTCTGGGAGATGATGGTTTGGTGGTGGGAGGTGGGGTCATGGTCAAGGGGGCAGTAGGAGGAGGTGTCCGCGAGCTGGCATTTAGCCGCAGCGGTGTAAAGGTCGGTGCGCCAAACTACTACCACGCCTCCCTTGTCTGCCGGTTTGATAGTGAGGTTGGGGTTGGAACGGAGGGAGTGGAGGGCTGCACGTTCCGAGGGTGAGAGGTTAGAGTGGGTGAGAGGGGTGGAGAAGTTGAGGCAGTTAATGTCGCGGCAGCAGTTGGCTATGAAGAGATCGAGGACAGGTAAGAGGCCAGCATGGGGTGTCCAGGTGGATGGGGTGTGTTGGAGGCAGGAGAAGGGGTCGTCAGAGGGTGGGCGTGAATCCTGGTTGAAGTAGGCGCGGAGGCGAAAGCGGCAGAAGAATTGTTCGATGTCACGCCGCGTGTTGAACTCGTTAATCCGGGAGCATGGGGAATGAAGGTGAGGCCTCTGCTGGGGACTGATCTTTCATCCTCAGAGAGGGGTAGTTCTGGAGGGTTGGTGAAAACACGGCAAGGCTGGGAGCTAGGACCTGGTGTGGGGCTGGTGCTGGAAGTGGGGGCGGGGTTGGGCGTGGGGGCAGGGACGGAGATCAGCGTGGGGGCGGGGTTAGATATGGTGATGGAGATTGGAGTGGGGGCAGTGACACATGCGGCGTGGTGGTCGTGCAGGTTAGTGATGTCACTGGGGCGGAAGTGGCTGCGGCGACAGCAACCCAGGGGGCGGAAATGGCTGTGGCGACGACAGAAACGGTGTTATTTCCGATAGCCGCGGAGGCCACGAATCTGTCGGCGATGGTCTTCCTGGCGATCGTGGAGGCGGTTGTCTGGGCGGCGATCGCGGAGGCTGCGAGGTCGGTGGGGGCGGAAGTGACGTCATGGTTCGCGGAGGCGGTTGTTGCCGCAGGCGCTGTAGCGGCCGCGTGGTTAATGGCGCTGGAGTGATTTTGGAGGCCGATGGAAGATTCTGGAACAGTTGAGGAACCCAGAGTGTGGGGGTAAGTACATGAAAGTTTTTGGTTCTTACTGTCTTTAATTTCCGATATGGCTAGGAAGAACTGTTTGTTTAGTGTATGGATTCTTCTGTGGATGAAGAACAGTAGAGATCCTTTGCAGGTCTGTGAGAGTGTTGTCCTGAGCTGGGGTAGGTCTAGTTGCAGGGAATGTAGGTAGCGGCGCATGGCTGCAAGCGTGGAGCAAAGGATCCGGAGGGAGGTCTGTTGCTGGAGGCTTCGGATTTGTTGTAGGTACTGGTTGTCCTGGTTGGGTCCAAATTTTGTTGGTCGGAACATAGTCCGGAGTCCGTGCGGGGTCAGTTGGTTCCGTAGGCAGGTGCTGAGGAAGGAGATGTGGCTGTGGTAGCAAGTCTGTTTGAGAACGTGGCTGAAGAGCTTCTGTGCAGAGGAGATGACCTGGGGTGTGCAGTGAGAGAGGGACTCACTGAAATCCTTGTAGAGGGAGGAAGAGAGCTTCTTCAAGGAAGGCATCCTTGCAAGAGGATTCACAGTAGGTTAAAATCTTCGAGGAGAAAGTGAGGACTGCAGATGCTGGAGATCAGAGTTGAAAATGTGTTGCTGGAAAAGCGCAGCAGGTCAGGCAGCATCCAAGGAGCAGGAGGATCGACGTTTCGGGCATGAGCCCTTCTTCAGGAATGAGGAAAGTGTGTCCAGCAGGCTAAGATAAAAGGTAGGGACAGGCGTTGGAAATGCGATAGGTGGAAGGAGGTCAAGGTGAGGGTGATAGGCCGGAGTGGGGGTGGGGGCGGAGAGGTCAGGAAGAAGATTGCAGGTTAGGAAGGAGGTGCTGAGTTCGAGGGATTTGACTGAGACAAGGTGGGGGCAGGGGAAATGAGGAAACCGGAGAAATCTGAGTTCATCCCTTGTGGTTGGATGGCCAGATGAGTGACAAAAGTGATTTTTCTTCCTGTAAATTAAAAGTAACACATTTTCCATATGTATGAAGTCAAATATAAATACTGAAACAAAAGTAAGATGGACATCTGGGGAAAATGTTGGAAGCAAACCAATCAGCATCTGTGGAGAGAGAAACTGATGTAGCTGGCTGATGACCTGTCAAGGTGGATGTTGAGTTTGGTTAATAAAATAAATTAGTTCTGGTAGATTGAAATATGCAATTCCTGTTTTGGATATTTTCCAGTTGTCAGCTGCTGGCCACATCTGCAAAAGTTATCAACTGAGATAATGTCATGACAGCAATAATGCATCATTTATTTATGTTATTCTCATTAAAGAAAAGATTAAAACATAGCTGAAATTGATTATTTTAAACGATTATATATCTGCATTTTGTGTAGAAATATGGGAATAATAATAGTGCAGAATTAATTGCATTCTACTTTGAAATTAGAGCAATAAAAGCAAATGAAAATATTGGCTGTGTCTCCTGACACCTTGAAAGATTCACGTTGTGTATATTTCTCCATATGCAAGCTTTGTGAAACACTCTGCCAGTAAAAAATAAAAGGTATCTCAGTTGGCAGGACTGCAGATAACTCATTATTTGCAATTGTCCAATTGGTCTGCAGTTATTTCTGCTTTTTTGCATGAGTGTGAGTGGCTTCTGTACTCATTCACCAGAGACACATCAGCATCTTTTGAGCACCAACACCAGCACTAACACCCATTTCTGTCTTGCTTGATCCCTCTTTTTCTCTCATGCCAGACAAAGACAGCCCATAATATAGTAGAAAGGGCTCAGATGAATGGAGAGGGAGGATGGGAGCCCTGGAGCGAATCCTGGCCCTCACAGTTGAAGACTGGGACCACACCTGTGGGGATGCTGTGATGAATCAAGTAAGTACTACTCTTCATTCCATTGCAACTCTCACATCAACCTTGATTTCAGTATCATTCATTTCACAGGATGTCTATCCATTAACCATAATGACTTCACTCTCTTGTCTCACAGGTATTGCCAGCATCTCCACCACCACCATGATGAGATGGCTGGTTCTCCCAGAAGAGATCCCCTTGACCTTTGAGATCTAGAGTACCAAGGCTTCAGAGGAAATATCATCAAGGCTGTCTCGTGCAGCCCTCACAAACTCAAATGCTGACACCTCAGTGGGAAATGTAGCCTTTGAAAGTTTGGAAGTGCAACAGTCCATCAAGTGCCTCATTGCAGAAGCTCCACAGCTGGCTGAGGAAGAGATGCCCAGATCGCTGCCACCGGAAATCAGTCAGAGAGGTGCCATGGTAGCCATGAGGCATTGACAAATGTCAAATGACAAGGGATGTGTGAAGCTGATGCCCATGGATCACACCCTGAGCTGCTGTTTGGTGCTGACCAACATGGAGGCTGGTTGAAGTTAGTGACGAGTTGAAGTCTACCAATACCCACTTCAATTTCCATGTTGAGATTTTTTGGCGTACATCTTATTCAACACATTTGGTAAGATAGGAAGCTAAATATTAATAAAGCATGTTGCTGTATTAATAAGACATTTAGCATGTTATAATTGCCATTATTGGCAATCTACCACTGCCTTGCAAGAGAAACCCACCTTGCCACACAGCAAATACATAAAGGGTGCACCAAGATGCCCTTGACTTTACAGTTGGTCTCACTGGACTTTTCATCCAAATCTGCCACAAGTCTGGCCATTGCCCACGTCACTTGGACCCCTTTAAGTTTCTGCACTGTACTTCTGTGTTGCAGGGTATACCAGTCATTCTGGGATCAGCTAACAAGAGAGATATGCAGAGGAACAAGCAAACAAAATTATAATGACAAATGTATCGTTTACATTTCAAGTGTCTTAGGATTACAAACATTTGTTACTTCCACGTAAAATATCTGTGAGACTTCCTTTAGCAGTTTGTTTTCCAAGTGGCGTAACTGTAAATGGTACCGAATTGGTTCCCTCTAAGGTAATCACCACTGTGTCAATGGAATGATTTTCAGCACTTCATAATAACTGCATCAAAGCTAATTAGGAGATTAATGGCTTGGCCTTTTGTACAACAATCCTTGCTGTAAGCAAATGTACCTTCCTGGGGTAGCATTATCATGTTGGTTTCCATCCTCCCTCCCAGCTGTTTGCTCCTGGAGAGCAGAATCTGAACAAGCTGTTTTAACAATTCATTCCAAATGAGGGGTTACATTTCGGTAGGATGTATAGGAAAGCCATTCCTGAAGAAGGGCTTATGCCCGAAACGTCGATTCTCCTGTTCCCTGGATGCTGCCTGACCTGCTGCGCTTTTCCAGCAACACATTTTCAGCTCTGTATAGGAAAGGAATACTACTTGGATAATAAGTCAAAATGATGTAGAGGTAGAAAGGGATCTAGGGAACCGATACACAAGTTATTAAAAGGAGTTACATCAGTTTGATAAGACCAAGCAAAAGTAAACTAAACATTGAAATTAACTTCTAGAGAGGTAGAACACCAAAAAAAAAGTCATATTAAACTGGTTCCAGATTTTGTTTAGACCACAAGAAATGGTGTGAGCAGTTCTGGTTTCTAAACTATATAAAAAAAAGAGGCATTTCAAAAGTTGAAATAAAGATTCACAAACATGTTTCTGGATTGAGAGTTTTTCAGTATCAGCAAAGATTCAGCAGGCTGGGGCTCTTTGTCCAGGAAAGAGAATACTGAAGAGCATTGAATGCTGATAGAGGTCTTCAACAAGATGAAAGACCTTGATAGGTTAGGCCTTGAAATTGGGTTGGATCTTGTTCCAGGAATGTGGGATTCGCTGCCTGGATGAGAACCCATGTCACATCCTGCAGGAGGTCCAACGTGTCACTCAGATACTTCACTAGACAGTGAAAGCCTTCTATATGATCAAGCCACAATGACATGGAAATCTCGGTCCCAAATGCTGGTAGTTCATTGGTGACCGGCAGCTCTCCATTGCCAGAAAGGATAAAGCACTGAGGCCCTCCACCAAAATCAACACTGGTTCCCAACAGACAGTTGATTCAGAGCAGGATGGAGGTCCACAGGGTAGAGGTTGCCAGAGAGGGAGTGGCAAGGGGAGAGGCTTGACATGCAGTGACTCTGTTCACTCCTGCTGCAATGGAGGACCGCCCTCCCTTCTTAGGTTACAGAGTAGACTTCTGGAAGCACAGGAATGCTGTGCCACTCTCAGTTTGTTTTTAAAATTTCACCTACTTTTCTAATCAACCTATTCAAAGATGTTATTACTCACTTCTGAAGCAAATGGAGTTTGAACAATGGTCTTCCGGTTTCGGGATAGATACACTAATCACTGCGACACAACAACACCCCTGCCACTCGCACTAAACTCTCCAGCCATCACTAAAGTTCAGTTGGTCAGGGATAATTGAATTTAGATTGCTCATAAATGAGGTTAATTGCTTTGCCTCCACTGGCAAGTGTGACTCCCCAACCTAATTGGGACAGTTTTCCCAACATCAGGAATCTGATTCAGGAATTCCTGCCCATGGCTCCTGGCCCCTTTTTCTGGAATTTCCATTCTGGTGGATTGCATCAAAATAAGTCCAGTGTTTGCACTTTTGAATGAGATCAAAATTCAATATAAAAAAATCAATAGTAAATACAGAAGAGAGTTCAGGAAAAACTGTTTCATCAAATAATGGTTACAATGTAAAATGTGCTATCACAAGGTGCAGTTGAAGTAAACAACAGAGGTTTTTAAAGGGTAGCTTATTAAACATTTTAGAGAAAACTAACCAATAAGGTACTGGATAGAACGAAATGGAAAAGGGTGTGAGGAGCCCCTATTAAAAATAAAGTACAACAGATGCCTGAAATCTAAAATAAAAATAGAAAATGCTGGAGAAACTCAGTAGGTCTGGCAGCATTTGTGGAGATGGAAACAGAATTAATGCTTTGAGTACCATATTACACTTTTTTCAAAAACTGAAATATTAATGCTATTATATATAGTTGGCCAAATGACCTGTTTCTGTGCTTGTAACTCCAACAAGTGAACGGTCATGAATTATTTGCAAATGATGTGAGGTGGAAATTGTGAGGAACAGCTGGCTCTCCCACCCCACTGCTGGAGGAGGAGCCGGTGACCATCTGAGTAGCCAGTTAGAAGCCGGTGGCTCAGCCCTGCCATGTTGTGGGTGGGCTAAACAAGCTCTCAGTGGAACTTGTGCTCATCATGAGGAGGATCCATTCTTGGGAATTGCTGGCTGATCTGATTTGCTGGCAGCTCCAATAGTGCCAGTGGTACCAGGGTAATGGGCACTGTCAGGACTGCAGGCAAAACCACCTATGAGGCACGTAAGTTCTGGAGTTTTGGAACTAGGAGGATTTTGGTACCTGACTGGGGAGGAAATTTTATCTTTGGTCAGGGATATCCCCGGTGAATAAGGGTTCGTCCAATGACATCCACTCTTTCTGCCTGCCATTTTAAACACATTGAGAAAAGAAGAGACACCCATTCCTGTCCACCTGACCATGTCAACCATGTTGTGGCATGGGCAAGGTAATATTGGGAACAGCTGAGCTTTTACCCTGTTTAGGAGACAGTGAGGACTGCAGATACTGGAGATCAGAGTCAAGAGTGTGTTGCTAGAAAAGCACAGCAGGTTAGGCAGTATCAGAGGAGTAGGAAAATCGATGTTTCAGACCGGAGCCCTGATGAAGGCCACCATCTATGTTTTGGGGTTGAGCTTGGAGATGGGTGGGAAGCTGATGGGCTGGGAACTTTGTTTATATTATTTGTCCCTAACCAAAACACACTCACGTAACCTGTCTATATTCCTTTTGTGGAAGTTTGTGTCATTCTCACCACTTACCCTCCCATCTATTATGAATATTATATTCCCCATAAGTTAGTAATTATAGAGGTTGACTCACTTTGGCAGTGGTTAACCACAAATCCCTAAATGCCTGTCATTTACATCTTGAAGGCAATGTTACAAATGAATGCTCATGACACAGAGCTTCATCCACAAGGATGTATTGCAGGAGATTTTTAACCTCTCTCTCTTTCTCTCCATGTTCTTCTTGAAGTCTCTCTGAAAATATTAGATGGAATATTTAATTTAAACTAGAGAGATTTAAAAGTACTTTCCAGATATTAACCATGGCCAATACATGTAATTGATTGTCTCTCCCATTTGAATTTAACAATAAGAACTTATTCCAACCCATTCCTTGGGATAGTATTTGGATTAGATGAATTGGCCATCCTTTGAGCATTTGGTTAGACAACACCTGACCACAATTATTGGATCACTCAAAGTAAAGGATGAATTTTAATTGTCCATTCCCAACAAGAAGTGGGTAGCTGTGGCTCCTTGCCACAGTCATGTCTGCACTATGTTAACAGCTGCATTTTTGGAAGCCCATGCATCAGAAGCCTTTACTCTAGAATCTTATGGAAATATTGCCTGGGCTGGAGAGTTTCAGTTATGAAGAGAGATTGAACAGACTTTTTAAAGCAGAGGTGATCAAATGGGGACATGCTTCAGATGTTTAAAATTATGAAGGAAATAGTTGGGTAGACAGCTAGAAACTTTTTCTCTTGATTGAGGGACCAATGACCCAGGGCATAGATTTAAGGTGAGAGGCAGAAGGTTTAGAGGAGATGTGAGGAAAAATGTTTTCATCCAGAGGATGGTGGGCATCTGGAACTCACTGCCTGTCAGGATGATAGAGATAGAAACCCTCATAACATTTAAGAAATGTTTAGATATGCACTTGATGCTATGGCATGCAAGATGATGGAACAAGTGCTGAAAATTTGGATTAGAATAGGTAGGTCATTTTTGACTGACACAGACACGATGGGTCAAAGGCCTTTTTTTGTGCTGTAGATCTCTGACTCTATGACTCTATGAGATACAAAAATTGGAATGTGACAATATCATTCCAATCCCAATGTTATTTTAAGCTGGGAACATCCTTTGCCAGTCAAACTCAATGAAACCTTACTGGTCATAGTCATTTGCAATGCATGCTGGCCCTGGGTTGAAACAGCAGGGACAGCCTACTGACCCCCTTTCCTGAGATGTCAAATAACCTATTTTATTATAGCAATGTCACAAAGTTTAAAAATATGGATCAAGTAATTTGCTATAGTGATCAGATACTTATATTTGCATTGTTAAATTAGAGCATAATTAAATAAATGGCACGCTATCTTTTTTAAATCCACGTGTTGCACTGCGCTTATGATTTGTTTTGCTTCTTAGTATCATACAAAAACCTTTTGGACTTAATGAGAATGACAATGAACTGGTACTGCAGTAATAAGTGGACAATTTTATTGCCCCTTAATGACAGCAAGAAAGGATCTGAATAGGTACGGTGGGGAAAATTGGCAAATATCCCAACTCGCTATAAGCGCACCAACTTAAATTTCACCCTTTGCAGTTTTAGGAGCGTTTAATTAATCCATTCAAAAAGGCAGGCCCATGAGTGAAATATATTCATGAGGATTCATAAGGTTTGAACTTAACACAGACCAACGAAGATCTTTGGAGCTGAAGGGAGAAATGAGCAAGCAGATTCAGCAAGTAAATGTTTTTAACAGAGTTGCTTGTAAGAGGGAGAGCAAGTGTGCTTATTCCCAACCACTCGAGCAAATATTGTTCCATATCAACTAATCATCCATTCCTGTGCCAGATCAATATTTCCTCATGAGCCTATTCAGAAATCGCATTACACGTTACTGGAATAAGTAGGACTTTGATTTGACTTGATTATTGTCACATATACTGAGATACAGTGAAAAGTATTGTTTTGCATGCTATCCATGCAAATCATACCATATATAACTACATCAGGGTAATAGAACAGAATGCAGAATATAGTGCTACAGCTACAGAGAAGGTGTAGAGAGAGATGAACTTTAATATATGAGAGGTCTGTTCAAAAGTCTGATAATAGCAGGGAAGAAGCTGTTTTTCATTTTGTTGGTATCTGTTTTCAAACTTTTCTATCTTCTGCCCAATGGAAGAGGGTGGAAGAAAGTGTAACCAGAGAGGGAAGGGTCTTTGATTATGTTGGCTGCTTTCTTGAGGCAACAGGAAGTATAGATAGCGTCATTGACGGAAGGCTGCATTACATGACGGATTGGGCTATGTTCACAACTCTCTGTATCTGGGAATCCTGGCTCAAAGGTAGGGACACTACCACTGCCACACAAAGGCACTCACTAATTCAAGTATCCTGTGCTAGATATCTTGTTTACCTTAGCAAAACATGTTTATTAATTTTCCTTCTTCCCTCACAGTTTTCAGTCTACTTCCCCCATTCTCCCCAGCAACTTGTTTCTTTTCTCCCAGTGGCTATGGCTACCTATCACTGGTATTTCACCTCAGGGTCAGCATAAAATCCGCAAAATATTGTTGGTGAAGTCTTGCATTATATTCCTGGCATCTCCAAGTTCCACTTCCAATCCCCATCTCTGCAAATGTGCTCTGTTCCCTACCTGCTCCAAAACCACAAGCAAAGTTACTCGCTATCTCAGATGCTAACAAGGAAACAAATTCTAAAATGCACAAGGACAAAAGATTCGGCATTTCTCAAAAGCTCGAATGTAGTTTACTATTGAATGCATTCTCAGAAGTTTTAAATGATAGATTAGTAGATATGGGATTGGGGGTTGGAGTTGGGGGAAGCATACATTTGGGATTCACCACTGAAGAGATTTTAAATGAAAAGCAATGAAGTCTATATATTCTGAAAAAATCTATAGCCGCTGAGGTCCAAAAGGCATTCTATTAAGGACTGCATTCTATGCCCCAAAGAACTGAAACTAACATTATGTACATCTCTGTGACACTGTGTGTCTAATTGCTTTATCTTTCATGCATTTCATACATTCCTTCTCTCTTTTAAGTAGATAGCAGCTCTGTCTTTTATTCTCTAATGACTCCAAAGAAACTGAGCACATCTGTTCAAATATCAGTCATGAAGCAGAAAGGCTGGTCAACACCAATTAGAACTATTGCTTTGCTGATGCATACTCATCATAGAATGTTGTACTTCACTTGGAAATAACTTAATGTGCATATTCATAAGTTTGCTATGCTCCAGATTTCATCAATTTTAAATGTTTTCAATTGGAAATAAGCTTGGAAAAGTATTTATAAAAGTAACAGTCAATGTTACTGCTTAGTCTGTGTGTATGACATTTTAATCAATGACATTTTCAATTGCAGACACCTTTCATTTAAATATCTTGAAATAAACACCTTATATTTAATTTTGCTTGGATGACCTAAGATTTGAAGGATTATGAAAAAATGAATGTATTTCAAAATATTTTGACATATCTGATGTGGTTTCGTTCAAAGATGTCATTGAAAGACGGCAAGGACACTGGAATTTATTCCAATGAGGTTTCCGGAAAATCACTATGACCAATGATAACTGCTTACTTTGTTCATACCCTGCTAGGGCTGCTATGAACAGTTACTGGTTGGAGACGTTTCTGAATATCTGGTTCTGTTGAAGAGAAGCCTACTGAGAGCTAGCTGAGTTGGAGGAAGACTACTCAGAACTAGCTGAGATGAAAGGAAACTTGCTGAGAACTAGCTAAGATGGAAGAAAGTTGCTAAGAACTGGCTGATTTGAAGGGAAACTTGCTGAGAACTAGCTAAGATGGAGGGAAACTTGCAGAGAACTACCTAGCTACCTAGCTGATCTCTCCCATTTCTGAAAAATAATCCTCTATCTCAGTTCAAGGTGAACCTATTTGTTCTTTTGAAAGAGTGATTGAAAGAACATTTCAAGATTGTATTTTTGGTATAAACTTTGCCAGATTACAGAAGCAATTAGCTATGGTAAAATAATTTATCACACATGCTTAACCATTGGCCAACGTCTTTCTATTCCAGAAAGCCAGTCTTTGCAGATAAATCTTTTATTTCACTGAAGACAATATAAATAATGTGTGATTGCGTGAGTGTTTTGACAATATTTAGAGAGATAAACATTTATACTTATTATTGATTCTATATATTAACCAACCATTGCATCTTTATTGAATAATTTTGATTTGATAAGCTCCTAATTGTATTTATCAAGAAACACAATTAATAGATTTTTTGTTAAAAATCTGATAATACACCAGGTATTTATTTTTTTCATCTTGGCAACTAGAAAAAGTATTTTTTATTTTCTATTTTATATTGTAGAGAAGTAGGACTGTAATAACACTACACTCCCCCAGCCTTGAGAGGAACAAAGAAAGACAGGAATTATCATACTAACACATTTAATCTCTACACTAATGACTGCATTAAGTTACATTAACGTAAGAGAACTATTGTTCCACTAACACTGCTCTGAGTCTGATATTTATAGAATACAATACTCAATGCACAGATCTATTGCTAACTGTGAATTGTGCTCATTACAGGCAACCTTGGACAACTGCAGAGCTGCATACAGCAATAAGCTTATTTTTAATAATATGAGATTGTGGGCCAGAAGGTCTACTTTCTTATTATTAAACAATGACTTCAGTGATGAAAGATATGTGATTTTTACATACATGTAGTACGTTTAGAGTTTGGATTTCAAAATAACGTCAAATAGTTGTTCGAGTTTATTTTTGTGGAGGGATTTAAAAACTAACGAGGTCAATCTTTCGAGAACCATGGTTTTAAATGAGCATGTGCCACCCAGAGTGTTAATGGAAGTTTGTATATACTGTAAGGGTTTACTACTGGAGAGAGAAAACATGAAAGCATTAGATTAGCACAAGCTAGGATGAGTACATTCTTTTTAAATTTAATTCAAATTTAGTTAACAGTTCAAAGGATACCTGACTGAAATCATAGGCAAGTATAGCCTCTCCTGAAAAGGAAATTGTTCAGAGCGATTAAGGGATCAGCTCAACGAAAGGATGTGTCTGTGAAACTTCCAGACCGGGAGTGTTTTGTTATATCTCTGCAGATTATTAGAAGGCTGAGTAAATCTAAGTTCTCAGCTCTGTAAGTGGTCAAGAGAAAAGGCTCCACATTCTCATGGAAGTGGAACTGAGAAGAAGTTGTTAGAGTGGCATGATGGCAAAGTGGTCAGCACTGCTAGGAGAAAGTGAGGACTGCAAATGCTGGAGACCAGAGTTGAAAAATGTGGTGCTGGAAAAACACAGCAGGCCAGGCAGCATCCGAGGAGCAGGAGAATCGACGTTTCGGGCATAAGCCCTTCTTCAGGAATGAGGCTGGTGTGCCAAGCGGGCTGAGATAAAAGGTAGGGGGGATGGAATTTGGGGGAGGGGCGCTGGGAATATGATAGGTGGAAGGAGGTGAGGGTGAGGGTGATAGGCCGGAGAGGGGGTGGGGGCGGAGAGGTCGGGAAGAAGATTGCAGGTCAAGAGGGCAGTGCTGAATCCGGGGGTTGGGACTGAGATAAGGTGTGGGGAGGGGAAATAAGGAAGCTGGAGAAATCTACACTCATCCCGTGTGGTTGGAGGGTTCCTAGGCGGAAGATGAGGCGCTCTTCCTCCAGGCATCGTGTGGTCAGGGTCTGGCGATGGAGGAGGCCAAGGACCTGCATGTCCTTGGCGGAGTGGGAGGGGGAGTTAAAGTGATCAGCCATGGGGCGGTTGGGTTGGTTGGTGCGGGTGTCTCAGAGGTGTTCCCTGAAACGTTCCGCAAGTAGGCAGCCTGTCTTCCCAATATAGAGCAGACCACATCAGGTGCAGCGGATACAGTAAATGATGTGTGTGGAGGTGCAGGTGAATTTGTGGCGGATATGGAAGGATCCATTGGGGCCTTAGAGGGAGGTGAGGGGAGAGCTGTGGGTGCAAGTTTTGCACTTCTTGCGGTTGCAGGGGAAGGTGCCGGGAGTGGAGGTTGGGTTGGTGGGGAGTGTGGACCTGACGAGGGAGTCGCAGAGGGAGTGGTCTCTCTGGAATGCTGATAGGGTTGGGGAGGGAAATATATCCCTGGTGGTGGGGTCTATTTGGATGTAGCGGAAATGACGGAGGATGATACAATGTACCCAGAGGTTGGTGGGGTGGAAGGTGAGGACCAGTAGGGTTCTGTCCTGGTGGCGATTGGAGGGGCGGGGCTCAAGGGCAGAGGTGCGAGAAGTGGAGGCGATGCGGAGAAGAGCATCTTCCACCACATCAGAGGGGAAATTGCGGTCTTTGAAGAAGGAGGCCATTTGGGTTGTTCGGTAGTGGAATTGGTCCTTCTGGGAGCAGAAGCAGCGGAGGTGAAGGAATTGGGAAAATGGGATGGCGTATTTGCAGGGGGCAGGGTGGGAGGAGGTGTAATCTAGGCAGCTGTGGGTGTCGGTCGGTTTGTAGTAAATGTCTGTATTGAGTCGGTCGCCCGAGATAGAAATGGAGAGGTCTAGGAAGGGGAGGGAGGAGTCTGAGACGGTCCAGGTAAATTTGAGGTCAGGGTGGAAGGTGTTAGTAAAGTGGATGAACTGTCCAACCTCCTCGTGGGAGCACTGCTGCCTCACAGCGCCAGGCTCAATTCCAGCCTCAGGCGACTGTGTGTGGAGTTTGAACATTCTCCTTGTGTCTGCGTGGGTTTCCTCCCACAGTCCAAAGATGCGCAGGTCAAGTGAATTGGTTATGTTAAATTGCCCATAGTGTTAGGTACATTAGTCAGAGGGAAATGAGTCGGGTGGGGTTACCCTTCGGAGGGTTGGTGTGGACTGGTTGGGCCGAAGGGCCTGTTTTCACACTGTAGGGAATCTAATCTAAATCTATGGATTTGATAGAGGAGAAAAATTTCTCTGGATTTTAAATAACTGTAATGTGATGATGTTATCTATTAGGTGATGTTTTGTTTTGCAATGTGTTTTCAAACTGTTGTATTTCGATAGCTCAGCTTGCTTTATTTTTCTTTCTTTTGTGTAATAAACTTCTTTTTATTTTTAAAACTAAATCTGATATCTCAGTGAAAGAGTGCCACATTTATAAAATAAATAACATAAGCTGTCAAGCCAGATTTTATTCTGGGTGCCAACTTGTCCACTAGTAAAGTCAGCTAGGATCTTAACATTTGCACCTAATGAGAAACCTAGCCAAGTGTGTTCATTCTTCATGTCTTATTTTAGCACGCTCAGTTTCAGACTGAGCAACCTTGTTTGTGAGTTATACTGGCAGTTTCACAAGGATGTATACCTGAAACAGGTATGAAGGCATAAAAATTAGAGCATATCTCTGCTCAAAGACCCAAATTAATCTTAAACCTGAAAATACATCAACAATTTTATTTCCATATTTGCAAAGAAAGTGAAGTTGTTTACAACTCAGTACATCATTGTCACTTATATAAAATCACCCCAGTGCTCAGTCACAATGAAAAAATACATAAAATTTATATTCTTAGCTTTCATAAGTGTGTGCAAAGATCTGAAGCAACTTTTAACTTATAGAGTTATCTAATATAGAATTTAAAAATTCATCAGCAAAATAATTTAATTGGATATTGCTTTTAAAGAGAGGCACTCATACAATGGACTCCATGTGTGGTGTTTGTTTTTATGATTCAATTAATAATCTAACATGGGAAAAATGCTTGATTTCTGTCTGCTAGATTATTTATTGGACTGTGTTTGCCATTTTCAGTATAAATCGTGTTATAGTATGCTGTGGAAAGAGAGTTGACATCACGTTCATAATTCAATGTCCTAGGCCACCTGTGGGACTAGCTCATGATGAGTTACTTGGGAAGTAGGCTGATGGAAAAGATGTCTACTCATATAAGTTGCTGGTGGAATATGTGATGTTCACTCATCCATTTTTGAGATTTGGAGGATTTTAATTAGGTTACTTGTTTTTATAGTAATAAAATGGTGGGAAGCTTTAGTGAAGTCCATATATACCTGGCATTGAAAATCAATATAATCATTGTAACAAGACAAATCAGAAAGCTTTGGAACTGTTAAGTACATTATGCAGATTCTATCTTGCTTTTCTGATGTCATTTTTATGTATTTTCAATAACTATGATTTAATGATTGTACATTTGACATGTGGAGCTCTAAGCGGAGTTAGTTTAAGAAGTGTATTTTGACCACTATATATTGTAGTCATACTGGAAATATAAAGTGTGATGTATCTGAGTACACAGAAAACATTGCATTGCATGGTGCTTCATTAAAGACCAAAGTACTTGTAATGCATTTTCACTGTCTTCATCAAAGACCTGATCCTTCTCCATTGTAACTACACATGTCGGTACTCTGATGTTTAAACAAATACGATGAATAAAAACAAGAAAATATTCAACAACTGCTACCTATTTCTGAAAGTGACGTAAAATATACATTATAGTCTGAATAATCTGTACACCATTTTGTAGAGAGATAGAACAACTAATGGACTAGATTTTAATTCCCTCTGCCAGATAAAAATTAAACAGTTGCTGAATTCAAACAGGAGTGGCATGCTTAATTCCTCATTTCAGCTCTACCCCTATTTTTCAGTGCCTAAGATCAGAATTTACGGGGACCCTCAGTTATCTACTCAAGATCAATGCCAGTCCAAATGCTATTTTCAGTATCAATGCATAGAATATCTATTAGTAGAAAAATGCCAGAACCCATTATTTAAGGAAGTGGTAGAAGGGCACTGAGAAAGTCACAATCTAGTCAATATGTTAGCGAGTTTTGAAAAGATTTATTACTCAGGTTGAGGTTCTGGATGTAGGTCTGCTCACTGAGCTGGGAGGTTCATTTTGAGACATTTTGTCACCATACTAGGTAACATATTCAGTGAGCCTCCAGATGAGGGCTTCATCCAGAGGTTCACTGAAGATGTTACCTAGTATGATGACGAAACGTCTGAAAATGAACCTTCCAGCTCAGCGAGCAAACCTACACCCAGAACAGTCAATATATAAAAGGCACACTGAGTTTAACAAAATTAATAGGGTTCTTTGAAGCTGAGACAAGCAATATGGACAAAGGGGAACTTCACATAAGAAATGGTAAGAGATCATGGTGTTTGGGATAATATATCAGCCTGGGTAGAGAATTGACAAACTAACAGGAAACAGAAGCTCAATATTGATGGGTCATTGTCAGCAGAAACTACTGAGCTATCACAGAGATCAATGATGGAGCCTCAACCATTTAAAATTTATATTAATGTCTTTGATTAAGTGACTCATTGTTTTGTCACCCAATTTTCTGAAATAGAAAGACTAGCAGGAAAGCAAATTGTGAGGAGGATACAAAGCATTTGTAAAGCGATGTGGATGTATTAAATGAGTGGACAAAATGTTCCATTTGCAGTATAATGTGAGAAAACACAAAGTTGTAGAGGTGGTTTGGCAGGAAGAATAGAAAAGCAGAACATTAAATGAGCTGGAATAGAAACAGAGATAAATCTTGCTAATTCTGTACAGGATGTTGGTGAGATGACATTTGGAGTACTGCAATTTTGGTCAACTTAGTGAAGGATATACTTGCATTGGAAACAATTCAGAGAAGGTTCACTATGCTGATTTCTGGGATGAAGGTGCTGACTTACAAGAACAGGTTGAGCAGTTTGCGCCCATAGTCTTTGGAGTTTAGAAGAATGAACAAGAATAGAAGGTGATCTTATTAAAGAATATAAGTTTCTCAGAGGGTCTGACAATATGGATGCTGACAGCATATTTGCACTCCTGAGGAAATTTAGAAGTAGAGGATGCAATTTTAAAATAAGGGGTCAATTAAGGCTGAGGACAAATGTCTTCTGTCTGACAATCATTCATGTTTCCAGTTCCCTTCCACAGAGAGGAGTGGAGGCAGGGTCATTGAATAAATTCAAGGCTGGGTTAGATGGATTTTTGATCAACAAAGGGATGGACAGAAGAGTGAAGTTAAGGACACAATTGTATCAATCATGATCATTTAAGTGGGACGGCAGGCTCAAAAGTCTGAATAATCTCTTCCTGGTCCTATTTCTTATGGTCTATAAAGACATGTATTTCTCCAATAAATGTTAGTGGTATGTTAGCTACTTCAAAGAATATGTGCTGAAATTAATTTTGCTTGGGCCTATAAAAGCAAACAGATGTTTCTGGTGTTCACAAAGACAATGTTATATGTTTCCACCCCAGGATTTTCTTCAGCTCTGCTAGGCAGCTCAAGTTAAAGCAGACATAATGTATATATGTGTTCTTTCTGTCCAGACTCAGCAAAAATAGGGAACACACGTTCTCTAGCTCATTTCTCACAGCACTATCTTGACCAATCAAATTTAATCTACCTGGGCTAAAATGTAAACAAAGCTTAGCAGGTAACTGTCAGTTATTATCTATCTGGTGCATTCTCCATGGCAATGCCTCCACCAACCAAAGTCCACTTGCCAACCAATTTTTTTCCTGCAATATAAATGTTGTTTTCCTGTTACTTTGGTATTTCTTGTGAACTGTCCTTATAAGTACAAGGTGAAATGCTTCAAAAATATGTCTTCATTTTATAGTAACACTTAGTTTCTGTGACACTAAATTACTAAATGCAATTTACATTAGATAATTTTATGTTAGCTTTTGGTTTAGGCTAGATTTTGATAAAGTTCTTCATCTCCTAATTTTCAAAATTGAGGAAATCACATAATAAATTCTATCAATGAATTTAATCATTGGGACTTGCTTATACATTCTCTGTGCCAAGGAGATATGGTTAACTTATAGGAATGTTCACAGATGATGAACTCAAGGAAAATATCTAACATAAAAATTTAAATGTGTAACTGACTAGACAAGCACAGAGAAATCCTGGAAGTCTAGTTAGATCAAGGCCCTTCTTTGGTACCCAGTAAACCACCAAAGGCGCAGAGATGTAACACGAAATATCAAAGATAAGCTCCAGTCTCCCACCAGGGTTGCCTATAAATAATGCTAAAAGATATTACAAACTGATATAAAACCTCATGGTCAGAGACGTAACATTGATACAGTGTAACAATACAAAACCTGCAGTGGGTTTCTTTTCATTGCTGCCTTTGTACATTTTAAAATGTGGGGAGACGTAGATTCAGTCGGTGCAGTGTGTAGCTTGTGTCCCTTCAAAGGACAGTTGATGTAAATTTATTTTTTTCAAACAAGTAGAGAACATAATTATCTTTAATGACAAGCAAATGAAAAGTGTCCCATTGTCTAATATTGGAAATGAATACAGAGTTTGTACACTGAATACATCACAGAAATATTGAAGTGGACAGTCACTGGGAATTAAACTGGGATTGAGATAATTAAATGCTCCACGTGGCTGCAGTACAACCCAAGAGAAGGAGATTGGCTGTCCAGAGCAATAGGTCAGGATAGATAAAAGGGATGAATATTCTGAAGTCTTTATTGATTACTTTTGGGGATCATGAAATATTGATACAGATGTTTCTTTCAGAATATTAAATCACTACAGTACATTAAAGTCCATGATGGAGCAAATTGTACAAACAGACTTACAAACATGCAAACATACGAAATAGGAGCACAAGTAAACCATTCCAACCCATGAACCTGTTCTGCCATTCAGTAAAATCAAGGCTGCTCTGTTTCAAATTCCATATGCTATTCTACTCCCAGTAACCTTTGATTCCTGTGCCTACCGAGAATCTATCCACCTGCTTCTTAACAATATTCAATAAACCTGTATCGCCACTTTCAGAAACACAGAGTTCCAAACAACAACTCCTCGTCTCTTAAGGGGCATCTCTTCACTTTAAATCATGTCCCCTAGCTCTGGACTGATCCACAAGAAGAAACATTCTTTCCAAATTGATATCGTTAAGATCATTCAGGATATTACACATTTCAATCAAGTTCTCCTCACTCTTCTAAACCCCAGTGGAAATGATCCTAGCCCCTGTAACCTCATATATCCAATCTAAGTCAACCTGCTCCTTCCAAGTGTCAATCTTGTAAACCTACTCTGAACTACCTGAAATGCATTAATGCCTCCGGGAAACAAAATCATACACATTATTCGAGGTGTGATCTCATCAGTTCCCTGTGTAACGGGAGCATACTGACTTTCCTGTATAATTCATCTTATAATAAAGGAGAGCATCCCATTAGCCATCTTGATTACATGTTGTATCTACATACTTTCTGTCTAACTCTTTGCTGAGTCTGGGAGGGCAGGAATAGGGGTAAAGTGGTGGCTACGAGAAGGGTGAGCAGAGAAAAAGAGCTACATGATGATGTTTGGGGAATAAGAGACTGTGGACGTGCATATTTCAAGGAAGGGGAGAGAGGCTGGAAGAAGCAGGAGGAGCCTGCAAGAGAGTTGGGAGGACAGAGGTTGAAAGAGGTGAGGACATGGAGAAAGATTACAAGAAAGGATGGAGGAAGTGAATCTTCTAAGTTTATTGGACCGACAAAATCAAAGGACATGTAGACAGTGCAGGAATAAAGATGATCAGTCATAATCTGTAAGATCACAAGACAATTAAAAACTAGAAACAGGATTAGGTCATTTGGCCCTTCAAGCCTGCTCTGCCATTCACTAAGATCATAATCCATCATTCCTCATGTCCACTTTCCTGCTATTACTCTTGATTCCACTACTGATCAAGAACATAACTATCTCAGCCTTAACTGTACACAAGGACTCTGCCCCAACAGCTCTCTGTGGCAAGGAGTTCCAATGGCTCTACCATGAGGGGAAAGATCCTCTCAGCATTTACTTTATCAAGCCCTTTAAGAATTCTCTGATTTGATGAGATCAACTTTCATTCTTCTAAATTCCAGTGAGTAGAATCCCAATGTGCTTAACAGTTGTTCATAAGACAATCATCCTAGTGAACCTTTTTTGAACTGACTCCAATGAAATGATAAAATTCCTTAAATAAGGGGGTGAAGACTGCTCAGATTCTGTATGTGGTCTCACAAGCACTTGGCACGGTTGTAGAAAGATTTCCCTATGTAAATACCCCAACACCATTGAAATAATATTCAACTTTCCATTAGCTTTCCTGATTACCTGCAGCACCTACGTGTTAGCTTTCTGTGTTTCATTTACAAGTACCCCAAGTCCCTTTGTGATGCCACTTTATACAATTTTGTTCTCCACTTGATTGAATGTTGGTATGGGCTAAATGGACTGAATGGCCCTTTCCTATTTCTATGAGAAGAAGGCTACAAAGGAAACAGAACAGTTTTCACCTTGTTAATACAAGCATATTCAGCCTACTAGAAACAAAGGAAAATTGAATATTACGAAAGTAATTAATTCCTTTCGAATGAATGTGGAATCTCTTGTTTAAAGTTGTATAAGTTCAGGAGCTACTATAATGGGAGAAAATGTAGAGGGCATTACTGCAATGAGCACTGAGTAAATTGTGAAATTTAAATTTGAGATTAAAATCTGAGATACCATAAAAACTGCCTGGTTAATATATTTTCAGTTTTATATATATTTGGTAAAAACAAATTAGTTATGAAATCACCAATCAGTGGAAGTTGTGTTTTGGGTGCTAGGACTTTGTGTGTATAAGTGTGCTATATATATTGGAAAAAAATTCATATGCTTCTTGTCTTGTACCAATTTAAAATGTAACATCAAAATTTGCCACTTCATGCCTTATGCCAATACAAATACAGAAGGTATTGTTAAGATGTGACTGTAACACCCAATAAATCAATGAGTGAGAATGAAAACGAAGTCAAAAATTGAAAAAAAGTAACTCTTGAGAAAATCTAAAGACCAGCCCTTGAAACAATTTGTGCCCTAAGCAAGGGTAGGCCATTCAGCCCCTGTAACCTGATCTTGTATTCTAGATCAAGGTTGACCATCTAACCTATGTCAACCATTTGCATCATCTCTATATTTTCTGATGTCCCCAGCATATAAAAACATATTAGTCTCAGTCCTGAATATACTCAATATCTGAGCTGCCACCATCTTTGGAGTAGTCATAGGTGCACTACCCTCTAAATGAAAAAAATCCTCTATCTCATCCTAAATGGCTTGGGCCCTATTCTGACACTCTGTTTCCTTGTTCTACGTCCCCTCGCCAGTGGAAATGTCCTTTCTGTATTATTCCGGTTTAACCCTGTAATGATTTGGTAGTTTCCAATAAAATCGCCTCGTTCTTCTAAACACCAGAGAATTCAGGGCCAGTCCCATCAATCCTTCCTCAATGGATAATCCTGCCATACCAGAAACTTGTCCAGTGAACCTCTGATGTACCCTCTGGTACATCAAGTATACTCATCCTTAGGAACTCTCAAAACTTCACACAATATTCCAGTTGCAATCTTACCAAGGCTGTGTACAACTGCAGTAAGACTTCTCAATTCCTATTCCTCAAACCCTTTTGCTACAGTTTTTGTCTTCCTGATTACTTGCTGCATGCATGTTAGCTTTCAGTGACTTATGAACAAGGACACTTTGATCAGACATCAGTACCTACCAATCTTTCACCATGTTCTTCACCTCCAGCCCACCTGCTAAAGTTGATAACTTCACATTTATCTGCGGTATTTTCCGCTTACCATGTTCTTGCTTACTCATTTAGCCTTTCTAAAGCCCCTTAAAGCCTGTTTGCATCCTCACATTTCACCTGGTTTTGTGCCATTCACAGACTTGGAAATATAACATTTAGATCCTCTCAGCATCAGTGTGAACTCTCCATGTTGACTGTAATGCAATAAAATTTATAACGGTGTGTATATTCCCCAGAACTGCCTAGAATGTTATAAAGTCTATATCAATGTGTTGATAAGGTGAATGAGGAGAAAGTGAGGTCTGCAGATGCTGGAGATCAAAGTTGAAACTTTATTGCTGGAACAGCAAAGCAGGTCAGGCAGCATCCAGGGAACAGGAGATTCGACGTTTCGGGCACAGGCCCTTCTTCAGGTGATAAGGTGAATGACCCTTATTCCCTCCATCTTGGCTATGTGCTCGTATATTTTGAACTCATTTGTGCAAAGCTGTTGAGACTTTCATTTAAAGCACATCCTTACCTAATAACTAACTCAAAATAGCATATCCAGGAAAGCCTGGTAAAATATGTCAGTTTTAAATATTGGCATAAGCTTTTGCATTATATGGATGGACTTACTTTAAGATCTTAAAACTTTGGTCCTGAACTTCTTGCCGCAATTAGGAGAAAATGAGGACTGCAGATGCTGGAGATCAGAGTCAAAAAGAGTTGCACAGGAAAAGCATAGCAGGTCAGACAGCATCTGAGGAACAAGAGAATCGATGTTTTGGGCATAAACCCTTCATCGGGAATGTTCACACCCTCCTGATGAAGGGCTTATGCCCGAAACGTCGATTCTCCTACTTCTCAGATGCTGCCTGACCTGCTTTTCCAGTGCCATGCTGTTTGACACCTGGACCTCTTGCAGCAAGTTTTCAATTCTAGCTAGAGGTTATCTAGAAAGATGTTGATTGAAGATAATTTTTTAATCCACGTTGAGGATAGAAGGATGAACCAATTCTCTCACACTTTTGCATTTTGTATTAACTGATCCTAGCAGAAACTTATCCTCTGTCAGGGAAGTCTGCCAAATATGGGAGAATTAGGAAAAGAAAACAGCTTGTACACAGTTATTTTAATAAAATACATTTGCACTATAACAGTTTAGAAGCTTTTGACACCTTAAATCCTTGTTCTATCAGAAAGCAGCATGATTCTCACTAATTCTAGTTCAGACATGGTTTGTTTAAGAAAGTAAAGGCAGACAGGTGGAAGACACCTTTTGAAAGATTCCTCTGAAATCCATTCTGAAACAATTGCACACTTGATAGTAATGGAAAAAGGCCATTGAAAGCCTGTGTGACATTTTGTTCCGTATTTATTTTTTGTTGCTGCTGGCACTTGATAAATCATTAATGCTTTGGTGTCTCTTCTGCAACTGTTTTCTCTTTAGTGTAGCTCTTAGTTCCTGCATCACATCCTGCCTACAAATTGCAACAGGATGTGGCCAGGGACCAAGTTTACTGAACAAAAGCTCAGCATCATCAATCACATTGTGTTACTTTGATTGGTATCCTTTTGATATCTCCCACTTGAGCAATGTAAATAATTAAGACACCCTTACCACACAGTCAATAAGGCCATGTTTTTACCCCTATTAATCTGGCTTTTCGGGTATCAATGTTCATATGTGGTATGTTAGCAAAATAATTAATTATCCCTTTTCTCTGAATGTCAATGTGCAATTTTAACGTACTAAATTGGGTAGTTCTAACACAACTGCCTGTTTTACACCCAGCTAATCTTTACACTCCATTAAAGTCATCTTTATCATAAACAAACAAACTATTTGTGCATCCAAGTAGTTTGCACCACTTCTCATTTGTATTTAAACAGTTGAAATTAACATTTGATCCTGAGGATAGTTAAATCACCATGTAAGTTATTTAAAACAAGCATTATTGGAAAAATGACAAAATCCGCACTTTACATAATAAAGATTATTGTAATCCTCTACTCTTTCAATGGAAGTAACTTGTGAAGTGTATTTAATCAGTTGATACATACAGAAATATTAAAACTGTGTGCAGATGTGTTCTGTATATAGTATTAATCTGTATGTATTCTGTCGTGTCAACTATGTTATCATTAAACTAGAATGGATTTAAACTGAAATGGTCAACATCTTCAAATCTATAGTGCACAGGCAAATAAACTAACAAGTCATTTTAATATTGTGCATTGATCAAAATGACAGACTTTATAACATTTTGAAAATCTACCTTTTAAAAAAGTGCACTACGTGTTAAAGTATGACTTGACTATTGGCTGGATGTCAATCTTTTTAAAAAAAATAGTCATGAACTTTGAAAAAGATTAAAGATAGAGTCCAAAAACCTTTCAGATGTAGTCAGACACATTGTTGTTACCCATTTAATGCTTTATTTAAGAGTTAACAGACCCCAATACAATATTAAACACAGAAATAATACATTCACATTTCACATCCAAAGACTACTTTTCAGAACTTTGAAATTCCAAAGAAACGTTTTTGGAAAAAAAACTCTGTTTTTCACTTTCCAAAGAAACTGCCAGTTTCTCCAGGATTTTCCCTTTTTAGTTCAGAATTCCAGCATCCAAACTATTTTGCTTTTATCAAACCAAAGCATCCTTAATAATCAAAAGCTTGACCAGACCAGCCATATCATCGTTAAAAATCACACAATACCAGGTTATAGTCCAACAGGTTTAATTGGAAGCACACTAATTTTCGGAGCGACGCTCCTTCATCAGGTGATGAAGGAGCGTCGCTCCGAAAGCTAGTGTGCTTCCAATTAAACCTATTGGACTATAACCTGGTGTTGTGTGATTTTTAACTTTGTACACCCCAGTCCAACACCGGCATCTCCGAATCATGAGCCATATCATCAACATAGTCACAGGAATAGGGCAGAGATTAGGCACTTTGCAAAATATGGTTCACCTCTCAAATCCTCCCAACTTGTTCACCATCTATATTGCTTGTTAAAGTGCAAAGGAATGTTTACCATTCACAACTCACCCATATAGATTCTAAAAACTATCTAAAAAGCCAAATGCCACTCTTTCATTGTCGATGGTGGTTAGTGATAGTTGTCTTCTTGAATACAATTACGTAGCTAGCTAGGATATTTCAAAGGCAGTTACAATACATCTCTGGGATTTGAATTATTTAGCTTTGACTAATTGAATCCCAGTTTTCAGCTGCCTTGGTGGCATTTGAACGCATGTCTCCAGATCTTTAGTTCAGACTTCTATTATGTAACCAGTATGCTAGTAGACCATACTGTGCTGTGTAATCAGTAGCTCTATCACCACCAAATTACCCACACATTAGCGCATTACAGTGACTCACCAAGCGTACATTGTCATTGCCATATTATTCAACCTTCGAAGCCTCAAAAAATCCTTTTGGCATCAACTTTGTACTAGATGTTGAAATCATTTCAAAATGGTGACCATCCACACCCATACCAGTAATTTACCTCTAGATTCAATGTATAAATTGACATCTGAAGCCTCAAAATCTCTCTGATGTTGATCTATATGCTAAATATTAAAGTGAACTCCCAGCATAGGTGTGGATGATTGCCAGTTTGAAATGGCATTGGAATATAATGCGAAGAATGTGCACATTATAAACTACTACACAACTTTGCAACACAATCTGCTTGATCCCTTGTTCCTAGTTGCAGGTCAGATTTATTTCTTATAGCAGATACCAATAAGTAAATCATGCATTTGCAAGGGGAAAATTAATGCAAGTTTAGAGTATTATAGCTGAAAGCGGGAGGATCGCTAGGGGTCATGTCAGCTTATGAATCGAGTGTATGAAACCATGGCTTTCAGGGTTGGGAATGTATGCCAGCTTATATGTAGAGTCAATTTATTCACTGTGATTTACAGTGTACATAAACAACATTTCACGACCCCACTACCTCCAAGAAGAACTTGAGAAGCAAAATCATAGGAATATAACATCTCTATCCTACATCTCCCTTTTAAACATTTGTCATGGGAGATGGGGCATTATTAACAAAATGTCTGCAGCACTTCACTGAGAAGGTTGATCACTTTTTCACCCTGCCCATAACTCAGTAGAGGCAAATCTAGCCATGCTGGCTTCAATATTGCAAAACTTCAAAAAATTAAGGAAATCTAATTAAAGTACCAAATTCTTAATAATGTAGCTGTCCTTTTAAAACAGACTAGCTTCTGTGCACGTCAAATTATTACTCATAACATATTGAAATTAGAGTATCAGTAAATTTAGAATGTATGGTAGATAGAAAAAGGAGAATTTAAAAAATAAATAGATAGAAAATGCAATTATTTGAAATATGTGCATAAGAACAGTCAACATTAAAAATAAACTTGTGGGTAATTCTGAAAACTAATATCTCTTAACCAAATGCTCAAATATCAATCTGATACTAACATAACTTTTCTTTATTTTCTCCTCCATATCGACATTCAATTCCACATATTCTCAGTACCCTTAGAAATGTAAGAACTCTAAGACTACTTTAAGAAATGTAGCTCCATCTGAAAAAAGAATTGCTTTATCAGAGAAAGCAAGCTTAGCACTGCCAAACCACACAAGGGGTTTCAGAGTGGCCGAATGTCACTTGTACAGTAACAGACACTGCAGCAATTGTGCAAAATGATTAGGTGATTGTGCCAGTGCAGCACAGGAGCTCCCAAAGTTGCAGAGAGAGGGCACAGACCAGTGGTGGTGTGCCAATCATTGTTCTCCTGACTTTAATACAGGAAAGGCTCTGCAGATGGTAGCTTACAAGGGCAGTTGTTCATTTGCAGAGGGTGAGGTTGGAGTTCAATTAGTGTGGAGTGAATGACCTCAAAACTGCCCTCTAGGGAAGCATGTAGTGAGCCTTAGATGATGGCTTTCATATTCCGCAAGCTATAGGCTTCCATTTCCCTCTGATTCTGTTGGCTTCTGTCTGAAGTAATGGATCATTTTGTTTTTTCAAACCGGCAGGGTTGTCATCTTTGATGAACATTTGACCACATCCAGAGGGAAGGGGAGGATCTTGAATAGTGCAGAATCACACCTTCCTTTGGCGTTCTTCACCACTACAGTCACCTTGGTGGGTTTGCATTCCAGAGTAGATATAGGGTCACAGTCTGGACATCTATGGACAGCCAAGGTCTCTCACATTCAGAGGACTCTGAGTGGACGGCTCCATACTGATGTTGCATCTCTGAAGTCGTTGTCAGATGTGCAAATGTCTGGTGGAGCTTTGACAAGATATCTGTACCCCAACTCAGAAAGTCCACACATTCTTTTAGACATTAGTCTCTGTCTAGTCTGTGTAGGTACCTCCTCCATCAAGAGATTGGCAACTCTTATGGAGAGTCGCATTCAGCAGTCCCATCAGTGGATGCCAGAGATGTGCCCATATCTGCATTCCATCACCTTGTCCCTGAGCTGATGGGAGTGATGGCAAGGTGAGATTGTACAAAGTGCCTGGAGGCTCCTAAAGATCAACAGAGAGGTGCAAGTGAATTGTGTGAGAGAGGCCTCTGTGTCTGAGGTCTCTTCTGAGGGCACTCCGAGTGTGCACCAAAGCTCACTAGCCTATCAGCCCATGACTCCAGCAACTCAGATTGCTGTGCAAATACAGAAGGCTCCTGTATCCTGCAGAAGATCTTCAGAGTGCAGGCACCCTCAAAGCTTCAGTCACCCAGAGGATTGCTGCTAAGTTCATCCCAGGCTATAAGGTAGTTTGGTCAGCACCCTTCCTCCACAGCAGTTACTAGAGTCTGGGGACCACTAGGTAGCAGCATATACAGGAGCTTTAAGAAAACTTGACAGTTGATTGAGGCCTCACAGGTACTCATAACAATGTTGACTTTGCTATTACAAGCTACAGTTCATATAACAAATGTTTAAGTTGATTTATGAACATCTCCATGTCATGCTAATGGTCATCCAACTCTGCAAAAATGAGATTTGCTGACCCAGGGACTGACTGGGTTAAACAGGGTGTATGTACTCACTTGCCGAAGCATGACATACTAATGGTTGGGAGGGTTGGAGTTTTCAGCAGAGGTGAGTACCTTCTGTGTGCTTAGAGTCTGAATATTTAATTGGTTTGATGGCTGAATTGGTAAGTGTAAGATGAAATGCATGAGTAAAAATACCTCCTGAGCCTTCATGGATAATGTATCATTGTATCCAATTTAATTAGGCTTCCTTGAATTAACAAAGAGTGAGATTATTCATTGAATTAACAAAGAGTGAGAAGAATTAGTAACACAACATACATAAATACAGATTAGAAATAAAAGATGAGTCCAAAAAGAAAAATGTTAAAAAAACCAGATGTGGGGATCAATCACTGAATTGTTCATGAAGAGTGGATAGTTGAACATTGTAGTCATTACAATTGAGGTTACTGATAGCATTGACATTGACAGGATGATTTCATGATCCATAATTTTGCAAATGGGATGTGATTCTGTATCTCTGATTTCTTTCAACTACAATTGAATTCCAGCATTCAGATTGAAATAGAGAATCCTTTTGTTGTCTTGTTTGCCTGGTTGCTAGCTAGCTATCTTGGAGTGTTAACTATCTTTACCTGCAAGGCAGAAGTGTTTAGGAGATATTTCTTCAACTGTGGACATGCACAGCACTTTGACATTTGAATCAAGGCTGGTACACATGAGAATATTGCGACCCACTCATACATACCAATAGACTTGAAACTGACTTTTAAATCCCTGCCCTTGTGTGTTCTTCTAAGGGAAAGAGTATAAAATATGTCTGTAGTTTAGGACATAATCCATAGGGATGGCCTGCTATTGAGCTGAGGTTATCAGCCCCACGTTATCTTTGTGTTTAAAATAAATCACAGTCCAGTCTGTTTGAAGTTTCTTTGACACCTTAAAATGTTACATCCCATCAGTATCAAACAAAATTTTTGCCACCAGCCATTGCACCGGTGATTATTTAAAAAAATAAATTTTTTAATTCAGGCTAAAAATGGCAGCAGTGTTTGGAATTCTGACTGTCATTGTAACACATGATGAGATTTGGAGCAATATACCCAGTTCATGAGCATGAGCCTGTACTTGACTAGTCCAGTGACATTACCACAATGCCATAATATGTCCAAAGCACACCTCTATGTCTTCGGCTCACCACCACCTTCTCAAGGGCAATTAGGGACAAGCAATAAATGCTGACCATCCAGTCATGCTCCCATCCCACAAATGAATAAATTTTAAAAAAGGGACTGGTGTATATGCACACCAAGGTCTTTCTGATTGTTGGTGCTTCCCAGGGTCCTACCATCCAAAATGTATTCTAAAGTATTCATTCTAAAGTGAAAGCAAGTTACAGCAGAAGTCATGAAACAATGGCAAACCACAATTGTTCAAGTACAAATGTATTTCCCCAAAAAACCTTTTGTATTTTTTTCAAGTGTGACACCCAGAAGATGATGCAATAATCTAGTTGAACATGAACCAGTGTTTTATACATATTTAATTTTGGGGCGGCACGGTGGTTCAGTGGTTAGCACTGCTGCCTCACAGCACCAGGGTTTCAGGTTCAATTCCAGCCTTGGGTGACTGTCTGTATGGAGTTTGTACATTCTCCCCACGTCTGCATGAGTTTCCTCCTGGTGCTCCGGTTTCCTCCCACAGCCCAAAGATGTGCAGGCTAGGTGAACTGCAGCAGTTTAAGAAGAGAGCTTACTATCACCTTCTCAAGGGCAGTTCAGATTGACAAAATGCTGGCCCAGTCAGTGAAGCACACGTCCCATGAATGAATAAAAGAAGAATCAGTGCATTGAATTTCACCTGTTATAAAACACTAATGAAGTAAAGATCAAGATGGGTAAGAAAAGTAACAAATCCAAAGCAGCTTATTATTTAATTGATTGCCCTTATTCTGCAGCTTCCCCATCTATTTCTTCTCCAAATGAAAGTACTTAAGTTCATGCGCCTGTATAATTTGATCTGTTTTCTTTAAACATGTCAACAAAATGTAAGGATGCTTTCATAGATGCTCTTGAGATTGAGTTGTATGTTTCAAAATGGGCTTGTCTATGATTTAATCTAGTAAAATAGTCCTTTAAATATCAGAAGTGTCAAACCTGAAACTGTTTAAATAAGTCATTATTCCCAAACTGATGTGCTACACATAGCAATGGAAATGTTTTAATCTGTCCTGGGTTAAGAAATCTCCCATCTCCTGAATATCTTGTAATGTTGAATGTTTCATCTTACACAGTGTTCAAAAACCTCTGGCTTTTTAACCAGGAATAATAAGTGAAATTCTTTTGAGAATGAGAAGGTTTGTATGTTTACCATAAATTCATGGACCAGAGTTTGACAAATGTGTGTTCTGTATCCAACAGTTGAAATGGCCAAATGGACATATTGTAAAATCATAATGAGTCAAACTTGGATAGCTTCAAACTCTGCATCAATTTTGTCAGCCACCCCCACCAACACAATAGGAAATTCAATTGCAGAATGCCATGATAAGCAGAAGATCTGGACTGGCAACTCCAGATTAACTGAACTTGCGTCAGTTTATAATGTGTCTACACCAATTAATTAGAAACAGAGTTAAGCCACACTGCATTGCAAAATCACAGGCAAGCCATCATTCAACATGAAAATCTCTCTGTGAAAGCCTTGAAGGATGGTTGAGGAAGGCTTTGGCCCTGAAGAATCTGATGGATGCCGACATGCTCATCCATATTTTCCTTGCTGAAGCTACAGGGGTTCTGAAATTTTACACTTCAACCTGAAAGCTCAGAAAAGATATTTGACCACATTGAGGGCATGCTCGACTGTATCATTTGTCCAAAGGCAACATACTAAGCAGAAAAAGGTTGCTGAGTTTTTTCTAGAGCTAACTCTCAACATTTTTCAATGTGCTGTACAAGGTCAGGCCACCCTAAGTAACAAACTGTTTTATAAGGAACAAATGAGTTGTTTGGGATTTAGAAGAGTGACAGACAACCTTATTGAAACATTCGAGACTCATAGGGGTGTAGGTATGGAGCGGTTGTTTCTCCTTGAGGGAGAGTTCAGGACCAGAGTGCATAACCTCAGCATAAAAGGTCTCACATTTAAGACAGAAAAACTTCTTTTTTCAGAGGGTAGTGAATGTGTGGGATTGTTTACTGCAGAAGGCTGTCAAGGCTGAGTTGTTAGGTTAAATAGAAAGATTTTTAATCAGTAAGGGAATCAAGGGTTATGGGATAAAGGTAGAAAAGTGGTGTTCAGGACTGTCAGATCAGCCATGGTCTCGTTGAATGGACGAGTAGACACAATAGACTGAATTGCCCACTTCTGCTCCTATGTCTTATGATCATAACTGAAAAATAAAAATGTTTTTCACAACTACTATATCACTGTGTTGTAGATTTTTTTAACATAGAACACATTTGTTCGCAAAACTGAGTTGCATAAGGGTTTCCTCAGCTACCCTGAAGCTCTGCTTAACACAGATATGTGGTGGGGTTGGGATGGGGCTCCCTGCAAGTGGAATGTTGTGATTTTATTGCATTTTAAGTCAGCAGAATAAACATTCCGGTTTGCATACATACCTGCTAATCTCTCAAGGTTTTGGGCGGTCATGAAACTGTCAGAGAAATTTGAGGGGCTCAGAATAAACCTGACCATTTGGTAAATAATCTTTCCAATTGTCCTACACTGAAAGGTTACACCATTGGCCAGCGATATGACTTAACAGCATTGGCTCTGTTATAAATGAGAATACTCATTGATAGTCTTAATTCAGTCCTGATCAAAGAAAAAGCAATTCCCAACATCTTAATTTAAAATTCTTTATTTTGAGGAATCATGGATTATTGGGTTGTTGTATTAACAAGTCATTAATGAAATATATTGGAAAGTAAGGTGTTAGAAACTTATCTTTGATGATTTGAAAGATGTGAAGTGAACTCTTAAGTCTTTTCTATTCCCTAATTATGAATTTTTCACCTTCCATATTTTCTATCAATCCCTTAAGTGGTATAAACATGATAGAATAAATCAAGTGTATTCATAATGGGAATCCTTCCAAGTAGTTTGTCAAAATTAATTAAAACAATTAAATGCTGAAAAACAAATACAATGCTTTTTAAACTAAATTTTATACCTATAGTGTTTATTTGCTTCCCAATTGGTGTCAAAAGCAATAATTACTTATCAAGTGTCCAATGGAAGGAATAATGGGAACAAAATGGGATGACAGCTCCAGGACTATATCCAATTGGAGTTGGCAATCTTGCTCCAGGTAGATATACACTTTGGCATGAGAATTCATAGAAGATTCTGTAAACTTTTCATGTCCAGTCTAACATTTCTCCCACAACTTATAAAGCGAAAAAACAAATTAACCAACTATTCGTTGATTAACTGTGTGCATGGTCTTGCTTTGCCCAAGTTTTGGCTATAGTGACTCCATTCAAAAGTAATTATTTAGCAGTGACATAATCAGATTCTGATTTTTGACTCCAGTAAAGCCCCCACCTGTTTTGCGCAATAATCTTACTGATCAGTCAGAATGCACTGATAAAATGGGGCTCAGTTTGAGACCAGCAAGAATTGGCTGAGTAGTTTGCTTCAAGGCATTTAATGTCTTTGTTTGTTCCTAATAGGCGTGGATTGCAGATTTGAGGCATACCATGGTTAACATTAGGGCTACAGATTTTAAGTAGAAGATAGAACGAGTAAGACTTCACAGCACAACTCTCACTCATGTACAGGACACAACAGACCATTTGATTCACTTTCTCCTAGACCATTTGATTAGCAAACCATCCAGCAGCTTAAGCATTTATTCCCTCGACCACCAGCACAGTGGCAAGAAGACAACAAAAATAAAATGAGGAGAATGTCAGACTCAGTTCTGTCAAACTCACAGATATGTGTAAGTGTTCAGAGCTGTGTAAGCGATGATGGTGACTGGAGTAACTGATGTAGCCATCAAATGTCACTTCCTATTGCTAACACACTCCACTTACTCAACTTTTCTGCAATGCCAGATAGCTTTATTACAGTTCCAGCTAAGATGGATTTGTTATTCACAGTCACCACTAGCAGGAGCTATGACTTCATTGTAAAATAAATATACACTGTACATGTAATCCTATTAGTAGTGAATCTAAACAATTCAATAAATAAATCAAAGCACAAATGTGCCAAGGCAAATTTTACAACATGATGCTGCCTCACTGCCAGCATACAGCATGCCTGGCTCATTGCTGCTGTCCAATAATTTGGAGATGCCGGTGTTGGACTGGGGTGTACAAAGTTAAAAATCACACAACACCAGGTTACAGTCCAACAGGTTTGATTGGAAGCACGCTAGCTTTAGGAGGAGTGATGCTCTGAAAGCTAGTGTGCTTCCAATTAAACCTATTGGACTATAATCTGGTGTTGTGTGATTTTTAACTTTGTCCAAAAATTGAGTGCAAATACAGACACAAGCCAACAAACAAAAGTACATATCTCACTCACTTTCAGCCTACAAATCTTGTGATTTCTGATTATTTCTGATTTCTGGTCAATTTCTCCAACTGTAACTTACTATGTCAAAAATTTCCTATTCAGTTTTGCCCAATATTTCCCATTCAGTTTTTATTATCTGTGGTGTCAATAACAGGTTCTGGCCACCAGGTGGTGCATGGCCCAGTATTTTGAGCACCCATGGGAAATGAAAAAGAAAGTTGGACCTTTTTTTTAAGATTAGATTCCCTACAGTGTGGAAACAGGCCCTTTGGTCCAACAAGTCCACAACGACCCTCTGAAGAGCAACCCACCCAGATCCATTCCCCTAACTAATGCACCTAACACTACAGGCAATTTAGCATGGCCAATTCACCTAATCTGCACATCCTTGGACTGTGGGAGGAAATTGGAGCACCCAGACACAGGGAGAATGTGCAAACTCCACACAGACAGTTGCCCAAGGCAGGAATTGAACCCAGGTCCCTGGAACTGTGAGGCAGCAGTGCTAACCATTGAGCCACTGTGCCACCTCTTGTATAGAGCAGTCCATTTATACAGTATGACCTTTAATTGTTGGCTGGTGATAAAGTACTCTCAATATTTGAGTGTTTTTTCATTATGGGATACTTTGAGCCCCTCTCACAAATTTGTTCATATCAGAGTATTGTGCAAACAGCTGGCCAATTTGTCTAATACATCTGAGCCAACAATTCAAAAGATCTATCAAATTAGTCTCAAAAGCCCTGAAAAAAGTCTCTTTCTAACGTTATCTGACCCCCTTTTAAATATTGCAGTTCAAATTGCTTCTACCATTGTTTCACACATTCCCGATCATTAAAGAATTTCTCTTCACTTCTACTTAGGCCTTTTTCCACATTTGGTTTTGGGGTAAAGTGAAACTATGGAAATATGTTATTTTTAATTTTTGTCAATGATTTCTATTGTAAATGAAGTTGCTAGAAAGGTGAGATAATTTCCACTTGTGAATGTCAATCATGTGAGGTCTCTTCAATCAGGGATCCCAAAACCAACAAACTCTTGTCAGTTAAAGGGACAAAGACAACAGATGCACAGAAACTGTAAACTCCTTTCAAGTTACATGTCATCCTGACTGGGAGACCTAAAACTGTTCCTTCAATGTCATCAAGCTAAAATAGCTGTTCCTTGCGAAGTACAGAAACTCTAGTGTTTTTTTTATCTGGGTTTGAGAGTCAAGTGAATTGAGGACTTTAGATAGTTTGATTAACTGTTTCACATTTGTAACGAGTCTGGGAATAGTGGGGCTTGATTTTCAGTGCACTACCCCAGTGAGTAGTGACACGTCCACTGCAATGAACACAATGTTCAACTGTCCACTCTTTGCTAACAATTCAGAGACTGGTCTGTACAACTGATTTTAAAACTTTTTTTACCTTTTTGCACTCACCTCTTTTTGTATATGATTTGCAGTATTATTTCCTCTCATGTACAGTCATTGATAAACTCACTCCTTTTGTTAATGCAAGAAAGCCTGTTTAAACTGTCTCATTTTAAAGCATCTGTTCATGTAGTCTGGGTGAAAAATATTCACAAGGGAAAGGATCCATCTAAACATTAACCTTGTTGCATCCAACTGATGGTTGGGTAAATAAAAAGGAGATCAGTTCATCCTTCCTCACCCAAAAGCTTAATTGTTTGGGATATCCTATCTGGGTCTGTAATAAATTGGGGAATGTCACCGGGATCTGGTCATCACATTCTGTAAGAGATTAAATCCCCCCTCATTCTGATCTTTAATGGGATATCACTTATTCTTATACTGTGCCCTTGAGTCTTTTAAGAACTTTATAGATGAACACTTGAAAGACCATAAGTTGGAGGCCAAATGCTGGAAAGTGGGATTCAAATAGATGGATGTCTGATAACCAGTAAGAACATGGTAGGTCAAAGAACCTCTTTCTGAACTTTAAAAGCTCTGTTACTCAATTTCTCTAGTTCTACTCTACCCCATAAGGAGATCATCTCCCTAGCATCCATCTCCCTGCCAGGTTATTCCAAAATCTGATATATTTCAAAAGGTCATCACTCATTCTTCTAAATTTCAATGTGTTTAGGCCAAAGCAACTCAACTTCCCTCGCAAGACAAATGATTCTTTCCAGGAATCGGCCAAGAGATGAGTGCATAAGGGCCTGTCAGGAACAGCACCAATAATTCTTAAAAGTGAGGTGTCAGCCCAGTGACGCTGAAACACAGGATTACTTGCATGGCAAGCAATAAAACAGCATAAGATAAACAGAGCTAAGCAATGCTACAATGGATTAAATGTAAGTTTCAAATAGTGGTGAACAATTAAACAACTCACTAGAGGGGAGGCTCCACTAAAAATGTTGTCCTCAATGATGGGGTAGCCCAGTACCTCAGTGCACAAAACAAATATTGAAAATGCTGGAGAAAGTCAGAGGGTCTGGCATCATGTGTGGAGAGAGAAAATAGACTCATTGTTTCAAGTCCGATATGATTTCTTCAGAGCAGAAAGGTATTGAAAAGTGGTGAAATGGAGGGCTTGGAGGCCTCCGTCATGGCGGATGGATGTGTATAGGGACTGGATGTCCATGGAGAAGATTAGGCATTGGGGGCTGGGGAATTGAAGGTCGTGGAGGAGGTGGAAGGCGTAAATGGTGTCCTGAACTTATATGGGGATCAACAACCTCAATCTTAGGGGATCTCCCACCAATAGCCTCCAACCGCATAGTCTGGGAACCCCACACCACCCAGTTCTACCTCCTATCTAAAGTTCACAAACTTGACTGTCACGGCCAATCCAGCATCTCAGCTGCCCCACAGAAACGTGCAGCCCTCCACTCCCTCTGCTCCACCACCAACCTCACCATTAAACTAGCAGACAAGGTGGGGGTGCAGTGGTAGTTTGGCACATTAACCTCTTCACTGCTGAAGTCAGGTGCTAACTCGCGGACACCTCCTCCTACTGCCCCTCGACCATGACCTCATCTCCCATCACCAAAGCATCATCTCCCAGACCATCCACAACCTCACCACCTCAGGGGATCTCCCACCAACAGCTTCCAACCTCATAATCCGGGAACCCCACACCGCCCAGTTCTACCTCCTACCCAAAATTCACAAACGTGACTGCCCTGGTTGACCCATCATCTCAGCTTGCTCCTGCCCCACCAAACTTATCTCCTCATGCCTTGACACTCTCCTGTCCCCCTTGGTCCAGGATCATCCCCACATACATTCAGGACACCATGACCTCCATCCCCTCCATGACCTTCATTTCCCCGGCCCCCAATGCCTTATCTTCACCATGGACATCCAGTCCCTGTACACATCCATCCACCATGATGAAGGCCTCCATGCCCTCTCTTTCTTCCTCCCCCACCAACCCAACTAGTACCCTTCCACTAACACACTCATTCAATTGGCTGAACTGGTCCTTACAACCAACAATTTCTCCTTCGAATCCTCCCACTTCCTCCTGACCAAAGGGGCAGCCATAGGCACCCACATGGACCCCAGCTATGCCTGCCTCTTCATCAGGTAGGTGGAACAGTCCAGCCTCCACAGCTACACCGGCACCATCCCCCACCTTTTCCGCCACTACATCGATGACTGTATTGGCGCCACCTCGTGCTCCCACCATGAGATTGAACATATCATTAACTTCACTAACACCTTCCATCCCAACCTCAAGTTCACCTGGACCATCCCGGACACCTCCCTCCCCTTCCTGGACCTCTCCAACTCCATTTCTGGCAACGGACTCTACATGGACATCTAATTCAAACCCACCAACTCCCACATCTACCTGGACAATGCCGCCTCCCACCCTGCCTCCTTTATGTATGCTATCCCTTATTCCCAATTTCTCTACCTCCTCTACATCTGCTCCCAGGAGGACCAATTCCACCACAGAACATCCCAGATGGCCTCCTTCTTCAAAGACAGCAATTTATCCTCCCATGTGGTCGACGATGCCCTCCAGCACACCTCCTCCACTTCCCGTACCGCCGCCCTTGAACTCCACCCCTCCAACCACAACAAGGACAGAACCTCCCATCCTCATCTTCCACCACACCAACCTCCGGATCATCCTCCGTCATTTCTGCCACCTACAAATAGACTCCACCACCAGGGATATATTCCCCTGCCCATCCCTATCTGCATTCCAGAGAGATCTTTCCATCTGTGACTCCCTTGTTAGGTCCAAGCCCCCCCATCAATCCACCCTCTACTCCCGGCACCTTCCCCTGCCACCGCAAGAAGTGCAAAACCTGTGCCCACACCTCCCGCCTCACCTAGTCCAAGGCCCCAAAGGATCCTTCCATATTTGACAGAGATTTACCTGTACTTCCACACATGTCATCTACTATGTCTGTTGCTCCTGATGCGGTCTTCTCTACATTGGGAAGAGAGGATGCCAATTTGCGGAACGTTTTAGAGAACATCTCTGGGACACATGCACTAAGCAATGCCACTGCTCTGTGGCTGAACATTTTAACTCCCCCCTCCCACTCAGTCAAGGACATGCAAGTCCTGGGCCTCCTCCACCACCAAACCCTAGCCACCCAATGCCTGGAGGAAGGACGCCTCATCTTCCGCCATGGAACCCTCCAACCACACGGGATCAATGTGGATTTCACCAGTTTCCTCATTTCCCCTCCCCCCACTTTATCTCAGATTCAAACTTCCAACTCGGCACCACCCTCCTGAATTATCCTACCTGTCCATTTTCCTTCTCAACTATCTGGTCCACCCTCCTCTCCGACCTATCACCCTCACCTCCACCTTCATCTACCTATCGCATTCCCAGCTACCTTCCCGCCAGCCCCAAGCCCCCTTCCATTTATCCCTCACGCTCCTTGAGCCTCTCACACATTCCTGATGAAGAGCTCATGCTTGAACGTTGACTCTCCTGCTCCTCATGTGTTTCTGACCAGCTGTGCTTTTCCAGCATCACACTCTTTGACTCTGATCTCTAGCATCTGCAGTCCACACTTTCTCCTGCTTGCAAAGTTTCCTCAGTTAAAGAATACTCAAGAGCATTCTCTACAGTTTAGTCACTATGTTATGAAAAGGATGTAGAGGTACTGAACAGAGTGCAAAAATAATCTACAAGGGTGATATGAGAGAAGCAAAGTTACAACTATCAGAAAACAAAAAAACAGGATGGATCTCTGCACTGGAATAAAGATAGTTGAAGGTTAGATATTTTCTTGTCAACATTCTCAAAGATGTTATTACACGCTTTGAGAGCAGGTGGGACTTACTCCATGTCTCCTGGTCGAGAGGTATGGACACTGCCACTGCACCACAAGAGCCCAATGCATCTTTAGCATCTTTAATATTTTCAAACACTTTAATAGTGCAAATACACAACTAGAGAATATTTCCAAAGAATGTGGGGGAGAACAAAGCTAAAGGCCATCAATGTAAGATTTACATAAGAAGTCCAAGAGGGAATATGGGGCTTACTTCTTCACTAATATGCTGGTTGCAATGTGGAACTTATTACACTGTGGAGTGGTTGGAGTGGATATAATAAAGCATTTAAGTGAGGGCTAGATAGGCATATGAAGGGAAAATAAAATAAAGTGTTATGCTGATAAAGGTAGATGTGGAAGAATTGAAAGGGATCTGAACAGAGCATTAACACTCACATGGATCATTGGATGATTAGCCTGAGATTATGTAAGTTGAAAAATATTTTAGAATGAGAAAATGGCAAAGTTTGTTTAAAAAAAATTATTATTTCATGGTTTGTTTTTAATCAGTTCAACTGCAGGCCAATCTGAAGAGGGGACACTGGACTTGAAACATTAACTTTGATTTCTCTCCACAGATGCTACCAGACCTGCTGAGATTTTCCACCAATTTCATTTTTCTCTCTAGAATTGCCATTTTCACTGGCACTGACATAACTGAGTAATAAATTGCACTCGGTAGAATGACAGTGGAAATCCTCAAGACTTATGATGAAGTCTTGGTCCTGACTAGCTTGTTTCTCTTAAGCCAAATGTTTGTATGTTAATATAACTGAAGGAAAGAGACATGTTGGCACTCAACTGGTCAAACACAGGAATGCCAATTTTCAAATGTTCATAACCATTAATATTACGAGAGAATGGGGTACTGATTGGCTGGCAAGTTGACTTTAATTGACTGAGGCATTACCATGGAGAAACCAATGGGGAATTATAAGCTCCACAGTCTCCTGAGTAACTCAAAAAGACACAAGGCTTGAACATTTTTCTTGCAGACAATGTATTTGTAAATACAAATGTATCTCACTTCTATCAAGCATAAATGAGCCATATTACGAATTGAACTGATTATCTTAAATTAATTTAATTTTTAATAAATCTTAATTTAAAATTGAACTCATAACATGGCTTGCTGGAGATATGCTTCTAAATTGTAAAATTCTGAGGTCCTTAAACTAACCTACACCTTAATTCTAATCCACGATCATGAAAAAGCTCGTTCTCTTTGACTACGCCTTCAGCAAACACTCCATCACTTTAAAAAGTATAAATTGTACATGTGAGTCACAGGAAAGACACTCTCATGGTTCCCCATTTGCTGACCAAGCATAGTATTGACAGAAAACCTGCCCACCCACTAAACCAAGATTAGGAAGAGTGCAAAGGGATCTTTAGGGAGAGAAGGTAATAAAGTGATTCATTCCACTGGAAAGGGTAGCTTTAGACCCAAAATTAATTAGGGTGACAAAAGTGACTCCTGATAGTTCCCAATAATTTTCTTCCACTCAGCATGAGAGAAGCTTAAGTACTCATTTATTAATTTAGATCTTTGTTCCCTTGTGCAGAACTAAACTCGTACTGTATGCTTACTGGATAGCCATTCTCATATTAGTTTTATTCATATAAGGCAGCCTTCTGTTCTCTAGTAATTTGTAACTGTAACTAAAATTAATCTATGTTTACAATGCAGGGCATGTTAAAACTTGCTTCAAAAGACTCTCCACATATTTATTTTAAATCAATTAAAAATCATGCTGCTCTCCCATGCCTTCTTTCCTCTTATTGCATTTCCCTGTTGTCCATTCTCTGTTTCCTCACAACCTCTTTCATTCACCTTGCCTCCTCTGCCTTGATAAAGACGCTGAAAAGATAATAAATTGTGAATGAATGATAGTGTATCTAGTGTTATCTGTTCAGCCACTGGCAAGTCATATTTTCAATGCAGAATATTTCCACTTCCAACATTATTCTATTTAAAGTCAAGTTCAATATGTTAATTTTTTTAAATTAAAAAACTAGCATTTCAACCATTTAAACCATTATACATTATTTTAAAATCCAGTGTGGTTCTCTTTGACGTTTTAATGTAACAATGATAGACGATTAATATTTTATCATCTTCCACTGCCCAAATGCTCCAGCCTTTCAGCAGATGCTCTCCCTTTACCTTCTAGCAGTTTTGTTATGACATTCAATAGCTGACTGAATATTCCTCATCAATAATGGAGCCAATTTAATCCAAGTTCAAGAGCACCTGCAAGTCTGGAGTTGATGGTTGAACGGCAAGGAGAGGGAAAGGAAACCTTTAACCCTTTAGGCTACAAAAAGTTTAAAGTAAAACAGTGAGACAGAAAGTGAAGTCATTTTAGGGCCTGATGGGGAAGGAAGAAAGGAAGCACAGAATTCTGAGCCAGAATACTGTAGCCCAGGGCATCTGACGATTGAATCTCGGCCTCATTTAATAAGGCTAGCAAACTGCTGAGAATTTTCAAGATGCCTAAGCCTCTGGCCCTCAGATAAGTGAAGAAATTGGGCAAATCTCACATGAGGGAGTGTGGGAGTGGATATTATTGAGTGGGGTGGAGGAGATCGAACATTGAGCTGCTGTATTGGTGATTGGTCAAGATAATTAAGTGATTGAATCACAATGTGGGAGATTTCTTGGCAAGGATGAGAGGCAATGGCAGTTGAAGAGAGTAATAACACTTCACTCTGAACATGGGGTGTCATTGAGTGAATGGACGAGGGCTGTGCTAGGTGAAATAATTGGGCGTCAGGTCAGGAAATCAGTGCCAATGAGTTGGGTGACCATTAGCAGGGCTGAGGGATAAGATCGGTCTCCATAGCAGAGGCAGAAATAAAATTGTCTTCTTTTAATGTGAAATTGGAAGGAAAGGATTGTGACAGATTCTAGAAGTATGAAAGTCTTCCTATTGGTTAACATCATGTTGTGTATCAGAGATCTACACATGGTGAGTAAAATACTAGGCAATCAAGCATCTGTACATTCTGCAAAATATAAAAGACCCAACAAACAAAATTATTCCTCACTTCCAACATTGTTTCCATGCACTTCCTACTTAGAATGGTTGCCAGCTTTATTCCTGACAACAGTCCACCATATTGAGGACTGAAAAAATTAATTAATGTCCAAAAAAAACAGACACTGCTTGATCAAGTTTATCGATTATGAAGTTTAGAGTTAAAACCAATTAACATGTTGCAAAATCAGATGTCTATGGAATGATTAGGTTTCCACTCTCATCTGATTCTCCAACATGAAAAATGACTTTTTTTTACACAGTGTGTATTCAGGATTTGAGTGGTGGAACCAGATTTAATTGAAGTTTCCAAAATGGGATTAGATGAATACTTGAAGAAGAAAGCAAATTGCAATGGTATGTAGAAGTAGGAAATGGGACTAGTAGCATTTCTCTTTGAAACAGTTGACACAGGCTTGATAGACTGAATGTGCTGCATTTTAGAACATAGAACATAGAACGTTACAGCACAGTACAGGCCTTTTGGTCCTCAATGTTGCACCGATCTGCAAAATTAATCTGATGCCCATCTAACCTACACCGTTCCATTATTATTCATATGTATGTCCAATGCCCATTTAAATGCCCTTAACATTGGCGAATCTACTACTGTTGCAGGCAGGACGTTTCATGCCCCTACTACTCTCTGAGGAAAGAAACTACCCCTAATAACTTTCCTAAATCTATCACCCCTCAATTTAAAGCTATGTCCCCTCGTGTTAACCTTCACCATCCAAGGAGAAAGCTCTCACTGTCCACCCTATCTTACCCTCCGATTATCTTATACATCTCGATTAAGTCACCTCTCAACCTTCTTTGCTCCAACAAAATCAGCCTCAGTTCCCTCAGCCCTCAGCCTTTCCTCATAAGACCTTCCTTCCATACCATGCAACATCTTAGTAAGTCTCCTCTGAACCCATTGCAAGGCTTCCACATCCTTCCTATAATGCGGTGACCAGAACTGCACACAATACTCCAGGTGTGGCCTCACCAGCGTCTTGTACAGCTGAAGCATGATCTCATGGCTCCGAAACTCAATCCCCCTAACAATAAATGCCAACACACCATATGCCTTCTTAACAATCCTAACAACCTGTGTGGCAACTTTCAGAGATTTATGCACCTGGACACCGAGATCTCCTTGTTCATCTACACTGCCAAGAATTTTACCACTAGCCCAGTACTCTGCATTCCTGTTACATCTTCCGAAGTGAACTACCACACACATTTCCGCATTAAATTCCATTTGCCACTTCTCAGCCAAGCTCTGCATCTTATCTATGTTCCTCTGTAGCCCACACCATCCTTTGGCACTATCCACATTTCTACCTACCTTAGTGTCATCTGCAAATTTACTAACCCATTCTTCTACATCCACCTCCAGATCATATTTAAAAATGACAAACAGCAATGGCCCCAAAACAGATCCACTGGTAATTGAGCTCCAGGATTAACATTTCCCATCAACCACCACCCTCTGTCTGCTTTCAGCTAGCCAATTTCTGATCCAAACCGCTAAATCACCTTCAATCCCAAGACTCCTTATTTTGTGCAATAGCCTACCGTGTGGAACCTTATCAAACACTTTACTGACGTCCATATACACCACACCAACCACCTTATCTCCATCCACCTGTTTGGTCACCTTCTCAAAGACCCCAATAAGGTTAGTCTTCACAAAACCGTGTTGACTATCCCTAATCAAATTATTCCTTTCCAGATGATTATAAATCCTTTCTCTTATAATCTTTTCCAACACCTTACCCACAACCAAAGTAAGGCTCACTGGCCTATAATTACCAGGGTTGCCCCAGCTCCCCTTCTTAAACAAGGGACCAACATTTGCTATCCTCCAGTCTTCTGGCACTACTCCTGTCGACAATTATTCTAAGCTTCATGATGTGTGTGGCAACTTTTACCACTAATCTTTCACAACATAGCATATACTTCCTCCTTACATCAGTGACAGCACTTCCAAAGTATTTTAAGGTGCCCTTTGATATTGAAAAGTGCTTTATAAAAGCAAATCTTTGTGGGCGAGTTTTTCTTTCAGAAGGATTTTAAGTTCTGCCTCTCATTCTTATCTTATTCATTCATGAGATGTGGTTGTTGCAGGCTGGCATTTATTGCTCAGTCCTAATACCCATGAGAAGGTGGTGATGAACTGCCTTCTCATACCGTTGCAGTCCATGTGCTGTAGGTTGTCCACAGTGCTGTTAGGAAGGAATTTCTGGATTTTGACCCGGCAACACTGAAGGAATAATAACTCAGATGGCAAGAGGCTTGGAGAGGAACCCCACGGGGTGATGTTTCCATACATCTGTTGCCCTTATCCTTCTAAGTGGAAGTGGTTGTGGCTTTGGAATGTGCCGTCTAAGGATCATTGGCAAATTTCTGCAGTGCATTTTGTAGATGGCATACCCTGCTATTACTGAACATTGGTGATGGTGCAGAGAGTTAATATTTTTGGATGTGGTGACAATCAAGCGGGCTGCTTTGTCCTGGATGGTATCAAGCTTCTTTAATGTTGTTGCAGCTGCACCCATCCAATCAAGTGGGGAGTATTCCATCACACTCCTGACTCTACATGCAGTCATAAATTGTTTTTTTATGACTTTGAAGATTTATTTTGTACACTAGTATACTTTAGTAAAGTATAGCTTTACACAGAATACCATAGAATCTCAGAGAGGGACTCAGTGCAATTTTGCATGCCAAATGCTCCAGAACTAAAGGACTTATAGCATTAACTACTCAACTGATTAGTGTGTGTGTTTGTCTCTTGTATGTATGTGCATGATCCTGCTTTGCATTTGGTGTTATTACATTTCAATACCCCCTCTTTCACTTTCTCCAACTGCCATGATATGGTATGTAATCTATTAGTTATTCATTAAGCCCAATGTTTTCTCTTACAGAATCTTCTTTCCTTTGTCTGACTCAGTTCCAGTCTACTCCAAACTGCTAACATATAACTGCAAATCTGTCACTTTCCTACATTCATTCAACTTTTCCAATTCAATACTCATGAGTATGTCTCTGAAGTTCATTGATTGAAATTTAGAATTTAAAGAAATAAAACTAATCACACATTTATGAAATTTTATGTGAGAAAAAGGAATGTTATGGGAACGGTAGTTTCAACCACTGAAGTGAGAGAAAAATATTTGAGATTGTAAAGGAAATTATAATTATGCAAGAATTCAGGAATAGCCATCTTGTAAACCTAAAAACTTATTTAGATGAAAGTCATGTATTTTAAAAATCAGAGGAGCATGTTCTGGCAAATACCTTCCACAGACAATTACAGATAGGGAGATAGTTATGTGGAAATCCAAAAAGAAATTGAATGAACAGAAAACCTAAGGATAGAAATGCTAGTTTTAGGGAACAAATAAAAAAATGTCAAAATAATGAAGGAGAAAAGCAAGAAGCCAAAATGTGATATGAGGAAAATAATGTGTTTCCATTCTAATAAGACTGAACAGACCAAACTTAAATGCTGGAATTTAAATTTAAATTTAAATCCTCAGAAAAGGTTCATCAAGAAAGAAAACAGGTATTAAAACTGTAGCAGTGGTACAAAATTATGTTTTCTTAGAAATTGCTAAGAGGGGACATTTAGGACAGTCAAGAAATTTTTTTCTCAACTACAGATAAATATTCCCTAGGATGGGGAATTTCAAAGCTGGAAGATTCATTTTTAAGGTGAGAGCAGAGAGGTTTAAAAAAGACATGAGGGGAATTGTTTTGCACAGTGGGACGGTTTATGTGAATGAACTTCCTGAGGAAGTGATGGACCTGGGTACATTACAATGTTTAAAAGACATTTGGATAAATATATGAATGGGAAAGGTTTGAAGGGATATGGGCCAGGAACAGACAGGTGGAACTAGTTTAGTTTGCTATTATGTTCAGTGTTGAATGGTTGGACCGAAGGGTCTGCTTCCATGCTGTATGATTCTATGACTCTACAAGTTTATAAAGAAAATCAAGAGTACCAGAGGTCCTGAATATTTTACCTCAAATGAAGAGGAATTTCCTTATGCTTCAAATAAAGGAGTTAACCAATAAAGATATTGGGACACTGGAGCAAGTCAGTTACTGAAGCTAGCTAATGAAGGCATTTGTCTTCCAGAATGGTTAATGAATGGGAAAGTATTAATTGGAAGTACACATGCTGTGTACATTGCGGCAGCAGGGATAGCACTGCTGCCTCACAGCACCAGGGACCTGGGTTTGATTACAGCCTCAGGCAATTGTGTGGCGTTTGCACATTCTTCCTGCATGGGTTTCAACCAGGTGATCCGATAAGTGTGCAGGTGCAGCAGGCAGTAAAGAAGGCAAATAGTATGCTGGCCTTCATTGCAAGAGGTTTTGAGTACAGGAGTACAGGAGCAGGGATATGTTGTTGTAGCTCCCTCCCAGTCAAGGAAAATTTCAGCAGTCAGGGATATTCAGCCTTGGATCTTCGGGTGACCATCCTCCAAGGTGGACTTCAGGATACGCAAGAATTAGCCAAATTCGATACCCATGGTCTCAATGGAACATTAAGTTATCTCGAGGATGAGCCTGGAAAGAAGTTCTGGGATTTACATATTAATAAACTGAAACCTGCAAACTATTCTAAAAGATGAAAGACTTAACAGAAACCTAGGTTTGTTCAGTATATCATTTCAGTTGCATGATACTGCAATCATTTACTAGAAATTCTGTGTCTTATGATCCTGCTCCACAGCTACCTGATGAAGGAGTAGCACTCTGAATGCTAGTACTTCCAAATAAACCTTATGGACTATAACATGGTGTGGTGTGATTTTTAATTATCCACCCCAGTCCAATGCTGGTACCTCCACATCATTGTTGCAGTTGTATAGGGCTTTGGTGAAGCCACACCTAGAATATTGTGTGCAGTTTTGGTCTCCTTTTCTGAGGAAGGATGCTCTTGCTTTCGAGAGAGTGCAGTGAAGGTTTACCAGGCTAATTCTGGGGAAGGTGTGACTGAAGTATGAGGAGAGATCGACTAGGTTAGGATTGTTCTCACTGGAGTTCAGATGAATGAGGGGGAATCTCATAGAGACTTAAAATTCTAACAGGACCAGATAGGGTGGATACAGGGAGGATGTTCCCAATGTTAGTGTGTCCAGAGCCAGGAGTCACAGTCTGAGGATTTGGGGTAGACCATTTAGGATCAAGATGAGGAGACACACTTTCACCTAAAGAGTGTTGGACCTGTGGACTGCATTAGCACAGGAAGTAGTTGATGGCAAGACATTGAATATATTCAAGAGGCAGCTAGATATAGCACTTGGAGTGAATGGGTTCAAAGTTTTTGGGGAGAAAGCAGGATTAGGCCATTGAGTTGAATGATCAGCCATGATCGTGATGAATGGCAGAGCAGGCTCAGAGGGATAAATGGCCCCTCCTGCTCCTACCATCTATGTTTCTATGTTTCGTCCCACAGTCAAAAGATGTGCAAGTTAAGTGGATTGGCAATATTATATTACCCTGTAGTGTCCAGGGTTATGTAGGTTAGGTGTATTAGCCATGGGAAACGCAGGGTTACTGGGGTGGGCCTGAGTGGGATGCACTGCGGAAATCAGTGTGGTCTCATTGGGCCAAATGGCCTGTTTCCAAACTGTAGAGATTCTATTCATGTCGTTTTCAGAATTATCCTAAAGTATGACCCAGTAACTGGAAAAGTTATAGTTGAAATAGTGAAACAAATCCTTAAAAAAACAGATTTTATCTTTGGAAAGTGACCAGGCTAGTATAAAAATATTGGCCTCACAAAAGATGGTATAAAGAAACTGATATGCAACAGGAGAAACATTGTGTCCAGACTGTGTTCTAACTAGATCTCATCCCCATAGAAATAAATAGGAAGAGGAGAGTCTATATAATAGGGAGATGGCTTGGAAATTCAGGTATCAGATAAAATTTACAACATTTTAAATAAAAATAATGAAAGTAAAGAAAATAACACTGACATATTTAGTCCTTCTCTTTAATGGAAGTAAAATAAATGGATCCTGAGCTGAGGGACAGTCTACTCAAAAATTAAATCAGAAACGATACATGAACGTTATTACTTGAAAGATAAAGTACTAATGAGGAAATGGAGGACCACTTCATGTATCAGCCAATGAGGATTGGGCAGTAGTCCATCAGGTGGTAGATCCATCTGAACATCATTACAAAATTTTACAAGTGACTTACAACATTCCAATGTCACTCGATTAGATATTAGGAAAATATGTGCTAAAGTGTTAAAACATTTTTATTGCCCAGAATTACATAAAGATGTGATCAAATTTTGCAAGACATGCCATGCACAGCAGGTAGTAGGGAAATCCCAGCTATTAATTAAATTTATACCTTTAATCTTAATATTAGCTTGAAGAAATATTTGATAGTGTCTTACTAAGTTATTATGATAAATAATCACTGAACTCAAAATGGTTATTCTACAGACCTACTGAGTTTCTCCAGCACTTTCTGTTTTTGTTTCAGATATCCATCATGTGCAGTTCTTTGTTTTATCTCAATAGATTGTGTGGGACTCCTACCAAAAACTGGAAAAATCAATCTCTTTGAACAGTTAGGAATGTTTTAACAAGATTACTTGAAACAGTGTCTTTAAAAATAATTGCTACAAAAAGTGCAAAATATGGATTATCTAAAGAGAAACAATCAGATCATAGCACAAATTCTTTGTCACAAATATTCAAAGAAACAATTACTAGTTTGGGATTAAAACAATTTACATCTTCTGCCTACCACCCACAATTTGGAAGGATAGCATCAAAATTTGAGAACCATATTTGGAACTTGTTGTCAAGAATATCCTATTAATTAGAATAAAATAATTTCCTGGCATTGTTTGTCACTAGGATTTGACCCGATAACTTCACAACATTCAATGCTTTTGGACTTATTTATGGACATGAGGCAGAAAGGGCCACTTAAATTTATTTTAAAAAATTAGTAAATCAAAGCACAGAGGTTACATCTCCAGCCTATTCAGACAGAAACAAATCAAAGCTTGTAAATTGGTCCAAAAACATTTGAAGAGTGCTCAGCAATGAAAATTAAAGCAGATAAAAAGTTTAAAGCTTGAATGTTGATTTGGAGTCAAGGTGTTATAATACTGTTATCTTTCTGTGAGGAAGCAAAGGTCACTGTACCATATCAAATCAAAAAGAAACTCAGCCATGTAAATTATGAAGCTAGTACTCCAGACAGGAAGAAAAGTCAGCAAGTCTGTCATATTAAATAGATGTCAGGGCAGGGTGGATAGCTGGAAAACAAGTCAATTCATGGTAGCTAAAGAAATAGTGTAATAAAATATCAGAATAATTAGGAATGAATCAGAATTAAAAATTAAAAATTTGATCCTCAAACAATCGAGGATTGTTCAGGGTGGTACGGTGGCTCAGTGATTAGCACTGCTGCCTCACAGCACCAGGGTCCTGGGTGCGATTCCCACCTGTCCATGTGGAGTTTGCACATTCTCCCTGTGTCTGCGTGGGTTTCCTCCAGGTGCTCCGGTTTCCTCCCAGAATCAAAAGATGTGCAGGTCAGGTGAATTGGCCATGCTAAATTGCCCACAGTGTTAGGTGTGTTAGTCAGGGGTAAATATAAGGTAGGGGAATGTGTTTGGGTGGGTTTCTCTTCGGAGGGGCGGTGTGGACTTGTTGGGCTGAAGGGTCTGTTTCCACACTGTAGAGAATCTAATCAATCAGATTGCATGTATGGAAATGTTAAAGGGTTTGATGGCATGACATGGGCTAATGCCTGAAATGTCGATTCTCCTGCTCCTCAGATGCTACCTGACCTGCCATGCTTTCCCAGCACCACACTCTCGAGCCATTATTTAACCAAGTTAAAGAAGCCTGTTCTGAAGAAGGGTCACTCGACTCAAAACATTAACTCTGATTTCTCTCCACAGATGTTGCCAGACCTGTTGAATTTTTCCAGCAATTTCTGATTTTGCTTCTGATTTACAGCAATCGCAGTTTTATTTTACAAAGATTCTGTGTTGCTTGCCACAAAATCATTGTGGAATCAAAACTGACTAAGACTGGAGGATTGCATTCAAAGAATTGGACTTTTTTCATTCATTGATAGGTTGAGAGCATCACTGCCTAGGTCAGCACTTATTGCCCATTCCTAATTGCTCAGAGGGCAGTTAAGAGTCAACCACATTGCTGTGGGCCTGGAGTCACATGTAGGCCAGACCAAGTAAGGATGGCAGTTTCGGAAGTTGCTGGAAAAGCTCAGCAACTCTGGCAGCATCTGTGAAGAGAAATCCAGATTAACATTTCTAGTCCAGGGACCCTTCCTTGGAACTGAGGATGAGTCACCAGACCTAAAAGGTTAATTTTGATTTCTCTTCTCTGATGCTGTCAGACCTGCTGAGATTTTCCAGCAACTTATGTTTTTGTTTTTCATTTACAGCATCTGTAGTACTTTCTTTTTTATTGAAGGATGACAGTTTTCTTCACTAAAGGGAATTAGTGAACCGAATGGGTTTTTACTGACAATTGACAATGGGTTCATGGTTATTAGACTTTTATTCCAGATTTTTATTGAACGCTGTGGTGGGATTCAAGCCATGGTCCCCAAAATATTACTGGGGGTCTCTGATTAACAGTCCAGTGATAATAGTACTGAGCTTTCACCTCTTCCTGTACAATTCACCACCAGTAGCACCATCAGCTGGGTTCATAACAAATTTAAATAATGACATTCAGAGGTTACGTCAAATAATTGTTGCTTTTTAAAGTTCACTGTGCAAATGAAACATTTTCATATATTAAATTGAAATTGATTAGAAATACAAATATAAAAAGTTAATATAGAAGTTTATTTATTGTTTAAAACTGCTATTTAATTAAACTACATAAGTAAGCAAATAGGCTGCAGCATTGGGAATGAAAGCTGTGGATTACCTGAAATAGCTCCACTCACACTGACACACATACAGATTTCCAGGTGAAAACAGATGCAGGTCCCTTACAGTCAAAAATGGGTGAATTTATAATAGGCAATAAAGAAATGGTTGAAAACTAAATTAATATTTTGCTTCTGGCTTCACAAAGGCAGACAGGAATAACATACCAAAAATGATGGGGAGAACAGGGTTTAGTGAGAGGGAGGAACTGAAGCAAGTCTGTATTAGTAGAGAAATAGTGTTAGGAAAATTGATGGGATTGAAAACGGATATATCTCCAGGGGCTGATAACTTACATCCCAGTGTCCTTAAGGAAGTTGCGCTAGAAATAATGGACACATTGGTGGTCATCTTACAAGGTGCTTTAGATTTTGATACAGTTCTTACAAATTCGAGGGTAGCTAATATAACCCACTATTTAAAGAGGGAGGTAGAGGAAACACAGAGAATTATAGGTCCATGTGTTGGTAGGGGGGAAGATGCTCAAGTTAACTATCAAGAATTTTATGGCAGATCACTTCAAAGGGAGTGGTAGGATCAGACACAGTCAGCATGGATTGTCAAAAGATAAATCATGTTTGACAAACCTACTGGAATTCTTTGAGGATGTAACTAGTAGAATTGACCAGGGGATTCAGAGGTTTATTTGGACTTTCAGAAGCTTTCAATAAAGTCCTACATAACAGATTAATGTTTAAAATTAAAACAAGAGGTTGGTGGTAGTGTATGAGATGGATAGAAAATTGGTTAGCAGTAAACAAAGAGTAGGAGTAACTGGGTCTTTTTCCAAATGGCAAGCATTGCCTCATGGGATATCATAAGGATTGGTACTTGAACCCCAGCTATTCACAACATATGTTAATGATTCAAATGTAGGAACTAAATGCAATATTGCAAAACTTGCAGATGACATAAAGCTGGGTGGAAAGTTGAGCTGTGAGGAGAATGCAACACTGTTATAGTGTTACTTGGACAGGCTGAATGAGACGGTAACTGGATGACTCATGCAAAATAATGTGGATAAAGTGAGGTTATCCACTTTGGTAGCAAAAATAGGAAGGCAGATTATTACTTGAATGGCTGTAAATTGAGAGAGGGGAATTTTGAACAATACCTGGGTGTCCTTGTGTGCCTGTCACTGAAGTGAGCAGGTACAGCAAGCAGTAAAGAAGACAAAATGTATGTTGGCCTTCATAGTGAGAGGATTCAAGTACAGTAACAAGGATGTCTTGCTGCAGTTGTACAGGGCATTGGTGAGACCACACCTAGAATATTCTGCACTGTTTTTTCTACTTATCTGAGGAAGAGTGTTCTTGCTATAGAGGGAATACAGCAAAGGATAACCAAATTGATTCTTGGTAGGACTGATTTATGCGGAGAGATTGAATTGGTTTGGATTGTACTCACTGGAGTTTAGCAGAATGAGGAGAGATCCAATAGATACCAATAAAATTCTAACAGGACTAGACAGGTTAACAGTAGGAAGAATGTTCCCAATAGTGGGGGAGTCCAGAACCAGGCTTTGTAGTTTAAGGATAAGGGGTAAACCTTTTAGGACTGAGAAAAAGAGAAATTTCTTCCCCCAGAAAGTGGTTAGAATGTGGAATTCTTTAGCACAGAAAGTGGTTAAAACTAAAACATGATGTGTTTTCAAGAAGGAGGTAGGTACAGCCCTTTGACTAAAATTATCAAGGGATATGGGGAGTTTGGGTTAACATATTGAGCTCGTTAATCAGCCACAATCATATTGAATGGCGGAACAGACTCGAGGAGTCAAGTGACCTACTCCTGCTCCTATCTTGTATATTTCTATGTGTATGTATTGCAGTCTTTTGCAAACTTTGATATTACATTCTTTGCTCTGTTTATGCAATAGCTTCATAAACTTGTCCATTCACACAAATATTCCAAAACTGCAAACTGAAAAATAATATTAAATAACCTAATTTCATCGCCATCCCACACTATTGTAATAATTGTTCATTGTGCAAATTTCCCACAAAATAATCTTGTAATTGTTGCAGGAATACATAATGTTGCATCCTGTGAACCATATTGCACATTATAATAGACAAGTTTTCTTATACATTTCCTGTGAAATATGTAGAACAATGAGAATGTACAGCTAGCCTCATCATATTCACCTTTTCTAATATTAAAAACAGTGTAATGATAAATGTGGCACTTCTATTCATGCTGATACACAACATTCATTTACAATGTTTATTTTGGGAGGGAGCTCAAGTTTGAAGGTTAGATTAGGGTGCCTAATATTCTTGCACCTGCCCTGAGAGGAGATTTAATAGAGATAATCAAAATAATTAGGGTTTTCATAGACAGGGAGAAATTTGTCCAATTTATAGACAGATAGAGAATGAAAGGGCACAGATTTAAGGAAATTGGAAAAAAAAGCAACAATAAAATGAGAAAGAACTGCCGCACAGCAAGTGCTTGGGATGTGGAATGCATTACCTGAGAATGTAGTTGAGGCAGATTCATTTGAGATATTCAAGAGGTTTATTAATTTAAAAGATGTACAGATCCACATGGGGAAGCTCTTTTGGAGAGTCAGCACAGGCACAATGTGCCAAATAGCCTCCCTCTGTGCTGTAACCAGATTGTGATTTTGTGAAACGTGCCACAATACTTTCTGAAAAAATGTTAACATTCTTCTGGTATCCCACAACCAACACCACCAAAACTAATTATTCCACTCATCTCTGCATGTGGAATATTCCAAAAGCAATTTGCTGTCAGATTTCCCTTCAAAACATTGGTGACTGCAAATAATAAAGCATCTTATGATGATCTGAAATTATGAAAGGCATAGTATGACTACATACTTTTATATAGGCCACAGAGAGCTGTGGGGGCAGAGTTCTTGATGGATAGATACTTGATTGGTAGAGGAACTAGTGGCTTTGAAAAGGACAGGAATGTGGATGTGAGGAATATCAGAGCAGCCATGATTCTATTGAATGCTCTGGAGCAGGCTCCTGTTCCAATTTCTTATGGTCTTATAGAATGTGGTCTTTTAACCCTTTGAGCTTGTCTAACATTCATAATGGCTGATCAGTGACCTATTGCCATATTTTGGAGACGCCAGTGTTGGACTGGATTGTACAAAGTTAGAAATCACACAACACTAGGTTATAGTCCAACAGGTTTATTTGGAAGCACTAGCTTTCAGAGCGCTGGTCCTTCATCAGGTGATTGTGGAGAGTAAGATTGTAAGACACAGAATTTATAGCAAATGTTTCCAGTGTGATATAACTGTGATGTAACAAGTTTTGTGATTTACATATGAAAGAACTGATAACAACATGGCCATTCTAAAAGATGAGAGACTTAACAAACAATTCGGGTCTTTTTCAATATATAATTTCAGTTACACCACACTGGAAACTTTTGCTATAAATTCTGTGTCTTACAATCTTACTCTCCACAATCACCTGATGAAGGAGCAGCGCTCTGAAAGCTAGTGCTTCCAAATAAACCTGTTGGACTATAACCTGGTGTTGTGTGATTTCTAACTATTGCCATATACCATCTTTTCCCTCTGTCCTTTAATATATAGAATCATAGACTTTTACAGTACAGAAGAAGGCCATTAAACTATCATGTCTGTACCAGCTCTTGAAAGAGCTACCCAGCTACACCTATCCTCCAGCCCTATATCTGTAGCCCTCTAAACATCTAGTTATCAAACGTTCATCAATATCAAATTTAAAATGATTCAACTAGCGTCAGTTGCTGTTTGCAGAAGATAATTATAACCATCTACACCCTCTATAAAAATGTTTCCTGATTTCAATCATGATGGGTCTGATTCTTATTTTTTGCTCCATTGACTCTAGCCAATGAAAACAGTTTCTTCTCTATCTGTTCCCTTTATTACGTTGAACATTTTGATCAAATCACCTTTTAACTTTCTAAATTTCAGGGAGTGCAGTACAAGAGTAACCCGTGCACCCTCTCAGATTTCTGCTATAAGTCTGGTAGGTCTACAATTTCCTAGGCTAATATATCACTCCTAAGGTGGAAGAGCCTGATCTGTAATTTTATAATTCAGGTTTCAGTGATGCAGAATTAGAAAAAATCTCCATTGCTCAGAAAACTCAATGTGCATTTGTTTTAATTGTAAATTGAGAAAAATTAAATTAAAAAAGTAAAAATGGTGCAAAAGTGACATTTTACTTCATACTAGCTCCTACTCAAAATTCCTTTACATTTCATTGTCATTACATGCCTGAGGAAGGGGTTGTGAAAGCTTGCGGTTTCAAATTAGCTTGTTGGGCTATAGTCCGGTGTTGTGTGATCTTTGACTTTGTCCACACCAGTCCAACACTGGCACCTCCACATTATTGCTTTCATGCCTTGAATAAAAACAATTATAGATATTCATCTTTAAGAATAACTTTTTAATGACTGGAGCAGGTATCAGATGCCTTCATTCAATTCAAGAATACCACAGTGTTGATGTTAATTATTAGAGGGCAAGGGCAAAGCTTTGGTGGTTTCCTGCCTAATCTACTAAATCACTTTGATAATCTGATGTTAAAATGCAAAATAAAGGGGCAGAGACAGCTTAATCACCATAACAATTGCAGCACATTTGACAGGAAAGCTTCACAATCGCATGATTAATGTTGTCCCTGCAACATCACCAAATTAAATGGTAGCACTTGGAAACACCTTTTAGGTGGTAAATATCCATCTACATTACTATTTGTTGGAAAATGTGAATGCTTTATATATTATGCCTGTACTCTCCCTTGTGTAGGCAGCATAAGATAATATCAAATTAGCAGGCATGCCTTGCACATAATATTTGATATTGGGACTCTGGAGGACAATTGTGTTCAAACTACAGTGGCAATTGACTAACAAGTGTGACATAAGGCTGAGACCTTTCAGATGTTGAAAGCATGATCCTGGTATCACATAGCTATTGTGCAGCCATTCTGTAGCGCTGTCTTTTTTAATTCACTTCTGATACCAAGAAAGCCCCTATCGATTTTCACCCTGCTTTTGTTTTCATTCTGAATAATTGATGGGATCATTTTTCCATCATCATCATCTGCAAAGGGAAATTTTGTGTGAAAAATAATCAATTGAACAAATGTCACAGGTCGCTTTGTTTTGTTTCGCTGCCTTTATCTCTGTGCTAAACACCCTGGGGACCGAGAGGAGATATTAAGGATTGAGGAGAGAAAAATACATCATTGATTGCTGTTAACATTTCATAAAACACAGAATAGCATAAGGAGCCCCTCAGCCAGAAGCAGCACCCAAAGTGAAGTCAGACAATGGTTTGATTTTCTTACAAAGTTTCACACTTTGGCAAAAGTCCAGCTTTTTTAGCTGAAAGATATATCACTCAGGCAAACTCAGCCATAGGCTGAAATATTCCTCATCTTCATTTTAAAATATTTAGGGTATTTTAGAATTGAAAGTCATGAATTCAACAAAACCAATCATATAGCTGTATCACTTTGTAAAGTGTCATTATATCCCTGTCTCTTTTACTTGCTCTTTTTTTAGTTTCAATTCAAATTTGCTATCTGGTAAAATTGGGAGCAAGGCATTGCCTTTTTGAATGAGTAGGCATCTGTAAGTTTGTTAAATGTAAACCTGGCACCATAGAGTCATTGTATGGGTGGTGTGGCAGGCTGGGAGTTTTATCTAAAGACATATCAGAAACTCAATAGGCCTAGATAGTCACAATGAGTGCTGAGCTGCCTGTATTAACTATGAGAAGAAAGTGAGGTCTGCAGATGCTGGAGATCAGAGCTGGAAATGTGTTGCTGGAAAAGCGCAGCAGGTCAGGCAGCATCCAGGGAACAGGAGAATCGACGTTTCGGGCATAAGCCCTTCTTCAGGCCTGTATTAACTATGGTCAGCCAAATTAAAATATCTTTGACATATGGCAAGTACTATAAAAGTTCTGATAAAGAGCCTTCCCACTTAAGATTGAGAGGAATTGCATTTTACAGAATTTAAAGACCTGCAGTACTCTATAACAGGATACAGGAGACTTCAGCTAAGATGTCTAATATGTACACACAGCCAGCAAGTCACATGCAGTTTTATATCTACACCCTACAAGCCTCCAGGATCTCAGCATTCTCTGGTTTGAGCTTATCATGCATCGCTGGTTTTAATCACTTTACATTTGACATTCATGCTTACTTTTTTTATTTGTTCAAAAGATATGGGCATCATTGGGAGGCCAACATTGATAATAAATGTGCTGGCTAATTGACCTGAAGAAAGTTATTGTAACCCTTGGGGTGTAGGCAAACTCACAATGCTATTAGAAAAAAAGTTCACATCTTTCAAAAGACCCAGCCACAGAGAAAGAATGGGGACATAGTTCCAAGTCAATAAATGTGTGACTTATAGGGGAACATAGAAAATAGAAGCAGGAGTAGGCCATTAACCCTTGGAGCCTACACTACTATGATCATTAGTGATCATTCAACTCAATACTCTCTTTCTGCTTTCTCCCAATATCACTTTAGTCCTAAAGAGCTATATCTACCTCCTTAAAAACATTCAATGCTTTCTACACAAAGAATTTCACAGGCTCACCACTCTCTAGGTGAGGAAGTTCTCCTCATCTCAGTCCTAAATGGTCATATCCTTAAACTGTGACCTCCCCAATAATCAGGAACATTCTTCTTCTAGCATGTAACCTTTCTAGTCTAAATAGAAAATTAAAGGTTTCTATGAGATTCCCTCCTCGTTCTTCTAAACTCTGATGAATACAATCCTAACCGACTGAATCTCTCCTCATACATCAGTCCTGCCATCCCAGAAATCAATCTGATAAATCTTCATTGTACTCCCTCTGTAGCAAGAATGTCCTTCCTCAAATAATGAAAACTGCATGCAATATTCCAAATGTGGCCTTACCAATGTCTTGTCCAAATGCAGTGAGACATCCTTGTTCCTATACTTGAATCTTCCTGAATCCCTTCTTTACTGCATACTGCATCTGCATGCTAACTTTCAGCAACTAATTTTGTGGTACCTTCCCTTTCTCAATCAATCACCATTCAGATGGTGGCATTCCCATGTAACTACTGCCCTTGCCATTCTCGGGTGTAGATGTTGCTGGTTTGGATGGCGTGTTAATGGAGCCTTTCTGAGACTGCTGCTGTACATCTTATAGATCTTGCATGCTGCCGCCACTGCGAATCAGTGGTGAAGGGAGTGAATGTTGAGAATTGTGGATGTGGAGTCAATAAATAAGACTGTTTTGACCGGGATGGTGTCAACTTTCTTGAGTTGGTGTTCTATCATGCTCTTGATTCATGCTTTATAGATCTAGACAGGCTTTGGAGAGATAGGAGACAAGTTACTTGCACAGAATTCCTTGCCTCTCCTCGATTTGTATCCATAGTATTTATATGTCTGATCAAGTTCAGTTACTGGTCAATGCTAAGTCCCATGATGTGATGATGGGGGCATTCAGCAATGGCAATGCTATTGAATCAAGCGAGATTAGTAAATTCTCTCATAGTGAGTTTTGAGAAGACTTATAGTTCAGGTTGAGGTCCTGGATGTAGGTTTGCTCGCTGAGTTGGAAGGTTCATTTCCAAACGTTTCATCACTCTACTAGGTAACATCTTCAGTGTGCTTCCAGGCGAAGCATTGTTGATAATTCCTGCTTTCTATTTATATGTTTGGGTTTCTTTGGGTTGGTGATGTCATTTGCTGTGGTGATGTTACGTCTGAAAATGAACCTTCCAGCTCAGCAAGCAAACTTACATCCAAATTCTCTCATTCTGGAGATGGTCATTGGCTGCCACATTCTTCTTGTATCTGCTCTGCTTTCCTCCCACAGTCCAAAGATGTGCGGGTTAGATGGATTGACCATGCTTAATTGCTCATAATTTTCAGAGGTTGTGGGCTAGGTGGATTAGCCACAGAAAATGCTATGGGGTGGATTTGAGCAGGATGCTATTCGGAGGGTCAGTGTGGAATTGATGGGCAAAATGGCCTGCTTCCACACTGTAGAAATTTTATTATTCTTTCTCTCTTTTTCTTCCTCTCTCTCTGTGACACACACACACATCATTTTGATCACTCAGCCTTTCTGACTCCGTCAGCTGAAAATATTAACGTCTGAACATGAGATGTCTCCTCGAGAATCCTTCTAGTTATTTCTGTATTATTAACTGGAAGAGTGTTATGGCTTATTGTCTCTGTCTCTCTGAGTGTACTTGTATGTGTGAATCGCTTTCTCTACCTCCAGCCCTCATTCCCTCACATTCTATTGGTGTTGGCCTCAGGTCCTTTCTTTTCTTGGCAGGTTTCTTCATTGCTGTAGCAGGCAAAGAACGTCAACGCCAAAGGCCTGTAGAAAACCTCATGTGTTCTTTGAAAATTCTTAGGAAAACATGTCAGTCGTCTTTCTAAGCATCAAATTAAAGCCAAAAGAACTGCGGATGCTGGAAATCAGAAATAAAAACAGGAGTTGCTGGAAAAGCTCAGCAGGTCTGGCAGCACCTGTGAAGAGAATTCAGAGTTAACGATTTGGGTCCAGTGACCCTTCCTCAGAAATGTCCATTCTTACTAAGCATGTCATACATTTTCAAGGTATTCTTAAAGAACTTTCAACATAATGAAAGAATTAATTATTCATAATAGCAGTTATTAAATACAGCATTAAAGATAAGGCATTGAGCTTCAGGTGTGGAAACTCCATCTCTCCACCTTCTTACCCATTTACTTAACCTGCCTGTATCACTTTACAGCCTCCTCAGTTCTTCTCACACTTTACATATCCACTTGGCTTTGTATTGTCAACAAACAAGGATAGATTACTCAGTCTTTACATCTCAGTCATTAATGTAGATTATATATGGTTGAATCTCTACCACTGATCTTTGTGGTATCCTACAACTCACAATCTGTCAATTTGAAAACATCACATTTATCTCTATTCTTTGCACCCTGTCAGTTCACCAATCCTCCATCCATGTTAACATATAACCCACAACACTGTCCACCCTTATATTGAGACTTGACTCTTTTTTTGGCACCCTTTCAAATGTATTTCAGAAATCCCAGTATACGACATCTAAGCTCCGCTTAGTATATATTACAAGTTACACTCTCAAAAAACTCTAACAAATCTGCCAAACATAATTACCCTTTCATAAATCCAGGTTGACTCTGTCTGATCATACTATGATTTTCTAAGTGCATTGATTATACATTTAAAATATATTCTTACATACTTCCTTAATAATATGTTCCAGTATTTTTCCTATGATGTCAGGCTAACTTGTCTATAATTGACTGTTTTCTTTCTCCCTCTTTTTTTAAAAGCAATGTTGCATTTGCCAACTTCCATTCCTCTGGAAACATTCTGGAATTGAGGAAATGTTGGAATATCCTGATCTCTGCATCCACTAGCGCTGCAATTAACTCTTTTAAAGCCTTAATACATGGCAATCTGGTCCTGGTGTTTTGTTCGTATGTAATCACTAAGTACCCCAAATACTTCCCTCTAGCCAATATAATTACTTTAAGAATTCTGACATTAATCAATTCTTGGTTTACCTCAAATTTTTATTTGTAACTTATCGATCTTTTTAACTATGAAGAGAGACACAAAGGGCTTTCCAGGCCTCATGGAGCTGGATTTGGAGGTAGGGCAGGGAAGGGATGGTTCTAGAGGCAGGTCAGGATTTGGATTAACTGCCCACTCCTTGGAGGAGTGATCACACCTTAATCAGGGACTATTTTGCTATCACATCACAGCATCCTGCTGTTGAAGTAGACACCCTCCATTGAGTGTAGAGCTCAACAAGTCATTGGAAACCATCCCAAGCAGTAGACCCATTGCACCTCAGAACCGAAGGCTCTATGTCTCATTGATAGAACCAAGAGGATCAGAGTCTGATGTTACAGCTGTGAAAAGGCACACCTGACTACAGGTCAATGTTGTCTTTAAGCTGTGACCTGCATAGCTTCCAGTTTCGTAAGTCATTGCCACAAAAGGACCTCAGAAATCCACACAGAAGAAAAAACAATTAGAAGGAACATAGGTTCATCCTCATTATTTACTGTCTTCACTGCAGGCAAATAGGGGGACCATTATGTTAAGGCATCTTGCTCTCCCCTATCTTCCTCAGCAATGGCCACTTCTGGTTTTGCTAACAGCTTGATAACTCTGCAGACCTCTGAGTGGGCCTCCCATTATTTTAATCTTCTGACCACCCTTAATTTGATGGGGTTATTTGAATTCCTTCTTGGTTGGTAGCCACTGGGAAGATCATGCCCAATATTCCACAAGATCACGTCTGTTTCCTAACCTATAGGCAATGACCATCTGTAACATAAGTGAATCTAACCATTATCCTTAGATATCCAATGACATAACTGTTGCTGCTCCTTCACTATCAACATAAGGGGTGTTTCGATTGACCAGAGCTGAACTGGACAACACATATAAAGAGTCAAAAAGTGTGGTGCTGGAAAAACATAGCCCATCATGTAGCATCCGAGGAGCAGGAGAATCAACGTTTTGAGCATAAGCTCTTCGTCAGGAATGATTAAATCAGATTAGATTCCCTACAGTATGGACACAGGCCCTTTGGCCCAACAAATCCATACCAACCCTCCAAACAGTGACCCACCCAGACCCTACATTTACCCCTGACTAATGCACCTAACACCGTGGGCAATTTAGCATTGCCAATTCAACTGACTTGCACATTTTGGATTGTGGGAAGAAATCGGAGCACCCAGAGAAAACCCAAGCAGACACGGGGAAAATATGCAAACTCCACACAGGCAGTCACCTGAGGCAGGAATCGAACCCAGGTCCCTGGTGCTGTGAGGCAGCAGTACTAAACACTGAGCCACAGTGTTGCCCCATGTGGGGGGCTGGGGAGGCCAAGGGGGATGAGAGATAAATGGGAACACAGTGGGACTGGGAGAAGTTAGTTGGAAATGCAATAGGTAGATGAAGGTGGAGGGTGATGGTGATAGGTTGGAGCGTGATGGTGATAGATTGGAGCGTGATGGTGATAGGTTGGAGCGGAGGGTGGAGCGGATGGGGGGGAGAAGAAAGATGATATGTAGGACAGTTCAAGAAGGGAGTGCAAAGTTGGAAAGTTGGATCTCGCATAAGGTGGGAGAAGGGGAGATGAGGAAACTGGTGAAATCAACATTGATCCTGGGTGGTTGGAGGGTCCCGAGATGGAAGATGAGATGTTCTTCCTCCAGTCGTCAGGTGGCTAGAATTTAGCTATGGAGGAGGCCCACGACTTGCATGTCCTGGGAAAGGGATTTAAAGTGTTCGGCCTCCCCTCACCGCACCCCCACCTGATCCCAGATCCAACCCACCAACATGGCACCACCTGTCCATCTTCCTTCCCACTTATCCACTCCACCCTCTACTCTGACCTATCACCTTTATCTCCACCTTCATCTACCTATCACATTCCCAGCTTCCTTCCCCCCAGCCCCACTCTGCTCCCATATTTCTCAGCCCCCTTGGGCTCCCCACATTTCTGATGAAGAGCTTATGCTAGAAACGTTGATTCTCCTGCTCCTGGGATGCTGAATGACTGGCTATGCTTTTCCAGCACCACCCTTTTTGACTCTGATCTCCAGCATCTGCAGTCCTCACTTTCTCCTACACATACAAAGAATGTGGTTACAAAAACAGATCGGACGCTAGAGATTCTGCAATGATTAACTTAACACTTCATCCACAAAACCTATTCACTATCTCCAAGGTACATGTCAGGATATGATGGAACGTTTTCCATTTGCCTCCATCAACACACAAGAATCCTGACAATACCCAGATTAAAGCAGCCACCTTGATTAGCACCAAATGCACAAACATTCACTCCCTCCAGCACACTTAGCTATGTGCACCATTGACATGATGCACTGCAGAAATTCATCAAAGCTCCTCCAACAACATTGTCCAAACACATGACTACTAAAATCTAGAAGGACAAGGTAGCAGATAAATCAGAATACAACCTCTCGCAAGATCCCAAAGCACTTGCCTTCCTAACTTTGAACTATACTATCATTCATTAGTGTTGCTGGATCAAAGTTTCCCCTGATAGCATAGTGCAAGAACCTGCACAAAATTGAGTGCGACAGGTCAAGAAGGTAGTTCACCATAACTTTCTCAAGGGCAACTAAGGATGGGCAATGAATGCTGTTTCAGTTGGCAATACCCACACCCCTGAATAATTTTTTTTTAAATGCTAAGGAAACTCTCATGGTAAGGTGAAAGTGGCTCCAATGGCCATAATTTTATCAAATAACACATTTTGAAAAGACATGATCCAAAATACTTTTTAAGAGAAAAGACAATCTGGAGCCACGGAAGCGTATCTTGAACTTTTAAACATTTTGCTGAGCAAAGGGCATTGGCCACAGCAGCAACAATTCTAAACCTGAAAGGAGCAGGGAGCTCAAACTGAGACATACAATCTGGAGAATTTTCAGAGAGTGTGATAAAATTATGACATTTCTGAACTCGATCAGAGAGACAATTTGAGACCAGACTAAAAAGCAACAGCCCATTGTTCCTTTTCTCCCTTTCTTTTCAACTCTTCTCAGTTCAGTGAGCTTAAACCCACCAAGGGTTATCGTTATCACTCAAGGAGACTTTCTGGAAAGGATTTTCTTAGAATCTACTCCACCCTGTGAAGTAAAGGGAGTTTAGCTAACTGGAACTGTTCTAGAAGAACACTACAATGGTGTCAGCATTTATTGCCCATTCCTAACTGTCTAGCAGGCAATTAAGAGTCAACCACATTGAGTCAACAAGGCCTATTTGGTGAAATGCAGCATTCCTACAAACACCTGGGAATCACTGACCCAAGGCCATCCAAAGTGGAGGAGGAGCATCCAGGAAGGCATTGAGCACCTCGAGACGTCATCAGGAAAACATGGAAGCCAGATGAAAACAACAAAAGGAGCACACTGCAACACCCACCCCTTCCTGTGACCACCAACAGCCCCAAGTGTAACAGAGTCTGCGGTAGCCACATCAGTCTATGCAGCCACCTACAGACTCACTCTGAGAGTGGAAAAGAGTCATCCTTGTCTATGAGGAACCGTTAATGACTTTGCTATGAGTCTGGAATCACATATAGGTCAGACCAGGTAAGAAAAACAGTTTTCGTCTCTAAAGAATATTGGTGAACCAGATGGGTTTTCTGACAATTGATTAATGGTTAACATTAGACTCTTAATTATAGATTGTTATTGAATTCAAATTCTGTCACCTGCTGTGGTGATATTTGAACTCAGATTCCCAGAACATTACCTGGGTCTCTGGATTAACAGTCCAGTGATAATACCACAAGGCCATCAATCCCCCATCGCAAAGGTACTTTCAATTTAAAACTCTGCAGATTTCATATCGTTTATATTTTGTTAATCTGTGTATTGTGAGTAATTTGTTTTGAAAGGCACATGTATATAGATATTTACATAATCTAAACTGTCAATCATTTTTGCTTTGACAAAGACTCGAAACGTCAGCTGTTTTCTCTCCTTACAGATGCTGCCAGACCTGCTGAGATTTTCCAGCATTTTCTCTTTTGGTTTCAGATTCCAGCATCCAAAATAATTTGCTTTTAATCATTTTTGCAGCTTTGTTTGAATAAGAATATTTTATTTTGATAATAAACCAACTATTCCTTTGTTGACTGAAGGAACCTGTAAATCATTGGAGCAAATGCAGGCCTCTGAGCCCATCAATTCTGCTCTCACATCCAATGAGGTCATGACTGATCTGATAATCCTCAACTTCACTTTCTTTCCTTTTCCCCAAAACCCTTGATTCCTTACTGATTAGAAACCTATCTACCTCAGCCTTGAATACATTAATAACCAAGCATGACAGACCTCTGCGGTAAAGGATTACACCTATTCACAACCCTCTGAGCGAAGAAATTCCTCTTCATCTCTGTCTTGAATGTGCAACCCCTTATTCTAAGATTATGCCCCACGGTTGTAGACTCTCCCACATGGAACCAATTTCTACATTCCACATTTCTGACAATTCCCCTGAGAATCTTGTATGTTTCAATAAGGTTGCCTCTTATTCTTCTATATTCTGATGAGTATAGATTCAACCTACTCAATCTCTCATTGTAACACTGTCCCTCCATACCTGGATCAGCCTAGTGAACCTTCTCTGGACTGTCTCCAATAGCAGTTAATTTTTAATTAGATAAGGGGCCCAAAACTATTGACACTGTTACAACTGTGAATTGAATGGCACCTTCTATAGTTTTAGTAAAACCTCCCAATTTTCATACTCCCATTCCCTTGCAAATAAATGATGTCTGGATGAACCTGGGTGACATGTTCTTAATACAGAACCTTACATGTCTAAGAATGATATAGTTGGTGACATCACCAACCTTGTTGAATTTAATATTTGTTATTACCAGTGGAGGATGGGACTACAAAAGGAAGCAAGTGACCTCTCCAATCTCAATCATAGGTGTTTATTTGCTGGCTCATCCAACTCTGAATCCATGTACAGGATCTATAATTAGAAGTGGGGGTAATAATTTAAAGGTGGAAGAAACACGCCAATTCTTGCACATTAAAATAAAATTCATATGAACCAAAACATCTAGCTTTGAGACAAATGTATTTTTGCAACAGAAAGGGATAAATTTTGACTCTTTAAATGCATTGTCCTCTGACAATCTGAAAAATCCGGCTAGATAGTCAAAGATATCTTTCAGATGAAAAGACAAGAAATTAGACAACTAGTTCTTTTACAATCTGAATGAGGAGACTAAAAGGGAAGTCTAGAACTGGAAGAGAACAAGGCAGCTCTGGCAAAGGTTCAGTTAGAACAGGGGATGCCAGAATTAGTATTTCAATGTGAAAAAAAATGAGAAAGGGCATTTAAGAGAGAGGGGAAAAAAGGGAGAAGGCAGGAAAGGAGAGAGAAAGGGAGTGAGAAAAGGCATTTCCAAAGAAAAAAGAAGAGAAGCAGGAATGATGTGTAAGTAGGAAAGGGTGTTGCAATGAAGGCTGGAATAATGAGCAGAGGGTTCCATTGAATTAATCGAAAATATTGCTAGGAAAGTGTCTGCCTCTATTTCAGAGCCAAATGTGGAGCTGCTTAAATTTGTTCAAGCAATCATAAAGTTTGAGTGAAAGATATGGAAGCATTTTAGATTTTATTTGAAAAATGGCCAAAATAAATTAGATGATCCATGGAACACTGGACACTGTTAATGAAAAGCAGGTTGACGGCAAAGCAGATGAAATTTCTACCAAGGTTCCACAGACTTTTAAATTACCAAAAAGGCTATTGCCAGTGTTTATGAGTTAGCCCCTGACGCTAGCAACAAAATGCATGAGCTGGAGCCACCGAGAATCATCCTTACCGCTTGGGGAGTAATCCTGAAAAGAATTTTCATGAAACCTACCTCATTGTATAGGTGGCATGGTGGCTCACAGTGTCAGGGACCTGGGTTCAATTCCAGCCTCAGATAACTGTCTGTGTGGAGTTTGCACATTTTCCCCGTGTCAGTATGGGTTTTCTCCGGGTGCTCTAGTTTCCTCCCACAATCTAAAGGTTAGGTGAATTGATCATGCTAAAATGCCCATAGTGTTCAGGGATGTGTAGGTTTGGTGCATTAGTTAGGGAAGTGGGTCTGGGTGGGAATCTCTTCAGAGGGTAGGGGTGGACTTGTTGGGCTGAAGGGCCTGTTTCCACATTGTAGGATCCTACGTATGAAGCAAAGGGGAGACAGCCAACTGCAGCTGTTCCAGGATGACACCACAGGGCCAACAGCTCAGGTGTGAGCAGAATACCTTTTGAAATCATAGCATTTGGGGCAACCTCTGACCTATTGTGTTATGTGCCTAACTATAAATTGACCACAGCACTTTAAAGTTAATATTGCAGAATGTTAATTTATTTGTTCATCCTCAGAGTTGTATATGTATGTATCAATTATTTTGCAAGAGGGTAGTACTTTTGTTTCATTTTGTAGTATACCAGTGATTTGTTGTCCACAATAAAAGCTGGCCAATAAAACTTACTTTTAATACTGACTATAACTGTAATCTAGATAATTGGCCATATGACCAACCTGGATAAATTTGTTATGACCAGTGGAGGCAATGACTCAAAAAGGAAGTAATGTACTCCTCCAATCTTGGTTGTAACATAGAAATAGAAGTAGCTTTACAGCCATTCAAATTGATCATGGCTAATCATTAACTTCAGTGCCTTTATCCCCACATCATCTCCACACAAGAATATAGACTTTTGATAAAGTTCCACACAGGAGGTTAGTGAGTAAAATTAGGGCGCATGGTATTGGGGGCAAAGTACTAGATTGGATTGAAAATTGGTTGGCTGATAGGAAACAAAGGGTAGTGATAAACAGCTCCATTTCGGAATGGCAGGCAGTGACCAGTGGGGTACCGCAGGGATCCGTGCTGGGACCGCAGCTTTTTACAATATATGTTAATGATATAGAAGATGGTATCAGCAATAACATTAGCAAATTTGCTGATGATACAAAGCTGGGTGGCAGGATGAAATGTGATGAGGATGTTAGGAGATTACAGGGTGACCTGGACAAGTTAGGTGAGTCGGCAGATGCATGGCAGATGCAGTTTAATGTGGATAAATGTATGGTTATCCACTTTGGTGGCAAGAACAGGAAGGCAGATTACTACCTCAATGGAATCAATTTAGGTAAAGGGGCAGTACAGATAGATCTGGGTGTTCTTGTACACCAGTCAATGAAGGCCAGCATGCAGGTACAGCAGGTAGTGAAGAAGGCTAATAGCATGCTGGCCTTCATAACAAGAGGAATTGAGTATAGAAGCAAAAAGGTGCTTCTGCAACTGTACAGGGCCCTGGTGAGACCACACCTGGAGTACTGTGTGCAGTTCCGGTCTCCAAATTTGAGGAAAGACATTCTGGCTATTGAGGGAGTGCAGCGTAGGTTCACGAGGTCAATTCCTGGAATGGCGGGATTACCTTACACTGAAAGACTGAAGCGACTGGACTTGTATACCCTTGAGTTTAGAAGACTGAGAGGGGATCTGATTGAGACATATAAGATTATGAAAGGATTGGACACTCTGGCAGCAGGAAACATGTTTCCGCTGATGGGTGAGTGCCAAACCAGAGGACACAGCTTAAAAATACGGGGTAGACCATTTAGGACAGAGATGAGGAGAAACTTCTTCACCCAGAGAGTGGTGGCTGGGTGGAATGCTCTGCCCCAGAGGGCAGTGGAGGCCCAGTCTCTGGATTCATTTAAGAAAGAGTTGGATAGAGCTCTCAAAGGTAGTGGAATCAAGGGTTATGGAGATAAGGCAGGAAGAGGATACTGATTAGGAATGATCAGTCATGATCATATTGAATGGGGGTGCAGGCTAGAAGGGCTGAATGGCCTACTCCTGCACCTATTGTCGATTGTCTATTGTCTATAATATAGGAACAGGAATAGGCCATTCAGCCTCTTATGTATATTCCACTATTCAATGGTATCATTGCTGATCTGTGGCCTAACTCCATATACCTGCCTTTGGTCCATATCTCTTAATATCTTTGCTTTTAACAAAAACTTAACCATCTCAGATTTAAAATTAACAATTGATCCTATATCCACTATCATTGTGGAAAAGAGTTCCAAACTCCCACCCTTTTGTGTAGAAGTGCTTTCTAATATCTTTCCTGAGTGGTCTGGGCTAATTCTCAGACTGTGCTCTGAATTCTAGAATTCTAGACCAGTGAAAAAAGCTTATCTTTATCAACCCTCTCTTTTCCTGTTAATATCTTGAAGAGATCACCCCTTAACCTTTTAAATTCTGGAGAAACCAGGCCTAATCTACATAATCTGTCCTCATAATTTAACCCCTGAAGTCCAGGTATCATTTTTGTAAACCGATGTTGTTTTCACTCTAAAATCAATAAATCCTTCCTACGGTGTTTGCCCAGATCTGCTCACATCCTTTTACATCATTGGGAGTTATAAATCTGTGAATCTATAATTTAAATATATTTAACAACTAGCTTCTTTATTCCTCTAGGATAGAGGAAGTCATAGGAACAAGGGCATCAAGTAAAATTGGATTAATGAGAGTCATAGAGGAAACTCTCCATTGTTTGGAATCACACAAAAGAAGATGATTGTGATTGTTGGAGGTCGATAAATTCAGTCCCAGGACATTATTTCAGTAGTTCCTTGGGGTAGTGTCCAAAACCTCCCCACTCATCAATGACCATTGCTCCATCAGTGGATTACAAGTGAGGATGGGTATTGATAATTACACAATTTTCAGCACTACTTGTGACTCTTCAGATATTGAAGCAGCGCTGTCCTATGTGTGGTAAGACTCGGACAATTTCAAGGTTGGGGATAGTAAAAGGTAAGTAATATTTCCGCCACACAAGCTCCAATGAATGACCATTTCCAACAAGACAAAATCTAATTCTCATCCCCTGGCATTCAATAGCATTACTGTTATTGAAGTTCCACTACTACCAGCATAGTGTTCAATTTTGCAGAAGCTGAACTGATTAGTCATGTAAATAATATGGTCACAACAGCAAGTCATAGGCTAAGAATTCTGCAACAAATAATTTGTGTTTTCCTCATGCCTGTCTCCCATCTGCAAATCAACATTAGAAGTGTGATAGAATACTTTCCACATGTCTAATCAAGGGCAAAGGAGTCCATTTGATTGGCATCCCATCCATCGCTCTCAGGTACACTCCCCTCACCACTAACTTATGGTGACACCATCCAGCAAATGGAGTGCAGTACCCACCCAGGTTGCTTCAGCAACAGCTTGCGAACACCTGATCTCCATTACCTAGAATGACAAGGGCAGCAGCTGCATTGGAATATCATCACTTGCAAGTAACCCTCAAAGCTGCATGCATTCCTAACTTAGAATTATTCACTGTCACTTAGTGAAAAACAGCAATAAGAATGTGCCTGCACCCCAAAAACTTCAGCAATTCAAGAAGGCAGCTCATTACCATGTTTTCAAGAGAAATTAAGGGTGGGCATGAAATAACCTAGCATGCCACTGAGCAATGTGCACATACTATATATGAATTTTAAAATAGAGGCCTTGCAAATGGGGGTTAAGGTAAAATCAGGGAATTGAAACAAAAGTCCTGGATTAGAAATGCCACAGAAAAAGTTCAATAGAGGTTTAACTTTGAGGAAAATGGCTCAAATGGACCAAGGAGACTCCTAAATGTGACTCCTAAATGCAACTGACCCAGTAGAACTTGGGGGTGGCACCGTGGCTCAGTGGTCAGCACTGCTGCCTTACAGCTCCAGGGGCCCAGGTTTGATTCCTACCTTGGGTGACTGTCTACATGGAGTTTGCACGTTCTCCCTGTGTCTGTGTGAGTTTCCACTGGGTCCTCCAGTTTCCTCCAACAATCCAAAGATGTGCAGATCAGGTGAATTGGCCATGCTAAATTGCTCATAGTGTTAGGTGCATTAGTCAGGGGTATGTAGGGTAGGGGAATGGGTCTGGGTGGGTTACTCTTCAAAGGGTCAGTGTGAACTTGTTGGGCCGAAGGGCCTGTTTCCATACTGTAGGGAATCTAACCTAACCTGCCATGTTTCCCATTTGACCTGGTCTTTCCCTGCTGCAAAATAAAAGAGCAGCAAATGCAGAATGAGACACCTATGTAGGCACTACATGGCCCTAAGAGGCCGAAGGACTACCTGACACATCTACCATGCCCTCTCCCCATAAAATGGGAGATTGATCAGGGATAGGCAGGAAGGCAGTGGTAAGGGCTCCCTATCTTCTCAAATGCCAGTTGGAACTCAAAAATCCAGCCTTACAATTATGTTAATGTATTAATGTCTGTCTGGTCTCAATGCGTAGAGTTCCATGATTTTCAACAACTGGCAAAAATAAGACAGAGATGAAGACAGAATGATGAGACACAATTTTACCAGTGAACATCAAAGAGAAAGGAAAAGCACACGAAGACCGCTATTTCCATTTCAGTATTCACCAACCCTCTGTTTTGCCATCCAACAAAATCAATAGAGGAATGTTAAAGGAACAAGGGAAGACTGTCAATGCTTCTGCAGACTATGACACCAACAATAAAACAGAGACAAGAAAATTGTCAATGCAGATCACTTGCTTTGGAATTTGATGACTGCGTTGCAAAGGTTGCCTGTTTATTGTTTCAGCATTTTTATAAAAAGTCAAACATTGACTTTGTCAAATTAGCTGTTACTACTGATTACTCTTGAAATACATAAGTGGTAAATTGTCACAATGATAGAACACTATCAAGCTTTGACTATCTCATTGATTTTCCACAATTTTTAGTGACTGTTGGGGGAACATTTACATGTTCCGGTGGTGACTTCAAATAATTGGCAAATATTGGGTTTAAAACTTTTTTCAGAGTGCTTAAGAATTACATAATATTGACTTGGCTGATTCTGTAATGTTAAGTGTAATGTTAAGAAAAAAGCATTGTGAAAATGTGAATACCGATTCTGCACTCTCAATAGCAAAAGCAGAAAGTAAATTTGAGCTAATATAGTATCTCAGAAACATTTCAAAGCACTTCAATTTTGCTAACAATGTGAAGCAAATAAAGAAGCCATTTTGCACACAGCTTAATCCAACAAACCGCAATTATTTTAAATTGCCAGTTAATTGTTAATGGTGGCATTAACTGAGACAACAGTATTGCTCAGGATATCAGGAAAACATAAATAGCTTCTAACATGCTGTTGTGATTTGTGTTGTGAGCCCAACTGATAGTCTTAGATTAGTTGATTATGTAAATCAAAGCTCAATCAGGATTGTTTAGTAAGTGTTGTCTAATTGTGGAATCACATTTAATGATGGACACTTGTGTTCTCAGTTTTGCACGCATAGGCGAGTTGATATGGTAACTAATCTGCCTGTTTCAAACAGCTAAAGGGACATCTGTTTGATACAATCTACCAGTCATTACAAAATCTACCCTACATGTCTGGTATCAGACTGGCACAGTCCACATTGCTCATGTGTGTGATTGGTAGAATATCATTTTGGTTTGACAGTAGCATCCTGTTCAAAGAGAATAACCTTGCTAAACTCAAGTTCACTGAATACTGATTCAGACAATGGTGGAACTTCTTGACTGCCGTGTTGTAGTGACATGGTGGAAATGCCTAGTTTCCTTGGATAATACAGTAATAGCTAGATTTGCAAAGTCAAACAAGCACATGGACATGGCATTGCTATCAATATGCAAACCTATCAATACCTAATCTTTGTAAAGCTGAAAGAATCCTTCACTGTATATGTAGAAACATATAATATAATATCATAGCAACTCATTCAATCATTTGGCAAATTCGGGTATCTATAATTCAGAAGCAGTCATAATCATGATAACACCTAAAGGGGCATCGCTCTTGTGTGTCTAGAATACCCATGTCTAAATTGGTTACATTCACATCACTAGGTAGGTCATTACTCTTATGTAAGCCCAGAAGGTAATTTGCAACATTTCACCAACATACCATATTTGTTAGGGACAATTATTCCAATCCTTTTCTTGGCTGTGCAGGTATTTAAACTAAATTATTAGCTGGGCTGACATTGTGGCTCACATAGGCTGCCAGATGCTCATGTATTTTCCCATGTTTGACTGTTTCATTTGTAAACAGCAGAAAATTGCCCACACATTGTGTTTGTTCAACTAAACAAAGCTTGGGGGACAGCTACAGCAAAGCGTGACCAACCAGTATCCACTTGTCTGTATGAATTTAAACAATGATTTTTAGTTAGCTATTCCCTGGCACAATTCTGTAGTAGCATCCTGAACTCTCAAAGTCCACTTGTCAATCAACCAACACCCCTTCCTCATACAGTATTGATTGTTGTTCTCTTTGAGATTTGATATTCTCGCAATTCTATCCTGATGAGCGTAAAATGAAAAGGCTTGGCAACATGTCTCTTTCTGCAGTAATATTTTTCATCATAGATGTTATTTTGGGCAAAGTTTGAAGATGTTTTATTTTTTATCTTTCAACTGGATTGATAGCTACCAAAGATTGAAAGGACAATATGTGAAAAATGTACTTATTGCAGACTTTTAACATTTATATGACTAATCAACAAGCCACTGATTTTCTATAAAATTTCTCCTGCTCCTAAATTATTTTTGTTCTGCCTGTTCATCTGAATAATGTTAGGACCAAATGAGTTTGATTATGAGGACATGTTGCATAGACTAGGTTTGTGTTACTATGAGTATAAAAGGTTAAGGGGTGATTGAATTAGGTGTTTGTGATGAAAGAAAGATTTGATAGGGTAGATGGAAGCTATTTCCTTTGTTTGAGAAGTACAAGATAGGGAGAGGCACAACTTTAAAATTATAGCCAGGCGGCTCTGAACAATGTGAGGAAACATGCCTCTTACACAAAGAGTGAAGGCTTTCAAGAACTCTCCACCAAATAATAAGTTGTCAATGGAAAAGAGGTCAATGTCGAACGTGAAAACTAAAATGATCACCCAGGGCTTTGAGTGACAGGAAAACAGGTGAATATGGGAGTTAAGATACAGTTCAGCTATGATCAAGTTGAGTGATGAAGCAAATGGCATATGTGGTTGGATGGAAACTTTGCTTGCTGTTACAAACTGCATTTTAGCCACTGATAAAAGTTGAGCCTCTCTGCTGTCCTTTCTTCTTTATCATCTCAGGTCTGAGCCATTTGGCTTTTGTTTAATTTTCTTACCAACTGCATCATCAGTTTGATATCTGCATGGTGCCATGTGTTTTTCCATCTGAAGTATCTTTTGATGCCATCAAGGTCCCAGATTGTGCCTGCCTGCTTGTCATGTGAGCAACATGTCAACACAAATTGTCCATGCTCACAAATTATAGTATAGAGGAATCAATGCCTTGAAGCAAAAAGTGCATATATTTGAAACTGAGGAAGAGATAGGTTTATGAGGAGAAGTGAGGCAGTTGGGTTGGTTTTGATCTGCAACATAATAAAACAGCCATCACTGATGTGATAGGCTAGCTTGGTCTCCTTCAGTGTTGCAACATTTGTGGTTCATTCCACTTTCTACAATTTGTATAATTCATACAATTTTTAACACAAGTTCTGCAGCACCAGGCATTAACCTGCATGACTGTGTACTGTTGGTTGTATATCATGAACATATTGAGATTTTTAAAGTTATTTTCAGTTCAAAAAAGGCCAGAATTATTTCTCAATAACAATGTGAATGCAATTAATAACTCTTTGGACTCTGGGAATGTCAGCAGTTCTGTATTAAGTTGTCCCTTCACCGTGCACTTGTCAGCAATTAAGTAAAAGGGAGAAATTGAACTAATTACATCATGTGTTTGTCACCTCCATGATACACTGGTGAGCAGTAAACTAGCTCCCATGAAATATGTCTGGTGTTAATGGGACCCACAGAAATTGAGGGTTGCACAAATTTTGAGTCTATGAAAGTGCCAATGGAATGATACATATTATGCAGAGAACTTCCTTGAAAGTGATGACATGGTTCTGTCAATATCAATGTTAAATCTTAACCTTATCCTAATTGAAATGATCAGATAACTGTGCTTGGTGTGGAACATCTATTGTGTAGTGAGATGGCAAACTCGATAATTTAGCATTTAATATCAAGACCAACCTTCTCTACTCGTGCTGGTTCTCTGGCAAGTTCAGTGCACATCATTGAAAAAATGTATGAATTGTACAAAAAATCTAGAAAGTGGAATGAACTACAAAGCTTTGCAGCACTGAAGGAGATCAACTCACCTATCATATCAGTGATGGCTCTTTTATTATATTGCAGACCAAAACCAACCCAACTGCCTCCCTTTCTCCTCATAAACCTATCTCTTCCTTTGTTTCAAATATTCATGCACTTTTCACTTCAAGGATGTAATTGTCATTACCAGAACTACTCCCTGTGGCAAAGCATTGCATTCTTCAATTATTTATTTATTCTAACCTCTCTCTCTTCTATTCTCTCAATGATAATGTTCAATTAATGACCCCTTGACACCAACAAGAGGAAATAATATTTCCTTATCCTGCCTACTAAAACCTTTCATAATTAAAAAAAAACTATAACGTATCTTAGTTTTTGCCATTCCAAAATAAATAGTCTCAGTTTCCTGCCTTTCCTCATTGACTAGTTTCTAAAGCCTAATATTTTCCTATATGTTTTCTTATAACTTTACTTTAATGAGGCATCCAACCTGCAGATAGTATTCTGACTGTGGCCTAACTACTGTCCTATGGAGTTATCCTTTGTTCTCGAGTTATGCTTCTAATGGTCTTTTTATTGTTTAATTTACTTGCATTAGCACATCTATGAAAGCTTCAGCTTTCACACTGCAACCACTGCAGCAATATCTGCTCTCTCTGAGAGAGATTGATGCATCACATCAGGGGATAGCCTACAGCTGTAATATGTGTTACTGCTTAACTCTTAAATATCCAGTTTGTCAGTTTAAATGGTCTCCTACACAAATTGAGCAAATTGACACACCAGATTGCTTACAGTGATGCTCTAGTAAACAAAAGTAACATAAGCAAGAGTAATATTATCTCCTGACATTTCTTTCTCGCTCATGCAATGTAGGCATCACTGGTACAACCAGTATTTATTGCCCATCCCTATTTGCCCTTGAACTGAGCAGCTTTCTAGGCCATTTCAGAGGGCAGTTAAAAGTCAATCATATTGCTGTAAACCTAGAGACACACATAGGTCTGACTAGGTAAGGACAGCAGATTTCTTTCCCTAAAAGAAATTAGTGAACCAAATAATATTTTTACAACAATCAACAATGATTACTTGTTATCATGAGGCAAGCTTTTTTTTATTGAATTTAAATTTTACCATCTGTTCTGGTGGGATTTGAATCTGCATCACCAGAACATTAGTCTGGGATTCTCATAAAGTCATAGAAAGTTACAGTATGGAAACAGGCTGTTCAGTCCAAATTATCCATGCTGACTAGATCTGCTAAACCAATCCTAAATCTAGTCCCATTGTCTAGCACTTGGCCTATATCCCTCATATACCCATCCAGATGCCTTTTAAATGTTGCCATTGTACCAGCCTCCACCATCTTTCCTGGCAACTCATTCCATACATGCACCATCCTCTGCATGAAAATGTTGCTCCTTAAATCCCTTTTAAATCTTTCCATTCTCATAAGGTGCATGGATAGCATGGGGACCCTCTGCTCCCCAGGGTAGCAGAGTCCAAAATGAAAGGGCATAGGTTTAAGATAAGAGGGGAAAGATTTAAAAGGGACCTAAGGAGCAACTTTTTCATGCAGAGAGTGGTGTGTGTATAGAATGAGCTGCAAGAAGAAATGGTTGAGGCTTATACAATTACAACATTTAAAAGGCATCTGGACGGGTATTTGGGATATGGGCCAAATGCTGGCAAGTGAGACAAGATTAATTTAGGATATCTGGTTGGGATGGATGAGTTGAAATGTAAGGGTCTGAACACCTCTATGACTCCATGACACAATTTCAGCTTTTTCTCTGAAACTTATGACAAAATGAGCTGTCGACTAAGCACCCAGAAATCTATGGTCCTCTTCTAAGCATTCCCACCATCCCACCACCCCCTCACTCCCATTGATTAAGAATGGTAGTAAAATGCAAGAAAATGTGAACCTTTTTCCATATTTCAGGAGCCTCCATTCGATGAAGGCAACCATGGATGATGAAATTTATTATCACATCCAATGTGTCAGTTCAGACCTCAGCTGGCTCAGGAAAAGAATATTTGAGGGTTAGGATCTTACACCCGAGCCAAGGGTCATATTATACAAGGCAACAGTGATCCCCATGCTCCTATATACTTTAGAGATTTGGACAGTCTACAGCAGGTATCTAAAAGCACTGCCTAAATAACATCCATGAAGTTTTTGCAAGACCCTCTGATCTGCTAATTTTCCTAGCATCAGGGTTCATCACTCACAACCACCACTTTGGTTAAGATTGTAACTTGTAAACCTGACCCAAGTCTCCTCAAGCAAATTTGTATATCGAATCCCTACAGCGTGAAAATAGGCCCTTTGGCCCAAGAAGTCCACACCGACCCTCCAAACAGTAACCTACCCAGACCCATTCCTCTATCCTATATTTACCTCTGACCAATGTACCTAACCTACATCCCTGAACACTATGGGCAATTTAGCTTGGCCAATCACCTGACCTGCACATCTTTGGTCTGTGAGAGGAAACCGGAGCACCCATGCAAACACGGAGAGAATATGCAAACTTCACACAGTCGCCCGAGATTGGAATCGAACCCGGGTCCCTGGTGCTGTGAGGCAGCAATGCTAACCACTAAGCCACAGCGCTGCCCCTCTGAGTCACTGTACCGCCCCTATTCTCAACTTAGAACACAGCAAAGGCAGGAAATTCCCAGAAGGGCACTGTAAATGTTTTTGGGATATCCTTCATACTTCCTTGAGGAGGCTAAGCATCCCCAGTGACTCTGGATAGACCTCGCCTTGCAATCAACCAAGATGGAAAAGGCTGAACTGAGAAAGTGATGAATACATTGGGACACTTCACTAAGAATGCAGAGAGGTGAAGCTGAGGAATCTCACGGACTGCACAAACTTTTAAATAGCTCCAATCAATCTGGCTGTTCATGCACTGGCTGTCCTGCATGGGGCAGAGGCTGCAGGTGGCACATTGGACTTAGCATCCATTTCAGAATGCATCAAATTGAAATTGATAGTAAGTCATCTTTGATCCTGAGACCTGTCTAAGAAGGAAGAAATAGCCCTTAAAAGAAATATAAATGTAAACGTTTTAATTTATCTAAATTTACTACAGTAAAAGTGATTTTTAATATCAATTTCATTTAATTTAACTGAAGGACTATTTAAGCAAGTTACCATTTCCCCACAAGGAATGAAATTTTCCCCTCGAATGAATGCCTGAAGACCAAAAATGGCTCATCCACATAAGGCAGCACAATTTTAAGAGAAGCAGTTTTACACAATTTTTATGGATGATCCCCAGACATTTATTCCTACTAATGATTATTTGCAAAGCAGAAATTATTCTGCATTGATCGTATAAATGGCCTGTAACATCCTCAAGTTTAAAAATGATGTCTGTTATAATAGCACTTTCATCTCAACATTTGTATCCTCATATTAATGTAAACTGCAGGAAGGCTTATGGGTGCAAAGTCAACTGAGTCCAACTCAAGAAACCGATGCCAGACTACATTTGGGAGCCAGCTTGATGTCACTTTTGTTTTGCACACCAGCTACAAGGCAAACAGATTATAGTTTTATGATTCGTTGTTGCAAACTAATGGCAGGATGTAAGAATTCTGTATCTGTCTTCCAGTAGGATCAGGTATTGTTAATGATCTCCTTTACTGCTATGTACTTTATAACATTCTTCCATACCTCAACTGGATAGCTGACAAGCCACAAGACTCAAAATTCCCATCAGGGATATCAAAGTTCAAAGGAAATTTGATGTATAAGTTATTGAATAATCTCCTCAGAAAGTTACTTAATCCCTTCTCTTCAATGATTTCCATACAAATATAGATCTGGAATTGCATTTGGAAAATGAATGAGATCCTGAAAGATCTTTTGGCTGCCTGCTAATAAGTGCCTAATTAGTTCCTCATGTCACTTAAACACAGATACATCATACTTTTACTACTCAGTAAAACCCTTTCTAATGGACCATATAATGACAAATTTCAATTTGATTCCAGCAGGGACTCTAGTAGATATCTGCCTGGAGGACTCTGTGCAATTAGTCGTCTTTTATATAAATGGATTGTGAATAAAGGGGAGCTACTGCTGGTGTTGATTTATGATCTGCAGACATTAAATGCATGGGATAGATTGTGATGGGCTCAAGATAGCAGACAGGAACCAGACTGCCATGGTGATAGGGAAAGACAAAGAGAGAATGATGAACGCGTTGGAGAAAGAGACAGAATACTGAATGTTTTATAAAATGAAAGAGTATTGAATGTTTCATAGAGAGAGAGAATACTAAATGTTTTATGGACGGTGTTGCATATTTTACAAAGCAGTGAATACTGAATGCCTTGTCAAATAAAAATATTGTGTGCCCTATTGCAGGAGAATCTTTAGTGAGAATATTTGAAGGGAATATTACATGTTTCAGAGGGGAAGATATTTCGGAGGGACAATGTGCCCGTGAAACACCGTTTGACAATTTTAATTTATTTTCATGCTCAATATTAGACCCATCTCAGCAATGATCTGAGGACATTCACTTGTGAATATTTTAGTTAAAACCTCAGGATTAATTGGCGTTGACGATTTGATTGCTATTTCCTCCGCTGTAGCAAATTTTCACACAAGAATTGCCGATATAAGATCAGAGAGAAACGATTCAATCAATTGGAAACTTAAGCTGAGCAAGGCGGGGAGCTCAGCGACACGATTGTCTTTATTTGACAAGAAAATCTTCTGATAGTCACTCCGAGGCGAGAAACTTCAACCGAACAATCTGTAGTTTTCGACATTTATTCAAAGTTTGCTCTTAAAACAGAATCCTGGACCAGCAGTGCGTTATGAAAAATATGCGTTTGGCAAGGACTCGGTGGGGAAAGATTCCCAAAACTTCTCAACGCAAAGCATTTTCTGAAGTTTTGCTGTAATCTTGTAGATGAGTTTGGAAGGAAAACTATAAAACGCGCCCTAGCAGTTTTTCTTTTCCATCAGATCAAATTATTCTCAATTGGCTCCTCAACCAAATGCTCTGAAATTCTCGATTCTGTTATAATTGGAATCTGCTTTACTTTGTAATTTTTAATCGGAGGAAATTAACTCGGCTGAATCGAATCGCTACGGATTTCGTTCAAATGTTCTCTGCTATGGTTTAAAAATTTAAAATAAACTTTCAGACCTGTTGATCTCGTTACTTTGTCACTCTCCCAGACAAAATAAGGCAGACGGAAAGAGAGCACGTTACCAAGCGGGCAAATCAGACCTCCAGTTGACAATTAACTGTCCATTCATTTAACTGTAAAATCGCAGGCAATTAAACTAGCTTTAAGTAGAACAACCAGTTCCATCTGTAACTTCAGTCACAGACGCAATAGTCACAGGTTTCTGTCACATAAAGTACAAGTAAGGATGAAATTGTCTTACCGCCAGCTAGGACACCCTCGGCGAGGCTGTGCCGAAACCGTGTTCCAGAGCTTGCTTTCGGTCCGCTTTATATGAACCCTGAGCGATTAATATTGCATTAACCGTCTTCAACATTTTCAAAACCAGCAATATAATGTGCAAGCATCAGGGCATGTATTATTAACAGCAATTTGATTAAGAACGAATAGGTCTGGCAGCATCCCGATTTTCGGGCCAGAGAGAGTGGAAGGATTCACAGGCGAGCAGGAGACTGAAAGAGAGACGACCAGAAAGGGAACGGGCTCGTGTAGATTGAGCTGGAGATCATTTTTATCCTACCTTCGGCTTTGATGTCTGACTCATTGAAATTCTCCAGTAAAATATTCACAAGATACTTGGGCTATTACATTAATTTTTTATTATCACAATGCTTTAGGGATTCCAGAATAGAACCGTTTTAGGTGTTTTTAAAGATCTCTTTCCCTAAATATTAGAAGAAAATTGTTCAGGAAAATTGTTTCTTTATGCACTTTATTTCAAGTTGTGATGACTATGAAATAGTGAATGAACAAAGCTGTAGAGTGGTATCAGACTCGAAGCGAAATAAACTAAAACGGAAACCTTCAGGTTTTTTTGTTAAATGAAAAGGCGGTGTTTGTGTATAGTTATAGTTTTATCAGCATGAATCTTGATGTTTTTCATAATTTTAGCACACAGTTGACTTTATTCCCAACCTATCAGCGTACTCCGTTAATGGGAAGGTTCAGGCAGTCGAAACATTTAAAATATTCAGAAACCGACCCCATTCCCTGTCTTAAATCAGTCTCTATTTGAGCGTCACAAAGAGACTGAAACCTTTGCTCAATGTAGACAATTAGACACACAGAGAAACCCTTCCAGAAACAAAATTTTATCAGCTGGATGAGGGCCGAGAGGAGTCCCTAATGGCAGAATTATGGAGAGTGTGCAGTTCAGAAGCAGTTCTCTCGCCATAATTGCTCTGTGTTCTTGTTCAGAGTCTACTCTAGAGCCTCGCTATCCTAATCCATCTGATCCTATCCATCCATTCAACGGTTTGATTGCTGACTGCACACTCCCATATTCCTAGATATTTCTCAACAGGTAAAATCTTTTTGACTTCAGCCGATTATATAAACTTGCCTTTGGAAAGACATGGAGTAAACAGAGTCAGAGAGCTGCACTTGAATAGAAGTTCCTCCCGCGGACATGTGTTGACAATGTATATTGAGTTGAAAACATGTTATAGATTTAAAATGCCACTCTCGTTTAAAATAGTTATGATAATTTTGAACCATTCAAAGAGCTCGTGACTCCTTGAGGTGAATGATGGGCAGATTTTGAATTTACCCCGGGAAAGTGCAAATCAATTTATCAAAAAGAAAGTGACTGCAAAACTGTCACAGAATTCTCCAGGGACTCAAGACGTGGTCAGGCAGGGATGGTAAGAACATTTTGTTTATTCACGGGATGTGAGTATCGCTGGCTAAGCCAGCCACTTACTGTCCATCTCCTAATTACCCAGAGGGCATTAATATTCAACCACATTGCTGTGGGTCTGGAGTCACGTGTAGGCCCGATGAGATGGTGTTGATAGATTTCCTTCCCTAAAAGTCTTATTGAACAAGGTTTTCATGTCAGTTTGTTACAGTGGGTCATTCGGCTCTTTTTTTCTAACAATTCCAGTTGTTTCAATCTCGCCATCTTCCACAGCGGGATTCAAACCCTTGTCCCCAGAACATTATCTCATGTTCCCGGTTTATCTGTCCAGTGACCTTACCGCCGCCTCTCTAACCGCAGTCTAGGTTTATTCAATATATCCTATCAGTTGCATGCATGATACCATGATCCTTTGCTATAAACTCTGTGTTTTATTATCCTGCTCCACAGCTACCTAATGAAGGAGCAGTGCTCTGAAAGCTAGTAATTCCAAAAAATCTGTTGGACTATAACCTGGCGTTGTGGGATTTTTAACTCTGTGGATGCTGCAGCAAATTGTACAGAACTAACATTCCATTAGAACATTACTTGTGGAGCTTCAGTACCGTTCTCTGGTTGTGCCTGATTAGAGGAGCATGTGATGATAATGGGGGTTGCGCATGTTCACACTGCAGGGGGTAATCAGTATTTTGCGCACCTACAAGATACTGTAATGGGTAAACTCTTAGTGGTGACGAATCTGGGTTCACTGGGAGGGGATTCCGCTTGAGTCAACGCACTCTCCCTCCTGTGATATCTGAGCAGTGAGCCGAAACTTTTCAGGAAATGAAGGGACGGGGACGCGCACACATTTATTTTGGGAATGTTGAACATTTTGACCGGCCTATAGGACCAATACCCGTTACAGGACCGTAAACTGGATTTCGTTTATTGGCACCTGGTTTAACTGTCTCACCCAAGAATGAAGTGGATAGCTGCGACTTGTCCCAGTCCCTGCGGAAAGGAGGGAAGTCTGTGATTCTGTGTGTGGAGTGAAGAACTCTGATAAAACTACGGAGAGCGTTAGACATCAGTGGGTGGATTAACTAATGCACTGGGTGTCCAAAGGCATCTGAATTTGACCACCGCATGGGTATCACTCGGGTAGGAACATAAAGAAGCATGTTTGGATGATTGTCAGTACAGCACACAGGGGAATGGAGTGGTTACTTCTGAATTTGTCAGGAGCTTTCTCAATGTGACAAGTGACGCCATGCTATCTGCCTTTGGCTTTCTCCCCATTGAATAGACAGGTAGGATTCTACCAGGCCAGAGGGTTTGGGAGCAGAAGAGCTGCTTTACTGGAGTGATGGGGTCTCTGGAACATCTACAGCAGGCAGAATGCTGCTGCAAACAAACAGGCAGGCCTTTAACCCAGAGCACGATGCGTGGCCCCAGCGAACTCACGCAACTTTCCTCGCCTTTACCCAGCGAAGCTCTGGCGCCTGAGGATGAGCAAATAACGGAAACCTAACCCCTATCCTCACCGGGAAATAACGGAAACCTAACCCCTATCTTCGCCGAGAAATAACGGAAACCTGACCCGCTATCCTCACCGGGAAATAACGGAAACCTGACCCGCTATCCTCACCGGGAAATAACGCAAGGCCAAGCTCACATTCTGTCTAGATCCCCAGCGAGACCAAAGCGTTTTCTTTTTGCTGTTTCCAGGGAATATTTACTTTCAAACCCTTCAATACTTCAGCGAGTGTTTCCTGCCTGTCCAGGTATTTCAAGTTCGCTGAGATAGAATCAGTCACAAGTGAGTTGAAATCCGCACAGAATATAAAACGCCTTGCAAAGAAAGATCTCTGTTGTAATTGCAACAATAGACTTTATTTTAAGAAATAAATTTCAGAACAAAGACTGCACACGCTCAAACAGGAAAATAGGGTACTGTGATCGAAGTCGAGGATGTTATTGCTAGCATCATTATAGTTTGCAATAAATTATTTCTGTGCAAGACACAGACCATACGAGCTTCCGGCTTTATTTTTGGAAAAGATCATGTTGTCCAGTTCGCAGTTAGGTACAACATTGTCCTCAAAGCGGCCATTTTAACAGACCCAGAGAAGGAATCAAGAGATGACCTTGTAGATGCGGAACTATTCAGGAACATGATAAAACAACTCAATATTCAAAGACAATGCTTAACAGAAATAAACCAATACATACAGGAACAGTTACTGATCCCACTCCGAGCGAATCAGTGCCCCATTCCACTCTGAAAAGGAGAACTGTATTAACCAAGGGGCGCTGGAATTAGCAATGGCTGACTATCAGCTCCCAAAACACTCTTTTGACACTTTGTGGAAACTAAAGCAGACCAGTTTAAGAATTAGGTCTCAACCAACGTGATCACAAAGGCGAGTCCGGGAAGTCTGAAAGAAAGAGATTCTGAAAATTGTGTAAAGAATGCACCCCTTATAAAAGTCTCATCAACTCTGCAGCAGGGAGTCTGCAGTGATCTGAGGGGCCGGATTGAAGGGTTGGATATTCTGCCTGCAGAAGGAGACGAGTGACTGAGTACTCGAGATTCAACATCACATTGACTGTTTAAACAAGACTATATTTACAGACACAATAAAGTTGATGAGACCTTTAAAAACGGAAAGGGAATGGGCTCCAGCAATTTTCAGCATCATCTTCAAACTGTCTCTTTACTAAATAAATATCGAAAAAAACCGGCAAATGCTGCAATCAGAAACAAAAAACAGAAAATGCTGTAAAAACTCAGCAGCAACTATGCAGAGAAACCAGAGTTAATCAAATCCGAGGAAGGGTCACTGGACTTGAAACGTTAATTCGGATTTCTCTTCACAGATGCTGCCAGACCTGCCGAACTTCTCCAGCAAATTCTGGGTTTTTTTCTCTTTACTATATCTTTTCCGGCCTTTTATACTCTCCCCACCCCCCCCCCCCCCCCCCCCGCCCGTTTCAGTTCCCTTTTCAACAATGAAAAATGACCCACATGTTCCTCAACGAAATGCTCCGAACTCTCCTTATCAATTCTGTCCTGCTGGGGTTGGCGGGACACCAGGGTCTGACAGATTCCGGAGCTGTGAAACTGCCCTCAGGGACAGCGAAAACCCGGCTTGCACAGCGAGGGACAGCACCCTCCCGCCTCAACTCCAAACCCCTCGCTACACAATCCCGTCAGAGCTAGTCTCAGAGAGACTGTGGGTGGTTCAATTCCGTATGTAACTGTACATATCGACACCCTCAAGGAACAACACGTTAGTGGGCGAGAATCCAAACCACAATGTCAGTTTGAGAACATCAGTAGTTACTGGGGCTGCATTCACAGAGTGGTAGATACACAGTGTTACTCCAGCAGGTCCTGCTTATATTTGCAATTATTAATACATGAAACAAATAGCATTAAATATTAATTTCACTGTGTAATTAACTCGGCATGGTGTGGCTAAAGGATACTTAATAAAACGGAAGCTCTGTCTTGCTGCGACAGACGAGTCCATTGTGAAGTCCCGTTACCATACAAGGTGCCACTGACAACTCTGGGACGCTCCGGTAGATGTCGGTCTGCGGAAACCGGAGAGAGACGGTCTCTCAGCAGGGGTCTGAGGAACTGGAGAATACATCTGGCTTATGCTGAGAGGAGTGGGGGAAGGGGGGGGGGGGGAGACAGAGCACAGAGTGTGTGTATTGGGGGGGGGGGGGGGGGGGCTGGATTGACAGAGAGCAGTCACGGAAGGTGTCAGTCACAATGTGCAAAAGCAAACTCTCAAATCGACAGGCTGCGCCCGGTTAGACACAAGAACCGTCCTTCCTCCGTTAGAGATCAGACACTGGACCGTTCTCGGAGTCTGTGGTGACAGGAGCGGAGGAAGTTACTTGGGTGTAAAAGTCCATGGCTTAGGTCCTTAGCGAAGACACTGGAAATCCCTGTATTGTTTCTTAATTTCGTTTTTTTGTTCTCGCCCATTCTCTGGTTTGCCGTTGACGGTCCGTCAGTGATTGGCGGAATATTTCATCCGCTTCTGTTTCTGTCTCTGATTGCAAAACCAGACCCTGACCACGTTTTTCTTCAGGTCCAGTTTCTCGGCGATCGCCGCGATCTTTTCGGAGGACGGCCGGGGCTGGATGGCGAAGTAAGCTTCCAGCGAGCGCTTCTCGGGCGCGGCGATCGAGGTCCGCTTGCGTTTCCTGTCTCCGGCGCTGAAGACCTCGGGCTTGCTGGCTTTCTCCCGGTAAACGCTCTCGGCTTCCTCCAGCCAGGTCTGCAGCACCGGCTTCAGGGCGATCATGTTGTTGTGGGACAGAGTGAGAGACTCGAACCTGCAGATGGTGCTCTGGCTCAGGGAGCCCACTCCCGGGATCTTCAGGTTGGCCAGGGCCGCCCCGACATCGGCTTGGGTCACCCCCAGCTTGATCCTCCTCTGCTTGAACCTCTCGGCGAAAGCTTCCAGCTCCCGGGGGTCAGCCTCCGCCTCATTGAGGCACGGCACGCCGGCGTGGCCGGAGAACGAGTGAGGGTGAGCCATGGGCATGGCCGGGTGGAGGTGCCCCATGCCATTGAGGTGGCCAGGCACGGACAGCACCGCTGACGGGTCAGCGCCCCCCAAGCCGGTCAGGCTGGGCGAGATATCCAGCAAGTCGGTCTCTAGCAGCTGGTGAGCCGGGTGAACGTGATGGGAGGTCAGGCCGGGCGGAGGGGAGATGGCCAGCGTCGAGGAGGTGGAACTGCACGGCACGCTGCTCATGGTGTGGTAACTGAGGTCCGGCTTGAAGTGCGGGTGACTCTTACTGTGAGGGATCACATCGACAGCCGCCAGAGCTTCAGCGCGGGCTAACAGGCTGTCATCAAAGCCACCGAATATATTGCCCTGGAGCTGCAAGCAAAAATACACACACACACACACACACACACGTTGCAGTCAGTAGGGAATTCTGTCAACTCACTATTAAAAAACATTCACAAAGAGGGAGAGCGCGAGAGTAACATCTTCCCTCAAAGCCCAGATCATAAAAATTAATATGAAGTCAAGAGTGAAGAGGGGATACGCGATTGTTTCTGGTGACATGAAAAAAACATTAAGCCTGCGCCTGTCAAACAACTCTGCCTCAAAGCAGCAATTACACATTTACATACCGGCGGCGTTGGGAGGCAAACTCTCCTCATGGCCTCGGAGCTGGAGTGCAGGCTCGGGTACTTGGCCTCCTGGAGGAGAGGGGGCATGCCCAAGTGCTGCTTGCTGTTCATGGCCATCATCATCCCGCACACCTCAGGCAGCTAGGTGAAGCCTGACCTAGACGTCGCTGCCTGGTGCCTGGCCCCTGTCAGCTCTTTCAATGGCACAGCCTCTTCCCCCACCTGCTCCTTACTCATCTTACCAGGAACAACTGTCAGCAGCGCGCAGGCGTCCTACTGCCCAGCTAGAGATAAAACAAAAGCAGGAAATTAGCCCGAGGAAGCCAACCTGCCCGGCAATCACCTGCACAGAGACGCCTTCATTCACAAGCCTCCACTGTGACCCTCCCCCTCGCATGTGGTCACTCCCTCATCATTTTCTCCGTTAACAAGCCAGGCCATCATATGTTACAACGTTATTTTTGAAACAACAGCGGAGCAAAAGCAGGTGCAATCCCCCAACTGAATGTGTAAAGTAGAATAAACGCAATCTTTTTTATTTAAGCTGTTTTACTTGTTGTCTGTCGAGTACACAGAGTTATCAACACAAGTCTGGGAAGGCAAATCTCCAATGACAAAAGGGTCCTGTTATCATCTACACTGCTAAAGAATATTGCAACATTCATTACCTGTCTAATTGGGCAAATATCTGCCATTTGAACGTATTGAAATATATCAAAATTTCCTTGCAACCATATTTTGAGGGAACAAACCTGCATGTAGCTTCTGGCAGGCAAATTGAGAATTGGTGCCAATGATTATATCATAGGGATAGATCTACTGCTACTGAGTACATGAATCTAAATGGGGACTGTGCACAGACTGAAAATGTGTTGCTGGAAAAGCGCAGCAGGTCAGGCAGCATCCAAGGAGCAGGAGAATCAACGTTTCGGACATAAGCCCTTCTTCAGGAATGAGGAACTTTCCTCATTCCTGAACTTTCTTCAGGAACTTTCCTCATTCCTGAACTTTCTTCAGGAACTTTCCTCATTCCTGAAGAAGGGCTTATGCCCGAAACGTCGATTCTCCTGCTCCTTGGATGCTGCCTGACCTGCTGCGCTTTTCCAGCAACACATTTTCAGCTCTGATCTCCAGCATCTGCAGTCCTCACTTTCTCCACTGTGCACAGACTGGTCAAGGTGGAGACAACTGATTTGTTTTCACCAACCTGAAGGTAAAATAAATGTAACTAATTATGACACATTTATCGGGTAGCTATCGAGACATAGCATGGAGACAGATCCTTCCGTCAATGATGACCATGTTCCCAAACTAAACTGGTCCCACCCGCCTGCGCTTGGCCCATATCCCTCCAAACAGAGTCATAGAATCATAGAGATGTACAGCATGGAAACAGACCCTTCCCGTCCAACCCATCCATGCCGAATGGATATCCCAACCCAATCTAGTCCAATCTGCCAGCACCCGGCCCATATCCCTCCAAACCCTTCCTATTCATATACCCATCCAAATGCCTCTTAAATGTTGCAATTGTACCAGCCTCCACCACATCCTCTGGCAGCTCATTCCATACACGTACCACCCTCTGTGTGAAAAGGTTGGCCCTTAGGTCTCTTTATATCTTTCCCCTTTCACCCTAAACCTATGCCCTCTAGTTCTGGACTCCCCCACCCCAGGGAAAAGATGTTTTTATTCGCATACTTTTCCAAATGCCTTTTAAACATTGTAAATATACTCACATCCACTGGAACTCTATTCCACACACTCTGTGTAAAAAAATGTTGCCTCTCATTTTGCCCCGTATTTTTATATCTGTCTCCTCCCACCTTAATAGGGAAATACCCCCCCCCCACCCCCACCCTAGAGAAAAGACACTTCACGTGTAACCAGAAAGGGAAACTTTAAGAAGATGGGAATAAATAAGTAGAAACAAACTGATAACTTTTTTTTTCTAGACCAAACAATTCTCTAGTACAGTATTAAAATCATAAATCAACGCTTTAAGTAAGAAGCATACTTGTAAGGAGCTTCTTTTAACTTTTAACCAGCACATTAAGTATTGATTTAAGTATTAATTAAGGAGAAGGATTTCACTGTTGTCAATTTAAATAGCAGACCCCAACAGACAACTAACTGCGTGAATCCCCCACTTGTCCAACAAAATAGTTCATTGTTTTAAACCAGTGTACTGGCAGCTTCAACATAGACCGAATGAATAATACACTCGTGGAACATTTTAGAAATTCCAATTATATTAAATGTTGTCAGTTCTTTGTCAGATTCCTTCAGCTTTAAGGCTCGGCAAAAGTTATTATAGCAATAGCTATCACTCCGTTTTTGTTTTAATAGCTTAGGGCAAAATTAGAATATTTACCACGGCTGAGAGTTGAAGGTAACATCGAGCTGACCTATAATACGACATCATTTAGAGAGGTCGATATTTCCATGTTTCATGGATAACCAGGAATGCAGCGTTGGACCACGTTTCTTAATGTTGAATTTGCATTTTACATTTTGGATAAAGGTGATTTAAGCGGGAGTAATGATGTTCACTGGTGAACAATGGCTTTAACTTGAATAGCACTTGTGTTCCATTTATCAACCCGCTTCCAAACACGCAAAGCAAGACTGGGTTCCTTTCAATTCCAGCCACTGATCATAGTTTAATGCAGGAGATCAGTCCCACCCACATCCGCAAGAACTGGATTTTTTAAATGTCCCGGTTAAACAAATTCTCCACATTGACAACGGCTATTAGCAAAGATCCATCTCCCACTGTTACATACATGATCCGGGCCTCAGCCAATAACTTAATTAGGGTTTGAATTATGAATGCAAAAATTAACTACAAATAAATAATTTAGGTGTTAAAATATTACTTAATAGCAACACATGCACGGCGAAACATAAAATTATTTCATAATAGATTCTAGTATATATTACTAATTATATGTCGGCACCTTTAAAACACATTATTACGAAAGTCGAAATAAACATTGATTTTAAGCAAGTGTAAAGGCATTATTGTTAACATAGAATTGTCTCTGGTAAAAGATTCATCCTCACGTTGGTTAGCATTTAGGGAGGTATTTAAGCTTTTAAGATAACGTTTTTCACCCGCAGAGTAATGGGCAGTCCAGAAATAATTAAGTCTTTGATTTATTGATACAGTCGCAATGTTAATTATAGCAACATGTCAACAATTGCTAAGAAAATTCATACTTTCTTTGGGGTAAGTAGTTGTCTGGGTTTTTCTCATCATTCCTTGGTGCACTTTGTCCATCTGACCTTCGGCCCAAATCAACCTTTACCTTTAACTGTTGAGTTCAGTTCGTCTCCATTAACCGAACCCATAGATTTTCGGATGGGGTGAACGGTCCTGAGTACGTTTCATCTCAGATTAGCGCCCAGCATCGATACACCTCCGGCTGTTTGCACTATGTTCTATGAATTGCGATAAATTTACGCCTAAAGGCTACACATCTACAGGTAAACCATCCACGCTGCTTCAGTTCACCCCTCTATATTGAAACTAATCATTGGCGAAAATGTGGTTGCAGTTCATAGAGCGAATGGAGTTTTGGTTCAGTTCATAGCGATAAGAGCATACCTCGCGGTCCAATTTAATTAAATTCAATTTCCATGCAACCTTTTGTAGTTCAATGGGCTCTTACTGTGATGAAATTCACCTTCCACTGACTATCGAATGAAGAACAGTTTGCATCTATGTAGCGTCAGTAAAATGTCTCCAGTGCATGTCAGATAAAAATTAAGAAGGAGACATTGGAACAAGTAGCTAAATGCTCAGTCAAAAATAATAGTTTTAATAAGTGTCATAAAGGATAGAAAGAAGGAAAGTTAGAAAGTTTGGAGAGGGGGAGCATCAGGGATGGTGACCCCGAAACGACAAGGTTGTGGTTAAAACGCACTTGGTTCATTGATGATTTTTGAAGATGAAGATTTTTGACCATCCCTAGCTGGTCTGGCCCCAATGAGAGTCCAAACCCACGGCAGCATTCATGACTCTTACCCTGCCCCCTGAAATGGCCTAACAGTTCACTGCATTCCAGAAAGTCGTTCTCTACCGCCTTTGCCACAGCAATTCATGAATGAGATGCCAGAGGAGGTGCTGGAGGCTGGTACTATTACAACATTTAAATGACATCTGGATGGGTACATGAATAGGAAGGGTTTACAGGGACATGGGCCAAATGTTGGCAAATGGGACTAGATTAATTTAGGAAGTCTCGTCGGCATGAACGAGTTAGACCCAAGAGTCTGTTTCCATGATGTGTAACTCTATGACTCCATGACAGATGACACATATTGGCCTTGCTAGATGCAATCACATTTTATGGAGATTATCTCTTTTGAAATCCGGGGCTTAGAGTCTAAAAGAAAAACGGCAAGGCCGTCATTGGGAAACTATTCTGACGTTCTTTCCTTTAAGACCCTGCTGAGTGTGCCCCCACCACCCCGCCCCCCACCTCGTTAGCAGCCATGCCAAAGTGGCCATTCTTAGTAAGTAATGATGACACTGGCGTGGAGGTCAATGCTTCCTTTTTCCTGTGGTGACTGTTGAGATTCACTGTCACGAAAAACAAAGATGGTGTTTTATGAAGACATAATCCAAAACGAAATGATCACTCAGGCTGTAAACGGGTTAAGAGAGTTACAAATTACAAAAATAGAAATCTATAGGATAAAACTAAAAATGACCAGATATGGAGAGAAATATTCCGGTCTGATCTCAGTTATAGAAATTAGACAACACACAGGATATTTTAATTTATAAATTGCTCTGAATACCGGAGAATTCCAATTACAGTTCGACTCCTTAATTCTTCAGTCTGCAAACGGCTTAATAATGAGTTCATCTGAGCCTAGAATTTTCAATTAGAACATGAATAATACTTTAGTTACAGGAACGACTGAACAAACTTGTGGTCCTCAGAATAAATGGTACACCTGCTGGACGGTACTCCGTGTCTGGCGCCTGACGTTTTTGAAGGTCAGCGAGCAACGGTAACATTTACAAAGTGGATCTCGAGTTTATATAACGGAGCTCCGCACTTAAAAACTCATTTCAGCACCATGGTCAGGTCGCCTCAACTTGGCGATAATACCGTCATCCTTTTCAGCCTCGACATACTTGAGAGGCGTTATTTGACATTCCCAAGTGGAGACAGGACAGGGAAGCAAATGCCCGGAATGTTGGGGGCTGGGGGCGTGGGGGAATAACCTGCAACATGCCATCAGTCTCCAGCAAATCACACAAATGGAACATTAGCGAGGCTTTGGGGAAAAGCGGCCCCTTCTTAGTCAAGGGAGGGTGTGGTATCGGCGTCTTGTCACATATATACATGTACTGATTTATTATAAAATTTTAACGAAATCATTTATATTTCAAGGGCCCTAAATAGCTGCATGAAACTTTTATCTAAAGTGCCGCAGTATTTATAGCAAGGACTTGTCTGACGGAAGGTAATTAATAGTTGTATAAATCGCATTGTCTGCTTTTTCATTATTCAACGTTTTCAGACGGCCCTGCTGTAAGTAAACGCTAATAAAGGGAGAAAGCTCAGAGACTGCCTATTGCGCGGTGATGAAAATTAGGAGAATTTGTATGAAAGCTCTGATTCACTCGGCGCTCCAATGAAGTAGCAAATTAAACGATGAGCGCTCAATAGCAAACACTTGGCTCGGGAAATGTTACTATGGGTCAGTGTAAGGTTTGAAAGAAATTGAAAGGACTTACAGTATATATTATCAAAGCGGGGCCGATTGTAAACATTGATCGTAATTTTTTGACTGCAATGTTCTAATAGTACGCTTTCCCGCAGAAGTGTATATCAGTGCACTGGCCTGGTGACATTTAGGGTCGCTTTATTTTCAACTCCTAAGATGTAAGGAACAGAATGCAAATCGATTTTCAAATGTGCATACTTACCCTGTACCGTAAGTCGTTTGAAATGTATATGTTTATGTCCTTTAATGGGATCTTAGTCTCACATTTTGATACCCATCGCTAATCGCCCTTGAACTGAGTGGTTTTCAAGGTCGTTTCAGAGAGCAGATGAGACTGCGAGTCTGGAGTCACATGTAGGTCAGACGAGGTGAGGATGGGAGATGTCCTTGCCTTTGCAATGGCCGGTAAAGTGGCACTGGTTGGGAAGTGGCGGATGATTGTGGGCAACTTCACTTTCGCTTTTGGAAGGAGAACTATTGAAGATAGTTGCACCTAAGGAACCGGCGAAACGTCAGGTGAACTGAAGCGTCTCAGAAAGTCCGAGGCGATGATTCTGATGAACACTGACGCGGTCTTCCGCTTTAATTGAGGCGATGGAACACTGACGATGAAACATTAATGATGCTGGCTTCTGCTGTTGACGTGACACCTGGAGCGAAGGCAGGGGGCAATGACAGTGTAACAGGAGTCCGCCTACCTCTCGGACTAACTGGAATACAGCTGGAGGTGTTGTTGGGGCCCTGGTCTTGAACACGCTCATTCACACCCAGATTGCTCTGGAGCTGAACTCAGGCCCTATTTGGGACTAGCTTCTTCAGTACAGCTCTTCCATCATTCAGTACGGCGGGGGTCAGGAGGGACGGGGAGAAGTTTTAAAACCACGCCCTGTCCCCACCTCCCCCCTCCCACTTCAGATATGACACAGAGTTGAGTTCTGGAACGGCCAACACCAACGAGAAAGCAGCCAGCCTCTGGCGTGAGCTCAAGAGAACAGCCTTGCTAGAGGCTGGGTTTTCACCCTCAGAAAGTGTTTCAGCAACACGGCAGGTCCGGCTGCGGGTGAACAGTCATATTGGACTCGAAACACTAACTGTTCTCTCGCCAATACGGGATCTTATTCATTGCAGGACAACAGGCGACTGAAAATACAAACCCCTTGTGTTGAAAGATCTCTCACTCTGGTCACTGCTCCCTGGCTGGCTGTTGCAATATAGTGACTGCATCATCTTTCAAACAGACGGGTTCTGATAGCCGGTGGGGAACAGGTAACGTTTGTGGCGCCACCCCTCGTCATTACACCCACCTTCACAACAAGGCGCTTTCTATTTACTGAGCTCTGGCTCTGACTGGGAGCTCCTGAGAAACACACAGTCTTATCAAGAAAGGTTGAGGGAGGTAGAGCTTTTCTCATTGGAGTGAAGAAGGATAAGAAGTGACTTGATAGAGGTGTACAAGGTAATGAGAGGCATAGATAGAGTGGATAGCCAGAGACTTTTTCCCCAGGGCAGAAATGGCAAGCACTGGGAGGAGTAATGTTAAGGTGATTGGAGGAAAGTTTAGGGGGGGGGGATGTCAGAGGTTGGTTCTTTACCCAGAGAGTGGTGGGTGCATTGAATGCACTGGCAGCTGTGGTAGTAGAGTAAGATATATTAGGGACATTTAAGCGACTCTTGGATAGGTATATGGATAATAGTTTAATGAAAGGTACTTAGGGTAGTTTGTTGTTTGAGGAGGATAAAAGGCCAGCACAACATTGAGGGGCGAAGGGCCTGTACTGTGCTAGACTGTTCTATGTTCTAGAAGGTAGAAGAAACTCGCATTGCACGGACATTTTCCTCAAAGCATTCAGGCAGCCCAGAGCTTGCTCCAACAGAAAGACTTGAAAAGACACCATCTCTCCCCACTCCTTGACACCTCACAGCTCTTTGGGGAGCACCGTAAAAATACACAACCAGGTCAAACAACTGGTTTCATGCCCTTGCCCCTATTCACAACTATTTATCACTCAGAGGGAGGGCTTCCTCAAAAGGAGGCAAGCAACACCAGCTCCCAGTCAGGGAAAGACAGAATCAAATATGTAATAAAGTTGCTTAGAAGTAAAAAAAATAAGTCAGTAATAGTTGGGAATTTTAACTACCCATATATTAACTGTGGTAGCTTTACCCTGCATGGTAGGCAGGGGAATGTTCTTAACTTGAATCCAAGAGATCATTTCTACCCAGTATGTTGAAGTATCAACAAGTGTACAGTTCTGGACCAAAGATTCAGAAATGAGTCCAGACTATTAGGAGGGGAGCATTTTGGAGATATTGATCATAATTCAGTAAGATTTAGAACTTTTGGAAAAGGATAACAGGCCACCAACAAAAGTTCTAGAAAGAAAAGGCCAATTTCACGAAGATAAAAGATGATTTGGCCCAAGTGGACTTGCAGATAAAACTGTGTCAGAACAGTGAAAGATATTTAAGGAGAAAAATAGTGAGAGTCCAGGGCAATTATATTTCTATACAGACAAAGTGTGGGACCAAGACCAGAGAATCCTGGATGCCAAAGGATAGAAGAAAGAAAATGAAGCTTATGGTCGGCAGAGGGTTCAACCTGCGATAGCCCATAAGGAGTATAAAAAGTATAGCCTAAAAGGAAATTAAGAAAGCAAAGAGAATGCACAAGAAAGCATTGGCAGGTAGAATAAAGGAAAACTCAATGGGCTTTTAGAAAAAAATTAAAGAGCAAAAGAATCCCATTTAACATCATTGAGGTAATGGGTGTGTGCGCGCACATAGATGTGTAGCCCTAGAAGACTAGGGCACAATGACGGCTTTGCATTGATCTTCACAATGAAAAAAAGCAGTGTATATAGACAACAAGGTGGAGGGCTGTTAAATATTAGAAGAAATTAGCACAGAGAGGAGGTACTAATGGGTTTAGTAGTCTTAAATGTGGATGAAGCCACAAACGTGGATGAGACGTATCTCAGGCTGTTTAAGAAAGCATGGAGGAGATATCAAGGGCCCCAGCAATTGTTAAAAAAAAAATCTGGCCACAGATGAGGCACCAGAGGACTGCTAACATTATTCCATTATTTAAAAAGGAAGGAAGAGATAGACCAAGAAATTACTGGCAAGCCAGTCTAACGTCTGTGTGTGAAAGTTGTTAGAATTCTGAGGGACAGAATATCTCTGTACTTGGAGAGACATGAATTAAACATGAATAGTCAGCATGAATTTGTTAAGGCAAGGCCATGTTTGACAAGTATGATTGAAAATTGTGAAAAGTTAGCCAGCTCACTTATGGCAGACTGGTCAAGAAAGTAAGAGCTCATGGGATACAAGGCAAAGGGCACACTGGATCCAAAGTTGGCTAAGAGGCAGGGAGCAGAGGATGATGGCAGAGGGATGGTTCTGTGACTAGACATCTGTTTCTAGTGGGGTGTCACAGGGCTTGGTGTGGTGTTCTTGTTGTTCATAGTGTGCATTGAAGATGATGATTATGGATGACACAAAAATTGGTAGAATTGTTAATATTGAGGATAGCAGTAAACTGTAGGGGACGTACAGATGGACTAGTCAGATGAGCAGAACAGTGACAAACGGGAGTTCAATCTGTAAAGGTTTGAGGTTATTTATTGGTGAAGAGTTAACAAGGAAAGGGATGATGTTATGGACGGTTGGTTCCTGGGCAGTACTGAAGATCAGAATGTTCTTGGTGTGCATAATAAGATCCCTGAATGTTGCAGGACAGGTAGATAAGTTAAAAAGGCATGTTCAATACTTGCTTTAGCCCAGCGATAGAATTCAAGAGCAAGGAGGGTATCACAGAACTGTACAAAACACTGGTTAGGCCACAGATGGAGTACAACGTGCAGTTCTACTCACTACATTCTAGTAAGAATATGATTGTGTCAGTGAGGGCTTAGATGTGATTTGCCAGGATCATTCCCGAGTAGGAGAGTCTGGAGGAGAGATTGGATAGACTGTGGTTGTTTTTATTGGAGCAGATAAGGTTGAGAAGGGACATGATAGAAGTGTACAAAAATACGAGAGGCATAGGTAGCAGGAATGGGAATGCAATGTTTCCATTAATAGAGGAGACATAGATGTAAGGTAAGAGAAAGGAGGCTCAGAGGAGAGTTGGAGGAGAAATATTTTACATTCAGAGTCAGGCATGCCTGAAACACACTGCCAGAAAGGATGGTTGAGTCCGAAACTCCATTAAGATTTTTAAATATTTACTCCAGGGCAATGGACCAAAAGCTGGAAAATGGGATTAGTATCATCAGATCTTTGATGATTGGCATGGACACGATGGGTTGAATGGCTACTTCTGTGTTGCAAACATTTCCCTTACTCTGCTATAATTCTCAATGGAACATGTAAGTATCAAATAGTTCATCCACTGTTGCTAAACTGCTCAATTTGTATGAAGTTACTTAATGTTCCATTCACTAATAGCAAAGGAAGGTCAATGAAAATAGTAGGTTATCTTTAGCATCTGGATGGCTGCATTTTCTGTACAAACAACTGTATGAGCTGTACACAAAAATAAAAAAAGGGGAAAATCATGAAAAATAATCATGATAAATAATTAAAATGATAAAAGCATAAAAGGACATGGACACTAAAATATTAATAACATTATAGTATATTTTTACAATACAGAAAACATGTTTAGGTAGGTAAATAAAGCCTACTCCAACGGGTCTGTCAATTACATTGACAAATATTAAAAGGACAAAAAGAAGTTATTATAATGTATCTCTGCTACAAAGGTACACAGGGGGACCAGGCTGAACTGCAGACCTGTGCCAAGGTCACAATCTCAGCTCCAGTGACTATCGCTGTTGGTTATTGCTGTTGAGGGCAGTGCTGGGACTTGAGAGCTCTCAGATGCATGATGCCTTCGATCAATGGGTTCAGCAGTCCCATACCTGAATCAGGTAATGTTCAAATAAATGTTAAACTACTGCAGAGCAGTTTACTTATTTGGAAATAAAGTGAATATCTTATTGAAAGAGCAAGCAAAGAAATGATGGGTAAATGACTTCTAATGTCTGTATCAACATAACGGAATGCTGCACAAAGAATGACAGTGTAATAATATTAGTAATCATTAGGCTAAATTATCCATTTGATAATTTACTCATTATTTGTCTATTTTACAGACAATGCTGAAAAAGAGATAGAGAGAAAGAATGACTTCAAAACTTCATGCCATAAAAAACTCCCTATTCCATTACACAATGTGATCTGGAAAGTTCTAGCTTTACTTAGACATTGAATAATTGATAAGAAGCTGAGTAAAGCTACAGTTACTGAGACAGATCTGCTTCATTAAGGAAATTAAACCAAGCCATGGGTGATTCATAGGAGAGATGTAGTTACTTTACTGCTTTCACATTAAGTTTTGCACTTGTCTCTGGGTGATGCAAAATCAGCTTATATATTTTAAAAAAGCAAATTCCTCCTAAGCTCCTCTCCATTGCGTGCAATGTGCCTCATCCTGGAAAATGGATATCTGACCCATTTCCCAAATCCTTTAGCAAGAGGAAAAATATTCAGAGAATAGAAGCTGATAGAAATGTAAAGCTGAATGAGAATGGAGCTGAAAGTTCTATTCTTGCTGTTATATACTCGATGAATGAGCAACATTAGCAATAATCAGTTGAGAGCAATAACTTACAATTTCTATAGTTCAAAAAGGACCTCAATTATTCACAATATTCATTTAAAAATTGGATATTGGAATAAAAAGTCAAATATTTAAGTTTTCTGATGACAAGATTAGACAGCATTGTAGACAGTGTTGACAATAACAAAATTACAATGGGATATTGATAGATTAGGTGAATGGGTAAAGCTGTGGCAGATGGATTTTAATATAAGTGGTTGTGAGGTCATCTGTTTCAGACTGAGAAAGGATAGGTCAGGGTATTTTTTTTAGAAGGCACAACATCAAATACAGTGGACGTCCGATAAGATTTGGGCATCCAGGTGCATTGCTCTTTCGAATGCCACAAACAAGTACAGAAGGTAGTCAAGGCAGCTAATCGGAATAATGACCTTCATATCTATAAGCCTGGAATATAAAGATTAAACATTTTATATACATAAACATTGTTGTTGCAGTTGCACAAAACCATAGTTAGACCTCACTTAGAGTATTGTGAGCAGATCTAGGCACCGGACCTCAGGAAGGTAATTTTGATTCTGGAGGGAGTTCAATAAAGGTGTACAAGATGATACCTGGACTTTGGGGATCAAGTTATGAGGAGAGCTTCGATAACAGGGGGCATACTGAAGAACTATGGCCAGCTCATTCCGGAAAGAGGTTAGAAAGCACTTCTACATGCAATGAGTAGTTGAGGGTTAGAACTCTCATGCTCGAATGGTGGTTAATGCTAATTCAATCGTTAAATTTAAATCTAAGATAGAAAAAATGTTATTAAGCAAGGATATCAAGGGATATGGCCCCAAGGCAGGCATGTGGAGATAGGCCACAGATCAGCCATCAGCTTATTGACTGGTAGAGCAGGCTTGAGGGGCTGAATGGCCTACTCCTGTTCCTATGTTCTTTTGATAAACAAAATGCTCATCATTTTCAAAACTGAAAGATACTTTTGATACGCTAAGATCTGCAAATTTGTTGAGTCATTGAGTTCATTTAAAACCCAATCAAAATCAAATACACATAAAAGTAATATTCTGCAGATGGTGAAAATCTGCAGAAAGTGCTGGAGAAAGTCAGGTGGTCTGGTAACATCTTTGTAGAGAGAAATTGAGTTAACGTTTTGAGTCTAGTATGACTCTTATCTACTTGCAAAGTTAAAATTGGGCAAAATGTTAGTTCAGGGTGCCCACAAATTTGGTATCTATAGACCTCCTTTTATGAATACCAGGTTGTCTCTATGGTAATGACCGATGGTGATTTTGAGCATATACTGATGGATACAATGACAAAGCACATGATCACACAATTAAGAGCATGTGAACTTGAATTTCCCATTGCCTTCCCCAGTGAAGGCATGTCCAATTTCAAACATGGGCTGCATTCCTGCAGAAACATCTGGAACTCAATTTTTAAAACAATGAATGTTCAGAAGGTGGCTAAGATGATTGTTGAAGAGTCAAGTGATTTTTCCAAGTTGCACAAAAATGGTCTCAATTGAACTTCTGAAAAGTTCCTAACAAAGGCATCCTGGGTGGGAGAACTTTCCATTGAATGGATATGGAATTAACACCTACCATTATTTGAAGTTCATTCCAAACACCAATTTGATTCACCTCTAGCATCATAGCCAGGAGCTTGTACTCTGGCAGTTTGAGGCCCTCAAGTCCCATTGCCTTTCTGTCACAGAGGTTAGTTGCTGAGGTGGTGGGAAAGGGGTTCCAACGGTCTCTCTCTGGGGCAAACTTGCCCCATTATTAGCTCAGCCACCTCAGAAAGAAGAAAATCATGCTCTAAGTCTATAACTGAACTAAACAGTGCTGACACGACTAATTATCCATGTATCAAACATGAAAGACCATCATTCATCTTAAACTGTGCAGTTTGCTCCTTGGATATCCTGATTAGACAACATTAGGATTGACCATATGACCAAAACTGGCTCGAGGTTGGGCCTTTTTACAAAAGGAGGGAACTCCGCATTTACAAGAGGTGATTCCAATCAGGGCTCCCTCAGAAATATGGAGCTGTACTTCCGTTCAGAGAGATCTTTTGTAGTGCAGAACAGTCAGAGCAAAGAGCTGCCACATTCTGATATTTAAAATTTTTGACAGCTGGCTTGACAGTTGCTGGCATAAGCACAAAAAGTATGTGTGATGTCAGGTGCTGGCAGGGTAGGTGCCAGATGATTAAGGCATGGTGTGCCAGGTAAGTAGTGTACTAACTGAGTATGGGATAGAATTCCAAATATGAAGTAGTGTACCTGGAATTCCCTTCCTAAAGGTATTGTAGGTCTACCTACAGCACATGGACTGCACAAGGCGGCAAATCACCATCACCTTCTGAAGAGCAGCTAGGGATGGACAAAACACACTGGCCAGCCAGTGACACTCATGTCCCATGAGAGAATAAAAAGGCAAACAGTGTGTGAAGTTAAGTGTGGCATCAACTAGGTAGGATCACTAGCTGGATAGAGAGTCAGGTGCCAGTGAAGCACCAAGTGGTTATAATGCCAAAGGGAAGGACCAGCTGCCTGGCACTGGGGAGTCGATCAGAGGTATCTTCAATTTCCCAAACAATATTTCTGGCATCTGCCATGATACGGATTCATCATGATCTCCATGCGCACTCCAATTTCCACTGAATGACGACTGTCTGGCGTTTGGAAAATTTGGAAGCAGCAGCCTGGATAGTCTGTAGGAAACAGAGAAAAGGACAACAGTTGCAGCAAAAGTTTATGCCATTTTTGCCTTTTAAGAACTTGGAGACTGTAAAGTTTTAAAAGTCTCCCACCTGATCCAAGTCCACATGTAAAGACTTGGGCATCCTGATATGAAAAACAAAAGTGCCTAGCTTAATGATATGTCAAATGCTCTCTCTTTGAGTGAACCCTCCGATAATTTTAATCCTGAATCCAGCTATCTGAACTCAACGCATCTACAATTCAAGTGTGTAAGAAACTTCTTTCTTTGCTGGGCAAATACAGACATTTTTGATTCGGAGATGCTAGTGTTGGACTGGGGTGTACAAAGTTAAAAATCACACAACACCAGGTTATAGTCCAACAGGTTTAATTGGAAGCACACTAGCTTTCGGAGCGACGCTCCTTCATCAGGTGATTGTGGAGGGCTCGATCGTAACACGGAATTTATAGCAAAAATGTGCAGTGTGATGTAACTGAAATTATACATTGAAGAATTGATTGTCTGTTAAGCCTTTCATCTGTTAGAATACAGTGATAGTTTCACTTCTTTCATGTGTAAATCACAAAACCCTTTTTTTAAAAAGTTGCATTCTCGGGTCAGCTGTTAACAATGGTGATAGCTAGACAATATGTTGAAGGTGTTAGCCCCCTGTGTTCTCTGTCTATGACCTCATGTTTAGATTGATTCTAATCTAAAAAGTGAGATAACAGAGTTTTACATAAATTCATGCAGTTTTTGAGCTCAGAGTTCGACATGAATGTATGCAGTTTTTGAGCAAAGTGCAATGTAACTCTGCAAGTACAAAAACATTCACCACACAAAATATATGTGTGCATGTGGGTCTTTGTCTGTGTGTGTCTGTCTAGGGTAGGGGTTGTGAGTGTGAGAATATATGTGTGTGTGTGTGTGTGTGTGTGTGTGTGGTGAGTGCAGAGTCTCTTAAGTCTGTGAGGGGGTGCATGTGTGGGAGTGTGTGTGTCTATAAGGGTGTGTGTAGGTGTCTGTGTGCGCATCTGTGTGTAGGAATAGGTGTGTGTCTGTGTGTATAGTGCAATGGTGATCACCTGTAATGTGACATGAACCCAAGGTCCCGGTTGAGGCCCTCCCTATGGGTACCGAACTTAGCTATCAGCCTCTGCTCGGCCACTTTCCTCTGCTGCCTGTCCCGAAGTCCACCTTGGAGGATGGTCACCCGAAGGTCCGAGGCTGAATGTCCTGGACCACTGAAGTGTTCCCCAACTGGGAGGGAACCCTCCTGTCTGTTGATTGTTGTGTGGTGCCCATTCATCCGTTGTCTTGGCCTTTGCTCGGTTTCCCCAATGTACCATGCCTCCGGGCATCCTTGCCTGCAACGTATAAGATAGACAATGTTGGCTGAGTCACATGAGTACCTGCCATGTACAAGGTGGGAGGTGCTCAAAAACTGCATACATTCATGTAGAACTCTGAGCTCAAAAACTGCATGAATTTACGTAAAACTCTGTTATCTCACTTTTTAGATTAGAATCAATCTAAACATGAGGTCATAGACAGAGAACACATGGGGCTAACACCTTCAACGTATTGTTTAGCTATCACCATTGTTAACAGCTGACCTGAGAATGCAACTTTAAAAAAAAGGGTTTTGTGATTTACACGTGAAAGAAGTGAAACTATCACTGTATTCTAACAGACAATCAATTCTTCAATGTATAATTTCAGTTACATCACACTGCAAATTTTTGCTATAAATTCTGTGTTACGATCGAGCCCTCCACAATCACCTGATGAAGGAGTGTCGCTCCGAAAGCTAGTGTGCTTCCAATTAAACCTGTTGGACTATAACCTGGTGTTGTGTGATTTTTAACTTTAGACATTTTTGACAATGAGTTAGGCATGAGAGCTATGAATTATTCAGATTAGCTCTACTTTCCTGTCTGTAATATAAATCAGAAGCAGTGTTTGAGAATTGCTGATGGAGTATGGTACTCCCTATAGTCAGTGAATACTCAGAACATTTGGGACACAAGCTTGAATTCCGTATTTCAATTGTTTTTTTCCTCAAGATATGTCAGCGGCAGTAAATGAAATGTTCTGATGCCCTGTATTCACAATAATGGATTGAGTTTATCCACCGTGGTGAATGAATGGTCAGCTCATGGAGGTCTCAAATGAAGTTCAATTGGCAACACGTTGGACACTCATTCTTCATTTATTTTTCAGGTTAGTGTTCAAACCTGTCCCAGACTGAAAGATGCAGTGCAATAATTACAGAAAACCATGAAACTGTCAAGTCTCTTCTTAAAAACACAAGATCAAGTTTAAAATCAATCATTTTTTTTAAATGGGTTCATCAGCTGTGGGTGCCACAGGAAGGTCAGCACTTATTGTCCATCCTGAGTTGCCCTTGAGGTGGCCACGGTGAGCCAACTTCTTGAAGGGCTGCAGTTCACGTGAAGTACGTACACCCATGGCACTGTCAGGGAGAGATTTGCAGGGTATTGTTCGAGTGAAGATGGAAAGGTGACATTTTTCCAGGTCAGAACAGATTAATACGGTATGATTTGTCTGATTAGCATGCAAAACAGTATTTTTTCTACTGTATCTCAGTACATGTGACAATAATAAATCTAATCAAAAATGCACTTACTGCCTTTGTTCTTCTGGGGAGTTTCAGCAGGTGGTAACGTCCTGCTGAAGAAGCCTTGGTGGGTTGTTACAGTGCATCTTGTACAAAGTATCCTTCCATAATCCAATGACTCAAGAGACAGGAGTTCATGGCAGCAGGGGATTTTCAATTCACTTAATTACCTAAATCTGGAATAAAGAGAGGATAATTAATGGTGACCATGGAAGCACAAGTTTGTGAACACCCATCTGTTGTCCTTTCAGGGAGGATATCTGTCTGTCTTAGATATAAGACCACAGCGTCATAGAGAATGTACAGCACGGAATCAGACTCTTTGGTCCAACTTGCCCATACCAACCAAATATCCCAACCTAATCTAGTCCCATTTGCCAGTACTTGGCCCACATCTCTCTAAACCCTTCCTATTCATATACCCATCCAGATGCCTTTTAAATGTTGCAATTGTACCAGCCTCCGCCACTTCCTCTGGCAGCTCATTCCAAACATGCACCACTGTGTGTGGAAAACGTTGTCCCTTAGGTCCCTTTCATATCTTTCCCCTTTCACACTAAATCCTCTGCCCTCTAGTTCTGGACTTACCCACTCTAGGGAAAAGACTTTGTCTATTTATCCTATCCATGCCCCTCATGATTTTATAAATCTCTAATAAGGTCACCCCTCAGCTTTCGACACTCCAGGGAAAACAACCCTAGCCTATTTATCCTCTCCCTACAGCTCAAATCCGCCAGACCTGGCAACATCCTTGTAATCTTTTCTGAACCCTTTCAAGCTTCACAACATCCTTCCGATGGGAAGGACAGCAGAATTGCACACAATATTCCAACACTGGCCTAACCAACCAACGTCCTGTACAGCCGCAACATGACCTCCCAACTCCTATACTCAATGCTCTGACATCTTGAATAATTTTATTTCTTAACTATGGAAAAACGGAAGTGTGTTGAATGCAAATCCAGGGTGATTTACTAGACTGCTTTCTGGAATAAGTGTGTTATGGGGAAAGGTTATACTAGGCTTATGTCCTCTACAATATACAAAAGTGAGGGGTGACCCAAATATGTAAGTTCCTGAACAGTCTTGTCAAGGAGAATGTGATGTTTTCTCTAGTGGGTAATTCCATAACTAAGGGACACTGTTTCAAAATCCCTTTCAGAGATGAGGGTTTTTATTTCTCTCAGAGGGTTGTATGAATTTGGATTCTGAAGGCGATGAAGGTAGGGTTATTGAATATTTTTAAGGCAGACATAGATGGATTTGCTTGTCTAACAAAAACCTTAGTTTATCAGGAATAGATGTGAACATGGAATTCAAAATACCAAGAGATCAGCCAGAATTTCATTGAATGGCAGAACAGGCTTGAGGCGCTGAATGGCCCACTTTTGCACTTCATTCATAGATTCTTGTTCGAACATTGGAACACGAGTAGGCCCTTCAGCCCCTCGAGCCTGTTCCACCATTTATTGAGATCATGGATGATCTGTAGTTGAACTCTATATACCTGGCTCTGATCCATACCCCTTAAAGTTTTTTTTTTAAGGGAAGGCATTATTTCAGATTTAAAACTAACAACTGATCCAGCACCCACTGCCATTTGTGGAAGAAGTTTCAAACATCTTCCACCTTTGTGTGTCAAAGTGCTTCCTGACATCTCTCCAGAATGGTCTGGCCCTAATTCTCAGGCTATGACCCCTAATTCTAGAATCCTCAACCTGTGGAAATACTTTATCTTTATCTACCCTGTCGTTTCCTGTAAATATCTTGAAGACCGTGATCAGATCACTCCCTTAACCTTCTAACTTTGATTAAAAACAAACCTTATTTGTATAAGGTCTCCTTATAGTCCAATTCCTTAAGTATGTATATGACTCCAGACCGACAGCAATGCGGTTGACTATTAACTGCTCTCTCAATTGTCTAGCAAGCCTCAAAGTTAAATCAAACCACTACAAAAAGATCTAACAATTCAGAGTTAATGAGCAACATATTAGTCAAGGGGGTCATGAGCAAAGATGAGGAATGAAGTACGAATTCTCATTGGTTTGTAATAGTATTCAACTGACATCTTGAGCTGACACATTGAGTACACCCAGAGACAATTCCTGACCATCACAAAAGCGTGACAGCCAATCACTGAGTGCCACAGTGGGAAAGGAATCTTTTAGTTTCTATCGCTGTCAATTAAATCTAATATTTCTAAACAATTGATGATGAAGTTACCCGATTCAGTCTTGGCAGAAACTATGTTAGTTGAAAGTTCCTGCAAGCCTTATATTGGGTTTGATAAAGGTCTAAAAATAGCCCAAGGTCATTGATACTTCTGATTAAACAGCATCTTGCTCCTTTTAGAACAATACCTTTTTTAAATTCTTCCCAGGGCTTGCTGCCTTGACAGAAAACTTTGGAGGAGAATTGGAACGGAGTGTAACTGGTGGAAGCAAATTCCATTATTCCAATGGCAGAATAGATAACTTAGAATTGTACACCAGAGTACTTGAAATGGAAAAGTGTACATTGTTCAACATTAAAATTGATCTATCAATGCTAAAGTACCTTAATGAGTGTGCAAGTTAATTCAAAGAACAAATTAAAGGCCAGTTAACATACAATTGCTTTTGTAGTTTAAAAACAGCTATTAATCTTAAAGCATCACACACATATGTATAAGAAAGATATAACACACTGGTAAATTGATGCCATGTCATCACAAATGTTTAATTCTTTCTAAAGTGATTTCAATTGGTGATTAAATTATCAGTATTTGTAAATTCATGAAGTGCCCACTCTGTAAAGTTAGAGCTGTGATAACACCAGATGACTCATGATTGTGTTACCAGGAAAAAGAACACAATCTCCTGTCTCTAACAACTGCTATTCCAAACTGGAATTCTCTGTGTCAATCCAAGGACAGCAATGGGTGAAACAGCAGTTACTCAGCTACACTATACAACTTGCATCATTTCAAAGTGGTTTAGGTTTAATACAGAATAGAAATTGTCTAATGCAACTTGGAATTGAAAATCCATTATAGTGCAAGCACCCAAGGGTTGTGCCTCGGGAGATCCTTCCCAAGTTCAATTCCAACTTGCAGTGTTGCTTGAGGGCATAATGTTCTGTGGTTCCTATGTTAACATTTACAATATTTTCAAAATTTGTTCGCTGGTGAGCAGCAGCGTGCTTGCAAGCTTACCTTCTCTGCTTAGGAGGGAACACAGGATCTGGCAGTACAATTCAGGTCTATCTGCTGAACATATTAGCTTCTATAAAAAAAACCTTCACAAAATACAGCCACATTGCGCAGTGGAAAAGAATGATATCGAATCTGGAGTGTCAGTATACACAGGGAAATACACTGCTAATCTTCCAAATGCAGCAGCAAAATGTTATTCTTAATTTAGGGAAATCGCACAAGCTGGAAGCATTGCTCACATACCATCAAGATTTAAAGATAAAACAAATGATATGCAAAAGCAGCAAGGATAGTGTGAGGCAAAACCTTTTCACACAACATGTAGTTAGGGCATGGAAATAAAGCAGACGAAAGTTCTTTCCTTCATTTACTTGTGGGACGTGGGCATCATTGGCTGGGCCAGCATTCATTGCCTGTCCCTTCTTGCACTTAGAAGGTAATGATGAGCTGTCTTCTTGAAGTCCTACAGTCTATGCCCGGAATGGAGGGAAATCCAGGTTTGTGACCCAGCGACAGAACAATATTTCCAAGGCAAGATATTGAATACAGATGATGATGTTCCCCTGTATGCTGCCCTTGTCCCTCTAGTGGAAGTGGTCGTGGCTTTGAAAGGTGTTGAAGAATCTTTGGTGAATTTCTGCAGTGCATTTGTAGATAGAACATATTGCTGCTACTGAGCATCGGTGGTGGAGGGAGTGGATGCTTGTGGATATGATGCCAATTAAACAGGTTATTTTGACCTGGATGGTGTCAAGCTTCCCAAGTGTTGTTGGGGTTGCACTCATCCAGGCAAGTGGGGAGTATTCCATCACATTCCTGACTTGTGCCTTGGTAGATGGTGAACAGGCTTTGGGGAGTGAGGAGGGGAGTAATTTGCTGCAGTATTCCTAACCTGCTCTTGTAGCCACTTTATTTATGTGGCATCTGGTCAATGGTAACTCCAAGGATGTTAAAAGTGGGCAATCAATTATGGAAATGTCAGTAAATGTCAAGGGACAGTGATGGGATTGTCTCTTATTAGAGATGATCATTGTCTGGCATTTGTGTAGCACGTGTAATTTGCTACTTGTCAGTCCAAGTGTGGATATTGTCCAGGTCTTGCTACAATTGGATGTGGCCTGCCTCAGTAGCTGAAATGTATTGGTTGAGGCATTCAAGAGGGCATTGGATGAGTATTTGAATTGAAATAGTGTTTAAGGACATGGGGAGAAAGCAGGAGATTGACACGAGATCAATTGTGCAGGAACGATGGACTGAATTGCCTCCTTCTGTGTTGCAACATTTCTGTGATTCTGTAATGACTAGTTTTTTTTTTAAGCTGGATAGATGAAAGATCCCACTTCCTCCAAACGAAAGGAGTAGCCATGGGCACCCGCATGGGCCCCAGCTATGCCTGCCTCTTCGTAGGATATGTGGAACAATCCATCTTCCGCAACTACACTGGCCCCACCCCCCACCTTTTCCTCCGCTACATCGATGACTGTATCGGCGCCGCCTCGTGCTCCCACGAGGAGGTTGAACAGTTCATCCACTTCACCAACACCTTCCACCCCGACCTCAAATTCACCTGGACAATCTCAGATTCCTCTCTCCCCTTCCTCGACCTTTCTATTTCTATCTCAGGCGACCGAATCAACACGGACATCTACTACAAACCGACCGACTCCCACAGCTTCCTGGACTACACCTCCTCCCATCCTGCCCCCTGTAAAAACGCCATCCCATTCTCCCAATTCCTTCGACTCTGCCGCATCTGCTCCCAGGAGGACCAGTTCCAAAAACGCACATCCCAGATGGCCTCCTTCTTCAAGGACCGCAATTTCCCCCCCCGACGTGGTCGACGATGCCCTCCACCGCATCTCTTCCACTTCCCGATCCTCCGCCCTTGAACCCCGCCCCTCCAACCGCCACCAGGACAGAACCCCACTGGTCCTCACCTACCACCCCACTAACTTCCATGTACAGCGCATCATCCGCCGTCATTTCCGCCACCTCCAAACGGACCCCACCACCAAGAATATATTTCCCTCCCCTCCCCTATCAGCATTCCGTAAAGACCATTCCCTCCGTGACTCCCTCGTCAGATCCACACCCCCCACCAACCCAACCTCCACTCCCGGCATCTTCCCCTGCAACCGCAGGAGGTGCAAGACTTGCGCCCACACCTCCCCCCTCACCTCCCTCCAAGGCCCCAAAGGAAACTTCCATATCTGCCACAGATTCACCTGTACCTCCACACATATCATCTATTGCATCCTTTGCACCCGATGTGGCCTCCTCTATATTGGGGAGACAGGCCACCTACTTGCGGAGCGTTTCAGAGAACACCTCTGGGACACCCGGACCAACCAACCCAACCACCCTGTAGCTCAACATTTCAATTCCCCCTCCCACTCCACCAAGGATATGCAGGTCTTTGGACTCCTCCATCGTCAGACCACAGCAAAACGACGGTTGGAGGAAGAACGCCTCATCTTCCGCCTAGGAACCCTCCAACCACAAGGGATGAACTCGGATTTCACCAGTTTCCTCATTTCCCCTCCCCCCAGCCTGTCTCAGTCAAATCCATCAAATTCAGCACCGCCTTCCTAACCTGCAATCTTCTTCCCGACCTCTCCGCCCCCACCCCAGTCTGACCTATCACCCTCACCTTGACCTCTTTCCACCTATCACATTTCCAACGCCCCTCCCCCACGTCCCTCCTCCCTATCTTTTATCTTAGCCTGCTGGACCAACTTTCCTCATTCCTGAAGGGCTAATGCCCGAAACGTCGATTCTCCTGTTCCCTAGATGCTGCCTGACCTGCTGCGCTTTTCCAGCAACACATTTCCATCATAGTTGAAAGATCAACCAGCCTTCAAGACGTGGTTACCAAACAGTTCTCCTTCTCTGCATAAAAACAGAATACTACAGATGCTAGAAATCAGAAGTAAACAACAGAAACTACTGGAGAAACTCAGCAGTTCTGGTAGTACATGAGAGGAGAGAAAGAGGATTAATGTTTCAAGTCTGATTGAACTCTGCGTTGATTTATGAAATGAGTTCAGATTCACTGCAAATGACAGGAGTTCAAATCATACAGCATGGAAACATGACGTTAGGCCCAACTCATCCATGCTGACCAGATTTTACAAACTGAACTAGTCTTGTTTGTGAGCTTTTGGCCCACATACCTCTAACCTTTCCTGTCCACGTACCTATCCAAGTGTCTGTTAAATGTTGTAATTGTACCTGCTTCTACCTAACATTAATGCGATTCCATGACAAATCAGTCACTAATTTCTGGAGATGGTTCGCTGGAAAGAAAATTTCTATTTCAAGATGTTTTCTGATTGGTTGATGGGAAAGAGGACGAGTTAGGATTGTTTTCTGGGCTGTTTTTTGTTCAGTATTCTTAAGGATTGTGGGCATCACTGGCAAGGTCAGCATTTACTGCTGATTTGTAAATGTCCTTAAATCAAGTGTCTTCCTAAACCACCGCAGAAAACAGGTAAGCCAATCATGTTACTCCATAGCATGGAACCAGACCAGGAGAAAATGGCAAACCTCCTTCTCCATTAGTGAACCAGATGAGCTTTCTTTTTAAACAATAATAAATGATAGTTTCATAGTCACCGTTGCAGAGACTAATGTCTCAGATTCATTAATCAAATTTTTAAATTTCACAGCCAATGCAGGATTTGAACCTGTGATGTGCGTTTTACTTCAAGCGAGGTAACGTCACCTGATACAGCAATACTTATGTTAACCCTCATAATATAAGGAGCTAGCATGCAGATAACCTGGTACTGAAAGATCCAACAGACACAGATCAAAACATTCAATTATTACAATCCGAGTCATTTCAATATTTGGGATAACACAAAGCTAATCGGTTACAAGGAGTAGAAATAGTATGCCACGCTGCAAGTGACCAAGTTAAATGGTGCATGAGATGTTTAAACACTTAGGTAACATACTATGATATGCTCATTATAACATCACTGCGCCCTTTAAACATATACGGCCACACACACAGAGACATACCACAATCATACCCCAGAAGAATTAGGATTGGTCTCTGGATTACTAGCCCAGTCACATTAATGCCATGCTACCATCTTCCTTCGTGTGTAACATGTTCTACTGGGACAGATTTATAGAACAGCTGATCTTTTCATATCTTTTGGTTTTCAATGTGTGAACAAGCAGAGAGATATTAAAAAATATCTTTGAGAAAAGTGCAGGTTGGAGATATCATGCATCCAGAGCAAAAAGCCACTAATGTTACACACTGTATTTTTGAAGGATCTGTTTTCAGTCTCTTTTGGTTTGGGATCCCTCCTTCCCGATTACCTGTATGTAACTAACAGTGCTCTTAAAATTGTATTTCTTTATTTAACAGCAGTTAACCATTAGTCTTCAAAATTTATACACATTCAAGGCATTTCCCTACACTTGCAGTCATGTGCATGTTTAGATGACAGGTTCCATAGCTGAACATATTTTCTGGTGGTTCAAAATCATCATTTATTAATTGGTACTAATGGGACAACATTGCCCAGGTTTAACAATTAACTACAGAAAATATGTCACTTCCTACAGAATACATGGGTTTTTAGACGTCGCTGGAAAAGTGGCACAGGGTGTCTTGCTCAGTGATGTACTTCCCACCTGTGTAACAAATGATACACATCTGTCCCATGTTCCATACTGGTTAAGATCTAAAACCTACTCAAAGTTACACTCAATTTGAGCTGGTAACGTGTAGCTTTAACCCTAACTAATCATCACCTTGCATGTTTGCTTGAGATATTCCCATGCTTTTTGATCTGTACTTTCAAACATGCTTTTTCCTGTTGTGCCATGTTAACACCAGATTCAAGAAATTAATCATCTGATTTTCTTTTAAGCATAGTCATTATAATATGTCTCACCTCAGGCACCAACATGTTCGACTATCCTTTTGCTCTGCTTTGATATAAATAGTGCATTTTCCTCAGTTTTGATGGAAGGATACACACAAAACCATTCTTACAACAGATGTTGAATGCTTCCAGTATTTTGCAGTTTTGTTTCAGGTTTGCATTTTTAAAGATATGCCAATTTTTTGCCACCTATGGAACAAGTAATCTCTCCCTGAATGTGTAATTTGGTTTTAAAATAAGAGAGATGCTTCTATGAAAACAAAAGGGGAAGCCACAAACCTACTTCAATAACATATATTGAAATGTATCAGCATCAATTCCTCTAGAATTTTACAATTCTTTGAAATTAATTCCATATTAAATCACACTACTTTAAATTGAAGAGAAAACATTGGGCATCAAAATTAAATAGTTGTACTGGTATAACAAAAGAGATATATTGACCCAGGGAATATATATCAAAAATTATTGAAATGTTCTTTAAATATATGGAAAATAGTTCAGAGTATAGGAACACAGATTAAAAATAAATCAAACATCAGTCCTTCTGTTTCCATTGTGATTTAAAATGCATCAACTCTGTCAAAATGTATATTACAATTTTTTTCACAGGAGTTCAAAAGGATATTGTTTTGTAACATGTAATCTGTCGATTAACATAAAGAACGAACTGTTCGGTGCCTATGGTAATATGCAGGTTTAAAAGAGATATTGGTTTTTGTCCTTAGGGAATCAGGTTTAAAGGCAGCCAACAGATAAGGAGTGAAGTGGATGCATTACTAATGATTTTTGATGGACATAAATAAAATGAGCCACTGACAGCCTTATGCTATTCCCAAAGGAAAAATGTCCAAGCAAAAAATATTCCTAAGCTCTACCAAAAGATTGCAGAAAAATACAACTAACATCAATTAATTGACAATAGATTAAAAAATATAAAGGCTGGTGAAAACACATGATCAGCAATTCAACTATATATTTCAATACTGCTCAGAGAATATAATATTTATGTTATCTTGCAATGTTTCACATCTACAATATGAAATGTGAACATATATTCTTTGATTTTATTTTAAATGAATGTAATTTCACATTTAAATCATATTTTAAGGCATAGTGAGTGGCTCAGTGGTTAGCACTGCTACCTCTCAGTGCCAGGGACCTGGGTTTGATTCCCACCTTGGGTGACTGTCTGTGTGGAGTTTGCACATTCTCCCAGTGTCTGCGTGGGTTGCCTCTGGGTGCTCAGGTTTCCTCCCACAATCCAAAGATGTACTGGTCAGGTGAATTAGCCATACTAAATTGCCCATAGTGTTAGGTACGTTGGTCAGGGGTAAATATAGGGTAGGGGAATGGGTCTGGGTGGGTGATTCTTTGAAGGGTTGGTGTGGACTTGTTGGGCCAAAGGGGCTGTTTCCATTCTGTAGGGATTCTATATATATAAAAAAATGATATACAATAGGTAGAAGCGAAACAAACTAAAATGTGCTAAACAGCCATTTAAACTTTTCATATAAGATTTGGATGTTAAATCAAGACTGATGTGTTCTGGAAGTCTTGAGATGAGACATATGTGAGAATTAAATATCTAAAATGTTGATTCCCTCCTGCCAGAGTTTAGCTCGACTCTGAACTAGTATCAGAAACTTAGGACGAATACACATAACTCCCCTTGTGAATATTTTTTGCTTGGACATTTTTCCTTTGGGAATAGCATAACGCCAATGGTGGCTGTTGGAAATATTAGATAGTTTAAAACCTGGTGCAATAGCAGTTTAACTCCAAAACTAATCTCCTATTTAATTGCCCAACCACATGCGCATGCATGCACAAAGATGAAAATTAGTGAACACAAGTTTGTAATATGAAAAATATTTACCCACTCAATAACGCCAAACACACACACACAACCATTCATACTAGGAAAAAAGGGAAAAACAAAGATTTCTCTCCACAGAGATTCATTGTGAGAAAATATATTTTTAATCAATCAGTTTTAGTTCATGAATGCAAAAAGAATATGGTATGAAATGCTTAGTTGGTGAAAGTCTGGCACTATGGTAGACAGTGTCACAAGCATCATCAAATAACTTTGGGATCTAGGCAGACACAGCATGATCAGGAAACACAGTATTGTGAAATCTTCCAGTCACACTCCAAGAGGACAATCAGGATATAGCATTCTTCAGAAGCAGGAGGCTTGGGCTGAGCCCTTTCACCTACTGAAATCTAAAACCACCTCTGAGTATGCAAAATATTTTTCAGACAGAAAGTTATGAAACTCTGCTGCAAAAGTTGCCAGATGTTTTTTCTGAAGTGAGTCCAAAAAATCAAGACCGATGTTTACCTGGATCAATGTGCTATCCAAGTTAAAAATCTCGTAAAAAGGATGTTCCACGATCCTTTATTAATCTCTTTAAAATCCATGTATCCATAATCCTTCAAACACAAGTCCACAAAAAATATTAAATATGTTGCCATCATATTGTCCTCTGCGTATGGACTGGGCAGCATCCATGATCAATGTAGATTGCACTCATTATGAGCTTGACAACCTAAATGTCTAATGCTGCTCCATTCTGTCTGATGTACTTTATACAAAAGCAACTTCTCCAATTGAAATAGAAAGATAAAATCTGGGAATACTCATCAGGTCAGGTAGCATCTGTGGAAAGACAGAAACAAGAGTTACGTGCTTCAGGGGCTTTTCATTATAACCTAGCTGGCTCAAAAGTGCAGGACTTTGCATGCTTCCAATTTGGAACCTAGTTGACAGTTAATAAGACAAGCCTGAAAATGCATCTAAGAGGAACATTTTTCTATTTGTTATTTGTCGCAAATCTGTAAACACATTTATAAAGAAACCCGATTTGGCCAACAACTTGTGGAAATGACCTTACTAGATGTTTTACCAGATTGCCATCAAAAACTCATCAGCACCTAGTCTTATATTGCTGTCAATTACAGAGCACCATTTCAATGACCTAAAGATCCCCCATCATTTTGTTCTCCATGACTGATGCGTAGCAAACAGTATGAAACAGGGAAGGAAGGGAAAGAGGTGTGAGGGAAAGATTGACAGTAACAGAGCAAGAAAAAGGCCCTGCCCTGATGAGCACAATCCCTTTGAAAGATCAACATTGGAGAATAGAGTTATATCTTATATTGATAGTCACACACTGAATATAACAACTAAATATAATCAATTACAACAGTCTGAACACAAGTAATATTAGAAGTCTTCAACACCATACTGTTTAATGCTGTGTTAACTGTGGTTCAGTGACAATTGATTCAGACAATGATTAAAGATTCAGCTCCACCAACTTGAGTACACAATCTACGCTAATCATAGAGTGTAGCATTGAGAATGCTGCACTGTTGGAGGTACCTCTTTCAGATGAAAGATTAAACTGAGTCCCATTTTACTTCTTGGCTGAGTGTAAAATATCTCATCATGCTATTTTGAAGAGAGGGGGCATTTTCTCCAACACCGTAATTAGTACAATGAACAAAAATCTTACGGAATTGCTGTTAGTGGGACCTTGCCATTAATAATGTAGGACTCATAGAAGCCAATTTCATCAGCTATAATGCATTTTTCAATGTGACTTATAAATAAACCTGAAGTCATTCATATTTTTCTTTAATAATAAGATGGTCTCTTCCCAACTCCAAATGCAGTGAAAACAGAGGAAACCGAGCAAAGGCTACGACAACGGATAGTTGGGCACCGCACAACAATCAACAGACAGGAGGGATCCGTCCCAGTTGGGGAACACTTCCGTGGTCCAAGACATTCAGCCTTGGACCTTTGGGTGACCATCCTCCAAGGCGGACTTTGGGACAGGCAGCAGAGGAAAGTGGCTGAGCAGAGGCTGATAGCTAAGTTCGGTACCCATAGGGAGGTCCTCAACCGAGACCTTGGGTTCATGTCACATTACAGGTGACCACCATTGTACTATACACACACACACACACACACACACTCCTACACACACATACACATAGATGCGCACACAGACACACACACACTCCCACATGCACCCCCTCACAGACTTAAGACACTCTGCACTCACTACACACACACACACACACACACATACATACACTTTCTCACACTCACAATCCCCAACCCAGACAGACAGACACACACACACACACAGACACAGACACAAAGACCCACATGCACACATATATTTTATGGGGTGAATTTGTACTTGCAGAGTTACATTGTACTTTGCTCAAAAACTGCATACATTCATGTCGAACTCTGAGCTCAAAAACTGCATGAATTTATGTAAAACTCCGTTATCTCACTTTTTAGATTAGAATCAATCTAAACATCATGGCATAGACAGAGAACACAGAGGGCTAACACCTTCAACATATTGTCTAGCTATCACCATTGTTAACAGTTAACCTGAGAATGCAACTTTTTAAAAAAAAGGTTTTGTGATTTACACATGAAAGAAGTGAAACTATCATCGTATTCTAACAGATGAAAGGCTTAACAGACAATCAATTCTTCAATGTATAATTTCAGTTACATCACACTGTAAATTTTTGCTATAAATTCTGTATTAGGATTGAGCCCTCCACTACCACCTGATGAAGGAGCGTTGCTCCGAAAGCTAGTTTGCTTCCAATTAAACCTGTTGGACTATAACCTGGTGGTGTGTGATTTTTAACAGTGAAAACAAGTTTGAGCTGCCGGTTGCATGTAATTTCGGAACACTCCACATGGGGGTAAATAGCGGAAGTATAAAAGGCAAAATCTGTTAACGTACACAAAATGCCGTAAACCAACAACGTTAATTCAACTTAAACATTTTGTTACCTCCAGGTGGTTAAGCTCCTCCATGTAGGTGGGCACCAAGCTGCTTTCTCTCAGCCCCTGGTCTGTAAGTACAACGTGATGCCGTCAGAAAAGAGAGGGGAGAATCAAAATCACTCTACAAATCAACTGTTAGCAACTTGCACTTAATTCGCAGAATGCAAATACAGAATTTGGATTTTATCAAACTGATTAAAAATAATTATTTATGGTTTGCAGAATATAAATATTCTTCAAAGACATGAAACACCAACTGGAGCGGTAATAGAGGAGAACTGTGGATGCTGGAAACCTGAAACAAAAACAGAAATTATTGGAGCAACCCAGCAGGAACTTTTGGTGTAATTTGTTTAATCAGCTCCAGGAAAGCTGTGTATTACATTTTACGCCACATGCAAGTGGTAGAATGGCCTATTGGTTTGCAAGATCACTTTTTGAAACAATTTGCATTATCTTGGCCTGAAAAGATGTTTCTTGCCAATACTCATCAGCCCAAAGCTGATTGTTGTCATCCTTTAAGTGTACAATGTTTAAATAAATTAAAATTAAAATTGAATCTATGATTTGTTTTAAGTTTTCAATTTCATGTCTTTTTCCTCAATTTCCCAAACTTTTATTTTTTAAGAGCACTTATGTACCTTTTCTAACGTCACTGTTTCAATTTTCTTTTGTAGTACACTTCAGGGTGAAATTTGACAAGTGTATGAAAATATCTTGAGAACAAAAACAAGAAAATGATCAACTGAAGAAACTTAATCCAGTAAATGGTCACCTGCATGGAACTGTGGTGCCCTCTGATGGTCACTAGTACAACAACATGACACTGATTTATGATTGACAAGGCTGGCAGACAGCAAAGTAAGGTTGAGACTGCGAACAGATTGGCCACGATTTCGATGAATGGTGGGACAGGTTCGAAGGACTGAATGACCTAACTCTGTTGCCAGCTGTGATGTTTGTACATGATACTGCTGCAAAAATGATGAAGCTTGTTAAAAAATACAATGACTGATTTGCACATGTGGACTAAAATAAGGAACTGCAGATGCTGGAGATCCAAAAAGAAAGAAAAATCGAAAGTGCTGGAAAAACTCAGCAAGTCCAGCAACCTGTGGAGAGAAGGGAGTGTTAATGTTTTGAATGCATTCATTCTTCTTCAGATTGACTCTGAATGTTAACTGTTTTCTCTCCACAGATGCTGCCAGATACGTTGATTTTTTTAGAGCAATTTCGTTTGTTGCATATGGACGGCCTGATATTACCTTATTTTTGCAGCAATATTAGATTAAGTTTGAAAGACAATTTCAAAATTGTACAGGCAATTGTTCATACTAACAGTGGGATCATCTCAAGTAGCAGACAGCTAGTACTGCAAGAAAAGCAATACCTTGAGATTTCAGGGTGCAGTAACCTGAAAGTAAAGTAAGGAAGTTAATCTACAACATCTAAATATGCACACTCCATTGATAAATATCTAACAGTGAACCCCCTGCTGTTTTACCTGGCTCACTTCCAGTAGCCTTATTGTGATTTACGGTCTTCTAAGATCAGTCGAATCAGCAGTAATTCAAAATCATACCTGGGACTTTCTGGCCATGATTGCCCAGTCACATGCTGTCTATTATCAAATTAGGTATTGGGTGTGCTCCCACATTACATTTTTATTGAAAAATGTTGCTGTCATCTCATAAGTGGCAGCACAATTTTATCACCTTTGCATTCTCTTGGGGAATTAGTAAGGTTTGGACTCTTCTGACCTGAGGTTACATTGGGATTCCTTTTGGCCTGGCCATTACTGTCTGTCTGAAATGGCTCAGTGGTTAGCACTACAGCTTCACAGTGCCAGAGACCTGGGTTCGATTTCAGCCTCAGAAAGCTGTGGAGTTTGCACATTCTCCCAGTATCTCTGTGGGTTTCCTCCCACAATCCAAAGAAGTGCAGGTTAGGTGAATTGCCCATAGCATTCAGGGATGTGTAGGTTAGGGATAAATTAGAGTAATAGGTTAGGAGAATGGGTCTGGGTGGGTTACTCTTCAGAGAGTTAGTGTGGACCTGTTGGGCCAAATAGTCTGTTTCCACGCAGGAGGGATACGGTGATTCTCATTCTTGTCCACTGTTGGACCAATGTACCTCATAGTTTTGTTATGACAAACTCTAGATCCAGTTTCCTGCAGAAGGTGCAGTACCTTTGCACTAAACACCAGCCTTAAGTGTTGAAAATTCACCTGATAAATAACCTATATGTGTAACATAAATTAATCCATTCAGGTAATCAAAGAAGAAAAAGCCTGCATCTATATAGAGCTTTTCACAATGCCTGTGTGTTTTATGACATTTTCCAGATCAAGCACTTTTGAAATGCGGTCACTACTGTAATGTAGAAAACGTGGAAACAATTTTACACACAGCAAACTCCACACAAACAGCAATGAGAAGATGCAGATGTAGAGATTTGGTCACTTTTGTTCAAACTACTGTCTTGGGATTTGTATTTCCAATGAAATGAAATTATACATGTCCATCGATGATCCTGCTTATGGAGTTAAAATTGAAGTGTAGCAGCAGTGTTGTTGGCTGTTGTATTAAGGTTTGATCATGACTGCCTCAATAGAGCAGTGCTTGTCTTACACCTACTATCTACATTACCATCTGCTGGTTTGGCCTGCTGGTCAGTTTCTACTGGTTCAACGCACTCACTCAGGTCAACCCTTAAAAAAGTCAATGATAAACTTCACATTATAACAAGATACCCCAACAATATTGAGTGAATGTAAAGTTTCATGGCATTATAAACTGTCACACAGTTAACTTAATCAATAATCAGTTGCTATAGCTGTACAGGGCAGCTGTGAGACCATACCTTAACTACTGTGTACAGTTTTGACCTCCGTATTTAAGAAACAGTTAAGTACATTTGATGCAGCTCACAGAAGGTTCACTTGACTGATTTGTGGGCTAACAGGTTTTGCCTTAAGAGGAAAGGTTAGAAAAGTTGGATCTATATTACTGAAGCTTAACTGAATGAAATGATTTTATTGAAACACAGAACATTGACAGGGGACTTGACGGAATAGATGCTGAAAGGATGTTTTCCTATATATTAGGGACACAGTTTAAAAATAAGGCGTCTCCCATTTAAGGCGGACTGGATTAGAATTGTATCTTTTAGACGATAGTGAGTCTGTGAAATTCTCTCCTCATAGAGCAGCAGAGGGTTGGATTATTGAATTTTGTTTTAAAAAAGTAGTGTTAAATCAGATTCTTGACCAACAAGGGTGTCAAAGGGTTTGGTAGTAGGCAGGAAAGTGGGTTGAAGCCACAGTCTAATCAACCAAGATCCAATTGAATCGCAGACAGACTCAAGAGGCCAAATAGCCTACTCCTGCAAGTGCAGTGTTCCAGGACATTGACCCAATGACACTGAAGTAATGACAATACATCTCCAAGTCAGCTTGGCTCAGGAATATCACTGTATTCCTGACGAAGGGCTTTTGCCTGAAACATCGATTTTACTGCTCCTCGGATGCTGCCTGAACTGCTGTGCTCTTCCAGCACCACGAATCCAGAATCAGGAATAGCACCACCAGCAAGTTCCCTTTAATGAGCCTTGGTGAATTTTTGCAGCAAATGATTGTGGATGCGGTGCCAAATCAAGTGGGCTGCTTTGTCCGCGATGGTGACAGACTTCTTGAGTGTTTTCAGAGATGCACTCATTCAGGCAAATAGGGAGCATTCCTTCACACTCCTGACTTGTACCAGGCTTCAGGAGTCGGAGGCTGCAGCATTTCTAGCCTCTGTCCTGCTGTTGTAACCACAGTATTTATATGGCTCCGCCACTGTCAATGGTAACCCTCCCAGGATGTTAATAGTAGGGGATATATCCATGATCAAATGTCATGGGGCGATAGTTAGATGCTCTCTTTTTGAACATGGTCATTGTCTGGCATGAGTGAAGTAGGAAGGTTAATTACTACTTGTCAGCTCAAGCATGAATATTGCCCATGATTTGTTGCATTTGGACATGAATTGCTTCAAATCAGATGATTTGTGAATGATGCTAAATGTTGTGCATCATCAGTGAACATCTCCACTTCTAAAGATTCAGAGGGGTGGGAGGGGGGTGGAATGAGGGCAGCAATGGATGATCTATTCAACATGTCAGCTGAAGATTATATCAAATGTTTCAGTCTTGCATTTTGCATTGTGGTGTTGGGCCCGTTCATCAATGAAGATGGGGATATTTATGGAACTTCCTTGTCCAGTGAGTTTTTTTTAAATAGTCTGCCACCATTCACAACTGGATATAGCAGTATAGCAGAAATCAGATCTGATTAATTGGTTATGAATTCACATAGTTCCGCCTGTTACTTGCTGCTTATTTATTTTGTACACAAATTGTCCTCTCTTACACAGAATAGCCAGGCTGAATTTTATTTATGCTGCTGCTGTTCCAACATGCCCTCCTGCACTCTTTAACCAGGACTGGACCCTTGGCTTAATGGTAGAATGGAGGATATGCTAGGGCACAAGGTTGCATATTGTGTGCGAACACAATTCTGCAGATGCAGATAGCCCATACAGCCTCATGGAGACAGTGAGGTCTGCAGATGCTGGAGATCAGAGTTGAGACTGCGTGCTGGAAAAGCACAGCCGGTCAGGCAGCATCCGAAGAGCAGGAAAATCAACGTTTCGGGTTGGAGCCCTTGATTCCTGATGAAGGGCTTTTGCCCGAAATGTTGATTTTTCTTCTCCTCGGATGTTGCCCGACCTGCTGTGCTTTTCAAGCAACACAGTCTCAACCCAAACAGCTTCATGCCTGCCCAATATTGAAATGCTCGATCTGTGAAGCTTATGCCTTTTGGCACGATACTAGTGCCAAGATGGAGGGTATCCTAAATGTAAAGACAGGACTGAATTTCCAGAAGGCCTAAGCAGCAGTCAAACTTAAGATGCTGTTGTGAACAAATGCATCAGGAGCAGGTAAATTGGTGAGGATGAGGTCAAGTTTGTTTTTCCATTTTGTTGGCATCCTCACCATTGGACCGAGATGCACTATAGCAACTATGTCCTTTAGGAACCCATCAGTTCAGTCAGTCATCGTGCTCCTGAGCCACTTGTGATGATGGACAACAAAATCACGGTCTGGAGTACATTCTGTGTCCACAGCACTCTGAATGATTCTTCTAAATGGAGGTGCATCAACTGATGCTATGAGACTTCACAAGATGTGGAGTTGATGTTGAGGATACCCGGGGCCACTCTCTTGCAACTGTAAAGCACCATGCCACTAACTCTGTTGGGTCTGTTCCACTGGGGATGTTGAATGTGGTACCTCGGATGTTGTAAAGTAAAATCTGAAATTTTGACTATGTCAGGCTGCAGCTTGAAAGAGTTCTTGAATTGTCTATAGGAAGGGCTTCGCAGGGTCCCCAGGGCTAAGCATGCAGTTACCTTTTCCAGTTCTAGATTGATGCCAGGTAGTCCATCTGGTTACATTCTTGAAGATGTTTTAAGCAGTTTGATATAGCTCACTAGCTTGCCATGGCTTAGGCACTTAAGAGTCATCCACATTGCTGTGGGTCCAGAGTCACTTGTACGCTAGTGCAGGTAAAGATGGTAGATTTTTGTCTCTAAAGGATATGAGTGAACTACATTGATTGTAATAAACACCTATTCTCCTGATTATCATTAGATTTTTAAGTCCCGATTTTTAAAATTCAAATTCCACCAGATGCTGTGAACTCAGAACCATGAAACATTACCTAATCTCTGAATTACCAGGACAGCAACTAGACCACTCTGCCACCTCCAGTTATTTCCTGAAACAATGGAGCCACAAGATTTGGTTCCAGGGTTTAAAATAAAATAATTTTAACCATTTTAATTAAAAACAAACACTAAATACAATCTTAAATAACTACCTTAAGTAACTCGAACATCCAGGAAGACTGAGGTTATACATAAAGAATACAGGAGTAATTTGGGAGTTTTCTTTCTTTCATTGGGAATATAATAGAATGTGGAACATTTTACCAGAAAAGGCTATGAAAGGCAAGTCCAAAACAAATTTTTGAAACAAAATTAAATATTTGAAAAGGAAATAATATTCTGGAACAAGTTAGGGAAATAAGGTTAAAATAAAACACTGCATAATGCACTATTGTACTTCCTGTAAATTCTATCATAAGCAGAATCAACTTTTAAAGTAAAAAAATCCCGTACTTACATATTCTTCGATAATTCAGTACTTTGTTACATCTCCTGATGGATAACAGAGGAAAATTCAAATGTCAGTTACAAAAACAGGAAATGTTGGTAATACTCAGCAGATCTGGCAGCTTCTGTGGGGAGAGAGAGAGAGAGAGAGAGAGATAGATAAAGTTAATGCTTCAGGTTGAAAGAATACAGATGTTAGCTGTCTGGCTCAGGACAATCAAGAGCTCAGGAACAATGATCAATGATCAGAGTTAGGTACCTGTCATTTTGCCTCATCCTATAAAATCAGAATCAGAACAATTGTCACTCGGCTATATAAAAAAAAACTGCACAGGGACAAGATCTCCTCCTCTTGAAGTTGAACAGCTCAACAGATCCCTAGTTAATAAGCACACCAAAATATGATGACAGGTCAGAAAGATGTCGATAAGCAAGTCTGCCATTGACTAAGCCATTGTAAACTGAAATAAGACCAAACACTACTGGAAATGCACAGCAGGTATATCTGCTTCTTGAGAGAAAAGACGAGTTAACCAGTTGACCTCTGGCAGACTCCTTGTTATATGATTCTGATGAAAGGTCAATTTGAAAAGAAAAAATCCAATTTTTTCTTCATAGATGTGAAGAAACTTGCCATTTTATTTGGCCTCAGAATTTCAGCTTTTAGCTTTCATAGAGTTTACTTATAAATTTTGTTTTGGAGCTAGTTAAAAACTCACAACCAAAGACTGTAACTACAAGTTCTTTACGTTAGATCATGAATATATACAAAGCATTTCTAAATTTAGTGCCTCGACAGAGTTATACCGCACGGAAATAGATCTTCCATCAAATTCATCCACTGGGACTAGATATCCTAAACTGATCTTGTCCCATTTGCCAGCCTGTCATCCATATCTCTCTAAACCTTGCTATTCCTGTACCCACCCAGATGCCTTCAAAATGTTGTAATTGTACCAGCCTCCACTATCTCCTCTGGCAATTCATTTGAAACACGCATCAACCTCCTTGTGAAAAAGTTACCCTTAGGCCCCTTTTAAATCTTTCTCCTTTCACCTTAAACCAATGCACTCTACTTTTGGACTCTCCCCACTTAGGGAAAAAAAGATCTTGACTATTCACCCTATCCATGTCCCTCATGATTTTATGAACCTCTAAAGTCACCCCTCAGCCTCTGACACTCCAGTAAAAAAAAAAGCCTCAGCCTATTCAACTTCTCCCTACAGCTCAAACCCTTGAATCTCAGCAACATTGTTGCAAATCTTTTCTGAACCCTTCAAGTTTAACATCATTCCTACAGCTGGGAGACAAGAACTGAACGCAGTTTTCTGAAAGTGGCTTCACCAATTCCTATACTCAGTACACTGAGCAATGAAGGCAAGTGTGCCAAAAGTCATTTTCACCACTGTGTACCTGCAACTCCACTTTCAAAGAACTACGCACCTGCACACCTTGGTCTCTTTGTTCGGCAATACTCCCCAGGACACTACCATTAACCATACAAGTCCTGCCCTGGTTTTCGTTACTAAAATGCCACACCTCACACATATCTAAATTAAACTCCATTTGCCACTTCTTAGCCTGCTGACCCATCTGATCAAGGTCTTGTTGTTCTTGGAGATAACCTTCTTCACTGTCACTACACCACCAATTTTGGTGTGATCTGCAAATTTACTAACTATACCTCCTTATTTTCACATCCAAATCATTTATATAAATGACAAAAACCAGTGGATGCTGCACCAATCCTTGCAGCGCATCACTGGTCACAGGCCTCCAGTCCAAAAACAACCCTCTACCACCACACTCTGGTGTGATTTTACAAGATAATTTTGTATCCAATTGGCTATGGAACATACTCATATTTCAGTTGGTGAATTTTATACTTACAGTCTCTGGCAAAAAACAAGCTACTCTCCAGCTGAAACAAAACATAATTAGCAAATAAACAGAATATTGCAATTGGTTATAGCTCTTTTGTGAAATTTGTTACTTTTTTTTGGAATGGTTCTTTTTTTTAAGATGACTAATTTTTTTAAAATCTTTTTTTCTAAAGTTTTTTCCATTTTTATTTCATTCTTTTAAACTTCTTTCATTTTAATCATTCTTTTCAATATTTTTCATTTTTTTCCCCTCCATATCCATGTAGTATAATTTGCATCTTTTAATGTCATATTTCAAACCATTCCACTGCGAGACTTTATTTCAAATGTGAACATGCCTCTATTAGAAATTCAGATACAATCAGTAAAACAGAAATAAAGACATAAATTTGAACGTATAAACTGTTACAAATTCAGCAACAATATCACCCAAAGAAGTAACATTTTACTGAAAAGTGCAAGAAACCTGCACCAAATTCACATTTTAGCATAAACAACCTAAAAATACATTGATGTTCTACATGTCCACAATTCTGAACAAATTCTATTATACAAGTATTTACTTACAAAAGAAAAAAGATATGATATCTGACTGTTCTTCCCCACAAAAAAAATCTACAATCGCAATTTTTAACAGCTTCAAAAAAACTGCAATGAGTTTCCTTTCACACTATGCACTTTTTAAAATTTAATCCACATAGATATTTCCCTTGAAGATCAAATGGCAATGACCTCAGACTATAGCTTCACTCTATCCCTCCTCCCTCTTCACGTTGGCAAATGTTGTGTATAAAAATTGGAAGAGACAATTGCAGTGTTCTATTCATGAGTTTTCCAACCACATTCTAAATGAATAATGCAGGAGTATAAAGCAAAAGAAACAATAGTTTCTTAAGATTGAAAGGAGTAGACAGGCCAAAGAAAAACGTTATAGAAATCCTACAGAATAGTTGACGAGAAGTTGAAATGACAAATCCAACTCTGTGCATTACAGGTTAATGTTAAAGGGTTATTATAGTCAAAATCAATCTCAGCTAGGTTAAGATAGCTAAACTTTGACTCTTGGATTCTACTTTAAATGTTTAGGAAGTGATTGATGGTAGCTTGAGTTGCATAACTTATGGTAAAATAAATATTGTACCAGAAATGACTTCCTGTAAGGCAGATACTATAATTATAAAACACCACCCCAAGGGGCTCAGATGATACAATTTACCATGAAACGTAAAATCATGCATTTTCTCCCATCATTTATTTAAACAAACAATTTTCTGATACCAAAAATAAAATTCCTGTCTTGAAAATACTCTCTAGGACCATTCACTCTGATGAAAAGTGGGAGGGAAAAATGTTAATCAATATCTGGTTACTTTTCATGTCAGCCATGCCATATGATTTACAGTATATCAATTACATTTGCAAACATACAGGAGCAACTGCATGTGTTCCAAGGACAGTTTTTCATGGTGCTGCAATGTTCTTAAATAAATGTTACTGAGAATTCTACTATCAGACCATTATTGTTGTTAACTAGTATCTACATAAAGTGGTTGCTTTCTGCAGGAATTTATGAAGTTACTCAGATATAGGTTGTGGTAGAACAGTGATGGTAGGTTATATTTTTAGTCACAAGATGGCACTGTTTCAAGTTCTTCACATTTAAATGTATTCTTATGAAATAGTCATCAAAACTATGTTTAAAATATTCCAGTCAACAGTAGCGTTCTCTTTTAAAGAAACTGTGCAACACAAATGTTAAAAATTCAGGGGTTTTCAATATGCCAAAAGATACTACCCTGTATGCTGGAATCTCCCACAATCCAGAAACATTATGACAATGGTACAAATGGTATAGTTAAGATTTGGTTTCAGTAACTGCAAATAGCCCACACTTAATACAATGTTTTACACATCTGTATTTCACCAGTTCCTTTGTCTTTTACATTTGCAGTAAGCTCTGTTGATATTTCATTTAAAGCTGCATTTCCTTAAAATTGAAAATGAAGACTAGAATGTAGTTAAATATGCACCCATTAAGTGCATATTTATTTAAGGATATTAAAATCCTGAAGGGTTTTACATTGATACTTTGTATTTCTGTTTAATGATTTATTTCTAATCTCCAGTTTGTTGCCTTCAATAGGCATATTAATAGGGTCTCTAAGATATTCTGTATAAACGTGATGACTTGTCTGATTCTGTGATTCTATCGGACTTTGTGAAATAAGAAATAGTCAATGTTTTACTGTAAGTAAAAATACATGAAAGTATAACTCCATGACGATCTATGAGAATTCAATATTTTACTCTGGATTCAAATATTTGCAAGTCCAATTTTGCAACAAACGGGTTATAAAAGCAAGAAAAGAAAGAAATTTATTACTATACATGTTGACTGGAAGTTACTGGATGCAACTGCATGGAGATTGTTATTGTGGATGAAGTACTCCACATAAAGACTTACAAGAGCACAGTGAGCCATTTTACTTGTAAAAATAATCATAACAATTCAAATTTACCGCTTACTCAGATATGATAAGAAAGAAATAACTACTATTTTTTAAACTTGCCATGGAACTTGATACGTGAAGTCTTCAACCTGTCTTTAATTGATGTCCAAATATCTACACTTGCCAGACTGAATCATAGGATAGCAATTGGGGATAGGTTATTAAGAGATTCTTTGACAATGAAAATTGCTTCTGTACATGAAGCATTTCTATTCATAGCATCTATATTGTCAGATATAAGTAATACTTTTTTTCTGATCTACTAATTGACTGAAATATAAAGAGCAATCTTGCTCTTTTAACAAAACTAACATCTTGACTTGAGGGAACAGCTGAGGCTGAATAAATGAATCCACCGAAGTACAATGTCACTCCCCTACCAGCACATCAGTGGGATATCAAACGTGATGTATTCATTAGCATTTTAATACTTTAACTGTCATAAGATGACAGCAGTGAGGACTAAATGTAAAAAATGGATCAATAACAGTCAACAGGAACCATAGAAAACTCAAGCAATGAATATGCATATAAATTGCAATTTTAAACAAAAAAATGGTTTCAATAAATAGTAAATTAATAAATTTAGTCTAGTATTGAAATTTTGATTAGTTGGACACTGCAGCTTTAAATGCATTTCACTTTTGTAAACAATTACCATTTATATGTCTCATCAAGGATTACTATATTCAATCAAATTAAATTTCCTATCGATTAACAGTGGTCCTCTTGGTTCTACAGCATTTCTTTTTCATATGTTTACCAAAAAGTCACTGTCTGGCCCATCAAAACTGCTGAGGAGAAACATGAAAGTTCTTTGAATTCCCCAAATAATATAGCAACCACTCTATTGCCTTTCCAACCAGTTCTTCTTTTAAAATGTAGAACTCAATACCTGCTACAAGCTCACTTTCCTTGCAAGATGTATTCTGGTGACTTAATCTTTTTTTGAAAGGAGGAAAAAAAGACTATCAAAAATTTACTTACAAGCTTAAATGCTCTTTCTTTTCATCAAAAAAAGGCTAAGTATATACACAATTTTAATATACATTCATACAAGAACCTCTGCTACAAGCAGAATGTACATCTAGTTATTCCTTATCTCCCATTTTATTTCCTGACACATTCTGTGATTTTCCTCCTTTGGGGTAGGTATCCTAAAAGCATTGAAAGCAAAATACTAAGCTTTTTGTCATTTTCACAAAAATGTTGCAAACCCATTTTTTTCTTTAAATACAATAAAAATGTTTCTGTAAAATTAGTAAATATATTTAAACACAAAAAAATGCACAAAAGTTCATGACGATAGAGTGAGTGTTCTAAATCCCATCATCGTCTCCAGGAGCGAGATTCATCATCATCATCTTCATCATCGTCATCTTCACGAAAGAAAGGATCCACAGGTTCTGATGCCTTGGGAAGGCAAGAAAAGAAAAATGCTTACAAGCTAAACTTTAAAACCTTGGAACAATCAACCATATTTGATGTAAACGGTAAGTGGGATAATTAAACACTTCCGTAGAAAGTTATAAATCCCATATCTGTCCCTTTTTTCCCCCAGATATAAAGTCAGCAAACAAAAGCAACATGGCACAAACACCTTTTGGAAGTACTAGACGTTTGGCATTAGGAGGAAATGAAATAGAGTGATTAAAGCTACAGGTGATTGGAATGGTTGGTGGTGCTGAGTAGGTATTAAAACTTGTGTGACATTTAGAACAGAACGCACAAACACCAATTAGAATTAAATCAGGTAGGTTACTAATGAGATATGAGAACATAGGATGAATGCAGGACCAATTTGGAGGATAAACATCAGCTCGGCTATGTCAGGTCGGAGAGCTGTTTCCATTCTTTAACTTCAACGTACCTTATAAATGAGACAGTTAGAGTCTGAAGAGTACAATTTGATCAGATCGGAAAGGCAAAGTTTTGATGATGCAGATTAATACCATGGTAGCAGAAATTTAGTTGGGAATACTTTGTATTCCCATAAATCAAAAAAAAAAGCAACAAAAGCTATTTTGTGTGTCTCCCCATACTCTGCAAGGTTAAGTTAACTTGTCTCATTTTCTCTCCCATTTCCCTATAAATATTTTCTCAAATGATTATCCAATGCACTGCTCATCTCAATTTAATCTACTGCAACCACATCCCCAGGCAGTACATTCCAGATCATAACCACTGCTATTTAATGAAGTTTTTGTCATGCGGCATTGCTCCGTTTATTCACTTTGAATCGGTGGCCACTAGTTCTGGATTCTTCCAACACTGGGAACTCTTCCTTCCTCTTGGTGCAATTGGCCTATAAATCTGGTGAATGTGAGCCCATTTACCAAATTTTGTCTGAATCTCCTCTTTCCTGGCAGCATCTCCAAACTAAGTAACTGATGTTTCTCATCCTTCAAAACATCCATGTGAATTTTTTCTACGACCTCTCTGACACAAGTACATCCATCTGAAAATCAGACATTACTCCATTTATATTTTATATAGATTCACAAAAGATTTCCTTGCACTTGTCCTCTAGGTTCTTGAACATAAAGCCCAAGATCCCACAAGCTTTAGTAACTTCTCCTTCAATAATTTATGCACTTATACACTCAAAGTGCCTCTGCTCCTGCAGAATTATACAATCATACAATACTCCTTTGAAATTGTAACCTTTATTTTAGTATTGCCTCCTTCATTTCTTCCTTTCAAAATATATTGCCCCACACATCTCTGCATTAAATTTTATGTCATTTGTCCTCACATGCCACCAGCATGTCTATATCCTCTTGAAGGTTAACGCCACCTTCCTCATTGTTCACAATACTTTCAAGATTTGTTTTATTTGCACATTTTGAAACACCTGCCTTTCCATCCAAGTCTAAGTCATTATTACATAGCAAGGAAAGCAAAGATCCTAACACCATAGTGTCATAGAGATATACAGCACAGAAACAGACCCTACACGTCCATGCCGCCCAGATATCCTAACCTAATCTACTCCCATTTGCTAGCACTTGGCTCATATCCCTCTAAAACCTTCCTATTCCTTTAACTATTCAGATGCTTTTTAAATGCTGTATTTGTACCAGCCTCCACCACTTCCTCTGGCAGCTCATTCCATATACGTAACCTTTTGGTAACCCTATATGGATTATATACAATATGAATTCCTCCTGTCCATCACTGCTCTGATTAGTTGCTCAATTAGCTTGACATCCATGCTACCCAATTATTTCATGTGCTTCAGCTTTGCTGACAAATTTGGTATATCAGTCTTTATCATAAGCTTTTCAACACCTATGCATCAAAAATTTTAGCTCTCATCAACACTCAGTTAGCTTAGTAAAAAAAAACTTAAAACATTACTGCTTTTCCAAACAAAATTCTACCATTTACCCATAGTAGGTTTTGAATCCAGAACATTAATCTGGGTCTCTGGATTACTAATCCATTACTAATACTTCATTCTTCTCCATGCCAGAAAGAATCTCTATGACTATGTCACAGTGGCAAATAAAACAAAAGAGAGTTGAAATGCCCTATTAGCACAAGTAAAACATTGAATCAATTCATGATTTTTAAAATATTTACGTGGTAATACATGTTTAGTTAAAAAAAATCTAGTGTTTACTCCAAAGGCCAACTGCAGGAAACTCCAAACTTTAGATTGCAAATATATTCTGGAATCTTGAAGATTCGTTGCAGAGTTTAAATCGATGTTTAAATAATAATATACACCTCAAATTGTTGCTGTTACCATAGCTAAGGCATGCCGGTTTAAAGATCTGCCTTCCAAATTAATTCCTAAAGAAGCCTTACAAAATGCCCATTGGACAAACTTGCAAATTAGAAGTATAAAAAGGCTAGAGTGGCTTGAGCTTTAACAGCTGAAATCTTGGGAACTGGGTGGCTGAAGAGTTAATAGGTAACAGTATTACCCAAGATACAACTAATCTGTTTCCATCAGACTCCTGACTTTTGGTTAGAAATTCCATCTCAAGAAGGGCAGTAGATATGGGAATTACAATTGTATCAATACAACTGGTTAGATCAAGGTGGTGGTCGAATCAGCCAGAGTTCCTTCTGACTAGGGTGTACACGAGTGTGTATGCACAGCTGCTCGGCTGTCTTACTTTCGACAGTAAGAATAACCGTCTGCCATTTTGCTAAGTTCTAATAAAAGTTACAGATCTGAAGCATTAACTTTTTTTCCTACTGATGCTGCTGACATTTTGATTATTTTTCAGTATTTTGTTCTGCTTCTGTTATTCATTGCTCAAGGTCACATTTTAACAATCAACACTTGGAACAGAACATGACAGACCCAGGAAAGACAGAAATGGGGAAGTGATTAGCAAAAAAAAAAATAAAAATTCACTATTTTGCAGCTGAAACGGAATTAAATGAAGGAAATATTTGGCTCTGAGGGGAGTCATGGATTCACGTATTGTCAGAGTAAAGTCACATCCTATGCACACTGCATTAATATGATTGTCATATCAGCTCAGATATTGTCCAGGGCCAATAAAGAAATGGAAGGATTATAATCAATACGTTTCAAAGTTAGAATTTGGACAATTATTTGTGATAAAGAATCAAACAATTTCATTTGCATCCCTGTAAAGTGATGTGAATTTGGGAAAAAAGAGAATTCTTCTTGAATGAAACAATTTTAACTTGTATACTTCTCCTGTGTCATCATATTCACATGTTTGAAGTCAGTATTTTGGGTCCACTGCATGAATGTTGGCAGAAGATTCAATCATCACCACATAAGATGGAGCTTGGTTAATAAGGCATTTTCTTCTGTCAGCTTAGCAACTCAAGTTTCTTGTTTCTGCATCCTCTGCTCAGTTTCCATTTGCTGCTTTATTTCTCAATGTGTACAATATAAAAAAACTAACAAAGCAATGTCTAATCTTTCAGAAATTTTAATGGAATGTAAAAAATACAAAGGGAACAATCATGCCCGAACAGAGATTCACTGGCAGTTTCAGGTCTAAAGCTTTCTTGCTTTAAAAAAAGCCGCTCTAAATAAAGCAAGTGCAAAGTATGACTAGATAATTTTGAAATGTGCACCTGCTCGGTTTACATGCAAGTTGTTTTGTAAGCAGTTTATTTTCAATTGTCAGGCATATTGCACAATATAATGCAAACAGCATCAATCATAGCTTGTTATAGCCATATCCTCAAGGCAAACATATACTGCAATCTCTGACATTCTCAGATATGTATTCAACAACATGGGTTGGAGTTAGGACAGCAAACAGTTTCAAATTTTTAAAAAAATTAATTACAAGAATTGGAAAGCTGCAGCAAAACTAAATGCTCTCATCTGGATGGTAAACTAAATTAAATCCTAAGTTAAATTTCAATGCGCATGGAAGAGAGAGAGCACTGCATCCTTGAAAGTTCCACTGCTTAATATATCAAGTCACCCAAGTACCAAACAGTAGGCTGAACTAGGATAAACATTTTGAAAGGAGATCCTGTAGTAATCAGTAAGAGTTCTGGGTTCATTTATGAATTGAAAACATGGGATTGTTGTAATTTTGCTTCACCACCGAACTAAGCCCTATTTCTATGTAATATTTTCTTAAACTATAAGAAATAGGAATGCCTGAACAATCACAGTACAATAAGACTCCAGTATATTGACCAGATGAGGACTCCAGTTTAAGACTGCAACTTACTATCCTGAACACTCTTGCAAGATTTTAGTGGTTTCCCATTAATCAACATCCAAAACACATGACTTTCACAGCCTGGTCAGAAGTTGACTACTAAAAGCACAAGCTCCTTGGGGAGTGCAATCATGCTAACTATCCACACATTCAAATTACGTGAAGGACTATTATAGTGACAACAAGAATAAGATATAGGTAATAGTAAATGCTATGGGCTGGCATCATTATTTGGAATATGGTATAAAATGCCTCTTAAACCAAGAAGAGATTATTTGGTCATTATCAAATTATTTCCTGTGGAAGGAATTTTCCTGTTTGTACTTCTGTTGCCACATTTCCAATATTACAACTGCTGCTACACAAGTACCAAATTGGTTACATAATATGTTGGGATACCCTGAGACAGTGAACAGCGATAAAGATGTAGGACTTAAAACCATGGTGTGATTGGCAAATTTGTGCAGTGTCATTCTTCAAAAACATTGATCCTGAACAATATTATTGAAGCAATGTGTGTTCAAAACTTCTATCTGCAGCTGAACTGCCAGGATTTGTCCAGTCGTCTGAAAAGTTGCATGACACTTGGCTGATTAGTAACATTCCTATCAATGAACAATAGATTCAAATCTCTCTGTCCAAATAATACTTGAAAAGAAGTCAGATGGAGAAGCAGTACTCCTTGAAACAATTAAGTCTACATGATGTGAAGGAATGAACACTGGAAAATCATTTTTTGTTTAGACCTTTCCAGGTTTAAAGTGAAGTCACTGCATTTAGTCTCTTTCAAACAACTACTTTTGCTCCAAGAGTTCACAGGGAAATTCTACTGTCGAATAGTGAATAATGTATTCATGCAAAGTGACAATGTTTAAAGAGTACTACTACTCATTCTTCATAATTATACAATTCTTTTAAAGGAGCCTGTTGATACTTGGATAAATTTGTACTCACATGTTAATAAGTTCTAAAGCAAATAATTCAGTGTTAAATTCTGCTATGAGAGTTGCTACTGTTATCTATTCAGATCACTGTTAAATCAAAATCTCCTGCAAATTGTGAGCATCAGAACAATGCCATTCAAGTACTCAAAAAAAACTGTGGACTATATTACAATCCCCATAGAAACCAATAACTTTTAAAAATGAACAATTCCACATAAAGTCAATGGGCAGAAAAATCAGTGGACAAGACTTCACTTCTTAAAACTGACACTGTAACAAAACATATAAAATCAAGAATTAAAACATTTTAAAAAAATCAAGCAAGGGTTATTTCAATAATATCAAGTGGCAGTTTAAATAGTTCAGGAAAACAATGCAGGTGTTTATGAGCACTCCCATTACTTCCCTTGCAAATAATTAATCTCAGAATCTTTGCACTCTGCTTCCATTTTGTACGATATCTCACTTCTCATCCGATCATGTTGCCACTTTGGTCGCCAGGAACCAAAGTTCCCAAGCACTGTTACCAAAAACAAGGCACCTTCTACAAACTCTCTCACTTGGGTCAGGAGTCCTGATGGCACAGAATCCCAGAAACTCACTTTCACAACTCCTTTAAATGGTGCAGAGACTCTGGTATTATTTCAACAGCAGCAATGGGCACAATCCTTCACTTATCCTATCTTTTCCAACTAGAAAACACATACAATAAAAACATCTGCTCTATTTTCAGAGACTTTTCAACACCAGGAAATCAATCAAATTGTCAATTAAAAATGGTTCCATTCAGAGACAACCTATCTTGCTTACTCTTGGTATGATTCCCAGGTTTCCTGAACTAACAAATTAAAAAATGGGTTACCCTACCTGACTACAATGAGCTTCTTAGTTGTTCATTCCCCTGGCAACCAGTCACATAAGCATTTGCGCAACCCAATTATGTCTTTATCAAGAAACCAATTCACATGGTTTCAAAATAGTTTGCAGTCTACTTGTTCTGAAAGGGATATGACAAAAATGAAGGCTTCACCCAGCAAATGGCTCATCACAAGATCTTGTCAAGCAAACCTCAAAGCAATAATACTGAGAAATATTGAGTGAAACAAACCAGTGTGCTAAATTACTTATATTAAGTGGCAGATGTTATACTTTGCAGAGGACTTCCAAGAAAATAAGAGAAAAATGAACTAATGAAACAGGTCAGAACTTTGATAAAGGACATTTGAAAGTTACCAAAACTGACATGCATCTTTTTTTGCTGCTGCCAGATACAGAGAAACAATTTGTAAAGTGCAAGACATCTGATTGATGATATAATGTACATTATCTGAGGGGTAAGGTTTTCTTTCATAGTGACTGCAATTCTCTTCCCAAAGAGCGGGGAAAGTAGGGTCCTTGAATAGCTTTAAGTCTGACTTAGATATATTCTTGATAAATGGAAGAGTCAAAGGATATCGGGGATATGCAGGAAAGGTGAGCTGAGGTCATAATCAAATCAGTCATGGTGTTCTCAAATGGCACTAGCTCAAGGGATTGACTGGTTTACTCTTGTTCCTAACTTGTATGTTCCCAGAACCAGCATGCTATCCAAAAAGGATCTCTATAGCAAAACGAGAAGAACAATCTCAATTTTGGAACAATTACAATTTCATTAAGGAAGCACTGAAATAAACAGTTATGTGGGGATACTCTGGCAGATGACCAAAAGCCTGTCAAAACTTTTTTAACCCTGTCAAAGGCCTTAAGGAACTTCTTACAGGATTAAATGGGAAGGCAATGACTTACTGCTATTAACACTAGTCTATTAATCCAAAGACCCCAGGTTCAAATCTCACCACGGTAGATAGTGGAATTTGAATTCAATAAAAATTTCAATTTTAAAGTTTAATGAAGATTATGAAATCATTGTCGATTGTCAAGAAAAAGCCATTAGGTTCACTGATGTCCTTTAGGGAAGGAAACTGCCTTCCTTATCTAACTGACGCTTGACTTCAGAACCACAGCAATGTGGCCGACTCTTAACTGGCCTCAGAGCAATTAGACTGGGAGAAAGTGAGCACTGCAGATCAGAGTCTAAGAGTGTGGTGCTGGAAAAGCACAGCCAATCAGGCAGCATCTGAGGAGCAGGAGAATCAATGTTTCGAGCATGAGCTTTTCATCCTGAAGAGCTTACGCTCAAAACGTAGATTCTCCTGCTCGTTGGATGCTGCCTGACCAGCTGTGCTTTTCCAGCACCACACTCTTCGACTCAGGGCAATTAGGGATGGATAATAAATGTTGACTAAGCTAGCAACAGCCACATCTCTTGAATAGATAAAATAAATTGTGGGGAAGTTTATGGAGGGAGTTCCAGAGCTTAGGGATTTGATTAGAACTAAATCTGAATGTGTAGAAGTAGAAGTACACAAACACAGAAGAGATATAGGGCTGGAGGAGTGTTGGTGGGATCCATAATGGAATCTAAAAACAAGGGTGAGAAATTAAAATTATGGACATGCTTAAGCCAATGCCAATGATGTTGGGTGAGCACACTAGAAAGAGTGAAGACGAATTGGTGAAAGGTAAGACATAAGTGGCAGGGCTTTGGATGACCTCAAGTTTGAGGATTGAGCATGGGAAGTTCATCAGGAATGCATTGGCATAGTTGAGTTTCATGGCACTGATGGAACAGAAAACCAAAGTTGGAAATGCTGTTTTTTAACATTGGACAGTTGCCAGGGAGAGGGATGAAGTCAATAGCTAAAGAATAGAGTTTGTAAAGGGAATAAAAAAATTACTTCTGTCTTTCAAACATAAAAGGATGAATTTGCAGCACATCTGGATTTAGACAAATAGTCTGACTATTTCAAGACAATGGAGGGGCTACGAAATAGGATGGGAATGAAGTTGATAACATCATCAAGCTGAAGCTTGTGGCAGAGAAAGTGGGGTTGGGAGGAGGGGGCAAAAATCCAGGAGCAGGAAGTGAACCAACTGCAGGTGATTGTCAAATCGATAGACAAAGAATGGAATCAAGCAATACAGTTTTACCCATCTAAGTAATGGTTGAGAAGAGTTGGAAGAGGATGAAATTATAATTTATGTCAAAGGCTGCAGACTAGCCAAGAACAACAAGGAGGAACCGATTACATTCATCAGTCACGTAGGATATCATTTATAATGTTGATAAGGGTTATTTTGGTAATGAAATCCAATTCTAATCTTGAGAAGAAATCTAATTAGAGGGATTCAAACATGGTGCTTTGTGGGTCTGGAGGGCAACATGTCCAATGACTTAAAAAGAAAGGGCAATTGAAGTTGGCAAGATGATTTACCAAAGCAGTTGGATCAAGAGTTTGTTTTTTTTTCTGAGCAGTGAAATAATAGCAGCAGATTTGAAGCAGATGGGACTGTATTTCAGGAATAAGAACCACTAACAATGTCAACTAACACAGAAGCCAGGATGTTGGAGGGCCACCCAGTGATTCTATTAATTACTGCCATTAAATGGAACTTTGGATCTGTTTAACTACAAAAGGAATAAGTAAATTTATCTGGTAATTGAGGAGGACAAAAGAGGGATAAAGGATTTGCTGCAACCAAAATTGGAATACTGCGTTCCATACTTCCAGGAGGTTGACTCTGGAAAATCAATTCCCTTTCTAACAAAAGCAGGGGTGTCCGAGTGCTGTCGGTCAAGTCCAACTAATGTGACCTTACAGCACAATAGGTAAAATCAACATTTATCACTGAACAGGTTTGTTCTTTTCTGGCATCAGTTAGCTCCACCAGAATTGTAAAAACGAAAGGAAAAGGGATCAATCAATAATATGGGGCAAGTGAAATTAAAATCAAGACAAAGATGGATATGCAGGCCTTGCTCTAAAAAAGTACACTACTGACTTATTAATGTCATGCTCTTGCTGAGTCAGTGCTCACTGGAACACTATATACTGTTCCAAATATAAATTCAAACATTACTGTTCAAACTACAACTAATGAGTGACCTGCTCACTAATTCATTTTTCCTGGATGAATGGAAAATATTTTTACAACTATTTTACTGATTTTCTTCATCAGTGAAAACAAATGACATTGCATCACCACACCTTTTCCTCATTTCATTTTCATGTGGAAAATACATGAGTTTTCTTACCTGCCTTTTATAGTTTAAGGATGTCCAGACTCTTTTAGCTCTCCATCACTTGCAAATACTATTAAAAACCTGATACAACACAAGGTCTGACTAGTGCATTAAAGGGTGTCAGAGGTACTTAACTTAAAAGGCTGTATAGAGACCCAGTAAATCTTTAATATTTTATTTCGTGGCCAAGGTATGATGCAGTGTTCAATAAGTGATTGAAATAAAGCTAAAATCTTCCACAGTATTTAACTTTCTTCTTCACTTCATTGTACTCATATTTTAGCTCAAACCCTTACCTTTAGAGAAGGTAGTCAGCCATTTTCTTGGCAAGCCACTAAATGTCAGTGCGAATTTTACCCTTTGCAACAGAACATTTTAGTTTTCCTCAAAACTGAATATTATTCTGAGGTAAAGTATGTATTGCACAGCTGAGTTTAAAGAATGCTTCCTCATCTCAGTCCTAAAGAGCAAATCTTTTATTGTGACCTCTAGCTCTCAACTCAGCAACAAGTGGAAAATCTTCCCAGCATTTCCTTGTCAAGCCATGCAGGCATTTTATAGGTTTCATTGAGATCTCCTTACATCTTTCTGAATTTTCTCACACACTGTCATTTCTCTAAAAAAAGGCGTTAGGTTTGCTATTTTCCAAAAACTCCTGGCAGAACCTTCCAAACCCATGATGACTTCTACCGAGGACAAGGGCAGCAGATATATGGAAACACCACCATCTTCAAGTTCCTCTCCAAGCCACTCACTATCCTGGACTTGGAAATAAATCGCCATTCTTTCACTGTTACGGTATCAAAAATCCTGGAATTCCCTCCTCAACCCACAGCAAATGGACTGCAGCGGTTCAAGAAGACAGCTCACTACCACCTTAAGGCCAACCAGGAACAGATAATAAATGTTAGCCAGCCAGCAACGCCCCCATCCCAAAAAATGAATTGTAAAATATCTCCATTACTCCTTCTTTATTGATAAAATAGCTTCACATTCTCAGTAGGCACCTGTCTCCCTATTATTTCCATAACATTTATGTCTTCTACTGTGAAGACAAATAAAATGCATTCAATTAATATCTTTGCAATTTCACTGTTCTCCACTATAACGTCTAATGTCAATGCCTCGAACAGCCTTATGTTTATTTTTGCTAAACCTCTTCCTTTCTACACACCCAAGTGCAACACATCCACCACCACCAGCAGCCCAGACACTTTTACAATCTATCTTACCTCATTTTCCCTTCAGTTTACTCTCACTTATAATTTTCGGTCGCCACGCTGAACTCTGAAGTCTAGAAAATCTCAGGATAGCTACTGTTTTTGGTGACATCAGAAGCTTCTTGCCTTTATCTAATACTATTTTAGCTTCACCAATTAGTGACAGTTGGACCACAGTATTAGATTGTACAAAATGAAGATTCTTAATGTATTTTACATTTATTGTGAATTAATAATTATTTATTGAGATGTTTGCCATTGTGAGCTATGGTCTTTTAATCTAGTTTTCTAATCCACCTGAGCTAAGTCATCCTTCATTCTCAAGTCATTATTTAGTTTAGATTTAGGGCCCAGGCTTTGAATCTAAATAAATCACTCTTAAAATCTGATTCAAAAATGTTCTATACAGTCTGCTTTCTTTTCTCATAGGACAAAGGTGAGCAATGGTCACTTAATGTGGAAAACAAAAGCAGAATGTTGCACTTGATTTATGACTGTTGTTCTTGGAGCATTATGTAAAAGGTTCATGGTTAACGGAGCTGTATAATTAAAAAAACAAAACCACTCCCTTGCAGACATTACATTGGAAATTCATACCTTTTGATCTATAACTGTTTATCACTGTTCTATTATAACGGTCAAGAACAATCTTTTGTCTCAAATTATCTTTGAACAAAGGATCAGATACAGAAGGATGCCCACTAGGCCTGGCCAAAAAGAGTAGAAATGCCTCCAAGTGGAGAATGGAGACATTGTTTCAACTTTTGCTAGTCTCGATGTAAGAAATGATGCTTGCTTCTGAAGATTTCCACCAGTGTTCCTCCAAGTTAATGCTCAATAGCACACAAAATCCAAATTATTGCAATCTAGACCAACCATCTTCAGCTTCTTTGAATCTAGAACGGAAATAAATTGATATTCTAAGAATTCCACCAATGCAAAAAAAACTGTTGCGTAATACATTCACTCTCAAAGTTGAAAATTCATCAATATGACACAAAATCATGCTTTCAATTTTTGCCTTAAACGATAATAAAAGATCAACTTCAAATCAGCCAATTACTCCCCCTATCAATCTTCTTTCTGATCATTAGGAAAGTGATGGAAGAGGAAATTAAAAGAGCTAACAGACATCACTTTCTCCACAATAAGCTGCTCACTGACGCTCAGTTTGGGTTCTGCCAGGATCATTTGGTTCCCAAGCCCATACAGCCTTGGGTCCAAATATGGACAGAAGAACTTAATTCCAAAGGTAAGGCAAGATAGCAAAACTGAAGTTAATGGGAATCTGAGAAAATTCACTGTAGCTGGAAACATAGCAAGGAAAATAGTTGCGGATGTTGCAAATCAATAATTTCAGTCTAAGGATATCTTTGGAGGAGTTCCAAGCTACAATCATCTCCAGCAAAGACCTTCTCCCCAGCATAAGGTCAGAAATTAGGTTGATGGCGAACGATTGCACAATTTTGGGCACCATTCACAACTTCTCAGATACTGAAGTCGCCATTATTCACATGCAGCAACATCTAGGCTTGCAATATTAAGTGGCAATAAATTTCACACCACACAAGTGCCAGACAATGACCACCTCCCCATGACATTCATTAATATTACATATGCTGAATCCCCCACTTTCAAGGCATTAGTCATTACCATTATCAAGAAACTAAAATTGACCTGTCAAATAAATACTGTGGCTACAAATGACAGATTAGAGATTAGGAATTCTATGGAAGTAATGCACTTCCTATCTCCCAATGTCTGGCAACCAACTACAAGGTACAAAGCAATACCCCCACTTGGTTGGATGAATGCTGCTTCAACACTTCTTCAAACAAAAGCTCAACATTATCCATGACAAAGCAGTTTGCTTCATTCACATAGCATCCTTCTCAAAATTCATTCCCTCACTAGCACACAACGGCAGCAGTTGGTCCCATCTAAAAGATACACTGCAGCAACCCATGAAGGCTCCTTTGACACTACCTTCTAAACCTATGACCCCTACCACCTCGAAAGTACAAGGGTAGCAACCGCACAGAAAACCACAGGCCACAAGTCCCCTCAAAGACACACACCATCCCTACTGTGAATTATATTACCATTCCTTCAGTGTCACTGGATCAAAATCCTGAAACCCCATTCCAATAGTATTGTGGGTATACCTGTACAGCAATAACTACAGCGGTTTAGAAAGGCAGCTCATAACCACCTTCTCAAGGGCAATTAGGGACAGGCAATAAACAATGGCTCAGCCTGCAATGTACATATCACGCACAAATTTTAAAAAAACATTGTAGCCTGTATACTGTAATATCTGCACAAATTACCTCACATTTCTACATGAAATGCCACTGTTATTCATTTGGCCTCCCGAAAACATCCCATACATATGAATTAGAAAAGCTCACCTTTCCACATCCTATTTTCAATTCATTCATATATGTAAACATCTTCAATGCACTGCTTTGCAAGGTATATTATTGTTAATTCCAAATGTTAAGATCAGAGGCAAAACTCTCTTGAATCATGTTTCTTTGTCTCCTGTCAGATGCAGGTAATTAGGTTATGCAATCAATCAAAAACAGGTGTTCTTTGTTGGTTGGTATATCAAGACATGGAAAAATTGCACTTATACCACATTTTCCACAATCAGACTGCTTAAATCTTTTCACAGTCACAAAATACAGGATTCTTGATGTATAATTCATGCTGTCATGTAGAAACATGGCTGCTAATTTGAACTCTGCAAGCTCTCATAAACAATGTGATAACAATGTGAAACAGACCCTTTGATCCAACTCGTCCATGTCGATCAAATATCCTAACCTATTCTAGTCCCATTTGCCAGCCCTTCGCCCAAAGCTCTCTAAACCTTTTCTATTCATATACCCATTCATCTGCCTTTTAAATGCTGTAACTGTACCAGCCAAACTTCCTCTGGCAGCTCATTCCATATATCCACTACCCTCTGCATGAAAAGGTTGCCTGCTAGGTCCCTTTTAAATCTTTCCCCTCTCACCCTAAGCCTATGCCCTCTAACTCTGGACTCACCCAAACCAGGGAAAAGACCTTGTCTATTTACCTTATTCATGCGCCTCATGATTTTATAAACCTCTATAAGGTCACCCCTCAGCCTCTTACGCTCCAGGGAAAATAGCTCCAGCCTCTTCTGCCTCTTCCTATATCTCAAATTCTTCAACCCTGGCAACATCCTTGTAAATCTTTTCTGAACCCTTTCAAGTTTCAAAACATCCCTCCTATAGGAGGGAGACCAGAATGGCACACAATATTCCAAAAGTGGTCCAACCAATGTCCTGTCGAGCCACAACATGATCTCCCAACTCCTATGCTCAATCCTCTGACCAATAAAGGAAAGCATACCAAACACCTTTCTCACTAGCCTATCTACCTGCCTCTTCACTTTCAAAGAAGTATGAACCTGCACTCCAAGGTCTCTTTGCTCAGCAATATTCCCCAGGACCTTACCATTAAATGTATAAGGACAAAGTGAGGACTGCAGATGCTGGAGATAAAGCAGCATCTGAGGAGCAGGAGAATCAACGTTTCAGTTTTCTGATGAAGGGCTTTTGCCCGAAACGTTGACCTGCTGTGCTTCTCCAGCACCACACTCTTGACATTAAACGTCTAAGTCCTGCCCTGATTTGCCTTTTCAAGATCAGCACCTCACATTTAAATTAAACTCCATGTGCCACTCCTCAGCCCACTGGCCCATCTGATCAAGATCCCATTGTAATCTGAGATAACCTTCTTTGCTGTCCACTACACCTCCACTTTTAATGTCATCTGCAAACTTACTAATCGTACCTCCTCTGTTTACATTCATTTAAATAAATGACAAAAAGCAGTGGACCCAGCACCAGTCCTTATGGCACACCACTGGTTACAAGCCTCCAATCTGAAATGCAACCCTACACCACCAGCCTCTATGTTTTACCTTCAAGCCAGTTCTGTATCTAAATGGCTAGTTCTCCTTGCATTCCATATGATTTAACCTTGCTTCCCAGCCTACTGTGAGCAACCTTGTCAAGTGCCTTACTGAAATCCAGAGAGATCATATCCATTGCTACTCCACATTCTGTTTTTAATGATTTTTGTGGGATAAACATTGGACAGGACATTGAGGATAACTATTTTGTATCTTTAAAATAGCACCATGAGATCTGTTGTGCATCTGAAGGAGCACATAAGGTGGTTATTTAATTTCTCATCCAAAGATCACCACCTTCAACAGCACAACAATACCAAAAGCCTCCAATAACACAATCTGAACAAAGGTTAAAAGTAACTGCATTTTTTCGATCATCTGATTTGAGGGGGTAAAATACTAATCTCTGTGGAACTAAATAGCTTATTTTAAATTATTATTATTGACAATACATTTCAGCTCAAACAGAATGGTAACTAGTTATAATGCAAATATCATGCTAAAGAAAAAGAACTGAAACTATTGAAATGTTACTCATCAGAAATACAACAACAAAAACAGACAAATAATACCTCCACAAAAGTATTCTGGTTTTTAAGTTTATAAATGGAAGTGGAAAATAGATATTAAAAGGGTCATCTGCAAGAGTCTACATTCATTTTTTTAAAGTCTGAAAGTTATCTCCATCACCCAAAACAATGCTTAGATGTACTGTGCAAGTTCTATTTGAATATATTGAAGTGAAAAGCATAAACTTATCAAATAATTAGGTTATGCTGAATTCAAGGTTCCACACTGAAACACAAACTTCACTGAAAAGACGGCAGTCAAATTAAGCATCTTGGAAGTATTAATAAATTCACCATTCTGACCATAAAGATACCAAAAATGATTTGCTTGTCACATAAATTTCCTCCGATTCCTCTAACTGAATAAAACGGAGTGTATTTTTGCCTCCTTAATCATCATTCACATGCAGTCTAATACAAGTATGATATTTTGCCTAACTACTCAATAAATTCTTAAATTGTAAATGTTCTGCTTTACTGGTCTTATTGGTTCTCATTATTGTTCTGAAATAGAATTTATACTTCCCTTTCTAATAATTGTTATGATGTAGGCTCACTGTAGAATTGTAAGCCCAAATCAAAAGTTACTTACCTTAAGGAAACACTGCACTAAGAGCCCAATATGCAAACGTCAGCATGAAATAATCAGGGTAGCAGGCCCCAGCAAACAACAAACCCATTTACTGTATGTCACTTTATTGGAACGTTGGAAAACAGGAGTATAGGCTATTCAGCTGAACCTGCTCTGCTAATGTATAAGATCAAACTGTTGTGGTCTTTTTGCAGTTTCAACTCAATTTTCCTTCCTACCCCTTCAAAACCCGAGACTTCTTTCAAAGTCTCTGCAGAAGAGAGGATACTTCAAATACTTCTTTACAGCAGACTGTACTATTAAACAGATTTATTTCAAAGAGTTATCCATGGAACCTTTAGGATGTTGAGTGCATTCCAATTTTGGAAACAATTTGCAAAGGTATCAAATTACGCAAGATCATTTGAAATGTTCATTGCAGAACTTTGTGTAAAAACAGTTGTTCCTCCCCATCACTTCCTTTAAAAATGGTATAAAACCCATCACTTTTCTGCTTCATTCTTCAGCTCTGAAGTAGTCATATTGGCCTTGAAATGTTAACTTTATTTTTCTATCTCAATAGATGCTACCAGACCTGCTGAAATTCTCCACTTACAGTTTTAAAATCAGATTTCCAACATCCATGGTATTTTGCTCATTTTAGTGTTTAATTCATTGCTAGTTCTCTCCCAAAAATACCTACCTTGAAATTCTGCTTCTCTTTCCAATGGGATATCCATTGATCTCTTTCACCTTGTTATCCTTCATTTGCCTTCCATTTTCCTTGTGGTATTTGATAAGGTGTTTACCAAAATTCACCATCACAGCCACACATCTCCCTCAGTGACTTACCCCATATGGTTTCCAACTAAAGTTCCATCTTTCATGTTTCGAATCCTCCCAGGATTACAGATATCCCAAGGCATAAAACACTCTTGGACTATTCACAATGCATCCTGAGATCCACATGCAGTGCCATGCCACCGCATGCACACTCAACCTCTTTCTCTATCAACATTGACTCTATCAGCAATTTTATTTTATTTTTCGCCTCATCTGACACTTTAATAAGAAACATTTTCTCTTCCTCCCAGGTATTAAGGAACACAAGCTCCAACAACTTAAGGGTATCAAGATGCTTCCAGATCCTTCTTCCATGCTGCTCCCTCTGACCCCAGCCCTTCTTCTCATCTCACCTCAACATGTATTCACGATAGCCTGATATCATTCAATGTTAGAGTGAAAGATCAATATTCATTGAATGACTCAGTCATAGCCCATTAGGCCCCCAACTTCTACGAACTTCAGGCATGACATGATGTTGAATTCTTCCATTGCCTGTGTCTCCATGCCCACTTCTTTTAATAGCAGTGATCTCCAAATTGCACCAACCCTTTAACCTGTCTCCAGTACTGTCCTTTCACCTGGACTCCTCCCTCTGACCCTCTTTCTTGCTCTCAATCTTTTCCTCAGGAGTTGTCAGCATGACCGCAATCACCTCAAGTTTTTTTTCTATTCCTCTCATACGCTTGCTGTTCCATTCCCTCAGGTCTAAACATCTTCACTATCAACAACAGTGCTGCTCTGTCATCTGGTTGTACTGGTCTTTAACATGAAGAGGCCAGGTACTCACTTTCAAACACCTCTTCCCATCTCACCAGAACATGACCCAACCACTGAGCATCCAAAATCACTGGATTCATCAACCCTGAACAATCCACTTCTACTTTCTTCCCAAAATTCACAAACCTGATTGCCTTGGCAGCCCAACATTGTATCCTGCTCCTGCCTCACTGAATTTATTTCTTCTTATTGTGACTTTTTTTATCCTTGTCCAGTCTCTACCCAACTTCTTTCAAGATTCTTCTGTTGCCCTATATCATTTGAACAATGTCAGAAAAAATACCTGAGGTGCCTTCTCTTCATTACTGACAGCCAATCCCTCTACACTCCCATCCATCACCAATATGATCTGACTTCTTTGGCCTCATATCCTGTGGGATAGGCTGTCTATTCATATTCATTACCACTTACTCACTCAGATACCTCAGTTACACTTCCTCAGACCCTGCTTCCTGAAAAGCCTCCCTTTCGTTCTCCCAGCTTCTCAGTCTCCATTACATCTGTTCAAATGATGCTACCTTCCACAATGGTATTTTTGACATAACTTCCTTTACCCTTGATCCCCCATATTGTGGTGGATAGGGTCATTATTAGTTGCCCTCTCCCCCTAAACTCTGCTGTTCCTCATAGAGGCATGGTAGGGTTCCTCATTTTCTGTGCTACAACTATCACATCTTCTGGTCCCCATCAGTATTCTGAAGATACTATTCCCTCTATTATACCCTCATCCACTCCTCTATTACCCCAATACCTTATCCTCCTTCCACAGGCTCTTGCCGTCAAATTGCAGTTACTGCGACATTTCTCTTTTACCTTCTCCCTTCTTCTTTTCAAAGATCCCAAACACTCCTTCCAGATAAAACACCAATTTGCCAGTACTATTTTCAATCTGATCCATCGTACTTGCTGCATACAATTCGGTTTCCTCTAAACTGGGGAGGTGAAAAGCAGACTGGGTGACACATCCTCTCAGTGTGTCCACAACCTTCCAAGTAACCTCCAAATTTAATAGCATCTTGCTCTCATGGCAATATTTCCAACCTTGATCCAGTGAAACCCAATATAAGTTAGAGGAATAGACCTTATTTCCTATCTTGGCACTTGACAGTCTTCTGGATTCAACGTTGAATTCAACAGCTTCATGCCATGAATTGTTCTCCATTTTGTTCTTCTGACTCCACACCTCTCCCGCCAGTGCCTGATTTTGTTGGAACAGCTTTCAGCTGAGTTTGCTTTGAATATGCAATTAATACCTACTATTAACATGTCCTCTGGACCTCTCTCTCTCTCAATGATAAGAGGATTAAAAGTTATTGGGAGAAGGCAAAAGAATGGAGTTGAGGAACATACTAGTGATGATGGAATGGTAGAGACAAAAAGACTGCAGATGCTGGAATCCAAAGTAGACAAGCAGGAGGCTAGAAGAATACAGCAAGCCAGGAGCATTAGGTCCTGAAGAAGGGTTACACTTGAAATGTCGACTTCTGCACCCCCTGATGGTGCCTGGCTTGCTGTGTTCTTCCAGCCTCCTGCCTGTCTACTATGATGGAATGGCAGAAGATTTGATGGGCTGAAGGCCTAATTCTGCACTTATAGCAAATGGTCTACAACCATTTCCTTTTGCCCTTTGTTCTGCAACACCAATGATCTCTAATTTCACTTCAATCTTCCCCTTAGCTGCCTTCTGGCACACCTGCTCCTCCCGATCTTTGACAGTATAAAACGGATTACTTTTCCACCTCTCTAATTTTGAAAGAGAGTCCAAGGGACTCAAAATGTTAATCATTTCCCTTTTCAGATGTTGCCAGACCTGCTGTGTTTCTTCAGCACTTTATGTAAAAAATTGCAAAAACCAATTCTAAAATAGATTATCAACTTCTAGTATTTGGGATTTCAACAGACCTGTAATATGCAATTTCTCTCTGCATCTTACAGACTAAAACAGAAATATTGAATATTTGGGAAGTTTTATTTCTAAAGCACTTGGAAGGTCATGCTGCGAGATGAACGTTATGTCATTGAAGGATAATCTCTACCATCTGAAAATGCAAATCCAAGAGCGTGACTGCCAATCTGTTGAACTGTTTCACAGGTTTCAGTTGATGGCGTCTTGAACATCACCTGAACTGACCAGATAACTCAAAATCAGTCTCAAGGAATGAATTCTTGTTCTGTTGACATATTCACCCTCGATAGGTTTTGCCAACAAAACATTTATGTATACAGGATAGTGTCTCTTCAATGGGTAATGAATGATCTTAAACGTTCCAGCCAGTCTACAGACTATTAAATGAAAACAGTATTTCCACTTGCATGTGTATTGAAAATACATTTCATAAAGAAAATGCTAAACTTTTGGAAAGGAAGCAAGCAATCAACAAGATACACCCATTGTTGAACCAGAACACCCCCCACCCCCAACATTTTGGCCCTTAGCAGCACCAGCAATCTGATTAGATCATTAATTGATAATTTTACCTCTTGAAGATAGCAAATAGTTGAAAATGTCATAGTGGCTTAATACTACTTACTAATAATCTGTCGGAACCACTAAAAATTTAGTGAAGATTATACTTTTACAGGTTAATTATTCATCTTTAAATTGAAACATTAGCCCTAAAATGAAATTTTCTCATTTCTGTACTTACCAAACATCTCATATCAGAACAAAGTAGCACCAAATCTTTATCATTTTGGCAAATCAGTGCCACTAGAAAGTAGTTTTTTGTTTAACTTTTTATTAAATGGTATTAGCTTTAACACACATGACATCATACTAATACTTCCAAACCAGTGGCAACAATATGTTTTATTTCAAGATTGTTTGATACATAATGTTCATGTACTACATACATACATGCATGCATCACAGTATTATCTTTATCCTGTTTTCTGAAGGAAAGTGTTTTTGGTTGGGAGGGATGGGAAATATATGCTGTTTGGATTTACTACATTCACATTTTCCCTGTTTCACTTCTTTCTGTAGTTATAGTATATAATGCATTTGGGTAGGTGCCATAACACATAATCGCACAACAAGTGTTGGGCCTTCCAATTAATTGCTGTGTTTATCAAATGCCTGATGTATTACAGCTACAGATTCCTCATCATTGATCTCCTTCCTATTGATGTCCCTGGAGCTGGAACGACACATAATATTTATTTAAACAAACCCAGATCGGACTGGAAATATCCGTAGCTACAGTCCTGTAATAAACTAATCCAAATGTTGCATTTAACTATCGATTTCTGGAATATCACAGCTTCTCAGTTAGAATTAAATTTTCATATATTTACCAGGTAATTAAGGAGAAGCTAAATCCTTTAAGCATAAGGATTTATTTCTATGAGGATGCAAGTGGAAAATTTAAAGAACTTTTTTTTTGAAACAAAGATATTTATTTAAAGGCCCAGCTCCAGTTTAAAAAAAAAACGAAGCACTCAAATTAATCTTAAAAAGTAGGAAAAGGAAGTGTTTTTTCTAAAAATGCATCAAGTTTGATATCGTGTGCTGCATCTAATTTTCTGAACTCTGATGCTCCCACACGATTCAAATTTAAGAATGATAACAGAGTTAACATGGCTTTCTCTCTGAACTAAGATAGAAGTTTTACAGTGCATTATTCACTAAACTAACAGTGACACAAATTTCTAAGTGAACATATAAAGCACACTCTGACTTTGTCATCTCATTTCTGGGCTGCAGAATTTACAACTTTGTAAGTTGATAGTAACACACACAAAAGAATTTTCTAAATCAAGTGTTTATTTTTTTCTCTTAAGTTCGGTTCCTAAAATTAGTGATATTTGATCCTGATCTATTGGAAACGAAGTTTATCCAAAAATGAGTAACATCTGTAACTGTATGCTGTTTTGTGAAAGTCAAACAATGCAACTCTACATATACAACTTACTAATGTTTTAAAATTTAAAATACCTTAAATTTAAACTTATAGAAGACTTAATTTTCCTTTCAGAAACAACCATCCAACTGCTCCCCAATTCGACAAAGCTTGAAAGTCAAAATGATTGCCATTCAGACAAGTGACAGCACCAAATCAATGTCAGAAATCAACTGTTATACTCTAAAAGTTAATCAACAGAAAATCAAAATTGCTTTATTACTTGCCCCTGTCTCCTATGTCCTAGTGTCCCTCTAGCTTGATTTTTAGCTTGATGAAAGGACTTTTTTTCCCAAAACATTAGTTTTGAATTGCATCAAACCAGAATCCCCAAAATATCTCTGAAAAATATGGATCCAAATTTGACTAAAAGTCATCATTGTGATCAATGGCTTGATTCAGATTTAAATTCTTCTGTGAACCTTTTGCAGTGATCTGTTAGGAAGCGAAATCAAGTTTAAACCTCACCATTAGCTACTTATTTATGAACGATGCACTGAGTTAATAGTTAGGGGATAAATACGATACTTTATTACAAAATAATTTCACCAATTGTTATTAAAAATTATCTAACTCCAGATGCATAAATAGAACTTGGAGATTTTTTGAATAAAACATAAAACCCTCCCTACAGATGAGAAGTAATCAAATAACAAAGAAAAGGGTAACAATGCATATTTTTATAAGAGTTTTTGGTACAGAGGTTTCTGAAAGAAAGCTCCATATCTATTGGATAGCACCATGTCCATCTTTCAAGCAGCACTGACATGGGAATTTGAGCCTCACACAAGAGGGGAAGGAGTCAAACAATTTGTGATATCATAAACATGGATGGTATCATACTAGAGTTTGCTCCCGATTCTAATGACACAATGGGCTGAATGAGCTCTGTGTTGTAAATTTTCCATGGTTCTAAAAGTTAATATTTTGGTCAGGGACCTGCTGAACAGCCTACACCTGCTCTTAATTCATATGTTTGTATATTTCATACATAGTACATTCCGAATTGCTACTGCATCCTACCAGCATTTCAGATTCAGTTTTTCCTTTTCATTTGCACTATACAAAAGCCAGTATTGGGAATTTGACCAATTTAATATCTTCAAATCTACTGAATATACAATAAGTACAAGTATTGCAGATTAATAACTTATGGTGCAAGTTATGAGAAAGCCTGGAGTTAGATAAGCAGCAGGGGCTTGTACATTTAATCTATTTTACAAGGAATGAACTAGAGTTCTCCAAAAACTATATTCACATTCCTGAATTAAAACGGTTTCCCAATTTGCTGAATGTGAAATCCTTTCTGACTATAGATTGAAAACTTGGAAATCAGATGAACAAAAAATGTGAACATGTACACTGAAGTAGCTTAACTAGTATTGCAGGCAATAAATTTACTTGTTCTACTGTTTGTTGAGCAGTTTCATTCTTGCATAATGTGCTGAGGTATGAAGTCACGAAACATGACATTACTCGTAAACCTGTAATTATTCATTTAATGTAGAAAAAAAACAAGCTTATAATGGACTGCATTTGAAACACAACTTGCCTATTTGAGAGAGAATATTTGACCTCAAAGAGTTTCTCAAGGACAATGTGAAATAGCCTTACTATTTTATGAATTGATAATTTAACATTTATAGACATTTAAAAATAAAAACTAGAAATAAGTGCATCGATTTATCACCCTAATACAGTCAAGATCTCACAAGTAAGAACGGATACTTATTATTAGCTGGTCTGTGAGATTTCAACCCAGAGAGAAAGAGAAGTACTTCAATTAGGTGTAGTGCTGGAGGGAAAGGTGGGAAGCTACAAATCAAGGCAGTTTCAGGCACTCAAATGACTCCTACTGAAAACTACAGAGTTGTTGGCTAGGTCATGGCTGAGGTAAGCTGCAAGGCCCCTCATGGCCAGATAACCTACTGATGCTCGTACATGGAATGGCCTAGTACCCACAGATCGATGATCCAGCACAAACTTGTACCTTCAAGAGAGATGGAGTGAAACATATTCAAGTTGTTTATGTGCTTGCCTGTAGTTTACCACAGTGATGATGGCCCCATCAATCTGATTTATGGGCACGCAGCAGTTTTCTGTAGTGTACATGCAACGGCAACAAGCATGGTCTGAAAGCTTGTGTCGGTAATCAGTACACACTAGTGCTTACTCAAGTAACAAAGAAATTTGCATAAATAAGTAAAATACACAAATTACAGTTATTTTTCTCTTCTACCCAAAGCCAAATTACTTGGTAATTTTTTTTCACACATATATAAAAACATTATATATTTACAACATTATTCTACTTCAACTACTAGCAATATTGCCTTAGGAAGTAATCATTTCTGAAATCTTTTCTATAATTAACAGTAGTCCTGATTTCAGTGCAAATTGTTTGCCTGACAAGAACTTCAGCAGCACTAACACTACTGTATTATTCCAAGCAGTGGGAAATTCTATGGCCAGTGCAGTACCTCTTCTTTTGTATCCTCCTCCTCCGGTTCTGTTGATACTGAAGGTGCTTTTGGCTTGTACCAGGAGATCTGAAGATTTCTGCCTTTGAACTTTGCACCCTGATTGGCAGCCTGCACATAATTTAGAAATATGATTCAAAAATTAGAAAGTTTAACTTTAGTCAATTGATGATATAATTGTAAGAAAAAATTTGAAGCACTTTTCAACTTTTTCTTCTGAATCATTTTAAAATACAACAAAATAAAAAAGTCACAGTATAAAACTCTACTAGTAACAAGGACAGATGTGGTTCAACTTACACTGTAGTACCAAAATGCTACGTAGCACATGTGGCCAGACATATGAAGCGCAAACAAATAGTTACCAATAGCTAAGTTCAAGTTATGTCTTATAGCTTTGCCCTACTCATTAAGCTACAAACTGTGTAATGGCAACAAGATTTGGGGATCCTAAATTTTAGAAAGCCACAAAACTGGTGGTGGTCTGTTATCAACGCAATGGTCACAACGAGGTGGACAATCCAATGTTCACGCAACCCCTGACTTACAAACAGATCAAGAAACTGAGGGCCGTGCTGAAGAAATATGCAGAATTCATTTCCGAGGGAGCGGTGACTCAGCAGGAGTTTGAGGTTTGGAGCTCTCTTCAGTTTTGTCTTGAGCGCTGATTCCCGTTGAAGCACAGTCACATGACACCCTGAACTCACCTAGCTCCCACTCCCCCTGCATGTTCATTTCCCTCCACCTAATTTTCTTCTGAAGTCCTTCATCGTCGCTACTTCTACTGTTCTTGTGGACAGCAAGTTCCAGCTCACTACAGATAAAATATTCCTCCCCCCATATCCACCACCCTGAAGCCCCTGCCAAAATACTTCAATCTGTGCTTCCCCATTACCCCTTCCCCGCCGTCCCGTCCCCCCCACCCCCGTTCCCCACCCTACCCAATCACTTGAAGGGATTGGCTCCTCTCCTTTATCTCAATCTCTTGTATTGTTACCCCTCTCCAAATGTCCTTTCCTTCCGAGAACAGTCCCAGTTGCTCCAACCTAACCTCGTCGCTAAAATCCCTGGAACTGTTCTGGTCAATCTTCCTCCGCACCTCTCGAGACCCTCACTTCTTTCTTACAAAATGTTCGGAGGGGATGGGAAAAGAAGTACAGCTGGCTGCTGCTTCAATCAAATCCTGCCCGGATGGTTTGCCAACCAGATTGGTTAAAGTCATCACCAGTGGGTTGAGGAGAAAGATAGACATTTCAAGGAGACCCATTGTAGAAGGTAGCCATTGTAGGAATGTGCGCAACAGAGACAGAGAAACTGGGAGAGTGGAGTGGAGTCTTTATAGGAAGCAGGATGCAAAGATGTATAGTCTGGGTAACAATGGGAGTTGAGGGGGATTTTTGGTAGATATCGATGACCAACCTATCCCCAGAAATAGAAACAACGATCAAGGAAATGGGTGGCTCAGTGTTTAGGACTGCTGCCTCACAATGCCAAGGGCCCGGGTTCAATTCCACCCTTGGTGACTGTCAGTGTGGAGTTTGCACATTTTTCGCATGACTGCGTGGGTTTCCTGAGTGCTTTGGTTTCCTCCCACAGTCCAAAGATGTTAAGGTTAGAAGGATTCGGCATGTTAAATTGCCCTGTAGTGTCCAGGGATATATAGGCTAGGTGGGTTAGCCATGGGAAATGCAGTGTTACAAGGATAGAGTAATGGGGTGAATCTGGGTGGGATGCTCTTTAGAGGGTCGGTGTGGACTCGAAATGCCAAATGGCAAATGGCCTGCTTCCACACTGCAGGGATTCAACGAAAAATATGAAATTTGGCTTGAGTTTAAAATGCTGAGGGAGGGATGTGTAAAAGTTGTTACGTTGTATGAAGGTCTGGTTGGATCCACTTATAGAGTATTGTTCTGCATTTAGTTAGAGAGTCATACAGCAGGAAACAGACCCTCCAGTCTAACCAGACAATGCCAACCATAATCGCAAACTAAACTAGTCACATCTGTCTGCACTTGACCCATATCCCTCCAAACATTTCTTACTGATCTACTTATCTAAATGTCTCTTAAACACCGTAATGTACCCGCATCCACCACTTCTGCCTGCCTCATTGACCTATTTGGTGTAGCAATGCATCAAATTTAAAATTCCCTTCACATTGTCATACCTCCAACCGTAGCATTTTCCCAGGCGATCATTGCTGGCACTGCATGGTATTTGTTACCTCTACCAGCATTTGGTAAAGGGTACAGGCTATTTGAGGCACTGCATTACGATCAACCCTCTTCTGTCTTTGCTTTGTCTTACACCTATCTAGTAATTATGGTGCTGTATCCTCTAGCACTACAGCACTGACAGAAGAACCACTATTCTGAGATAACAAGAAAACGTAATCACAAGAGTAATATGCCCAAAACATTTGGTCAGCATAATTACGAGGTCCTCAGAGAGCTGCTTCAGATATGTCTGCTCGCTCAAAGCTAAAGGAGAAGTATGTCTCCAACCACAGACTATGTGGGACTTCAGTAGAATAGATGCAGTCATGAAGTTGACCCCTTCAAGAACAATTACTTCATACAAAACACTCCATCCAGTAAAATGCAGGATCGTGAGCACTGCTAACCTGGGAATGTGAGCACTGTTCTCCAATCTGAAAGCACCAGGTTCACACTGTAAGCTTTGGACACTGCTTGACAATGGCTAGATCAGGGAAACAAACTTGGAGGAGGAATAAAGAACAACGTCAATTATTCGAACAAGATGAGCAGGGAGTATTTTGATTGGATAACAGAGTTTGGGTACTGGATTGTTCAGATAATGGATAGTGTTTTTAAGGCACCTGGAGATCTTGTTCGGATAATTCGAAATTTGGATAATTGATGTTTGGATATTCGAGGTTGTTCTGTAAACCATTTGGACCTTTGAGCCTGCTCGGTCATTCAATCTCAATGCCATATTCCCACTTTCTCTCTGATATCCCTTCAGAAATTTATCACTTCAAGAATACGTTCAAATCACACACATTTTCAAATCAGACACAGCAGAGAGATACACAGCAGACACATATTTTCCAGAAAAATTGTTAATGTAGCTGGTTCTTTGGAAGGACCAATTAGAAACTGCTACAGCTCTTTCTACCTGGCAATTGGAAAATTGCCCAGATTTGTCCTGTCCACAAAAAGGAGAAATATAATCTAGTCCCATCACTCTACTTTCAATAATCAGTCAAGTGATGAAAGGTGTCATCAATAGTGCAATCAAACAGCACTTGCTTAACAATAACATGCTCAGTGATGCCCAGTTTGGGTTCTACCAGTGTCAGTCAGCTTCTGACTTCATTACTGTCTTGGTTCAAGCATGGACAAACAGCTGAATTCCAGAGCAACAGCCCTTGTCATCAAGGCCAAATTTGACTGAGTGTAGCATCAAGGAGCCCTAGCAAGACTGGAATCAATCGGAAGCAGAGAAAACTGGTTGGACTCATACCTGCCACACAGAAAGATAGTTGTAGTTGTTGGAGGTCAGCCAACTTGGCTCGAGGACATTGCTGCAGAAGTTTCTCAGGTTAGTGTTCTCGGCTCAACCTTCTTCAGTTACTTCATCAATGACCTTCATTTCAACATAAGGTCAGATATGGGAATCATGATTTGGAGATGCCGGTGCTGGACTGGGGTGTACAAAGTTAAAAATCACACACCAGGTTATAGTCCAACAGGTTTAATTGGAACCACTTAGCTTTCAGAGCGCCGCTCCTTCATCAGGTGGTTGATATGGGAATGTTTGCCAATGATTGAACAATGCTCAGTACCATTTCTGAGTCCTCAGATACTGAACCAGTCTACCTTCAAAAACACCAAGACCTGGGCAAGATCTAGATGTGGGCTAACAAATGGCAAGTAACATTCACACCACTCAAATACGAGGCAATCACCATCCGACCATTGCCCTTGACATTCAATAGTGTTACCATTGCTGAATTCTCCACAATGAACATCTGGGATTTACTACTGACCAGAAACTGGACTGGGCTCACCCTGTAGATACAATGGCTCCAAAAGTAGGTCAGAAGCTAGGAGTACTGCAGCAAGTAACTCACCTATTGACTTTCCTATTCACCATCTACAAAGGGAAAAGTCAGGTGTGTGATGGAATACTCCTCATTTCCATGGATGGACATAGCTCCAACAACACTCACGAAGGTGTCCACCGACCAGGACAAAACAGCCACTTGATTGGCATCAATGTTCAGTTGCAACACTGTGTACTAATTACAAGATGTACTGCAGTAATTCAAAAATCTTTAGACAGCACCATTCAAACCCACCAACATTTCCATCCAGAAGAACAAGGGCAGCAGATACATGGGAATACCATCACCTGCAAGTTCCCCTCCACCAGCCTGACTTGGACACATATTGCCATTCCTTCACTGGTTCAAAATCCTGGACCTGCCTTTCTAAAGACATTAGACATGTGGGTCTACCAAGCACATGGATTGCAGCAGTTCAGCAAGGTAGTTCACCACCAATTTCTCAAAGGCATCGAGGGATAGGCAAGAAATGCTGGGTAGCCAGTGACGCCTGCATCCCATGAGCATCTAAAAATGTGGTTCAACTTATTTACAATGTAAAAGTAAGTCAACACATGAGTGTGAGGGGGTGGGAGGCGAACAAGTGGAATTTTTGAATTTCCCCAACGCATAGTCCAAAACCTAATCCACACCCTTGAAGTAAAAATCCATTCCTTCTTCCAGATGCTGGAAATACTAGCACAATGTGCGAGATTGCTGAAGAGAAAAAAAAAATCAACTGTTAAATATCAAAGCGTGTTCGAAGTTGAGATGCCAGTGGGCTGTAAAGTGCTTTGTAGAAAGGTAAGTAACAGGTCATTGGGCTTGTGCTGTGATTCAATGGAAGTGCGGAAATTGCCAAAAGGTAGATGCAACCGTAAAACAGGAATTCAAAGCAGTAAATAACCAAAAGCCCTGAGTCGGGCTTGCAGATGAGGCTTGTTGCTCAATCTGGACATGTTAGCTTCTACTTTAAGAAAAATTTATTCATGGGGTGTGGGTGTCACTGGCCTGCATTTATTGACCAACACTCGAAACCTACTTGAGTTCTTGAAACGCTGCTGTCTGTGTGATATAGGCAGGCCCACAATATCCATTAAGGAAGGAATTCCATGATTTTGACCGTGGACACTGAAGGACATAATTTCTAATTCAGGATGGCAAGTGGCTTGAAGAGGAACTTGAAGGTGGTGGTGTTCTGATGTATCTACTGTCCTTGCAGATGGTAATTGTCGTGAATTTCGAGTGCTTTCCTAAGAACCTTAGTAAATTTCTGCAGTGCATCTTAGAGCTGGTACAAACCGCTCAGCATCAATGGTGGGGGGAGTGAATGTTTTTGGATGTGTATAATCATAAGGGTCAGAAGTGAAGACACTTTTAATAACTGCACACAATTCAGCACAATTTGCAACTCCTGACACACTAAAGGAGACCCTACTTGCACATAGCAAGACCTAAACAACATTTAATTGGACCTAACGGGTGGTAGGTATTATTCACACCTCTCACCCCACAATGATCATCTCCAACAAGAGATAATGTAATCATTTTCCTTTGACTTGAAAAGGCATCATCATCCCCATCTTGGGAGTTACTGAATGACCCAAACATCGAAAGAACCAACCACATAAAAATTGTGAATAAGAGAGCACATCAAAGGCAGTGAATTTTGCAGCAAATAACTCATGACTCCAAATGTCTGTCCACAATCTATAAGGCACAAGACAGGAGTTAATGGAACACTCTCCACTGGCTTGAATGTCTCATACAATCACTCAAAGTTCAACATTACCTGGGACAAAGGAGTGCACTTGATTACAACCCATCAGCTGCCTGAAACATTCACTGGAACAAAGAACATTACAGCGCAGGAAAAGGTCCTTCGGCCATCCAAGCCTGCGCTGATCCATATGCTCTATCTAAATTTGCTGCCTATTTCCTAAGGATCTGTATCCCTTTGCTCCCTGCCCATTCATGTATCTGTCAAGATACATTTTAAATGATGCCATCGTTTCCGCCCCTATCACTTCTGCAGGAGAAGCATTCCAAGCACCCACCACCTTCTGCGTGAAGAACTTTCCACATATCTCCCCTAAACTTTTCCCATCTCACTTTGAACTCGTGACCCCAAGTATTTGAGTCCTCCACTCTGGGAAAAAGTTTCTTGCTATCCACCCTGTCGACACCTCTCATGATTTTGTAGGCCTCAAATCAGGTGCCCCCCTTTTACCTCCTTCTTTACAGTGAAAATAGTTCTAATCTACTCAACCTCTCCTCAAAGTTTGCACCCTCCATACCAGGCAACACCCTGGTGAAACTCCTCTGCACTCTCACAAAAGCATCCACATCCTTTTGGTAATGTGATGCCCAGAACTGTATACAGTATTCCAAATGTGGCCGAACCAAAAAACTATTTTACAACTATAACATGATCTGCCAACTCTTGTACTTAATACCCCGTCTGATGAAAGAAAGCATGGCATATGCCTTCTTAACCACTCTCCTGACCTGCATTGCCACCTTCAGGGAACAATGGACCTGAACACCCAGATCTCTCTGCACATCAATTTTCCCCAGGACTTTTCCATTTATTATATAGTTCACTCTGGAATTGCATCTTCCAAAATGCATCACATTTGTCCAGATTGAGCTCCATCTGCCATTTCTCCACCTGACTCTCCAATTTATTTATATTCTGCTATATTCTCTGACAATCCTCTTTATTATTTGCTACTCCACCAATCTTAGTGTCATCTGCAAAAGTGCTAATGAGGCAACCTACAACTTCTTCCAAATCATTTTTGTATATCACAAACAACAGTAGTCCCAGCACGGATCCCTGTGGAACACCACCGGTCAAAGGTCCCAACTTTGAGAAGCTCCTTTGCACTACTATTCTCGGTCTCCTGTTGCCCAACCAGTTCTCTATCCATCTAGCAAGAACACCCTGAACCCCATGCGACTTCACCTTCTTCATCAGCCTGACATGGGAACCTCATCAAACGCCTTACTAAAGTCCATATATATTACATCTACATCCCTTCCCTCATCAATCAACTTTGTCACCTCTTCAAAGAATTCTATTAGGTTTGTAAGAAATTACCTTCCCTGCACAAAACCATGTTGCCTATCACTGATAAGCCCATTTCTTTCCACATGGGTATGTATCCTATCCCTTAGTATCTTCGTTACCACTGACAACAGGTTCACAGGTCTGTAACTACCTGGATTAACCCTGCTACTCTTCTTAAACTAGGAGACAACATGAGCAATTCTCCAGTCCTCTGGGACCTCCCCCTTTTCAAGAATGCTGCAAAGATATCTGTTAAAGCCCCAGCTATTTCCTCTCTTGCTCCCCTCAATAACCTGGGATAGATCCCAACCGGATCTGGGGACTTGTCCACCTTAATGCCTTTAAGAATACACAGCACTTCCTCCCTCCTTATGCTGACTTGACCTAGAATAATCAAAGATCTATCCCTGACTTCAACACCCGCCATGTCCCTCTCTTTGGTAAATACCAATGCAAAGCACTCATTAAGAATCACACCAATTTTCTCTGACTCTACACATATCTTTCCTCCTTTGTCCTTGAGTGGGCCAACTCTTTCCCTAGTTACCTTCTTGTTTCTTATTTATGAATAAAAGGCTTTGGAGTTTTTCTTAAACCTGCTCACTCACTACTGGGACACAGTTACAACAACATGTACCATTGAGAAAGTACACTGCAGCAACTCGCCTCTTTGGAAACACCTCAAAAACCCGAGAGTTCCATTTCTGGAAGGAAATGACAGTGATTACCTTTCCTCATAACACACAATTCCAAGAGATTGTCTAGTAAACGTTCTCTGAACTGCTTCTAATACATCCTTCCTTAAATGAGGTGATCAATAGTGTACACAATACTCCAGAAGCGGCCCCTTCTTCTCTGGCAGTTCCTTGGTATCAAGGATGATTTGCTTCCTTTCCTCGGGCTTGGAGGAGGAAGGGGGTTGATAGGTTCTGCAGTGACTTTATAATAGGATGCTGTAGCCACAAACTCTGCCACAAGTTGGGCAGGTAATGTTCAATGAGGTGGTTGGGTAGGGTCGCTCTGGATTGTGTGCGCTTTTTCCACTGCTTGCCCTTGGCCTCCAGGTGCTCTGTTCAGATGCTCAAAGTGTCAGAGATATACAGCATGGAAACAGACCTTTCAGTCGAACTCGTGGTTGGCATCTTTGTGGATGCTTCTTCTCCAGTTTGTGTGTTCTAAGGCAAGTGATTAACATGTGCCGGTGAGGCTGTTGAATTTATTTTGGGACACTTTCAAAGTGTCCTCGTTGTGGTTCCTCTGTCTTCCCAGTGATTCCTTACCAGTGTGGAGTTCAGAGTAGTGCACCTGTTTAGTGTCTTTGGATAATGTGGTCTGCTCATTGCAGCTGGTCATGCATGACCAATGCCTTGAGACTGGTCAGGGAGAGGATGCTCACATTGGTAAAGCATATTCTCTCTTTCCTTTCACATTAATTTCTCATGATAAATGATAACAATTCATATGCTTTTCAAATTACTTGCAATAGCAGCAAACTAACCTTTTGTAATTCATGCACAATGGCATCTAGATCCCTCTATGTCTCAAGAGCTCTGAAATCTCTCGCCATTTCAGTAACATGCTTCCTTTTTATTCTTCTTGCCAGAATAGACAATTTCCCACACAATACTCCACTTGTCTGATCTTTGCCTACTCACTTAATATCTATAATCTTTTTGTATTTTCAGGTCTTCTTCACAACTTAGTTTCCTATCTATCTTTATGGCATTGGCAACCATACCAACTGTCTCTTCTCCCAGTCATTTTTATAAATTATCAGCAGTTAAGGTCCCAGAACCAAACCTTGTGGCACACAGCCTGAAAATGGCCCATTTATGACTCCTCTCTGCTTCCTGTTAGTCAAACCAACTTAGCCAGACCATGCCAATATGCTCCCATCTAAACCATGCACTTTTATTTTCCACAATAACCTTTGATACGGCATCTTATCCAATACCTTTCAGAAATATAAGTACAGTATATCCACCAGCTTCTTCTTTGTCAATAGCATGTCAAAGAACTTCAACTGATTGATCAAATAAGATTTCCCATTCACAAAAATATGAATCTACACCACGCGGACAACAGTGTCTCAAGAGGAGTCATCAGCTTCTCAAAAACAATTACGGATAGAAAATTCTAGCTGGCCTTACAGCGACAAACTCAGTTCAAGAACAGATAAACAAAAAAGAACTTACATTTTCTGCTTCAATTCTTGATTTGAATGCAACTCTAACATTTAAAGGAGTATCTTCTTGAAAATCTTCCACTTCTCCAAACTTCTAGAAGAAGCAAATAAAAGACAATTTAAAAAACAGGTAGGAGTCAGATTTTCTAACATCCTTTGAATATCAGTCTGTTTTCTCCAAATAGCTAACAGCTCAGAGACTGGTTTTGGAAACGTTAATTTCAATTCCAATTAAACCTTACTGTGATGCTAAGGACAGACTTAGTGAATCTTCACTGATCTTAGTTCTTTTAACACTTACATATCATGGCAATACACATTGTGCCAGTATTACAGGATTACTGATTATTTCTCTCGTACCAACACCGGAAAAACTGAACAGAATGTAACTAAGGAGATTGATTTTTTAAAAAAATGCATGAGTGTGTCAAAGTTCAATCGTGCTTAGTTCATCATATCAGAAATGAAATTCAAATTATCAATTTCATTGATAAGTGAAACAAAAAAATGATGAAACTGTTTATTTGAGCTTAGACATCTGTATGTGCAAATGCTCTTAATTCATTAGACTGGACAAATAGGGCTCTGCTTCTCAAAAACGATGCAATTAGCCTAAAATTATGTACCTCTTTTGGACGTGTATTGATGTCAGGGAGCTCAATCTAAATTGTAATTAGAAATATACACAGTAGATTTCATACAAAGGATATTATTTTTAATGCAACCTTCTAAAAGATATCATTTAAGACATCAGGTTAGAATGACCTAACAACTTGCTCAGCCTCTTTATTTTTCATGTTAATTATTTTCCTATAGCTTTTTAAAAATATATTTAGCACCTGATGATAGTAATCCCGTAAGGGGACACTGATTGGAGGAACTATTCAGCCCTACTTGATAGAATGGAATTAAACACAGCTGAAACTGAACTATAGTTGGGTTAATGACTATTCCCCAGTTGCATTAAATCAGATCACCTGCAGTGTTTAACTTACTAATTCCTTCATGACAACTTCTCTCAATGGGACTTCAGCATTTAGTGACATGGCAAAATCACAACACAAGGCCGTGAGGAGGAGTTCAGAAGGAATGAAAGATCATAAATTTAATTCCAAAATGGGATTCCAGTGGCTAAATCTCCTCTTTAAAATTGTTCAGAGAAACAAATGATCTCTCTGACATCATACCATTTTGAATATTCATGGGGTTCCTTCCCTTGTGAGTAGCAAACATGTCATGCAGTCATGAATGCAATGAACACTGCAAAGACTATGGGCCTTGACAACATCCCAGCTGTTGTGCTGGAGCAATAGTAAGGTATAGCTGTACAATATCAATACAGTCCTAACATCTACACAGCAATGTAAGGAATAATAGAGATACAAACGCAAAATGCAGAACAAAATCTAATTCGGTCAGAATGATCAACAGACATCAATGCTATTTAGTGACATTTAGTCACTAATGACCTGATTATAAATACTTCTCAAAGGAACCTGGTATCAAGAATCCAACGACTCAATCTACTCCACCATTTTAAAATATGGCTAATCATCTACCTCAAAGATTTATTTTCTCTTGCTACTCCCATATCTGTTCACATCATTAATGTTTAGAAAATCACTGAATTAAGTTTTGAAAATACTAAACTGACTCACCGTCCACAGTTATATAGGATAGGAAATTCCAAAGGTTCAATACACTCAAGTGAAGAAATTCTTCATCTCAATCTGATATGGTTTATTCTGGGGCTTTACCCCTTCAATCAATGCCATCTAACCAGGGGAACAATCTTACTGCATCTACTCTCTTTAGCCCCTCGAAGAAAGTTTGAAGTTTCAACAAGATATCTCTCGCTGTTCTAACCCCCAAAGAATACTGGCCCAATCTCTTCAATCTCTCCTCAAAGTACAGTCCTTTCATCCCAGTAATTAATATGGTGAACCTCTGCTGTGTGCCACTCCTTATCGGAGGGAACCAAAACTGTGCACAATCTCCCCAAGGTTCTGGACAAATGCAGCAAGGTGCCTTTATTGTTGTACTCAGATCCTCTTACAAAGGCAGAGAACATGCCAGTTGCCTTCCGACACTTGCATGTTAGCCTTATGAACAACTACAACCAGACACCTTTAAACATCAGAAAACCTCAACTCTCACAATTTGAGGAATACTCTGCATTCCCATTGTCCCTATTATTGTAGATAATCTATGCAAATTATATTTCATGTTCTTCCCCAAATAATAAACCTGACCAAATCACTGTGTTGCCTTTTTTCAATCACACATTAGCAGAGAGTCTTGTGTTACTTGCAAACATGGATATTTTCCATTTGAACCCTACATTCAAATCAACAATAGAGATTGTAACCAGCTAGGGTCCAAGCACTGATCCTTGCAATACCTCATTAATCTCATCAGGCCAAACCTGGATACAATCGATGAATAGCTGGAATTGGGCATGGATTGCTTTAACATCGAAGGAATCACAATGGTGCTGAACAATGTACAAATATCAGCCAACATCTTTCCATTATAAGCTGAGAAGTGGAGAAGTTATTGACGAAGAAGCTGAAGATGGTTGAGCCTAGGATACTACCCTGAGGGACTTCTATAGAAATGCTCATTAGATAAATGACTCATTTATTCCTGCACTGCTTTCAGAATTAAGATGCCAATGCATTCACCATTTCTATAGACACATTTCTAAACACTCTGGGTTGTAGATCATTCAGTGCTGGGATTTGTTAACTTGCAGTTGCATTGATTTTTCTAATACTACCACATTCTTTCATTTACTCATTTCCAATTAGTTCCTTGGAATTTTTTTTAATTGATTCATTCATAGGATTCAGGTATCTCAGCCAGGGCAGCATTTATTAACTATCCCTAGTTGCCTTTGAGAAGGTAGTGATGAATTGTCTTCTTAAACCGTTGTAGTCCATTTATAGCAAGTAGACCCACAATGCCATTAGACAGGCAATTCGAAGATTTTAACCAAGCAACGCTAAGAAATGTTTCTAAATCAGCATGGTGAATGGTTAGGAGGAGAACTTGCTAGTGGTGGTGTTACAATGTATCTGCTGCCTTTGCACTTCTAAATAACAGTGGTTCTAAATTTGAAAGGTGATGTCCAAGATGCTTTTGTGAGTTTCTGTAGTGCATGTTGCTACATGCTGATGATACATGCTGCTGATACTGAGCATCAATGGGAGGAGTGAATATTTGTGATGAGTTTAAGTCAAGTACACGGTTTTCTCCTGGATGGTATCAAATTTCTTCAGTGTTATGGAGCTGCACTGTTCTAGGCAAGTAGGGAGCATTCCATCACACTCCTGACGTATGCCTTATAGATGGTGAATAGGATTTGGGGAGTTAGGCAGTGACCTACTTATTGCAAGGTTCCTAGCTTCTGACCTGCTCGTCTATCCATAGTAATTACATGGTTAGTCCAGTTTAGTTTCTGATCAATGGTAATTTTCAAGCTTTTTATAGTAGTGGATTCAGTGATGGTCAAAGGTTGGATTCTCTCCTGTCGGAGGTAATCATTGCCCAGTACTTGTGTGGTACAAATGTTACCTGCCACTTGAACAGTATCAAAGTTACGACTGACATGTCAAATGGAGCAGTCAGAGTCAGAGAGACGTACAGCACAGAAACAAACCCGTCAGTCCAACTCGTCCATGCCGACCAGATATCCTAATCCAATCTAGGCCCGCCTGCCAGCACCCGGTCCATATTCCTCCAAACCCTTCCTATTCATATGCTCATCCAGATACCTTTTTAAACGTTGTAATTGTACTAGCCTCCACCACTTCCTCTGGCAGCTCATTCCATACATGCACCACCCTCTGCGTGAAAAGTCACCCCTTACGTCTCTTTTATATCTTTCCCCTCTCACCCTATACCTATGCCCTCTAGTTCTGGACTTCTCCCACCCCAGGGAAAAAGACTTTATCTATTTACCCTATCCATGCCCCTCATGATTTTGTAAACTTCAATAAGGTCACCTCTCAGCCTCCGACATTCCAGGGAAAACAGCCCTAGCCTATTCAATCTCTCCCTAAAGTTCAAATCCTCCAACCCTAGCAACATCCTTGCAAATCTTTTCTGAACCCTTTCAAGTTTCACAACATTGTTCCGATAGGAAAGAGACCAGAATTGCATGCAATATTCCAACAGTGGCCTAACCGGGAGACTGGTTAGCAAGGTTACATCTCATGGAACACAGGGTGAACTAGCCATTTGGATACAGAACTGGCTCAAAGGTAGAAGACAGAAGGTGGTGGTGGAGGGTTGCTTTTCAGACTGGAGGCCTGTGACCAGTGGAGCACAAGGATTGGTGCTGCGTCCACTACTTTTCATCATATATATATATATAATGTGGATTTGAGCATAAGACGTATAAGTTAGTAAATTTGCAGATTACACCAAAATTGGAGGGGTAATGGACAGCGAAGAAGGTTACGTCAGATTACAACGGGATCTTGATCAGCTGGGGCAATGGGCTGAGAAGTGGCAGATGGAGTTTAATTTAGATAAGTGTGAGGTGCTCCATTTTGGGAAAGCAAATTTTGTAGGACTTATACACTTAATGCTAAGGTCCTATAGAATGTTGTCTTGCTGCATTTGGACATGGAATGTTTTGGTATCAGAGGGGTCATGACTAGTGCCGAATAATCTGCAAATATCATTGACATCCCTGCACCCGAGTTTATGATTGTGGGAAAGTCACAGATTATCCTGACCAAAGTTGGCAGAAATGTCATGGAGTTGAAATGACGGATCTCAAACAGCAACTACCATTTTCCTTTATGCCAAGTACAAATCCAATCAGTGATGTGGTTTCCCCAGATCCCACTGACTCTAGCTTTGCTAAAACTTCTCTGTTAAATGCAGCCTTACATCAAGGGCAGTCATTCTCATCTCACCTCCAGAATTCAGTTCTTCTGTCCATGTTTGAACAAAGCTGTAATCCGTTCATAAGCTGAGTGACTCTGGTGGAATCCAATCTTTATACAATCTGATAGATTTCTTGTAGTCTCCTCCACAAAGACAGACTCAAAGCAATTATTAATTTCTCTACTATTTTCCCGCCTCTGCGTGCACTGGACTCATTCTTGATGAAGGGCTTATGCCCGAAACATCAACTCTCCTGTTCCTCAGATGCCTGACCTGCTGTGCTTTTCCAGCGCACACTTTTTGACTCTGATCTCCAACGTCTGCAATCCTCACTTTCTCTCCGCACTGGACCCACTGTTGTCTTTGCTAATCACTTTCTTTTTCAAAAACTTTAGCAGCTATGCAGTTCATTTCAATCTTCCTTGCTGGTTTACACTCAAATTCTATTCCCCCTCTCTTTCGCAGTCTCTTGGTCTTCCTTTGCTTAATGCTAAAGTGCTCACAATCCTTCACTTTACTCATTTACAGCAAGTTTAGAAGTCTCCTTCTTTGGACTAATGAGGTTTTAAAAATTCTTTTGTGAGCCAAGGTTGACTCACTTTCCCTGTTGGCTTCTTGCGCCTGAAAGAAATGTATGTTTCTGTAAATAATTTCAGTCCTTTGAAGATATGCCTGGCTGCTGTCACACATAATATATTGAACCACATCAAACATGTCCCTCAAACCTTCAGTTTCCTTTATTTAAAGCCTTAATTTGGGTTGAATTACATAGCTTCTAAACTTGATTAGATTACTTACAGTGTGGAAACAGGCCCTTCGGCCCAACAAGTCCACTCCGACCCTCCAAAGAGCAACACACCCAGACCCATTCCCCCACATTTACCCCTTCATCTAACACTATGGGCAATTTAGCATGCCCAATTCATCGAACCTGCACATTTTTGGACTGTGGGAAGAAACCGGAGCACCTGGAGGAAACCCATGCAGACATGGGGAGAATGTGTAAACTCCACACGGACAGTTGCTTGAGGCAGGAATTGAACCCTGGCCTCTGGCACTGTGAGGCAGCAGTGCTAACTACTGTACCACCCAACTTAATTGAAAATTCCTGCATATTACGATCACATTCCATTAATGTTCTTTTAATTCGCTCTTTCACATTGCAAAACACTAGATCTAAAATAACTTGTTCCTGAGTTGGATCTTTATAATACTGCTTTAACCAGCCATCTTACACATGTTGCTGGAATTTATACTCCTCAATATTGGTGCTTATCAGGTTTAACATGTAAACAAGTCATCCATCGAGTACTGCAGTGACCTGGTTACATGTACCTCAAATGTTTTGATCTACCTCAGGACTTGTACCTCAATATCATTTTGCTTGGTAGTATCTCCATATCATTACTGCTTTGAAAATCCAACACTTAATGGAATTTCGTACCCAATATCTATTGGCGGGAGAAGTACTGGAAGATTGCAAAACTGCATTTATGATACCCCTATTTACAAAGGGAGGGAAGCAAAAAGGAGGTAACTATAAAAGCTGATTAGGCCAAAATCTATTGTTGAAAAAGAGTTGGAATCAATTATTAAGGAAGTAATAGTATATATTTGAAACATCACAATCTGATCATGCCAAGTCAGCATGGCTTCATGAAAAGGGAAATCACGCCTGACTAGTTTATTTAGAGTTTTGTTTTTGAGAAGTCTCAACCAAAATAGGTAGAGGGGAGCCAACACCTGTTGTATTTCAACTTCCAGAAAGTTAAGCTGTAGGACAAAAGCCTGGTATTGGATGTGGTATATTGCCATAGATAAAGAATTAGCTAATAGGCAGGACACATCAAGTGGAGAGAAGGGATTCTTTTTCAGATTGGCAACATGTTACCTCGAGGGTTTGACAGGGATCAGTGCTGGGTCCACAACTGTTTACAATATATATGAATGACAGAGAGGAAGGAAACAAAAATACTGTAGCCAAATTTGCAGATGACACAAAAATAGGTGGAAAGACAAGTTGCACGAGGAATACAAACAGTTTACAGGGATAAAAATCACATAACACCAGAGTATAGTCCTACAGGTTTATTTGGAAGCACTGGCTTTCGGTACACTGCTCCTTCATCAGATGGTTGTGGAGTATAAGATCGTAAGACACAGAATTTATAGCAAAAGTTTCAGTGTGATGTAACTGAAATTATATATTGAAAAATACCTGGATTGTTTGTTTTCAGTATATAATTTCAGTTACATCACACTGTAAATTCTTGCTATAAATTGTGTCTTATGACCTTATACTCCATAACCACATGGTGAAGGAGCAGCGCTTTGAAACCTAGTGCTTCCAAATAAACCTGTTGGACTATAACCTGGCATTGGGTGATTTGTACACCCAGTCCAACACCAAATCAAGTTTACAGGGACATACTGATAGGTTAAGTAAGTGGGCAAAATTGTTCACTTTGGAAGGGAGAACAAAGCATTAGAGTATTATTTAAATGGTAAAAAAACTGCTTAAAGCTGCAATGCAAAAGGAGTCGAGGATACTTGTGCACGAAACACAGATGCAGCATGTAGTCAGGAAGGCTAAAGGAACATTGGCCCTTATTTCAGGGGGGGGGGGGGGGGGGGGGGGTCTTACTTCAACTGTACAAATCTCTGGTGAGACCACATCTGGAGTACTGAGAGCATTTTTGATTCCCTTATTTAATAAAAGATATCATTTCATTGGAGGCAGTTCAAAGAAGGCTCACTCGGATGATCCCTGGTATGGAGGAACTGTCTTATCAATGATTAAAAAGTTTGGGACTTGACTCATTGAAACTTAGAAGAATGAGAGGTGATCTCATGAAGGATTCTTAAGGGACTTTACAGGGTAAATACTGACAATGTTTCCTCTCATAGGGCAATCGAGCACTACAGGGCATAGTGTCAGAATAAAGGGATGCCAATATAAAACTGAAATGAGGAGATATTTCTTTTCTGAGAGTTGAGTGTCTTTGGAACTCCATGCCACAGACTGCTATGGGGCCAGAGTCCTTGTGGATAAATAAGACGGAGATAGATACATTCTTGATCAGTAGGGGAAATCACAGGTTATGAGGAAAGGACAGACAAGTGAATGTGACAATTATCAGATCAGCCATGATCCTGTTGAATGGCGAAGTAGGCTTGAGTGGCTCAACTGACTACTCCTGTGAAGTAAAGGAATGGATTTGAGACAAACATGATGCTTTCATCCATCACATCTAATTATTAAAATCACTCGTTGAATTCTTCTGCTACCTTCCTTGTTTGCGTATGGGAATTTTTTGGGTGGAGTCAATTATCTTTGGCTTTGATTCTTTTTCTCATGTTTTCTCCCAACTCTATAAATGTTGCCATGTTTTATTTTTGTTTAGTTGGGAGGATCACATACCCTGTTTCAATTTGAATTCATTCGCAGCACTGATCAGTGTTAGCTTGTTCAGTTTTGGCATCATAGCAAGGATCCGAAAGACTCAGTTTATCATTCCTAATAACTCACCTTTCTCTGTAAGGTACAAGCATTGTTACACCGTAACAAAGGTTAACAAAGGTCAATACCTTCAGACTGATTTCAAAACTCCGAGATATAGGTCTCAGCTCTGCCCTTTGCAACTGGATCCACAGATTCCTGACCCATAAACCACAATCAGTGAAGATGGACAACTGCACTTCCTCCACGATAACACTCAACACTGAAGCCCCCCCAGGGACGTGTTCTCAGGCCCCGATTGTGCTCCCGACACATCCTTAACTGTGTTGCCAAATTCTGAACGAATGCCATCTACAAGCTTGCTGACAGCAGCATTGTGGTAGGACAGATACCAAATAACAAATGAGTCAGAACACAGAAAGGAGATAGAGGGCTTGGTGACATGCTGCAATGATAACAAGTTGGCAATGTTGGCAAAAATCAAAGAACTAATTGACAGCACTTTCGGAGATCAAATGTTAAGGAAAAGTACCCAGTTAATGGCAGGACACTGTTCAGGTCCACAGCACCTTGAGTCCATGCAAGTAGATGGGGTGGTGGACAGGCCATATGGCATGTTCACCTTTACTGGTTGGGGAACTAAGTACGGGAGTCAGGATGTTGTGTTGCCAGCTTTGTGGGACTTTGGTTAGGCCGCACTTAGAATATTGCATTTGATTCTGGTCACCGCATTGTGGGAGGGATGTGGAGGCTTTGTAGAGGGTGCAGAGAGGGTTTACTAGGATGTTGCCTGGATTACAGGGTATGATTTATGGAGAGACGCTGGAGGAGTTCGAGTTGTTTTCTCTTGAACAGCAGAGGCTGAGGGGAGACTTGATAGAAGTCTAAAATTATGAGATACATAGTTAGGTTTGACAGCCAGAATTGTTTGCCCCAGAGTTGAAGTGTCTAGAACTAAGGGGAAAGTTTGGAGGAGATGCAAGGGGCAAGTTTTTGTTTTACACAGAGAGTGGCAGGAATCTGGAATGCCAGAGGTGGTGGTGGAGGCAGATATGATAGAGTGTTGAAAGACTTTCAAGTAAGCATATGAACGTGCAAGAAATGGGGGGATATGGAACAAGGGCATGCAGAAAGGATTAGTTAAATTTGGCATTGTGTTGGCATAATATCTTGGGCCAAAGGGTCCGTTCCTGTGCTGTATTATTCTATGTTCTACGTCAGCGAGAAATCTGAAGGTGAACGCAAATGTCTGTCATTATTTGACATTATTTCACTGCACACTTCATTCCTTGATTTAAGGGAAGATGACATCAGACATCAGCTCAGAGAGTGAAAGACCTTAACATCAAGGCTGCAGTCGACGAATGTGGCATCAAAGAATCCGAGCAAAACTGGAATCAATGGGTATCAGAGGGTATAAACTCTCCAGTGGTTGAAGTCATGCCTGACACAAAGGAAGACAGTTGTGGTTGTTGGAGGTCAGCTCCAAGACATCTCTGCAGCAGTTCCTCAGGGTAGTGTCCCTAGGCCCAACCATCTTCATCAATGACTTTCCCATCGTTACAAGGTCAGAGGCAGGAGTATGCAACAATCAGCAAACAATATTTAGCACCGTTTGTAACTCCTCAGATACTGAAGCAGTCCATGTTCAAATACAACAAGATTTGGACAATATTCAGGCTTGGGCTGACAAGTGGCAAGTAACATTCGCATCACACAAATACCAGGTCATGACCATCATCAATGAGAGACAATTTAAGCATCGTCTCTTGACATTCAATGGTGTTACCATCACTGAATTCAGCACTATCAACATCCCGGGAGTTATCATTGACTGGAAACTTAAGTGGACTCACCACATAAACACAGTGGCTACAAGAGCAGATCAGAGGCTAGGACTCTGTGGCAAGTGACTCAACCTGTAATGTTAAAACATTAAATTATACTACCTCTCTGGACATTAATGCAATGTTAATGGGTTAAACTGTACTGTCTTTCTCCAAGAAAGTGAACATTCTGGAAGTGGGTGGGGGCGACATTCATGCAGGAATGTGAATGACTCCAATTCATCTGGGCAGCCATTTATTACTATTCCATGGCTATTATCAAATTAAACTCTTTCAGTTCCTTCCATGCAGAAATGCTTTCATAGCCATCCCCTGATATTGAAGTATATCACACCTACATTGTCTTCAGGGATCACTGTTTCAGTAAGTTGTTTGCGTAATGACTCCCCAGGATTAGGGCATTTACATCATCTCCGAGGATAATCTCATCCTACCATGGTACCTGGGGTAATGTGGTTATTGGTGGGGAGGGTGGGGGGGGGGGAGGAATGGCAGGAGTACCTGTGAGCATCACCAACTGACCTGTATAAAGGGGATGTGTTTTCTTTGGGGCCTCTTTTGACTTACTTTGCACGCCTGCGAAATACGTCAAAGGGGGAGGGGGTCACCAAGCTTGTACAGGCTTTAACTGTTTACAGAAGTTGGTGTGTGAGAATTGCATCGTGTGTGTGAAATCTCAGGAAAAGAACCTAACAACCCTCTGCCTCCCTAAAGCCTGTCCACCATCTACAAGGCACAAGTCAGCAGCATGATGGAATACTCCTTACTTGCCTGAATGAGTGCAGACTCAACAACACTCAAGAAGCTGACACCATCCAGGATAAAGCAGCTTGCTTGATTGGCACTACACCCACAAGCATCCACACCCTCCATCACCATAGCTCAGTCGCAGTATTGTCCATTATCCACAAGATGTACCGCAGAAATTCACCAAATATCTTCGGGGTAGCATCTTCCAAACACACATCCATCTAGAAAGGATAAGGGCAACACATTTTTGGGAACACCACCCAAGTTCCCCTGCAAGCCAGTCACCTTCCTGACTTGGAAATACATAATCGTTCCTTCACAATTGTTGGACCAAAATCCTGGAATTCTATCTCTAATGGCACAGTGGGTCAACCCACAGCAGGTGAACTGCAGCAGTTCAAGAAGGCAGCTCACTGCCATCTTCTCAAAGGCAATTAGGGAAGAGCAATAAATGCTGCCCAGCCAGCAACACCCACATCCCACAAAAGAACAAAAAAAAATCAAAGTCTTTGCCGAACCTTCTCAACTTAATCAAGTTTGACATCAGGTTGGAGAATTAGTTCACTGTCGGCACCAGAGAGTTCGTTGAGACAGGATTTAAACAAAAACAGTGAAGGGCCTTTAGAGTCATAGAGATGTACACCACGGAAACAGACTCTTTGGTCCAACTTGTCCATCCCGACCAGATATCCCAACCCAATCTAGGCCCACCTGCCAGTACCCAGCCCATATCTCTCCAAACCCTTCCTATTCATATACCCATCCAGAGGCCTTTTAAATGTTGCAATTGTACTAATCTCCACCACTTCCTCTGGCAGCTCAAACCATACATGTACCATCCTCTGCGTGAAAAGTTGCCCCATAGGTCTCTTTTATATCTTTCCCCTCTCACCCTAAACCTGTGCCCTCTAGTTCTGGACTCCCCCACTCCAGCGAAAAGACTTTGTCTATTAATCCTATCCATGCCCCTCATGATTTTACAAACCTCTATAAGGTCACCCCTCAGCCTCTGACACTCCAGAGAAAACAGCCATAGCCTATTCAGCCTCTCCCTGCAGCTCAAATCCTCCAACCCTGGCAACATCCTTGTAAATCTTTTCTGAACCCTTTCAAGTTTCACAACATCTTTCCAAAAGGAAGGAGACTAGATTTGCACACAATATTCCAACATGGGCCTAACTAATGTCCTGTACAGCCACATCATGACCTCCTGAACTCAATACTCTGACCAATAAAGGAAAGCATACCAAACGACTTCTTCACCATCTTACCTACCTGCACTTCTACTTTCAAGGAGCTATGAAGCTGCACTCCAAGATCTCTTTGTTAGCAACACTCCCTAGGACCTTACCATTATGTGCAAAATCCGGCTAAGATTTGCTTTCCCAAAACGCAGCACCTCGCATTTATCTGAATTAAACTCCATCTGCCACTTGTCAGTCCATTGGCGAATCTGATCAAAGTCCCATTGTATTCTGAGGTAACCTTCTTCACTGCCCATTACACCTCCAATTTTGGTGCCATCTGCAAACATACTAACTATACCTCCTATGCTCACATCGAAATCATTTATATAAATGATGAAAAGTCACGGATCCAGCACCGATCCTTGTGGCACTCCACTGGTCACAGGCCTCCAGTCTGAAAAACAAAACCTCCACCATCACCCTCTGTCTTCTATCTTTGTGCCAGTTCTGTACCCAAATGGCTAGTTGGCCCTGTATTCCATGTGGTTTAACCTTGCTAACCAATCTCTATTGGAACCTTGTCAAATGCCTTACTGAAGTCCATATAGATCACATCTACCGCTCTGCCCTCATCAATCCTCTTTGTTACTTCCTCAAAAAACTCAATCAAGTTTGTGAGACAGAATTTCCCATGCATAAAGCTATGTTGCCAATCCCTAATCAGTTCTTGCCTTTCCAAATACATGTGCATCCTGTCCCTCAGGATTCCCTCCTACAACTTGCCCACCGGAGATGTCAGGCTCACTGGTCTATAGTTCCCTGGTTTGTCCTTACCACCCTTCTTAAATAGGGCAGCATGTTAACCAACCTCCAGTCTTCCGGCACCTCACTTGTGACTATCGATGATACAAATATCTCAGCGAGGGGCCCAGAAATCACTTCCCTAACTTCCCACAGAGTTCTCAGGTACATCTGATCAGGTTTGCTCAAACAAAGTTTACAATCTTAACAACTTTCAATACATGAGAAAACTTCATAACTTTACTTGCTGATGTGTGTTGATGGATTATATATCAGTAATTGACAAGAGAGGGGAAATTTTGCAAAATGCGACAAAGTCTGCATTTGTACCAAGCATGGTTGGTGCACTCACTTGTGATAAAAAACAGATTCTTGACTATAATGATTTTTCTTAACACATCCATTTTGAACTTATTGTAGATGCCCTTTGATCTTTCCTTTACAGGCAAAAGGATGAGAAGATGTTTAGTTGTTATGTCCACATAATCCATTTGCACAGAAACAATCAGCTGGGTTGGGTCAGTCACATTAATGGATTCTTCCAACTGCAGCGGCATTAATTTTCTGACCAGTCCTATAGTAGTTGCTATTACTATTTGCTGCTGGTTGAGAAAAACAAAATCAAAACTGCCTTCAATTGATCAGTTTTCTTTATTCAAAGCATATTGTTCAAAGGAAAGCTGTCCTTGAATTTGCTGCAATCATTGTTAGCAATATTTCAAATTCCCCTTTTCACTTAGCAGTATATTTGGTGACATTCACTTTCCCGTCCTATGTGGAAGCTGCACATTCTGTTTCTTTTTAGATGGCCCAGGTTCACTTATTGTTGCTTCATTTTGTAGTCATTGAAGTGTTCCCTATAATTTTTAATCATCCTGTACCTACCTGTTAGGTAAGTAGCTGAAGAAATAAAGTACAGGTCTGCAGAGGATTGGCAGAGGAGTACGATGAGGTAAGATTCTCTTGCAGGCCATCTACGTGGGCATGATGAGTTGAATAGCCACCAGTACTAATGCTGTTAGAACACTCACTTATTTTATCAATTTTGATTTGGAGCAGTGAAATGAGAGCTTAAAATAACCTTTGGACTGTGGGCAGTGGCTTGCACTAAAAAAAACAAACTATCGTTTGTTTGAAGCCAGGTCTGAAGTTAATTGGTTGAGAATTGGTTCCAGCAATTCGAGAAGAGATGTTAGGCAGTTGCAGATGGCAGATGCTGAATAGAAAATGAGAACTCGTGGGGAGACAGTCAGTGTGACAGAGAGAGGCCAGAGTTTTGAAATAGGTTCTGGACTGTGTTTTCCGTGAGAAGGAGTTTTTGCTGCTGATGTAACAGCGTGAAGATTTGCAGCTCTATGCCTGGCCTCCCATTGTCAGTTATTGCAATTTCAGAGAATAAAAACCAAGTATCACTGACTTTCTCTGCGTGAACTGAAATAAATGGCCCTGATCAACATCTTCAGAAAATCAACAAGAAACAACCATCTATGCTTGTAGACAACAACTCATGAAAACCACTTAAGTAATCTAACTATTTTGTTATTTTCTTTTATTTCTCTCTCAACTGGGTTTATTTGTCTGTCTTTTCGGTGACTGCTTGAAAATAAAGGTTACTTGTGTTTTGGACTAGGCCAGACCATTTGTTAAGCAGGCAGCCCAGACCATAATTTTGCAATTTGTTTCAGTAAGTGTACACATCCCCTGACTACCAACACTTATTTTCCCCCATCTTTTTCAAAATATTACTTTTTCCAAGCTTACTATCAAAGTGGGTAAATTCATCGTTGAACACATTAGATTTAACGTGCCTCCATCACTTTGCAAATCACACACAATCTACAACCCTTTGCAGGGTCTCTCTATGTCCTCACAGGAAAAACTGACTGCTACCAAGATTTGTATACATCACAAGGACAAATTGCATAAGCTTGAGTTACATTCGCTTGAATTTAAGTAGAGATAATGACACTTTTTTTCTCTGGTGCAGGAGTCTTGAACGAGTGTGTACAATCATCGAATTAGAGCTATGTCATTGTGGTATTGTTTAAAAACATTTTCCACACAAAGGTGAGTAGAAGCGGAACTTTTTTTTTCCTCTCCAAAAGGCTGTAGATACTGGATTTACAGAAATCTTCAGTGTGCTTGTTAGATTTTTTTTTAAAGAGGTAAGGTCATCAACGAATATGGAACAAAGACTGAAAAATAGAATCATGATGAACCATGATCCAATAAATGATCCAAGAATAGAATAAAGAACACCTACAGAACTCAGCCTATCCCAACTAGACTTAATTATGCTGTTCCCAACATACAAAACAGTCCCAATAAGCAAACCCCTTAAACACAGTAAAAATGAAACAAAGGCTCACAGGTTGAAGTTAGAAGGGCAGAAGGAGAGAGAGTTTAGCAACCTGTTTGCGCACAGTCCACAGCTGAACTCCTAACTAGTTCTGGGACTGAACTGCTCAGCTTGAGAGCTGGCTACATCCCCTTGACTTATACAAGTTACTTCTAAAAACATAAAAGCTTTGGCCGAAAGACTCATCTGTTTCCTATAAACAAAAAGGCCTTTAATCTCTGTACTAAATGCAACCGTTTTGGAGCCCAGAGTGTTTTATGACGTCTCTGAAAAAAAACCAAGGACATGGTATCCCTGAGAAAAGGACCAGCTTTGTGATACTTGTGTAAAACATAGGCATTAATTAGATTACTTTGTATAATTGTGATCTCAAAATTACTGTATTATTAATAAATTGATAAATCTTTCATTTAGACTAGAAAACTAATGCTGAGAATTAATTATTCAGAGAGTCTGGAATTGGTTATTCAAAAATGACTGGTCAGGATTGGTGTCAATTTTGAGGGTCTTTGAATTTTACTGTGTTGGTAATATAGAGGGAGAAACATTTGGTTCAGCTCTGTGTCTTTGTGTTGTAACATTAGCTTAACACCTGCCACCTTTGAAGATCTGTGCACCCATACACCCAGTTCCCTTTGCTCCTGCACCCACTTTAGAATCGTATCCCCTTATGTTATATTGTCTGTCCAAGCTCTTCCTACCAAAATACATTACCTTGGGCTTCTCTGTATTGAATGACTTCTGCCATCTATTTGCCCATTTCATTACTTTATCAATGTCTTTATGAAGTTCTACACTGTCTTCCTCAGTTTACCATGTTTACAAATTTGGTATCATCCATAAGCTTTAGTATTGTCTCTTCTAAAACCTAGATCACGTACACAAATCAGGAAAAGGAAGGGCATCAATATCAAATTCCACTTCAAGTGTTCTTTCCGTGTGAAAAATATCACTAATTAACTTGTTTCTATCATTTAGCCAATTCTGTATTTGCATTACTGCTGTCCCTTATATTTCATGAGCTACAACTGTACATAAAGGTCCACTAAGCAGGACTGAACACCATTTGGAAGTACTCATGATTCGGAGATGACGGTGTTGGACTGGGGTGTACAAAGTTAAAAATCACACACCACCAGGTTATAGTCCAACAGGTTTAATTGGAAGCACACTAGCTTTTGGAGCGACGCTCCTTCATCAGGTGATTGTGGAGGGCTCGATCGTAACACACAGAATTTATAGCATGGTGACCCCAAGGTCCGACCAAAGAAGGTGTCAACATGGACCCCACCGGAGGGCCGCTGCCCTGGGCTTGACATGTGTGCTCAAACTGTCAGGAAATATATAAATGGCAGATTCATCAGCCGTACCCATAAGGTAGAGCAAAACATCACACGTTCCCAACGCAATGCCATCCAGGCTCTCAAAACCAATCACGGACCTTCGGATGACCATCCTCCAAGGTGGACTTCGGGACAGGCAGCAGAGGAAAGTGGCTGAGCAGAGGCTGATAGCTAAGTTCGGTACCCATAGGGAGGGCCTCAACCGGGACCTTGGGTTCATGTCACATTACAGGTGATCACCATTGCACTACACACACACACAGACATTCCTACACACACACACACACACACACACTCACATGCACACGGACACAGATACACACAGACACCCACACACACCCTTATAGACACACAGACTCCCACACATACACCCCCTCACAGACTTAAGACACTCTGCACTCATTACACACACACACACACTTTCTCACACTCACAACCCCCACCCCAGACAGACACACACACAGACAGACAAAGACCCACATGCACACATATATATTGTGTGTGGTGAATTTTTTTGGTACAAAGTTACATTGCACTTTGCTCAAAAACCACATAGATTCATTTCGAACTCTGAGCTCAAAAACTGCATGAATTTATGTAAAACTCTGTTATCTCACTTTTTAGATTGGAATCAATCTAAACATCAGGTCATAGACAGAGAACACAGGGGCTAACATCTTCAACATATTGTCTTGCTATCACCATTGTTAACAGCTAACCCGAGAATGCAACTTAAAAAAAAAGGGTTTTGTGATTTACACATGAAAGAAGTGAAACTATCACTGTATTCTAACAGACAATCAATTCTTCAATGTATAATTTCAGTTACATCACACTGCAAATTTTTGCTATAAATTCTGTGTTACGATCCAGTCCTTTTGGAAGTATATGTACATCACATATCTTCCCCTCATCAACTCTCTCTCTGTTACCTCTTCAAAGCAGACCAGTAAGTTAGTTCAACATGATTTTCCCGTTAGAAACAATTCTGGCTCACTCTAATTAACCCACATTTGTCCATGTGACTATTAATTCTCTCCAGGATTCTTGTTTCCAGATGTTTCCTCACAGCCAAATTTAAACTTAAATCGTCTGTAATTGCTGCGTTATAACTTTTTTCAAAAATAAGGGTATAACGATTGCCATTTTCCACTTCTTTGGTACAACCAACACCCTCCCACCACCCCAGTGCCTAAGTTAGCACACTCACTTCCTTCAGTATCCTTGGGCTCATCGTATCTGGTCCAGGTGCTTTTGCAACTTTAAAACACCAACAGCTAATCCAATACCTTCTCTGGATTTATTTTGAACACTAAAGTAACAGAGTTTCCACCTCCGCCACCATGACTTCAGTTGCATCTGCTTCTTTGGTAAACACAAATGCAAAATATTAATTCAGTACACAATCCATGCCTCTGCCTCCTTTATGGTTCCTAATCAGCCAGACGACTCATTTTGCTATTTATAAAGACTTGGTGAATTTGCGTTACTTTAGCTATCAGTCTTTCTCTTTACCCCACCACCTCTCTCAGCTTCTTTTATTTGCTTTTCACCTCCCTTCTGAACATTTTATAGTTAGCTTGGTTGACAATTTCATTTTTTATTTTACACCTATCCCAGTCCCCAAAAATCAGGTCAAGCAGTGCTTCCCTACTTCTCTTGTTATATATGTTTAAGCCATGAAGTGTTCAGGAGGATGTTCGTAGAAGACACGCCCCTTTTACCCTTAAAACTACCACTATCCCAGTCTACAGTCAAGTAACTGAAGTTCGCATTATAACAACTTGAATGCCTTCACCTCTCATAATTGCAGATTTGTTTTTTTACACCCTTCCAGGTGGTTTAGTTGGTATAGTGTGTAATTAAACATGTAAAAGTTTGGCAGTGCCGAAACTAATCTACAAATGTGGCCTACAGATGCCACAAATGACATCCACCACTTACAACTGTCCTGTCATGTCCCTGGGAATTTCCCATTCATTCTTGGGATGTGGGTTCACTGTTGAGCCAACATTTATTGCCCATCCTTAATTGCCCGGGAGAAAGTAGTAGGAAGCTGCCTTCTTGAAATGCTTCAATCCTTGGAATATAGGCACACCCACAATGCTGCCAAGAAAGAATTTTTGGGATTTTACATAGAACATAGAACGTTAAAACACAGTACAGGCCCTTCAGCACTCGATGTTGCGCTGACTTATGAAATTAATCTGATGCCCATCTAACCTACACTGTTCCATTAGTATTCATTTATACACACACATATATATCCAATGCCCATTTAAATGCCCTTAACATTGACGAATCTACTACAGTTGCAGGCAGGCCGTTCCATGCCCCCAACTACTGAGTAAAGTACCTACCCCTGATATCTGTCCTAAATCTATCAACCCTTAATTATAAGCTGTTGGCCTTCAGCATCCAAGGAAAAAGGCTCTCACTGTCCACCTCTCAATCTTCTTCTCTCCAACGAAAACAGTCTCAGTTCCCTCAGCCTTTCCTCATGTACCCTCGTATGGAAGACCTTTCTTCCATACCAGGCAACATCCTAGTAAATGTCCTCTGAACCCTTTCCAAAACTTCCACATCCTTCCTATAATGCGGTGACCAGAACTGTACGCAAGACTCCAGGTGCAGCCTCACCAGTGCCTTGCACAGCTGAAGCATGAACTCGTGACTCAGAAACTCAATCCCTCTACCAAGAAAAGCCAATACACCATATGCCTTCTTAACAACCCTACCAACCTGCGTGGCAACTTTCAGGGATTTATGCACCTGGACACAGAGATCTCTCTGCTCATCTTCACTGCTAAGAATTCAACCAATAGCCCAGTACTCTGCGTTCCGGTTATTTCTTTTGAAGTGAACTACCTCACTTTTCTGCATTAAACTCCATTTGCCACTTCTCCACCCAGCTCTGTATCTTATCTGTTTCCCTCTGTAATCAACAACATCCTTCAGCACTATCCACAACCCTGCCTACCTTCACGTCATCTGCAAATTTACTAACCCATCCTTTTAAGCCACATCCAGATCATCTATAAAAATGACAAACAGCAGTGATCCCAAAACAGATCCTTGTGGCACACCACTGATAACTGAGCTCCAGGATAAACATTTCTCAACAATCACCACCTTCTTTCAGCTAGCCAATTTCTGATCCAATTCACTGAATCACTTTCAATCCCGAAACTCCGTATTTTGTGCAATAGCCTACCGTGTGGAACCTTATCAAGTGCCTTACTGAAGACCAGATACACCACATCAACCCCTTTACCTTCATGCATCTCTTTTGTCACCTTCTTGAAGAACTCAATAAGGTTAGTGAGGTACGACCTACCCTTCACAAAACCAAGCTGACTGTCTCTAATCAAATTATTCCTTGCCAGATGATTATAAATCTTATCTCTTACAACCTATTCCAATACCTTACCCACAACTGAAGTAAGGCTCACTGGCCTATAATTACCACAATTGTCTCGACTCCCCTTCTTAAACAAGGGAACAACATTTGCTAGCCTCCAGTCTTCTGGCACTACTCCTGTCGACAATGATGACATAAAAATCCAAGATAAAGGCTCTGCAATCACCTCCCTGGCTTCCCAGAGATTCCAAGGATAAATCCATCCGGCCCAGGGGTCTTATCTATTTTCAGATCTTCCAAATTGCTAAAACCTCCTTGTTGTCACCACAATCCCATCTAATCTATTAGCCTGTACCTCCGTATTCTCACTAACATTGCCTTTTTCTAATGTGAATACTGACAAAAAGTATTCAATAAGCACTTTCCCTATGTCTTCCGATTCCACACTCAACTTCCCACTCTTATCCTTGATTGGCCCTAATCTTACTCTAGTCGTTCTTTTATTCCTGATATACCTATAGAAGGCCTTAGGGTTTTCCTTGATCCTATCCACCAACAACTTCTCATGTCCCCTCCTGGTTCTTCTTAACCTTCTCTTTAGATCTTTTCTGGGTAACTTTTAACTCTCAAGCTCCCGAACTGAGCCTTCATGCTTCATCCCCACATAAGCCTTCTTCTTCCTCTTGACAAGAGCTTCAACTTCTTGATAAACCATGGCTCCCCCCTCAACAACTACCTCTCTGCCTCAAAGGTATATACTTATCAAGGACTTGCAGTAGCTGCTCCTTGAATAAGTTCCACATTTCAAGTGTGTCCCTCCCCTGCAGATTCTTTCCCCATCCTATGCATCCTAAATCTTGCCTGATTGTACTATAATTGCCTTTTCCCCAGTTATACCTCTTTCCCTGCGGTAAAAACCTATTTCTGCCCATTGCTAGTGTAAACATAACTGATTTGTGGTCACTATCGCCAAAGTGCTCACCTACCTCCAAATTGAACACCTGGCCGGGTTCATTACCCAGTACTAAATTCAATATGGTATCACCCCTTGTTGGCCTGTCTACATACTGTGTCAGAAAACCCTCCTGCATATATTGAACAAAAACCGATCCATCTAAACTACTTGAACTATAATATTCCCAGTCAATGTTGGAGAAGTGAAAGACCACCCCCCCATAACAACGACCCTGTTCCTATCAAGAATCATCTTTGCTATCCTTTCCTCTACATCCCTGGAAGAATTCGGAGGCACATAGAAAAGTCCCAACAGGGTGACCTCTCCTTTACTGTTTCTAACCTCAGCCCTAAGTAGAGGAGTCCTCAAATATTATCCCAGCTGCTGTAATACTACCCTTGATTAACAATGCCACAACCACCTCCCCACTTTTACCACCTTCTGTTCTTACTGAAACATCTAAATCCCAGACTGTCCAACCACCATTCCTCTGAAATGGCCACAACATCATATTCCCAGGTACCAACTAATGCTACAAGTTCGTCCAACTTATTCCAGATGCTCCTGGCATTGAAGTACAACACCCTGATTACCGCTGCCCTCTCATGACCTTGTAAACCCATCCCTGACCTCACTACCCTCAACCTCTTGTACACTGGAGCTACAATTCAGATTCCTATCCCACTAGTTTAAAACCCCCCGAAGAGCATTAGCAAATACCCCCCCTCAGGATATTGGTACCCCTCTAGTTCAGATGAAGACCATCCTGTTTGTACAGGTCCCACCTTCTCCAAAAAGGGCTCCAATTATCCACGAATCCAAACCCCTCCCTTCTGCACCATTGCTGTAGCTACGTGATCAGTTCCATTCTCTCCTTGTTCCTCGCTTCACTCGCACATGGCACAGGCAACAAACCAGAGATAACAACTCTGTTTGATCCAGCAACAATGATAGAATGACAATATAGTTACAAGTCAAGATGATGAGAGACTTGCAGGGGAACTTGCAGGTGGTGGTTTTCTAAGAATGACATTTTCATCACAGAATTATTAAAGTGATGCTCAGTACATGGTGGTGGCAACTCAATTTTGACTTTCCATTCAAGTTGATGCATATATTATATGCAAAAAAGTATGGTATGTGTTTGGTCTGCATTGAGTTTTGCTAATTTATAATATTTCTTGTGCTAAATTCAGCATTTCTGATCTAACATTTGAGACTGAAGTCATGCAATCTAGACAATTCATTATAGCACTTGGAAATATTAATAGTAAATAATGGACAACACAATATAGATTTGCAAGTATTGTCTTGCTTGTAGAAGGTACTCATGAACGGTGGACATTGAATGTGTTTCAGCAGATTGGAGACAACAGAATAGCCCTTTAGTAGAAGGAAGACCATTTACAATAGCAAGTAATTGACAAGTCTTTGAAACTATTGACATTATTCACTCTGGTTTAACAGGAAAATAAAAGACAGAGTTTCTGAGTAGGTATGTAAGTAGAGCTAATTTAAAGTCTGAGGTGATTCACAGATTAGTGGGCTAACCCCCTCAATTATTCCTCAATAGGAAACCTGTGTTCTATGCATACCAACTCCACACTGCCACTGCAGCACAGTCAGGTAACAGGCCAAGAAATTATGGAATATAGAAGCATTAAACAACCTCAAATAGACTTGGAAACTAGAACAGACTGGGATTATGAACTTAAATTTGTCAGAACAATTTACTTACAAGACAATTTCCTATCCCCACAACATTTAACCCCAATGAACAGTATTTCTCATTGACAGTATAACTTTTAAACTTTAAGTTTTGGTTATGTTTCCTAAATTATAGGTAAATAGCAAAACATAGCACAGGGAGTTTGTGAACCCCAGGATGTTATGAATGCTTGGAAATGAACAAAATCAAAACACATGCAATCTTTTGCCAATTGGATTACTTAAATTTCAATGTTGAATTAATTTTAGGTCTGAACTTACTGAGAAATGTGGCATTAATTCATCTTTTTCCTCCTGTGTGAAGCCGAATACCGTTAAAGTTTTGGGCCTGTGATCAACCACCATGTGCATCTGTGCACCTCTTCCCCTCACACTCCTGCCTCGACCTCGGCCTCGTGTTTGCATAGTCTTACCACGTCCTCCAGGGAGAATGCCCAGTCTTGCAGCCTAAAACAAGCAACAGATTTGGTTATATCCTTTTGCAGAAATACAAGTATTGCTCATTTGAGCCAGTGTCTGTGATCTCTTTTTACAACCTAGTTCCTCATATTGTGTCTTCTCACAGCAGCAAAAAATAAAAGAGCAAAGGAATATACAAGCAAACCTTGAAGAATACAAGTAGATAAACTGTCTGTGAGGAAGAATCAAGGATAAATAAAACAAATTCAATCAAACAGGAAAACAAGAAATGAAGAAAGTCAACGAATCATACTAACGTAAATATTTATTAAATTATTTTAGTTACCATCTTGGTTTCTTTACAAAAGTGAGTATTTTCTTCATGCCATAGGATTTTTTGCAGTAATGTTTTCAACTATATGTGTGGGTTGCACACACTTCTGTTCTTCAAAGACAAACTCAACAATTGCCTAAGTGGGACTGGCAAGCTTTTGGAAGTTCTTTATTCAAAGGTGACCAAAGCATATACACATTGCTGGAAAGCTTGTACTTGTACACCTCGCTCATTCAACTAACAGTCCAGCTACTGTGTTACACTGATGATACATTATGTTGCCAAATTATATAGATTGTGTACATGTCCATTTAAAGACATACTATAACAGCCTACCACTAGGGTAAGCCAAAACCTCAACTTTGTGTGCTTTTGTAATTTAATACCTTCCAATTCAGGAGATGCAGACTAGATATCACAGAATGTTGTGGGTCCATTCAACTGAAAGAATTATAATTGACAGCACTCAGCATTTGCTCTGAACTTGTTGCTCCCATTAAAATACCTTCAAAAGAAGCTCTTTTACAAAAAGAGAACGTAAACTGAATTTTTTTTTACCCACAATACACGGAAGACAATATTAAAGGGTGAACAATTTAAAACAATGAAACTGCAGCTTCCAGAACATTTCGTGTAATGCCAAGTTCTATAGTAGAAATGGTGGACATGGTGATACATTCAACAGTTACAGAAGTTGCTTTTATTTACATCCATTAAGAAAACAAAAATAATGGTAATTAATATAACCTAGAAGTTATGCAATCGAGACAATTTGTTATAGCAGGAGCAATTTCTGTAATGCTTCTACCAGAACTGAAGTTAGGAGAGAGAGCATTCCCCCCAAACCCTTATGGCCTGAAAAGGGCAAATCAGATTAACGTTAATAGCCTGCATTTAGTAGCTTTAAAATAGCACAAATCCCAAGACAATACACAGTACTTTCTTAAAACAAAATTTGCCAGAAAGATTTAGTGCAGCATCTAAAAAGAAAGTTATTCATAAAGGTTTAAGAGAAGAAATTCCAATATAAGACAGCTGCCAACCACTGGAGAAGCAAACCAGGAAGCACCAGAATTGGAAGAATTCATAGGTCTCAACAGGCAACTAAAAGTTAGAGATTGGGGAATGCAACACCATAGAGGGATTTGAACACAAGGGAGACAATTTAGAAGAAGTTCAGGCTTTGCGAGACTGGAAGCCATGAAGATCAAGGAGTACAGGAGATAATGGTCAAGCAAGATTTTTGAGAATTGGGATACAGCAACAGAATTCTGCATGAGTTCATTCTTGCAGAGAGCAAAAGCAAGAAGAAGCATAAAACAATTTGAGGATGGCTAGTTTAACTGAATAAAAAAGGGATTTGGAGATGTTGATGGAAATCAAAGACTGGCAGGGAAAAAAAAATGACATCCTTCAAAGGAACTACTTTGTTTGCAAACTATACAGATTTCCACAAGGCAAACAGAAAGAGGAACCAAAGTTAGTGCTCACTGCATAACTAAAAGCAGAAATTAAAATGAACATTGATCTAGCAGACATACTGAACAGACAAGAAATCAAAAGGAAACAAGGCGTAGAATATACATAATTCTTAGAGCAGCAGAAAAGGTAAATCTGATCTTTAAGAAAGTATGCAGTATATTTATGGCATCAAAAAGCCTTCACAACAATAAAGTCAATGAAAATCGGGTGAGATTCTCCCCTGCGTGCAGCCATATCCAGCTAAAAAGGAAGATAGTCATGGTTGTTCAAAGTCAGTTTTCTCAACACCAGGATATCCTAAAAGGGTTTGTCAGGGTAGTGTCTAAGTTCCAACCAACTTCTGCTATTTTATCCATAACTTCCCAGCATCATAAAGTCAGAAGTAGGGATGTTTGGTGATAGTTGTTCAACACCACTGTGACTCTTCAGATACTTTAGTAGGTCATGTGGAAATACAACAAAACCTGGACAATATCCAGGTGTGACTAACAACTGGTAAGTAGCATTTCAGAACAAAAGAGCTAAAAGTGGAAATAGGCAATTTTGCCCCTTGAATCTGCTGTGCCATTTAATATGATCATGACTGATTTCATCACAGCCTCAACCCTACTTTCTTCCCCTCTTTTCACAATACTTTAACTCATTAAATGGAGAAAAATTGGAGTATGCCAAAGGGATTTAGGCATACTTGTGCACAAAACACAAAAGCTAGCACACAGGTACAGCAGATATTCAGGAAGCCTAATGGAACGTTCACCTTTATTTCAAAGGCATCGGAGTATTAGGATAGGGAACTCCTACTCCAACTATACAAGATACTCTTTTACTACTGTGAACAATTTGATCCTCTTATTTAGGGAAAGATTATTTCATGGCAGGCTGTTCAGAGCAAGTGCACCAGGATCTGGAAGGATTGTCTTTTGAGGAAAAGCTAAACAGGTTGGGACTTTGCTCACTGGAGAGGTGATCTCATTGAAACACATAGGAATCTTTAAGGGTTTGACAAGACAAATGCTGAGAGGATACTTCCCCTCATGGGAGAGTCTGAGACCATGCTGTAAAAGTCTATGAATCTATACAATACTTTTTCACATATAAATTCACATTCAATTTATTTAAAACAGTATCATCCCCAGCAAAAGTTGATTCTTATCAACTAAAACATTGCGATTTATTATCATTTCTGATGTCTTTCTGCAACGAGGTACAATGAAATGCAATTGTGGGTTTTGGAAAGTGACAGATGTAGGAGCAGAGAGTTGCAAGGAGGTGAAATTGTAAGAGTATGGTAGTGGATCAATTTTCTTTTTTAAAAAGCTATTTATTGCAGGATTTATTCAAGACAGCAATTAGGCCACATCCCTTGCAGCAAAGGAAAAAATTAAATTGTGTGCACACACATATCAATGGGCCTCAGTTAATCATAGGACAGTCCCATCCAAACTGCTTGATCCAGAATCACTATGAAAGACAAACTTTTAACCCACTGCTCGTCTCACAGAACTACACTTGAGGAACCTGGAAGACTCAGACATCAAATAAACAACTATTACCTCGACTTGGAGCTGATTCAGCTTTTTTCGCAAGTCTGTTGTGTCCTCCCCTGAATTAAGCTTCTTGTGGAAATCCAGCTCTGCATCCAGTAATTCCTTCTGTGCCTGAACAGTTAAAATAGAAAATAAAACATTTGAAACACATTACCTCATGAATGTGGGTATCATTGGCAAGACCAGCATTTGCTTTCTATCCTTACCTGCCTTGGAATTGGGTAACCTGCTGGACCATTTAAGAGGTTAGTTCAGAATCAAATATATTATTCTGGATCTGGAAAACCATGTAAGCCAGACTAGGCAAGGATGACAGACCTTCTTTCCACAAAGATGTTAGTGAACCAAGTGGGTTTTGCAGAGGCCGATGGCTGTTTCATTGCATAGTTACTGAGACAAAGCTTATATTCCAGAATTATTACTAAATTTAAATTCCACCAACATGTGAGCTTGTGTCCCCAGTTACTAGTCCAGAATCAAGACCACTACATCACCAAATTTAAACAAAAATAGTATTTTAATACAAGATGTACAATCTTTACATTAATGTATTCCTTAATCCAAATATCCTCAAAACCAAATATCCTTTTATCCTATAATTAACTGTGGGATATTGCTGTGTGGAAAATTAATTGTCACATTTTCCTACACCATACTGCAGGATCCATTTCAAAAAACTATCTAATTGGTTTTGTGATGTATTGAAAAGGATTATGTAAATATCTATGAGAAGATTGTGGGTTCTAAATCTCTCTGTGGAGGCTTCAGCACAATTTGGGCTTTGCAACATTGAGGGAGTATTGTGTTGTCAGAGATGCTGTCTCTTGGACGAGATGTTAAACCAAAGCTCTGTTAGTTTGCACGTGCGGATGTAACAAATTCGATGACACTATTTGAAGCAGGTCAGGTATATTCTCCCTGAATCCTGACCAATGTTTATCCCTTAATCTTCAGTTAGCTGATCATTATCTCAATGTTGCTCATCAGTCCTTGTTGTGTGCATATTGGATTCTGTTTCCTACAATAGCAATTACATTCCAAAAGTAGCTCCAAGGCTATAAACCACACAGATATTCTCAAAGGAATCAAACAAACCCAAGTTATTCATTTTGTCACAATCGTGCTGTGCTTTGTGCTAATTCCAGCATCTTTTCAACTACTCTTTGGTTAAATTTCTTTAACGTTCTTATTGCAAAGTGCACAGGGGTCAAACTTGCCGTGATGCATGACAACAACTGTTACTAAAAGATTAATGATGGCACTCATTACTCATCACAGAAATTGCAAGGATGTGTAAAATGTTTATGCATATTTATTACTAACTGTGCCTCATTTGGGGGTCTCAGAATTGCACACTCGAGCATGGGTTGCTCAGTTTCCACAGTGTCTCTCATTAATTAATCTTAAAGCTGACTTCTATGGTGACTGCCTTTGTTCAAATTCCATTGAGAGATCTGTATTCAAATATCGTCTAAGTATAATACAGGAATCATTTCAATTTACTCATTTTGCTACAGTTTCAGGAAACCAGAAAACTCAGCTTCAATTGCTCATGAAGTAACCACACTTCATCAACACGTTAGAGAAAAGACCTCAGAGGCAAAAGAACAATACTTAGACTTTTGGCATTTTTGAAATTGATGCAGAAGAACCTGTGTGGACTTTAGTACAGTCCAGAGCTGAAAAGGAAGGTAGTCAGAAGAAAAGAATCATTCTTAGAAAGCATTAAATAAAAAAAAAAACAAGTCCGGTAACTCTGTTAGCTATGCAAATCAATTAATTTGTCTTGTTCCTTCATGCACTTATTCCCCAAGATAACAATACACAGTCTGGTACAAAAACAAAGTCTCTAAGACCAGGACAAAACAGTTCAGTTCAAATACTTATTTTTTAAAACAGATTAATTTAACCGCTTGATCACCATATTATTCAATCTTATTTATAAACCAGAACAGATTTATTTGTATTTTCCAGTCATTTATACTGCCTGGAATGGGCAGATTGCCTCACAAAGAAAGATTCAACAGTCTAAGCCTGTATTCTCTTCTCATTAGAAGAGTCTGAGGTGACTTGATTGAAACATACAAAAGGATCTTGGTCAGGTAGATATGGAAAGGATGTTTCCTCTTGTGGGAGAATCTAGACCTAGGGTTTACAGTTTAAAAATAAAGGGCCCCCCTTTAAGACAGGGATGAGGAAAATATTTTTTCTTCAAAGCACAAGTGTTTCTGGAATTCCTTTCCTCAAAATACAACAGATGCAGAATCCTTAAACATTTTTATGGTAGATGTAGACAGATTCTTGATTACCAAGGGGACTAAATAATTATTGGGGATATGCAAGCAAATTATGAGGGGCATGGATAGAATAAATAAACAAAGTCTTTTCCCTAGGGTGGGGGAGTCCAGAACGAGAGGGCATGAGTTTAGGGTGAGAGGGGAAAGATATAAAAGGGACCGAAGGGGCAACTTTTTCACACGGAGGGTGGTGCGTGTATGGAATGAGCTGCCAGAGGAAGTGGTGGAGGCTGGTACAATTGCATCATTGAAAAGACATTTGGATGGGTATATGAATAGGAAGGGTTTGGAGGGATATGGGCCGGGTGCTGGCAGGTGGGACTAGATTGGGTTGGGATAACTGGTCGGCATGGATGAATTGGTCTGAAGGGCTGTTTCTGTGCTGTATATCTCTATGACTCTATGTAGATTGAGGTTAAAATCAGGTCATCCTTGCTTTTATTGAATGGCAGAACAGGTTTGAAGGGCCGATGGATTGGCTCTTGTTCTTTGTTCACATGCCTGATTAAATGACATTCTTCGAAAAAGCTTATTCCATTACTATAACCCTTTGAGTAAGTAAATAACATATTTCTTCATTTTTGTTTTAGTGAGACAATAGTTAATTATATATTTTAAAAAGGACTAACATCAGATTTGGATTTCAGTTGTGATGGAGCCGATGACGTTGATGCTGATGTTGCTTTCAGTTCATCACGTAATTGAGATATTCTTTCCGTCAAGTCTTTAATGGTTTTCATTATTTTAGCTCTTTCATCTGCTTTCATACTTTTATTTTTTTCCAGTTTGCAAATTAATACCTGAATTCATTAAAAAAAAAAGAGAAGTACTTTAATCTCAGATATACTGATTAGTCTAAACTGGATACAGTCTATGGGTGGAAAATGTGCACCATTATACATTAACCAGTTCAAAAGGGCAACACTCCACATGCTTGAATATCCTAGATTGAAGTTTCAACCCTCCTATGAATCAAAGTAATGTTTCACATCCTTTGTGACCATGATCTTCATACATTATCCATCCTCATCCTTCCCCACCACTCTGCACGCTTTGTTCTTGCAGACTTCATCTTATTCCAACCCTCCCCCTGGCTATTTCTGTTACCTCCTACTCCTCAAGTTAAGGATTATTTGTTTCACCAACCCTTGCAAGACTCTGAAAATAAAGCAAAAAAAATGCAGATCTTAGAGATTTGAAACAAAAATAGAAATTGTAGTTAAACTTGAGATAATCCCAAACTCTACTGTCCATATCCTAACATGCACCATATCCAATTTACTACGTCCCACTGTGCTCAATGACCTGCACTGTTTCTGGCAAGACTTTTGTCAGACTGCATATACAACATCCAATTATTGGAAGAGTAGAAATTTCTCCCAATTAAATTTCAAAACAGTCACACCATTTCTTTTGGTTCCCCTGCAAATACCACTCCTTAGGCAACTCTCTTCTGGTCAACTGCAGGACTGTATGATAATAGTGCTGAAAATGTGTTGCTGGAAAAGCGCAGCAGGTCAGGCAGCATCCAGGGAACAGGAGAATCGACGTTTCGGGCATAAGCCCTTCTTCAGGAATGAGGAAAGTTTGTCCAGCAGGCTAAGATAAAAGGTAGGGAGGAGGGACTTGGGGGAGGGGCGTCGGAAATGTGATAGGTGGAAAGAGGTCAAGGTGAGGGTGATAGGTCAGACTGGGGTGGGGGCGGAGAGGTCGGGAAGATGATTGCAGGTTAGGAAGGCGGTGCTGAATTCGATGGATTAGACAGAGACAAGGTGGGGGGAGGGGAAATGAGGAAACTGGAGAAATCCGAGTTCATCCCTTGTGGTTGGAGGGTTCCTAGGCGGAAGATGAGGCGCTCTTCCTCCAACCGTCGTTTTGTTGTGGTCTGGCGATGGAGGAGTCCGAAGACCTGCATATCCTTGGTGGAGTGGGAGGGGGAATTGAAATGTTGAGCCTAAAGGTGGTTGGTCCGGGTGTCCCAGAGGTGTTCTCTGAAACGCTCCGCAAGTAGACGGCCTGTCTCCCCAATATAGATGAGGCCACATCGGGTGCAGAGGATGCAATAGATGATGTGTGTGGAGGTGCAGGTGAATCTGTGGCGGATATGGAAGTTTCCTTTGGGGCCTTGGAGGGAGGTGAGGGGGGAGGTGTGGGCGCAAGTCTTGCACCTCCTGCGGTTGCAGGGGAAGGTGCCGGGAGTGGAGGTTGGGTTGGTGGGGGGGGTGTGGACCTGACGAGGGAGTCACGGAGGGAGTGGTCTTTACGGAATGCTGATAGGGGAGGGGAGGGAAATATATCCTTGGTGGTGGGGTCCGTTTGGAGGTGGCGGAAATGACGGCGGATGATGCGCTGAACATGGAGATTGGTGGGGTGGTAGGTGAGGACCAGTGGAGTTCTGTCCTGGTGGCGGTTGGAGGGGCGGGGCTCAAGGGCGGAGGAGCGGGAAGTGGAAGAGATGCGGTGGAGGGCATCATCGACCACGTCGGGGCGGAAATTGCGGTCCTTGAAGAAGGAGGCCATCTGGGTTGTGCGTTTTTGGAACTGGTCCTCCTGGGAGCAGATGCGGCGGAGTCGAAGGAATTGGGAGAATGGGATGGCGTTTTTACAGGGGGCAGGATGGGAGGAGGTGTAGTCCAGGTAGCTGTGGGAGTCGGTCGGTTTGTAGTAGATTTAAAACGCGTTCCAAAAACGCACAACCCAGATGGCCTCCTTCTTCAAGGACCGCAATGTCCCCCCCGACATGGTCGATGATGCCCTCCACCGCATCTCTTCCACTTCCCGCTCCTCCGCCCTTGAGTCCCGCCCCTCCAACCGCCACCAGGACAGAACCCCACTGGTCCTCACCTACCACCCCACCAATCTCCATGTTCAGCGCATCATCCGCCGTCATTTCCGCCACCTCCAAACAGACCCCACCACCAAGGATATATTTCCCTCCCTTCCCCTATCAGCATTCCGTAAAGACCACTCCCTCCGTGACTCCCTCGTCAGGTCCACACCCCCCACCAACCCAACCTCCACTCCCGGCACCTTCCCCTGCAACCGCAGGAGGTGCAAGACTTGCGCCCACACCTCCCCCCTCACCTCCCTCCAAGGCCCCAAAGGAAACTTCCATATCCGCCACAGATTCACCTGCACCTCCACACACATCATCTATTGCATCCTCTGCACCCGATGTGGCTTCCTCTATATTGGGGAGACAGGCCGTCTACTTGCGGAGCGTTTCAGAGAACACCTCTGGGACACCCGGACCAACCAACCCAACCACCCTTAGGCTCAACATTTCAATTCCCCCTCCCACTCCACCAAGGATATGCAGGTCTTTGGACTCCTCCATCGCCAGACCACAAAACGACGGTTGGAGGAAGAGCACCTCATCTTCCGCCTAGGAACCCTCCAACCACAAGGGATGAACTCGGATTTCACCAGTTTCCTCATTTCCCCTCCCCCACCTTGTCTCAGTCTAATCCATCGAATTCAGCACCGCCTTCCTAACCTGCAATCTTCTTCCCGACCTCTCCGCCCCCACCCCAGTCTGACCTATCACCCTCACCTTGACCTCTTTCCACCTATCACATTTCTGACGCCCCTCCCCCAAGCTTTTATCTTAGCCTGCTGGACAAACTTGCCTCATTCCTGAAGAAGGGCTTATGCCCGAAACGTCGATTCTCCTGTTCCCTGGATGCTGCCTGACCTACTGCGCTTTTCCAGCAACACATTTTCAGTTCTGATCTCCAGCATCTGCAGACCTCACTTTCTCCTGTATGATAATATTTCCAACCTAAGTCCTATCTCAACGCAGGACAAAATTTGGCCACACATTCACATAGTCACAGAGACCACCTACTTCCACAAAGTAACACTTGACTTTACCCCCATTAATTCATTTACCAGGGGTCAGTTAGCTGGACAGCTGATTTTCGATGTAGCATGATGCCAAAAGAATGGGTTCAATTCCCACACTGGCTGAGGTTTTCATGAAGAACTCTCTCTCAACCTCTTCCTTTGCTGTGGTGACTCTCGGATCAAACGACCACTAGTTCTCAGTCTAATGAAAAAGCACATCTATGGCCAGTTATAACTATGGTCTTTACCTTTGAGAGCTCATCTGTTGCCGAAACCCTCATATGTTTACAGAATTATTCTGAAGCACTGCTGATTAATCTTCCATATTTTACACTCTAAACTGGAGATATTCCTAACTCTGCTGTCCACACCCTAACATGCAGCATATCCAATTTATGACCTCCCACTGCTCAATGACCTACACTGCTTAAATTTTAAAATTCTCATCCAGAGAATTTAAGTTTAAGTTCTTAATTGGCCTTACCCTTCCCTAACTCTGCAATCACACACATCCCACAACCTCCAAGATATCAACATTCCTTTAATTCTGCCTTCATTCCCAATTTTAAGTGCCCCATCATGCCTTCAACTACCAAGTTCCGAAGCTTTGCAATGCCCTCTCTAAACGTCTTATTTCTTTTGAGAAACTTCTTAAAACCTATTTTTACCAAATATATTTTTTTGCGGTTTAGTATCCTGTGAAGCACCCCAAGAAGTTTTCTCACCTCAAAGGCACAATATAAATACGTGCTCCTGTTGAAACGTGCTGTTGTGAATATCTACATCAGGCTCTTCACAATTCTTTAATGTTTTATGCTGCCTTTCATTTTATTATATTCTAGTATTCCTTTTAAGTATTTATTTCCCCAGTGAATAGTTAGGCAGCCACTTAATAACAAAGTATTTGCTTGGTAAATCTGGCAAGCAAATATTCTTGAATGCACAGCAAAAAGTGAGGATGGACAGAAATTTCATCAAAATTAGTCTAGATGTTCTTACCTTCTGGCACTCAATTTGTTTTTCTAACATCTCTTGTTTCTTTTTCCGCATATCTTGCTGTAACTTTAAAGCTTCCTAAAATTGAAAAACAAAATCAAATGAATGATCATCACTTCAATTCAAACAAAGTTTGTGCACACTGTGCACAGTGATAAATTTTCATTTCGCTCGTGAAAACAGTACTCAAGACGTAAACTTTCCACTTTTTATGAAGGTAATTGCTCAAAATTAGGATAGATTCTCAATGAAACAATCCAAAAACTCTCAAGTAAGATCATGTGTGTCACCGATGTGGTACAGCTTTAATAATTATTTTTTCCTTAACAAGAAAGACAGAATCTACTTCTGCAGTTCCAGTATCACTCAATTAAACTAGGAGCACAATTTTTTACCATCTTGACTGAATAATTAATTTTAATATTACATTCTCTATTTCCCACTTAATGGTCCACACTCGGCAGAACATGCCTTTGATGTTAAGGGCTGTCATTCTCACCTCATCTAGGGAATTCAGCTCTCTGATCCATGTTTGAACCAAGACTGTATTGAGGTCAGCAGGTGTGTGGCCCTGGGTGTCAGTGAGCATATGATTGCTGAGCAGATGCTGCTTGATAGCAATGTTGATGACATCTTGCAATACTTCGTTGATGATATAAAAGTCAACTGATGAGGCGGTAATTGGCTGGGTTGGATTTGTTCTGCTTTTTGTGTACAGGACAAACCTGGACAACTTTCCACATTGTCAGGTCGATACCAGTGCTGTAATGTACTGGAAGATCTTGGCAAGGGGAGCAGCAAGCTCTGGAATCTTCAGTCTTTTTGCCACAGTATTGTCCAGCCCATAACCTTTGCAGTATCAAGGGGGTACCTCCAATTTTCTTGAAATCACATGGGAGTGAATTAAAATTGCTGAAGACTGGCATCTGTGACGCTGGGGACCACTGAACCAGGGTAAAATGGATCACCCATAAATGAAGGCAAGCATCCAGTATGCTTACTTCATTACCCTGTCTACCTGTGCTGACACCTTCAGGGATATATGGACTCGTACACCAAGGGTCCCTTTCTTCCTTAGCATTCCCTAGGGACCTACTATTCATTGTGTACATCCTCCCCTTACTAGCCTCCAAAAATGCATGACCTCATACTTATCAAGAGTGAATTCCATCTGAAATTGCTCTGCTCAATTTACAAGCTGATCAATATCAGACTGTCGCCGGAGACCATCCTCCTCACTATCAGTAACACCGTCAATTTTTGCGCCATCTACAAAGCTTCTCATTATACCTTCTAAACTTACATCCAAGCCATTAACATACATAACAAACAATAAGGGTTTGCACCAATCCCTGTGGTACACCGCTGGTCACAGGTTTTCAATCACAAAAACATCTCTCTACCATCACCCTTTGTCTCCTGTTTGCAAGCCAATTTTGGATTCAGTTTACCAACTTGCCTTGTCCCAATGGCTCTTACCTTTGGAATCAGACTTCCAAGTGAAACCTTTTCAAAAGCCTTACTGAAGTCCACATAAACAATATCAGCAGCACCATCTTCATCAGTCTATCTAGTCCCCCTTTCAAAAAACCTATTAAATTCGTCAAACAGGATCTCCCTTTATCAAATCTGTGATGACTACTCCTGATCAATCACTGCCTTTCCAAGTATTGTTTAATCCAGTCCCTCAGAATTTTTTGGAATTATTTCCCGATTACTGATATCAGATGAACTGGTCTGTAATTACGCGGCCGACCCCTGCTGTCCGTTTTGAACAGAGGAACCACATTTGCTATCTTCCAATCATCTGGCGCTTTACCTGTGGCCAGTGAAGTATTAAATATCGACATTCAGGTATTAAATACCCAACAATCACCTCCCTTGACTCCCAAAGCATCCTGGGACATATTTCATCAGGCCCTGAGGGTTTATGCATCTTTAAGCTAGCTAAAAGAACTAACATCTCCTCCTTATTAATCTTAAAATGTTCTAAAACCTTACCATTCCAACTACAATGTCTCTCTCCTCTGTGGATACAGAGGAGAAGTGCTCACTCAAGACGTCACCCACATCCTCAGGCTCCATGTGCAGGTTGCCCCTTTGACCTTTAACAGGTCCCACTCTTACTCTTAACATACTTATAAAAAGTCTTGGGATGGAAGATAAGCTTTGGGTAGTTAGGAAGCATGCTGTTCACACTAAAAACAGCCATTTCAACCACAAACAACTCAACACCCCCACCCCCCCACCCTACACCACCACCACCCCCAACCCTGCCCACCTAACAAAAAGCCAATAATGGCAAACTGAAGAATGCAAATATTTTTGAACGCGAAGGGAAGGTCAGAATTTTTCTCACCATCTCCATACTCTTGACCTGATGAAGGAGGGAACTTGATGGATTAAGCCAAGACAAGGCCCTGAGTAACTTTTGCAGTTGAGTCCTGACTGATTTCAAACAATGACAATCATCTTCTTTTGTCTTAAGCGCTGAAAAGATTTCCCCTGGATTTCCAATCAGTTAAATTTTGCTTAGGCTTCTTGATGCCCAATCAAATGTTATTTGGTGCCTGTCTGCCATCACAATTAATCCAGTGACAGGGATGGTCTTGGATGTCAGTGAACCAATTGATGCCCTTATGATGGCGATTAAGGGCCTCATTCACTGCTGCCAGGATTTAACCAATGATAGGGGAGGCCCAGCAAGTGCCCAGCCTCGCAAATTTCATTTGCAGGCTGTTTGTATATGAGTAAAATCTCCCCTTAAGAAGCTTTATAGGCTGAGTGGAAAGCTCCCCTAAAGTTTAGATCCCTCTCCACCCACTCCACCACCCAATGTTGATCTCCTTCCAATGGCCTCTCAAATCCTACGACTTAACAGAAACATTGCCTCAAACCAACTAATGGGCAAGTACGGAAGGTAAGAAATCAGATACCTCAAGTAATTCAACCCATTGGCTGGGTGATGACTGAAAAGTACGAGTCACTGATTATGCCAGGTTGTTGTTTTGATTTGTTGATTTTCCCAATTTTGGCACAAGTTCCAAGGCTTATTGAGTAAATCCTTGCAGTGTTAACTGAATGCATATTTATTGTGTCTGGTACATAGGTCAATACTGGATATTTCATCAGATTGTATTCTTCTTGCAGATTGGAGAAGGATTGCACCTTTTCTTCCCTCCGTACACGAGATGGCATTTTTTGTACATCATTTTATCACATTATCATTTGATAGCAATATTGTTATTCCAGGTATATTTAATTAACTGAATTCAAATACTGCTACAACAATGAGTAAGTTTAGGAATTATAGAAATTCACATTTTAGTGCAATATCTTTACATGTCCAGGCCTCTGGACTGCCAATGTAGCACACGGGGATCGGTGTGTTCTTCTGCTTGAAAGACAATGTAAGGTAACAAATAGAATTTTGGCCTTTATTGCTCAGGGCTAGAATTTTAAAATAGTAAGGTCTTTTTGCAACTGGTTGTATGTTCCAGGCTGTACCTGGAATACTATGTACAGTTCTAACTTAAAGGATTTACTGGAATTTGAGGTGGTTCAAAAGAGATTCAAAAGACTGATTTCTGGAATGAAGAGGTTGACTAATCAAGAATTGCTGAACAGATTAGACCTTTATTCATTACAGTTTAGGAAAATAGGAGATGTCTTATTGTTTCTGAGGGGGCTTGATAGGATACATATTGAGATGTTGTTACAACTAGCATAAGAATCCCAAACTGGCAGTACAGTTACACAGTCAGGGACACCCATGTTAAACTAAGATAAAAAGAAATTTCTTCCAGAGCATTGTAAATGTCTGGAATTCTCTATCCCAGAGTGTTGTTATCACTGAAATTATGCAAAGAGAAGGTACACAGATTTTTGAAATAACTGGGGAGTTGAAAGCTATGAAGAGTTGGCATGACAGGGGTTCAGACTTGGGGGAGATCAGCCATGATCTTATTGAATGGCAGGGAAGGCTTGATGGGCTAAATGGCCTACTCCTGATCCTATTTCACATGTTCTTAAACTATTCCAGTTGCATATCACTATGCCACTGCACTCTTTTGCTGTTCTAGGAGCTTTCAATACATCTGCTTAAAACTATAAATTAAATCCAGCATTCAAAAACTCACTTGAAAGTGCAGGAAATTTAATTCAAAAATGAAATGAAGTGTAAAAGATCACAAAGAATACGGGTAATAACTTCGAGAGTACCTGTTTTTTCTTGAGCGCTTCTTTTGCTTCAAGTGCTTTACTGGATGTAACAGGAGATTTATGATTTGTCTTTGTGACTGCAGAACTATACCCTGGCTTTACCAGGCTTGTGGAGGTAGGAGGTCCCTAGGGGAAACAAAGGTAACAGAAAAAACTGTTTTGTCCAATCTATCAGTAAAAGAAGCAAAGTGATAGCAGAGAAAACTTTTTCAAACAGCAAGTGGTCAGTGCATAGAATACATTGCCTGAGTGTGTGATGATGGCAAGCTCAAGTGAAGCATTTAAAAGGGAACTACATGATAATTTGGAAAGATACAACATGCAGGGATATAGAGAGAAGCAGGAGAATGGCAGTAGGTGATTTACTCATTCATTTGCTCATATCCTGGCAAGTCTGATGTGTTGCACTACCCCTTTATGCCCTCTTTGACTAACATTTGTCCTTCTTCAGTTTAGCAAAATCACTCTTAGTTCCTTCCATTCCAAGTGCAACCAAAACATCTCCAACCAATGCATCATATTCCAGCCAATGCAGCACGCCTGTCAATATCATCATCAAGGATATCTACTTGGCCCCCATCCCCTTCTTCATCCACATGCTGCATGTGAGCAACAATACTTATACACTGGATCACTTTTCATATGCATACTTAGGAGAACAAGCTCTACCAGTCCACCACCAATGAACCCACTTTGTACTCTTCTTCAGTTGTCAGAGTACCTGTTCACTATCCAGTCTTAATTCAACTAGAATTAACATTAGTTAACTCAACTTGGTTCAATTAGATTAAACATCAGGGACACAAACTGTTGCTGCTGGTTTGTTTCAAAAATTCCATACCTCAGCTCCAGTTCTAACTTCTAGACACCATTAGGCTGAACTGACTTGAAACCTCAGCATCATATTCAATCTTCAGCTGAGTTTCCAACTACATCTGGCCTGCTGCTGAGACCCACTGTATGCAATCTTCCCAGCATCATTCCCTTACCAATGAACTCTACTGCCTGACTTATACTCGCTTCCAGTTCACAAAGCAACAAGTGTAAATGTTTTTGTCCTTTTCATTAAAATTCCTACAGAACCTAGCTGCTCTCTACTTTTTCTGCTTTGAAGATGTTAAATAAATGCTAGAAGCGAAGCATTAATGTGAAACATTCATTACCTGAGAAGCTTCTCCGCCAGCCCCAAGCTGGCTAGAACAGGTTTGTGTTCCATCAGACGGATTTCCAACCAGGGAGCCAAGTCGTTGCTTTACTGTTGCATTTGTTAGTACAAAGGATCCTGGGCTTTGGTTTCGGTTTAATATCTGGAACATAGATAATAAATTTGTGATAACAGGTGTTAAAGTTCAACACATGGCTTTTTTGCTCACAATCCATCTTAAAAATCTTATAATCACACGTTTGTACATTTGGAATGTGATTGAAGCATTTCAAAAACAGTTCAAATTGGGCGAAAACTGACTCGCATATCATTTTACGTTAGAGTCATTATGGTATAGTAAAAGCCCATTAAGGCCCATGAAGTCTACATTAGTTGTTGAGTTCAAAGTTTAAAATACAACCTTATCCGAAGTAGTAATAAAATTTAAGAGGAATTACTAAGAAACAATATCTTTGCAATTTTATAAGCACAAGTTGTAACAAACATGCACAAAGTAAACTATATTAGACTGATTATAGAAGGTAAATAAAACTTCCTAAAGAATTCCTATAACACATGCAACCAGAGTGAAACCACCAGCTGCTAACTTTCAGCAGAAATCAGATTTCCAACTTCCCACTTTTTAAAACACTTCTAGTCCAATTGAAATCAAGCAACAATCACCTTTGCAGGTTGTTCAAATGAGGCAAACAGCTGAAAGCAGGGAGAAAGAGGAGAAGTGAAGGAAAAATAAAAAAAAGCAAAAATGTAGGAAAAGAAATCACAGACATCAAAGAAGATGAAAAGTAACACAGGAGATAGAAACACTGTCAATATCCTATTAAAGAGGGTGGTGTTGAAATGGTTTTTGGTGGTAGTGGCTTTAAGAGGCAGACAGCCTTTCGTTGTACCATCCTCAAACAACACAGAATCAGATATGCTGTTTAAATCCACTATCATACATGCTGTCTGTTTTGAATAACTCTTGATGATAGGCTCGAGTGTGTGGTGCTGAAAAGGACAGCAGGTCAGGCAGCATCTGAGGAGCAGGAAAATTGAAGTTTCGAGCAAAAGCCATTCATCAGGAATGAGGCTGTGAGCTGAGGGGGTAGAGAGATAAATAGGGGGGGGGGAAGGAAGTAGTTGAGAGTGCAATAGGTGGATGGAGGTGGGTGTAATGGGGATAGGTTGGAGGGGAGGGTGGAGTGGATAGGTGGGAAGGAATATGGACAGGTAGGACTGGTCATGAGGGCGGTGCTGAGCTGGTAGGCTGGAACTGGAATAAAGAAGATGAAGGGGAAATGAGGAAATTGGTGAAATCCATATTGATGCCATTAGGTTGGAGGGCCTCAAGGCAGAAGATGAGGCGTTCTTCCTCCAGGCGTCGGGTGGTTAGGGAGTACCGATGGAGTAGGCCCAGGAGCTACATTTCCTCGGCGGAGGGAGAGGAGGAATTGAAGTGTTCGGCCACGGGGCAGTGGGGTTGGTTGGAACGGGTATCCTGGGGATGTTCTCTGAAGCACTCAACAAGTAGGACTGATGATAGGCTGCTGAGCATGACACTATGCAAAGTATATGGAAAGTCCCTTTTTGACAGTGATTATATCTACAACTGTTGAACTCTTTGCTGTAGTGAAGTTCGATTTAGATGTAACTGGATGAAAGGATAGTTTAGTACAGTACTTGGCAACCTATCACGTAAAATATATGAATTCCCAGTGTTTTTTAAAGTGAGTCAGCATATCCTACACCAATAACTGATTTAGGAGAAAAGCACTCACTTTTTGCCAACTACATCAAACTAGCATACCATTTTTGAAATAACTCATTCAAAGCTTAAATTCATTATGGGGTAATTGTGGGTGTTAAAATGTATCTTGCTACTTTACACTGTAGCAGACAAAACAAACAGGATCTTCAATAACTGCACCAATACAATCAAAGTACAAAATCAATTACAACCATGGTTATTGGAAAGTAAGTAGCTCCAGGGTTGGTTTTGAACTTTTGATATGAAGTCCAAGTTACAAAAAATTGGACTGCCCATTTCAGTAAGTTCACATCTCACTGGATTAGTACTTAGTATAAAATAACTTGGTAACATTTATTAGTTCTCAAAACATTAGTGCACATGCATAATTAATTTTTCCAAATGGGATGCATGTTCACATTTAAACTCATTAAAAAGGTGATGTCGATTTGGCTTCCAGATATGAAATCAAAAGATCTTTATGCCAAGTATAAAACATGTGCCAGTTTGATTAGTAAAGGTTTAAAATTGCAGCGAATAAACAGTACCTTATGAACAGTGCTATGTTGTGACACTGCTAACTGTTGTGCCTGTACTTGCTGATGTGATTGCTGCTGAACTCCATTGTTCTCGCGGTGCCAGTATACTCTAATAAACCTGTTGTTCAGTACTGCTGCGGTACTGGAAATAGCCCGTTTTGCTTCCTCATTCTGAGAGTACTGAATAAGAGCTGCTTCAGGATCACCACTAAATGCAACCTGGAGGGAGGATATTGGCAGAAAACTGCATGTTAAAACATAATGCTTGTACACTGATCTGAGAAAAATGATAGCTTCATCTTTTATTTTTGGCTGGGAACAACCTTTAGCTGATCCAAGTATGATTCCTTGTGCCATTACAATTACAGCTAATGATCTTTTGCAGTGATAGCATCCCTTCATCTCGGCCAAAAAGTCCACGTTCAAGCCCCACCTGTCCCCAAGGTATATTAGAACACACTCAAACAGGCTGATTAAAAACAATTTTTAAAAAATCAAACCTGGTGTAAAATTAACAGAAATGTTTCTAAACAATTTGTGTATGAGCAACAGAGCTATAGTCATTGATCTCCGCGATAAAAATCATGACCTGGTAAATTATTAAACTTGTCTACTCTAATACAGTGCAATGGCTATTGTTTTGAATGTTAAGACAACAAAACTGCATGTTGAAGAAGAAAATATATGGGTGCAATATCAATGTTTCAGCAATCATATTTATGGTCCTGAATTGCCTTTCAACTTTGATGGCAGTATTATTGAACAGATTTTTAAAACCATCAAGAAAACAGATTATATTGGATTTAGTTAAGAATCATGAACTGGAACTTTTTGATACCATGTGGTAAGGATGCATCTTGAAATTTTCCTATTTGAAAGCTGACTGCTACATGATTACAAGTTGTTACTAAGGTTTAGATTTAACATTACAGAGAAATAAATTTCACCAGTTTGCAACCAAGCCTGCACTCATCACCTCTGTTCTTCATGACTAACAACAGTCATCAGGAACATTGACCCTGTCTAGTCCTATTAGAACTTTATAGGTTTCTATAGGATAACCAACATGTCCATCCATTCTTCTAGAGTCTAGTGAATAGACCTAACCAATCCAGTCTCTCTTCACTCATCACATCTAGTTGTCTCAAGTCTATGCCAGCTCTTTGTAGAGTAATTTAGTCAATTCCTTTCATCTCTAAAACCATGAAGATTTATTCCCTTGAAGTGCGCATACAACTTACTTTAAAGTCATTTATATTTTCTGCTCTTGGGCAGAGTTCCAGCTCATTAGCACTTGTTGAAAAAAGACATTTCTCCCTTGCATCACCCTTGAATCTGTTGTCAAAAGTCTACATCCTCTCTTCTTAAGCAGTGCCTCAGAACTGGGAATGTCTCATTTCCACATCAGTTTCCACATCAGTTCTTTACATTTTCTGAAGCAGTTTATTAGTCTTTACATTTTATTAGTCAACCATTAGTCATGGCCACATGCAGAATTCAAGGGTTGGGCAGATAACAATGTTCCTGATGACTGGGGAGTCCAGCAGTGATTGCAATTTAAGGATACTAGATTGGCCAGGTAAGACTAAGATGAGGAGAAATTTCTTCACCCACAGAATGGTGAGCTTCTTGCATTCTCTGCCACAGAAAGCAGTTGAGGTCATAACAGTGAATGTTTTCAAGAATGAGACAGATATAGTTTTTGCTGTTAAAGGGATTAAAATGTGATGAGAAAACTGGAACAAGACACTGAATTGGACATCAGCCATATTCACATTGAATGATGAAACCAGCTTGATAGACTGGTAGAGTTTTTGGGGTTTACGAACTCTCCAACACCTCAACCACCTCTGTATGCCCCTGACAAAGTCTCCCAACGTGTTTGGTACCTTTCAAATTAACCTTCTTCATTTTCATCTCTGTAGAAAGATAGGGGCCAAGGGCAGGGAAATGTGGATGGACAGAGTGGATGGACATTTTGGTTGACATGGACCAGTTTGAGTCAGAGAGTCCTACAGAGACAGGCCTTATGACTCTCTCTATGACTCTATTTTGGTTGGTCACAAGGCTGGAATTGGCAGAAATGCTTGACCTCTTTCGGGATACCCTTAAAGAATCCCCAAAAATCTTTCTGCTGTTCTCCTAGAAGCCTCCTAATGTAGAGTTCAGAATAGAATAGCTGCTTCAGGAGTTTAGTGCCAGGAATATGAATGATACATCTCTCCCCCAACTGACTGAGATCAATAACAAGATTTTGGGAAATATCCTCTTGTCCAATTTACTGGAACAGTTTCTTTGCCGTCCTTCTCCAAACTGGTCATAATCTTGTACACCTTTACCTGCATCTACCCTCAATCTCCTTCAATGCAAGAAAACAATCCAAGCCTCTCCAACCTAACCTTGTAGCTAAAGACCACATTCTAAAAATTAATCATTTGATTAAAAGATGGATCATTTTATTTTGAAAAGGTGAATTCTAAACTTGATGGCTTTATTTTGAAAAGGTGAATATTTGATGGCAATATTTTTAATCATTATTATCCTTCCTTGTTCTTGCAGCTACTTTGTAAGGAAGTATCTAGTAAATGTTTAAAGACTAAATAGAGACCTTTAATATTAATAAAACGTTTTCTTTCACCATACAGGATGCAGTACAGCAAACGTTTTATTAACTGCTATTTGTGGGACGAGGAGCGTGCTGGTTGATCAAATATTCTGGATAATCAAGAAGATAATCATAACCATAGCAAGCCCTGACACTGAAGCTTTGAGACATCAACATCCCTCAAACATCTACGTAAAACCATCAACACATGCCTAAAATCCATGTAAAAACACACTAAGTAATAGAAATGTAATGCAGGGAGTATACACGTTACTGTTATCCTTTATTTACCTCATAAATACTTGGGCATAGTGGTATTTGAGGGATATAAGTTTTGCTGGTTGATCAGGTGCCAGTTAAGACACAAATTTGCTGTATTTTAATTCAGCCTAATGTCATCTTGATAAAAGTCAAATTGATTTGGATTGGATGATTTGATTTGCCAAAAATACTCAGAGACAATTAAAGGCTGGCTGTCAAAGTTAACTTTGAAGGTTACTTTGAAAATAAGGAGTTAAAACGCATGATAAAGAGAGTAATGCATGCTTTTATCTTGCATATGGAATAGGCTTTGCCTCAATGGTGTAGTTGGAAGTCAAAAATAAGCTAACATTTCAATCATCAGCAGTGAAACATCTTTCTTTGATGTATAGATTTTCGCCTGAAAGCAGGTGACTGTTCAACAGAAATATCTAATATCAATGCTCCTTTACAAATTTCAGGGAAAAAGACGTTTTTTCAAAGGAACTAAAACTCTTCTGGCTCAATCTCCTTACCTGAATATTGACAATAGTACCAAATTTACTGAAATGTTCATTGAGCTGGGTAATGGTATTCATTTCCCTTGGGATTTTGCGGACTTCTAGCTTTGTATTATCATAGGTGTGTTGAGTCTTCTTCTGAAATCCTTGCTTGTTTTGATGATTGAAGTTTTGCCTGCTGAATTTTGAAAAAGTGCAACATTTACATAATGACAAAGAAAACTCAAGCATCTCAGTTAGGATAAAGATTTGCCTGCAGCAAAGACTTGAGAAATTTGCTTGTGTCAAAGTTAAATCCTACTTCAAGTTTCAGTTTTGGAGAAAAGAAAGAAAAAAAGTGAAATCTTTGCATCCATTAAACTGCTACTTGAATATCCAACTTCCATCAACCTGATGATACGAAATATTACTGCCAATTTAGAGATGTGAAAATGGCTAAAATAGCAAACTGGCACATATAAAATATATAATTACCCCACTCCCTAACCTTCCCCTCAAGATTCCATAAGTTCTGCAGTAGCACAATCGTATTATGCATCAAAGATGATAGATTTCAATTCAAAAAACGCACAACACAACAAACTTCCAATTTCAGCATACCAAGGGAACGTACAAAGCAAAGACCAAACTTGCATTCAAAATTCAAACCAAATTCATATCTTGTTTTCTAAGTTGCTCTTTGACTTGGGATTAGAAGAGAAATTAATGCAATACGTCACATCATGTTTACATTAGAAGCAACAGAAACATTATATTAATAAATTAATCTATGGGATGGGTGAGAATAAATCCACACCAAACTAGTGGAACACAATCCTTCTTGCTGCTGATTGCAAGACACATGTGAGAAGTCTGGCCTCCATACTCATTACCCAGTCCATGTAAAACCGGGATTAGAGTATTTATTCTTCAAAATATATGTTATCCATTCCTCACAGTGGTAGCTCCTGCCCCAGAAAAACACAAACGTTCACAAAAACAACTTTGGATATAACAGTCCAACATTACTTTTCCATCCATGGTTTTTTCAAAGGTGGTCCATCCACAGTTACAACAGTCCTTTTCCTAGATTCTGGTTCAATAACTACACGTGAAACATTGTTGCTTGTTGTAGTAGCTAGAGAGATCTCGGCTTGGTTTATCTTCACAGGCACTGCAAGTGTTTAGAAGATGAACAACATCTGTTAGTCATCTAAATACACAAACAACATAACCAAGTTGCACACAGCATACCAAATAGCTTCTGAAATGTGATTTAGTTTCAATTTGGTTAAAGTCAAAGCTACCCATCAGATCAAAACCATGAAGTTACAAATTCTCAATTGACATCTTCGGCATGCAGCTTCATGGAGGTAAAAATAGAAAATGATGTCATGCTAGCATCTCAGAACAAAGACATTGTGCTGTGCAGATACAAAAACACTTCAGATGCACTTGGTGACATATTATCCGCCTCCATCATGTGGGGTTCTGCTGCATCTGATTTCAGGCTAATTGGCATTCAAGGTCGACAACATCCCTAAAACCCAATCCAAAATACAATGACCTGCAATTAACCTGACCATCATATGATAAAGATTGAAACGTACTGGAAAATTGCTTGACAGTAAAATAAAACCGGAATCCATTTCACCTTGTTCAAGTCTATTAAAATTCTCCAGATTAAACAGAAGACTTGCCTCACACTAAACTGAAAAGCTAAAATACTTAAAACTAAAGACATTTACCAAGTCAAGTTAAAATAGGAAACAGCATTTTACTAGATGATTAGGGGTTTAGATAGGGTTGACCATGAGAACCTTTTTCCACGTATGGAGTCAGCTATTACGAGGGGGCATAGCTTTAAATTAAGGGGGATCGGACAGATGTTAGGGATAGATTCTTTACTCAGCGAGTCGTGAGTTCATGGAATGCCCTGCCAGTAGCAGTGGTGGACTCTCCCTCTTTATGGGCATTTAAACGGGCATTGGATAGGCATATGGAGGATAGTGGGCAAGTGTAGGTTAGGTGGGCTTGGATCGGCGCAACATCAAGGGCCAAAGGGCCTGTACTGCGCTGTATTTTTCTATGTTCTATTCATTCCGCAATTTAAAATGATCCAATTGAGACAATACCATCACTTTGAAATACAAGCCAACTCAACTAAAATAAAATTTTGCACGAGTAGCTGTTAGCCCTTCTTGCTTTTGTATATTGCACAACACAGTACAAACTGTTTACTTAGTTATAAATTAAACTTTCTGAATTTAGAAACAATAATTAAGTATAGCTCAAGGTTTAATGTCATTAATTGGTAGGGACAGGGGGATCAGGTATAATTTGTCATTTAAATTTGGGATTCTGTGAGTTGGCTAATTCTGTAGCTCAATGTATATTTTCTGTTCTTAAAGGTTTTGTGGATTGTCGTATCTTGGTGCTCAGAGACTTTTAGGTGCAGACTCCCAAAATATGAATTCACCTTACAAACCATTGTTTCCACATCATCAATTTAAGTTATTCAGTGTTTCAGTATGTTTTTTACACTGTTAAAATGATTGAGATTAACAATACAGTTCAACTCACATGGAGTAGAAACTTCTTGGTTTCTCTACAACCAATTTAGCACATGAATTAACATTTTTGGAAAAACTTCTTCTGAATGGTTGTGCTCAAGAAATGTTTTTGCAAAGAACAAAATTTAGATATATTAGCCTCACCACCATTATCAGACCTGAAGGCTTTAAACAGTATTTCTCTCAATGCATTTTCACAATGTAAGCACAGTACAAAATGAAGACTTATGTTAAAAAAGTTTTCGACACTGTCAGAACATCCAAACGTGTCAAACTTTCAGTCCTGTGACAACTCCTACACTGTGACATAAATTCTGCAACAGTATCTTGTAAATAAGAAATTCTAAAACTAACTAAAGACCACCTGATAATTGCTTGTCATAGACAAATGCAGTATCCTTTACCTCGTGACGGGCCATCCATGGTGCTGGACGTTAAGCCAATCAGATTTGGGCGCTCAGTCTGAATTCGTGGGATGTAGTGTCGATATGGAGGCCTGGCACCACCAGTAATACTGGGAGCTTCAGGGTTATAGCCGTCAGGCTCATAGTTATCTGAAACAGAGAAGCCGTATAATAATCTTTTATTGAACCTAAGTGGAACAGAAAGGTGGTATGGAATCTGGTCATCATGGGTTCTCAGAAGTGTACTTTTAGAAGTCAAGCTTAAATTAACTGGAATCCAACTATATGCTATTTCATAATTGCTGGGAATTATTTAAAAATTCATCCACTGCACATGGAAAGCACTGGCTATACTAACTGGCATTTCTTGCTCATCTCCAATTGCCAAGAGAACAGATAAGGCTTAGCAAATTGCTGTGGGTCATGGGTCAAATACAGACCAGACCAGGCAAAGGTTGATTAATGGAAGGATGAAGCTATTTAATTGAATTGAATTTGCCTTTATTGTCAAATATATTCAATGAGTTTAGTGAAAAGTTTATATGTCGTCACTTACTGCACCGATATAGGTGCAAAGTACCAAAGCACAACTTATTTACTTACAAGATCTTAGACAATAGAGAAATATAATGTCCAACATTGCAGAAATTTGAGTTCAGAATACCCAAGCAGGTTTTTACAACAATCAGCAATGGCTACATATTGCCATTAGGTCAGCTGTTTGTTCCCAATTTTCACCAAATTCAAAGTTCACCATCTGCCATGGTGCAATTCGAACCCATGACCCCAGAACATTTAAGCAGAGATTCCGAATTACCAGTTCATTACCATGACACCACTGTTTCCTTCTTATCCTCATGAAAAACAATGAATGATTCAACGCTACAGCCAAAAGTTTTAGCTCAAGAATTCCCAACTGAGGTTTGCCAATCCAAGTAGTGCTACGATAGCTGCTGTGAAGCTATCGCCAACAGCCGCGTGCCCTTTGAAATGCATTTTGGTTCAACTGGAAGGCATGTTCTAGTACAAAAGGGCTGTAGATGGGATACACTGTTTAAGAAATTATTAATTATCATTACACGTGTTAAAAAATGGGTTGTGTTTTTATCACGATGGCGTCAGTATTTGTTTTGACAAAGTGGGGATTGGTGGCATTTAAGATACAGAAGGTTGAGAACTGGTAGGCTAATCAACTACTCAGTCAAGCTCGATTTCTGCTGTTTCAAAAGTGTGTGAGAAAAGATATTTTTCTTTACTTTACCTCTTTTCATCAATTCCCCCATGGTAGGTGAAACGATGAGAAGTTGAGATAGGAGATGGGGTGGTAGGGAAGGAGAAAAGAGAGAGGGTGGTGGTGAAGGGAAAGAAATAAGCCACCCCCTCAAACTGCTCCCCCGAGTCTGGGAGTATACACAGTACACGTGAAAAGAATTTTGGGAAGCACTCACTTAGGTGCTGTCAAACCAGGATTAAGTAAAACTTTATAACACAAACATTAAAAGTGCATATAAATCCAGCTGCCGAAAAGTGAATGTGTGAAGTGAAATGTGAAATGTGTTATGTAATTTCTAAAATAATCATAACTCCATCGTAACAGTTCTGGTGTTAAAAACAGCAAGTAACCAAGCCACATAGACCTTGAAAGTCCGAAATCTATACCTAAACAGATAATCCAACTGTGCTGATGCCATAGATACCCCAATGGCCCTCAATACTCAGGGCTGGGAAAAGAAAAAAAAAGGAAAACCAAATTCTAAAGGAGCAAACACACTTACACTGCACATTTTCCCTGCTGTCAAGCACTCATTAGTGAAATTCGAACATGAGCAGGCTTTTCAGCTCATTGAATGGTGGAGCTGGCTCAATCAGATCACAATTAATCATTTAGCTCAATATCACATTTTCCCCTGCCATTTTAAAATCTCTTTATGCCACTAATCTCCAGAAATGTGTTTCTGTCTTGGACCTGGTAATGATTTCACTACTGCTGAAGTCAAATTAGTAGGTCTAAGTAGTACATGTTCCACCTTCCTTCCTGCTTAAACAGTAGGATTACGTTTGCTATTTTCCAGTCTACAGGAACCTTTCTTGAATCTACTGAATTTTACAAGATAACTGAAGAAGCTCAACAGGTCCACAGGATTTAACCTTAAGTTCAGTTAATTTTTCAAGAACTACCGATTTACTACTGCCATTTATTTTCATCAGCCCCTGATTGCCCAGTATTCCTGGGAGACTTTCTTCAGTGAAGAGACTTAAAGAAACAGTTTAGTTTCTCCACTATAAATTCTACTGTCTCAATCTATAATGAGTCCACAATCTTTGTTTTTGTTTCCTTTTCATAATACCTAAAGAAGATTTTACTATCTACCTTTGTTTCTCAAGTTTATATGCACACTCTCTTTTCCCTTCCTTATTAATTTATTTGTTGTCTTTTGCTGGGTTCTTAAATGCTTACAATCCTCATGCTTATCAATTTTTTCTGGTTTCCTTATAAACCATTTCCTTTGATCTAATGCAAGCTTCAACTTCTTTCACTAATCACAGTTAATGTACCTTCCATTTGTAAGTTTGTGCCTTGAGGAAACTTGCATCCATTGCACAAATGTAGCATTTCTTTAAATACGAGCCATTGCTTGTGCAGCTAAAATCTTTTTTGGGCATTTCTCCAACTCACCATAGCCAAATTGCCTCTTATACATTTCTAAGGTCATTCCTTCATATTGGAGACCCCAGTGTCATAATGAACTGTACAAAATGCCAAATTCTATTATATTTAGGTTATGTTCTTCCCAAGGTTCCTTTGCGTCAAGGTTATTACTTAGCTCCTTCTCATTACACAACATACAAACACATAAAATAGGAGTAAAGGCAGAACTTTTAGCCCCCCGAGCCTGCTGTCATTCAATAAGATCACAGTTGATCAGTCTGCATTTTGAATTTCATATTCCCATTTAGCAAGCAGATAGCTTTGCTTGCCTTTGCCAAATAAGAATCTACTCATCTCTGCCTTAAAAAATAATGAAATTGACCACACCTTCATGGTGACCTCAAACATTGAAGCAATATCCTCTAATTCTAGACTAACACAACAGGAAACATACTTTTTACATCCACCTCAACAAAGGCAATCATGAAGATATACTCTTCACTTAAGCCACTTCACATTCTTCTAATCTTCAGTGGGAACAAGCCCAGTCTGCTCAGCAATCCTCATAAGATAAACCATTCATTCCAGGTAGCAATCCAGTAAGCCTCCTCCAAACCACCTCTAATGCACTTGCATCTTTCCTTAAATAAAGGAGAACAAAACTGCACAAAGTATTCGCAGTGTATAACTGAATAACTAAGCCCTGTATAACTGAAATGTAGCCTCTTATTTTGATCCACCTCCTAATAAAGGATAGCATTGCAACAGTCTTCCTGATTATGAGCTGTAGCTTTTGTGACTCGTACTAGAATACACAAAACCTCAGAAATACACACCTCAGAATTCTACAATTATTTAACTAATACTTCTTCATTCTTCCTGTTCAAGTGAATAATCTCACGTTTCCAACATTATACTCGATCTGCAAGATTTTTACTCATTCACTCAACCTTTGTATATCTGTTTACAACCTCATGTCTTTTTCACCGCATATTTTTCTATCCATTTTGGTATTACCTATCAATTTAGCAACCATTACTTTGCGCCCCTCCTCAAAATCATGTAACAACCATCAACACCAATTCCAGTAGAACAGGATCTCCAGTTGACTCCTCAAAACATTGCATCAGCAACCTATTCTCTGCAGCATTAGCATTGACTTGGTTAACCTAGTTTATGCTTAAAAGTGAAGGCACTGCATTATGCATGTTCCATGCAGCTCTAATTTCTTGATTTAAAGCTTGCCCAACATTACCACAACCATATAAACAAGTCTTGCAAATGTTTGATGCTGTTTGCTGTCTGATGAACACATCAAGTTTGGCAATGATGCCTCAAAAATAGGACACTGATACTCATTGACATTTTCCCCCACATGAACAACCACTAGTTGATGAGGCAACATGCAAGCAATATCTCTAAAACCGAACCTGATAACTGACAAACTTAGAACATGCACCTTTATCTTACTAAAACTAATGAGTCGGCCTGACATAGAAATTTCATCTGCTGTTGGTAAAGCCTCATCTAAAGTTTGGCTGTTGGCTTCTAAGAGAACAATTTAATGGATGATGGAGATGATGAAAAATGGGGAAAGGCTTCAGAAATTTGAAGCCCAAAGGGACTTGGGGGGTCAGAGTTCTAAGATTGTTTTAAGATTAAAATGCAGATTTAGTTGGCAGTTAGGAAGGCAAATGCAATGTTCGCACTAATTTCAAAAGGACTAGAATACAAGAGTAGAGTCATACTGCTGAAGCTGAAGGCCGCTCTTATCAGACCGTATCTGGAAAGCTGAGAGCTGTTTTGGGCCCTATACCAAAGGTAAGGTGTGCTAGCCTTGGAAGGGATCCAGCGGAGGTTTACAAGAATAATCCTGAGGATGAAGAGCTTGTCATATGAAGAAAAAGTTGAGGACTCTGGAGTTTCAAAAGATGGAGACTGTCAGGTCTCACATAAACATACAGAATACTGAAAGGTCTGGATGTGATGTTTCCACGACCAGGAGAGACCAAGGGCCAAAGACACAGTTCCAGGTTGAAATGGCAACTCTTTAGAACTGAGATGAGGAGGAATTTCTTCATGCAGACAATGGTTAATCTGTGGGACCCATTGCTGAAAAGGGCTGTGGAGGGCAAGTCATTGAGTGTATGCAAGGCAGAGATGGATAGGCTTTTAATTGGTATGGCGATCAAGGCAGGAGAATGGGGTTAGGAAATACATCAGCCATGAGCGAATGGCGGAGCAGACTCAAAGGGGTGAATGGCCTAATTCTGTTTCTGTATCTTATGGTCTTCTACCCAGCCACTCGAACAGTCAGTGGCAATTTGCATCCTGCAAATGCTGAGAGTCACATAGCTATTTAATACTTTTTGGAGTGTTAATTGGCCGTAGCGGGGGCTTTTGCCGTTCACTCAGGAGGACATTCGGCCTCAAAGCACAAGTAGCACCACCATGATAATGGCAGAGTTAGGATGGGTCAGGGGGTGTTCTAACTTAACGGATGTTTAGTTGGATGGGGAATGTGATCTTGAAGAACAGCTAATAATGCTGCCCCTCTCACCTCCTGTCTGATGCCTGAGCAGGGCAACCTATTGAACTTCATCTCTGTTGTCTGCCTTCTCCTACAATTTGAAAAACTGAAGACAATCAGAAAGTGGCCCTCAGTGGGTTACTAACTGCAGGTGGTGAAAGCATCTACCTTCTGCTTTCCTCACACCTTCATCATCTCATTCCTCACTAATAACCTGTCTATGTGCTCTTTTCCTTCCAGATACCCATGAAATGCTTCCTGAACAAACAGTGTTGAGAGTGAGAGGACAGTAGAAACCAAACTGGCACTCAATTCCACATCTGCAGCCACCAGCTCAAATACTAACATTATATATACCTAGAGGAAAATCCTGAGGCAACATCTGCATATCCTGAAACATTAGGCAAACCAAGATAGTTATGAAAGGACTTGAGATGCTACTGTCAAGTTTCATAAGAGTTCTACCCCAAAGGACTTACATGAGAAGTTCAAAGCAACAGGCTACAATTGTGTACTGACATGCAGACACAGTGAATGTGCGTCTGCCCTGGCAGGTCTACTAGAAACCCCAATAGCAGTGTCAGAGCATTGAGGAGCCTGGCACCCACTTCATGCCGGACTTTTTCCTGAACTAGGGAGTTCAACCTTTCCAAAATGGAAATGATTACTATGATTGGACATAACAGACAAATGACTCCAGCCTGTCCACTTTTCAATAAAATCATGGCTGATGTAGCTCCCTGTACTTGCACTTAACTCCCTGGACACCTAAAAATTTATTAACATCTGACGTGAATATCATCAATGACCGAGCATTTAAAGCTCTCAATACAGCTCTCATTCAGAATTCTGTGAGGAAATTTCTCATCTCGGCCTGTAAGAGCTTACCCCTTATTCAAGCCAGATAATGCTTGGAAACGTAAATGGCAGGGGATAACATAGTAAAAGATCAAAAGGAGTGGAAAGGTGGTATTATAAGATGATGGAAAAAAGATAATGATTATAATACAAGAGGAATTGCAAGTGAAGGGCTGTTCAAGAGAGGGTAGTAAATGGTGCTGGAAAAGCACAGGTGGTCAGGCAGCATCCGAGGAGAAGGAGAATCGACATTTCGGGCATTAGCCATTGAAGAGAGGGTACGGAATAGCAAATAGCCAACAACTCAAATAAATATAGCTTCATTAAGGATATTAATTTCACCACAAATATTTTGTGGGTCTCCACTAGTCTAGAAAATATTCTCATTTTCCATTTTTTTTAAAACAATGATCTTCACACACCATCTATCATCTCTTGTCCATTCAACTCTCTACTGAAATTTGTACGAAGTCTCTGTGTCTCCCCTGAAACTTTCTCACCTAACTATGTTACGATTAGCAAATTGTACAGATGGTTGCTTCCAAGAAAAAAGTGCCAGATGTCTTGAAACACAAAGGTGGATAAATTTCCAGGACCTGATCAGATGTACCCTAGAACTCTGTGGGAAGCGAGAGAAGTGATTGCTGGGCCTCTTGCTGAGATATTTGTATCATCAATATTCACAGCTGAGGTGCCAAAAGACTGGAGGTTGGCTAATTTAGTACCACTGTTTAAGAAGGGTGGTAAGGACAAACATGGAACTATAGACCAGTGAGCCTGACGTCGGTGGCGGGCAAGTTGTTGGAGGGAATCCTGAAGGACAGGATGTACATGTATTTGGAAAAGCAAGGACTGAGTAGGGATAGTCAACATGGCTTTGTGTGTGGAAAATAATATCTCACAAAATTGATTGAGTTTTTTGAGGAAGTAACAAAGAGGATTGATGAGGGCAGAGCAGTAGATGGATCTACATGGATTTCAGTAAGGCGTTCGACAAGGTTCCACATGGGAGATTGATTAGCCAGGTGAGATCTCACGGAATACAGAGAGAACTAGCATTTGGACACAGAACTGGCTCAAAGGTACAAGACACAGGGTGGTGGTGGAGGGTTGTTTTTCAGACTGGAGGCCTGTGACCAGTGGAATGCCACAAGGATCAGTGCTGGGTCCTCTACTTTTTGTCATTTACATAAATGACTTGGATGCGAGCATAAAAGGTACAGTTAGTAAGTTTGCAGATGACACCAAAATTGGAGGTGCAGTGGACAGCGAAGAGGGTTACCTCAGATTAAAACAGGATCTTGACCAGATGGGCCAATGGACTGAGAAGTGGCAGATGGAGCTTAATTCAGATTACTGTGAGGTGCTGCATTTTGGGAAAGCAAATCTTAGCAGGACGGATACATTTAATGGTAAGGTCCTAGGGAGTGTTGCTGAACAAAGAGACCTTGGAGTGCAGATTCATAGCTCTTGAAAGTGGAGTCGCAGGTAGATAGGATAGTGAAGGCGGCGTTTGGTAGGTTTTCGTTTATTGGTCAGAGTATTGAGTACAGGAGTTGGGAGGTCATGTTGCGGCAATGGTTAGGCCACTGTTGGAATGTTGCATGCAATTCTGGTCTCCTTCCATTCGGAAAGATGTTGTGAAACTTGAAAGGGTTCAGAAAAGATTTACAAGGATGTTGCCAGGGTTGGAGGATTTGAGATATAGGGAGAGACTGAACAGGCAAGGCTGTTTTCCCTGGAGCATCGGAGACTGAGGGGTGATCTCATAGAGGCTTACAAAATTATGAGGGGCATGGATAGGGTAAATAGACAAAAGTCTTTTCCCTGCGGTTGGGGAGTCAGAGTGTTACAAGGGGACATAAATTTAAGGTGAAGGGTGGAAGGTATAGGGGGGATGTCAGGGGTAGGTTCTTTACCCAGAGAGTGGTGCGGGCATGGAATGCGCTGCCTGTGGGAGTGGCAGAGTCAGAATCATTGGTGACCTTTAAGCAGCAATTGGATAGGTACATGGATAGGTGCTTAAGCTAGGACAAATGTTCGGCACAATATCGTGGGCCGAAGGGCCTGTTCTGTGCTGTATTGTTCTATGTTCTAACTAGAGGGCATAGGTTTAGTGTGAGAGGGGAAAGATATAAAAGAGACCTAAGGGGCAACTTTTTCACATAGAGGGTGGTACGTGTATGGAATGGGCAGCCAGAAGAAGTGGTGGAGGCTGGTACAATTGCAACATTTAAGAGGCATTGGATGGGTCTATGAATAGGAGGGGTTTGGAGGGATATGGGCCAGGTGCTGGCAGGTGGGACGAGATTGAGTTGGGATATCTGGTCAGTATGGACAGGTTGGACCAAAGGGTTCGTTTCCATGCTGTACATGTCTATGACTCTATGTAGTTAGCTCAAATGAAGAGCAAATATTTGCAGTACCCTATTGGTTACAGCCTACCAACTCAGAAATGACCATTTACTTACTTTCCCATAAACTTTCAGACCACATTAACTCCATCTCAAGTCTTAATTTTACGTAATGGACTCATGAATCTCACAAAAAATGCTTTCTAAATATCAAGTAGGATAGATCCATTAGTCAACACCTTATCTATCCAGCAATTACATTCTTAAATGTTTACACTTGTTGAATATGATTTCCCTTTCATAAATAAACATAATTTTTGCCCAATTATATCATGATTTCCTAGGTGCTCTGTTCCCACATCTCCAACGTCATTTCCATGCTCGCAATGTCAGACTCACTATCCTAAAATTCTCTGCTTTTCTTGTTCATTATCGAAAAACAAATATGGTAGCCATGCAAAAACATGAAAGATAAAACCAACATCTCAGCCACCATTTCTTTTTAAAATCCTCAAATTTGGCCATTTAAACTCAGGTGATTTGTGGCTTCTGGACCCAATTAATATTTTTGTAACTATTTCTAAATTAATGCTAATAGCCATAGGTTTATCACTCTCTATTGACCTTGGTTTCTCAAAAATTCTGGAATTTTTGGGTCCTTCTACCAGGAAGATAAAAGTAAATAAAGTTTTTGGCTTCTGTCAACTCTATTTCCATTATAATTTCACTGGTCTCTAAGGGGACCCATATTTAGATTCACTAATCTCTATAACATGTTTACATTTCAAAGTTTTTCAATTTGTTTTTCTATGTCATGCTAATTTCTGCTTCCTCTATTTTTTCTTCCAGCAAACCTGATCATACTTTGCTGAATTCTAAAATCCTCTCACACCTCAGGTTGACTTCCCTTTTATTGGTAACAATCCTTCATTCAAATACTATTGTTAACTTCTCTCAATAGCCACAGTCACACCACTTTTCCCATAGCAGTTTTATTTCTTTAAGGCAGACATTCTGCTCTGACTTAGGAGAATTTGACTGTCCTGCACGACAATTCCACCCGGGCACCAATATTATTCATTTTCCTTCTTTATGTATTAATGTTATTTATCTCTACACTCCATATAGAACATAGAACGTTACGGCGCAGTACAGGCCCTTCTGCCCTCGTTGTTGCACTGACCTGCGAAATTAATCTGATACCCATTGAACCTACACCGTTCCATTATTATCCATATGTCCAAAGCCCAATTAAACGCCTTTAATGTCGGCGAGTCTCCTACTGTTGCAGGCAGGTTGTTCCACGCCCCTACTACACTCTATGTAAAGAAACTACCTCTGACATCTGTCCTAAATCTATCAGCCCTCAATTTTAAAGCTATGTCTCCTCGTATTAACTAACCCTCTGATTATCTTATACGTCGTGATTAAGTCACCTCTCAACCTTCTTCTATCCAATGAAAACAGCCTTAGTTCCCTCAGCCTTTCCTCACATACTCTCGTGTGGAAGACCTTACTTCCATACCAGGCAACATCCTAGTAAATCTCCTCTGAACCCTTTCCAAAGCTTCCACATCATTCCGACACTGCGGTGACCAGAACTGTACACAATACTCCAGGTGCGGCCTTACCAGTGATCTTGTACAGCTGAAGCATGACCTTGCAACTCAGAAACTCAATCCGCCCACCAATAAGCACCAACACACCATATCCCTTTTTAGCAACCTTATGACATAAATTCCCAATGCTAACCACTCTAGGTAAAAACATTTCTCTCAAATTCCTGACCGGTTTTATACATTTTGTGTGTTTTCCACTCAATGTAAGGTTTTGTTTTTAAATTTGATTATTGACCAACTGCCATGAATTAGCAATTTGGATGTAAGAATACTTTACTGAAGAATAGTACATAATTTGTAAACATTTTTAAAAATGAATGATACTAATCAATCAGTTGCAAGCTATCTTCAATTCATTCACAGTCCCTCAATGAGTAGCTGAACAAACCTGAAATCTGCAGAAAGCTAGGGAATGTATGGGCACATTTTACTGCACATACCGACATTTCCTGACTGATATATGAAAAGATGCGCCCAAATCAAGAAAGGTTAGATTGTTCAATTATTGCAGTTCAGACAGCCAGTCCGAATTTATCCAATCCAAAGTGCTTTTGGATTATTCTGAGGTAAAAGTAATTGACTGGGTCTAATTAGATTGCTCTCTGAAACATCTAGAATAAGCTGGTACAATTGCAACATTTAAAAGACATCTGATTGGGTATCTGAATAGTCAGGCCTAGAAGAATATGGCTGAAAATGTGTTGCTGGAAAAGTGCAGCAGGTCAGGCAGCATCCAGGGAACAGGAGAATCGACGTTTCGGGCATAAGCCCTTCTTCAGGAATGAGGAAAGTTTGTCCAGCAGGCTAAGATAAAAGGTAGGGAGGAGGGACTTGGGGGAGGGGCGTCGGAAATGTGATAGGTGGAAAGAGGTCAAGGTGAGGGTGATAGGTCAGACTGGGGTGGGGGCGGAGAGGTCAGGAAGATGATTGCAGGTTAGGAAGGCGGTGCTGAATTCGATGGATTTGACTGAGACAAGGTGGGGGGAGGGGGAAATGAGGAAACTGGTGAAATCCGAGTTTATCCCTTGTGGTTGGAGGGTTCCTAGGCGGAAGATGAGGCGTTCTTCCTCCAGCCGTCGTTTTGTTGCGGTCTGGCGATGGAGGACCTGCATATCCTTGGTGGAGTGGGAGGGGGAGTTGAAGTGTTGAGCCACAGGGTGGTTGGGTTGGTTGGTCCGGGTGTCCCAGAGATGTTCTCTGAAACGCTCCGCAAGTAGCCGGCCTGTCTCCCCAATATAGAGGAGGCCACATCGGGTGCAGAGGATGCAATAGATGATGTGTGTGGAGGTGCAGGTGAATCTGTGGCGGATATGGAAGTTTCCTTTGGGGCCTTGGAGGGAGGTGAGGGCACAAGTCTTGCACCTCCTGCCGTTGCAGGGGAAGGTGCCGGGAGTGGAGGTTGGGTTGGTGTGGGGTGTGGATCTGACGAGGGAGTCACGGAGGGAGTGGTCTTTACGGAATGCTGATCGGGGAGGGGAGGGAAATATATCCTTGGTGGTGGGGTCCGTTTGGAGGTGGCGGAAATGACGGCGGATGATGCGCTGTACATGGAGATTGGTGGGGTGGTAGGTGAGGACCAGTGGGGATCTGTCCTGGTGGCGGTTGGAGGGGCGGGGCTCAAGGGCGGAGGAGCGGGAAGTGGAAGAGATGCGGTGGAGGGCATCATCGACCACGTCGGGGGAAAATTGCGGTCCTTGAAGAAGGAGGCCATCTGGGTTGTACGTTTTTGGAACTGGTCCTCCTGGGAGCAGATGCGGTGGAGTCGAAGGAATTGGGAGAATGGGATGGCGTTTTTACAGGGGGCAGGGTGGGAGGAGGTGTAGTCCAGGTAGCTGTGGGAGTCGGTCGGTTTGGAGTAGATGTCCGTGTTGATTCGGTCGCCTGAGATAGAAATAGAAAGGTCGAGGAAGGGGAGGGAGGAATCTGAGACTGTCCAGGTGAATTTGAGGTCGGGGTGGAAGGTGTTGGTGAAGTGGATGAACTGTTCAACCTCCTCGTGGGAGCACGAGGCGGCGCCGATACAGTCATCGATGTAGCGGAGGAAAAGGTGGGGGGTGGGGCCAGTGTAGTTGCGGAAGATGGACTGTTCCACATATCCTACCAAGAGGCAGGCATAGCTGGGGCCCATGCGGGTGCCCATGGCTACTCCTTTCGTTTTTAGGAAGTGGGAGGATTGGAAAGAGAAGTTGTTAAGGGTGAGGACCAGTTCAGTCAGTCGAAGGAGGGTGTCAGTGGAAGGGTACTGGTCGGTACAGCGGGAAAGGAAGAAGCGGAGGGCTTTGAGTCCTTCGTGATGGGGGTTGGAGGTGTACAGGGACTGGATGTCCATGGTGAAAATAAGGCGTTGGGGACCGGGGAAGCGAAAATCATGGAGCAGGTGGAGGGCATGGGTGGTGTCCCGAACGTAGGTGCGGAGTTCTTGGTCTAAGGGGGACAGGACGGTGGCAAGGTATGCGGAGAGGAGTTCGGTGGGGCAGGAGCAGGCGGAGACAATGGGTCGGCCGGGGCAGTCAGGTTTGTGGATTTTGGGCAGGAGATAGAAGCGGGCGGTGCGGGGTTGTGGGACTATGAGGTTGGAGGCGGTGGATGGGAGATCCCCCGAGGTGATGAGGTTATGGACGGTCTGGAAGATGATGGTTTGGTGGTGGGGAGTGGGGTCATGGTCAAGGGGGCAGTAGGAGGAGGTATCTGCGAGCTGGCGTTTGGCCTCAGCGGTGTAGAGGTCGATGCGCCAAACTACTACCGCGCCTCCCTTGTCTGCTGGTTTGATAGTGAGGTTGGGGTTGCAACGGAGGGAGTGGAGGGCTGCGCGTTCCGAGGGTGAGAGGTTGGAGTGGGTGAGAGGGGTGGGGGAGTTCAGGTGGCGGTTAATATCGCGGCGGCAGTTGGCTATGAAGAGGTCGAGGGCAGGTAGGAGGCCAGCACGGGGTGTCCAGGTGGATGGGGTGTGTTGGAGGCGGGAGAAGGGGTCGTCAGAGGGTGGGCGAGAGTCTTGGTTAAAGAAGTAGGCACGGAGGCGAAGGCGGCGGAAGAATTGTTCGATGTCCACACCAGGTCCTAGCTCCCAGCCCTGCCGAGTTTTCACCATCCCTCCAGACCTACCCGTCTCTGAGGACGAAAGGTCAGTCCTCAGCAGAGGCCTCACCTTCATTCCCCTACGCTCTCGGATTAATGAGTTCAACACGCGGCGTGACATCGAACAATTCTTCCGCCGCCTTCGGTCACCCCTCAGCCTCTGACGCTCCAGGGAAAACAGCCCAAGCCTGTTCAGCCTCTCCCTATACTCAAATCCTCCAACCCTGGCAACATCCTTGTAAATCTTTTCTGAACCCTCTCAAGTTTCACAACATCTTTCCAAATGGAAGGAGACCAAAATTGCATGCAACATTCCAACAGTGGCCTAACCATTGTGCTGTACAGCCGCAACATGACCTCCCAACTCCTGTACTCAATACTCTGACCAATAAACGAAAGCATACCAAATGCCTTCTTCACTATCTTATATACCTGCGACTCCACTTTCAAGGAGCTATGAAACTGCACTCCAAGGTCTCTTTGTTTAGCAACACTCCCTAGGAACTTACCATTAAGTGTATACATCCTGCTAAGATTTGCTTTCCCAAAATGCAGCACCTCGCAGTAATCTGAATTAAGCTCCATCTCCCACTCCTCTGCCCATTGACCCATCTGGGAGAAAGTGAGGACTGCAGATTCTCCTGCTCCTTGGATGCTGCCTGACCTGCTGCACTTTTCCAGCAACACATTTTTCACCATTGGCCCACCTGGTCAAGATCCTGTTGTAATCTGAGGTAACCCTCTTCGCTGTCCACTACACCTCCAATTTTGGTGTAGTGGACTTACTAACTGTACCTCTTATGTTCGCACCCAAATAATTTATGTAAATGACAAAAAGTAGAGGATCCAGCTATAAATAATTTTTTCAGCTTTTGTCTTGCTGTTTTAGAGAGTTGATTAACATAATTTACACAAACCATACACAGCTTTAAAATTAAATACTATCATATTTAAGTAAAAACTGAGCTATTTCTATGATATCAATCACAATGGTGCAAAAGTGAGGGGATAAAATAAACCAAATAAATAAATAAAACGACTATCACTACAGAAAAAGCATGAGTGAAACTTATGGAGTTGAAGATTGAAAAGGTCCACTGGCCCTGATGGGAAACATCCTAGGATATTAAAGTGAGTAGCTAAAAGAAATAATGGATGCACTGGCAGTAATCGTCCAAGAGTCTTTAGATTCCCGAAAAGTCCCAGAGATTTGGAAAACTGCCAATGTAACAGGTTCATTTAAGAAAGGGAAGGAAACAAAAAAAAAAGTTAACTATAGACCAGTCAGCTTAACGCCTAGGATTGGGAAAATGTTAAGAGTTGCTTACAAAAGATGTAATAGCAGAGCTTTTAGAAATACATAATAAGATTAAACAAAGTCAGCACGGCTTCAAAAAGGGAAAATCATGCTGGACAAATTTCCTAGAATTCTTTAAGGTGGTAACAAGCCAAATAGATAAAGGGGAAGCAGAGATACAATTTAGTTGGATTATCAGAAGGAATTTGTTAAGACTGCTGAGACATTAGATTGCTTAATAATTTAACAGCCCTTGGGGTTGGAGGTAGTATATTAGCATCTGCAGAGGATTGGCGAATGAACAGAAGACAATTAGTTAGGATGAGGGGAACATCTTTTGGATGGTCACCTGTAACTCGTGCAACATGGATTAGTGCTGAACCATAATTATTTACAATATATGATGTGGATGAGGAAAGTTAATGTACTATATGTACATTTGCGAATGACAAAAAATGGATGGAAAGGTGAGCAGCAAAGATGAGAGAGTCCGTACAGGAATATAAGACAGGTTAAGCTTGTAGGCAAAAACTTGGCAAATGGAATATAAAGTGAGAAAATCTAAGGTTATGCATTTTGGCAAGAAGAAGAGCTGAATATTATTAAAATTATGAAAAACAGCAGACAGCTACAGACAAAGGTATTTAGGATACCTCGTTCATGAAACACAAAAAGTTAGAATCCAACTTCAGCAGGTAATAGGGAAGGCAAATGGAATATTGGCCTTTATTTTAAAGGGAATGGAGTATAAAATTAACTATACAAGACACTAATCAGACCACAGCTGGAACACTGTTAACAGTTTTGGATACCTTTTCCAAGGAAAGGGATACCAGCATTGGAAACAGCCAGAGAAGGTTCAGTAGGTCGATTGCAGGCATGGAACGATTGTCTGATGTGGAGGGGTAGAATACACTGGGCCTGTAATCATTGGAATGGGGGTGGTAGGGGGGCGCTAACTTCATGGAAACACACAAGATTCTTTAGGGATTTGACAAGGCAGATGCAGAAAGGTGTTTCCCCTTGTGGTACAGTGAAGGACCAGAGAGCACAAACTCAAAATAAAGAATTACATATTTAAGGCAGAGTTGAGGGGCAATTCCTTGACTGAAAGGGTAGTGAATCTGTGAAATTATTTAATGCAGAGGGCTGTTGAGGTTAGATAATTAATAATATTGAAAGGCTGGGATAGACAAATTTGTAGTCAGTAAGGGAATCAAGGATTATGGGGAAAAGGCAGGAAACTGGAAGTGAGGACTGTCAGATCAGCCATGATCTCACTGAATGGTGGAGCATACCTGGGTTGCTCCTATGTATAGAGGATGTGGTGCTGGAAAAGCAGAGCAGGTCAGACAGCATCAGAGGAGCAGGAGAGTTGGCATTTCGGACAAAAGCCCTTCATCAGGAATGTTGAAAGGCTTTTGTCCGAAATGTCGACTTTCCTGTTCCTCGGATGCCTGGCCGACCTGCTCTGCTTTTCCAGCACCACACTCTCAACTCTAATCTCTCGCATCGGCAGTCCTCACTTTCGCCTTGTTCCTATGTATTATGATTTTATAAGAAAATCATACTGATTTAACCAAAAGACAGGTATAATTAATATCTAACAGTCTCAAACCATTTTTATTACACTTCACAATGCACAGAATGGTATTAAAAAGCACAAATAATTAAATTCACAACATGTCCACAACCCAATACTCATATCTGGATTCAGGCAGTTCAGGCTAGGTGTTCAAGGAGTACTTGCACAGTTAAAATTTGTTGAATATATTAATGAGGAAAATTTAATCAGTTATAAATTCAGCAAAAGGCATATATAATGTGCGGACACAACAGTGGACGACCTCAAATAAGAAATATTGAACCAAACATAAAACCTTAAAATGACTTAATATTGTAATTCAAGTTAAAATGTATACTTTTGATCAGCTGACACTGACGTTTAGGTTTAAAAAGGCAACATTACTATTAATACAGCAGTATCACCATTTAAAAATATGCTTGAGTAATGGAGACAATCATAAAATGATGTTCATTCTGGCTTATAAATAAGATGATGACTCCTTACATTCTGAAGTCACATATGGTGGATACTGAGGTAAAGGTGGTGGCCTCAATCCTGGAGGTGGCAAGGTAGGTACTGTACTGGTCCCAGAAACTTCAATGCTGTCTACACCACTTTTTGGGATTGGATGTGGTCCTATAAAAGACAACACAAAATATTCAGCATTAGTATCAGCAATTATAACACTATGTAAAAAGGTAGAGATATTTGTTTAGAAATCATTCATAAAGTTGCTTTTGATTGACAACTTTATTTCAAAAGGACCATATTAGCCCTATTCATAACTATTCTCGCAATTCAGCAACAAAGCTTTCAGTGTTTTACATACTTAAGAAAGAGGATCTTTTCTGGGCGACAAAAATAAATTCATCACAGATTTTATGCAGGGATTGAGGAAGTCATATTATAAAAGTCCAATGGTTTCAACTGTTACATATGCAAAGCCTATGTGACTGATACTTTTGTAATAGGTTGGTTTTGTAAATGAGCACCATAGACTACAATGCTAAGTCAGAGATACATTCATTTGAAACGTTTGTTATTTTATCCCACATAATTTCATCATAATTGCACTGGCACCAGTGTACTGCTTTACTTTTACTTTGCTTAATTGTAAACTTTTATGTTTCTGAGCCTTGTTACACCTGGGATCAGAGAAGGGTACTCTGGTTGAATTGGAGTGAAGGATGTCCAATCCTCACTTACATTTTTGTGGAAATCAAAAAGATTGATATACATTTTGCATAATATTTTTGACAACCCCATGACATCCAAACATTATTTAATTTTGCTTCACTGAAGCGATGTCTTTTTGTTCTCTAAAGGCCAAAGATTGTCAAGCTATTTGTGCAAGTCAGCAGAGTGATATTTGTCAAATTGCCTACTTGTTGAAAAGGCTTCAAGATAAATTAGGGCACTACAAATTTAACAAGGTAGGCAAGGGTTTCAAGAATAAAAGTAATAAAATGCACTGGTGCTGTAGTGTAATTAACACTTCTCAGTCAAAGTAAGCCACTGACTGAAGATGCTAAGTCACAGGTGAATGGTTCTGGAGCATACTGTCTTTTTCCATACGGAGACTGAAGTAGCAGGGTCTGCTGCCAAAAAAGCAACTACAAAGGATATATACTTGGAGTTTTACTAGTGGCCATCCTGTAAACTGTAAAACTATCCATTACCAGTTCAATAGTTTTCAATTTGATGAAGAGCTCTGCATGTGTGACAATAAGGTAACTCAGTACAGAAAATGTTAAACCAAATCTCAAGATAGTCCCTGGCCCAAAAGTGGCAATACTCTATATGCTGAAGATCTTAATGTTAGCAGTACCTTACAATAGGGCTTTGGTTTCGGACAAAAGTCACGCTCTGAATAACTGGTATTTCATGTGATGAAAAAGAAATAAAAACTTCAAATCAGCTAAAGTGGTTACTTTTGCTCGTAATTAAAAATGTTACTTCCAGCAGTGTCCCCACAACCATGACATTTCAAAAATGAACACCCATTCAAATGCCCAAGTATGTTGACAAATGAAACATATTGAAGTAACTCTGATTTTTAACTTTAGGTATTGTCATTTTTTGAGGGAGGAATAATGACTATTTGAGAATCACCTTTTAACTAGACAATTCAACTTTTCTATCTCAGCAATCAAACAAACATTCACAAATAGAAATAATGTGGGGAAAAGAAAACTAACAATTATAAGCAATTTAAATGTATTTGACGAGGACACTTAAATAACAATAATAATAATAATAATAATTCTGAAGAAAACTGGATAACCATTTCGACAAAAGTTGACTGATAATAGCGTCAGCACAGATCTGTTCGGCACAAATCAAACATGAATAACCTGAGGTTTTGTTGAGGTAATGGAAACGATGAATGAGAACAATGCAGTCAATGCAGTGCATGTAGTTTGAAAGGTGGATGATAAAGTATCATAATTGTCATTTTGCAAAATTGAAGCCACTGGAATAATAGCAATAGTGTAGTTCTAAAACTGGCAGACAGATACAAATGATTACGGTTACAATAAATTGGTATTTTTCAGGGCCACTCCAGTTTTTGATACACATTAACAAGTTAGTCATGGGGCAAAATTTCAAAATTTCCAAGTTGCAATAAAACTTCGAAAAGTATAAAGAACTGAGAAAGATAACATACTGTCGGAGGACAGACTTATGAAACTGATATCTGTGTAACTGATGCTATTTGAAGAAAGAAAGAAACGGGGAGAGACAAGACTAAATTTGGAGCGCTACAGAGATTAGCATGGCCCCTTCACAAGGATGGCATGCAAGTTTGTGAAGAATACCATATTCTGTATCTGAAGTTGACTGCAACTATGGTTGAGGAAAAGATTGCATAAGTTGCCATAAGGGTGCTGAAAGAAGTGAAGATGGCAACAGTGAAGAACAGCTCGGAGAGGAGAGGAGAACAGAAGAGAGAAGTCCAAGAAAGAAAGTTATGCCATGTAGATCTACAAAGTGTTGAAGCAGGTTCATCACGATACTGGCATTTCCTCCAAGGTCATGAACATTCATGAACTCATTTGTCAATAATATTTTACAGCCATCGCGGGCGAGGCTTGCCACCGAGCCCATTACAACAATCGTAGCACCATCAGCTCCTGAAATTCAGACTGCCATGTGCCAGTTGCTGCCCTGAGAGCTGGCCAAGCATTCCACGTCGGAGGGAACAAAGATGGTGACTAAGTACACCAGCACCAAGTGAAAAACCACATGGAACTGGAAATAAAATTACAAATTTAGAATTCGGGCGGCAAGAGATGGGGCGGGAAGGGAGCGGCATAAAACGGAGACCTAGGAGAATTTGTGCACGAGTCTCAAAAGGTCATAGGACAAAATTAACAAAACAGTTATAATGCCTATAGAATCCTGGGCTTTATTAAAGTAGCCAGGTGATTGTTCAACACTTACAAAATACAAGTTCAACCTCAGACAGAACATTGCTTCTGATCTTAGCACTTTCGGAAGGAAGTTGAGATTTGAGAGGTAGTATGAAAATATTACCAGATTGGTCCCAGCAATGAAGGACTGCATCAACATGGATAGCATGGAGAAATTGGGATTTTCTTAAAGCAAAGACTACCAGGAAATTTGATAAAGATCTGCAACATCAAAGGATTTGAATACAGCAAAGAAAGAAACTATTTCCAGTGGCTGAAGGATTTATAACAAAGAGGCATAGATTTAAGGCTATTGGCAAAATAACCAGAGGCACCAGAAAAATACTTTTTGTGAAATGCTTGGTGAAGGTGTGGAATCTACTAACCATCTGGAGGGTGGAAACAGATCTGGTGGTAGCTTTCATGAAGAAAAGAGATTCTTAACAGATGGAAAGAAATGCAGGAAATGCTTCAGAGTGAGGCTAATTTGAATTTTTTTTTCCAAAGAGCATCTGGTTCTTCCAAACTCAATGGAATGAATGAGCTCTTTCTTTGCTCCATGACTATTCCACAAAACAAGGGGATGACAATTATAACATACAGAACAGGCTGGTTTTCAAGCAAAATCTTTTCTCTTGGGAAATCATATCTTAGCATGTCATAGACATTAAATGATAAATATACCATTAGAGGCAAATCCCAAGTTACTACAGCAATTAAAAATATACAGCTTCTTCAAAAGTAATTCTAAAAGGTACTCATGATTCTACTGGGAACTCCTGAACTACAAAATTTAATACAACAACTCACTAAGCATATTGGAGATGTTCTTTCTTTGGTTGAGAAGCTTTTACCTATTCACTCAGCTATCACTTTTTTAATCCGATTTTTTATAACCTTTTGTACAACATTGCAAATCATCATGGAATGCTAAGTTAACCATCAAATTAACCTTACAAGGCATCCTCAGTTATTGTACCTTCCTTACTTTTCCAAAAAATAATCCCAGTTCTCCCATCATTAAGTCTATTTCAGTTCAGTGGTAAAAATGATTTAAGATTGCATTACTCAGGGGTGTTTAAATCAACCATGCACATTAAAAAAACCAAAACTGAGATTTTTAAAATGAAACCTGCTTCTTCAGAAAGATTTTAATATTGAAAAAAATACAATGTGGCATGCACTAGACTCAGAATACTATAATACTGACCTCTGAATCTCAGCATCCTGACAGTGTGGAAACAGGCCATTTGGCCCAGTGAGTATGCACCAACCCTCTGTACAGCATCCCACCCAGACTCATCCCCTTACCCAGGGCCTGTAACATTGCATTTCCCCATGTCTAACCCACCTGGCCTGCACATCCCTGGCCACTACAGGGCAAGTTAGCATTGTCAATCCACCTAACCTACACATCTTTAGATTGTGGGAGGAAACCAAAGCACCCAGAGGAAGCCCATGCAGGTAGGGAGAGAATGTGCAAACTCCACACAGATAGACAGTCATCCAATGGTGGTATCAAATTTGGGTCCCTGGCATTGAGGCTGCAGCGCTAACTACTGAGCCACCGTGCCACCCCAATGTCAGACTATTTTTGTGATTAATCCCATAATTTCCTCTGTAATGACTGCATGTTGCACACCTTTTCACCAGGCTTTGTCCGTAGGCTCACTGAAGATGCTACCTAGTTTGGTGACGAAACGGCTGAAAATGAACCTTCCAGGTAAGCGAGCAAACCTACATCCAGAACCACAACCTGAGCCACAAATCCTCTCAAAACTCACTAACACCTTTTCAACTTTTAAAACACAATTGCATTAACATTACGTGGTGCTATCCTCACTTATGAAGAATATTAGATGTATGTCCATGTTTCTTCGTTAACATTCAGTGTTCAGTGATTTTCTCACAACTGAAACATAATGCTAATTCACAGGAGTGAAATTAAATAGTCGCTACAAGGTCAAAAGACTTACATTAAATGAATGTTAGTTATTATTGAAGAACAATCAAAAGCTTACATTGAATTAATCAAAGTTTACTAAATACAAATATGTTTAACTCAGTGTTTTACAAAAAAGAATGATGTACTTGCCAGATACAGGATGGATGCCAGGAGGTGGTGGCTGTCCAGGTGGCGGTAATGGGGGTAACCTCAAATTAGGAGGGAGACCTGGTAAGGGTGGAGGTAAGTGATGCCCTGGTGGAGGCAACTGATGAGCTGGGGGAGGTAAGCCTGGAGGTGGCGGCGGAAAAGGAATCATTCCAGGAAGAGTCACATCTTCCACTATTAGTGGATCGTTCCCATGGTCAAAAAGGCAGAGGTCACCACGCATGCAGAAACCTTTCTCTGAAAATAAGACATGAACTTCAGTGCAATGTTTTCTGCAAATTATTTCTAACATATCAATCGGACTTGGACACAAAAGGGATTCTACTGGTTGTGTGAAGAAAAAGGAAGTAATGTTTTTCAGCAATCACCTTACTGTAGTACTACACATGCATTGCACAGAGTACATACTCATAGGTCCATAACCACAAACAGCTGACACATTTATTTTCAACAAACAAGACACTAAAAATATTTTGAGACATCTATAGTACTTTCAGATTAGTGATGATTTCCAAAATCTGTCCTGCACTTTTGACAACCAGCCCAGCGGGCATGCATGATGCTGGACATGGCATAACAATGTGTTTCAGTCCGCAAAGCCTTAAAGCAAGCCTAATAAACAAATCATACACCAGGGAAAACCCATTAAATTCTACCTGAAAAGCACTGATTTTGATCCATTTTTATTACATAGAATTATACAGATATCCTGCACCTTAGGCCCTACCAGTCTAAGCCAGTGTTTACCCTCCATGTCAGACTCCTCCCAACTATCCTCATACAAACCTATTTTACCCTTCTAATCCCTGATCCCTCATATGAATGGCTAATCATCTCCTTGTATTCATTTATTCACTTAAACGTGTTGCCCAGTTGTCACTTCCATTCTAGTCACTCTTGGGGTAAAGAAGTTTCTTCTGAAATTCCTGATGTCTCTCTTACATTGATATCCTCTGTGTGTTCTTTGTCCCAACTGGAAATATTCTCAATGCACCCACACCATCTTCATAAATATCATATTACCCTTGAGCATTCTTATATTAAACCTAAGTTTTCTATGCGACCATTTCAATGCAGGTTATCTTGACAATATTCACACACTTCAAAATGCAACAGTTGGATATGAGTTCACGCAAAACCTTTTTGCTAAAGAAAGCTGTGCATGCTTCTTACCATCATAGTCTCTGCATCGTCGCTTTGGGGCTGCATTTCTACCAAAGGAATTTGTGCCCGTGTGATTGTTATAGAAATTAGACCAGCTCTCTGTAGTGTTGTCAGGATGGTGGGCAGGAGCTACCACAGTTACTGCACTAGGAGCAGCGTGTGCTCCAGAAAAATATTGTTCAGTTGAACTGTTCGATGTTGTGCAACTTGGAACATATATGTTCTCCGAGCCCTCATTTCTTTCCAACTCAAACTTGGATCTGTCTTTATGTTGCTCTGTTCATTTGAGAGAGAGAGAAGAAAAAATCTAAGCAAATATTGTTTGCAAGCTTTGTGTAATTTTCAAAATAAGATTCAATACCAGTATGTACAAATCAATATGTGACAAAGTTTTTACCAATCAGAGTCCAATTGCCAACCAACAAGCAAACTCCTCATACAGTACGCTAGGTTTCCCTTTACTTTGATATTTCTTGTGAATTGTCCTGATAAGTGCAAGATGAAAAGCTTTTTTTTCAGCAATACTTAAAATTACTTATAAAATCAACACTCGAGTCAAACTTCTCCTTCAAAATTATGTATGCAGTCCTATGAAAGGCTGACTGCCATTTATATTGGTTTTAAAATCCAACAACTATATGGAATGTAGCATTTATTTTAAAAATCTTGGAATATACTACCAACAGGCATATCCAACTGTCTTCAACAGAAAACAGCACACTGGGTTTTGCAATAGCAAGGATGCCACCTTCATTAAAATTTGCAGTTCATTAAATTGCTTCTGGTGCACTAAATTAAGAAATGGGATTTAGCTTTAACTCTTGGCAAAACAAGAAGTTAGCAATTATCTTAGTCATTTTTCAATTATTATTCTTTGTTCAGCACTTAATCTAAGCATCTAGAATCCATGTTATGATTTGCTTTAATGCTAAGTTTTGGTGTCAAAACATTCACCAAACTTCAAAATGAAACTGATTCTGATTCAGTATTTGGTAAACGGAAACAAATTTTTTTACACAGTCAGTCTCATAGTAACCATTCATAGCTATAAATATTCCATTGACAATTACAATTTAAACTTTTTGCTTAAATTCTTTCATTATTTTCCTCCAAATCTGGGCTTCAAACCTAGGAATTCCCGCCAACGTTCACAAATACAGAAAATTCGACTTTCTTCATGAAAGACGAGTTTTATTTGCAAAGTTTTGTCAGTTCTGGTATCGTCCATCGTTTCAAAAATACAGTCACTTTCTAAGCGGAGCATACCACCTAATGTTCTGGTTGAGAAATTATGAAGCCATAGCAAATACAGCTGAGATATTTTAATTCTGACGGCTAGGGACATGATCCAAAATCCAGAGGGACCATGCTGTTCCCTTGCAATACAGTGCTTAAAGTCTCAACATTAACAGAAGAATCCCCTCATAAACACTGACGTAACTTTCTTGATAGCATGATGTGCTTTGACTTGTAATGTTATCAACTTACATATTTAACAACAAAAATTTTACAAATGCATCTGAGAAGATTAGGCATGACTGATCCTTTTCAATACTTAGCCACTTTGTAAGAATTATACAGTATCAGCTATAGAGATATTCTATTTCCATTCCGTGACTGTTCAAAGGCAGGTTCTTGGTTCATTTTCTGCTGGTGCTTCATCCCGAGGTATCAAATTAAGTGCCTATAAATAGAACAGTCTGAACTATTTCCAACCTTCAATACCTGATGGATTCAATCATCAGCATGAATTCTGATGCAGAAAACAGCGACAGGTGTGAGATAGGATAAATACTCAAATCCTTCATCTCTGATTGTGTTTAGCATAAACAGCTGTCCGCTGTAAAAAAATTATTTTGAAGGAACTGTTTCTTTAAAAGCAATATTCAGTCACTAAATGGTATCTTACTTAACTGTTCTTTGTGCATTGGATAATAGTAGATGGTTTCAAATGTAGGAAACGTCAGCTCTGTTGTGTTGAAAACCACACAAACATGAGACCGTGCATGTGCGTGTGTGGGCGTGCATGTGTCTGTATGAGACAGAGCACACCTGGGTGGGGGCTGGAGTTAGACAGCATGAGAGAGGCATATAGACAAATGGAGGGGAATGAGAGAGAGAGCGAGCACGTACAAGTGAGACAGTGAGCGTGAGAGGGAAGATGGGCGGGGCATGAGAGAGAGGAGGGGGAAGACAGAGAGAGCGAGGTGGAAAACAGAGCGGGAGGAGGGGTACTAATATTGCAACTATGAAATTATGACTTACAATTGCATTATATAAATTACTGAGATTAAACTGAAGAAACATATACCAACAAAAGTGCTATGATCCAGTCTTGATGTAAAATTTACAATTCTAAGAAAATTCAAAGTCACGAGCTGCAAAATAAATAAATAATTAGATGGTGCATTACATGGCCTCCGAGAAATGTTTTGCAGCCAATGAAGTAATTTTGAATGGAGCTCCTGTCGTAATTTAGGGAACAAAGCAGCCAATTTATAAACACACAAAATTCTACAAACCACTAATGTAATAATGATCAGATGACACTGTTTTGGTGATAATGTTTGAGGGATCAATATCAGTCAGGACATTAAGGAAACTCTCTTATTCTTTAAATATTGGCTTGAGAGTTTTTGCATCAAAAGAGCAGGTATGGTTTCAGTTTAATATTTCATTCAAAATATGTTAAAAGGTACAGAATCTTCTAACTCAAGAGGTTGGATGATCCTATTACCTGAGCTGAGCTAAAATTGATATTATAGTAGGTACTATGAATCTGATTTCTAGCCTCTTTAAAAAAAAATCAAATCTTGCTGTCACTATCATGTGTTATGATACATAGCACAGATCATAGACATGCAATGATTCATCCAGGGTGAAGCACATACAACCATTAACATAAATGGTAGAAAAATTCATGAACTTGATCCAAATGGTAATTTGGCATAAAGATTTAAAAGGTGACAAGTAAAGTCAGCACAGGTGAATTAGGTGAAAGTACAGAAACTGATAAAATCTTACAACCAGAAAAGATGCATGATCCACTGAATCTTTCTACGTGCTATCAAAGCAGTGACAAATGATATGTTTATACCCAAGATACTTGCTCTACTCTGTCCAGAAGATATCCAACTACTTTTTAGCCATGTTATTTTCTACAATATTCTAAAACCAACCATTCATTTAACAAAATAATCAAATGATCTGCCCAAATTTTTGCCTCTCCAACTTCCCAAATCAATATGCAGTACTCCTAAATATTGCTCAATATTCTTCAGCCTTATAATTTGGATGACTCCAACACCTTGTCCGTCAATTTTCTCTTGTAATAACAGTTCCAGCTGAATCAATTCTCATAAAAACGTTTTACTCTCTAGATCACTATCTGCTGTGAGGGCTCTTCTTTACATCATTTGTAGGTGCAGACTGATCAATGGTAAGATATCCTTTAATTTGTACTATTCCTTAATTTGCACCCAAATATCCTAAGCACTTTCAACAGGAACCACAGAAGTTTCATTTCATGTTCAATTCCTTTCTTGATACACCTCAGTCAATATTTTCGTGATCAATGATATAATTTCACTCTTATTATATCTTTGATTACAACTTCTTAAGCAACTGTATTAAAGTGCATCTGCATAGTTCTAAAACTTGTTCCCACCTTCTATCATATGAGCCAAACTAGTTGTGTGTTCACATTCGTGTTTCCAAATCCCTCCATCATTTGACATCCTTGTTGGCTCTTCAAGCCCACAATCCTTCAAAATTTCTGCTATCCTCCAATTCTGCACTCTGTCTTGCACTTGCCTGATTTAGTCACTCCATCTTTGATTGCACATCTTCACTGTCACAGCATGGGTCTCTGGCAACTGCACACTTTTTCAGATTGGCTACGTAAAATTGAAGAATACTGAACAACCAAACAGAATCCCACAACTCCATTCAACACAGCCTTCCACCGAGAACATTCGATATTCTATAGCTCAGACAAAACTCAAACCATGCCAGCAAATTGGCATCTGTTAGTCATAGAGCCATATAGCCATATGGCACAGAAACAGACCCTTTGGTCCAACCAATCTATGCCAAACATAATGCCAAACTTAACCAGTGCTACTTGCCTGTGCTTGGCCCAAACCTCTCCAAACAGTTCTTATTCATATATTTATCTAAATGTCTTTTAAAATTGAAACTGTACCCATATCCACAACTCTCTCTGGAGTTCATTCCATACAGTAATCACTCTCTGTAAAAAAAAAATCCCCCATATCTTTTTAAATCTTCTCAGCTTAAAACTATGTCCCTGAGTCTTGAAACCCCCCCCCACCCCCACCCTCGGGAAAAGACACCAGCCATTCACATTATCTATACCCCACATGATTTTATAAATCTCTAAGGTCACCCCTCACCCTCCTACACAACAGTGAAAAAAGAAGTCCCAGTGTATTCAGCCTCTCCTTATAACACAAACCCTCCATTCCTGGCAACATCCTGATAAACCACTTCTCTACCCTGTCTAGCTTAATTATATTCTTACTGTAATAGGGCAACCAGAAGTGGACATAGTACTACAGGAGAGGCCTCACCAACATCTTGCACAATCTCAATCTACCATCTCAACCACTTTACTCCAATGTCTGAGCAATGAAGGCAGGCATGTTAAATGCCTTTTTAACCACCTGATAAGTGACACAAACTTCAAAGAATTATGTACCTGAACCCCAAGGCCCTACTTTAAATTGTATAAGTTCCACCTTTGCTTGTTTTACCAAAATGCAATATCTTGCATTTATCTAAATTAAACTCCATCTGCCAGACTTCAGCCAATTGATCCAACTGATCAAGATCTCCTTGTAATCACAGATAGCCCTCTTCACTGTCCACTATATCACTGACTTTGGAATCATCCAGAAACTTACTAACTGTGCCTTCTATATTCTCATCTAAATCATTTATATAAATGACAACCAAAAGGAATACCACTGGTCGCAGGCCTGCAGTCTGAAAAACAAACCTGCACCATCACTCTGCCTCCTGCCGTTAAGCCAATTTTGTAACCAATTGGCAAGCTCATGCTGAATCCCATTTAATCTAGTTTTTCTCATTAGTCTACTATGCGGAACCTTATCAAAGGTTTGACTAAAGTCCAAGCAAACAATGTCTACCACTCTGCTTGCATTAATGTTCTTGGTTACTTCCTCAAACAGGTTTGTGAGACTTGATTTCTCTCACACAAAACCATGCTGACTATCCTGAATCAGTCCTTACCTCTTCAAATGCATTTAAATCCTAGCTTTCAGAATCACTTCCATCAACTTACCCATCATTGAAGTTAGACTCAGACTCAGAGGTCTATAGTTCCTAGGCTTCTCCTTACTTCCCTTCATAAACAAAGGTACAACATTAGCCATTCTCCAGTCATTCAACACTTCACCCATAGTTATAGGTGATACAAATATTTGAGAGAGAGGCCCTGCAATTTCCTCCCCAACTTCCCTCAACATCCTGGGATACACTAGATCATGTCCTGGAAATTTACAGAAGAACCTCAATTATCCAAATGACATAGGCGTAAAGAATTTTGTTTGGATAATCGAATGTTCAGATAATCGAATGCCGGACAGCAGAGTTTAGCCAAACATTGGGATCTTGCAATCTTGTCCGGATAATTGAATGCCACATAATTGAGGTTCCTTTGTATTCACCTTTATATTTTCCAAGGCTTCCAGTACTTTCTCTTCTGCAATGTCAATTATTTTCAAAACAATATTTGTTTCTTCGAGTTCTCTGGGCACCATTTCTTTCTTCACAGTAAAAACTGACAAGAAATATTCATTTAATACCTCTCCCATCTCCTCAGGTTCAACACAAAGATGACCTCGCTGATCTTTAAGGGGCTCTGTACTCTCTCAAGTTGCTCTTAATGTACAGTACCTGTAAAATCCATTTGGATTATCTTTAACCTTATTTGCCAAGGTTATCTCACATCCTTTCTTTGCCTTCCTGACCTCCCTCTTAAGAATGCCCCTACACTCTTTATATTGTTCAAGTGATTCATGTGAACCTCACTGTTTATATCTAATATATAATTAGTTTTCATTCTTGACCAGAATTTCAATATCTTTTTTCATCCATTGTTCTATAATCCTACCAGCCTTTATCTTTCACTCTAACAGAAACATAATGACTGAACTCTTGTTCACGCAGTTTTGAAAGCCCCTTACTTATGACACACTCCTTTACCTGCAAACAGTCTCCTTCAATCAACTTTTGAAAGTTCTTGCCTCATACCATTCAAATTTGCCTTACTCTAATTAAAAACTTTTAGTTTTTAACGAAAGGCTTATCATTTTCATAACTATTTTAAAATAAATCAAACTGTGATCACTTGACCCAAAGCATCCCCCTTCAGTCACTTGCCCTGACTCATTACCCAAGACAAGGTCAAGCTTGCTCCTTCTCAAGTAGGAATATTTACATATTACAACTAAAGTTCCATGTCAAAGCTCATAAAACTACAAAAAAATTAAAGCAAATTATATCTAAAATGCCACCTATGTTATATTATCTAGATACAAAATTCTATTAAATTGTTCTGGAATGACTTTCGTATTGTAATTCCATGATTGCTTTGATCATTGCATCATCATGTTGTGGTGTTCCAGACTGATTTAACCACTAGTTTTTAGATCAGAGTGGTGCTGGAAAAGCACAGCAGGTCAAGCAGCATCTGAGGAACAGGAAAATCGATGTTTCGGGCAAAAGCCCTTCATCAGGAATAGAGGCAGGAAGCCTCCAGGGTGGAAAGATAAACAGGGGGGCTGCTGGGGAGAAGGTAGCAAAGAGTACAATAGGTGAATGGGGTGGGGATGGAGGTGATAGGTCAGAGGGGAGGGTGGAGTGGAGGTTGGGAAGGGAGATTGGCAGATAGGACAGCTCATGAGGATGATGCTGAGCTGGAAGGTTGGAACTGGGGTAAGGTGGGGGGAGGGGAAATGAGGAAACTGGTGAAATCCACATTGATGCCCTGGGGTTGAAGTGTTCCGAGGCGGCAGATGAGGCATTCTTCCTCCAGGCGTCGGGTGGTGAGGGAGCGGTGGTAGAGCGGGCCCAGGACCTGCATGTCCTTGGCAGAGTGGGAGGGGGAGTTGAAATGTTGGGCCAATAATTTTTAGGGCCTGAGCACCGTCTCCCATGTCCTTACCCCAATTCTCTACGTCTTGTCATTACATGGGCGGGTACAACAACTATCCCATTGTCAGCTAGTACCAGTTTCAATCAGCAGCTATTCATTCCTCCAGACTGACATTACCCATTCTTTTGCCCAACAGTTGTTTTGACTCTCTGGGCTTCATAACCACCTATCATTTACTCCAGCAAGCCTTCCTTCTTAAAAAAAGTTTCTAAAATTCAGCTGAAACCTACTGCATTAACTGGTGACTTCAGATTTCGAGGAGGATATAAAGTTCTACTTGACAGTAAACAACCGACGTCCAAAGATTTCTGAATGTCTCATATTCATTGTTTGAAACGATTTATTGAGCTGGCAAGTTACAACTCTTATTTTCCTTTCAATTTATTCTTAACCGTGTCTGTTTGAGAGAGGGTGGGGTTATACAGCAATAGAGAAGTACAGTACGGAAACAGACCCTTTGGTCCAATTCGTCCATGCCAACCAGATAGCCTAAATTAATTATGCCCCACTTACCAGCATTTGGCCCATATCCCTTAAAACCCTTCCTATTCATATACCCATCCAGATGCCTTTTAACTGCTGTAATTGTACCAGCCTCCACCACTTCCTCTGGCAGCTCATTCCATACATGCACCACCCTCTGCATGAAAATGTTGCCCCTGAGGTCCCTTTTAAATCTTTCCCCTCTCACCTTAAACCTATGCCCTTTCATTTTGGACTCCCCTACCTGGGAAAAAGACCTTGACTATTCACTCTATCCATGCCCCTCATGATTTTAAAAACCTCTGTAAGGTCATCCTTCCACTCCAAAGATAATAGCTCCAGACTATTCAGCCTTTCCCTGTAGCTCAAAACCTCCGACCCTGGCAACATGCTTGTAAATATTTTCTGAACCCTTTTTAAGGGTCACAACATCTTTCCTATTGCAGCAGATCAGAATTAAATGCAGTATTCCAAAAGTGATCTAATCGATGTCCTGTACAGCCACATGACTTCCCAACTGCTATACTCAATGCACTGACCAATAAAGGCAAGCGTACCAAATGCCTTCTTCACTACCCTGACTACCTCTGACTCAACTTTCAAGTAACTATGAACCATGATCAAAGAAGATTGGGCTTAGACGTTAGGTAGTAATTGCTGTTTATCTGTGTTCTTCTGAAGTACATTATTCATGATAAAGTGTTCATTTTTGTTTACGGTTTAAACTTGATGCCTGTTATTCTTAAAATCTGATGGAGGAGCAACTGAGCAATTTTGAAGGTTACTGAAAGCTTTACTTTCACTGTGTGCGATAGTGGGGCTGATTTCATTTGGCTTGCTATCTGTATATTTGAACAACAGCAAATGATCTGGGGAATACACCAGCAGATGAGATGAAAGGAAAAAAAAGGTCATTTTACTTTTCAACAGCAGATGAGATGAAAGGAAAAAAAAGGTAATTTTACTTTTCAACTGACCAAGCAATTGACCCACAAGCTTTTCAGCTAACTAGGTATGAATCTCTGTTGTTGGCAGACAGAAGGTTCTTGTCATCGACAACCAGTCAACTATTCTACGTACCAATCAAGTACTTGTGGCCAGCCGAATCATCCTTTGCACACACCCTCTGGATCCAGCTCATCTGTCGTGCTTCTCTCACTGTTTCAACAAGCATCTTTGTAAATAGCACGAATAACGTGTGCCAGTAATTTACTTTTAAAAAATAATCCCTTCAACAATACCTGGATTTTAAAATTTCACATGTCAGTTCTCAGTCAAAAATACTGAAAAAAAAAGAGCTTGCTGCCTTTTCAGTTACTTATGGCGATATATTTCCACGAGGCTGTAAATTTTCTTGAAAAGAAAGGTCAATTATTACATAAAAGAAGAAATAAAAACCAAGCTATCTAGGAATACAATACAGTTGTAAACATCTTAAAACACATAGAAAAACAAACTTTCAAGCTGTTGCGCAACACTATCCATTACAGAAATGCAATCCAGAGAGATTACTTGCATCTCATTAGTTTGTATTCTACTTAACTGACGTATGACAATGCCTTTGCCAGATTTGTCGACATGAACCTTTACATATATCTTTGTCAGCTTCTAAAAACCTGCAGATTTAGGGAGATACTGACTTCTCAGAGAGGGAAAGACTCAGAGACGGAGTGGCAGAGAGAGTCATACAGCATAGAAACAGGCCGTTTAGTCCAACTCATCTGTGCCAATCAGGTGTCCCAAACTATACTACTTGCCTGCACTTGGTCCATATTCGACTAAATCTTTCCTATTAATGTACCTGTTCAAATCTATTTTAAATGTTCTAATTGTACTTGCATTTACCACTTCCTCAGGCAGTTCATTCCATTTATGAATCACCCTCTGTTGGGAAAAAAGTTGCCCTCAGGTTTAAAACGGACCTTTCTCCTCTCACCTTAAAAGTACGTCCCTTAGTTTAGAACTCCCCCAGCCCAGATAAAAAACCTTTGCTGTTCACCCTATCAATGCCCCTCATGATATTGTAAATCTCTCTAAGGCAGAGAGAGAGGATGGCAACCTGTAACTAAGGAAGTGCCACAGGGATGCCACGAAACAAAAACTTGACCGAGGAATGTAACATGTGAAAATGAGGTTAAGCACTTTGGCAGGCAAAAGGGGAGCCAAATCGTATTTAACTTAACAAAGACAACAGAACAGAGGGACTTCAGAGTTCTTAATCACAAAAAGCTAGCATCCAGGTTCAGCAGATAATAGAGAAGGCAAGTGGAATGCTGGCCTTCATTTCAAAAGGAATGGTGTCGAAAAGTAGCGAGGTTTTGCTAAAACTATACGTGGCACTAGTCAGACCACAGCTGGCAAACTGTGAACAGTTTTCTGCCCCTTATCTAAGGTG